>NC_053490.1:181725151-183095151 GCF_905171775.1 Rana temporaria | reverse complement strand
GTTTTCAACCAGGTATTGAAAACACCTGTGGATGTCAGGGAGCAGCAATAAAGCCTAATAAGCACCAATTAGGCAGCTTTAAAATGACTGTGATACTCAGCTCCTTCTAGACATTTACTGGTGTGGTTACAAACATAGTGAAGTCAAGAGAATGGTCCAGGAAGACAAGAGAAGAGGTGATTACTCTTCACAGGAAGGGCAATGGCTATAAGAAGATTGCAAAGATGTTAAACATACCAAGAGACACCATAGGAAGCATCATTCGCAAATTCAAGGCAAAGGGCACTGTTGAAACGCAACCTGGTCGTGGCAGAAAGAAGATGCTGACTTTGACTGCTGTGCGCTACCTGAAGTGTAGAGTGGAGAAAAGTCCCTGTGTGACTGCTGAGGAACTGAGAAAAGATTTGTCAGATGTGGGTACTGAGGTTTCTGCTCAGACAATACGGCGCACACTGCGTAATGAAGGCCTCCAAAGAATAAGAAGAGTCAACTGCAGTATGCCAAAAGTCATGTGGACAAACCACAGAAGTTTTGGGATTGTGTTCTGTGGACTGATGAAACAAAATTAGAACTGTTTGGGCCCATGGATCAATGCTATGTTTGGAGGAGAAAGAACAAGGCCTATGATGAAAAGAACACTTTGCCTACTGTGAAGCATGGCGGGGGGTCAATCATGCTTTGGGGCTGTTTTGCTTCTGCAGGTACAGGGAAGCTTCAGCGTGTGCAAGGTACCATGAATTCTCTTCAGTACCAGGAGATATTGGATGACAATGTGATGCAGTCCGTCACAAACCTGAGGCTTGGGAGACGTTGGACCTTTCAACAGGACAATGAACCCAAGCATACCTCCAAGTCCACTAGAGCATGGTTGCAGATTAATGGCTGGAACATTTTGGAGTGGCCATCGCAGTCACCAGACTTAAATCCGATTGAGAAAGCAGCTGCAGTGCGCAAGCCTAAGAATGTGACTGGAGGCTTTTGCCCATGACGAATGGGCGAAGATACCCGTAGATCGCTGCAAGACACTTGTGTCAAGCTATGCTTCACGTTTAAAAGCTGTTATAACTGTAAAAGGATGTTGTACTAAGTACTAAGATTGAATGTCACTTGGGGGTTGAATAAAACTGATAATGATGTGAGCACAGAAAAGACATTTGTGGTTATTTCATTATAAATGTTATGTTATATTTGTCTGACCTACACGTGCCTCTTTTATTTAATTGTAAGCAGGATGACTGAATGATCAAAATCAATGTCAAACTGGCCAAAACAATCAATTTCAGTGGGGGTTGAATAATTTTGAATACAACTGTACATGTTTATCATTGTGAAAATATGCAAGGAAATTAAGGATACAATCACAGCATTAACAGCGCTTTAAATACCCAAACGTATTCAGTGCAGTAATTGGCATTCAATGAACGACAAATTATACACAAAAATTAGTCAAGAAGTTAAAGTACTCTCCACACAATATTTCATAGGCACCTGTCCTTGGGTCATGAAAGTTCCTCATAAAGTGGCTCAGAAGTGCATCGTGCAAAACACAGGAACACTCCACATAGAGTAATACTGAAATTTTATTAATATCCCCCACAAACAATATATGCTTGCAGGAAGAACTATTAAAATAGTGTGTATCCATTTAGCCTGTGCAACACAGCATATGTCCTCTCACCGCTTCCTGGATGCACTTTTGAGCCACTTTTATGAGGAACAACCTTCATGACACGGACAGGTGCCTATCAAATATTGTGTAAAGATATCGGGCTGATTGACTCATTCTTGTGGTGAGTGCATTACCAAAGGTGGTAATTGTGCACGTGGTGTATTGGTGCCAGTAGTCTGGAACTTAGTGATTTTTCCTGTGATTCTGTTGGGATATGGATCACCCCACATATATCATGGACTATTCTATGGATTTTACTTATTGTCTAATGTTTGTGTATAATTTACCATGCATTGAATGCCAATTACTGTACTGAATAAGTTTGGCTATTTTTAAAGCGCGGTTAATACTGTGATTGTATCCTTATTTTCCCTGCATTTCTTTTCACAATTTTCTTTTTATATAATAGCAGCTAGTGTGCAAGAAGTTTTTTGTCTGAGCGCTGGGATCAGTCACTCTTGGTGCGATTTGATATTTCTTGTATATGTTTATCATTGCTGACCTTGTGTACCAGTTGCTTCTATAGATCCAATATAGACTGCATGTTTTCAGAATAGAATTACTGTCTTTGCTCTCCAAAGTCACTTGCTAAAATTTATCCAGGTACCTTATTAATTTTGAAATATCATTTTGTTTGTTTTTTCAAATTTAAGTTCACTTGAGATATGTGTTTAATTTGTGTATAACTGGTAGTTAAAACCCCAGATGCCAGTTTGACATTATTTGCACATTCTATCTCTCTTAGCAGCACAACGATTCAATATTGCATGCATTTAACTTGCTGGAAGCCTCAAAATGTGAAAATAAGTGCAATGAGTAGATAATTAAAAGGATACAAGCTGGACAGAAACCCTTATTGTTGTGTTGTCATTTTTTTATATTCAGCTCCCCCAAGTGAGTAGCACTTAAAGTTTCTAAGCCTGAGTATATGCAGACATTAAATTGGCATTGGCGAAGTAGTGCCTATAGAACATCCATCTAGCAGCAGGGAATGGTGGCTCCAGCTGTGCAGAACGGAATCATTCCCATTTGAGATAATGAAAGTCGAGCACCAAAGCGTAATGAAGGGAGAGCGATGACAAAGGTGTTAAAAGCAGAAAATATTATGATGATTGGGTTTAGTCAAAATAGCATCCCAGCTGCTAGGTAGCCTATGAAATCGGGGCATTGCAAGAAAGGTCATCTGAAAAAAATAGTTTGTTAAATTTTCATTACATTGTCTGTCACATTAGACTGTTTGCAAATGAAAGTTAACGAAAGCTTTTTCTCTGGGTCTTAATGTGTTTTGTTTTGCATTACCTTTATTTTTATCTTTGGACATTCTCTTTTGGGGTTTTATTATTCCAATTATTAATGACAATCGTCTTTTTTGTGTAAAATAGCCACTGAATGTGCTAAAGGTGTGTTTTTTTTTCTTTCTATTAACAGCTGGATGTATTCCACTTTTGTATTGATGGCATCCTGTTGTAAGCGTTAGTCTTTGTGAGCCACAAATATAACTTTGTAGCTACCAGTATATTGGCTTGTCTTGCTTTTGTGCTCACTCTTTTAAGTGTGTGTTTAGTGCTATGTACTAAATTATATTGATACACTGGCAGGAACTGGAGCTGACAGAATCTGCACAGAAAACAGCTGCGTATAGTAACCATTTGGCTTACAACTTCAGGTTGTTCAAGTAAAGCAAAACTAAACCTAATTTGTGAAAGACTGCGAGCAGGCAGCTCTTTATTGAAGAAGAGACCTGCTATGTTTCTTCTGCAACAACACACACTTGCCTGCCTGCTCGCAGTCTTATGTTGAATGTACACTGAGCTGCACATGCACAGCTGAGCGTGCATACCTGACACCCTCTGGCTATGGCAGAAGCACGGAGGCCCTGTACACACGATCAGTCCATCCGATGAGAACGGTCCGAAGGACCGTTCTCATCGGTTAACCGATGAAGCTGTCTGATGTGCCATCAGTTAAAAAATCGATTGAGTCCAACGCGGTGACGTAAAACACAACGACGTGCAGAGAAAAATGAAGTTCAATGCTTCCAAGCATGCGTCGACTTGATTCTGAACATGCGCAGGTTTTTATCCGATGCTTTTGCGTACTAACCATCGGTTTTGACCTATCGGTTAGGCGTCCATCGGTTGAATTTTAAAGCAAGTTCTACATTTTTGGATCGAAGGATAACTGACCGACCACACGGTCGGTTTGGACCGATGAAACGGACCTTTAGTCTGTTTTTATCAGTTTTGACCGACCGTGTTTACGCGGCCTGACTCTTGTGCTGATGTGTGGGATGATGGAACACTACCTCCCGCTGCCAGCTAGAAGTAGCCTGGAAATAGATGACAGCAGCCCGTGAAAGATGTAACTGCTACATTCAGAGAGAGGTGGAGAAAAGTATTTTCAAGAGTTTGGTTCCACTTTAAGCATTGAAAATGAAAGGTAGAAGCTGATTGGTTGCTATGGACAGCTGCTTAATTCTTGGCATAGTCCTGTTACTGTGTTTTAAGGTTTTATTATTTTTCTTCTGACAGCATCTAGCTGACACATATGGGATCCAGCCTGGGGATGCGAGCCTCTATATAAATGGCCTTCAAATTGACCTAGATGTTCATAATTCATTCAGGTAAATATTATTTTTTGTTTTTTCTTTTAATTGGTTTTAGACCAGCAAAAATGTAGTTCAATTTTTACTGCACAGGACATGTCCCAGTGTGCAAACTAGAAATACTGATTGTGAATGGACAGTGATTTTATGTAGATCAGTTATGAGCTCTTGTTATAAGTGAGTGAGTCAGCTGATGGCACAGATGGAAAGGGCTGCAAGGGCTGGGACGGTGATAATAATGGGGGATTTTAACTACTCAGAAATTGACTGCAGTAATGGCACTGCTGGGAAAGTTGAAGGGCAAAAATGTATTAACCTATTACAGGACAATTTTATGGTCCAGTTTATTGAGGTCCCAACTAGGAATGATGCTCTGTTGGATCTGGTAAGCTCAAACCATGCAGAGCTTATCACTAATGTTCAGCTAAAGGAACACCTGGGTATGATGCTGGGTATTTGATGTTAGTTGTAAGCAAAAATTACATACGGGAAAGATAAATACACTTAATTTTAAGAGAGCAAATTGTCCAAGGATGAGGGCTGCTCTCCAGGATTTAGACTGGGAGAGAATATTGGCATCAATGGGCACAGAACAGAAATGGGAATTCTTCAAGACGACTGTGAACCTACTGCAAAGTATATTCCCATGGGCAATACATTTAAAAGGCTAAAAATAAAACCTATGTGGCTCACGGCCAAAGTTAAAAAAGCTATAAACTATAAGAAAAGAGCTTTTAAAAAATATAAAAATGGAACACTAGTGTCATTTAAATGTTGCAAAGAATATAACTACAGAATATGTAAAAAGGAAATCAAGGATGCAAAAACTCAAAACGAACGACAGATTGCAAAGATAGTAGGACAAACCCCCCAAAAATCTTCAAATATATTAATAGTGAAAAGGTCAAGTCTGAGCATGAAGGCCCTTTACAGAATAATCTAGAGTGGGTGACTGGGGACAAAGAGAAGGCTAATTTATTAAATACTTTCTTCAGCTCTGTGTACACAAAGGAGCATGGGGGAGCTCATGTCCATAATGGGGGTGGTAGTGACACAGCCCCAAATAATCCACAATGGCTCAAATGTGATACAGTCCAGAAATATTTAGACAGAATAAAGGTGGATAAAGCATCTGGATGGCATCCACCCACGGATCCTAAAATAATTGAGCTCTGCAATTTCAAAGCCATTGTATCAAATTTTTAGGGACTCATTTGCAACAGTAACACTGGATTGGCGCAGGGCCAATGTGGCCCCTTTATATAAAAAGGGAACAAAGTATTTACCAAGTAACTTTAGACCTGTTAGTTTACCTTCTATAGTTGGGAAGATACTGGAGGGATTAATAAAAGACCACATAGACGAGTCCTTGCTGGGAAAAAAATATTTTAAGCAACAGACGGCATTGATTCATGAAAGACAGAAGTTGTCAGACAAATCTGATAATTTTTTTTTACATAATATCTAAAATATATAAAAAAAAAAAAAAAATTAAAATTCAAGCAGGCACATAGCAGAGGATATCTGTTTTTCAAAATATAAAATGAATAATGCATCCTGTGTCCAGGGCCAACAGGACCAAGCCTGAGGGCCCAAGCCACAAAGAAAGAGAGGATGGAAAGAAAGAGGGTCAGCTAGATAAGCCGCATGAGCAAGTGGCAATAAAGAGAAAGAGGAAAAGAAATAGAAAAAAGGAAATAGAAGAAAGAAAGAAAGAAAAAATAGAAAGAAAGAATGAAAGAGAGAAGGGGGTCCACGGGGCGGGGGGGAACAGAGACCTATCAAAGAGAAAGTAGTGTTGGGTTAAATCGTGAAGGGTGGTTGTTAGCCACCCAGGGTTGCCATACCCTGAGAAATTTTATCGTGGGTATCTGCTAACACAGCAGTGAGTTTCTCGTTAACCATAATATCATTAATGCAGTTTTTGACTGCTTCGAAACTGAGAACCGGGGTCTTCCAGGCCCTAGCAATGATCAATTTAGTTGCAGTAAAAACATGCGCCGCCAGCTGGCGTTCAGGGCAGAGAAGTTCCGTGATCGGTTTCCATAAAAGGGCCTCAAAAGGGTCCTTCTTTAGGTTGGTATCGAAGAGGTTGCGGAGCAACGCATAAACTCTAACCCACAATCTGCATTCCCTGGGACAGGTCCACCAGATATGTGCCATAGTACCCTCCTGAGAGCATCCACGGAAACACAAAGGAGAATAAGAAGGTATGAAACTCGCCAGTCTGGCCGGGGTATAGTACCACCTATAGAACACTTTATAAGCGTTCTCCTGAAAGAGAACATTGGTAGAGCATTTAGACAATGCCATGGTCATAGCCTGCCAATCTTCCGGATCGAGTTGCCTCCCAAGTTCAGCTTCCCACTGAAGGTGGTAAGGCCTTAAGGGCGGTCTCCTAGAGTTGATAATCGCTGTATAAATGAGAGATATGAGTCCCGGGGAATGGGGGCGTGATCTACATAAGCTTTCAAAGGGGGTCATGGTATAGGGAGTAGGTTGGGATCTGATTAGACGCTGGAGGAAATGTCGAAGCTGCAAGTAACTATAGTGTTCCCTGAGGGGAATATCATGGGAGGAACGTAAAAGTGAATACGAAATAATCTTGGTTGGGGAGAGCATAGAATGAACGTCAACAAAGCCATGATCAGTCCACCATGCAAACTCTAAGGGGTTATCCCGACCTGGTGGGAATAACGGGTTATGAAGGAGACGGAGTAACGGCAGATGGGGAGAGATCAGACCCGCAGAATATTTAACCGCATCCCACAGCCGAAGGGAATGGGCCAGACAAGGACCTATAGAGGACGGGCGATGTGCTCGAGGGAGCCATGGAAGAGAGGCTAGAGGTGTTGGGTGAGAGTCCACCAAGTCAAAAGTAGCCCACAGTGGCATTTGCTGTTTCTCATGAAGGCGAGACAACGGAGCGATACCCGACGCAGTATAGTAAGCATGCAAGTTAGGAACCGAGAGGCCACCGTTAATTCTGCATGCAAAAAGAACTTGCCTCTTAATCCTGGGCCTCTTGGGGCCCCAGATAAACTGCATAATTTTGCGTTGGTGATTTCTAAGGATGTGAGAGGGTACCTGAACAGGTAAAACCCGAAAAAAATAAAGCAATTTCGGAAGATAGGTCATACGTACCGTCGCGACCCTCCCGAACCAAGAGAGCGGAAGAGTGGACCAAGAAGTGAGCATAGCTGTCAGTTTGCCAAACAAAGAAGGAAAGTTGGCTTGATAGAGTTCGGAATACTTCGGGGTAAGCTTAATCCCTAAATGGGGTAATGAGGTCAACCACTGAAAAGGGAACGCAGACCGCAAAGAGTCTAAATCCGAGGGGCAAATATTAATAGACATTGCATTCGACTTTGCCTGGTTGACAGCTAAGCCCGAGAACAAGGCAAAAGAATCCAAAAGTGACAACAAATTGGGGAGGGAAATTCTAGGTTTGGTGATGTGATGTGATTATTTTTTTTTTTATGAGGAGGTTAACAAAACCATGGACAAAGGAGTTGCTGAGGTAAGTAAAACCTTGGACAGAGGGGTGGCAGTGGATGTGGTATACTTGGATTTTGAAAAAGTGTTCGACACAGTTTTCCACACACGGCTCATGTGTAAGGCAAGGTCTACAGGATTGTAAATATCAGTTAGTAAATGGATAGAAAACTGGCTAAAAGACAGAATTCGGAGAGTCGTGGTTAATGATTCTTACTCTGAATGGTCTAAGGTTATCAGTGGTGTACCCCAAGGTTCAGTGTTGGGGCCCTTACTTTTTAATATCTTTCTAAATGATATTGGGTCTGAAATCAAAAGTTAAATTTTTGTCTTTGCAGATAACACCAAGCTATGCAGTGGAATAATGTCCTTCAAGGATGTCGCTAATTTACAAGCCAACCTCAATGCTCTAATTGGGCGACTAAGTGGCAGATGAGGTTTAATGTTGATGTCCCACTTGCATGTTCGCTTCCTCCCCCTTCATCTATTTAATGCAGTAGCTTTCGAGCATTGGGTTGGCTTAATAAAGGGGGCTCCACCCTCAAAAGCTTTGCCATGCCCCCTTTTTTGTGTGACGTCGTCACGGCCAGCCGTGGGTTGCTTCCTCGCAGTCCACAGCGGCTTTCTGGTTTCTGCCTTCTAGTGTTGTGTCCTGTGGTTATCTGTCCACCAGAGGAGACCTTATTAACATTGTACACTGGTGCTGCCATCTATTAAGACCGACGAGTTTGCCACCTGCTGCCTTCATTACAGCAGTTTTCTCCTTTCTTTTCCCCCTTATTTAAAAAATGCACATTGATTTCAGTGGGGCAATGTGACAAACCCAGAAAAGTAGCATAAGAAGAATTTTGCCGCATTACAGTTTGTGCGGTTTTTTTTCCTCCGCGTTTTGCTTTGCGACAAAAGGTGTGTTTGTTTCCTGTATTTGGGGTACTATTAATCATTAATGGCACTGCAAGCACGACATGTTTTTTTTGCATCTTCTGAGAATGCGAAAATGCAAATAAGACCTAATGGACTGTTTGGTGGGGATGTTGGTAATATTCATAGGATGCATAATGTTATTGATGAAACACTGATGCTTTAGAGAACTTAGTTTCCCTTTATTTTTAAGCATCTTGGATATTTTGAAAAATGAAGCAAAAGCTCTACGTGGCCTATCTGTTTTGGGAATAAAGAATGAGGAGATCATCAAATACTTGCGGTTGCAAGTACATCCAGGAGAAGAAACGTATGCCTTAGATATTCGTAATTCAGCTATTAATGTGAGTATTTCAACGTACATTAAATATTTAAAAAGATATTTGCATTACCTTAAGTTGTATACCTGCACAAAAAAAAAACCTGCAAGGCAAAGGCGTAATAAGCTAGTATGCACCACGTACTAGCACATTATGAAATGCCTTTGATCAAGGCTTGGCATCGGATCCTGGTCACAGCCGAGGTAGCTGACATTTTTCCCTCCGCGTATCTTCCGGGTTCTCGGCTCTGGCGCTGTGAGTGGCCGGAACTGCGATGACATCACTTCTTTCCGGCAAAGTCCGGCAGCATCCACCAGACCTTCAGAGCGCATGCGCCGCTGATGTCCGCAGCTGCATGCAAGGTAAATATATCCTAAACCATACAGGTTTAGGGGATATTCATTTTACCTACAGGTAAGCCTTATGATAGGCTTACCTGTAGATAAAAATGTAAAGATAGGGTATGCAACCACTTTAAGTATCGTACTGGTGATAAGATTAAAGGAGATATATGCGTGTGTTGTGTGTATGTATTTGTGTGTGTATAATGTTTCCATTATGTTTAGCTCCTCTATTGTAAATGCCTTTTGTTTGTAGAGCTGAATTCCTCACAGTGAAATTTACACAAACAAGTGCATGAGTCAGAAGAGTGACTAATCCCTTTTTGAATGACGGTCAGAGGTTTCAGTTAGACAGTGTAAGCGGTGGCCTGTCGGTTTTATATGCCCCTAGTTCTAATATACTTTGCAGAGGATAGCTTGCTGGCCAGACGCTCAATTTTTTTATGCATCAGGCACTGACATGGGGGATAAAGGCTGTATTTAAGAATTGTACTCAATTAATTGTATCGGCAACATAAATGCCATGCAACGAGATGCAAAATAACCTTCCTTTTATTAAAATAACCAGCAGGAACAAGATCTATTCTGACATGTTTCGTACAGGATTGGTGCAAGGCCAATGTGGTACCTATATTAAAAGGAATTAAAGGGCCAGATCCGCAAAGAAGTTACGCTGGCGTATATATTGATACGCCACGTAACTTCTAGGATGCTCTGGCGTATCTTTTTTTTCTGTATTCAGAAAACAAGATACGCCAGAATTTTGCTAAGATACGACCAGTGTAAGTCGCCTACGCGTCTCTTAACTGCATATTTACGCTGGCCGCTAGGAGCGTGTATGCTGATTTACGCCTAGAATATGTAAATCGGCTAGATACGCCAATTCGTGAACGTACGCCCGGCCGTCGCAGTACAGAAACGCCGTTTACGTTAGGCTTTTTCCGGCGTAAAGTTACCCCTGCTATATGAGGCGCAGCCAATGTTAAGTATGGACGTCGGGCCAGCGTCGAATTTTCCGATGATTACGTCGTTTGCGAATAGGGCTGTGCGTCATTTACGTTCACGTCGAAAGCATTGGCTTTTCGCGGGTTAATTTGGAGCATGGGATACTTTGGGATACACTGGGATACTTTCACGGACAGCGTCATTTACGTGGGGTCACAATACATTAACATAAAACACGCCCACATGTTCCATATTTGAATTAGGCGAGCTTACGCCGGCCTATTTACGCTACGCAGCAGCAAGTTTGCTTTGAGAATACTGCACTTGCCTGTCAAAGTAGTGGCAGCGTAGCGTAACTACGATTTTAAAATTACGCCGTTCTACGTGGATCTGGCCCAAAGTCTTTACCAAGTAACTATAGACCTGATTATTTAACTTCTATGTTTGGTAAGATACTGGAGAGTTTATTAAAAGACCACATTGGTTCTTGCTAGAAAAAATATATTTTTTAAGTAACAGACAGCATGGATTCATGAAAGACAGATTTGTCAGACAAATCTAAATTTTTTTTTTTTATGAGGAGGTTAACAAAACCATGGACAAAAGAATGCTGTGGAAGTAGTATATTTAGATTTTGACAAATTGTTTGACACGATTCCCCACACGGCTAATGTGTAAGGTAAAGTCTACAGGCTTGGAAAAATCAGTATACCGTAGTGGTTAATGATTTATACTCTGAATGGTCTAGTGTTAGTGGCGTATCCCAAGCTTCAGTGTTGGGACCCTTACTTTTTCATATATTTTATAAATGATGTAGGGTCTAGGATTAAAAGTACAGTTTCTGTGTTTGGTGATGACACCAAGCTATGCTTACAGAATCTCCAATTTACAAGCCGACCTCAATGCACGGTGTTATATTTGGCAACTATGTGGCAAATGAGGTTTAAAGTTATGCACTTAGGGGCTAGATACATGCACGCACCGTACATACAAGGTGGTATCAACATTTTTGGAGACTAGCTCTGTTAACAAGAAAGTATTTTATGTATGTTTACACACGGACTTCAAAATAGTCCCCTTGCACAGCAATACAGCATTCCTGCCGCTTCGCGCTGGATCTCCACAATGGTGTCAAAATGACAACCTTTGAGCTGGATCTTAAACTCATTGCAGCATCACTGTAAATTTGCCAAATCATGTCAAACGTCTCTGTGGCAGATTTGCCCAGTTTCACACAGAATTTCACGTTTACTCTTCTTTTTTTTTTTTCACTTGCTGTCAATGATGAAATGGCAGAAGTGGTAATGCACATAGTCAGATTAGTGCCAGTTGCACAGCTCCCAATATACACAGGATGTCTTTTGGCAAACTGACTTATGAAGGTTGGTGCTCCCTGTGACTGTGTGTGAAGCCTTGTGCTGCCATCTATTGGCGTGTTACAAAACTAGTTTCAAAACGTTTTGATACCACCTTGTTTTAGGAGGAGAACAGCTGGGGGAATCCATGGTGGAGAAGGACCTGGGTGTTCTGGTAGATCATAGGCTTAATAATGGCATAAAATGCCAAGCTGAATTCTTTTCAAAGCAAGCGAAATTCTTTCTTGTATTAGGAGAGGTATGGATAGCAGAGAGAGAGATTTAATTTTGCCCCTGTACAAATCATTAGTTAGACCTCATCTTGAATATGATGTTCAGTTTTGGGCACCAGTTCATCAAAAGGATATTGGTGAACTGGAGAAAGTGGATATATGGAAAGAACCCGCACTCTGGAATCCGTCCAAATTCTTTATTCGATAATCACCAAGTACTATGTAACTGCTAACATGTTTCAGTGAAGAGCCTTGTTCACAGCATGGACTGGAGAAAGTGCTAAGAAGGGTAATCAAGCTTATAAGCAGCATGGAGGAGCTGAACTATAAGGAAAGGTTAGAAGAACCAAATTCTCTCTTGTTTGCGGACAGATGTGCGCAGATGTTTGCGGACAGATGTGCGCAGATGTTTGCGGACAGATGTGCGCAGATGTTTGCGGACAGATGTGCGCAGATGTTTGCGGACAGATGTGCGCAGATGTTTGCGGACAGATGGGCGCAGATGTTTGCGGACAGATGTGCGCAGACGATCATTGGGACATATGATTTTACTGTTACATATGTGGGGGACAGGTGTTTTTACTGTGTGGGAACACTATTTTGGAGACATTGGGCCGGTGATCAGTGTGTAAAAAGCTGTAAAAAACATGCACACTGATCATAGGCTGGCTGCAGCTATCCGATCTCCTCTTCTCACTGACAACTTCTGTGTGAGGAGAGCAGAGGCGATCTCCTAGTAACTGGCTCTCTATTTACATCACATGATGGCTGTGATTGGACACAACCATCATTTGATCAGGAGGGCCAATCACAGAGCCTTGCTGCCGATCGGAGATGCGCCGTGTCCGGGTGACACAAGCGCATCGGCTTTCCTGAATGTCCACTCAGAAGGAGGAAGCGCCCACAGTAGCCGGGTGGGAGGTGGTTAATAACATGGTGAGTTTTTTAAAAAAGGAAATTTTTTTTTTTTTTGGTCCGTTTTCTTGGAAAATTAAGAACTTAAATATTTTTTTACTTGTACATACTGTTGCCAGTGCAATACAGCGTCATGTGGCTGGTGTGGTGGTGATCAGGGAATACTGACTGCTGACTAACTTTCTTTTTTTTTTTCATCATGGTGACACTATTGCTAAGGGGGAGATGAGGATTTTTTTTTACACTATTCTTGCTTATACAGTGATGATCAGATTAGTTTTAGCTGCCCTGAACAGGTTAACCATTCATGAACAGTTTGCTTATGGTTGTGATCTGTGATTGGCTAAGCTAATCACATGGTACAGATAGCCAGGTGTACCATGCGATTGTTTTGGACTAATCACAGACCACAATGGTAAGCAAGCTGTTCATGAATGGAAAACCGTCCATGACGGATTGCTTACATTGTTATCATGTGACCAGTCATGACAATCACATGATAACCCAGTTACTGCAAAGAGCGCTTTCACACCGTGCCGCCCATAGCATTGGCGGTAAAACGCCGCTATTTTTACCGCCAACGCTATGGGCCAAGTTGCAGCGCATTTCAGCCACTAGCGGGGCGCATTTACCCCCCGTTAGCGTCCGAGAGGGTTAAAACCGCTCCTTCTCCGCTCCAAAGATGCGGCTAGCAGGACTTTTTTTTACCGTCGCACCGCTCCAGTGTAAAAGCCCCTCAGGCTTTCACACTGGAGTGAATAGGGACAGATTTTTAAGGGCGTATTGCAGGCGCTATTTTTAACGCTATAGCGCCTGCAATACGCTCCAGTGTGAAAGGGGTCTTATGCCGCGTACACGTAATCATTTTTCGGCATGAAAAAAACGTCGTTTTTCAAAAACGTCATTTAAAATGATTGTGTGTGGGCTTCACATCATTTTTCAGGTTCAAAAACAAAAAAGAATTCGAACATGCTCCATTTTTTAACGTTGTTTTAACCAATGTCGTTTTTCGGGTTGTAAAAAATGATCGCGTGTGGGCTAAAACGATGAAAAAACCCACGCATGCTCAGAAGCAAGTTATGAGACGGGAGCGCTCGTTCTGGTAAAACTACCATTCATAATGGAGTAAGCACATTCATCACGCTGTAACAGACAGAAAAGCGCGAATCGTCTTTTACTAACATGGAATCAGCTAAAGCAGCCCAAAGGCGAATGGAACTTCCCCTTTATAGTGCCGTCGTACGTGTTGTACGTCACCACGCTTTGCTAGATAATTTTTTAAAAACGATGGTATGTAGGCAACATTGTTTTATTGATGAAGTTGGGAAAACCTTGTTTTTTTTCATGCTGAAAAATGATTGTGTGTACGCGGCATTACTGTTAACAGTAATTCGCTCTATACAGCAGTCATCGGAGGAGCCCATTGCACGCTCCTAACCTAGAAGATACTCAGTTATGTGTGTATGTATATGTGTGTGTGTGTGTGTGTATATGTATGTATGTATGTGTATGTGTATATATATATATATATATATATATATATATATATATATATATATATATATATATATATATATACACACATTACTGAGCCTGCCCGTGCCACCCCGCCGCAGTAAATCTGCAGGAGCGGGGCGCATAGTGGTTATAGATTAGTAAAATGAGACTGACCTCTAAATGGTAAACAGTTGTTAGTAATTATTCTTTCTTGAAAATAACAATGTTTTGTTTAAATTTCTACTTCCCCATTTGTTGTAGTGAAAAGTAATTAACTAGAGTCTGGAATGATAAATGGCACATGTCCTTTAAACAGATTAGCAATTTAAAGCAAAAAACAGAGACAAAACCATGGATGGGAATTCCAACTGTGTGTATGCTACATCTGACTTTTTCTGTCGGAATTTCCGCCAGCAAAAGTTTGAGAGCAGGTTCTCTATTTTCCAGATGGAAAAAATCCTAGCGGAAAAAACGTTCGTCTGTATGGAATTCCAACGCGCAAAAAAACATGCATGCTCGGAATCAATTAGACTCATGCTCGGAATCATTGAACTTAATTTTTCTTGGCTCGTTGTAGTGTTGTACGTCACTGTGTTCTTGACAGGCGGAATTTGGTGTGACCGTGTGTATGCAAGACAAGCTTGAGCAGAAATCCAACGGAAAAACCATCCAAGGTTTTTTCCGACTGGAAAACCGATCGTGTGTACGCAGCATTGGAGTCTAAATCACTATATTATAATGTTATATTGATGCATGAAAAGTTTTTTATATTGTAGGTATTCCACTGCTATTCGTAAACAGATATTTAGCTATTTTAGAGCTTTTTAAGTGAAACTAAAAGATAAAATATTGTATAGCAAGTAATTTATTACCTATGTTGATAGATGAAAGATAAAGTGGTGACAAGTATTATTATGTTACACATGCATTGTTTGCCTTTTGTCCCTTCCTCATTTTGTAGTTAGGGGGTGCTCTGTATAGCTAATACCACCCTCTTTTAGAATGTCTTTAGTTTCTGTTCTGAGCACATGTTATTTTTTAATAAATAGTTTGCAAGGTTCAAAAAGCCTTGATCCCATATATCACAACATTGATGAAGCTTGAACCGGACAATCTTTTCTAATATTTCAAAGATCAATATAAAGATTGCTCCTCACCTGATACTTAAGTAACACATTTTTCACTTGGGCAAGAATCTACCCAAAGGCAAAACAAAAGACAATAAAAATAGGAAAGGACATGGATAAAGAAAAGAAAGAAGGGGGGTGGGGAGAATTTCACAAGCAAATCAATCTATTTCTCCGACAAGCTATCTGGGGAGCCACTTATTTAAGTCAGAGCATATCAGAGCCCAAAAACTAGATCCAAGGACTCTATCCAAGGTATATTGCCATATACTTGGGATACCATGCATGTATGTTTGCTGTTAATTCTTCAATTCTCCTGAAATGATTCAGCTCAGCTATCCACTCTTTAATAGTAAGAGCAACATCTGTATTCCAGTGTCTAGATATGAGTACTCGCACTGCGGAGAGGGGAAAGCAAAGCAACCCCTTTTCTTGATCATACATCACGGGACACAGAGGCTTAATTACTTAATGGGTTATGTAGTCACCACAGGTGATTGGACACCGGCAAACCCAATTAAAATTGAGTTCCTCCCCTATATAACCCCTCCCAAATGGGAAAGTACCTCAGTTTTTTCACCAGTGTTAAGGTGGTTGGTCACGTTCAACATGTGCTAAGAAGAAAAATGCTCTTTTGATGGTCTGGCTGCAGAGACCAAGAAACTATAACCAGATCCATTCCTCGGGCTGATATCAGTGGCCTAAGATGGTTGGTACCCGGGCCTCATGTAAGAAGAAACAAGGTTTGCCTGTAATGTCTCTCTGCGGAGGTCTGGGCTCTGGGATCCAGACTTTGGTGTACTAATACATCTGTGGCACGAAAAGTTTCTGGCAGAGTCTTCTACAGGTCCAGGTATGAGGTTTTCTCTAATAAAACCCTTTGTAAACCTGAAGGCTGGCACAACTTGTCCGCCGTGATGGGTGAAAGCTGGAACTACTTTCGGTAGCTTTCCTGTGGCGTGGATCAGGTAAGAAGAAGATATTTTTTTATTTATGTAGTATCTTCTTGGAGTAGGATGTCTTTCCTGGTTTTCACAACTGTAGGGAGTAAGTGCAACCTGGTGTTTTACTTGCATAGCCTTCCAGGATAAACATGCTCAGTGAAGTCGGTCATAACACCACTCACCTCCTTCCGCTGCAGGCTCTGCCATGATACGCATACAGGGGTCCACAGATGCCACCCAGTAACTCTCCCCTGCTTCCTCGTCTCCTGGGCGCCGCCATGACAGCGTGCGCACGTGCGAACGTTCGTGCGCCAGAAACAATAGTTTCTGACAAATGTAAAAATTCCTAAGGAAAAACCAAAGGAAAACACTGCGCTAATACGTGATAATAAAAAATGATAATGAGTGACAAAAGCAGCCGGTACCTATTGCTCAAAATACCCAAAGCAAAAAAACATACATCCAAAAAGAAGGTACAGCGCTGATGTGAATGAATTAAATTGTGAATAAACCAATTAAATGATGAAAAATAATCGGTGACTTGATGAACAAAACAAATTAATTATATGGTGAAAAATTCCTAAGAATGTCCAAAAGTGAAAGAGTAAAAATGCTGATCCTCCACCAATCGATAATTGAATATAGGTGATAAAATAGCAAATATAAATTAGTGAAAAAAAGTCCAATGGTAAAAACAAACAAAATTCTTAATCTTCCACCAAGAGAAAACACCCGTGTGATGGTATTCCAGTCTGCTTACCAGATTCACTGACCGTTAGTGCGGTCAGATAGAGCCCAGAGATCTTTTAAAGTCCTCTCAAGTGGACTATATAACAGCAGGTTACACAGATCGGATCATCTACTGCTCCAAAACTCCAGATAAAATGAGGATGCGCTCATGTATTCAAAGAGAAAGAACGAGAAATAGCTCCATAGTGAAGTACTGTATGTAAGGATATTTTTATTAAGGAAAAAATTGCACTTACAATTCGGTCGATATAAAAAGGCTTGTCATGGATCCCAGCGCATGCAGCGCGTGCTGACAATCGAATCCTGGTGGCTGTGCTCGGTGTGTATAGCTCTCTCCGTACGAGCGATGACAGGGTACGCTTTAGGCCACTCCTACGTACGTTTCGTCGTAAGACGTCGTCGGGGATGGACCAATAGCGCGCCGGCCATCGCTAGAGCATTATATAGTGTCCGGCCGCCATTTTGATTGTGGGCGAACACTAAGGGCAAGCGGAAATGGCTGTATACACACTGAAAAAGAACTGATAGAGAATCGAATCATGATGCAGATGACTGCCATCTTGTGGAAAAATAGGAGAAGAGTCTTACCACACACGGAGACACAGCATCAGGAAACGAATGGGACAAGGTGTACAATATATAATTGTATAAGTTAAATAGACAAATGATGGTCCATTAATACAATTACACAAATAATACATTTAAAAGCCTGAATATCTTAATATAACAATGTGAAACCTATAATAATATCTTTAATTAAGTAAAATTGATTAAAACATTTGTATATATCACATATTAAAAATATATAAAATATTAAAAAATACTATAAAAATATTGTAAAAAATGGAAAGAGACTATGCATTGCTGAGGGAAACAATTTATGTCCCACTCTACGTTCAACCCGAAGGGGACAAAGCTTTTCATATTAAAAATCCATTGAGTTTCAGATTTGGATATAGAATGTACTTTGTTTGTACCCCTCCAGGGAGCATTAAGTTTTTCAATGGGAAGAAATAAAGTTCCAGCAATCTGTTTATTATGGTATTTAGCATAATGCTTAGACAGATTGTGTTTAGAAAAACCTCGCCCTACATTGCCAACGTGTGCTTCCAATCTGACATGTAATGCCCGTTTTGTGCGTCCTATGTACTGTTTAGAACAGGGGCATTGTACAAGATAGACTACATGATCACTGGTGCAAGTGATGAATGAGTCTATATTATATGTCCTTTTAGTCTGAGTGGACTGGAAAGACAAAAGCTTACGTCCGCGGAAAGAATTAATTTTGCAAATATTGCACTTTCTGCAAGGATAGAAACCTTTCATATCTTGGAAAAACCCTATTGTGTTTGGCGGGTCAATTACATTCGGGGCAACTTTTAAACGTAATGGCGGTGCTCCTCTAAAGATGACAACTGGTTGATCCGGAATTACTGCCCCCAAAACGCGATCATTTTTTAAAATCTTCCAATGTTTCTTTAAAAAAATTTTAACAGAAAAGTGCTGATTAGAATAACCAGTAATCATTGCATAACTAAATTTTTGATCTAGATTATTTCTTGGAGCTCTCTTAGTGTCAAGTAACTGATTTCTATCGAGTGTCCCCACTTGTTGGATAATCTCATCAATAGTGACCTGATCATAACCTTTTTCCAAAAATTTTGTTTTCAAGATGCCAGCCTGTTGAAAATAGTCATCTGATGATGTGCAATTTCGCCTAATCCTTTGAAGTTGGCCCTTTGGTATGGCCTTAAGCCATTGGGCATGATGGCAACTATTCAGAGGAATATAGGCGTTGCGATCTGTCGGTTTGAAATGGGTTGTGGTTTTAACAACTCCGTCGTGGACAAAAATGTTCAAGTCTAAGAAATGAATCTCAGAATCGCTAGCCTCATACGTTAAAATTATGCCCTTATCATTCCTATTCAGCCTGGCAAAAAAACTTTCCAATGAAGGGAGATCACCTTCCCAAATTATCAAGACATCATCAATATATCTTTTCCACAACCTCAGCTCGTTGGGGGGATTGATGTCTATTAGATCTCTCTCCCAAAAAGCTAGAAAAAGGTTAGCTAGGCTCGGGGCAAATTTAGCCCCCATTGCCACGCCCCTTGTTTGTAAATAAAAATTCTTTCCAAACCAAAAATAATTATGAGTGGTTGCAAAAATTAGTAAATTAATAATGAAATCTCTTTGAATAATGGAAAGAGTAGAGTCTTGTTGAATATAAAAGCGAACTGCCTCTAATCCATCATCATGCGAAATGATCGTGTATAAAGAATTTACATCCGCAGTTGCGAGGATGTAACCATCCCTCCAACCACATTCACTAAGCAAATTGATCACTTGTGTTGTGTCACGCAAATATGATGGTGTGGTGATGACCAGAGGTTGTAAAAACTCATCGATATATTTTCCCAAACGTGCCGTTATTGAGTCCAATCCACTAATAATTGGACGCCCTGGCGGATGGGTAGAGTTTTTATGCACCTTGGGCAGGTAGTACATAATAGGAATTCTTGGTGCTGAAGGCACCAAAAAAGCTGTCTCTTTCTTATTTAATACTCCAAGAGAATAACCCTCATTGATCAAAGTTTTGAGTTCCTTTTTGAATTTAACCGTGGGGTTAATGGCGAGCTTGCTATAAGTGGCAGTATCAGACAGCAACCTTTCCATCTCAGAAATGTAGTCAGCTTTATTTAATATCACGACACCACCACCTTTGTCCGCTGGACGTATGACGATGTCATTACGTGCACAAATTAATTTTAAATTGTTATTAAACTCAGTATTGTTTTTGGTCCGCGGGATTTTAAGATCTATTATATCCTTCATAACTAACTCTTTAAAAGTTTGAATGGATGGGGCTGTAAATCCGGGGGGGTTAAATACAGACGCATTAGATAAACGTGAGTGTTTAATTGGAACAATGTTGTTGTTCAACATGGAAACCCTGGGCTGAAGTCCAATATTGTGGGCAACAGATTGAGCTGTAACTGAACTCCCATATGGGTTGAGCATAAAGTGTCGCTTTATACTCAATTTGCGTATCAGTTTGTGTGCATCGATAAAAGTCTCAAATTTATTCAATGCTCGTGGGGGTGCAAATTTGAGGCCATGGCTTAGCACCGACTGTTCCCCTGTGGTTAATTGGGCGGAACTCAAATTAAACACCCCACTGATATTTACTGTTTTCTTCTCTTTGGCCCGGATACGCCTCCCCCCTCTGAGGCCCCTCTGTCGTCGTGAGCCCTTTTGGGGGTGGCGTTGGCCCTGGGAAAAAAATGTACAGACTCATTTCTATTCAGCATAGACGGTGAGTCATGTTCTCGTCTGAATCTGGTAGAGTGGTTGATATATTGAACCGGGTGTCTAGAAATAGTTGGATCAGTTACCAGCTCATCTCTTTGATGGTGCATAAGGGGAGAAAATCTGTTTATGCGTGGTGGTTCTATTTTCCCTGGGATAAAACCTGGAATTACGATCCCTTGAACGATCTCTATGGTCATCTCTGGGATGACTATGTTCCGGCTGACTGCCATAGAAAGAACCATAGTCGTCACGATAATCTGCATGTCTTCTGTTACGTTGATAATCATCATGGTCAGAAGGACCACGACGACCATCGCCCCTTTCAGCATAGTAACCTCTATCACTATTGGGTAGCCCTCGAACATGGGTAGCCCGAGGGCTCTCTCTATGGTGTACATGGTCGTATTGAGGGCCAGGTTTCTTTTTTTTACCTTTATTGTTTTTAGGTCTCACCGTAGTGTAACCCGGTGGAATCTGAGTTGGAGGGTTGAAAATGGCCTGGCCTGCCATGTCCATGGCAGGACAGACTGTTGAACGTTGATCCCCCTGTTCAGAAGGTAATATCACCGGAGTGCCAATCCACGACGGTAAAATAGGGGCAGAAGAAGCCTCCATTTCCTCGACTAACTTAGCTTCTGACAGTATGGAGACCTGGATAGGTGGGGGCTCAAAGTGGTTGCTGGTGCCCGTGTGCAATGCAGGACCCCTGTGTGCAGGCGCCAAGAGGCTGATTCAAAAGCCCAGCACGCCAGAGCCTTCTGTAAAGCGGCATGGACACAGAGTTGTGGGCTGTAAGCATCCCTGTGGATTGTACCAGGAAAACCTAAGACTTCTACTCTGCATCAGGTTGTGCAGTGAGCTGATATGTTTTGTGTATTGTAAGACTATAACACAACAGTGATTGCAATATATATTGTGGATAGTACCTTTGCTTTGCAGTAAGGACTATGTCTCCTAGAAGAGGGTCTAGGGCAAATAAAAGCACCAGAAAATCCCCACGTACGGCTAAGGATTCTGAGCTTACCTGCAGTTTACCATCCCCCTCTGTTAGCTTGATGGCAGCCTCACAGGATGGGCCACTGTCTGGTTTTGCAGCTTCTCCTATGGCAGCTCCTGTATACGTCACTGAAAAAGCTTTATAAGTTGCTATGGATGGCCTGGAAGGAAGGATTGCTAATATTGTCGCAACCTCCTTGAGAAATGGCGGAAAACGGGGTAGATCCCCCTTCATCTGCTCTGACTCTTGTTTTAGATGAGACTTCTGAGGGTGAAAAATATCTCTCAGGAGATGAAGATCATGGGCGGTCTGAGGACTCGGTGAATGAGAGGTTTCCTGCGACTTCTAAGTTGCTAAAGATGCAGGTGCAATATTATGCAGAGATGGTGCAAACCACTTCCAAATTGCCTCCTGTTAAAGCTTCTAGGCCCTCTGTTTCCTCTTTGGGATCTCGGAAATCCCCGCAGGCTGCATGCACCTTTCCAGTTTATCCCTTGCTGGATAAACTGATGTATGATGACTGGGTTCACCCAGATAAACGGTTTTCCCTCCTTTATCCTATGGAAGAAGGTTTCACGAAAAAATGGGGGGTACCTGCTATTGATGCAGCTACTTCTTGTGCAAACAAAAACCTGACCTGTTATTTAGACAATGCGCAGGGTTTCAAGGATCCAAATGATAAAAAGCTGGGGTCCCTATTAAAAGCCTCCTCTGCCATGGCTAGGGCTGTAGTACAACCTGCAGTTACAGCCATTGGTGTATGTCAGTTCCTCAAGGAACAAATGAAGCAGATGATTAACCTCCTCCTTTCAGAGGAGATTGAGGTTTATGAAGACCTTCCTAAGGCCTTGTGCTTTGCGATTGATGCGATTATAGACTCTGTTCAGCAAGCATCTCGCTTGAATCTCCTGCAGGTACACATGCGCAGGTCCCTTTGGTTAAAACATTGGGAGGCTGAGGCTTCCTGCAAGAAATACTTGGCAGCTTTCCCCTTTGGGGGAGAGCGCCTGTTTGGAGATGACCTGGTTAAATTCATCCAAAAGATTACCGGTGGCAAGTCTACTCTATTGCTGGTTAAAAGAAAGAGTAAGCGCCCCTCATTTAAACTTACTCTTTCTCCAGCCCCTGGAGACTCGGTCTCCAGGCAGTGGTGACGGCCCCCCCAGTCTAACACTAGGGGAAAAGCCCAGAACCAAGCCCAAGGCCAAAAAAGAACTTGGAGTTCAAAGTATAATCTATATATATATATAGAGATTTGTGTGTGGTATGTATGTATGTATGTATGTTCCAGCATCACGTCCAAACGGCTAAAGATATTAACATGAAACTTGGCACACATGTTACTTATATGTCAGCAACAAACATAGGATAGGTGGTTTAACCCTTACCCACCCCCATTTGCCATGGTCGGGGTTTTTCTTTAAAGTCCCATTCAACTCTATGGGAAATACATGTTACTTCTTAACTTCCAAACGGCTGTACATATTTCGATAACACTTGGTCACATGTTACTTATATGTCCACTTAAACTATAGGATAGTTAATTTATCCCTTAACTACCCCCATTTGTGAGGGTCGGGGTTTTTGTTTAAAGTTCCATGCAAATCAATGGGAAATGTATGTTCCCACATAACTTCTGTACGCCTGGAGATATTTCAATAATACCTGGTACACATATTACTTGTATGCCAAATAAAAATATATGACCGTTACATTAACCCTTACCTACACCCTTATATAAAAGATGGGTATATTTATATTACTATGATTTTCCTCCCCAAAAGGTTAAGATAGGAAGACCGGGCAACGCCGGGTATTCAGCTAGTAGATAATAAAATAATTGCTTACTGCAAGACTACAGAGGAAGATTTATGAGAGGTTATTACGAAGGGGTTTTCTTCACGTGTAAATGAATCACTTTACAGACAGCAGGTCTGTAAGGAGGGTGGGATCTGAGGGGTGGGACTCCCTGTTTACATTGGTCAGCATATTTTTTTATCATTTAAAATTTTATTGTGTGCACCAGCAAGAAACAATACAAATCCAGCATTGATATATGGTGCTATAAGCATAGACTGTTACAGAAAACAATAATAGAGTAGAACTGTATACTAGGTACAGACCGAATAGGATGATGTCAACACTGCAAAAAAAAACAAAAAACTACATTAGTCTGAATTAGAATGCAACGATGTAAAACACTCAAATCGCCCAAAGGCTGGTGTACACAAACACATTTTCCAATAGAAAGATAAATTCATTACATCACCGAAGTTAGAAGACCAGAAGGCGAGAGAATGAAGGAAACAAGACTAAGCAAGCTGTATAGGTTAAGACAGGAATTGAACAGGTAAACTTAGGAGAAAGGGGGAAAGAAAAAAAAAAAAGTTGACAACGCATGCACAGTCACAGCTGCTCAATTGAGGAGACCCTAAAGGTGTTGTAGTCTTGAGTACTGTAAATGGTGAAAGTAAAACCAGGTTTTATTGAATAGTTTCTCTCTTCATTTTAATGCAGCCATTCATTGTTCCATTAGTTTAATTTAATATACCACAGCTATCTACTGACCAACTGAAGGGGGTTCCGAGCATTTCCATTTTTGCAGTATACATATTTTAGCGGCATTAAGAAGTTGGATCAAGAGGGACTTCTTATATCTACGCCTTGAAATCGGAGTGAGGTCAACAAGCACTACTGGTCAGCATATTTAACTGTGCAGGATTGAATTTTAAAGGGGTGGTTCCCCTAAAAATAAACTTTTGACATTGCATTTGCTACAATAATTACAATTATAATCGGCTGGTTTTATTTAAAAAATACCTCCGTACGTAGCATTTGCTATATTCGTTCCCACCGCCACTTCCGGGTACGATGCTGGCGGTGGGCGTTCCTAATTGATGGACAGGCATCCGACCGACGCATCCATCGCATCACGAGATGCCGAAAGAAGCCGAACGTCGGTGCGCATGCGCCGTATAGAGCCGCACCGACGTTCGGCTTCTTTTGGCATCTCGTGACGCGATGGATGCTATTTTTAGGGGAACCACCCCTTTAATTTGTGATCCATTCATTCCTGCCCAGCAGCAGCACAGCTAGCTTTTTAGAACAGGCTGTGTATGAAGGGGTATCCTTCTTGAATAATGCTGTGATCCGTGAGATGGGACTTGGGAGGTTTGGAATCTCTGTAGGCATGACTGGGCGGGGTTTAATGCCAATTGGGAAGTATTCATCCCCACCCACATCAAAGCTGTGAAGGAAGTTACGAAGTTACATTATTTGCAGAGTCTGAAAGACCACAAAAATGGACTGTAGCTGCTGCAGGAAGTGGCTGTGGAAGGAACAGTCTATTAGGATATACAGAGTGTCACATGATACAAATCTATAGTAGTTAATGGAAATAACTAATTATAATGTATCATAAATAATGTCCAAAACAGTATGTGATGGTGTTCACACAAAAGAGCTGACTAGCCTGTGATTAACAAGTGCAGTCATTACTATGTCCCATTGGGTGGTACCATTAAATGTTTGTATGTTTCAAGGAAGGCCATGTCCCATTTACTATGTAGCTATTTACATTGATGATGTTGGCGATACAGCCCAAATGAAACTATTAGAAACTGTGTATAGGACCTACTGATGAAACCTGTTAGGCAGAGCTTCAGTGATCCAGGAGAAATAAAAAAAATAAAGTTGTGTGGTTGCCTAGAACCTAGAATCGCCTGCTGTCTTTGTATAGTAAATGTGAAATAATATTGAACTGTAAATCTATACCAGTTTAATATATATATATATATATATATATATATATATATATATATATATATATATATATATATATATATATATATATATATATATATATATATATATATATATATATATATATATATATATATATATATATAATATATATAATATATATATAATATATATAATATATATAATTTTTTATTTATTTTTTCTAACTATAAGGATCAATGAACAAAGGGAATGCATAAATACACAGGAAAAGGTGGAATATACCGACCATGACTGTATTGTTAGCCACAAGGGTACATCCTGCAACGTGTTACTAACGGAAGCCATTGTTCTGAAAAGACTAGAAAAGGTTAACACCAATAAATCACCAGGACCAGTTGGCTTACACCCGAGAGTCCTCAAAGAACTCAGGTCAGGTTATAGCCAGACCATTGTTCCTAATCTTTATGGACAGCATGATAGGAATGGTATCGGCTGATTAGAATAAAACCAATATTCAAAAAAAGGCCAGAGACATATACTGGGAAACTACAGCCTAACATCAATAGTATGTAAACTGTTGGAAGGGATGATAAGGGACCATATCCAAGAATTTGCTGATGAAAACAGTATCACCAGCAGAAATCTGGTGAGCCATCTAGATAGGGGAAGGCCTGGGGATGTGGTGTTCTGGATTTTGTGAGCAGGAGGTGGGATTACTGGTTGTGCCTAATTCGGAATATACTGTTGATTTTATTTTCTAAAATCTTCTAAAATTTAATTCTGCAAATATTGTATGCCAAATTTTTGGTTTCTCTGTGCGGAGACAAAGTACTAGTTTTGTATTAATACATGCTATTCACACAAATGTAATTTTTTTTGTTCACAGGTTATTCTAAGCACCTTTTTTGAGCTTTCTTATTTTGTTATATCATACTGTAGCTAACAACCCAAGGTTGGAAACTTCTGTTATATAGCCTATTGCATATGATTTGATACAGTCAGGAGGGGAAGATGTTTAGATTTATTAAAATCACTTGACGCTTGTTCCCAGTTACTGAAGAGTATATACTGCCCAAGTTCAACTGCTAGTTTCCATATTTCTTAAATCCTTGTGTAATTCATGTATCAAGTACCAGTAACGGCTGTTTTTCTATTTATAGTGGATTAATGATATTGAAATGGATCATAAGTATTCAGCATGGCCTTTTAGTGTTCAAGAATTGTTAAGACCAGCATTCCCTGGATCCATACGTCCAATCAGGCGAAACTTTTTTAACCTGGTGAGTATTTCATGCTCATCTTAAAGTCTGCTTGTCTATCTGTTTTTGGATTTGTATCATATCCATCAATGCCTTTTACATTTTTCCTTTGCTCTCTCTTTTTCTATCTGTATCATGGAATATAGACTTTGTGAACATTGTGCTCACTACTACATCCAAATGAATAGCCATAACTAGTATCTTCCAACTGTAATTACCAAAATTTCTGATCATTTTCCAGTCAGTTTCAGTAAGCTAATTATAGATTAGGATAGTCTTTTACGATGCATAGTATTATTGTAGTAAAAAAAATTGTGGGCAGTATCATAGATTACAGAGGGTAAATAAAAATACGGTTTTAAATGTGAAAGTGAAAACTAAACTTTCTATCACAGAACGTAAAAATAGATGTTACCTATTTCTTTCTTTTCTACATTTTAATTAGCAGTATAGTTTTCAAAGTACTGTACCTTTAGGCTGGTATTGTTTTCAATTTATGTGTTCTTTTATTCTGTATTATGTGAGGTTTAACTGTGGAAATAATCTTCAGGCTTTCCTGCCTGCACAGCTTCTCTCCTGAGGTTGCTGTGCGCTCCTGTTGATTACTGGTTGTTCTATGCCTAGTTTGGCCCCAACGGACAAAATAGGATGCACACTTTTTATTCACAAATCTATGCAAAAACAACAACTTTTGACTGCAGTCCAAATTCAGCTATTTTATTCACATTAACTTTTTTGTACAAAAAAGTTAAAGGAACAAAAAAATTAAAGGAACACTTTGAAAACATATCAGATCTCAACGGGCAAAAATCTTATGCTGGATATCTATACTGCTATGGACTGGGTAATGTGTTAGGAATGAAAGGATGGCACATCATTTGATGGAAATGAAAATTATCCTCCTAGAGTGGGCTGAATTCAAAGACACCCCGAAAATCTAAGTGAAAAAATTATGCAACAAGCTAGTCCATTTTGCTGAAATTTCATTCTAACAACTCAAAATGGTCCTCAGTATTTTGTATGGCCCCCAAGTGCTTGTATGCAATCCTGACAACATCAGGGCATGCTCCTAATGAGACGACGGATGGTGTCCTGGGGTATTTCCTCCCAGATCTGGACCAGAGCATCACTGAGCTCCTGAACAGACGGAGGTGCAACCTGGCGGCACCAACCGGGTAGGCCGAAACATAATGTCCCAGAGGTGTTTTTTTTTGATTTAGGTAAGGTGAGCATGGGGGCCATTCAATGGTATTCATTTCTTCATCCTCCAGGAATTGGCTGCATGCTCTCGCCACAGGTGAAGGCCGGGCATTGTTGTGCACCAGGAGGAGCCCAGGACCCACTGCACCAGCATAGGGTCTGACAATGGGTCCAAGGATTTCATCCTGATACCTAATGGCAGTCAGGGTGCCATTGTGTAGCCTGTAGATGTCTGTGCGTCCCTCCATGGATATGCCTCCCCAGACCATCACTGACCCACCACCAAACCGGTGATGCTGAACGATGTTACAGGCAGCATAAAGTTCTCCGTGGTTTCTCCAGACCCTTTTTCACGTCTGTCACATATGCTCAGGGTGAACCTGCTCTCATCTGTGAAAAGCATGGGGCACCAGTGGCGGACCTGCCAATTTTGGTGTTCAATGGAAAATGCCAATCGACCGTCACAGTGTCCGGCAGTGAGCACAGAGCACACTAGACGTCGGGCCCTCAGGCCACCCCCATAAAGTCTGTTTCTGGTTGTTTGGTCACAGACATTCACACCAGTGGCCTGCTGGAGGTCATTTTGTAGGGCTCTCGCAGTGCTCATCCTGTTACTCCTTGCACAAAGGAGTAGATACCGGTCCTGCTGATGGGTTAAGTGACCTTTTACAGATCTGTCCAGCTCTCCTAGAGTAACTGCCTGTCTCCTGGAATCTCTTCCATGCTCTTGAGACTGTGCTGGGAGACGCAACAAACCTTCTGGCAATGACGCGTATTGATGTGCCATCCTGGAGGAGTTGGACTGCCTGTGCAACCTTTATAGGGTCCAAGTATCGCCTCGTGCTACCAGTAGTGACACTGACCATAGCCAAATGCAAAACTAGTGAAAAACAGTCAGAAAGGATGAGTAGGGAAAACAAATGTCGGGCACCTCCACCTGAAAAAACATTCCTGTTTTGAAGGTCGTCTCGTTGTTGCCTATCTAGTGCACCTGTTGTTGTTAATCAGTTTCAGCTGCTTTGCTGTTAATTGAAATTAACAACCCCCTCTGTATACACCCCTCCCCCTCTGCTACTTAACTGACCAGATCAATATCCCAGGAGTTCTGTTTCAAAATTGTTCCTTTTTAAAAAAAATTGAGCAGTGTATATTTGTCTAGGCTACCTTTTTTATTGATCATTTTAATCAGTTTTTAACAAGCAGACTTTTTTCTTCATGCATTGTCGGTAAATTCATGATAAGTGTCTTGCAGTAGAAGTAGTTTGAGGTTTATTTCAAACAAACAAGATGTACACACATGTGACTTGGCACTGATTTTCAAATGACAACAGTAGTACCTAGAGAGCTTGTTCCATATGAAAACACAAATAAGACTTTTCGTTCATATAGATCAGGCATCACTAAAAAGCAGACCGCTGGCCACGTCCAGTTTGAGGCACTGTTCTGCCTGGCCCGCCATGATCCTGCCATTTAGAAGCCAGTTTTTCCCCTCAGCCGTCGCTACTGCTGACATCCCCACAGGCTGCAGTCTGCATCGGGAGGCAAGATAGTTCTGGATGAGAGCGGAGCTGCAAAGTTAACTTTCCCAAGTCGTCTTTCAGGACAGCACCTTGAGAGATAGTGACTCCACCCTCACCCACAGGAAACACCTTCTACTTCCTCCAGATCTTTAAAGGGAGGCGCCTCCCTAACACACCTCAGTTGTTGTGTTTCCTCCGGCCTGGAGGGAACATCTTCTGTGAGGGGAGTAAATATCTCAGGTGTTCCTGGGAGACGGCTTCCCTCCTACCTTTCTCCAGTTGAGACCGTCTGTCCTCCCGTACTACCCGAACGGAAGCGGTAGTTTTCGGGCTCCTCTTCCCCCTTTGTGCTCGGCGAGAGCCAGAAACACTCGGTGACCTGGAAGGAACGGCGGTCGTGCGTGCGTCGCCACCATTTTGGCGTGGCCAGGATGGAACAGCAGGTTGCCGGGTTAGCGCGAACGTCTTTTTCGGCGTGACCGCAGGGGGAAGAGGGAGGACAGAGGCTGGGGCCTTTTTCCGTTTCTGGTCCGGTGCAGCGGCACTATTGGAGTCCGGAAACGGTGTGTGAGCCACGGTGAAGTGCTGTTCATCTGCAATAGAGGTCGCAGAAGTTACAGCGGTGGGACAGGCACAGGCACCAGCAGGGCCAGGTAGGAGGCAGCAGTTTAAGTCTGCCTGTTTTTTTCCTTACCTGTATCTTTTTTTGCTTTCCGGTCTCCTTTTTTCTAATCCCCCTAGTGGCAAGGGGCCTGTCGGGGCACTGGATTGGGCACATTTCTTTCCTAGTGCACCCATGTGGGGGGGGTCCATTTATTGGGACTGGGTCTCATTAAGGATTCCCCTGCTTTCTTTCTTCTCCCCAGGTAGATGGGCGAGAACTATAAGAAGGCTCTATGCAGCACATGCATTGCTTCTTTTGTTCAGGAGGAATCAACCCCTATGCAGGACAGCTGGTTACCTCCGTAAAGAAAGAACTCTTTGCCACGATTCAAACTTTTCGTGACTCTTAGTTTCCCTTCCACAACTTGGGCCTTCACCTCTCAGGAAAGGTCACTCCCATGTTCCTTCCAGTGAGGATTCAGAGGGGTCGGGGTTTATCCCTGGGGGAGGTGTATGGTTGCTTAGAATTTTTTTTTTCAGTAAGGTTCTAAGTTAATATGTCCGCAGGTATGCAGATCTGAGTGAGCAAAGCGCAGGACATGTCCGATCTACTCAGTTATTTCTGACGCCAATGGGCAGACAGAGCTGGCAGAATCCAGAAAAGGGGCCTTTTTCTCAAAAACCCATAAAGGGCGATTTTTTCTTTTGAGGAGATCCCTCTACAGGGTGGCTCAGGTGTCCGGGTCCTCTGATCTACCTTTTTGAGGACTTGGGGGTTCTAAAAAGACCCTATGGACAAACGCATGGATGATATTTTTTCCAAAAAGAGCCCATGGCAGTCGATCAGGAAATTGAAACCCGCTATGGCCACGACATGTGTAGCCAGAAACTTAGAGGGTTGAACTATCCAGTTAATGGTGGTAGATCCACCTAAACAAGGACTCCTTTTCTGCCCTATCCTCTGCAGTAGTTTATTTAGCTGATGCTTCAGCTGAAACAATTAAGAGGTTGAGAGGCCACAGCCTTGATTTAATTCGGCGAGAAGGGCGTGGTGATTAAAGACCTGAGGCCAGGTGATGCAGCTTCAAAAAATTTAAAGCTTGCAGAATTCTCTTTTTGGGCCGGAACTAGGAAGCATCCTAAACAGGTCAGCTGGAAGGAAATGTCTTCCCAAAAACAGCAAGCCAAAGGGAAAGGGGGAATTCTCTCTCATCTTCCTACGCAAGCCGAGAAATCCCAAGGTCTCCCGAGGCCTTCTAAGGTTCCTTCCGCAGTGATCAGCGGTAACATCCAGTCAGTACATTATGATCACTCTTGCCCAGGGTTATGCCATAGAGTTCTCGAGAGCCTGGATAGCTCAGTCGGTAGAGCATCAGATTTTAATCTGAGGGTCCAGGGTTCAGGTCCCTGTTCGGGCACTGCCTTTCAACTACCTGTGAGGTCCTTGAACTGAAGATAGGGCAGTCGTTATGCACGTCTGTCAGGAATGTGCACTGGACCAAAGAGTTGAAATGTCCTAGGGGATGGGACGCCAACTCTCCCCTCTAGGCTCTCGGAATCTGCGCCAGAAATAAAGAGGGGATTCCAACTTGTTTAGAAACCCCTCCCAAGAGAGGTTTTGTTGATTACATAAAAACCCTGGCCATGCAGTCTCATTTAGAGAGCTGATTGAACAGACTGGGATGCTTTTCTCACTTATTCCTGGTAGAGAAGCCTACAGGGAAGTTCAGAATGAGCTTAAACTTGAAGCCTCTAAACAAATCTGTCAGATACAGAAGGTTCAAGATGGATTCAACTTCTTTTGGTCAAGAATCTATTGATGCCAGACTGTTTTATGGCATCTTGAGGGGACGCGTACCTGTGCATCCCTACCTCCCCTCAGTCCAGAGGGTTGGCAGTAAAGTGTAGTGGGAGTGGATCGTCACCTTAAATTCAGGGCGTTCTCTTATTCGGACTGTCATCATCGCCTCATATTTTATTTTTATTTTTTTCACCAAGGTGGTGGCGGAAGCCCTAGCCCCGCTTCGTCTACAGGGTATTGCAGTTTGGCTTACCTAGATGACCTATTCTTTTCTTCACCCCATGGAAAGATATGTTACCGAACAATCTATTCAGGGCGAGAAGTTACTCGGAATCACTGGGCTGGATTATTAACCTTCAGGTATCATCCCTAGTTCCATCTCAGGAAGTCAGTTTACTTGGGTTACCAGGTAGATTCGGTAAACCGGAAGATGTTTCTCCCACAGGAGAAAAAGGGCCAGGTTTTCAGGACACAGCGTTGCCCTGGGCCCACCCGCCCTCCCGAGCCCCCCGCGGCCACCCCAGGAAGACAGACGGCGCCCGACCATGGCACGTGGCCCTCTCCCCCCGTTGGGGACGAGACAGCCTAACCAGCCGATGGCTATAAGGCAGGTGATGTTGGCATTAGGAGTTCTGACATCAACAATGCCATTTATTCTATGAGCAAGACTACATGTCAGGTGCCTACAGACCTTTCCCCTGAGATCATGGGGTCGCGGTCTCAGTTCCCTGGACTCTCAGATAAAATCACATCGCAGGGGAGAAGTTCTCTCTATGGGTGGAAAAGATCAGGAGAGCCTTCAAAGGGTCTGGAGTGGTCCTTTCCAGTGAAGCGATCCTCGGACTGGAGAGAACTAAAGGCGATTGCATTGGCTCTAACAGAGTTGTTCCGGGTCTACTAAATCACCATGTTCAGGTGTCAACGGACTATACCACAGCAGTGGTATACCTAAACAGACAAGTGGGCGCAAGAAGCAGACCTCTGCATATTCTTGTGGCAAAAACTCTTCTCTGAGCGGGAAAGATTTTGAGGTCCCCATAAGCGATACTCTTAAAGTCCCTGTACAGGGTAGCGCATTACCTGACATCAGGTTTGGGAAGCAGAGTGGTCTCTGAACCCGGAGATCTGTTGTGGAAATTTCCAATAAGTGGGGTCATCCAGAGGTGGACCTGTTGCCTCAAGGGGAAAACTCTCAGGTTTTTTGTAGTTCTTTTCCAAAAACAGACTGGACGGGTCCGTAGGAATTGATGCTCTGACGCATCCTTGGTGGTTTCACCTGTGCCTCGCGTTCCCCCTCTTTCCAGTTAATCCCCCCTAGTGCTAAGGAGGATTCAGAGAGAAAAGGTACCGGTCATCTTGATCGCCCCGTACTGGCCCAAGAGAGTTTGGTCCTCGACAGTCCTAGGAATGGCGGCCAGGCCATGTTGGCATCTACCTCTCAGACAGGAGCTGTCAGTGCAGGGCCCTGTATGCCATCCAGATGGGTCCAGTCTCTCCCTTGCAGCCTGGCATCTGAAAGGCAACTCCTAAAGAAGAAGGGTTCTCAGACCGTTTATTTTTTACTCTGCTGGAAAGCAGGTAGAAAGTGACGAGGATTTTAGGTACAAAGGCGTGAAAGATGTATACGGCCTGGTGTAACTCGTCTAACCAAGAGCCTATCGAGCTTGGGTCCATTTTAGAATTCTTTCAGGAGGGAGCAGATAAAGGTCTGGCGATCAGTACATTAAAAGTACAAATATCTGCTTCGATAGTGTTCCTAGAGGACCACTGGTAGTTCGGTCTCTTTTTTAAGCCCTTTCGAGGCCTGGAACGGCTCAAATCAGGGGTTCTTGTATCAAAATCTTTTGCGAGTATTAGGATCCATGGCAGGAAAGCCATATGGAACTTTTATAAGACGCATCTCTTAGAGATCTTACCTTACAGCTTATTCCTGGTCGCTATAACTTCAGCAGGCAGGATCAGGGTATTCCATACTCTGTCTATAAGGGAACCTTATCCGTCTTTATTCTTGGATTGAATTGTCCTAAAAACAGATTAAAAATGTTCCTAGGGCAGCAGTTAATCGTTGCAGGATATTGTGCTGCCTAATTTCTGTGCAAATCCCTCAGGGGAGAAAGATTTTTCTTTAAAAAAAAAAAAGAGGCTTTGTTATGCCATCTCAAAATAACAAAGCGCCTCAGACGTGTTCTATTTGTTCTTTTTTGGGTTGCCAGGCTTTAAAAGGTACCTTGGCTAGGTGGTGGAATTTATCCATTCGAGAAGCTTCTCTCACGCGGACGTGGTGCCACCAGTAGGAATCTGTGCTCAGTCAACAAGAGCACTTGCAGCCACATAGGCAGAGAGAGCTGATGCCACCCCTAAGCAAATGGGCGAAGCAGCGAGATGGTTAAGCTTCCGCACCTTGTTGCGGCAATACAGTTTGGACCTCACATCCGCCAATGACCTGCATTCGGCAGAAGAGTCCTACAGGCTGTTGCCCCACCCTAAAGTTAAGTCTCTGTTATCCTCTCAAGGTGCTGTCCTGAAAGACGACTTGGGAAAATTCAAGTTAGACTTACCGGTAACTTGTTTTCCAGAAGTCTTTCAGGACAGCAACGACCCGCCCTATTGGTTTAATGTACCATGCTGTGACTAACGTATGTGTTTATATGTTCCAGCTGGGGCCAGAGGTTCTCTGATACAGGTGTGTTAGGGAGGCGCCTCCCTTTAAAGATCTGGAGGAAGTAGAAGGTGTTTCCTGTGGGTGAGGGTGGAGTCACTATCTCTCAAGGTGCTGTCCTGAAAGACTTCTGGAAAACAAGTTACCGGTAAGTCTAACTTGAATTTTTCATATTAAGCAGCAGGTGATTGGTTGCTAGGCATTTCTAGCAACCAATCACAAGCTGACTAACAGAAAAAGTTATGTAGCTCCTTTACTCCATTCAGAACTGTCCTGCCACCTGACATCAGCTCTAGACCTGCTGTGTCTGCCGAGCTCAGCCCTGTGTAAGGTAGGACGGGGGGAAACGACTTTGCCACTGCTGTGCTGGATAGGGAGGAAGTTGGGGCGGGGGTGATATAAAAGGGGGATCAGGAATTTAAATGAGTGTGGGTGATGTAAGGTGGGGGCGGAGAACAGAATTGTGAGGGGGGGGGTGATACTGTATGAAAGAGGACTGGAACGTAAAAGGAATACAGGGGTTATAGGAGGAGGAGCCAGGACTGGAATGTGCACCGGGTGAGGTGGTGAGTTTCCCTGGGGGCCCCCATGCTATGTGACGGCCGGGAGGTGACCATGGGTATTTCTGCTTTGCAGTTAGGTGACACAGCGGGGGGGCATTATGAAGCCTGGACAGGTACTTCTTCCCCTGTGAGCCTGAGTTAACCCTTGCTGCCCCTCCCCCTGCCACATCTGCTATGTCGGTGGCGTTTTTTCTCGCCAGGTTTGAAGCGACTGGGCCGGATGGGGGTATATTAGCGCCCCCCTCCCTGGCCTGCTTCTGGGGATATCTCTGACACTCTGTATTGTCAGATGATGCAGGCTTAACCCACGCGCACAGTGAGAACGACTCTGATTCAGGGTCGGTTACTGTTTGGAATTGTTGGAGCTATTTTTTCTGCAGGCGTAATATTCAGTACTTGAGGTTGGGAGCGGGGGCACCTGCTGTGCCAGTCCCTTTTGGGTCCCGCAAACCGCCACGCACTGACAATGTTTTCCTTGTGTTCCTTTTTTTGGGACAGTTTGTTCTACAAGGAATGGGATACACCTTTGTGGAGGACCTTTTTAGTAAAGTGGGTCTCTCCTCCATCTGTGGACCCTCCCGTGTCCAGGTTGAGCTAACCACCATGTGGATGGGGCTCCTGCCTTTGAGGACCCCGCGGATGGGAGAATGGAGGCTGTGGCCCACTCCTTCTTCGCGGTTGGGGGTTCGGCTGTAAGACTGGTTTTGGCCGGGGCCCTGGTGTCACGGACTCTGACTGTACGGGCAACGCTTTTTGCTGCAGGAACTGGTGGCTTCCGAGACCTGCAAGGACATGGCTGAACTATTGGTTCTGGGTTTAAAAAATGTGTCTGTGAGTCGGTCCTGGTTACGCTCTTGCTTTCCAGGGCTTCCGCCTATGCGGTAGTACTGCGCCGCCTTGTGTGGCTGAAGTGCTGGTCTGCGGACTAGTCCTCAAAGAAGGCCTTGGTGGATTTGCCCTTTAAGGGTGAACGGTCTTTTGGGGCATCCCTGTATGGCATCATTAAGGATGCCACGGGTGGTAAGAGCACACTGTTCCCACAGTCTGGGAAGGGCTAGGGGCCTCGCCATGAGCAAGGGCCCTCCTTTACTACCCCCAAGCGTTTTTTCCGCCCGCCCTGTGTGGTGGGGGAAGGTTTGCAGGGTGCTAAGACCCCCGCTGCAGGGCAGTAGCGCACCTGGTACCGCAGGCCCAACAAGTCTGCGGACATACCTGCTTGAAGGTCTGCCCCCGCCCGTGTCCCGGGTGGGGGACCGGCTTCGCGAATTCGCAGCTCAGTGGAGGTCTCTCCTCTCTGACCATTGAGGGTTGCGAAGTAGTTTCCTCGGGGTACAAGATAGTTTCTCTCTTGACTACCAAACAGGATTTTTTACTTCCAACCTCTGGCTTCCTCCGGTTCGCCGGTTGGCTCTGTCAGGGGCTGTCCAAGATCTTCTGGTCGGGAGAGTGATTGTGCCAGTTCACTCGATGGAACGGTCTCAGGGGTTTTATTCCAATCTCTTTGTTGTCCCCAAGAAGGACGGGGTCCGTCCCATCCTGGACCTCAAGGCCCTTGTTTGTTTTGTCAAACTGCAAAAATTCAGGATGGCGTTGATTCGCTCGGTAATAGCGGCACTCCATCAGGGGGATTTTCTGGCGTCCTTGGATGTCATGAACGCGCGTACCTGCATACTCCCATATGCTCAAAGCACCAGAGATTTCTGTGCTTTGCGGTCGGGGAGGACCATTTTCAATTTGTGGCCCTCCCGTTCGGCTTGGTGACGGCACTACGGGTTTTCACCAAGGTGCTCGTCCCGATACTGGCCCTGCTGTGACAGCGGGGGTTTGTTAACGTGGGATATCTGGACGACATTCTCCTACGAGCTTCTTCGGACTCAAAATTAGTAGAGGACGTGTCTATCACGTGTTAGACTCTCCAAGAGTTCGGCTGGCTTCTGTATTGTCCAGAAGTCAGTGTTGATTCCGTCTCAGGGACTGGAATACCTGGGACTAGTCCTGGATTCCGCCGAGGCGAGAGACGGAGAAACTTCAGACTCTGCAATCTGCAGTGCAGCAGTTGTCGACCCAGAAGTGGTCATCTCTGCGATTCTGCATGAGGGTTCTGGGTCTGATGGTGGCCTCTTTCTTGCAGTATGCCCAATTCCACACCAGGGTGCTACAGAGGGAACTGCTGTCACGTTGGGACAAGCTCCCGTCATCTCTGGATTACCAGATTCAATTGAGTCAACTGGTCAAGTCTCCCCTGGTGTGGTGGCTAGCGTCTCCGGTGCTTCGGACCGGGAAGCCGTTTTTTGCCATGCCACTGGACAGTTGTCACGACGAATGCCAGCCTCTCCGGTTGGGGGGGGTGTTTTGGGGCACCCAGTCAGCCCAGGGGCACTGGACTCAGGAGGAGTTCTGCCTACCGATTAATATTCTGAAGCTCCGAGCATTCAAGCTGTGCCTTGCCAGGTGGTCCCTGGATCTGCAGGGCCGACCGGTCAGGATCCAGTCCGACAACGCCACGGCCGTGGCGTACATCAATCATCAGGGAGGCACACGGAGTTCAGCTGCAGCGACGGAGGTCGCGCACATCCTTCGGTGAGCCGAAAGGTCCGTTCGGCATTCCGGGAGTACAGAATTGACAAGCCGACTTTCTAAGTCGCACTGCACTAGACCAAGGAGAGTGGTCTCCACCCACAGGTGTTTCAGGGTCTGTGCCAAAAAGTGGGGCACTCCGGACGTGGACCTTCTAGCGCCACGGTTCGTGGCCAGGCCGAAGGACCCGTGGGCGGACACGTCGGACGTGTTGGTGGTGCCTTGGGTCACTATCGCCTAATTTACGCCTTCCCTCCTCTGAAACTTCTTCCTCGCCTGCTGCGCAGAGTGGAAGCCGAAGGGATTCTATCAATCCTGATCGCCCCAGTTTGGCCGTGTCGCTCCTGGTACGCGGACCTGGTGCGTCTGGTGGCAGATGCCCCCTAGCGTCTTCCCCTGAGAGGAGATCTTCTGTCGCAGGGTCCGATCTTCCACCCTGCTTTACAGTCGCTGGCTTCAGCGGCGTGGCTGTTGAGAGCCAGGGGCCGAGGGACCGAGGCCTATTGGGCTCAGTGGTCTCTACCGTGCTGCATGCACGGAAGTCTACCTCACGTAGGATTTACTATCATACGTGGAAGGCCTACATCTCTGTGTGAGGAGATGAAATGGCACCCTCGTACATACACGGTGTACAGGATTCAGCTGTTTTTACAGCAGGGAGTGGATCAGGCTCTCGCCTTAAGTACGGTTAAGAGTCAGATTTCTGCTCTGGCTGTTTACTTTCAGCGACCCTTGGCATCGCACTCCTTGGTGCGTACGTTTGTTCAGGGGGTCTGGCATGTGGCCCCTCCGGTGCGCCCTCCTCTACCCCCATGGGACTTGAATTTAGTCCTTTCGGTGCTTCAGGATGCTCCCTTTGAGGACATTCAAGAGTTTTTTTTGTTGACTGTCACAAAAGGTGATTTTTTTTTTTTTCTGGTAGCAATTACCTAGATCAGACGAGTGTCTGTCTGAACTGGCAGCCTTGTCCTGCAAGGCTCCCTACTTGGTCATCCATAAGGATAAGGTGGTGCTGCGGCCACAGCCGTCTTTTCTCCCAAAGGTCGTTTCCGCTTTTCACATTAATGTGGACATTGTTCTTCCATCCTTATGTCCTCAGCCAAAATACCAGGTGGAGGCCACTTTACATCCTCTGGATGTGGTTCGGGCCCTACGAGTGTACTTATCTGCTACGGTTCCGTTCCAGAAGTCGGACTCACTGTTCGTGTCGGTGGCTGGTCCTACAAGAGGGCCTGGCAGTCTCGTTGGCCACCATTTCTAGGTGGATCCGACAGATTGTGCTTCAGGCCTATGCCCTGAAAGGGCGGGCGCCTTCCTTTCGGGTTACGGTGCATTCGACCAGGGCGATCGGGGGGCCTCTTGGGCTTTCCGGCATCAAGCCTCTGTGTTACAGGAGTGTAAGGCAGCGACCTGGTCGTCGATCCACACTTTTTCAAAGGTTTACAAGGTGGATGTGTGTGCATCTTCTGATGCCTCCTTCGGCCGCAGGTGTTACAGGCAGCAGTTTATGGTTGGAGTTCCTCCGTTGAGCAACTCCGGTTTTGTTTGGGGTGTAACCTGGTTTGCTGTGTTGTTTTCCCACCCCTCGAAATTTTTGGACACTGCTTGGGGATGTCCCTACTGTCAAAGGATGCTGTGTTCGTCCATGAACGGAAGAGAAAATAGGTTTTTTATACTCACCGTAAAATCAATTTCTCTAAGTTCATGGACGGACACAGCACCCACCCTCCTTTGTTTGTACTGCTTGTTACGAACTGAGGCTGCTAGAGCAGGGTGTGGGTTATACCCGGGGGGGGGGGTGGCACGCCCCCTGGGAGGAGCTGCACTGAGGAATGTGTTAACACTTAAAGTGCTTTTTTCTGCCTAAACTCTCCTAAGGAAGCAGATATAACCCTACTGTCAAAGGATGCTGTGTCCGTCCATGAACTCAGAGAAATGGATTTTACGGTGAGTACAAAAATCCTATTTTTTGCGTATGCTCAATTTTAACCATTTTGCAAAAAGGTAAAGATTACAAATATTTGTTATGTATTGACTCCATACAGGTTAAGCTTTAACAGTGGGGATCGAAAGTTTTGGGCACCCCAGGTAAAAATTTGTATTAATGTGCATAACAAAGCCAAGGAAAGATGGAAAATTCTCCAAAAGGCATCAAATCACAAATTAGACATTCTTATAATATGTCAAAAAAAGTTAGATTTTATTTCCATCATTTACACTTTACAATTTAAATTCAAAATTACAGAAAACAAAAAAATGGCGTCTGCAAAAGTTTGGGCACCCTGCAGAATTTATAGCATGCACTGCCCTCTTTGCAAAGCTGAGACCTGCCAGTGTCATGGATTGTTCTCAATCATTGTCTGGGAAGACCAGGTGATGTCAATCTGAAAGGTTTTAAATGCCCAGACTCATCTGACCTTGCCCCAACAATCAGCACCATGGGTTCTTCTAAGCAGTTGTGTAGAAAACTGAAACTGAAAATCGTTCCAGCTCACAAAGCTGGAGAAGGCTATAAGAAGATGGCAAAGCGTTTTCAGTCAATATCCTCTGTTTGGAATGTAATTAAGAAATGACAGTCACCAGGAACAGTGGAAGTTAATGCAAGATCTGGAAGACCAAGAAAAATATCAGACAGAACAGCTCGCAGGATTGTGAGAAAAGCAATTTAAAAACCCACGTTTGACTGCACGATCCCTCCAGAAAGATCTGGCATACACTGGAGTTGTGGTACACTATTCCAGTATAAAGAGATACCTGTACAAATATGGTCTTCATGGAAGAATCATCAGAAGAAAACCTCTATGTCCTCACCACAAAAATCAGCGTTTGAACTTTGCAAATGAACATATAGACAAGCCAGATGCATTTTGGAAACAAGTTCTGTGGACCGATGAGGTTAAAATATAACTTTTTGTCCAGAATGAGCAAAGGTACATTTGGAGAAGAAAGGGCACAGAATTTAATGAAAAGAACCTCTGTCCAACTGTTAAGCATTAGGGTGGATCAATCATGCTTTGGGGTTGTATTGCAGCCAGTGGCACAGGGAACATTTGACGAGTAGAAGGAAAAATGGATTCAATAAAATTTCCGCAAATTTTAGATGGTAACTTAATGCCATTTGTGAAAAAGCTAAAGTTAGAGAGGATGGCTTCTACAAATGGATAATGATCCTAAACACACCTCAAAATCCACAGGGGATTACATTAAGAGGCGTAAACTGAAGGTTTTGCCGTGGCCTTCACAATCTCCTGACCTCAACATAATTAAAAATCTATGGATAGACCATAAAAGAGCAGTGCGTGACAGACAGCCCAGGAATCTCAAAGAACTGGAAGACTTTTGTAAGGAAGAATTGGCAAAGATACCTCAAACAAGAATTGAAAGACTCTTGGCTGGCTACAAAAAGCATTTACAAGCTGTGATACTTGCCAAAGGGGGGCAGTACAAGATATTAACTCTGCAGGGTGCCCAAACTTTTGCAGACGCCATTTTTTTGTTTTCTGTAATTTTGAAAGTGTAAATGATGGAAATAAAATCTAACTTTTTTTGACATATTATAAGAATGTCTAATCTGTAATTTGATGCCTTTTGGAGATTTTTCCATCTTTCCTTGGCTTCGTTATGCACATTAATACAAACTTTCGATCCTCACTGTATATTTAGTTGGAATTTAGCAGGAATTTTGTAAACTTAGCTGTGTTTATCTGCTAATAATGGTTTTAGTGTATTTTTAGCAAAAATATTGATTTGATAAACATTTGCGCAAATACCATGGTGCCTAAAAAAATCAGTAGCACCTTCTTTTTATTCCAGAGGTCATATGCTTTTAGAAAATATATGGTTTGGGGACTCGTTTTACAATCTCTGAATGCTGTAAGTGAAAAATTAAAACTCCCCAGATTTTTTGAGAAATTTTGGGGTACATTCGATTTTCACCATTTTGCAAAAAGGCGCAATTTAAAATTTACAAATATTTGTTATTTATTAACTCCATACAGGTTTTGTAAAATTTGCTGTGTTTGTTTTTATCTGCTAATAATGGTTTTAGTGTATCGTTTGCGAATATATTGGTTTGGTAAACATTTGTGCAAATACCACGGGTTTAAAAAAATCAGTATTCCCTTATTTTTATTCTAGAGGTCATATGCTTTGAGAAAATATATGGTTTTGGTTTTCCTTTACAAGTTCTGAAAGCTGCAATGTAAAAATGAAAATTCTCAGATTTATAGAGAAATTTGGATATTTACACTTTTGCATCTGTTCAATTTTCACCATTTCACAGAAGGGCGCACATTTTAAAGTTTACAAATATTTTGTTCTTTTTTTAACTCGATACAGGTTAAGCTTTTATATTTAGTAGGAATTTTGTAAAATGTGCTGTGTATCTGCTAATCATGATTTTAGTGGATTTTTAGCAAAATCATTGTTTTGTTAAATATTTGCACAAATATCGTGGGACCTTACAAATCGGTAGCACCTTCTTTTTATTCTACTGATCATGTGCTTTCAGAAAATATATGGCTCGGGGGAGGGGGGTATTTTTTACAAACTTTGAAAGCTATAAGTGAGAAATAAAAAAACCAATGGAGAAATTGCAAAAAATGGTCTGGCCACCTGAGTGTATAATATGCAGCACGGGACATGGCAGTGAAATGGTTAAAAAAAAAAATTGGGGGAAAAAATACACTTTTATGAATTTTAGTGAACACAACCACAATGTAATACCCCTATTTTTAAACAAAAAAAATGCTACGCATAGTAAATAGATACTAAACATGTTGGGCTTTAAAATTGTTCATGCTTGTGGAATAGCGAAAAATGATGGTATATTAAATTATCCATAGGCGACCGGTTACAAGTTTAGAGTTACATATGAGGTCTTGTGGTAGAATTATTGTTCTCACTCTGATGTTTGGGGTGGTACCTGGTGAAATTGCAATTTACATATGCGTGCGGGACCTACGTGCATGTTCGCGCAGAAGCACAAAGGGAGGGGGCATTTACATTTATTAATTTTTTTTTTATTTATATACATTTTTATTACTCTGAACATTTTTTTAAATTATTTATTTGAATTAACGTTCTTGCTATTACAAGGGATGCACAAATTCTGTCCAAAGCATCTGATCAAACTCGGGTTTAATCACATGCTTTTACCAGTCGTAATGGCTCATATACAACAAACCGCAACCGTAAGTGCCAACATCCTTATTGGTCTCTGACATCAGAGAACAGGGGAAGGAATTTCCATTACTTCAATTTTTTTCACTGTATGTAGCTAAACTGGGCCCATCGGTCCTGGACTCCAAAATGGTATTGGAGAGCCCAAGAAAGGCGGCGGCAGGAGAGAGTTGGCATACCATTCCACCACCTGTAAAAGTGATTGAGTGGCTATGTAAAATCTCAGATTGCTTTTATGTTGTGCAGAATCTCCGGCTGAAAAAAATGGTACCAGTTCGTGGTTGTAGCTGCAGCCATGATCCCCGCTATAACCACCTCAATAAGAGGCTGTGTGTGTGTATCTGTACTGTATGTATGTGTGTGTGTGTGTGTGTGTGTGTGTGTGTGTGTGTGTGTGTATATATGTGTATATATATATATATATACTGTATACAGATTTACAAAGATTTTCGCAGATACCCAACCAATTGTCCCTTGGATCCTGTTCCCTCACAACTGCTACGGCCTCTTATTCTATCTTCTGCTTTCTCACATCTTCAATTTCTCCCTCTCTCATGGCACCTTCCCCTCCCCTCTAAAACATGTGCAGATCACTCCCATACTTAAAAAGCCCTCACTGGACCCCACCAACATTCACAAACTTCTCATTGCTCCCATTCACCTCTAAACTTCAAGAACGTTTGGTCTAAAACCGTCTTGGCTCCTACCTCAGTGAAAATAACCATGACCCTTTACAGTCTGGCTTTTGCTTGCAGCACTCCAAAGAAACTGCCTTACTAAAACTCACTAACGATTTACTAACGGCTAAAGCCAATGGCACTACTCCATACTCTTACTACTAGACCTCTCTGCGGCTTTTGATACAGTTGACCACCCGCTCCTTCTCAACAAACTTGGTTCCCTTGGCCTCCAAGATTCTGCTCTATCCTGGTTCTCCTCCTGCCTATCACACAGCGCTCCTTCAGTGTTACCTACAATTTTTTCTTCTCCTCTCCATTGCCCTTGTCTGTGGGGGTCCCCCCAAGGCTCTGTTCTTGGACCACTTCTCTATCTACACCTCCTCCCTTGGTCGCTTGATAACCTCCCATAGCTTCCAATACTATCTATACTCCGATGACACCCAAATCTATCTGTCTACTCCTCAACTCACTCATTCAGTCTCCCCTAGCATTGCTAACCTACTGATGTATCAGCATGGATGTCGCACCACTTCCTTAAACTAAATCTCTCTAAAACCGAGCTGAAAATATCCACCCACCCGTGCCTCTCTCCATGACTTTTTCATCAAAATCAATAATGCAACCATCAATCCCTCCCCTCATGCCAGGGCACTAGGTGTAATCCTAGACTCTAACCTGTCCTTTCAGCTCCAAATCCAATCGTTGTCAAAAGCTTGCAGACTTCACCTCCATAACATCTCCAAAACACGCCCCTTTTTAACTAATGTAACATTGTTATCTCTCGCCTTGACTATTATAACTCCCTTCTCATAGGCCTACCTCTCCATAGGCTATCGCCTCCTCAGTCTATCAGCTGCTGCCTGACTCATCTACCTTACCAACTGTTCAGTGTCTGTCACACCTCACAACTCTGCCCCAAGCAACATCCCAATTCTTGTGTCCAAATATCACCCAAACTGTCCTCTTCGCTCCTCTCAAGTCCTCCTGCTCTCAAGCTTCCTTGTCTCCTCCTCCCATGCTCGTCTATAGAACTTTTCCAGAGCCTTTCCCATCCTCTGGTACTTTTTACCTCAATCTGTCTGGCTATCTCCTACTCTTGCTGCCTTCAGGTAATCCCTGAAAACTGATCTCTTTAGAAGCCTATCATGCCTCCAACTAATCGTTTACCAGCTCCATTAGCACATTCCCCACGGTTACAATATTTTGTGTCACCTGCCCCCTCCTATTAGATTGTAAGCACTTTTGAGAGAGAGAGAGAGATACAAATTTGGTACAATTCTGCACTGGTAGCTAGGTTTAAGCCCTTAAAATGTAAGCATGGAGTGAACGTAGCTGAACCCTTTTTTACTATTTAATATAGGTAGGTGACAGGAAATTTGTCCCCCAGCTTACTTTAGCGCATCCCAGACTTTGAGAGTGAGCCAGGCAGGACTGTATTGTTGGGAGTAATAGGCTGGGAGGATGCCAAGGCAGGGATGCTATAGAATCGCATGCTCCTTGTTTAGCATGTAGTGCAAAAGGAACAATGTCTGCTGCCTCATAATATCGTAACTTGAGCACTATACCTAGACCCCTATTCAATTTGTGGCAATACAATGCTGTTTTAGTAACTCTGGGTTGCTTTGTTATATTTGTATTCTTTTTTTTATATTTTCCAGAAAATGTATTTATCAGCAAGAGTAAAAAATATTTTTTGTACACATTTAAGTTTCTATGTGTACAATATTGATAACTAAATACATTCAAAGGAGTGATTAGGCCCCTTTTACACGGGGGCGTTTTTCGAGCGGTATTCAAGCGTTATTCAAGCAAAGCCTCATCTGCAATCCCAATGTGAAAGACCAAGTGCTTTAAGAGCCCTTTCACACTGCCAGTGCCCGAAAAACGCTGGTAAAGCACCGCTAAGACCCTAACGTTTTAGGGCGTTTTTGCAGTGCCTCAGTGTGAAAGGGTAAGGCGTTTTTACAGCGCTTTCAATTCATTTCAATAGAGAGGGGCGTTTTTGGAGCGTTTTTTTTTCAGCGCCCAAAAGCTGCTCCAAAGATGGTGCTTGCAGGACTCGGTGTGAAGGGTCCATTGAGATGCATGGAGAGCATTTTATGAGCGTTTTAATAGCGCTATTTTTAACGCTAAAACGCTTTAGTGTGAAAGGAGTCCAAGAAATGATTAGTTAACATTCATCATCCCCACCTTATGCTCATCAGATGTACTGTAGATATAAAACCACAAACCTCAGGTGCACTATCACTGTTCAACTCTTAAATGACTTGCAGTTCATGCACTTGAACTTGCATACATCCACAGTGCTGTCCTTGGAAATGGCATTTCCTGGAGTAGAACCATTTTGCTGTATAGCAATTGCCAGCATTGTGCTGTGAGGCCCGTGGAGCTTGGTAGAGTAGGGATCTGTAAGCAATGTCTGCCTAATATGCATCTTAGCTACACCATTTTTATATATGCTATAAGGTAGAATTTGATGAATACACAACGCATGTCATAAATGGAAAAGTTGAAACAGGTGGGACTTTTTTCTCCAATCCGTGCAATAAATCCGATCCCTATCATTTTCAGACTTGGTTGTATATTGGTTAAAGAGGGTGCTTTAAGTAAAAATCACTGTAATACACATGTGAAAATCCACACCTTCGTTGTGTATTGAATTCCAGACATTTAGTCCATGATAAGATCAATTCAACACAGAAAAACATATATTATAGTCATAACTTTGCAAAAATGCATATACGTGCCCCAGTCGCCCCCTGAGGACATAAACCAAACGAAACGTACGTCGGCGGCAGTACCTGGTCACGTGTAGTATACCAAACGCAACTTCTTGTTCATCTGGTCAGCACTAACGGATGGTGGAGCACACGCCATCATGGAGGTAGGAGAGCATCTGTTTCTAGAACAAGCCTGCAGCCCCAGTGCCGGGTTGAGCACTTTTTATGTAAGTAGCCACTTGGCTCGTGTTGTGTTTTTTTTTTTATTTTTTTTATCGGATTTTAATGAAATAGTATTGCATGTTCTACTTCCAATTACTCCGGGGAAGAGGTATCGTACATACTCCTGTCCATTTGATATGCCTGCTGGCATCATCCTGCACAAGCGCTTTTGACTATCTTTTTTAATAAAGAGGTCAACTAGGTCTATATTCTGTGCACTTTGTGTGTCGCATCAAACATATGCTTTGGTGAAGGAATATACAGCACAATTGGAGAAGTAATTTTTCCTCTCCATTAAGATTGTTTTTCATCACTGGACTTTCAGCACGTATATGCATTTTTGTAAAGTTGGGACTATAAATATATGTTTTTCTGTGTTATATTGATCTTATCATGGACTAAATGTCTGGAATTCAATACTCCACAACAAAGGTGTGGATTTTCACATGTGTATTAGAGTAATCTTCACTTAAAGCGCCCTCTTTAATTGCACCAATCACTAGATAGAAGTTACCCACTTCATCATCATCATCATCAGGGGAGCAGCTTAGCACTATAGTGTGTTTTTTTATTTAATTTTTTTTTTGTTTTTTTGGAGCAGAAATCATTTTTTTTATTTGGTTGTACATTCTTTGCTTCCTAATCCTTTTCATGGTATTATGGTAATCCAACATGTACAGTTTTTATAAAAAAAAAAGCTGTTGACTGTTCTTTAACAAGACACAAAGCATGTAAACCTCTTATGACACAACAGCAGCAAATTATGTTGTGTACATCCAACTGTACCAAATAAGATTTCATGTGTTTTCTGTTGACTGTTCATTTTTCTTTTTTTATACTCTAAATTTTAAATATAAAATGGAAGCATCTGTTGTGAACAAAGCTATTGAATTGCTAATGAGATAACCAGAAAATAAATACAATTAGTTGCTGCTGTTAGGAAGGAAATATGACCAAGATTAATGATGTACAATAGGCTTGCATAAAAAAAAAAAATCTTGCCATCTGCTTCAATCACAGGAACAGTTTTGCAATAAGCAGAATATTTTTTTTGTTTTTAAAAAATGCAATGTAAAAGAAGGAAAAGTCATAGTGACCTTTTGGAAAAAGGATTTTTTTTTTTAACTATTTTCTTTCATATTTAGACAAAACATCTTAATGTGTTTTGGGCTCAGAAATATCAAATTTGTATATACAATGTGATCAGGTTTAAGAAGCAGTATGTCCAAAGCTCTTTTGGCCATACTTCTGTAGGTCACAGACGTGCACTTGGTTCTGCACTTCTGTGACCCAGAGTTGGCCAACAGCAGGCTAAATCCGAATGGCAGCTAAATTCACAGAGCCGGTGTAGGCTCTGCAGGGATCGCAACCATGTCAAAAACCGCCCAGATGCCTAACTAGCAGCTGGCAGTGCCTTGCAGTGTTGCCGCTGAGAGCCTGAGCCAGACGCTTTTGTCCCCTTTACAGACCGGTGCTCTATTGAGTTCTGGGGGGGCAGAGCAGTGACAGTCTCTGCTCTATGCTCAGAGCAGACCAGAGAACTGGGCAATCAGCCGTATATGATTGCTCCCTTCTCGGTGCAGGGGCATCAGGGGACAGATTCAGCATCAGATTGATGCGGCATCTACATATGCAAGTATGATTGTTTATTTTTTTCAAATCTTTAAAAAAAAAACTGTAATTTGATAAGTTTTTTTTTTTTTTTTTTTACATGGTAGGTTTATTTATAAAGCAGTGACTGTGACATTCACTTCAGATGAATCTTCTTGATGCATACATTTTAAAGTGATTAATGTATTTGCAGTGAATGCTTAATGCATGTCCACTTTATAAATACTGGACTTTTAAGCTTTCGGTGACATGGAAGTTATGTAAAGTTAAAAGGCAAGGTAATTAGGGGGCAAAAGAAATCTAGATGTTTTGCTTTAAATCTCTTAGTATGCAAATATTTAATACCTTGGCATGTTGATTCTTCCAAAGCTGTGATTTCAGTTTGCCAACTTCTAAGTAGAGTTTAGAAACTATATCCCAAAAGTTCATTCTAATCCTGCTGGGGACTAGCACGGTTAAAATAGTCCTTGGGGTCTGTATGTTCCAAATGAGTAAGCGACTAAGCCTTTTGGGGATAAATGAAAATAGCAGTGGATTAGGGAATAACTGTAGCTTGAAGTAGTAAACAATGCTCCGTCGCCTAAGAAATTCTTGGCACAAGAGTTAAAAAGCCATTGCGGAAATAAATGATGTGTCCTATAAATGGAGAGGTTGGTATTTACACTATGCTTCAGTGCTGAGAGATCTCTCAACCATTCTAGTACATAATCCAACAATCCAATGAAGAATGCACACTGGAGAGGTGCGAGAACAGAAAGGTGATCGAGATTGTAGGTGCTTGCTTAGAAAAATTATATCATGCTTGGTTGTTACCTTTCTATCATTCATTAATGTCTGTCATTTGATTTTATCTAATCTCTGCCCATAGATCTTTCTTGCATTAATGCAAACATATAAAAGTCTATAATCAATATTTGATTGTCTGTGAAAGTTGTAGTTAATACATGGCTTTAGCTGCTTCTGTGACAAAGAACCTTACCTGTACAAAGTCCTGAGCTGAGAAAAGACCGTAGTAAGGGCTTGTGTAAATGTAGCTTGCCTCTGACATGAATTTGGCTTGTATGGAGAGAGAAGCAGTTCTGCCATGAAAAATTAGAAAAACACACTTAATGCACATTATAAACCCAAAAACAAAAATGTTCTATATGGCAGAGCAATAACGAGCAAAAAGCTTAATCTACAATGCACAACATTGCATTAATTTTTATATAATCTTTATTTTTCAATTTTTATATTTTGTTCGTAATACATGAAAAATCAACTCAAATGTTATGAAGTAGAACAAAAACCAGCATAACTGGGGAAGCATAGGAAAGGGGATAGGGAGTGGAAAGAAAAAAATATATATAATCACGTTCGATTGCAATGCCACCCCGGTAACCCCAGCAAAGGTCCACACCTCAATATAGCTCTAGGCCAATGTGTTAGGGCATAGCTCCACCCCTAGGCCAGCAGGGTCCCGACAGGAAATCCCCCCCCAGGAGGGGGGCTATAAAACCTCCTTTATACCTCCATCTAGGGGGGACACCCCCCGGGCCCTATCTGCAGCCTGCTTAGGTGTAGGTCCCATCGGGGCACCGGGCTGCAAGATGAGTTCTCTACCAAGAGTAAACACAAAATATCGAACAAAAATAGAACGTGATGCACCGTAGGATAGGTCTCCAATATCGGCCATATAGACCGTGGCGGGGGAGAGAAAGAGGGACACACGACACCCTTCTGCAATCAGGGTGCATGAAAGGACACCATCAGTCATGCGCATCACCACCAGCACGTCTTTTTAGCTTCAGTGAGGGCTCTGCTAACTCCAGCAGTGCAACATCCAGGCTAGATGGCACAGGGTCGGCAGTATAGGTCCGCCACTGTGACCAGATCCCATCAAAACAGTCAGTCCTGTCCTTGTACCTCGCCACCCACTCCTCCGCCTCTCTAATGTCCTCCACCTTCTTCAGCCACTCTGTGATAGTAGGAATCTGTGGGCGTTTCCAGTAGAGAGGTAGAGCCGTTTAGCAGCGTTTAAGAGATGAGGAAGTGCGCTTTTCTTGTAGCAGCTCAGAGGAAGAGCAGGGAGGTGCAGGAGAAAGTGAGTGGGGGGAAAACGGGACGTCAATCTGCAGGGCATCTTTGATATGGTCACAAACTTTTAGCCAGAATGGTCTCACCACTGGGCAGCCTCACCAAATATGGAGGAGAGTGCCCTTCTGGCCACACCCACAGCGGTCCGTGATTGAAGGGTAGATATGTGATGGTGCTGCAGGTACGCAGTACCAACAGGTCAGCAGTTTGTAATTAGTTCCCTGCTTCCTGGAATCAATGGAGCTGGATTGTACGAGTCTGTACATGTGTGCCCGTTGCTCTGTTGAGAACTCGACTCCTAAGTCCCGCTCCCATTCCCGTATAAAGGCCGGTTTGGTGACAGCAGGGGCAGATCCCAGAAGCTGTAACAGTTCGGAGATCAGATGGGGAGTGGGCTCCTCATCTACAAACAGCCGTTCAAGGGGGGGTAAGAGTGACTAACCCTCTTATAGAGGCACCATGGGTCGCAATGAAATGTTGGAGCTGTTCGTGCCTCCACCAGTCCATTGGGAATCGACCATGTCTGTCCCTCAGAGTGTCTAGGAATATCAGCTTACCTCTATCCAAGAATTTGCCGCAGCTGTAGTTGCCATCCCAGGACCCAAAAAAAGGCAGCCTGTTCCCCAGGAGGGAACCACAGGAAACCTCCCAGTGGTGCCAGCGGGGAGCCGGGGGGGGGGGGGGGTGCTAGAGCATAAAGAGCATTAGTGCGATCCCAGACTCGGAGGGCATGTGTGATCAGTGGGGAAGCTGTCTCTGAGAGCCCTCTGTATTCCCAGGGCAGCCAAGGTGCGTACGATAAGTTGCGACGTGCGAGACCCACATTTTGGAGCAGGTATGGTGTCGCCAGTTTAGGATGTGTTGAAGAGCTATGGCTCTATAATAGCGACGGAAGTCTGGGAGGCCTAGACCCCCGATCTCCCTAGGTTTCTGTAGTAGGGACACGGGCAGCCTAGGTTTTTTATGTTGCCATATGAAGCTAATCATTAGGCTTGTGAAGCTGTGTGAAGAAGCTTTTGGGGAGCGGGATAGGCAGCATCTGCAGAAAGAAAAGAACCCTAGGGAGGACATTAATTTTAAGTATGTTAATTTCGTCTAGCCACGTGAGAGAGGCCTTGGTCCAGGTCTGAAGGTCTCCACGCACCGTGCCCAGAAGAGTAGGGAAATTAGCTGAGTATAGCGTGTCAAACTGGTCCGTGAGTTAGATCCCTAAATATTTAATAGAGGATTTGGCCCAGCGAAATGGGAAAGTTAACGGCCAGCGGTTCGGGTATAATAATGGGCAGTACCTCAGATTTGGTGTAATTGATCTTAAAGTTTGAAACTTGTCCAAAAATATTAAGTTCTCTCATAAGGTTTGGCAACGAGAAAAGGGGGTTAGTCGGGTGAAAAAGCACATCAGCATAGGCCGAGAGTTTGTGTTCCGTGGACCCCACCATCACTCCTCTGCCCATCTGCCCATTGCTTGCCCATACCGTTCTAAGGAGAGGCTCCAGAACTAGGGCGAACAGGAGGGGAGAGAGGGGGCACCCCTGCCTCGTGCCATTCTGTATGGGGAATCCAGAGGACAGATGGCCTTTAACCTTAACCTTCGCACTGGGAGACGTGTAGAGGGCCATAATCCATTGGAGCATATGAGGACCCAACCCCAGGGTTTCTAGAACCGCCTTGAGGTACGACCAGTCTATTCTGTCGAAGGCCTTTTCGGCGTCCGTGGACAGAAAGAGGTAAGGGGTGGAGTCGCGGTGGGAGCGGGCCCACTGAATGAGCTGCATGGCCCGGATGGAATTATCTCTGGCCTCTCTACCCAATATAAATCCCGTCTGATGGGGGAGAATGATAGATGGTATAATGTGTTTTAATTGGTTTGCCATAATTTTTGCAAATTTTTTTACGTTGTCATTAATTAACGATATTGGTCGATAGCTTTGTGGGAGGGTGGGGTCCTTGCCTTCCTTTGGGAGCACCGTGATATGGGCCAACAGAGCTTCGGGCGGGATCGGGTGGCCCTTGGCGAAGGATTTGAAATACCTGCACATGTGGTTTTGGAGTAGGGGAAGGAATTTAGCGTAGTATGCCTTGGTATATCCATCCGGGCCAGGGCTCTTTCCATTCGGCAGAGCCTTCACCGTCCCAATAATCTCCTGAGGGGAAATAGATGCTTTGTGGTATAGGTCTGCGTAATAATTTCGGAATATAGAAGCAATACCAGAAGAGTGCAGGATCGCCGTACCGCTGGGGGACCTAAGCACGTGCACATGAGCAGTTATTCAACGCTTTCAGAGTGCTCTGGCCAGCATTCCGCCGCACTTTTTACCGTGTTCATAAAATTTATGGGAGAGATATCGTAGTTGCCTGCGGGCGCGGCGGTCAAGGAAGCAGGAGAACAACTCCCTCAGTTCAGTCAGTCGTTTGCGGGCCTCAGCGTCCCCCTGGCGTTTATGTCGAAGTTCTTCTTGTTGTAGAGCTGGCAGCACTCTCTGAAAGTCTATCTGTCTTTTCTTCTTGAGTCTAGAACCCAGGAAGATCAGTTCTCCCCTAAATACCGCTTTATGACACTCCCACACGACTCCCCCTGGCAAGTCCTCAGACACATTTTCTGAAAAAAAGTGGGTTATGGTGTCTGAAACCTTAGCTATCACGAGGCATCGTCCAGGAGACTCTCGTTAAGTCTCCAAGATCATGCCTTCGGGGACCCATCCGGGACCCTGATCGTAGCGAAAACGGGGGCATGGTCAGACATAGTGATATTCCATATTTCAGCTGACTGCAGTAGTTCCAGAGTATCATGATCTTCACACATGAGGTCTATGCGCGTATAGACGTCATGCACCCCTGAATAGTAGCTATAATCTCTGTCCGACGCATGCAGAGCTCTCCACGCGTCGATAAGAAAATTATTTTGCAGCGATTTCCAAAAATGCTTAAGGAAGGCCTGGGAGTGCGTTGGGCGACCACAGGATGTGTCTAGAAGTGGGTCGGGGCGAACATTGAAGTCACCTGCAAGGATTAGATGGCCCTCCCTGAAATCGGTAAGTTTTTCTAATACCGAGTCTATAAAGGAGAGTTGATGGGTGTTTGGTGCGTAGAGAGTCACAAATGTGAGTTTTGTGTTGGCCAAGACCCCCTTCACGAAGACAAAGCGGCTGTGCGGGTCTACGTGACTTTCCAAAGGTTGGAATGGGCAGGATTTTTGAAAAGCGATGGCTGTACCGCCTGATTTAGCTACCGGAGAGTTGCTAAAGAACCACCGAGTATAGAGATGCGTGGGTATCTTGGGGAGGGACTGCTGTCTGAAGTGAGTTTCCTGCAGGAATACTACTTGGGCCCCCAGGCGCTTCAGCTCAAAACCATAGTTTGCTGTTCTTGTGTGGCAAGCAGAGCCCCCTAACATTATAAGACAGTACGTTTAGTGATGACATACCTGAAGCCGGTGATAATCGGTCCGTCTGTACCTCTCAGTGAGTCCCTCGTGTGCGGTGACAGATGAGAACACAACCTGAAGGCTAAAACAACAATCAGTTAGCTATCCGGGATAGTGAGGGGGACACTGATAAAAATACAGGAAAGAGGGAAGAAAAAAAGAAGGGGGGGTGGTCAGGGAGGGGTAACAAACCCAAAAACCACCTGGGCTTGAACTTGGTGTCCCGCTAGGGACAGTCACCTAGGTAGGTGAGGCCTAAGTGGGGTCGTGCGCAACCACGAAGGGGACGCGAGGCCAGATGTCCAGTCCATGAAAACAAAAATACAGGGTGGTGAATAAGGAGTACACGAACATGTACCCCTAAGAAGTGACCAAAAAGTAAAAAATCCCACCACCAAAAAACAAACAAACACCCCCCAACAACAAAAACATGGCATCCAAACACTGGGTTGCATACAAAACTCTCCAGTCCTGCATGGGGCCGAAAGTACAGATAAACGCTAGGGAACGCCCCAGGGGACCCAAGATTCAGCGTTGTGCATGGAGTGGGTCAGTGATGGCAGCATTGCATCCATTAGCTCTTATGCCCAGTCTAAGGAGCCATTAAAGAGAAGGGGGTGGGCTTAGTCCCTCCAAGGGACTGTAGATGAGTTGATTTGCTATACGGTCAGTCTCTGGTAGCGGAGGGGCCTGGAGCAGGACCCTCGGTCTGCCGTTTGCGGCCACGGGATCGATGTCCGCCAGTCGCTGGAATCCACGGTTGGGGAAGCGGATATCAGGAACATTGCTATATTGGGGGGATCCGCGCTTAGGATAAAAAGATTTTTAAGCTGCTGCCTCCCTGACAGGTTTCAAAGAAACCTGGGTATATTGATTAATTAGATTTGGGGATAATGGCGCTGCTTATACTTTGTGTTTGAGTGTCCACAAGATGTCCTATATTATGAAATGATGTTGTATTTGTAGGGGAGTGGGTCTCCTAGACCTTATTGTCATTATCCAAACGACCAGGTGCTACCCCCTTTTTTATTGCTTATAAACCGCACTGGTGTCCCAATGATCCGTTGGTTCTTCCAGTGAAATTAGTGCGTATGCTCCAAAGGGAGTGTGGAAACAGCCAGTAAGTTAAATTGTAGTTCTGGTAATGTCCTATGTGCTAAGTGTCACAAATGCTTTCAAAGTGTAACCTTAGAATGGTAATATGTGCAATATGTGCCCAAGTCCGGTATTACGTGATATCCAAATAAAATATATAAAGCACAAAAGATATGTATAGAGTGTCCCCCAGGGCACTGTAAGTGAAAAATCAGGGTTTTAACACCCTGTAGTGGCGAAAAATGTATTTATAAAAAATATCAACCAATTTATATATGGATAGTGCCTTATTCCAGGACACTGTGCAGGCAAGAAGTAATGGTTGTACTGTGAGCCTTAATGTGAATCACTTCTACCAAAAAGTGAATTAAAAAATAAATGTGAAGAAAAAATAATCCATAAAAAATATATAATGAAAAAAAGGGGACAATACTGTTCGGTTATGTCCAACCACAAATAATGTCAAACCTATTACAAAAATTAAATGCAAAGCGACTGTTGATTCATATCAATATATACCATCCCTAGAGGGTGCATGGAATAGGATAAAAAAAAATATATATATATATATAAGCTAGCTGTTATTGCTTAAGAAAATTGTTCACAATGAAAAGAGAACATGTGAGGAATGAAGTGGAGTGTCCGAGATCACAAATACAAATAATCAAAAATCAGCAACCCTCAATGGGTGTAAGCAATGATTTTGCTAAAAGGACCTCTTGATTAAACAGGATCTCAAAGATCAAACAATAGTTCAGTTTGGAAACAATGTATCACTGATGATAAAAGTGCATGATTGGAAAAAACAAAATAGTGACTTCATGTGATTTTCTTCTTTATCGTGACTTTTGTGCTCCCCCTTTTGGGTCCCCACTCACCAGATGTTGGCACCCCTAGGGGCAAAAGGCAATGGTGGTGGTACCTCGATAGTTGCGCTGGTATGTAAGACAGCAAAACAATACTTTATCACCTCTCCAGAGGGGGAGGGAAGAAGATCCAAGCAGCTTCCAGGTGTCCGAAGGATGATAATTAAAAAAGAAGAAAAAAAGAAAAAATCCACATAGTGTGACACTGCGTTTGTAAAAGAAAAAGACCATTCGTCTTTATTTAAAAATTGTAATCATATATGAATCTGCTGGTTGTTAGGTGACATAACAGACCAATCAATAATCCAAAATCCCCGTGGGATATATGTACAAATAATTTTGGTTTGAGAAACCACTTCCAGGGAGTAAAAATTTTTTTTTAAAAGATCAGAGGACCAATCAAAAAAATATATGGACTTGCAGAGAAAAAATATAGAAAATAAAAATGAAAATAAAAGTAAGCTGTGAAGGCACAATGAGCCCTGTTAGCTGTTCCTACTCACGAGCTAATAAGCGAAGCCTATGCCGCACGGTAACGCCGTGCAGACAGCAGAGAGCGTCCGTGGTTTCCCCTTTCAGGCGATTCGCGGCTCGGAGGACAGCGATACAGTCAGCTGGTGGGCCGTGCGTACGTGTGTGCTTGCGTCTATGGTCACCTGACGCGTTTCGTCGTATGACGTTCTCAAAGGCGATTCAAGCACCAGACGTACGCTCATGTTTTTTATACACGGCTTTGGATGTGTCCCGCCTTCAGTGAGGAAATTGAATTACTGGCTATACGATTACTTTGATCCCATAGTCCTCCCACCTGTTACCCTTGGTATTATCCAATAGCGTTAGGGGGAAGGACACAGCCGGCGCCGTAGACAAAAATAGCTCTTTCCTATACTAAACATCCCAGTTGGTTATACAGTTACTAACATCCCAGTGAAAAAGTATAACAGGTAATATTCTTAAGTTGCGAATCCATTATACTACAATCACTCTTATGCAAATATACAACAAATCTATATAATAATGATGATGAACAAACTAGTTATTGAATGACATTAATAAAATTTGTATGTATATATAAACACATTAATTAATTGGTTTCCCTGACCTGTATGGTCAGGAAATAATAATATGCAGAATATATGGAGTGGTAATGGTGGGAATATAAGATTTAAATCAGTATCAAGGAGTCCTATCTGAATTCCATAATTATCCAATACTGTAAATAATTATATGCAGAGACCTCAATGTATTTATATTGTGTTATCCTATATGCATGGTGGGCAAGCTTTATGTGAGGGAGTCCGTTATTCGCCAATGGTAAAGGGGGAATTGTCCCCACCCAGCATTGTATTATCATACCAAGGCGATCTATTTGGATGACTGATCTATATAGGGATAGTTTCATACTTCTCCCTCAGATTAGTATGACGAGGAGTTCTTGTTCTGATATTTGACACGTAAATAAAAAGAATGTATGAGATACTATAAACAATGTATCCTGGATTTTGAGAAAATATCTTTCTTTGATGCCAGGCATTTTCTATATTCCAAATGGGGCCTGTCACTTGTTTCAAAGTGTTACCAATAGCTTATAAAAGGAATAGTTAGGAACCTAACCATCTGATGTCTAAGAATGAGGGATGTTATAGACCAGAACCCACTTTCTTTTAGTTGAAGTAGGATTGTTTGATGATTTTCATATTTAGTTTTAGTCTTATGTTGGTTCTTTATATATGGCAACTTTCTCTGTTTCTATTAAGCTTAGTCTGGAGGGGAGTAATTGATGCTTCTAAGTTTGGATTCATCTGTTGATTCTGTCGTTCGATTCTATCAGAGAATGCTCTTTGTGAAAAATGGAGTGGATCAGGGGATACGTTCCATCTGAAGTGTTGTTTATAAAGATCAGATCTCCAGTGGGGCATCTAGTTGAGGTGGTCTTGTTGTTATTAGAAATTGGAGATGAAACAATTCAAATCTATGTCTAAGTTTAGGCCTCTAGGCGCTAGAGATCCCATCTTGTGTATCCATCTTGTTTCATTTTGTGACACTTGTACTCGTTTATTGCCACCCCGCCAGTGATCCTTAATCATATCGATTCCAAAGAAGGTCATGCAACTCGGGTCTTTGTGGTGTTTTTCTGCGAAATGTCTCGAGAGGCTGTGCTTGGAAAAGCCTTTTTTTATATTTCTTATATGTTCACGGATTCTTACTCGCAGGGCCCTGGTGGTACGGCCTATGTACTGTAGGTGGCATGGGCACTCAATTACATAAGTCACGTGCGTGCTATTGCACGTGATTAGTTCTTTTATTTGATATTCCTGGTTGTATACTGTGGATTTAAATGTGGTTTTTCTCCGAGGTTGAGGTCGGTTGGTTCTGCATGGGAGGCAACGTTGACACCTATAGAAGCCTTTAAGGTCTGGGCATATGTTGATGTTCTGGGGGGGATCTAGTACATTATGTACAAGGTGTGTCCGTAGGGTAGGGGCTCTTCGGTAGATGAACTTGGGGCGAGGTGGAAGAATGTTAGCTAATGTTCTGTCTTCTCTAAGGATGGGCCAGTACTTTCTAAAAATCTTCTCCACTTGTTGATACTGGTTATTGAATCCAGTGATAAAGGATAGGTCCATTTTTGGTACTGATGTGGGTTTCTTTTTCTTCAACAATGTTTCTCTATCCATTAGTCTGATGTTATTCTTTAATTTGGTTAATAGCTCCTCTTTATAACCTTTTTCGAGGAATCTCTTGATGAGTACTTCTGCTTGGATATCAAAGGGACAACTACTGAGAGTAAGGAGAAACTGTCGACGATTGGAAGATTATGATATCCAAGCAGAAGTACTCATCAAGAGATTCCTCGAAAAAGGTTATAAAGAGGAGCTATTAACCAAATTAAAGAATAACATCAGACTAATGGATAGAGAAACATTGTTGAAGAAAAAGAAACCCACATCAGTACCAAAAATGGACCTATCCTTTATCACTGGATTCAATAACCAGTATCAACAAGTGAAAAAGTTTTTTAGAAAGTACTGGCCCATCCTTAGAGAAGACAGAACATTAGCTAATATTCTTCCACCTCGCCCCAAGTTCATCTACCGAAGAGCCCCTACCCTACGGACACACCTTGTACATAATGTACTAGATCCCCCCCAGAACATCAACATATGCCCAGACCTTAAAGGCTTCTATAGGTGTCAACGTTGCCTCCCATGCAGAACCAACCGACCTCAACCTCGGAGAAAAACCACATTTAAATCCACAGTATACAACCAGGAATATCAAATAAAAGAACTAATCACGTGCAATAGCACGCACGTGACTTATGTAATTGAGTGCCCATGCCACCTACAGTACATAGGCCGTACCACCAGGGCCCTGCGAGTAAGAATCCGTGAACATATAAGAAATATAAAAAAAGGCTTTTCCAAGCACAGCCTCTCGAGACATTTCGCAGAAAAACACCACAAAGACCCGAGTTGCATGACCTTCTTTGGAATCGATATGATTAAGGATCACTGGCGGGGTGGCAATAAACGAGTACAAGTGTCACAAAATGAAACAAGATGGATACACAAGATGGGATCTCTAGCGCCTAGAGGCCTAAACTTAGACATAGATTTGAATTGTTTCATCTCTAATTTCTAATAACAACAAGACCACCTCAACTAGATGCCCCACTGGAGATCTGATCTTTATAAACAACACTTCAGATGGAACGTATCCCCTGATCCACTCCATTTTTCACTAAGAGCATTCTCTGATAGAATCGAACGACAGAATCAACAGATGAATCCAAACTTAGAAGCATCAATTACTCCCCTCCAGACTAAGCTTAATAGAAACAGAGAAAGTTGCCATATATAAAGAACCAACATAAGACTAAAACTAAATATGAAAATCATCAAACAATCCTACTTCAACTAAAAGAAAGTGGGTTCTGGTCTATAACATCCCTCATTCTTAGACATCAGATGGTTAGGTTCCTAACTATTCCTTTTATAAGCTATTGGTAACACTTTGAAACAAGTGACAGGCCCCATTTGGAATATAGAAAATGCCTGGCATCAAAGAAAGATATTTTCTCAAAATCCAGGATACATTGTTTATAGTATCTCATACATTCTTTTTATTTACGTGTCAAATATCAGAACAAGAACTCCTCGTCATACTAATCTGAGGGAGAAGTATGAAACTATCCCTATATAGATCAGTCATCCAAATAGATCGCCTTGGTATGATAATACAATGCTGGGTGGGGACAATTCCCACTTTACCATTGGCGAATAACGGACTCCCTCACATAAAGCTTGCCCACCATGCATATAGGATAACACAATATAAATACATTGAGGTCTCTGCATATAATTATTTACAGTATTGGATAATTATGGAATTCAGATAGGACTCCTTGATACTGATTTAAATCTTATATTCCCACCATTACCACTCCATATATTCTGCATATTATTATTTCCTGACCATACAGGTCAGGGAAACCAATTAATTAATGTGTTTATATATACATACAAATTTTATTAATGTCATTCAATAACTAGTTTGTTCATCATCATTATTATATAGATTTGTTGTATATTTGCATAAGAGTGATTGTAGTATAATGGATTCGCAACTTAAGAATATTACCTGTTATACTTTTTCACTGGGATGTTAGTAACTGTATAACCAACTGGGATGTTTAGTATAGGAAAGAGCTATTTTTGTCTACGGCGCCGGCTGTGTCCTTCCCCCTAACGCTATTGGATAATACCAAGGGTAACAGGTGGGAGGACTATGGGATCAAAGTAATCGTATAGCCAGTAATTCAATTTCCTCACTGAAGGCGGGACACATCCAAAGCCGTGTATAAAAAACATGAGCGTACGTCTGGTGCTTGAATCGCCTTTGAGAACGTCATACGACGAAACGCGTCAGGTGACCATAGACGCAAGCACACACGTACGCACGGCCCACCAGCTGACTGTATCGCTGTCCTCCGAGCCGCGAATCGCCTGAAAGGGGAAACCACGGACGCTCTCTGCTGTCTGCACGGCGTTACCGTGCGGCATAGGCTTCGCTTATTAGCTCGTGAGTAGGAACAGCTAACAGGGCTCATTGTGCCTTCACAGCTTACTTTTATTTTCATTTTTATTTTCTATATTTTTTCTCTGCAAGTCCATATATTTTTTTGATTGGTCCTCTGATCTTTTAAAAAAAATTTTTTACTCCCTGGAAGTGGTTTCTCAAACCAAAATTATTTGTACATATATCCCACGGGGATTTTGGATTATTGATTGGTCTGTTATGTCACCTAACAACCAGCAGATTCATATATGATTACAATTTTTAAATAAAGACGAATGGTCTTTTTCTTTTACAAACGCAGTGTCACACTATGTGGATTTTTTCTTTTTTTCTTCTTTTTTAATTATCATCCTTCGGACACCTGGAAGCTGCTTGGATCTTCTTCCCTCCCCCTCTGGAGAGGTGATAAAGTATTGTTTTGCTGTCTTACATACCAGCGCAACTATCGAGGTACCACCACCATTGCCTTTTGCCCCTAGGGGTGCCAACATCTGGTGAGTGGGGACCCAAAAGGGGGAGCACAAAAGTCACGATAAAGAAGAAAATCACATGAAGTCACTATTTTGTTTTTTCCAATCATGCACTTTTATCATCAGTGATACATTGTTTCCAAACTGAACTATTGTTTGATCTTTGAGATCCTGTTTAATTAAGAGGTCCTTTTAGCAAAATCATTGCTTACACCCATTGAGGGTTGCTGATTTTTGATTATTTGTATTTGTGATCTCGGACACTCCACTTCATTCCTCACATGTTCTCTTTTCATTGTGAACAATTTTCTTAAGCAATAACAGCTAGCTTATATATATATATATATATATATTTTTTTTTATCCTATTCCATGCACCCTCTAGGGATGGTATATATTGATATGAATCAACAGTCGCTTTGCATTTAATTTTTGTAATAGGTTTGACATTATTTGTGGTTGGACATAACCGAACAGTATTGTCCCCTTTTTTTCATTATATATTTTTTATGGATTATTTTTTCTTCACATTTATTTTTTAATTCACTTTTTGGTAGAAGTGATTCACATTAAGGCTCACAGTACAACCATTACTTCTTGCCTGCACAGTGTCCTGGAATAAGGCACTATCCATATATAAATTGGTTGATATTTTTTATAAATACATTTTTCGCCACTACAGGGTGTTAAAACCCTGATTTTTCACTTACAGTGCCCTGGGGGACACTCTATACATATCTTTTGTGCTTTATATATTTTATTTGGATATCACGTAATACCGGACTTGGGCACATATTGCACATATTACCATTCTAAGGTTACACTTTGAAAGCATTTGTGACACTTAGCACATAGGACATTACCAGAACTACAATTTAACTTACTGGCTGTTTCCACACTCCCTTTGGAGCATACGCACTAATTTCACTGGAAGAACCAACGGATCATTGGGACACCAGTGCGGTTTATAAGCAATAAAAAAGGGGGTAGCACCTGGTCGTTTGGATAAACGACAATAAGGTCTAGGAGACCCACTCCCATTGGTCTCTCCTAGTAATTGGAGCTCCCCTACAAATACAACATCATTTCATAATATAGGACATCTTGTGGACACTCAAACACAAAGTATAAGCAGCGCCATTATCCCCAAATCTAATTAATCAGGAACATTGCGCCAATCCGAAAAGTCAACCTAGTTAAGTTCCAGGGTGTGTAGGAAGCGGGGGAGGTCATCTTTAGTGCGCAGCACAGCCCATCTGCCATTTTTGGACGCCTGGAGGCTAAAGGGGAAGCCCCAGCGGTATGTGAGCTTGGATTTCTGCCAGGAGTGGGCGCAAGTCCCGTCGCTGCATTAGCGTGTGTCTTGAGAAGTCCTGGTAAAAGGACAGCTGGGCTCCATCGAAGTCAAAAACTGGTCTGTTGCGCATCTTTTGCATGATGCTTTCTTTCAGCATATATTTGTGGAGCCTGCATATAATATCCTTGGGGTTCACCGGGTCATCTGATGGGGGCCTGAGTGCCCTGTGGGCCCTGCCTATCTCGATCGGGGTCGAGGATGGTAGGCTTAGGGTTTCACGGAACACCCCCTGCAGTGTAGGTATAATGTCCTTAGGCATGTTCGCTCGCCTGCTGCGGTTTTCCATGTCATCCAATTGGCACAGGAGTGCCTCAATTTGATGGCCGTGGGCAGAGGCCTGGTCCCTGAGCTGAGAGATAGCGGGCACAGTTTCATCAAACTTCTGTTCCAGAGTCTCTACTCTGTGTCCCAGCTCAGTAGTGTCCATTTTCAATTGTTCAATATCCTGCTTAAAAGCCCTTTGAATCCGGCTGGTAAAACACTCCAGGTCCTCTTTAGTGGGGAGGGACCATAGGTACTGTCTCATGTCCCTATCTCCTGCCAAGTCTGCCATCCCTGCACCCTGATCCTGTGATGTGATGGAGCTGGGGGAGGCAGGGGGGATGGAGTCACTCACCACCCTTGGAGATGGGATAGGAGACAGTGCAGGCTAAGCCTCGTGTTGCTGCTGTGTGGCCGAACGTTCCGGCACCATCTTGGATCTTCCCTTCTGCCGGCGGGGGGTGTCAGAGGAATGAATCCAGCGATCCCTGGCCCTGCAGGTATGCGGTCTTGGGCTGTGACGATGCCCGACGTCTGTATGACATGCCCTGGAGGTAAAATGGGGGAGAAATCACCCCTGTAGCTGCTGATTAAGCTGCGGACTGGACGGAGCTCAGACTCAGCACGTCCTTACTACTCCATCGTCAGACCACGCCCCAACATTGCATTATTTAAAAATATCTATTTTATTACATAGAAAAATAACCCCACAACAGAGTTAATCCAAAATTGTCCCTATAGCTTGGTAATCTAAATAACATAGCACCTTCTAGCCCTAATCAAGCACATTGTCATTATACCACATTCAAAGAGATCATATAGTACATTGTTTCTTGATCCAAAATTATGTAGAAGTGTTATTTTTGCATATATAACACTAATCAATATAAGGAAGGTATCCCAAAATATTGTATTGAAATCTACAGCTATTAGTTTACTCAATATAGTATCGCCATAAGCCCCTGAACAGCCAGCCTTTAGTAGAGGGCTGCAGGAGAGCAGCAATTTAGGGTGACTAGATTGTATTCCAAATTCTTATTTTTATTTCTTTGAAAAGTGTGTGTGTGTGTGTGTGTGTGTGTATGTATGTATGTATGTATATGTATATGTATATGTGTGTATATATGTATATATATATATATATATATATATATATATATATATATATATATATATATATATATATATATATATATATATATATATATATATATATATATATATATATATATATATATATATATATATATATATATAAATATAAATAAATTCAATATATGGTTAAATCAAATTCAGGAAAAAAGTGAAAAAATAAATAAAGTATGTTTAGAGAATACCAGATTAGATTATAATTACAATATATAAGCCACTCATTAGTACAAATGCTTATTAGTACACATTAGCTGCTATTTAACCCCTAACGCCAGCTGTAGTTGGTGGACACTTTTTATACTGAGTGATTGCACTTTTACAACAGCCTCCCAGTCACTGTATACTATCAGGAGCCCGTGGGATGGCTTACCAATCATATGATCACTATGACAACTGATCATGGTGATACCATAACCAGGGAGTCCATAACACCTCCAGCATTATGTACTTTTAAAGGATGCACTGGGAAGGGTTAAAAAAAACACAAGATTAAATTGATTACTTACCACAGATACCCACTTTTCAGCCCAAGGTACTTGACAAGCAACCCTCAACCTCCCCCCCCCCCCCCCCAAGGATCAGAGATCAAACTTCTTTTTTTTTTTGCTCAGGTCTGCTTGATGTCTTCTACTGATGCAGGCTCTGCGTAGATGCACAGATATCTAGCTGTTTGGGTGTATTGTTAATGCTCAAATTTAGTGCACCCTGCTCATTGTTTCACGCGTGTGCATTGATCACGGGGGAAATATTTTTCCTAAGGTAACACAGCAGTTGTCAAACTCAAAGCAACATTGTTTCTATACTATAGGTAAAGCTCGAAAAATTTGAATATCGTGCAAAAGTAAATTTATTTCACTAATGCAACTTAAAATGTGAAACTAATATATGAGATAGATGCTTTACATGCAAAGCAAGACCGTTCAGGCCGTAATTTGTCATAATTGTGAGGATTATGGCTTGCAGCTCATGAAAACCCCAAATTCACAATCTCAGAAAATTAGAATATTACATGCAATCAATAAAACAAGGATTGTATTTGGAACAATATCGGACCTCAGAAAAGAATAAGCAAGCATACAGTATGTAATCAGTACTTGGTTTGGGCACCTTTTGCAGCAATTACTGCCTCAGTGTGGCGTGACATGGAAGCTATCAGCCTGTGGCACTGCTGAGGTGTTATGGAAGACCAGAATGCTTCAATAGCGGCCTTCAGCTCTTCTGCATTGTTCGGTCTCATGTCACTCATCTTTCTCTTGGCAATGCCCCATAGATTCTCTATGGGGTTCAGGTCAGGTGAGTTTGCTGGCCAATCAAGCACAATTCCACGATCATTGAACCAGGTTTTGGTGCTTTTGGCAGTGTGGGCAGGTGCCAAGTCCTGCTGGAAAATTAAGTCCGCATCCCTATAGAGCTTGTCTGCGGAAGGAAGCATGAAGTGCTCCAAAATCTCTTGGTAGACAGCTGCGTTGACCCTGGACTTAATGAAGCACAGTGGACCAATACCAGCAGATGACATGGCTCCCTAAATCAACACAGACTGTGGAAACTTCACACTGGACTTCTTGCAGTGTGTGCCTCTCAATTCTTCCTCCATACTCTGGGTCCTTGGTTTCAAAATGAGATGCAAAATTTGGTCTCATCAGAAAAGAGGACTTTGAACCACTGAGCAACAGACCAGGTCTGTTTTTCTTTAGCCCAGGTAAGACGCTTCTGACGTTGTTTGTTGTTCAGGAGTGGCTTGACAAGAGGAATACGACATTTGAAGCCCATGTCCAGGATCCGTCTGCGTGTGTGGTGGCTCTTGATGCACTGATTCCAGCCCCAGTCCGCTCCTTGTGAAAGTCCCCAACACTTTTGAATGGCCTTTTCCTGACAATCCTCTCCAGGCTGTGGTCATGCCTGCTTCTTGTGCACCTTTTTCTTCCACACTTTTCCTTCCACATAACTTTCTAATAATGTGCTTTGATACAGCACTTGGGAAACTCCAACTTCTTTTGAAATTACCCTTTGAGGCTTTTCCTCCTTATGGAGGGTGTCAATGATGGTTTTCTGCACAACTGTCAGGTCAGCAGTTTTTCCCATGTTCGTGATTCCTACTGAACCAGACTGAGAGACCATTTAAAGGCCCAGGAACCCTTTGCAGGTATTATGGTTTAATTCGCTGATTAGAGTGGGACACATTGAGCCTAGAATATTGCACCTTTTCACAATATTCTAATTTTCGGAAATTGTGGATTTGGGGTTTTCATGAGCTGTAAGCCATAATCATCACAATTATGACAAATCACGGCTTGAACTACGGTATCTTGCTTTGCATGTAATGAGTCTATCTCGTATATTAGTTTCACCTTTTTAAGTTGCATTAGTGAAATAAATGAACTTTTGCATGATATTCAAATTTTTAGAGTTTTACCTGTATACTTTACTGCATCATATTACTACACTGGCCAGTGCAGATTCCCACTGTCACTGTTATTTGCTCCAAATAACCTTTGGTAGTACAATCCTTTCAGAGTTGTTATTATTATTATTATTTAGGATTTATATAGTTCCAATAGTTTGCGCAGTTCTTTACAACATGAGGGCAGTCAGTACAGTTACAATACAATTCAATACAGGAGGAATCAGAGGGGTCTAATTTTTAGAGCTTACAATCTAAAAGGAAGAGCCAAGTGGCTACAAAAGGTAAAAACTGTGGGGGATGAACTGATGGAGAAAATAAAAATATGGTTGTTATGTGGAGTGAGGATAGGCTTCTCTAAAGAGAAGGGTTGTTGCAGATTGCCTAAAAGTGGACAAATAAGGAGATAGTTGGGCAGATTGGGCTAGGGAGTTCCATAGGATGGGAGAAGCTTGGGAGAACTACTGGAGGCGAGCATGGAGGAGGTAACAAGGGAGCTAAAGACCAAGAAGTATTGGGAGGAACGAAGAGAACGGTTTGGTTGATATTTGACTAGGTTAGTGATGTAGTTGATGACTTAAGTATTTCAGGTTTTATAATTTGGGTGAGCAGAAGCCAGTGGGGAATTGGCAGAAAGGGATAGCAGACACTGAACAGTTAATAAGGTGGATGAGTCTGGCAGCAGCATTCAGGATTGACTGAAGGGGGTATAGCCTATTTAAAGGTAATTTAATAAGGAGGGAGTTGCATTAATTGAGGCAAGAGATAACCAGGGAGTAAATTAGAAGCTTTGTAGTGTCATTGGTTTAGAAGGGGCATGTTTTAAAGATGTTGTGAAGGTTGAAGTGGAAAGATTTGGACTGTGATTGGGTGTGGATGTATGACGCTGTATTGTCACAAGCACATGTATATTGTTATGTATGGAGGATTATAGAAAGCGCTGCTTAATATTATGTCCTCTTTGTTGCAAAAACATTTTAACAATTTCCCAACTTCTTTTGGTATGCTGCTGTTGAGAACCTTATAAACAGATGCGCACAATTCTACTTTATAGTAATCGTACAGGACACAGACTAGATATTCATAAGCCCTAGATTATGGGCTGGTCCTTTTTTAGGTAATTTTACATTGACAATGGTTTGTGTATATGCCCCTGAGCATCTCCTTGTATTCCTACCCCACTCTGTGATTTTCTCCTTTTTTGCAAGTACCCTTTATGGAGAAATAACTCTTGGCTTAACTTGTTTATTATGTTTACTTTCTTCAATCAACTATTCAATGTCTTTTATTACTATAGTATCTGGATCAGTGCAACCTCCGTAAAACCTTGGAAGCCATACCTGGGTCATACACTGTGGGGGTGGCCTGTAAAGTTTACTCAGGCACTGGAACTCTCATAGGCACTCACCTTGGCACTTTGTGCAATGTGTGTCGCAGGGGGCTATGCAGGTTCAGGGCCATGGTGCATACCTATGGAACTTAACTTTGAAGATCCCTTCAGGGGTACAGTTGTGCTCATAAGTTTACATACCCTGGCAGAATTATATTTATTGGCTATTTTTAATGATGGCACAAAAAATGTTCTTTCACTCATGGTTAGTGTTTGGCTGAAGCCTTTTATTAATCAACTGTGTTTACTCTTTTTAAATCATAATGGCAACAGAAACTACCCAAATGACCCAGATCAAAAGTTTACCCCAGTTCCTAATACCATGTATTGCCCCCTTTAACATCAATGACAGCTTGAAGTCTTTTGTGGTATTAGTGGACGAGGCTCTTTATCTTCTCAGATGGTAAAGCTGCCCATTGCTCTTGGCAAAAAGCCTCCAGTTCCTGGAAATTCTTGTGCTGTCTTGCATGAACTGCACGTTTTGAGATCTCCCCTGAGTGGCTCAATGATTTTGAGGTCAGGAGACTGAGATGGCCACTTCAGAACCTTCACTTTATTCTGCTGTAGCCAATGACGGGTCGACTTGGCTTTTGATCATTGTCATGTTGGAATGTCCAAGTACGTCCCATGTGCATCTTCCTGGCTGATAAATGCAAATGTTCCAGTATTTTTGATAACATATTGCATTCATCTTGCCATCAATTTTGACTAAATTTCATGTGTCTTTTTTTTGTAGCTCGCACATCCCCAAAACATCAGCGATTCACCTCCGTGCTTCACAGGAGGAATGGTGTACCTTTTATCATAGATCTTGTTGACTCCTCTCCAAATGTAGCATTTATGGTTGTGGCCAAAAAGCTTAATTTTGGTCTCATCACTCCAAATGACTTTGTGCCAGAAGGTTTGAGACTTGTCTATGTGTTGTTTGGCATATTGTAAATGGGATACTTTGTGGAATTTGCATAGTAATGGCTTTCTTCTGGCGACTCAACCATGCAGCCCATCTTACTTCAAGTGCCTCCTTATTGTGCATCTTGAAACAGCCACACCACATGTTTTCAGAGAGTCCTGTATTTCACCTGAAGTTATTTGTGGGTTTTTCTTTGCATCCCGGACAATGTTCCTGGCAGCTGTGGCTGATATTTTAACCAAGGTTTGGTTTCAAGAGAACCCCTCATTTTCCACTTCTTGATTAGAGTTTGAACACTGCTAAATTGGCATTCTCAATTCCTTGGATATCTTTTTATATCTCTTTCCAACTACCTTTTCCCACAGATCCTTTGACAATTCTTTTGCTTTGAAAAAAGGTTTGGGAACAACTGCGCTAGGGTAAAAGATTGGGATTAACAAGCAGCAATTAGATTGTGTATAAACAAAGTAAATAACGGCACTTCCTTCTTGCGCTTTCTAGCGGAGAGGAAGAGAGACAAACTGATCAAGCTAGACTCTGAGATTAAGTTGGTTAAGGAATCATTGATTCCTCACAAAAAGGAGGAGGAATATCAGGATTACTCCGCCAACCTCCAAAAAAATCTCGAAAAAGAGGATAAAGACCAAAAAGTGAAGAAGAAAAAGAAATACAACCGCGACTTAGAGGATTATAAGTCGAGGTTGGTATTTAAATGGCAGAAAAAAATTGCCTCAGATGCGGAGGACAGAGAGACAATGGATACAACTCCACAAATCTCTGTTGCCCTTCCTGTGCCCTCACAGCGCACATTGGTTTCAAACAATAGGGTGGACCAACCTAGCACTTCAACATCTTCCCAGGTCCAACAGAAACCTAGGGTTAAGGTTAAAAACTCTAAAAAAGATACGGTTCAGTCTAATACTCCTATTAGAGGCCGACAGAAATTTAAAGGTCATAGATCGGAGCCTCAATTCCAACATTATAGGACTGACTCTCCAGTAGGTCGAGACCAGACAACCTCGTTTAGAAATTCCACACAAATGGAATTTAACCCTCAAAGCAGAAGAGATGGTATCTATGACTTTAATATTCCAACTCAGAATCGCTTCTTCCCTTTATTAGACCCCATGGGGCCCTATGGGCTCGGACCCAGGGATGCTCCATATAATAATTGGGAGAGATTCTTTCCCCCACCCGGTTTTGGATCACTGGATAGGGGCTATGGGAATTTCAGACCCGAAAATATACAGGGGCCTCCTCCATCTCGCTTTCCCTATAATTGGGGTTTTCCCAGGAGCCATCACGGCCCAGCATGGCCTACAGAACCAAGAGAGGGACCAGAGGGGGGAGGAGAGCCCAAGCATCCAAAGAGAAGAAGAGTGTAGGAGTTGGCATTTACAACTTAAGCCAACAAACACTCACAGATTCTGAAAAAGAGCTGTTAGATAAGGGTTTGAAGTTTGCACCTCCGAGAAATCTGAGCAAATTTCAAACCTTTATGGATGTTCATAAGTTCTCTAGAAAATTGAGTATTAAGAGACACTTCTTAACGAATCCTATTAATGAGGGGCCTCAGTGTGCTTCAGAATATAGGCATTCTAATCTGTCCAACGCTTCTTTGTTCAATCCCGGGACCCTACCTGCTAGCATTAGGGTCTTTAGGGACGTTGTACTTAAGGACTTGGATAAAATGAAGATTAAGAAGGCTAGATTGAACAAAGCTCTCGAGACAGGACTAGATTCGTTGTGTTCCAACAAATCACTTGTCAGGCCGGCCGATAAGGGAGGTGGCATCGTCGTCCTAGACAGATGCGATTATGTTGCAGAGATGCATCGCATCGTGGACGACGATGCCACCTACACCCCTTTAAGCCGTGACCCAGTCGTCAAATACAAACGCGACCTGGAGGTCTTAGTAGATCAGGGCCTCCAGAAAGGGATTTTAAACAAAAAGGAGAGTCTGTTCCTGGTGCCGGTGGCCCCCCGTACACCGGTAATATACTATCTCCCGAAAATTCATAAGAATCAAACTTGCCCCCCGGGACGTCCCATTGTTAGTGGGATTGATTCCATCACGTCCCGGGTGGGCAAGTACATTGATTTTTATTTGCAGCCTCTGGTGCGCAATATACCGTCCTTCATTGGAGATACGAAGCAGGTGATTAATCTGCTGTCGGGACTATCCCCTAGGGAAGGTGTGTGGATGGTCACAGCCGATGTGACATCCCTTTACGATCTTGGCCTTGAGGCTGTGAGATTTTATCTGACCAGAGACTCAACTCTAGCCTCAGAACAGATCGAGTTCATCATGACCCTGCTTCAATTTGCAGCGAGTCATAACTATTTTTGGTTCGATAATTGTTTTTTTCGCCAGGATAGGGGAGTGGCCATGGGGGCCAAATATGCCCCCAGGCTGGCAAATCTCTTCATGGCCAAGTGGGAGGAGGACGTCGTCGATGATTGCCGAAAACCTGAGGTAATACTCTGGGTTAGGTATATCGACGACGTCCTCCTCCTATGGGATGGAGATAGAGATGACTTAGATCTGTTCATGAGTTCCCTCAACAACAACACTAGAGGCATTAGATTTACTTTTTCTGCAAGTCAGACTTTGGTAAATTTTTTGGATTTGAATATTGGCATAGTGGGTGATAAGTTTGTTACCAGTACATTTTTTAAACCGACTGATAGGAACTCGTTCATTCCTCTGGACAGTTGCCACTATGGTCCATGGTTGAAGGCAGTCCCTCAAGGACAATATACCAGGATCAGACGCAACTCTACAGATGTTGAAGTTTTTGATATTCAGGCTGCTGTTTTATCAAACAAGTTCCTTGAGAAGGGTTATGATCCTTTGACATTGGATCAGGCGGTACAATCTGCCCGTGATATGAACAGGGAATCCTTGTTAAAGGTTCAAAATAAACAAGAGAGAAATACTTTCTCTCTGCCATTCATAACTACCTTTTCAGTACAACATCAAAATATCAAACATTTAATTAGGAAGCACTGGCATATATTGCAAAGCGATCTTGTACTTGCACCTGTGTTGCCAGTAAGACCATCCGTGGTATTCCGAGGAGCCTCATCCTTGGGAGCCAGTGTGGCCCCAAGTGTACAGGACCCTCCTAATGAAACACAAGTTTTTTGGCAAAACCTTACGGGTTACCACAGGTGTAAGAATTGCCAAGTGTGCCTTCTAAATAAATGTCAAGATCGTAAGATCTCTCATTTTTCCCCCACCAGTACTGGACGAACCCATGAAGTAAAACCATTTATCACCTGCTCCAGTAAAGGGGTGATTTATTTACTTCAATGCCCATGTGGGTTACAGTACGTGGGGAGGACTAAAAGAGAACTTAAAATCAGATTGAACGAACATATAGCCAAGATAAGAAGTGGCTTTCCAAACCATTCGGTTTCAAGACATTATGATTTGGTTCACCATAGAAACCCTGAAGGAACTTTGTTTGTGGGCATTGACAAATATAAGCCGAACTGGAGGGGGAGTTCTCTAATTTGGGAAATTTCCAAAACTGAAATGGCATGGATCCATAGATTGAGGACATATCTCCCTTATGGCCTCAACGTGGATACCGATATTAACGCGTTCATAAATAATGCTTAATTTATAGTTCATAATTTTTCATTTGAAGACAATTACATTGTCTGTTTAGATGAAAGAACTAACTAGTTTAGATGGCTGTTGGAGATTAGCCTTAAAGTGTTAGGGCAAGTTTGCCTAAGAACTGTATTTTTACATTGATTATAAAATAATTTATTCACATAATTTCACTTTTATTTAATTTTTTCTAAAGTTTTGGTTTCACTACCCGAACACCCCCATATTGGGGACTATGTGTGCATTCACCGAGATACAATTACTAATTGTGTACCAATATATGGGACTTCGTTTAGTGTGGTCTCCCACATAATAGAAATGATTTAATTTTCACTATTAATTTATTCATAATTATTTATTCACAAACACTTTGGTCAATGTGGTTATTCACATATTAGAGATGATCTATTTATAAAATCTTTATTAATTAATTAATTTTTTTCATAATTTTTTCCATAATTTTTTCCTTATTTTTTAGAATTATTTATTTAGTGTGGTCACTTACACAATAGAAATGATCTAATTTTCACTAATTAATTCATTAATAATTTATATTCATATACATATAAATCTTAAATATGATCGATGTAAAGTCACTCTATGTCATGTCATTTAGACATAGGTTGTGTTTTTAACTCAAGGACTTGCACAGACGCACTGAGCCTTTGTATTCAGCGCTGTCAGGTTTAATCTCCAGCAGCCTTACACCTAATGCCGTTGGGCCTTTTTGTTATTGGCCTAGAGGGATAAGGGGTATTTCGCCGTACTAAGTCATGAGCCGCTCTATGTGGAACGCAATCACTCGGAGGTGATTGGTTGGGCGCATGCGTGAACGACTCAGGGTTTGGTCCACGGCGTCATGATTTAGTTTGACAGCTAATATCTATTTTTAATCTTTCTAATTTCTATATGTATTTTTTATATGTGGTCTCTCTGCTGGGTGAAGTTTTCGATACTGCTCAGTAGCATATATTGCGATCTCGTGTAGCATTTGACATTCTGTCACTCAGTGTGTGGAACTACATTGTTTTTATTAAATAAAACCCTGAGCAGTGACATCATGGTCCCGCCCCTTGGGTGTTCCTACCACGCCCCGCTGCGGTGGATACCACATACACCGTAAGTGTCCGCCCTTTCAGGCGGAGACACTGAGCAACCTATGAGTATTGACTTCCGGGGAACTTAGCGACCCGGATGGAGATTGATACACTTCCGGTGCACGTGCGGATCCCGGAGCGAGGCTTGGTCAGTGAAATTAATTGATTGTCTGATTATTATTGTGTCTCTATATAAAGGGGTGGCGTCCCACGCCACTCGTACCCCGAGACGAAGTGATCTTGTCACGAAACGCGTCGGGTGGAGTGAGTGACGTGTGGACGCCATCCCCTTCATTACTCCAACGAGTGGCTCTTTGTTCCTGATACGTCCGGCCGGCGTTACAGGCCAATTGCTGTTTTTTTTTCAACTGAATTGTGAGTTGTATGTACATAGTTTTACTACTGTTTTTAATAAATCACCCGGATTTTATGCCATGTGGAGCTCTGTCTTGTTGTCTTCTATATCCATCGTTGAGTACGGATTGGTTCTAGTGCAAGTGGAGGACTCACTACTGCCTTAAAAATCTTTGGTTGAGAGATATGTTGATAGTGGTCCGGCAGGACCCAGATTTCTGGTAAGCAGCTGCATGATTGGTGGAGGATTCACGTTTGGTGCTTAATTACAACATTCCTGGAATCTTCACGGGTGTCTTCATTTGCTATATGGACTTACCACTTATCTTCTAAAATTTATTTTTGGACTTTATGGACTTTATATCACTATATGTTTTTGTTATTTTCTTTCAACAATCATTGTGGTTATGGTTTACAATTATTTATGTTACTGATCACTTGGTTCATATACATTATTCCTAGCAGAGAGGCTATTATGGCCCCCTGACTCCATTGAATTTATTTATCAAATATAAATACAGTGGTTTAGCACATTCACTTGGACATTAGTTTAAACACAAGTGCACATCTGGGTTTAGCGCAATTATTCCTTTATCCGTTATTTAATTCTTTTGCTTTCCCCATGACCCAGAATACAAAAATGTCAGTGCAGCACTGGATGAAAGATGCAAGGGTCTGTCAGGAGTCCACAAACGAATTGACCTTTTACACACACACACACACACACACACACACACACACACACACACCAACTACAAGCAAACAGATCACGGGTGAGGATGGTTACCTTTTTAATAGCCATTCCAACCCCTTTGTGTAAACTTGTGTGCATGTTATCAGGCCAAAATCACCAGGGTGTGTAAACTTTTGATCAGGGTCATTTGGGTAGTTTCTGTTGTGATTACGATTTAAAAAGAGTAAACGCAAATGATTGATAATAAATGGCTTCAGCCAAACACTAACCATGAGTGAAAAATGTTTTTGTATTATCATTCATATTCTCTGAAATATGGCCATGAAAACATAAATTCTGCCAGGGTATGTAAACGTATGAGCAGGGCTGGTGCAAGGAGTTTTGACACCCTAGGCAAAACCTAATTTTGCCGCCCCCTGGCTCCACCCCTAACGTCACCCTCTTTTCCCCTGCCCATGTATACCCCACCTTTTTAATGACGTGCCCAAATGCAGCCTCACCAGCGCCTATCAAATGCAGCCTCACCAGCGCCCATCAAATGCAGCCTACCATAAATGAATGTTTGTTTACTCCCATTCATTCGGGAGTCGAGACACACGGTCCTACACCGCCGCTGTGCCTCTGACACTATGTGCAAACGGAGTGGCTGCTGCCTGCTGATGCTGAGACTTCGTTGCTTGCTGCAGAGAGAAGAGAGTAGGAACACCAGTGGCCGGGCTCCCTAGGCAGCAGGGTGCCCTGGACGGCTGCTTAGTTTGCCTAGTGGTAGCACCGGCCCTGTGTATGAGCACACCTGTGTGTGTGTGTATATATGTGTGTGTGTGTGTGTGTGTGTGTGTGTGTATTGTGTGTGTATATATATATATATATACAATGTGAAAAAGTCCACTTGAGCTCTGCTTGGTAAAGGTTTTCAAGGATCTACTCCGAAATGCCACCTATAGCTGCAATCCACACAGGTCAATTTCTATGTAAACTGATAAAAAAAATAAAACAGTTCATAGAGCTCACTGGTGTATTTTGAAGCATATAAAGACAATTGCACTTACACATATTGAAAGATACACGTGCTTCAAATAGCAAGAGCCAAGATATACACTATATTACCAAAAGTATTAGGACGCCTGCCTTTACACGCACATGAACTTTAACCACTTCAATACCAGGCACTTACCCCCCTTCCTGCCCAAGCCAATTTTCAGCTATGTTGCTGTTTAAATGACAACTGCGCGGTCATGCTAGACTGTACGCAAACAAAAATTTTATAATTTTGTTCCCACATATAGAGCTTTCTTTTGGTGGTATTTGATCACCTCTGCAGTTTTTATTTTTTGCTAAACAAATAAAAAAATACCAAAAATTTAGAAAAAAAAGGTTTTCGTTTCTGTTATAACATTTTGTAAATAAGTACGTTTTCTCCTTCACTGATGGGCACTGATAAGGTGACACCGGGCACTGATAAGTGGCACTGATATGCAGTATTGATGGGCATCGATAGGCGGCACTGATGGGCACTCATGGGTGGCACTGATAGGCGACACGGGCACTGAAAGGCTGCACTGATGGGTACATATGGATGGCACTGATAGGTGGCACTGATAGGCACTGATATGCGGCACTGGTAGATGGCAATGATAGGCATCCATGGTGGCACTGGCAGTGGTACGCATTGTGCGTGGGAACTGATTTCCAGCTGCCTGGGCACAGATTGGCATTCCCTGGTGGTCTAGGAGGGGCATACCTGGGGGTCCAGTGTGGTGGCCATCCTGGTGGTCCTGGGCGGCACCCTGGTGGTCCTGGGCAGGCATCCGAGCGGGGGCTGCACTGATAAACTATCAGCACAGACCCCCCTTGTCAGGAGAGCAGGCAATCGGCTCTCCTCTACTTGCGTTTGTCAGAAGCGAGTGAGGAAAAGCCGATCAACGGCTCTTCCTGGTTACATCGTGATCAGCCGTGATTGGACACAGCTGATTATGTGGTAAAGAGTCTCCGTCGAAGACTCTTTACCTAGATCAGAGTTGCGGTGTGTCAGACTGACACACCTCACCACCGTTTGCCGCAATGCTGGCCCCCGTCTATGACGTCCAGTCAGGATAACAGAACCTCTTTGTCAACGTCATTTTGCTATATGGTGGGCGGCAAGTGGTTAATGGCATCCCAGTTTTAGTCCGTAGTGTTTAATATTGAGTTGGACCACCCTTTGCAGCTATAACAGCTTCAAGTCTTCTGGGAAGGCTGTCCACAAGGTTTAGGAGTATGTCTGTCTATGGAAATGTTTAAAACATTCTTCCAGAAACACATTTGTGAGGTTTAGGAACTGATTTGGATGAGAAGGCCTGGCTTACAGTCTCTGCTCTAATCCATCCCAAAGGTGTTCTATTCCGTTGTGCAGGCCAGTCAAGTTCCTCCACCCCAAATTTGCTCATCCGTATCTTTTATGGGCCTTGCTTTGTGCACTGGGTCCAAATCATTTGGTGGAGGGGGGGGGGGTACGTTGTGGGGGGGTTGTTCAGGGGTTTGGCCCCTTAGTTCCAGTGAAGGGAACTCTTGAGGCGTTGGCATACCAAGACATTTTGGACAATTTCATACTCCCAACTTTGTGGGAACAGTTTGGGGATGGGTCCCTTCCTGTTCCAACATGAACTACGCACCAGTGCACAAAGCATCACCATAGCAACTGATAAACCACAAACTTCCCTGACAGTTGGAACATTATCAATGCAGCGTCGGCATCGCTCTAACCAACTTATTTTTAACTTAACGGATCTCACTACTAAAACTTACTATATGTATTCTGGTGCAAATGAAAAAAAACTACTGATATAATACAGTTTGTACCAACATAAAAACAATCATATATTTAAAAGGTCCTCACACCCACTAAAAACATTATTTCATGAAAAAATCCTCAAAGGTTTGCTCTCTCCATGATTTTTACTTTCTTAATTTCTCTATAAATAAATCCTCATATATTTTTTGGGGTGTACCTACTACTCCAAACGATGTGCCTGTTCCAAATAAACATCCTATTTTGTGTAGTTTCTTCTCAGTCTTGTAAACTGTCCCTGTGGAATGTTTAATAACCACAAATTAAGATGACAACTATCCTGCGGAATGTATCCATTGTTAGAAGGTTTGAAGAATGTCTTGGCATCAAAGAAATGTTCCTGACCAAATCCAAAAATGTGATGGATTTAAAGAGGAACTGAAGTCTGCTCACATCATTTGTAATAAAAAAATCTTTGCCATTCTGAGAGATCCCTCCAACCACTTCATTATATTATTTTATATATACTATGATTCTGTACTTGCTAAATATGCTTCAGAAATCTCCCTCCACCAAGTCTGGCTGCATCCATTTCACCTGTGGGCAGCTGAAGCTGCTGCCTGTTCACTTCCTGGATTTACATAGACACACAGAGGCACACCTCCAGCTCTCATTGGCCCTATAATGATACACCCCCCTCCCTTCCTCTCAAACTCTCACGAGTGAGCGAGCTGTGAATGAGGTCATACGCCAAGGCTTTATACCAGACAAACAGGAAGTGGGCTGTTTGAGGTATTTACTGGCAGAAAAAAAAACTCAAGTTAAAACAACAAGGGTGGACGATTTAATAGATGGAGAGATGAAAAATAATTACTGAAGGTCCGCTTTATTATGTTTCCAATATAATTTTATGTTCTTCCCATCGTTGTACATCTTCTTTTTAAAAGATTCCAAGGATTCCTGGTCTTCTTTCCAGATGACCAGGATGTCATCCATGAGTGTACGGTAACATCTGAGCTGAGGCAGATGTTCTTTTAGTACATACTCTACCTCTCATTGTGACATACAAATATTTGCCACACTGAGAGTAAATTAGAGGGCAAGACAGTATAGATCAGACCTGGGCAAACTACGGCCCGTGGGCCGTATACGGCCCGGCGGACTTTTAATCCGGCCCACCCCCGCCGCCGAAACCGCCGCCGCTGCCACGTTAATCACCGCGGCGGGGAACATTAGACAGCGTTCGTTTGAACAGCTGTTTTCCCCGCCGCGCATAGACACTCCCCCTTGGACGGATCTGTCCAATCGCGAGCAAGGGGGAGTGTCTATGTGACTCCCCCTTGCTCGCGTTTGGACAGATCCGTCCAAGGGGGAGTGTCTATGGCATAGACACTCCCCCTTGGACGGATCTGTCCAATCGCGAGCAAGGGGGAGTCACATAGACACTCCCCCTTGCTCGCGATTGGACAGATCCATCCAAGGGGGAGTGTCTATGCGCAGCGGGGAAAACAGCTGTTCAAACGAACGCTGTCTAATGTTCCCCGCCGCGGTGATAACAGTAGGCAGGGCCGGGAGGGGTCACACGCAGCCACTTGTGCCAACACACGCAGCCACTTGTGCCAACACATGCAGCCACTTGTGCCAACACACGCAGCCACTTGTGCCAACACATGCAGCCACTTGTGCCAACACATGCAGCCACTTGTGCCAACACACGCAGCCACTGTGCCACCATAAATTGTCGCCACTGTGCCAATCACACACAGCCACTGTTCCCAAACACAGCCACTGTGCCAATCACACGCAGCCACTGTGCCAATCACACGCAGCCACTGTGCCAATCACACGCAGCCACTCTGCCCATCACACGCAGCCACTGTCCAATCACACGCAGCCACTGTGCCCATCACACGCAGCCACTGTGCCCATCACACGCAGCCACTGTGCCAATCACACGCAGCCACTGTGCCAATCACACGCAGCCACTGTTCCCATCAAACGCAGCCACTGTGCCAATCACACGCAGCCACTGTGCAATCAATTGTTGCCACTGTTCCCAAACACAGCCACTGTGCCAATCACACGCAGCCACTGTGCCAATCACACGCAGCCACTGTGCCAATCACACGCAGCCACTGTGCCAATCACACGCAGCCACTGTGCCAATCACACGCAGCCACTGTGCCAATCAAACGCAGCCACTGTGCCAATCAAACGCAGCCACTCTGCCCATCACACGCAGCCACTGTCCAATCACACGCAGCCACTGTGCCCATCAAACGCAGCCACTGTGCCCATCAAACGCAGCCACTGTGCCAATCACACGCAGCCACTGTGCCAATCACACGCAGCCACTGTTCCCAATCACACGCAGCCACTGTGCCAATCACACGCAGCCACTGTGCCAATCACACGCAGCCACTGTGCAATCAATTGTTGCCACTGTTCCCAAACACAGCCACTGTGCCAATCACATGCAGCCACTGTGCCAATCACACGCAGCCACTGTGCCAATCACACGCAGCCACTGTGCCAATCACACGCAGCCACTGTGCCAATCACACGCAGCCACTGTTCCCATCAAACACAGCCACTGTGCCAATCACACGCAGCCACTGTGCAATCAATTGTTGCCACTGTTCCCAAACACAGCCACTGTGCCAATCACATGCAGCCACTGTGCCAATCACATGCAGCCACTGTGCCAATCACACGCAGCCACTGTGCCAATCACACACAGCCACTGTGCCAATCACACGCAGCCACTGTGCCCATCACATGCAGCCACTGTGCCATCACATGCAGCCACTGTGCCCATCACACGCAGCCACTGTGCCAATAACACGCAGCCACTGTGCCCATCAAACGCAGCCACTGTGCCAATCACACGCAGCCACTGTGCCCATCAAACGCAGCCACTGTGCCATCACATGCAGCCACTGTGCCAACACAGGCAGCCACTGTGCCAACACACGCAGTCACTGTGCCATCAATTGTTGCCACTGTGCCCATCACACGCAGCCACTGTGCCATCAATTGTCGCCACTGTGCCCATCAAACGCAACCACTGTGCCATCACACGCAGCCACTGTGCCATCACATGCAGCCACTGTTTAATCAATTGTTATTGATTAAACAGTGGCTGCCTGTCCCCAGCCTCTGTCCCCCTCCTGTGTCATGTCCCCAGCCTCTGTCCCCCTCCTGTGTCATGTCCCCAGCGTCTGTCCCCCTCCTGTGTCATGTCCCCAGCGTCTGTCCCCCTCCTGTGTCATGTCCCCAGCGTCTGTCCCCCTCCTGTGTCATGTCCCCAGCCTCTGTCCCCCTCCTGTGTCATGTCCCCAGCCTCTGTCCCCCTCCTGTGTCATGTCCCCAGCCTCTGTCCCCCTCCTGTGTCATGTCCCCAGCCTCTGTCCCCCTCCTGTGTCATGTCCCCAGCCTCTGTCCCCCTCCTGTGTCATGTCCCCAGCCTCTGTCCCCCTCCTGTGTCATGTCCCCAGCCTCTGTCCCCCTCCTGTGTCATGTCCCCAGCCTCTGTCCCACTCCTGTGTCATGTCCCCAGCCTCTGCCCCCCTCCTGTGCCATGTCCCCAGCCTCTGTCCCCCTCCTGTTTCATGTCCCCAGCCTCTGTCCCCCTCCTGTGCCATGTCCCCAGCCTCTGTCCCCCTCCTGTGTCATGTCCCCAGCCTCTGTTCCCCTCTTGTGTCATGTCCCCAGCCTCTGTCCCCCTCCTGTGTCATGTCCCCAGCCTCTGTCCCCCTCCTGTGCCATGTCCCCAGCCTCTGTCCCCCTCCTGTGTCATGTCCCCAGCCTCTGTCCCCCTCCTGTGCCATGTCCCCAGCCTCTGTCCCCCTCCTGTGTCATGTCCCCAGCCTCTGTTCCCCTTTTGTGTCATGTCCCCAGCCTCTGTCCCCCTCCTGTGTCATGTCCCCAGCCTCTGTCCCCCTCCTGTGTCATGTCCCCAGCCTCTGTCCCCCTCCTGTGCCATGTCCCCAGCCTCTGTCCCCCTCCTGTGCCATGTCCCCAGCCTCTGTCCCCCTCCTGTGTCATGTCCCCAGCCTCTGTCCCCCTCCTGTGTCATGTCCCCAGCCTCTGTCCCCCTCCTGTGCCATGTCCCCAGCCTCTGTCCCCCTCCTGTGCCATGTCTATAACAAGTACTCGTACGAGTTTTCCAACAATGATATTTACTGCTTTTTATAAAGAAATAAAAATGATTTTATGCAGTATTGAGTTTAGCCTTTTGGCCCGGCCCTCCAAAATATTTTTAGTTTCTCATGTGGCCCCATCGAAAAAATAATTGCCCACCCCTGGTATAGATGGTTGAATAATGGAGATGAATGATGAAATAGCTTGTTATGTGATGCAGATTGTATGCTTTCTTTTCTGATGTCTTCTGTCTTGCTGATATGCCAAAAGTGGGGGACTGGAATAAACACTACAGGGTCCCTAACTTCGAGTATGAAGCAATTTGTGTTGTCTGTAATATAATGGTATCTTTCACCTCATTTGTGATTTTGATTCTTTACGTAATTTTGTTGTAACAAACCTGTTAAACTATTTTGGTTGACATTTGGTAGCAAATATTTTTGTCGATTCATTGCAGGCATAAGACAAGCTGTGTGCTTTCTGTTTAATCCTAAGTTTACACATATGCGGTGCAGGAAATGCAGTGACCCCTGTGCATTCGTTGCACTGCTTTGCAATCGCACTGTGTTTGTGATTCGCTGTGGGTGTCAATACAGAGTTAATGACACCCCAAGTACATTGCAAATGCAGTGTGGTTTGCCTGCACTGGATCGCATGGTACAAAAGACCATACGATATGGTCATGGTGAAAAAAAAGGTGCCTGCACTTCTCTGGTGCGATGCGGTGCAAATTGAGGCCACTCAGAATGAATGGGCTCAGATGCCACCTCATTGAATCATATGTGAATTCCACAAGAATGGGGTGTGGTGCGGTTCCTGTGCGCTTCATATGCGGGTCTTAGTGTGAACCAGGGCTAAATCAAATTTAATAGAATTTTTGGGGGTTTCAGCTACTGTCCATCTTCTATCTATATGTATTACCCTTGCCCTGTGGCACAGATTTATTAATCAAGCAGTAAAGGTATTGCTTTTCCTCTGACTGAAGTACAGGCACAGAACACCGTTGTAATCTTTGCACGCATTTTTTTTTTATTTTACATTTTGTATACCATAATTAAATAGTAGATCTGACCCTCTAGATATGTAAATGAATTGTTGTTTTACAATAAACAAGTATAATTCCTTAGTTTATCTGTAGAGGGAATTGCTTTTCATGGGTATCCATTAAACTGTGCATTTTTCATAGGTAATTTTGGTTGATCCCGCTCAAGATTATGCCGCTGATTATGTGAAGCTTGCTGAATTATTCTACCGCCACAACGTTCCTCTCAGGTATTGTATGGTAACTGGCAAAATGAATCACTTTTCATTGTACAAATTAACTGGTAGTGTAATTGCCCTGCAAAAGGGCTAAAGTAAAAACCTGCATTTGAAAAAACAAATTAACAATTATATGGTATATAGGCTGTATACCTTTTTAGAAAACCTTTACTATAAAAATAAAAATGAAAAATAAAAATGTAACTCCTTATAATATCGTGGTTCACACAGTATTGTGAAGTGATCTTTTATAGGAATAGTAAGACCTCATTCACACTGGCATTTTAAACCTGGTGTTTATATGCTCTCAGTACAGGAAGGAGTAAGAGTTAAAGTCTTTGGAAGAATTAACCACTTCAATGCTGGGCAGTTTCACCCCCTTCTTGCCTAGGCCAATTTTCAGCTTTCAGCTCTGTCACAATTTGAATCACAATTACTCTTACAAGTGTCAAGTGTGCATCACTGTACCTAAATTTTTTTTTTTTTTTGAGACAGATAGAGCTTTCTATTGGTGGTGTTCTGTCGAGTTGAGGTCAGGACTCTGTGCAGGCCAGTCAAGTTCCTTCACCCCAAACTCTCTCATCCATATTATATTGCCAAAAGTATTGGGCCACCCCTCCATATCATTTGGTGGAGGGGGATTATGGTGTGGGGTTGTTCTTCAGGGGTTGGGTTGGCCCCTTAGTTCCAGTGAAGGGAACTCTTAAAACGCCAGCATGCCAAGACATTTTGAACAATTTCAGTTTGGGGATGGCCCCTTCCTGTTCCGACATGACTGTGTACAAAGTAAGGTCCATAAAGACATGGATGAGTGAGTTTGGGATAGAGGAACTTGACTATATATTGTTATATAGCACTGACGTTTTTTTTTTTTTTTTTTCCCTCTGTTGGGTGTATGTATATAGACCAATTTTGCACACAGCTTTTTCTTTTTTTATCACAGCACTGACTTTTATTTTTACAAACGGTAACAGCTGCTGATTTAACCAAAGCTCATTATACCTACTGTATTTCAATGTGAAAATTCCAAAATGCACACCGTAGGAAAGACCTGTTTGTATCAGTCTCTGTCAGAACTTGGCTTCACATTACACACAGCCTCCTATTCTTTTTACTGCATAAAGCATTTATTTATTTTTCATTTCAAATATTTAATTACCTTCAGGTAGATAACAAATGTCATCCTAGAATCATACACAGACTGCTCTCTGCACAGTGCAACATGTATAAATACCTTTCTGTTTTAATTTTTCAGGATTGGATTTGTGTTTGTTGTTAATTCTGATGAAAACCATGAAACCAATGAAGATGTGGGAGCTGCTTTGTGGCGTGCTTTTAACTACATAACTGATGAATCGGACTCAACACATGCTTTTGCTTCCTTGATAAGTGTATGTATCGATGACATTGATCATAAAAAAATATTTTCAGAATATAGTTGTAATTTTCCTGCTTTTACTCATATACACAGCATTAATGCACAACTGCCAGGTGTACAGCATATCAAATTGGGGTGGCATATCCATTTGCTGTTTAAATCTGTGACCAAGTTTCCTATGCGACTTTTGCTGATGTAAACATGACCCCTGTAATTTGATTACATTCAAATGCATATGTATCGCAATATGAATTTATAGTACTGCCATTAATACTTCATCCAGGTTATACTAAATTGGAGAAACCCCTTATGAAAAAAATACAGGAGCTAAATTGGCCATATAGCATGACCAAACTGTCCTCGGCTTTATTAACCACTTGCTTACTGTGCACATATACCCCCTTCCTGCCCAGGCGAAATTTCAGCTTCCAGCACTGCGGCGCTTTAACTGACAATTGCGCGGTCGTGCGACGTGGCTCCCAAACAAAATTTACGTCCTTTTTTTTTCCCACAAATAGAGATTTCTTTTGGTGGTATTTGATCTTCTTCTTTTTTTTTTAAATTCTCAGTTTAGGCCGATACGTATTCTTCTACATATTTTTGGTAAAAAAAAAACGCAATAAGCGTATAGTGACTGGTTTGCGCAAAAGTTATAGCACCTACAAAATAGGGGACATAATTATAATTTTTTTTTTCTAGGAATGGCGGCGATCTGCGACATTATAGCGGTCACTTTTGACACATTTTTGGGACCATTCATATTTATACAATGAACAGTGCTATAACTATGCACTGATTACTGTATAAATGTGACTGGCAGGGAAGGGGCTAACACTAGGGGGCGAGGAAAGGGTTAAATGTGTAGCCTAGTGAGTGATTCTAACTGTAGGGGATTGACTGGGGGGGGTGACCGATCTGTGTCCCTATGTACAAGGGACACAGCACCGGTCTCCTCTCCCTGACAGGACGTGGATCTCTGTGTTTAGATCCATGGTCCTGCTCAGTTACTGGGCAATCGCGGGTGCCCAGCGGCCATCGCGGCTGCCGGGCACGCGCATCGTGTTCCCAGTAACGCGGCGGCGTGCGCACGCCCCGCAGCGGCTTTAAAAGACGAGGACGTTATATGACGTCCTGTCAGAACAATTGAGCTACTGTGCCATCGTCAATTGACAGTGGCCGGTAGTTGAGTGGTTAAATACAGTAGTTTATTCTTTTTATGGAAAGGGAATGGATTCCCTCTTTATAGTAAAGTTACTTTTTTGTAATCTGCGTAGTTCCCAATTCTACAGGAAACCTAGGAATATGCATTTGTTTTTGGCAGCACAAAGGCTCAAAAGGAAAACATTCAGGCTATTAAATGAAGACTATGGGGTTGTGGCAAATATAGGGAATATTTTCCATTGCCGTACTTAAACAATATTGGAAGCCAAACGTTTATTTTTTTTTTATTTTAAGTTTGAGGAACAAAAGGGTTACTTGTGTGGGTGTGTTTTTTTTTTTTTTTTTTTTTTTTTGCAGTCTTGTGCTTCTTTTCTGTCCTGGAGTAACAGTAAATCGGAGGAAATCTCTCTAGACTGTTGTCTCCAAACCAGTTTCTCCATTCCAAGATTTCCCATCACCTTCTCTGCAGGTGGCAATGGTTACTGGAACAAATGGGCTGAATCTCTCCAGCAAAGACAGACACAGCAACAAACACTTGAGTGTTTTTAACCCTTCCACGAAACAAAGGAACGTTTTAGCTTAATTGTACAGTATTCATATACCATGGATTAAGGGAAATGAACCTTCAGGTGATTAGACACTGGAAAAGCTTTAGTGTACACTCCCCCTGGACACCTCATCTTTCTTCATCCAAACCCTTATTGTCTTCTAATGCCAATATAGAAGTGTATCTGGATCGGCGCAACCTTGGGAGCTGTACTCGGACCCCATGCTGTGGGGATAGTCTTTAAAAGGATACTATGGGTTCGTTTTTTATTTATTTTTTAAAAACATGTCATGCTTGCCTCCACTGTGCAGTTAGTTTTGCACAGAGTGACCCCGAACGTCCTCTTCTTGGGTCCTACGGCAGCTCTTGCGGCTCCTCCCTGCAAGAGCTAACCCCCTCTAGGAAGATGTCTTGCCCTTTATTCCTCTCCCTTTTTGGTGGATACCCCACTGGGGAATACCCTCACTTGTAGCTATAGTGGAGACCTGGTCAAAGAGAGCCAATGCAAGGACACAGGTAAGCATTTGCTCTTCCAAACAATTAAACTTAGAGTGAAGATGCATTCCTTGCACCAGAGCAGGATGTGGCTCGAATACTGATCTCTGCATCCAATTCTAATTATATTTCAGGCATGCAATAAGCGGCCTGTTTGACTAATGCAAAAAGGAACACAAGGGGGCGACAACTAATTTGCAGTATGAAGGAGTATTTTAATAGTATTAAAAAGCCACAAATGGGAACAAAGGTAAAAACAAGCTTATCTGTAGCCATGTATAATGTGCTGGACGGCAATCCGCCTATAATAACTGTATATAGCGCTCAGACTGCTGAATGTGGTTCCTTTGAGTGAATTGCCTTCCAGCAAACTATACATGGCTGCAGATCAGCTTGTTTTTGTTCCTGTGAGTTTGCATTTGGAATTTTTAATACTATTAAAATACGCCTTGATACTGCACTGTTGGCACCCCCTTGTGTTCCTTTTTGTGTTTCTAAAGATCTGTTCCTGTCTCAGGTGGAGCTGCATACTAGAGTGTAATATTTACCCATCCTGCAAGATCCATTGAACTCTATATGTTACACAGGTGGACTTTTATCTTATTCCAGAGTATACTTATATACCAATGGTCTGTTACTAATTTTTGTTTTTCATTCACCATTGGTAATCTTTTATTATATATTTTTTTATGCGGATGGTGTATTCATTCCTTTTTGCGCCATAATACTAGTTTGTGTTGTTTGACTAAAGCAAAATTATTTGCATCTATGTCACAATTCATCTGGATTTTGATACCCAAAGGAACACTGTGAGATGGAAAAGAATCAAGCTGCACAATTGCATGACTTTTGCAGGCGGATGAAATGGGATTTTCAATGTCGGCAAGCATGTAATGTAAACCTCCCGTTCCAATATGATGGCTGTCTGTAGAAGAAAAGTATTTTCCAGCTTCTTCCAATACTGAATCAAAATCTTTATGGCACAACCTTTGTAGCCTAGCTGTATCAGGCAACCACCTGTTCTCTGTTCATTCTTTTTTCAAGGTTTTACCAGATGGATCGTCAGTCCTCTGCAGATGCAGCTTTTTGGTTCTCACGGTGGCACTCTGAAGTTAGGCCTTCTGACTGAGTTGTTTGGGCGTGTTGGCACAGTTGTTTGCCTGATTGTTGCCCATCATTCTTATTCATTGCCTGGGGACATCCTATGATGTATGAATAGTCTGCCTGTGTCTTGTACTGTACAATTAGTATTAGAGAAATTTTTCACTTTCTTTAAAATTTCTGTATCTTGGAGTACGGTTCAGGACACAGGCCACCCTTCATTCCATTGCTTGTTTTACTTTGCATCGCTTGCTTTAAAACTTAGGGCTGATAGAGTAGAGTTATAGGGGAGGAGCCTGGGGGCATGTATCCTACAATTTTGCCTGTACCACATCACCTGAAAGTACACAGCTGTAACCCATGGTGTGTGACTGCTCTGCCTGTGTCCTGTACTATGTTCTATAATAAGGTATTTACAGGGATGCAAAATGTCAAATTGTTTGCTTTTAATAAATAGTAAGGGAGCCCCTCTATTGAATTGAGAGCTGTGACATGACTGAAAGATACACTTTTGCCTTCACTGGCACTAGTAGGTTCCTAATACAGACAAACTCTGGACAGGTGGCACTATGGTAAAATATAAAATAATGTGCACTTATAGTAAAGAAAACAAATAAACATAAAAGAAGGGCTGGAAATTATGTTGTGCAAACTCTATTCTGTGATGCATATAAAAAATCATGGTCCAAGCATGTTTCCTGGTATGCCTGAATGGGTAGTTAAGTGGACCATTTTTAGGAAGTACGAACATTTTAGTTTATGGTGAAATTAAAAAATAATAATTGATCATAAAATTCAGAGTTTTGGAGGTTATCGATGCTTGATGTTCTATGACAGGCAAACAATTACATACTAGCACTATTTTAAATACAACATAATCTTAGCATCAGGTGGGCAAGTCTGGGCCACAAATTAACAGTGATTCCATATATTTTTTTTTAACTGAGTGATATGTATATTGCCTGCTCTAATTAAGTCAAGCTTGTGTGTTTCATGCAGACTGCTAACATGAAATGAACCCTGTCCTCAACAGTTCTTGTCATAGCTGACATTTGAGCAGAGACTGTCACAATGACATAACATGGTACAGAATGTCTGCACAAATGGCACAAACTGACCTGACTTTACCATCTTATTTCAATTTATATGTAATCCTTTTTACTGCATAATTTGTTCACTTAGAAACTGAACTCTGTGAAATTATTTTGTGGCACAAGCTTAAAGGAACTACATGTTACATATTTGTTCAATATGGTAGCAGTTTTATTTTAAAGGTTATGTGATTTATTTATTTTTTGCAGATGTACAATAAACTTAATGGGGGAGAAGTACTTACTGATGAAATTGTGAAGTCTGTCCTGAAATACGAGTTTCCTCATGTTGAAGTGGAGAGTGTCCTTGGCTCAAACTCTGAATATAATCGCAAGTTAAAGGTAAATAAGCACACATACTGATGTTTAGTTCTCCATTCGAGGTGTAATGGTGAGCATACATCCTTCTTCTTTTTTTAAGAGATTATTTTTTCTCTGACCGATCTCTTCCAATACAAATAATCAATATACAGATTCCAACCAAGTTGATAGTTATGCCACAAACCGGGAAGTGGATTTTCATCAATAAGATACTGTACAATCGTAACGTATGATCATTGGGTATTGAACAAAGAATCTCAGTGCTACCGAGTTGATGCCAAATGATCAATAATATTCCACCCTGCCTGATTGACTCAGCTTTGCTTGAATCGCATGTCAATCAGATATTGATAAAATCCAAATGCATGAAAAAGTAATATGTTAAAACAATGTGTACTATAGTATATTTTGTACAGAAAATAAGCCATTAGTTTTACTGTTTTTTTTTTATCATTCCATGATGAGGGACCTGCGTAACTTGCATTACCACATTTTGTAGGTTTGAGTTCTAAGTTCTACACTTGTTTTACACATTTTGTGATAGCTGTTCTGCATCCCTAATGACATGACAAAAAAAAGTTGTTGGTTTTATTAATGTGTCATTAAATAAAAATATCTGTGTGCAGCTCCAGGCCTTTTTTGACACTTTGTTTAGTAAAGTATTTTTTTGCTAGAACATTAGTTGGAATCCACAAACCTTATATTTTTTTAAAGCAAGACTCTAGAGCAGTAATTCTCAACCTTCTAGTGCCCTGATCCTTAATAAAATTGACAAAGTTGTGGGGACCCCTAACAGTAAAATTTTCATAGCATGGGTTGTCAGCACCCAAGGCAAGACAAGTCATTTGCGCCCCTAACCCACGGACATTTAGCGCTCCCTGAGTCCCTTTCAGTCGTACAGTATTAAAACCCCTTATGGTACATTTTAGGATATACCTCTCTATTTGTTCTCCTTTCTTTCCCTTTTATCTCTCTCTATCCTAATTTCTTGTTTTTTTTTTCCCCCATCCCTCTCTCTAGCCATCTTTCTTGTTCTTTCTCTTATTCTTTCTCTCACTTTTTCTTTTTTCTGCCTCCCTCCTTTCCTCTCCCTTCCTTGTATTATTAAATTGTATTCCTTCTCTTACTCCTTGGTGGGGGGAATGGAATGAGTGGCAGTGCTGGTGGGGGGTGGGATCAGTGGCAGTGCTGGGGGGAGTTCTAATCGGCCAACTTAGGTGCTCTTGATCAAGGTCATCTGCTGATCTGAGAACTGTAGTGGGGACTTTTACTGGCAACTCTAATCACAGGTAGTGTTACTCACTGTGTCTCCGGCTTCACTGTGTCTCCAGCTCTGTGGTGTCTCGCAGCAGTGACAACTATGCCGAAATCAGGAGATAGGGTCTCCTCAAGCCCCTCACACTTCACATTCCTTACCAATCAGCTGACCTCTAGTCTCTGCTCCTCACCCATGCTGTGAACTTAATGGGTGGCTGAGAAGAGGCTGAGTAGGCGGCCGCGGGCTCTAGGAACTGCCCAGCTGGGCGGCCACAGGCTCCAGGGACAGCCCTGCTGGGCAGTCACAAAAGAGCTGGGAGAGTGGTGTGGGCTTCAGGAACAGCCCAGGATTCGGTGACCCCTGGCAAATTGTCATTCGACCCCCAGGTTGAGAACCACTGCTCTAGAGAATAAATTGGAGGGTGTTGCAGTTTTTTATGTCACAGTATTTGTTCAGCAGTTTTTCAAATGCAATTTTTTTTAGTAAAATATAAAAGATGATGTTATGCCATGTAAATAGATACCAAACCTGTTGAGCTTTAAAATGGTGCTAGAATTAATTCTTATGATCTGGCGTTCATGGTAACAGCTCACAGGAGTGGAGCAATCACTGTTTGCATGCGGGCAGGACCAATGTGTGTGTTTGCTTTGTCGTGCTAGTGTGGGGGCGTATTCCATTTTTTATTTAATTTGTATTTTGCACTGTTGCATTAAAGTTTATTTCTTATCACTTTTATTGCTGTCACAAGGAATGTGAACATCAGGCCTAATTATTTTTTAATCATGTAAACAAAAAATAATAAAAAAAAAAAAACATTACTTAAGCGGTTAAAAACTCCAGCTGCTGAATGTAAAAATGTATGAAGAACTAATGTAAACTGAATTGAACTGAAAACTGATGTAAACTGAATCATTTTTTTCTTGACTTTACGGATGATGCCTGCACCACCCACCCTTCTATTTGAGGTTCTCTCTATCGTCTTACCCTTCTCTCTGACTAACATGTTTGTCTATAGCAGAGAGGGGGTTTATACCAGCTAGGATTGCCTATAGGCGGTGCTGTGTTCTTTTGTAGGTGGTGTTATACAATCCAAAAACAGAAGAGCTAGGTCAGTCAATTAAATTAGTAGAAAGAGATTTTACGGTAAATAAGAAGAAATCAAATTTTTCCAAATATATATTCATTCAGCACAAGTGACTGCAACAGTGCCACGGGAGGGGAAAGAAAACTCCTGCAGTGATCTCTCAGAAAAGTGCAGAACAAGTAGATTGTGTCACATGACTGCAGAATTAAGCAGTAGGGAAACGGTAATTAATCTACATGTTACAATGTGATCCATAAACTATTGATTTTATTGTCCTCTCCCCTGGTATTTTTTATATATTTTTTTAAATAGAACTATCTGGTTTAATGACATTTTAAATTGAGCTTTGAAGAGGGACAGCTATTAACACATCATTGTTGACCTCTGTGGTAGAGCTGGTCTATATATTAAAAGTCTTGCTTTATGCAATAACATCCGTATTTGTGGGCATGCCATGATTTTGGAAGTATGTTTTTATTACTTAGTCCCCTAGGCTTCAACTGGTGTTCATCTCTGTTTAGTCATCAGCACTCAAACAGACTCTCTATGATTTAGGCCCGAGTAGGTGGAAACATGCATCAGAGGGAAGGCCTTGCTGCTTTTGCATACCTCAAACCAAACTTTTTGAGATGTAAATAAGGGACACCTATTAACAAATGTATGCATACATAGGACCCCCCCTCCCATGCCCCTTAAAGGAGAATTATACAAAAAATTATAAGTCAAACACACAAGTGCTTTTTTATCACTACTATTTCTTTAAACTGGCTTTTTAAATTTACAAATGCAGCAATTTAGAAATTGGATGAAAGGTTTTAGCAAAGGTAAACATGTTTTAGCAGCTAAAAAGTGCATTTCATATACAACTATATATAGGTCAAACAAAATGAGGGAACAATGTTGCAAATCAGGGACAGTTGGGAGCTATGCTTTTGTAATAAAGCTACTCATGTGGAAAAGGAAGTAATATATGGCTGTACATTTATTTATTAGCAGTCAATGGTGAATCATACTACTTTCATGCCAGGCAAATTGTTTAACCTTTTCAGTGCATACTGTGTGGTAATTGTCCTGTGTATGAGATCTTATGAAACTATGCAAATGTGCAGGTTTAAGAAGTTGGGCAGATGAATAAAAGTGGAATAGGGCTGTACTTTGGAAGAAAGGCCTTGAGAACAGTGATTATACTGTATAGTACGACAATTAAAAAAATTGTTGAAAAACACTTAAATGTACACAGTTTATGAAATTATTTTTCAAACAATAAATATATCACTTCTCCAATGAGAAACAAAATGCCTGCAATTTATTTCTGAAATTATTTGGCTATGTATCATTAACCCTCTGACTGCAGATGCTGACAAGTTCCATATAAAGTACAGATATACCTAGGTCTTTACTTTCTTTTGCTATGAAAGTAAACCTACTTGGTTATGTTGTCACAAAAATTACAAATCTGAGCCTGGCAATTCTAATAATAAGATAAATGGCACAAGTTGGAGATTAGTCTTTCATTCTTCCGCCTGTGGCATTTGAAGAGGGGTCTGGAGTGGGAGGTGGCGTCTAATTTATGATTTTGTACTACAAGCAAACTGTTGGTTGGGGAAACATTAGTTAGGCATATTAAAGCATGTTTTAGATGTATTTGATGGAGTTTCATTATTGTTTCCCAGCTGTTAATTGCCTCATCAGGATGCAAAGCAGTTCATCAGAGAAATGCCTACAAAACAGGAACATTAATAATAAGTTTGTTTTATCACTGTTTCTGTGTATTTTATGGATAATCTAGAGGAGATTGCTGTTCTACAAACTTCTTCAAAAATCGCATGCATGACTAGTCACATGGGTAATTAATAGACAGCCTAGCTCTTTGGGGTATCAAACTTTTCTGAATATAAAGCTAAAATATATAACTCATTCATTACTGAAGCATTGTATGTTCACATGGCTTTGGGAATTTAAATATTATTCTGCTTGTTGATATGTAAGGCAAAATCTACAGTCTCTGTCCCTTATGTAAGGACTGACCCAAACTGCTAAGCTCCCTTCACTTGATTCCCACTTCAATGTTAATTTCTAGTGCAGTGCTTTCAGAGGGTGTGTACTCTGTTGTGCCTTTAAAACATGTATGTTAATCTTCAGATCAATTTCTGTGCATCCAAGCAATCCCTGGTGCATACTAATCACAGTGCCTTAGGATGGACATTCTTAACTGCGAACACAGCTAAAGCGGTGTCTGTCAATTCCATTAGATACTTTGAGTGCTGTGGTATACCCTATCATCTATCACCCTATCATATCTGATGTGCATATCTTAACTTCAGATCAACAAGTTGAGCTCTGGTATGTCCCCTCTCTCCCTTTTTCTCTAGGTCTCTAATGGCTAACTTAAGGATGTTGTGAGGTAATGCATACTCAACCTCATCCCATGCAGAGATATTGCAGCTTTCAGGAAAACAATTTTAAACTGCAGATTGGGAATGAACTTCAATGGGGCAGGTTAACTCACAATTTAAAATATAATTTGAATGGAAAAAAATGTTAAAAAAAATATATTTACAAAACAAATATTACAAGACAGCCAACTACCAACAATACAATAAGCAGGGTTAAAAGTGAAAAGTTTATTAGCACAGTTCACCTGGTCTTAACCACTTGATCACTGGGCACGTAAACCCACTTAATAACCAGACCAATTTTCAGCTTTCGGTGCTCTCACAATTTGAATGACAATTACTTAGTCATACAACATTGTACCCAAATGAAATTTTCGTCCTTTTTTTCACACAAATAGAGCTTTCTTTTGGTGGTATTTAATCACCGTTGGGTTTTTTATTTTTTGCGCTATAAGAGAAAAAAGACTGAAAATTCTGTAAAAGAAAATAATTTTTCTTTGTTTCTGTTATAAAATTTAGCAAATTTAGTATTTTTTCTTCATTCTTTTGCATAAATGGGAAAGATGAAGTTACGCTGAGTAAATAGATACCCAACATGTCGCCCTTCAAAATTGCACACGCTCGTGGAAGGGCGCCAAACTTTGCTACTTAAAAATCCCCATAGGCGACGTTGCAGGGTATTGTGGGGTATTGTGGGGTATTGCAGAGTATTGTGGGGTATTGCAGAGTATTGTGGGGTATTGCAGAGTATTGTGGGGTATTGCAGAGTATGGGGGGTATTGCAGAGTATTGCACAGGGAGGGATGCATGGCTGGATCTGTGACTGCATTTGTCACAGATCCAGCCCACAGCAGCTGCTGCTGCATCCGCTCTCTCCCCTCTCCTCTCTCACACTGTACCATTCGGTACAGAGAGGGGAGGGAGGAACCGGCGTCATCACATGACGCCGGTTTGTTTACAAGTGATCGCTCTGTCATTGGACGGAGCAATCACGTGCTAAACCGCCGCTATCGGCGGCGATTTACCGTGATCCGCCGGGTCCTCCACGGACATTCCCGTGTGCGCGCCCCAGAGGAAAGCTCTATTTGTGTGAAAAAAAGGACGAAAACTTCATTTGGGTTCAATGTTGTATGACTAAGTAATTGTCATTCAAATTGTGAGACGTCCTCCCAGAGTTAAGCAACCGCCTTGTAGACGTATTTCGTCTATAGGGCGGTTGTTAACAGGGTGAATGCACAATAATTGGTGTGCAGTAGTCCACTCTGATGTATTGGAGTCAAAAACTCTCATGAATGACTCTTGGTGTTCTTCCTTTGTTTTGGTGCAGGCAAGAGCTACAGATGCTAATAGCAGCAACTTTTTGTTGACCCTCTAGAGCAGGGGTCTCCAAACTTTTTAAATAAAGGGCCAGTTTACTGTCCTTCAGACTTTAGGGGGGGCCACACTGTGGTCACTGGGAGTGGAAAAGGTCTGAAGGCAGTGGGGAAAAAACAATGCCCTATCGTTGGTGTTAGCAGGAGGCATTGTGTCATCATTGGTGTCATTGGTCCCTGTTGTTAATGGTATTGGGAGGAATTGTGCCCCATTATTGGCATCATTGGGAGGAATTGTGCCCCTTCATTGGTGTCAGTGAGGGGGAATTACACCCCATTGTTGTTATCAGTGGATGAAAGAGTGCCCCAAGGGCCTGATAAAAGCAAGCAATGGGCCACATCTGGCCCCCGGGCCGCAGTTTAGAGACCCCTGCTCTAGAGGGATGGTCCCTTAATGCAAAGTATTCTATCTAGATCTTTTATTTCAAGTTGATAGGATTTTACAATCTGTCAAACAATATATTATTTATTAGAATAAAATTACGTTGATAGACACCAAAGACAATATTACCTGGATGAATATAATGGTTAGGGGTTTTATTATGTTCTATTCTGCCTGCTGGACATTGTAAAATTGACGGACATATTTTGTTCCATCTTCTCATACATCACATTTTATGATTTAACTATCTGTCTGTCTATACAAATTATGGAATAGAATGAGAGGTGTGTTTTTGGTAGTTTAAAAAAAGAAACCCCAATTGGAATGTGTATTTGCCTTTTAGGTAGAGCTGCATTAAGAGTCTTTGGCTTTATGGAGGTTTAAGAAGACTGTTTACAACCAGGCTCAATACCAAACTTGTGTAGAGATGTATGCGTTCCACTTACTGTAAGCTGTTCTGTTTTTTTGGATCAGTGTGTCTTACAGTGATGGTAAAGTCTAATTTGTTTTTATTTAAAAATAACAAACATGCTATACTTACCTGCTCTGTGCAGTGGTTTTGCACAGAACAGCCAAGATCCTGCTCTTATGGGTCCCTTGCTGGTGCTCCTGGCCCCCCTACCTTCTACCGAGTTCCCCCACAGCAAGCAGCTTCCTCTGGGGGTACCCCAGTCTGGCCACTGCTCTGTGTGCCCATTCAGATACAGAGCCACGGTTCGGGCCCACCCCCTCTCACCCTCCTAATCGGCTCACTTACTTTGACAGCAGCAGGAGCCAATGGCGCCCAGCTGATGTCTCAGCCAATGAGGAGGGAGAGCCCCGGCCAGCTGAGACTCTCGTGCAACATCGCTGGATCGAGGTGGGCTCAGGTAAGTATTAGGGGGGCTGCTGCACACAGAAGGTTTTTTTATCTTAATGCATAGAATGCATTAAGATAAAAAAGGCCTTATGACTGTACAACCACTTTAAGCTGGTGATTTTTTTTTTTTTAATGCGTACCTTCTCTCTTCCTAACCCAGACATGACTTTTAGGTTCAACCGTCCGTGTAATTGACTCACGCATTTGAGGGAAAACTATAGTTGTAATGTTTGCAATATGACTAATTTTTCAACACTGTTTATATGCGTCAGACCTCATTGTTACATGTGTCCTCACTGACTAAAAGGGAGCTCCCTGTGAGCTCACAGTGACATCTAAAGGTATGTGACATTTATTCTAAGCATAGGCTTCCATTAATTTCTCCTTCACTTAAAGCATAGAGGAAACCACTTTTTTCGCAGAGGAATCTCTTCCTGATAGTGTTGTCAAGATGCTAATAACTTATTAGGCTGTAGATGCTGCAAAGCTCACACTGTTCAGACATTTAATGGTCATGTCTTATCATATTAGTGTAGTTCATGTCACAGTCATATTAACTCTGCCTCAGACTGTTTATGCTTCTGATTTAAACAGGCAGGAGCAACCTTTTATAAGAAGAGTGGCCTGGGTCCATTGCCTCAAGCACTGTTTAATGGTGTACCCTTTAACACTGAAGAAATGGATGTGGAGGAGATGGAGACAACTATTCTGCAGAGGATCATAGAAGCCACAGGGTTTTTTCAGAGGACAGTGTTCATGGTAAGCTTATCATTCACAAAGCATATGAGACAGATATGCCATCCTAATATTTACCGTAGTTAAAGCTTTGTTTACATGGTGCGCTACATGTCATTTGCTTCAGATATAGTTCACAGAGTTTATTCCTTTGCATTATGTTTATTGTGTGTTTATGATATACAGTAGAAGGCTATAGTTAAGAAAACATTTTTTTTTTAGTAATTGGTCAGGAAAAGTTGACTGTAATTAATAAGCAAAGACAAAGTAATGAAAGTATATTACAGTGGTGTAAATATAGTAATTAAGACCATTTTCAGTTTTCTCATGGGTCAAAATAACCAAGTGATTTCTTACCCGGAGTTTAAAGGGGTTGTAAAGGTTGTTTTTTTTATTTTCTAAATGGTTTCCTTTAAACTAGTGCATTGTTGGTTCACTTACCTTTTTCATTCGATTTCCCTTCTAAATGTTTTTTTTTCTTTGTCTGAATTTCTCACTTCCTGTTCCTCCTCAGTAAGCTTGCCCCCATCATCCGAGCCGTTCCGGCTGGGCTTTAGTCAGCGTGCTCGCCCCCTCCCTTGGGACTACATCCCTGCGGGGACGCTGCGTCTCCCCGAAGGGATTTAGTCCCAAGGAAGGGGGTGAGCATTATTATTATTAGACTTAGAGATTATCTCAGCTTTTTACAACTTGGTACACATAACTTTAACCACTCCACTTTTACCCCCTTCCTGCTCAGGCCAATTTTCAGCTTTCAGAGTTTTCACACTTTGAATGACGATTGCGCAGCCATCCAACACTGTACCCAAAACAAATTTTTATAATTTTGTTCACACACCTAGAACTTTCATTTGGTGGTATTTAATAACATCTAGGTTTTTTATTTTTTGCTAAATATATTTAAAAATATAACTATTTTGGGGGGAAAAAAAACATGGTTTGTTTCTTTCTGTTTTAATCACTTTGAGCCCGAAAGGATTTGCCCCCTAATGACCAGGCCATTTTTTGCATTATGGCACTACGTCGCTTTAACTGACAATTGCACAGTGGTGCGATGCTGCACCCAAACAAAATTCCCTTTTTCCCCCCACAAATAGAGCATTTTTTTGGTGGTAATTGATCACCTCTGCTGTTTTTTTTTTTATTTTGTGTGCTATAAACAAAAAAAAAGAGCGACAATTTTGAAAAGAAAAACAATATTTTTTTTACTTTTTTTTATAAATATAAAAAAAATGTAAAACAAAAATAATAAAAAAAAAACTTTCATCAGTTTAGTATTATTTTACTTATTTGAGGCTTGAGGGGGAGATTGATGAATGGAAATTGATCAATCGAATAAGTTAAGAGAATATAAGCTGTTTTTCTTTTTATATGAAGAACTTTGAAGAAAATATATTCTAGGAGTGATACATTCTTGTGTTTTTGAATGAGTTGTATATATGTTTTTGATTTTATGTCTGTATAATAATTTAATACAAATAAATGGACAATAAAAGAACTGTGGCAACTCCCCCCAAACACTTAGTGGGCCTGTACCTATTTGAGGAGAACTTTGTTTAAAAAAAGATGAATGCATCTTAACAATGGCTCAACCATTGGAAACCATTGGATGTGGAAATACGGGGCAATTTAGGTAACCACGATCACAGGTCAATTGGCTTCAGTATAAATTACACAAATGGGAAACATAAGGGGAATACAAAGATACTGAATTTCAAAAGAGCCAACTTCCCTAAACTACGAACCTTGCTATAAGGCATTAATTGGGATAAAATCTTAGGAACAAAGAACACGGGGGAGAGATGGGTTTGCTTTAAGAGCATATTAAATAAGGGCATTAGCCAATGCATCCCATTATGTAATACATTTTAAAGAGCGAGCAAAAGTCCTGAAGGCCTTAACTCCAATGTAAAAATGCATATAAAAGAGAAGGCCTTCAAAAAATACAAGGTTGAGGGATCATAATCGGACTTTATAAAGAATGCAACAAAAAATGTAAGGCTGCAATTAGGGCGGCTAAGATTGAACATTAAAGACACATAGCGGAGGAGAGCAAAATAAATCCCAAGAAATTCTTTAAGTATGTAAACAGTAAAAAAGGGAGGACATTGGCCCCATAAAGAATGATGGACATCTGGTTACAAAGGATGGGGAGATGGCAAAGGTATTGAATTTATTCTTCTCCTCAGTCTTCACAAGTAAATTGGGGGCTTCAGTAACCAAAACTGCAGTGTCTATCCTCATTACACATCACAGGAAGCACCTCCATGGTTCACAGAGGACAGAATTAAAATTAGACTTGGTAAACTTAAAGTAAATTTTTTTTTCTTAATTAACTAGGAGGTTACCTTGTGGGTGCGCTCCCGAGTCCAGCATTTGTGTCCATAGACACGAATGCCGGACTCGGCCCTGCCCCCCCGGCGCCCGTGTCATTGGATTTGATTGACAGCAGCGTGAGCCAATGGCTGCACTGCTTATCAATCTATCCAATGAAGAGCCGAGAAGACCGGGTTGAGATCAAACGCATTCTCAACGCGGGACTTTCGAGGGCTTGGATAAGTAAACGGGGGGAGGGCTGGCCATTTGAGTGATTGAGTGACTTGTAAAGCGCAACACATGCGAACTGAATCGCCTCAGTGCTTTGTATCCATTTCATGGGTAAGAAACCCCTTGACCTAAGAAGAGATGGGTTTTAATCTTTCTCCTGAAGGCCAAGTGGTCCGACTCCAGTCGGATGGTGGTTGGTAGTGCATTCTACAGGCGAGGTCCCTGGACTGCAAATCTTCGATCTCCTTTGGACTTGTATCTGGCTTTGGGTATCTGGAGGAGGTTTTGATTGGTGGATCGCAGAATGCAATTGAGGTTATGGGCTTTTATTTTTTCGCATAGATATTGGGGGGGCGTTTCCTTAAATACACTTATGCATTAGGCAGAGTGCCTTGAAAGTGATTCTGTCTTTTACTGGCAACCAATGAAGGGATCTCAGCGAAGGTGAGATTGATTTCCATGGTTTTTTTCCAGTCACTAGTCGAGTGGCCGTATTTTGAACGACTTGCAGACAAGTGATTTGGTATTTGGGGAGTCCTAGATAGAGGGCATTTGCGTAGTCGAGTCTGGAATTGATGATTGACCACGACTGCAATGTTCTCTTTCGGGATAAAGGGCGTGAGTCTGCGTAGTAGGCACAGCAGATGGTGGGATCCGCTGACTACTGACCCTATTTGTGCATCCATTGTCATGTAGGTATCGAAAATGACTTTTGACTTTGGTGCTAGGGGTGGTAGTTTTACCTAGAATGGGCGGGGGAGTCCATGTTGACGCGGGGTGATTTTTCCGGTTAGCGTGAAACAGGAGAAGTTCTGTTTTCGACGCATTGAGTTTAAGATAACTGTTTGTCATCCAGTTATCTATTAGAGTGAGGCATTTCTCTAGTCCAAGAGAATGATCCTTTTTGTTGCAGATGCAGAAATGCAGTTGTGTGTCGTCTGCATAGGAGTGGTAAAGTAACTTCTGGTTACTGATGATTTCAAAGAGAGGGCGAATATAGATATTAAACAATACGGGCGATAAAGGAGATCCCTGCGGGACTCCGCATGACACCGTACGTTTTTCAGAAGTGAAAGACCCCAGTTTCACTATTTGTGATCGGTTTTCCAAGAAGGAGGAGAACCAGGGTAAAACACCTTCAGCGACTCCGGCTACTTCAGCTAGCCTAGCCAGTAGTAGTCCGTGGTCTACAGTGTCAAATGCCGCGCTTGGGTCCAGCAGTATCAGGAGACAAGATTCTCCTTCGTCTGCGGCCTCTAGAGCGTCATCCCATATTTTGAGCAGCGCCGTTTCTGTTCCGTGACCCGGACGGAAGCCTGATTGAAACGGGTCGAGTAATTTATGGGTGTCTAAATGCAGTTGCAGCTGTTGTACAACTACTTTTTCTATTACCTTGGAGAAGACAAGGGTAGTTTTTTTAGAATTGGTTTTATTGTACCTTGTTTCAGCAAGGTGGGCACCATGCCCTCCTTGAATGATTGGTTTATGAGCTGCGTGATAGCTGGTGCCAGTATTTCGGCACTTTCTTTCAGCAGTTTAGTGGGGATGATATCATTGGGTGCTGTGCTATTACGCAGAGTCCGATGATATTTTTAGTGGCATCGATGGAAATGGGTTTTAGAGTGAATTTTGGTGATTGCGGCTGATTTATGTGGGTATTAGGTTTGTGATTTGGGGGGGAGTTGGTGACGGTTCCATTTTGCTGAATACTTTCACGGATTTTTTCAATTTTATTAATGAAATAATCCGATAATTCGTTGCAAAATTCTTGTGAATCGGAATTGGGGCCTCTAAACAAGCAGGATTCATAGTCTCAGTGACCAGCTTGAAGAGTTCTCGGGGGCGGTTAAGGGCATTTGCGACGATGTTGGAGAAATGATTTTTTTTGGCAGTGAAGATTTCTTTGTGATATTTCTTTGTTATTATCTTGTAAATGGTGTGGTTTTTATCTGAAGAGCACCTTTTCCACGCAGCTTCTGCTCTTCTACGCTCTTGCTTTAGCAACGTCAGCTGGTCATTAAACCAGCTGGAGTTGTTTTTCTGGATGCAAGTTTTGCGTTTTGGTGCTACTAAGTCAGCTGACTGTAGTAGCGCCTTGTTGATGGCGTCAAGTGTTTCTGTGGCTGTTTGTTTTTGTTGGGTTGTTTTTATTTTGTTCCCTAGTGTTGTTTGGAAGAGTTCCAAGTGGAGCTATCTCTGAGATCTAGTCCAGTGAGTTGTCACCGGTTTTGTCGTTTTTTTTTGAGCTGGCGTTTTTGGTGATTGTGAATTTGATGGCATGGTGAACGCTCCATGGTTGCGGCTCATTTTCCAGGACGTCAATTTCCAAATCTTGTTTGGGAGGCAGATTACTTCAGTGAGAAGCACATGAACTGGGAAGAGTGGTCCCTACACTCATAGTAGTTCCAGTATATGGGGTTATAGGTTAAGAGACTCTGGATGTGGATTTCTATGTTCAACAAGAGTAGTGGATTCTCTGGGAACTCAGTACAGTCTGATCTGTACCTTTTCTTCCTTGAATTGTGTTCCTTGCTGCCCCCCTAGGATCAATATGAAGGGCATTCTGGGGATCCTCATCGTTCCAGACTAGACCAGAGAGACCTGATCAAACTCCTGGCGAGCACTTAATAGGCTATTTCAGATGGTCCAGATCTTCTGTCCCAAGAACCAATTTCCCATCCTGCTTCTCAGTTGCTGGCTTTAATGGCATGGTTGATGTCCAAGTTCTTAGAGCAGAGACATCTCCAAATCGGTGATCCCCACAATGTTCAAAGCTCGAAGCACTAGTTCTGCTAGGTCTACCATCACATGTGAAAGGCATACTTCACATGGTGCGAATATAGAAACTTCCTGTGTAGGAAATTCTCTGTGGGATGAATTCTGGCTGTTTGGCAGGAGGGTGTGGACTAGCAATTGGCCTTATCACCATCAAGGACCTGGTCTCTGCGATTTGGAGCTTGTTCCAGAGTTGTCTTTTGAATCTTTTAGGGATATTCTCCTTTCCACTCTCACTCACTTTATTCCTATTTTAAATCACCCCTAGGAGGCATGTGTTTGAGCTGGCAGCTTTATTTTATTGTTATCCTTTTTTGGTCTTACACACGAGGTGTTGAGGCTTGGCGCTTCTTTCCTGAGGTAGTTTCAGACTTTCATCTCAGACCAAAGGGGGGGGGGGTCAGTTGGACTATTGCTGTACAAATGAGTAGGTAAACTCAAAAAGGTAAATGCATATATGAAAAATATATACATTTTATTAATGTAACATCAGATAAAAACACAAACAAAAATATAGAAATATAAAAGAACGTTGTGACAAACCATACATGTCACTGAAACGAAAGATCCCCAAAAGGGGAAAATTGCGGTGGAAGTAGGAGTCACAAGGGAAGTCTCTACTAGTTTTGCGGCCAAAGAAGCTTCTTCAGGAGAAGTTCTGAAATTATTTGACATACAATCAGTGTCTGCTCTGGCAGTTTTCTCAGATTTTTCTATCTTTACATGGGTCTCTGTGGCTTGGAGATCCTTCAGAGATTTTAAAGACAGCCTGCAAGCTGTGTGCCCAGGTGCACACGGCTCATATAATGAAGGGCTGGGGAGAGCAGATGAGGAGAGGAAGGTGGAGTGTGTGCAGCTGCTTGCTGGTGTCTGTGTTGGGACAGACGCTGTGTGCGGACAGACGCTGTATGCGTTGAAGGGCTTCGGAGCTTCCTGTTCTGTATTACATCTGTGAATGGCCCTTGGACTTTTAAGCATCAGGCTACTGTCTCCCAGATTGGCAAAGCCTCCACCTGGTCTTTTCTAAGGGCTCATGCACACAGGACGTTTTTTATAGCTGCTGTTATGGGCATCTGATGTTTCTTTTACCTGCCTCTAAACGCCCCTCCGTGTTAGCCTATGTGGCCATGCACACACCAACTGTCAGAGGCATTATAAGGCATAAGCGTTTAGGAGCAGTAGGAAAAAAACACTAAAACAAGCTGTAAAAACGCCCCTAAACGCTGTAACATGCTGTTAGTCGTGTTAAGCCGCGTTTAGTGTTTTTAGGTGTTTTGATATTATAAGGAATGTTTTTACTGAAAAAAGCCAAAAAAAATGGAAAAAGAAGCCCATAAACGTTATTCAAAAACGCGTCTAACAGTGTGTTTTTTTTAACGCTGGTGTTTTTTTTTTTAATGTCCTGTGTGCATGAGCCCTAAGTTTTACCAAGTGGATGTTCAGATCTCATCTGCAGGTCTTCAGTTCTCTATTTATCTCTATTTGGCATGTTAGCGTTTGTTGATATGTTTAACCCTGAAGTTCGTGGACTTCCTGTATTCGTTAATGAACGAGAAAGAAAATGGCATTTTTGAACTTGACAGTTCATTGAGGGGGATAGGCCCCCACCCCTCTGCATCTATGATCATATTCAAAGAAATTGTATTTCCACAAAATTGGGGAGTGCTGGGGGTAGGAGGGGTATATCAAGTTGGCATCCGTTTTTTTGGTTTGTCAGTGTTCAAATGCTCCTGTAGTCAAAAGTATAACCCAACAGTCTGAATTCCTGTGTCCCTCAGCGAACTTCAAAAATTTGATTAGTCGATTATTTGATTAGAAATGGAATTGTAAGTACAAAATCCTATTTCTTTTATGTAAAGATTTTGATGTGTTGTCACTTTGTTGCAGATGGTTTTAGTTTTTTATGCTAATGAGAATATAGCTGCTAATGGTTAGTTTAGGTTGAAGGAGTTAGGTTGAGTAGGTTGAGTTGGATATAAACCTAACTGAAATTTAGCTTGCTGAATCGGAAACAATGAATCCCCTTGTATAAAACAATTGCCAGTTTTAAAATATTTACTTTCATCTGTTGTCCTCATCCATTACTGTATATCAGTACTGCTGATGTCCTGTGCAGTCTCTTTGCAGCCACTTTTTTTTTTTTTTTTTTTTACTTGTGGTGACACAAGAAACCGAAGTTCAGTGCAGATAAATAGTAAGTGAACACTATAAAGTTCTGGTGATATTTGCATGAAAAAAAGTAAGATGTCAAATAAACTGGGATATCACTTAAGTAATACGTTTTTATATTACAAAATCTGACTAAAAATAAATTATTCTAAACCGGAATCAAAATCTTGTGTTTCATATTTAATGTAAAGGTAAAAAGATCAAATAGAAGAAAACTTACCCAAGAATAAATAGCTGCTGCATCTCAAAGCAAACATTATTTTAAGGTCTGAAACTCTTTGCTAGCACACTAAAATGGCTTAATAGTTTTTAGGTGTGTTGTAATCTTTATTGTGTGTGGGACTATTTACCTCAATGTATACTACTGCTGAATAAGCCATGTGGAAATAGTTGTTTGCAGTTAAGGTAAATAGGCCATAATTCAGGATCCCCATATACATATTTTGATATCACTAGCGTGTGTTTCCTTTTAATTGTATTTAAAACAGGGTCTGCTAAATGAGAATTCAGATGCTGTGGATTTTTTAATGGAGCAGCCCAACATAGTTACTCGGTTGAATCCTTCCATTCTTACCAGTGAAAAGACGTATGTTAACTTTATATCAAGATCAGGTAAAGTAAATTCTTGTTTTTAAACAACGGTTCATTCCATAGTCATGCTAAGATTAAAATACTTGATTGGCCATCTAACACAAGTGGTTTTAAAATGATTGCTTGCATCTGTACGGAAACTGTATAAATTTGGTTCAGTTAATGTGATATTTATCTTCCACTTTGCATCTAAGGCCTTTTTCATATTGGTGTTTTCGTTTGTCTATTTTTAATCCATCCGTTAACAGATGAAATACCGACAGCAAATCATTTCTATGGGTTAATATATATACATTCACATCGGTATCCATTCGGGTACGTTTTTCTAAACTGTTCCATGTAAAGGACCTGAGCGGAGTCAAACTGATTTAAACAGGCAATGTCCATTTTTGCCTCCATTTTTTTCATTTATTTTTTTTTCATCCAATTTTGCCTTTGTTGTTAGGATGCTGGCGGGTAGGGGGAACAAAGCCAACATTAAGAAATTAAAAAATGCGCTCAACATAGTGGGTACTTGCCTTTTATATTTAAAAATTTTGGTATGAGGTCTCACTAGAAATGCCCAGTAAGTATATAGGTGAACAATTCCTGCATTAATACTGCAAAGTGATGTATTGGCTGGAGAAACAACCTTTACTCTCTTTCAAATTCTTTAATGGATTAGTTCACCTTTTTCACAAAAAATGAAAAGGTGAATTAACTCAACATCCTCCTGACTGCTCCAGTCCCTACTGCATGTACCTCATATGCCCTGCTCTGTCACCCCCTTCAGTCGGCATAACTGTCCACCACATCCCCAAACTGACCACACCGGCCAATAAGAATCTTTGCCTTGTTCCAGGATGCCGTCCCTGGAAGAAAAATAAACTTTAGAAGTATCTTTATTGGTCTGTATGATCAAGTAGCCAGCGCTGACTAGTGTGTGCTTACCACTTTTCACATTATGCTGTTACTCATCCTGTGGCACTGTGTAGTGATTTTTAAAGTGCTGGACCATTATATCGGCTGGGAAGGACTGTGGAAGATGGGGAGATGAGGTACCTGCCCTGAGGGATTCGGGAGAGTATTATGAGTTAGTTCAGCTTTTCATTTTTAATGAAATGCTCAACTGTCCCTTTAACTACCAATACTAGCATGTCATGCTCCTATCCTTTCCAGACTATTTTTCAGTTCAGTGCTGTGATTGACTTGACAATTACCCAAAGAATTCTTGTATCAGTTTATTAAACAGTGCTTTCTTTTGATGGTATTCAATAACCATTATGTTTTTTTTTTTGTCCGATAAATAAAAGTAGAGACCAAGAAAAAAAAATCCAAAAAAAATCCCCTTCTTGTAAAACACCAAGAAAAAAAAAAATACGGGACCTTTTTGGAAAGTAGACCAAAGCAATTTTTTTTTTTTTAAGCAGACAGTGGGTTAAATCTGGCTTTTGGATGGCAGATGGCACGTTAATTTAGTAATGTTCTGAGGATCTGTCAGATACATCAGGCACATGAATCACATACAACTGCAGTGCACACAGTTCATTATATGTTTTGCATATAGCTGCTATGAATATGCAAAATATATGGATATTTTTGGTTGAGGTTAATTTAGTAAAATAAATACACTATAAAAACATTGGCCCGGATTCACATACATTGGCGCATATTTATGCCGGCGTAGCGCATCTAATATACACTACGCCGATGTAGCGCAGATAGGGAAGCACCGAATTCACAAAGCACTTGCCTCCCAAACTGCGCTGGGTTCACTCGGCGTAAGCCGTCGTAGGTGGAAGCGGGCGTGAGCCATGCTAATGAGGCATGACCCCATGCAAATGATGGGCCGAGTGCCATACGTACTTAAAACAAACGGCGCATGCGCCGTCCCGTGGATGTATCCCAGTGCGCATGCTTAGAATCACGTCAGAACTACTCCCTAAGATACGACGGATCACTGCCTACGACGTGAACGTAACCTACTCCCAGCCCTATTCACGTACTACGTAAACGACGGCGGCTGTGTTCCCTGGTTCATACCTTAGCATGAGTTGCGCCTCATATACGGGGAATAACTTTACGCCGGACGTACGACTTGCGCAAACCGCGTATATTATGCGCCGGGCACAAGTACGTTCGTGAATTGACTTATCTCCCTCATTTCCATATTTGAATAGGAAATCAATGGGCTTGCCACTTGCGGCCAAAGTAAATATGCACCCACGATACGCCGGCGTAGGAAAGTTACGTCGGTCGGATGAAGCCTATTTTCAGGCGTATCTCAGTTTATGGGCACGGCGCATAGATACGACGGCGCATACTTACACTTACGTCGGCGTAAGTGCTTTGTGAATCCGGGCCATTGTACCTAAATTTGTCAAGGTGATATCCTTCTGTAAGCTGGAGTATGGTAGGGGCAAAAGTAGAAGTGATCAGCAACTGTTGTGAGAAAAAGGGGAGGACTGGTTGTATCTAAGCACTTGTGATTGCTGTGATTGGTTCACAGCAATCAAAAGGCCTTCTAATCACAGGCAGTATAAGTGTGCATGGCGTGTGCACACACTGTAAACTGATGTGCATTTTTAACCATCCACTCAGGAAAACAGCACTCCCTGTCAGCTATTTAACTACAATGGCTGCTGGTTAGGTTTGTAATTTGCTTACATTTTTTGCATGTCTTTCCTTTATAGGAGATAATCCTACAGTATGCATACATTTCTCATAGAAGTGTTTTACTGCTTTACACTGAGGCGAGACTATATGCCCCAAAAGGGTTGAGAAGGAGGAGCATTTCAATACAAGGGCTATGGAAATTATTTTCCAAACAGATGTGCTATTCAGAGTTTTTTAAATGTTTACACAGTTATGTTTTCACGGTCCACGGTCATCTAAACCTTTTAGGTGTTTGTTAATGTACAGCAAATTTCTAAACATTACAGGTTATATTTATATATTTAGTCAGGTTGAAAAAAAGACACAAGTCCATCCAGTTCAACCGTAACAATAAATAAAATAAAAAATATACAGTCCCATATACCCAATTATATACCCACAGTTGATCCAGAGAGAGGCGAAAAAACCCCAGCAGAGCATGATCCAATTTGCTACAGCAGGGGAAGAAAATTCTTCCTGAGAGGCAATAGATTTTTCCTGGATCAACTTTACCTATAAATGTCAGTACCCAGTTATATTATGTACATTTAGGAAAGTATCCAGGCCTTTCTTAAGCAATCTACCGAGCTTGCCAGAACCACCTCTGGAGGGAGTCTATTCCACATTTTCACAGCTCCGACTGTTAAGAAAACCTTTCAACATTTGGAGATGAAATCTATTTTCCGCTTGACGTAAACAGTGCCCCCTTGTCCTTTTGTGTTGATTGTAAAGAGAATAACTCTATACTATACTATACTATACTCGATACACTATATGGACCCCTTATATATTTGTACATGTTGATCATATTCCCCCTTAATCTCCTCTTCTCAAGAGTGAATGAATTTAGTTCCTCTAATCGTTTTCCTCATAGCTGAGCACCTCCATGCCCTCTTATCAGTTTGGTTGCCCTTCTCTGCACTTTCTCCAGTTCTCTGATATCCTTTTTGAGAACAGGTGCCCAAAACTGAACTGCATATTCCAGATGAGGTCTTACTAATCTTTTTAACAGGGGCAAAATTATCTCTTTCTCTTTCTGGAGTCCATACCGCATCTTGGCATTGCATGCTATTGTTGAGCTTATCTGCCAAAACCCCCAGATCCTTCTCCACTATGAATTCCCCGGTTGTACTCCCTCCTAGTATGTATGATGCATGCATATTCTTAGCCCCCAAGTGCATAACTTTAAATTTATCAACATTAAACCTCATCTGCCACATAGTCGCCCAATTAGACAATGCATTGATGTTGACTTGTAAATTGAAGACATCCTGTAAGAACATTCTTCCACTGCATAGCTTAGTGTCATTTGCATAACTACAAACAAAAAATATAAAGTATATAAAAATATAAAGTCCCTATTTTATTTGTTTTGTTGGTAATGTACAGCAGTTGTCAATAGCCTGTAGAATTTTATATCTGGTCCACAAAGGCAATCTAGAATGGCACTGGTGTTCTCCAGAGCATTTTATTATAACACTTATGCTTCATACTGCAGAAGCTATCCTTAAAATATTCAGGAGTTTTAATGGAAATTATAATGTGTCTCCTTACGCTGTTATAGAACCCTCATAATGACCTATTTTGGGTTCGTCGCATTCTTACCTTGCAGCTCAGGGTATCAAATCCCACCTGGAATATGAATTTTATATTTGTGTAGTTTTTCTCTTATAACCCAAAACATACTATTTGATTAGTTGGCTTTTTCTCAATCTGTCACTAGTGTAATTGTGCTACAGACATTGGATTCTGAGCTCCTTTATGGGTAGAAACTGATATAAATGGGTCTATGCAATCTTGTAAATCACACAGGTACCTAGAGGTGTTCTAACCAAACACTTATACTCTAGGTCAGGGGTGCCCAACCAGTGGCCCGGGGGCCACATGTGGCCCGCGACCTCCTGCTCCGGGATTATGGGTTGGCAAGCCCAGATTGTGGGTTGCCGACCCACCATCCCAGAGTATCATTGTTGTTAATGAAGCCGGTGGTAGAGAAAGCAAGCGGCTACAGAGCCGCATAAGCCGATGCTTCCTGTATAGCGCCGCCTCCTGTCACAGACGGAGTGATGCCAAATGCACTCTGTCTGGGACAGCAACAGCGGGCAATACCTGAATGGAAGACTGTTATTAAAGGTAAGTTTATTACTAAAATCACATTGTATTTATGGGCATATCTGTTCTGCAGGGGTTACTGGGCTGCTTTCAAACTGATCTACAGGTGCAGTGCAGAACACCTGCGGGTTACCTGCACTGAGCCATAAACTTCTGTTATAACCTGCGTGTTTGGTGTGCTTTCAGAAAATGCACAACACCTGCAGGATATACTAGATGTCTATGGCAAAGTGCAGCTAACCCACAGGCAACCCACAGGTGCAGCTAAACCACAGCGTGTCAGTGTGAAATCAGCCTTAAGGCCCCTTTGTCGCTATTGGTCCAATCGGACCCTCCGTTCACCTCTATTGAGCCACAGATGTAAACAAACTTGTGGCTGTATACACCCACCTACCTCCAATCTGATCCACTAAAAAAACAGAAGGGGGGATCTGTACCCTTCCATCTGGGCAATTCAGATCGGAGGGCCCATAGAGTAGAGTGAGCCATGTCCGTGTCCGCTCTGCATATGCAGGGTGGACATGGACCTGTCAACCGCCCGCTCCACTTATTGTGGCCCACGACTGGTTACTAAGTTGCTTAAGTGGCCCTCACTCTTTAAAAGGTTTGGCACCCCTGCTCTTGGTGGTACACTTTAATCGTATAAAAGTACTATTGACCGGCCCCTCTAATTATAGTACAACCCTGCGCTTAGGATGCGTCTCAAAGTCCCAAAGATAAAAATATGTTACAATAAAACACAATATAAACAATAAAAAGCAATAAAAAGCAGCTGCTTCAATAAAAAAAGTCCATATGTAAAAGCCAAAAAATAAAAACAGCGCTGCTATCCAGCATCCCGACCGGAAGTGATGTTATGCGCTCCACACACTGAGGGAACCAGGAAGTAAGCTGCAGGAAGGTTTCCAAAGCGGTCTTCAGGGGTCCTGACAACAGTGAGAGTGACATAAACACCCACACCAATTATATTTTTGCCTGACTATTTCACATATCTGGTACGCATGTTTTTATAAGGGGGCTTGTATTTGTTTTTTTGGTAACATTAAAATTATCGAAACAATATTGCGCTATGTGGATGTTTCCTTCCCTTACATAACTGCCAATACCTGGAGAGTGAAAAATCTATACGGTGATCAAGGAGATAGATGTGTATGCAGTTTCAATCCACCATCTGACAGTGACGAGTTACACTGAAACGCTGTTTTTAAGTAACCATCTGGTGAGTGCTTTCCCCGAAGGGGACCCCATATCCCCCCACGTGGTGAATTCCCTATTGGTGATTGGAGCACATACTGTTGATACTTCTGATCTGGTTATCCCACACAGCTTACACATCAAACCAGGGGTTTGCAGCGCTGCTGCAGGACTATTTACTAGCTCTGTACGGGCTGGTTTTATTTTTCTGCTTTTACATATGTACACTTTAATCCCCCGGATGTGATGGTGAAAGACAGTTAAGCTGGTCTTCACTCCAAACTATTTTATCAAGATGAATCAAAGTGTGAGAATGAAAATCCACCTACGTACGATCTTTAGTCTTTAACCATGTGTGTTGGGTTTTTCTGGTTGAAGCACTGGAAATAAAACAAAATATGTAATTCCATGAGAACAGATATGAGATAAGACCATCTAACTCTAATGAGTTTATTCTTGCATTTCAATTTCTACACAAAATAAAGATAATGAGATGTTATTAAAAAGCAACAAATTGAATAGTATCACATTTCATATGTCAATAGCTATCTCTAATGCCCTGTACACACAATTGGATATCTGATGGAATCTAAACCGATGGATTTTTTCATCAGATATACGACGAAGCTGACATTTATCAGTCTTGCCTGCACACCATCCTTCTCCTATTCAGAGATTGGCCACATTGGGTGCATATTTAGCGCCCATTGCTATCCCTCGTATTTGTTTATAAGTAGGTCTTCTCTTACCAAAAGTAGTTGTGATCCAAACTACACTTAAGGCAGTTGACTATAAATCTTCTTTGTACACATTTCAACTGTGTATAATGACGCTAGGTAAGCTGTTGCTAGGTATACAGGTCCATTGGTGAGGTTACTGTTGTCTAGTAGTTGTATAAGATGTTTGGTATCTCCCAGGAACGATTTAGTTTTTCTCACGAACGGCTGTAAAAAACAATCATTGTACTCTCCAATCCTTACCCCCACTAATTAATCTGGGTCTCCCCAGTGGGTTTACTTTTATCTTTGTGGATCTTCGGGATTGTGTATATTATGGGGATTTTACATGTATTTGGCTGGAGATACCTCCCTTTTTTCTTATTAAGCAGACCTTTCACAAGTCCCTTTTGTATGACTTTAGCCAACTCCTTCTTGTATCTCAACGTAGGGTTACTGAGTAACTTCTGATACATCATTTCGTCACATAGTGATACAGTCCAAAGAAGCATACAAAAAAGAACTAAACCGATAACTAAGGCCCCTGCCTTATCATGACATCCTTTCTAGCCTCTAATTTTTTAATGCCACTCTTGACATCACCTAGATCGTAAATTGATTTAATTTTCAGATCATGAAATGGTGACTTCAGAGAAAATGCTGGTGCTAAACAGTGCTGAGTAACAGAATACAATGTGACTTCAGTGTTGGGGATCTTCGGTGCGTTTTACACCCAACAAGTATACTAGCTTCTTACCTTACCGCTGTAAGGTAAACGGCGGAGTAATAATCGGTGATCTGAGAAATCCTTCAATGGTCCTCTCCTGGTAATTCAGGTCTATATATCGCCTAGGTACTTTCTATGTGTTCCGTTCTCCTATGGGGCTTAGGTCAGTATAGTTCCGCTCAGGATGGCATATCGGGTAATAAAGAAAAGTATGGAGAAAAAAGGAGCCTCTATGGTGAAGTATGTATGTCTTAACAATTTATTTGTAGCAGCGAAACATAGTAGAGGTACTCGCATTTAAAAGTTTACAACCATATAACAAAAAAAACGATCAGCGACCTCGTGGCAAAGACGTCATTTCCAATAACTGTATGTTGCTGTGTTTCTACGTGTGTTGTCAGTCACGTGACTTCATCAGAGTGATATATTTCAAGCATTTATTTCTTTTTAATTTTTATTATTATGGCTTACAGCTAGTGAAAACCCAATATACAGTATCTCAGAAAGTTTGAACATTATATAATACCAAAAAATATATATATATATTTTTTTAACCATAAACTTTATTTTTAATGAAATTAATCCTATCAGATGCTGACAATATTAGACATCGCTTTAAGGCTCGGTTCACACCTATGTGAATTGGATGCAGGTTACACTGCATCCAATTTGCAGAACATTTTAAAATCTATTAGTTTGAATGAATCTGGTTCACATATGTGTGTTGCATTCGCACTCCGTATTGTCCAAAAACGCATGCATCTTCTAGGCATTGCGGTGCACATTGCAGTGACATACATTTTCTGTTGGAACGCATTTGATTCGCAAATTCTCTCCCCCTCCTCACTACACCTCCCCCTCTCCCAGGTCAGCTGATCGGCAGCTACAATGGAGAGAAACTGATGAACAGCTGCTTTTTCTCTTTGCAGAGAAACCGGAGCTGGAATTCGCAGCAGACTAGTGTGACCCCAGCCTAAAGAATTGATCATAATACTTGTTTGACACATATTGTGAGAAAGAACGACACAATGTACGACAGAAGAAAGAATAATAAATATTGATCATCTAATTGTTTGTTTTGATTAAAAAAATAAAATAAAGAAAACAAATAAGGATTTTTAACCCCTTGCCAACCGCTGCACGTCTAGATACATTGGCAGAATGGCACGGCTGGGCATATGGACGTATATATACGTCCCTTTTAAGACACGGCATTGTGGGCGTATGCACGTGCCCACAGCGAGCTTCGTTAATGTGACCATGGGTCCTGTGGACTCTATGTCCGTCGGGAGTCCCGCGATAGTCTCACGGAGAGGAAGTACAGGGAAATGCTGATGTAAACAAGCATTTCCCAATTCTGCCTAGTGACAGGACACTAATCACTGCTTCCTGTGATCGGGAGCCGTGATCAGTGTCGTGTCACATGTAGCCCCGCCCCCACCCAGTTAGAACACATCCCTAGGGCACACTTAACCCCTTTAGGTTAACCCCTTCACTGCCAGTCACATTTACACCGATATGTCTGCCATAATGTCATAGTCATGATAAAAATCGCTGATCACCGCCATGACTAGTAAAAAAAAAATATTAATAAAAATGCCATAAAACTATCCCCTATTTTGTAGACGCTATAACTTTTGCGCAAACCAATCAATAAATGCTTATTGCAATTTTATTTACCAAAAATATGTAGAAGAATACGTATCGGCCTAAACTGAGGAAAGAAATTGTTTTATATATTTTTGGGGGATATTTATTATAGCAAAAAGTAAAAAATATAGTTTTTTTTTCAAAATTGTCACTCTATTTTTGTTTATAGCCCAAAAAAAAGCGCAGGGGTGATCAAATGCCACCAAAAGAAAGCTCTATTTGTTGGGGGAAAAATAAGGTCAATTTTGTTTGGGAGCTACGTCGCATGACCGCGCAATTGTCAGTTAAAGTGATGCAATGCTGAATCGCAAAAAGTGCTCTGGTCTTTGGGCAGCCAAATGGTCCGAGGCTGAAGTGGTTAATACAGAAATGTTGGCTTACTGAAATGTATGTCCATGTACAGTAAAGTATGCACTCAATACTTGGTCGGGGCTCCTTTTGCATGAATTATTTCATCATTTTGGCATGGCATGGAAGCGATCAGCCTGTGGCACTGCTGAGGTGTTATGGAAGCCCAGGTTGCTTTGATCGCGGCTTTCAGCTCATCTGCATTGTTGGGTCAGGTGTCTAATCTTCCTCTTGACAGATTCTCTATGGGGTTTAGGTCAGGCAGTTTGCTGGCAAATCAAGCACTGTGATACCATGATCATTAAACCAGGTATTGTTACTTTTGGCAGTGTGGACAGGTGCCAAATTCTGCTGGAAAATGAAGACTGAATCTCCATAAAGCTGGTCAGCAGAGGGAAGCATGAAGTTTCTGCTAGAGGGCTGCGCTGATTTTGGACCAACACAGTGGACCAACACCAGCAGATGACATGGCTCCCCAAATCATCACGGACTGTGGAAAATGTTGCATTTCATTTGGAAATCAAGGTCCCAGAGTCTGGAGGAAGAGTGGATAGGCACAGAATCCAAGTTGCATGAGGTCCAGTATGAAGTTTCCACAGGCAGTGATGATTTTGGGAGCCATGTCATCTGCTGGTGTTGGTCCACTGCATTTTATCAAGTCCAAAGTCAGTGCAGCCCTATAGCAGGAAATTCTAGAGAACTTCATGTTGGCCTCTGCTGACCAGCTTCATGGAGATGCTGATTTCATTTTCCAGCAGGACTTTGCACCTGCTGGTGGTAATCAAATGTTCTGAGATACCGAATGAATGTGCAACGCATCTATATAAAATATGAGTTTTGCTTTTTGAATAGAATTACTGAAATTTATGAACTTCTTGGTGATATTCAAATTTTATGAGATGCCCCTGTGTGTGCGTGCGTGCGTGTGTATATATGTGTATATATATATATATATATATATATATATATATATATATATATATATATATATATATATATATATATATATTTTATGGTCGTTACCCTCTGACCGAGAGAGATGTGGATCACATAAACACGCGATATATATAAATACATTTTTTTTTTTTTTTTTACTTTAGTATTTTTTTATAAACATAAAAGAGATGACTTTACTATGCATTTCTCTTCATCCTGCAGGTAGATATAATTTTGAAGATTTTGAAACATTTTCATACCTGGATTTGCAGGACAAAAGTGCAGTTGTTTCTGAAAACATGAAATATGCAACAAAAGACGGTAATAATCCATTCTTTTTATATCTATTCAAAAAGCTACTCTGGTGTTAATATATAAAACTGCCTTTAAATCACCTCTAAGAAAACATGACCAGCAAAACTGAAATAGTTTAATAATGTCCTTGATGACTCAGAATGCGGCGAGATGTTTGTAGCTGATATAATAACTGGGACTCTTAAAGGTAAACTTCAGTCAGAATTGAAAATGATGCCATGAAAGGCATAAAGGAAACACATTCTGCCTGTCAAGGTCTTTTGCTTTACATCCAGGCATTTCTGTACCACACTAGTTTTGTCCCACTCTGTTTTGTCTGTAGTCTAGTTATTTGGGAGTGTCTTTTGAATACCTCCTTTGTAGAAGTTTTTTTTTTTTTTCAGACAAACCTTGGCCTACACCAAATTTTTCAGTATCATTTAGTTTTTACATTTGCCAGTTCCATTCCTACCTGGATATGTGCCAAGGGTTTGGCAGAGAATATATAGACAATGATCCTTGGGTTATCTGATCCTCATAGATAAATAATTATTATTATTTTTTTTTCAAAGGACTAACAAAACACTTTCATAACCAAAGTCATTGATGTCTGGATGCCCAGGCTTAATTTAGCTGCAACACTGCCTAAATATATTTTTTAAGGCTTTCATTTGGCAACAAAAACATATGGTAACTGATCTTTTTTTTAAACAGGTGCAAAAATGTAAACTTTTGTTTTTCAATCAATGTATTTTGTTATTTTAAAGTGTAAGTTCACCTTTACAGAAAAATCTTTACGATGAACCTCACCCCCCAGTCCCACTGACCTGGACTGCAGCACTCTCCCATTCTGAGCCCCGGTATATATGCCTCAAGAGTCTGGGGCTTGGAAATCCCCTCGGCTGAGTGTCCGAAACGTACCCCATCAGGAGGGACGTTTCAACACGTTCTAATTGGTCAGCGCTGTCACATTTGTGGCACCAACCTTTCGGAAGCCGCATAGCCCATCCTGTCGGCTGGGTAAGACGCGTGAATGCTGAGGGGATTTCTAAGCCCTGGACTCCTGATGCGGATATAACGGGGCTCAAAATGGGAGATTGCCACGGTCTAGGTCGGTAGGGGGGGTGTGAGGAAGGGGGTCCTGTGTAAGTTCACCTTAGATTTTTCTGTAATGTTGAATTTACCCCTTAATAATATAACTGGTTCTGACACAATTAATAGATGGCAAGGCTGATGAACACTGCAGGCTAACCAGTTCTGGTTATCCCCATTGGACATTGCAAATAGCAAAATGTCTCATTCAAATCCTTCCTTCGTTCCTAAGCCTTTTAATTGGACAGGTTTATCCTTCCTGTCCAACAACACCACTGGAAAGGAGATTCATTTTTAATTAACAGCGCTGGTCTCTGGGAGCAGGGGCCGCTCTGAAGACCCAGGGCTGCCATTTAAAACAATAAAACAAACATCCTGCAGAGCTGTGTTTATTAGTGGCTGTACATATACACTGCCTGACAAATGGATGTTGGATGCCACAGTGCTGCTGTGTTATGCAACCTTTTAATTTTGATTGACCAGGGTTGTCGAAATGTGTCATACATGGGAATGGCCTGACATCGCTGATCGCTCGTTCATAAAAGTGAAGTGCTGCAGCACTGTGTTATCCATTGGCCGAGTTGGTTATATGTAATTGAAGCCACTGATGGACACACAGAGGCGAAACATTGAGTGATCCATTACTATTATGAAAGGACAATTGGTTCTGCTTGTTCATAGTTGTATAATGTATCTGTGGTTGGTTGCATGCACACAGGGCACAGGCAGATACTTTCAGAGCAAAAGCTCTGAAGTATCTTTTACTATTCTAAATAAACAAGCCGCAGGGGGGTGCAGGGCTTTCTGCTGACTGCCCCCCCAAGAACTCCTAAAATGTGGGGTGTGTAGGGGAAAACAACCACTATTCAGAACAAAACCAGGTGCTTTAAGCACTTTGACCACTGGAGAAAAAAAATAAAATAAATGACAATTGTTGGATTGAAGAAGATTCGATGATACATGAGTACCCTCTGACAGTGACCACATTGATCCCAAAATTATAGATTGCTTCAATCTCCAGTGACTCACTGGATTAAATTATCATTCTAGCCTTCCACCTGAACTGTAACTGTCAAGGATGAGTGCAATAGTCAAACACTCTTTACTAAATTTCCCACCTGTTATAGAGAGTTCTAGTGTCACCACTGCATTCTGTTCACAATTAAATAGGCACTGGGTGTAAACCTACAATTGCATTAGGCGCAGGGATATGCAATTAGCGGACCTCCAGCTGTTGCAGAACTACAAGTCCCATGAGGCATAGCAAGACTCTGACAGCCACAAGCATGCACTCAGAGGCAGAGGCATGATGGGACTTGTAGTTTTGCAACATCTGGAGGTCCGCTAATTGCATATCCCTGCACTAGGGTAACAAATGAGTTCATGATAAAGTGCAGCTTTATATACTTTTGCCATATACCTGAATGAAAGGTTAGGTGTACAGCCACTTTATGAATGGCTTGCTCTTGTTATTTCCTTAAAGCGGGAGTCCACCCGGAAAAAAAATGTTAACATTAGATTCATGCTCATTTTGTCAAGGGGAATCGGGTAGTTTTTTTAAAAACGAAGCAGTACTTACCGTTTTAGAGAGCGATCTTCTCCGCCGCTTCCGGGTATGGTCTTCGGGACTGGGCGTTCCTATTTGATTGACAGTCTTCCGACAGGCTTCCGACGGTCGCATAGATCGCGTCACGAGTAGCCGAAAGAAGCCGAACATCGGTGCGGCTCTATACGGCGCCTGTGCACCGACGTTCGGCTACTTTCGGAAAATCGTGGCGCGATAGATGCAACCGTCGGAAGCCTGTCGGAAGACTGTCAATCAAATAGGAACGCCCAGTGCCGCAGCCCATACCCAGAAACGGCGGAGAAGATGTATCTCTAAAACGGTTAGTACGGCTTTGATTTAAAAAAAAACTACCTGATTCCCCTTGACAAAATGACCATTAATCTAATGTTAAAAATTAACATTTCTGGGTGAACCTCCACTTTAAACACTTTATGAAGTGAAGAAATGGTACCTGTGAATGCATGTTTGTTAAGGGCATGTTGAATAATCACTTTGGTTACGTAGTGTTTATAATACTAGTGCTGGAATGCTTAGGCTGTGCTATTTATTTTCAGATGAGGATGTAATTTATGCAGTCACCATCTGGATTATTGCTGACTTTGACAAGCCAGCTGGGAGACAACTGCTTGCTAAAGCTGTGAAACACATGGTACAGTACTACTAATTTTTATTACTTAATATTCTACTGTATCTAAGATGGGCCTTGAACCAAAATGATTGATTTCATATGTTTCTGTATTTTTCTTCGTAAATGTATTTCTTGTTTGGAGACAAGGTTACTGAATTTTATCATATATGTGGCAATTCTTCCAGTCCTCATCTTAAACATCTGTTGCAGGGGTATTGAAATAAAATTCACTGAGGTTCATTCAGTAAAATAATTCTTAATGGCACTCCCTCATGTAGGCACTTAAGGCCCCTTTCACACTGTGGAGTTTTTCAAGCGGTGCAGCGCTAAAAATAGCACCTAAATACCGCCTGAAAAACTCCTGCCCAGCATTCTCAATGTGAAAGCCCGAGGGCTTTCACATTGAGGCGATGCGCTGGCAGGAGAGAAAAAAAATCTCCTGCAAACAGCATCTTTGGAGCGGTGAGAGGAGCGGTGTGTATACCTCTCCTTCCCATTTAAAACAATGGAAAACCGCAGTAATACCGCCCGCAATGCGCCTCTGCAGAGGCGCATTGTGGGCGGTATTAACTTTTCTTCGGCTGCTAGCGGGGGTTAATACCGCACTGCTAGCAGCCGAATCCCGCGGCAATTTCGGCGGTATAGCGCCGCTATACCGCCACTGCACCTCCACTGCCCCATGTGAAAGGGGCCTAAGGCTAATTTTCACACATGCCAAACCAAATGTTGCTGGTAGGCAAACTGCAAAGGGTTCAAATGTTTACTAACCGTGGCCAGTAACTGATGTAAAACAAGTCTCTCCATGGTCTTCATAATGTGGGAGGTCAAAGCCATTGGTCTGTAATCCTTGGAACCACAAGAACATGATATTCTCAGCATAGAGACAAGGCAGTATGTATTCCACAACACAGAAACCTTTCATAGACTCAGGCTCAGGTTAAAGACCCATTGAGGAACACCCCCAAGCTGGTTTGCACATGCCCTACGCACCCTGGGGCTAATGCCTTTCTTGCCTTAAGTCTCCTTAACTGTCTACTCACCTGATCAGCTGTAAAAGACATTGATTCCCTGAAGGAGTAGAGTTGTTCTTACAAAAAGAACAACCAGTGAAAGAATACATTAAGGGGGAATAAGAACACACACTAAAGGAAGAAGGACATCTATTATTAGAAGTGGAGGGTACTTGCCTGAACTCTGCTTTCCTACAACTTGTGTTGTAGCTGTTTTCAATCTGAGGGCCCCAAAGCCAGGACCTTTGAATCAAACCTATTTAAAAAAAAGTTTGGTTAATTTTCCCTCTCCACATCTCCCCCAGTCCCTCCGCCAACTGGCTGTAACAACACCAACAGAACCTGTAATGATTCTCATGCCACTCCAGACCTCTCTTAATTTGTTATTCTTGAGTTTCCACTCCAACTTCTTTCTATATTTTTTACTTGGCCTCTCTAATTTTTATCGTCAGGTCCCTCTGAATCATTTTTAACTCCTCCCTATTACCCACTCTAAAAGCCATCTTCAAGTTGAGAATATCCTTCAGATTCCTAGTTAACCGCAGTTTATTTTTTTTATCCAAAGAAAATGTTTATTAAAGTAAACATATACATACAGACCAAGGCAAGCTTCAGAAGTAATCATTTACAGAGCATAGTAAACAGAATCGCACTGCAAATTCAACATAGCCAGATCCTTGCATGGTTCAATAAAAGACTATCCCTTTCATTTTAGTCTTTCCCTCCAAGAACCCCTTTATGTTGCATTACCCATGCTTCCCATTCCAGTATTGTTGATCAGTTGCAACTGGCATTCATACCTAGTAACCTACCCATAACCAGATCAACCGGGGGAAGCCAGCTACATCAAGCCACGGGCCCCAGAGTTGTTAAAACTTTTGGGTGCATCCCCTATGTTGGTATATAACTTTCTCCATCTGGAGCATATTTCCTACTGCAGTGATCCATTCCTTAATTGTCAGAGGTTCCTCTGACTTCCAATGTATCATTATCAACTTACACGCCAGAAATGGGGTTCTGATAACTGCTACTCTAATACACTCTTCCCATTCAAACTCCTCCAGCAAATTGAGCAAACAGGGTTTTGGGTTTGTAGGCATAGAGATCTGAAATATCCTGTTTATGGTGTCCACCACTCTCTTCCAATAGAAATGTAATTTTGGGCACCTCCACAGAAGATGGATCAGGTCCCCATGGTCTTGTTTACATCTAGTGCATAGCGGGTGGGCCTAAAATTCATAGTATACATTCTATCAGGGTATAGTACGTTCTCAGTATGATGGCCTTTGCATTCAGTGAAAAGATTGGCACCGCCTGGAGAGCTTCCTCCCACTGACCTACGTCTCCCTCTCATTTCATCCATCATTCGCAGAGGTTTTTTTTTCAGAAAATTCTGCAATAACATACTATAACATTGTGAGATAAATCCCTTGGTGGTAGATGCTCTTTTGATCAAGTTAAACAATGGTATTGGTGAAGGAGACCATTCAGAAGAGCTACTCTGAGCTGTCACGGCATGCCTTAATTGCATATAATAAAAGCGCATGGAAGACTGCAAACTGCCCAGCTCCTGCTGAGCCTCAAACAACAACAGTTCTCCGTTATGAAAAAATGTCTAATGTATAGCACCCCATATCTCTTCCATAAGGCCCCGTGTTGCAACTTAGCAATTTTTAAGGTAGGTTCCATTAGACCAGATAGGGCTAAATTCCGTATAGCCAGTCACTCCCTGTATTTATTCCATACTTTTTGGATAAGGTTATAAGTCGAGTATATCTTATGTGGCTTGCCGAAGGCCAGAGCTTCAAGGGCCACTGCAACGGACTCTCCCTTTACTGTATGCAGCATCACGGTCTCAGAAGACCTGCCGTTGGCGCCCCTCTGCTCCATACCCCAACTCATCACTCCTATCAGGTGCTCTAACTGTGCGGCTAGATATTCCAGCCAGGGGTTTGGCAAGGCTAGACCCCCCCCCTCATCCTGTAGATGTTCAAGTTTAATTCTAGGGGGGCGGTTCTTCCATATTAGCAATGCGGAATAGGGAGTTCACTATTCTAAATGTCTTAAGGGGGACCAATACCGTTGAGTTGTGCAGCACATAGAGTAGCTGGAGCATTAAAATCATCTTGATCGGGTTCACCCTACCGGCTACCGACAGGCAGAGTGAATTCCGCGTTTTAATCCAATCCCGGAATTTTTGTAGCAGCGGAGAAATGTTCAGCCTCCCATAGTCTCGGATACTAGTCTTCACCTGGGCCCCCAAGTACCTAAAGGAGGTGGACAGGGGTATGAAGCCAGCATTCGAACGTGTACCCCCCGCATCAATGAGCATTAGGGAGTACTTTGTCCAATTAATCTTGAGTCCTGAATATGTACCAAATTCCGTTATGGTGGACATGGTTTCTTTAACGGAACCTTCAACATCTGCAAGCAGAATCATTGTATCTGCGTAGAGCATCACTTTTTCCTGTCCGTTTCCATAACGGAAGCCGGAAGTAACCCGGATGGTGTCTGATTTTAATTGCCAGGGTTCAGTGGCAACAGACACCCTTGTCTTGTGCCCCTTCCCAAGGCAAAAGTATGTGACATTAACCCGATGCCCGAATAGCTGCCTGGGGGCAACAATAAAGTAAGCAGACCCATGAAATGTATGTTTTCCCAAATCCAAACCTCTAGAGAACCCCCCACAGATACTTTCACTAAATGCCTTCATAGCATCCAGTGAGAGCAGGGCTATGTGTCCTATTTTATCTGCTGGAGATTGCATATTCAGAAAGATTCTCTTTAGATTCACCACCGTGGACTTGTTGGGCATGAATCCGGCATAGTCTGGGTGCACAACAGACACAATGACCCCATTCAGCATCAATCTAAGTGCCAGGATTTTGGCTAGGAGTTTAGTGTCACTCTGTAAAAAGGATATGGGTCTATACGAGCCCGGATCTTCAGGGTCCTTCCCAGGTTTTAATATTAAGACCGTGTTGGCTGTGGACATAGAAGGGGGTAAGACTGGCCACTCCCTAACTGCATTAAACACCACCAGTAATTTAGGTAAAAGGATTCCCGCATACTGCTTGTAAATTTCCATTGGCAGATTGTCCGCCCCAGGGGCCTTACAGTTAGGGAATTCTGTGAGTGCCATCAGCAGCTCCTCCAAAGTGAGCGGAGTATCTAGTGCCCTCCTCTTGTCACCTGTGAGCTGAGGGAAGTTAATGCCTTGCAAATACCCAGTTAGATCTTCTAGGGTGTACTCCTCGGTAGGAAGATACAGGTTTTCATAGAAACCTGCTAATTCCTGCGAAATTTGAACAGTTGTGCCTAATTCTCTGGAACTGGCCCACTGGGATGTCTCGTATCCGAGACTTCGGGTAGTGGATATCTGCATGAAGCAGAGTGTTGGCCTCCATACTCTTCCTGAAGGTTTGAGTGCTTGGATTTCCATTTTCCAAATGGATCAACAGATCCAGGAAAGAAATTTCTTGTGTATCTGCTACAAAGGTCAACCTAATGTTTCTGGAGTTCTGATTTAGCTCATCCAAGAATTGGGACAGGCCATCCTGAGTGCACTCCCACAACATCAACGTGTCATCGATGTACCTGAGCCACAAACAAACGTGGTCAGCTACATAGGTGAGGCATAGACCACTTCCTCCTCCCACCACCCAAGATGCAAACATGCATAGGCGGGTGCCCATGGTGCTCCGATAGCGGTTCCATTTTTTTGTTGATAATAGGAACCTGTAAATGGGGGAACAAATTATTATTATAATTTTTTTTATTCATTCTTTATTGGAAATTTTAATCAAGTACAAAACCCGCCAACATGGTGTTTAAAATGACAAACATCGTCTTTCCCAATTTTTCTCTTACCCCTTTCCCATGTCCCTCCCTACCCCCTCTCCTGTCCCCCCCCACATCCCCTTCCCTGATCTGCCATCCCGTCTTACTACTTTTTCACCTGTCAATTTCAATCATTCCCTTTTACGTGTAGCGCTACCCCCTCAGGAGCCGTTGATTTGTTGTTGGGATCGGCATATTAAGTTACCTTGGTGTTGTCTAGGGGTGCAGTTGGAGAACAGAGTATTGAGCAAATGTCCAGACAGTGAATAAAGATTTTACAATGCTTTATTTCCAGGCCAACACGGCCAACATCAACATCAAGTGGGAAAGAAAGGTTGATGAAGCAAGAGAGAGAAAACTTTGCAGTATCAGGCCTGGATATGAACCAAGCAATCCTGCTCTCAGTAGTAAATAGAGGTGAAAATTAGGGGTGTTGGTGCTGCCAGGTGCACGTTCTAGACCATATAAAAACCTAACAACCTGAAGCTATGAGCTAAATAGGCCAGGGTATGTAATGTCTTAGTGCAACCCGGTAGGCTACGAGTCACTGAAAAGAGCCCCGCAATAGGGTAAAGGTAATAGCAAAATCAGCAAGAATACAAGTAAATAACACAATTGATGAATGCTGTAAGTGCTGGTATGAATACCAAAATGTGATGGTATGATATACTGCAATGAAAGTGGCTGCCCTTTACCATAAACAACACATAAGCAACATATACATATGGCAATCACATAAAAGATTGGTGTCAGCAAACTACAACTCTGTAGTGTTAAACTCTGCGGTATTACTGTCCAATTGGAGTCCAGTAGCAATGTTATCAGGTCGATATGGAAACTGCTAAAAAAACTGCTGTATAGGGTGATCAGTTTATATCCAACATAACCAAACAACACATAAACGTCTATGAACATCAATAATATTACAGTATAGATGGAGTCCAGAAGGGTTAATTCATGTGGAGGGAGTGGTCCTATGTATATTGATACAAGGTGGTCCCGGTGCTCCCCTCAGGGTTCCCCACTCACCAGATGGTACTCCCCGCTTGGGGTAACGGGTATGTAGCACGGGTTCTCTAGTATACTGCTCCTCTCCTCTGCTCACACGATCCGCTACCTCCCAGGTGGTGCTCCACGTATCAGCTGTCCAGCGGGCAATGCACACCGCCCAGTGCCTCCGTGCCTCAGAAAAAAGAGGGGGACTCCAATAGTGGAATGACGTTTTTAAGAATAAAATTTATAAAAAATCTCTAATGTAGCCAGTGGTACAATAATACCAAACGCCTATAGAGTGGCTATATAGTATAAAAACAAATACAAAACTAAACAGATAGTCAAACAGAAAAGGGTTCGCCAGAGTGTGTACACTAAGTGGCTGTGAGGGTACAAAGCATGTCGCCAGCGGTATGCAGCGTGCGCTCCAGCTACAACCACCTGACGCTGACCCGGAAGTGACGTATGTGCGTAATGTGGATCCCAATTGCTTTTCTAACCGCGTCCCGTTCCCTGGAATAAAAAAAATTGTGCCCGCTAATGGATTTAACAGGGAGTTATAGTTCCATTTTTCGCGTCTATAAATTGTGTCCCATATTTTAAATACATTTTTGGTTATGTTATGTGTGCCCGTATCTAGTGTTCTTAATTTTTGGAGGTATCCAGATGTTTTTATATAAATGTGTCTTACTTAGTATATTTTCCATTTGTACCCACTTTTTTTTAGTGTGTGGATTTGCCCATTCTGCTAACCTTGCTAATAATATAATGCTTTATAATATCTCTGTATGTCTGAGAGTGCCAACCCCCCGTTTTTTTTCCCCTCGACTTAAGAGTACATAATTTACTCTAGCCTTGTTACCCTGACAAATATATTTCAAGATTAAAGTTTTGATCACCTTAAAGAAACTTTGTGGTATTTTTATTGGAAGCATTTGAATCGTAAAGATTTATTTTTGGCAGGATCATCATTTTTAATACGTTGACCCTTCCTATCCATGAGATAGGTCTCCTCGCAGTATTTTTAATTTCTAATTTAATTTAATTAATTAAAGGAACATAGTTGTAGGGTAAAGTTTTTCTAAGGTTGGTGTTATTTTTATTCCCAGGTATGTTGGTGCCTTTGTCTCTCAGGCGAATGAGAATTCCTTCTGTAGTGATTTTTCCTCTTGATTTATCTACTCCCAAATTCAAAATCACGTTTATACAGGATTAATTTTAAAATTTGAAAGTTCACCATATTTTTTTTATTTTTTTTATTACGTTGGGCAGGTATAGTCTAGGTTTGGTTGGGTATAGGGGTATGTCGTCTGCGTATGCCGCCACCTTATGTTCTTCCTTCCCCACTCTCGCCCCTCCTATTTCCGGATTTCTCCGTATTTTTGTCAGTAGTGGTTATAGTGATATTACATATAAGAGAGGCGAGAGTGGGCACCATTGTCTTGTCTTGTTCCATTGAACATCTCAAAAACCTATGACACACTCCCATTGACCTTGACCCTAGCTGTTGGATGGCTGTATAAGTTGGTAACCCATATCATAAATCTAGGCCCTATACCTATACTTCGGAGTGTCACCATAATAAACCCCCAGTCGACTTGGTCAAATGCTTTTTCGGCATCAATTGACATGAGTACGACTGGGGTTTTTTGCTCCTTGACTTTACCCATTAATAACATTCTTATGCTATTATCTCTACCCTACCTTCCTAATACAAAGCCCGCTTGATCTACATTTATCACTTGCAGCATTACATTTTTTAATCTTGTTGACAATATTTTCACATATAGTTTTATGTCTGCGTTTAGCAGCGCTATAGGGCGGTAATTGGAACAGATAGTTCCGTCCTTTCCTGCTTTTGGTATAATTGAGATATTGGTAAGAAGTGATTCTTTTCTTATTTCTAGATCTAATAATGTTCCGGGGGTGTTCCTCTTATCCTTGTGTATTTTTGGAAGAATATAAAATGTGGGGACATTGAAGTCTTCCACCGTTTAGAGATGACGTCTGCATCAAGGGCAAAGTACAGCTTGTCGTTAATTAGAGCAACAAGGGAGGAAATGGGTTATAATCTAACTTTTTATAAGTATGTTCATACTGAAAATTTTGAAAAAAAAACACTATTTTTAACTTTTAGCTATAAAAAATATCCCATTTTTTTAACATTTTTTTTTCTCAGTTTAGGCCAATATGTATTCTTCTACATATTTTTGGTAACAAAAATCGCAATAAGCATATGGTGATTGGTTTGTGCAAAAGTTATAGCGCCTACAATGGCGGTTATCTGCAATTTGTGCCAGGACTGTGATATTGCGGCGGACAGTTCGGACACTTTTGACACTAGTTTGGGACCATTCACATTTATACAGCGAACAGTGCTATAAATATGCACTGATTACTGTATAATTGGACTGGCAAGGAAGGGGTTAACACTAGGGGGTGATCAAGTGGTTAAATGTGTTCCCTAGACAGTGATTCTAGCTGTGGTGGGAGGAGACTGACTGGGGGAGGTTACAGATCGGTGTCCCTATGTACCTATGACACACCATCGCTCTCCTCCCTGACAGGACGTGGATCTCTGTGTTTACACACAGAGATCCACGTTTCTGGCTCTGTAACTGCCGATCGCGGGTTCAAGGCGGACAACGCGCGAGCCCCCTAGCGGCCGGGAGGCCCGAGGATGTCATATGATGTCCACCCAGGATGGCAGAGCCACCTGGGTGGATGTCTTTTGACATTAGGTGGGATGGGAAGTGGTTATAACGGCAGCAGACATCTGTTCAGTCCCAAATTTAGAAGAAAAGAAAGGATACACTGAAGCCAGGGGCTTGCCTATGGAAGCAGCAGGGCAAGGCAGGAGATGATCTGATTGGTAGACTAAGTGGGGGACCGTGGCTGTCTGGGTGGGACATTGTTATCCGCCATTTAGTGACGCCTGTTCTATTGTATTGGGCAAATTGTATTTCTCTAAAGTGTGAGTAGCCTTCACTATGCATGCAAAAACAGTGCAAATGTGAAAAGTGTGAATGTATAACCCTGAATTAAAATGGGTTGAGGAAATTGAACTCCACAATGACAACAAGTGAATCAACCCAACCACCCCCAAAGACCTATGCTACCAGCTACTTGGTGTTAAACTTATGAAAGAATAGTTGCATGTGATTCTAGATTGTTTGTGGCTACACTGAAAAGGAGTGTTCTGCAAGCATTTGGTCACTAATGTTTTGCTGAAAAAGTAGTGACAGGGGAAGGATACAGTGAGTGGTAAACAACTTGTCATAGTATTTCTTGCTTTTGTTTTGCTGCTGTTAAACCACAGTTCCAGTCATGCTTCCAACAATGGAGCAGCCTTTGGTAAAAAGAAGCAAGTTTCAATATAAATGGAATGGGCCTTATACGTATACACTAAAACTTTAAAACTTCTTCAAAAAAAGTATAACAAGCACACTAATCAAAGTATCTTTTCCATTAATCTGTAGTGTTATGAAAATACAGTACCCTTCTAATAATGTTTTAAATGACTGTGTTAACCCAATAAAGGTTTTGACTTTTGTACTGTACTGGTTCCTAGTGATTGTCTTCCATTTATTGCAAGTAAAATAGAAGTTTTGGCTTTAAATGCGTCTGTATGTTTAGCCTTTGAAGCAATCCACTTTGTAAATATAGTTAAGATCAGCAATGATGGAATATTAAGGAAAAGGTTTGTAGCGTTAATAGTGTGTGGGTTTGTTGTTTTGGAAGCATTTCTATTTGAAAGCCTTCGCAAGCTTATGGATCACTTTCTTTATTGCACCTAAAATTGTTTTCAGAAAGCTGCATCTTAATATATTCAAAATAGATTGTCGTTTCTCTCTGCTATCACACTTCATAGCCTGCTAGATTATGGAAAATGTTGGGTTTTCTGCCAAGAACTTGTCCTAAGTAAGCTTCCATGAGGTCAGAATTATTAGACATCAATATTAACACAAGGAGATGAGTTTTAGTAAGACAAAGGCAAAATTAGATTTTGCAATATAAACTTTCTACTATGTTGTCATCTCTTTTGTAAGATGTACCAAGTTCACTGTAACATATATCTTTTGTTGTGACCCCAGCAGCAACAAGCATGTCACACTGAATTACAAGTGCTGCAGACCAGTAGGTATAAACGTTAGTGCTGTTACTTAGACTCGTCCCACAGGGCTCAAACTTTGCAGCATCTTTGGCTCTAGACAATGTCAAGTTTAATTTAATGTACATAGGGCTTTTTTTATTTAGTACGGTATATTTTAAACAGAACGTGACTTGTTAAAGGCTATTTGTCTGAGCTTTGCAGATTACTGCCTTCCTCTTTCATGCCTAACAAACACTGAATTGCTGCCAGTGTATATTTAATCTTGACTATAATTATTTCTAAAGCCTAATTTGGCTTTTTACATTTTTTCCTACGAGTGACATAATTTTATTTTAATGCTGTGTATTAAAACAATATTCGTACAGCATGTATTAAGCTGCAACACTACTTTTTTATTTGTGTCCTTCCTAATGTCTCAGTATCAGTGACTTACTTTTCTGTTGTTAATTGTGTTAACGGCTATTAAAACGTTTTATGCTACAGAGGTCCAAAATGTTAATGTTTTTTATTTAGTAATGGTTCTTCAAGTATAGTAAGTATATAATCCAGTGTGTTTAAAATATTTTAAATGTTGTTCTTTAAGAATATATATTATCACATTTGGTCCTACTCTATTGTACACACATAAATTACCATGTATATTGCATAGTCAATATTTGCTTTATATCTCCATTTGTACGGTGTGAACAAGAAATATTTTCTATGAATATAGGGCTCACACACCTGCACTACTGCTGTTGTGGGGGATGGGGAATCCACTTGGCACCATGTTACTTATTACACTTCAAATATGGGTGTAATGTGGTCTTAAATGTGGACCTAATCTTTAACCTATTAACTAACCAGCTAATCTAATATAACTGGATGTATTTATTATTTTAATTGTATTCCTTTATGTTTTTCTGATGTTGGTAAGAGGAAATATGATACGTTGGGTAAACTTTCTCCATTATCATCATGATTGGTTAATTATGATGATCACATGATTGGTGACATAATCACATACTGCCAAGTTTTCCAGTATCTGTGTGGAATTTTCCTCTATTTAGTGCTGGGTGTTGCATCTACCTATAAGCTCTTTTTTTATAACCCCCCCCCCCCCCCCACCCATTTTATTTTACTCTTTCATGTGGACCGCAGCAGCTGTCCTGAGAGCTCCAATTATATAATTCAATCAACGAATAAAAAAAGTGTTTTTGCTTCAATGGGCAAAAGTTCATTCTGAAGCAGGTGGGTGCAATGACTCTCTCTTTGAGCTTCACTTCAGCTCTTATATGCAGTCTTGGCCCCACAAAATACATGGGTACTTCCAGATTTGGAGGAAACCCACCTGCAGTCTCGTGGTCACAAAGTGAAGCTTTCTGAACTTCTGTGCTGGTTTCACCTTTCAGATCAAAACATATAGAGGAATCTCTGGGCTTTCTGGCAGTGCATTAGGGCAGTAGGAGAAAGTAAGTACATCCTACCTGTGGTCCCTGAAGTTCAGAGAAGCTGCTACATCGTTTTTTTTGGACAAAGTAAAGGCTCACTTTAAACATGTGTGTACATGAGTTAATCATATTTTTCTTTTATACTGTAGACGCACTAAGCCCTCTCGGTAATGCAGCATACAAAGTGTGCTTTACAATTCGTTTAAATACAAGCCTTTCTATCTGCTCACACTTATTGACAACAATATGCCTCCTAGGTGGTTAAAGTGTTACTAAACCCAGGACGCTGCACTCACTATATCTGGTCTCCCACAGTACACATAACATATAAATGCAATTATTTTAGTAAATATAAACTGCTAATTACCTTTTCTCATCAGCACTGGTTAAAGCTTATAGGAAGAGTTTTTATTCTCTTCTGACTGTCCTATGAGGCTGCATGACCCTTGACCCTCTGTCTGGACAGTGGTGTTTGACCCTGTGCTAAATACACACACCCTCCCAAAAAAAAAAAACCTCTAGCAATAGCCACCAAACAGCATGTGCAGAGTGCCTCCAAGGCTCTGTACTATCAACAGATGGATTAGGGACAGTAAAAGAAGGGAAAGATTAGAGAAGACAGAATCAAAAAGCTTTCTTACACAATGCAGAGGATTAACCACAATGTGTATAACAAGCATGCTTTACTGCATATACAGACTGATTTTACTGTTTGTGGGTTTAGTAACACTTTAATCACATTATTTATTTCATCTCAGCAACTGTTTGGCGAAAGTTGCTATAAAGGGAGGAACCAGTACAGGGAGAACTTACAAATCTTTCCATCTATGTAAACCCATTCTAATACTGGGTGAAACGTCAACAATCAAACTTCTTGACTATGTCTGCATGTTTTATATTTTATAGACACATGTTTTTCTGTTTGGCTGTTAGTATTAGAAGCAAAAAAAAATACTTAAAGTTCACATTCAGGTGACTGCTACTGTAACAACTTGAGATATGTATTCAATAAAAATACTGTATAGGTTTTCTTTAGTTTAACATAAATTGGGGAAAATATCTGTTTGCTAACATTTTGCATTGATATGTTTTTTTTTTTCATCCGTTAGAAAAAGAGTAGCATAGCACGACTTGGTATCCTAAACAATCCAACCTCCAAGATGACTGAAGATAACACTTTGATATCTCGTGCAATATGGGCTGCTTTGCTTACACAGAAGAGCCAGAACACGCTGACATTTTTCACAAAACTTTCAAATGAAAAGACTGTGGATGCACTTACTAAAGGGCATAAAATCAAAGAGTTCCTTGTTTCGGTAAGCAGATATTTTCTTATTGTGTGACTTCTTTCATGGCACGTGTATATTAGATACAGACATACCTACAATTAAATTAAACCCAGTGGTTCCACTCTACCTTCCTCCAGGAAATAAGCAGAAAACATTTTAATTTGTACAGAAGAAAAAAAAATTATGAGCCTATGTCATGGAATGAAATGCCTGTCGGAGTAAAATATAGCTTGTACTGTAGTTCAAATACCAGTAAAGAAAATCTGTCACTTTTATACACTCTTTTATTACACCCTGCATTAAATTGCAATTTGTGATATTGATTATCCATAGTCTAAGTTAATAAACTGTTTTAAGCTCAAACTCTAGTCATTTTGTTAAGTTTTACATAGAGTGGTGTCACAAGTGTAACCAACTGTCAAGTTTTTATTCCAATCACAGGGACAAGTGTGTGCATGCCAGTGGGTACCTCTGCTACTACTTGATTAACACCTTCTTCTTAATTTGCATTTTGCCAAACACTCTTGCAAGATGAAAGACATTTTTTAAAGTCCAATATCAATATAATATAGGAAAAAAACTGTGCTAAACAAACAAAATTAGCATTAATAAAGATCAAAGGCAGCAATTACATGCGATAAACACAAATAACACAATACAAAAATAAAAACTGCGCCAATGAAAAAGAACCAGCATGAGTGCCAGTTCTTAGAAAGAAAAAAGTCTATGAGCCCCCAAAAATGTTGAAATAATAAAGGTATGGTAAATGAAGTCCTAAATGTGCAAAGTGGATCTCGGCAGAACCCACAGACAGGATGAAAGCAGCACCACCGTGAGAATGACTTCTTGTGAGGAGACCACCACCTAATGGAAAGCCGCTTGCCACAACAAACAGGTTCACAAGCCTATAGGTAAAAACTCCATCCACGGACTGAGACACCGCACCAAAAGGGACTCCAAGGGCAGGTATCCTGGATAAGGTCGCTTGCTCATAGGTAAACAGGTCCTCGGTTCATGGGTATAAGGATAAACGGACCATAGTGTGATACCGTAATTTTTTTAAATAAAAGTAAAGGCGAAAACGTACTTACAACATGTAGCGTTTTAAAAAGCATGTATACAAATGCCGGCCGGGACTATAGGAGTCGTCCTCAATCCGTTCAGCGTGGTGACATCAGTGTGCGCCGTCCCAGACGCGTTTCGTCATCAACAGACGTTATCAATGGGGATGGGCGATACACTGATTCACCGCATTATAATAGGGCCTCGTTCTGATGTGCAAGGAAGTGGCTGACTGAAAACTCCATGATGGTTTGGGGAAAAACAGCGTGTCAGAATGTGACTGCCAGAACTACTCGCCATCAGAAAAATAAAACATAAGCAATAAGGAAAAAACCCTATTGACTAAAAATTATAAAAAATATGTATAGACCCTTACGGAGGCATGTTATACAACCCAGGGTATTTATACATTATTATTTATTAAAGGAAAAATTATGCGACCAAAAATGTAACGATTCCTAGGCTGAAAACAAGTCGGTCTAGGAACTCAGATTGACATCAGCGACCCCTAGTGGAGACTGGAATAAATATCACTATGGTATTATATACTAAAAGAATTTGTACACAGGCTGAAAAAAGCCCAAAAAATAGGGAGAGGTTAAACTAGCAAGCACTCCTCCTACTTTTGATTACATAATGAATAATTTGTATTCTAAAGAACTAGATGATTTATAATTAAGGTAGATTAAACCTAAAAATCTCAATGTGAAATCAATCGCAATGTAATTTATAGTAACTGTCTAAGTGAAAAAAAACTAAATATATAATATATTTTTTAGATTACTATATTAAGTGACCCATTAACAGTGAAAAAAAGGGATAATGTAGAGAAAAACTCCCTACATAGCATTAATTAACATGCTCTCAAAAATGTGAATATTTTAAGTTATACCTGAATATAAACAAAAAAATTATTTTAATTGTATTTTTATTTCTAAAGAATATTAAAAAATAATGTGCTGCCATATAGAAGAAAATACGTCTATCCAAAAAAATTTGATTTGAGGATAAACGTGAAAAAAATTATTTTAAAAATTGTTGTATGTTATTATAAATAAGAATGGAAATCTAACCATACTGGAAAAAAGGCCCATCCTTGCATGACACAACCAGTGCACAGAAAAAATACATAAATACAAATCATCAGGCATTATTGATTAAAGCATTTGCATCAGTATCAATGTTAAGGCCGTAAGCAGTGTACGTCTTAAGTCGGCGTATCCAAGCCATTTCTAGCTTGGATATCTCCCTAACCATAGAGCTCCCCCTCCAGTGGGGTCTGAACTTATCTATTCCAAGAAACAGAGTATTAGACGGATCTCGGTTATGTACTGTAAGATAATGTTTAGATACCAAGTGATTTTTAAACCCTGTAATGATGTTTGTAATGTGCTCATTTAGACGAACCTGGAGAGGGCGTTTAGTCCGGCCCACATATTGCAGGCCACAAGGGTACTGCAGCATATAAATCACCCCCTCAGTAGCACAAGTGATAAAGGGTTTAATACAATGCTCCTTATGTGTGACCGTAGATCTGAACACCGTGGTTCTTCTGCCAGTGCAGGAATTAAGGGAAAATACCCTACAACGTCTGCACTGGTAGTAACCAGTCAATTGATCAAAATAACCTTGAGTGGTCACCGGGGGGTTCAAAACATTAGGTGATATACGGTCCTGTAAGGAAGTTACCCCCTTTAAATATGACCCTTGGCTTTTCAGGTAAGATGTTTTTCAGAATAGTATCATTAGTTGCGATATGCCAATGCCTATCGATCAACTGTTTAATACCCTTATGTTGGATGGAGTAGGACGTAATGAATGGAACACCTAGAGGAAATTGGTTACGATCCTCTGGTCTCCTTTCAATCAGTAGGTCCTCCCTCACAGTGATTTTAACAGACTCCTGTGGAAAGAAACTTTGACCAGGGTCAACAACCTGGAGCCCAGTTCCAGGGCCCTCCATTGAGATCTAGGGGCCAACCCCCACCGTGGAAGGGGCTGGAATCAAAGCACCCAGAGGGGGAGGGGATCCCATATGGATTATGGGGACACTTGGAGACAGGGTCACAACTCAGATTGGGGCTCTCAGTCCCCTTCTAATCACCAATATGGGGGTGCATCTGGTTAGGATTACAACATCCCGACACAACTCCTTTTTCCCCTGATAGATAGAGACTGGTTTAGTGGTGATGAGAGTATTCAACATTCTCAGCCCCAACAACAAGGTGGAGCTGGTGTTTATAATTTGTAACCAGGCTACAATAGACCATTAAAAAAACAGTTTTCACAAACCCACACAAGGCCAAAAAAGACAGGGAGAAAGAGAATAGGAACCAGAGGGGGGAGGAAGGTCAGAACAGCTAAAGCGACCAAAAATGTAGTAGTTAAACAGGGTATTTTTAATTTAAGTTCACAAGTTTTGAGTAAATCCGAACAAAAATTTTTAGACCAAGGCCTTAAATTTGCGCCCCCTAAATGTTTAGATAAATTCCATACATATATGGACATTCATAAGTTCATTAGGAAACTAAACATTAAAAGGTATATGGCTGGGATTCCTTCTACGAATCAAGCCAATGCTAGTGAGTTTACTCACTCTGGTTTGTCTAACGCTTCCATCTTCAGACCTCCCAGCATTTTAGCACCCTCTCTTAGGGTGTTCCGGGATGTGCTGTTGAGGGAGCTAAAAAAAGCACGTTTGAATAAAAGTTTGCAAGAAGGTTTGGTTTTGCAACAATAAGGAGCTGGTAATTAGACTAGCCGACAAAGGGGAGGTATTGTGGTTCTGGATAGGGCTGACTACCTCAAAGAGATGCATAAAATTGTTGGGGCACCTATACAATATTGCCATCTGATCCCAAAACCAAGTTCACCAGACAACTTGAGGCTCTTGTGAGTAGGGGTTTATATGAGGGGATCCTTACCCCCAAGGAGAGGCTGTACTTGATACCTAAAGCTCCTCACACGCCTACTATTTATCTACCAAAATTGCATAAAGACCCAATCTGCCCCCCGGGAAGTCCTATTGTGAGTGGGATTGATTCAATCATGTCCCGGGTGGGCAGATATGTGGATTTCTTTTTACAACCTCTTGTACATAAGATGCCATCATCCGTTAAAGATTCCAGACACATTATCAATCTATTGTCAGGGATCCCCCCAAAAGAGGGTATATGGATGGTGACTATCGATGTCAGCTCTTATATACTTTTATTCCTCACTCCCTCAGCCTAGAGGCCGTTCAACATTATTTGGTGCAAGATTCAGGTCTCCATGCCAAACAGGTTGAATTTATCATGATTTTGCTTGGTTTTGCAGCAGCCTCAAATTATTTTTGGTTTGAGGGTTGCTTCTACAAGCAAGAAACATGTGTGGCTATGGGGGCTAAATACGCCCCTAGCCTAGCCAATCTCTTTATGGCCAAATGGAAGGAGGATGTCATCTACTCAAAAAACATACCTGAGGTAGCCCTTTGGGCAAGGTATATTGATGACATCCTTCTCCTATGGGATGGCCCTCTGGGTAATCTGGAGGAATTTATTAGTGGTCTAGAGAGGCATACAACTTAAGTTTGAGGCCAGACAGTCAGAGATCCATTATCTGGATCTCAAAATCAAAATTAAAAATGATAATTTCTCTACCTCCACCTTTTTTAAGGTTACGGATAGGAACTCTTTTATCCCAGTGAGCATCTGCCATCATAGCTCCTGGCTTAAGGCTTAAGATTCCTAAAAGCCAATATTTGAGACTCGGGAGGAACTGTTCTGATCCTTGTGAATTCTTGGAGCAATCCAAGGTATTGACAAACCGGTTTCTGGAAAAGGGCTACCAGAGTGAGTTCCTTAGGGATACCTTGGAGTCTGTTAAAACCACCGTGAGGGAGAACCTACTGATTGAAAGGAGACCAGAGGATCGTAAACCAATTTCCTCTAGGTGTTCCATTCATTACGTCCTACTCCATCCAACATAAGGGTATTAACCACTTAACCCCCGGACCATATTGCTGCCCAAAGACCAGAGCACTTTTTGCGATTCGGGACTGCGCCGCTTTAACTGACAATTGCGCGGTCGTGCGACGTGGCTCCCAAACAAAATTGGCGTCCTTTTTTTCTCCACAAATAGAGCTTTCTTTTGGTGGTATTTGATCACCTCTGCGGTTTTTATTTTTTGCGCTATAAACAAAAATAGAGCGACAATTTTGAAAAAAATGAATATTTTTTACTTTTTGCTGTAATAAATATCCCCCAAAAATATATAAAAAAAAACTTTTTTTTTCCTCAGTTTAGGCCGATACGTATTCTTCTACATATTTTTCGTAAAAAAAATCCCAATAAGCGTTTATTGATTGGTTTGCGCAAAAGTTATAGCGTTTACAAAATAGGGGGTATTTTTATGGCATTTTTATTAATATATGTTTTTACTAGTAATGGCGGCGATCAGCGATTTTTTTTCGGTACTGCGACATTATGGCGGACACTTCGGACACTTTTGACACATTTTTGGGACCATTGGCATTTTTATAGCGATCAGTGCTATACAAATGCATTGGATTACTATAAAAATGCCACTGGCAGTGAAGGGGTTAACACTAGGGGGCGGGGGAAGGGGTTAAGTATGTCCCTGGGTGTTATCTTACTGTGGGGGGGTGGATTCACTAGGGCAGTGTTTCTCAATTCCAGTCCTCAGGCCCCCCCCAACAGGTCAGGTTTTCAGGATTTCCCTCAGATGAAAAGGCTGTGGTGATTACTAAGGCAGTGAAACTGATCAAATCACCTGTGCAAAATAATGGAAAACCTGACCTGTTGGGGGGGCCTGAGGACTGGAATTGAGAAACACTGGACTAGGGGGAAACACTGATCCTCTGTTCATACATTGTATGAACAGAAGATCAGCATTTCCCCCGCTGACAGGACCGGGAGCTGTGTGTTTACACACACAGCTCCCGTTCCCCGCTCTGTAACGAGCGATCACGTGTGCCCGGCGGCGATCGAGCCCGCCGGGCACACGCACGGGAGTCGGCGGTGCGCACGCCCCCCCTAGTGGCGGCTCAAAGAGCCGCCGTATAGCTAGGGCTATCGCCCAGGAGAGCCGACCTGCCACCGTATGACGGTAAACGGTCGGCTAGTAGTTAAACAGTTGATCGATAGGCATTGGCGTATCGCAACTAATGATACTATCATGAAAAACATCTTACCTGAAAAGCCAAGGGTCATATTTAAGGGGGTAATATCTTTACGGGACCGTATATCACCTAATGTTTTGAACCCCCCGGTGACCACTCAAGGTTTTTTGATCAATTGACTGGTTACTACCAGTGCAGACGTTGTAGGGTATGTTCCCTTAATTCCTGCACCGGCAGAAGAACCACGGTGTTCAGATGTATGGTCACACATAAGGAGCATTGTATTAAACCCTTTATCACTTGTGCTACTGAGGGGGTGGTCTATATGCTGCAGTGCCCTTGTGGCCTGCAATATGTGGGCCGGACTAAACGCCCTCTCCAGGTTCGTCTAAATGAGCACATTACAAACATCATTACAGGGTTTAAAAATCACTCAGTATCTAAACATTATCTTACAGTATATAACTAAGATCCGTCTAATACTCTGTTTCTTGGAATAGATAAGTTCAGACCCCACTGGAGGGGGAGCTCTATGGTTAGGGAGATATCCAAGCTAGAAATGGCTTGGATACACCGACTTAAGACGTACACTCCTTACGGCCTTAACATTGGTTTTTATTTTTTGCGCTATAAACAAAAATCGAGCAACAGTTTTGAAAAAAAATCAATATTTTTTACTTTTTGCTATAATAAATATCCCCCAAAAACATATATAAAAACATTTTTTTTCCTCAGTTTATGCCGATACATATTCTTCTACCTATTTTTGGTAAAAAATCGCAATAAGCGTTTATCGATTGGTTTGCGCAAAATTTATAGCGTTTACAAAATAGGGGATAGTTTTATTTATTTTTTATTTTTTTACTACTAATGGCAGCGATCAGCGATTTTTTTTTTTTTCATGACTGCGACATTATGGCGGACACTTCGGACAATTTTGACACATTTTTGGGACATTGGCATTTTCACAGCAAAAAATGCATTTAAATTGCATTGTTTATTGTGAAAATGACAGTTGCAGTTTGGGAGTTAACCACAGGAGGAGTTAGGGTTCACCTAGTGTGTGTTTACAACTGTAGGGGGGTGGGGCTGTAGGACTGACGTCATTGATCGAGTCTCCCTATAAAAGGATCACTCGATCGATGCAGCCGCCACAGTGAAGCACGGGGAAGCCGTGTTTACATACGGCTCTCCCCGTTCTTCAGCTCCAGGGAGCGATCGCGATGGGGCGGCTATAAACGAATAGCCGCGCCGTCGTCCCGGATCGCTCCCCGCTGGAATCCGACCGCCGCACGTAGCGGGGGGGGGGTCCCGATCGGACCCACGTCTAGGCAGGGACGTACAGGTACGCCAATGTGCCTGTACGTGCCATTCTGCCGACGTACATATACATGCGGCGGTCTGGAAGTGGTTAATATAGTAATTTAAAAAATATTAATTTTTGTTAGTTTTTTTTCACTTAGACAGTTACTATAATTACATTGTGATTGATTTCACATTGAGATTTTTAGGTTTTGGTTTAATCTACCTTAATTATAAATCATCTAGTTCTTTAGAATACAAATTATTCATTATGTACTCAAAAGTAGGAGGAGTGCTTGCTAGTTTAACCTCTCCCTATTTTTTGGGCTTTTTTCAGGCTGTGTACAATTTCTTTTAGTATATAATACCATAGTGATATTTATTCAAGTCTCCACTAGGGGTAGCTGATATCAATCTGAGTCCCTAGGCCGACTTGTTTTCAGCCTAGGAATCGTTACATTTTTTGTTGCATAATTTTTCCTTTAATAAATAATAATTTATAAATACCCTGGGTGGTATAACATGCCTCCGTAAGGGTCTATACATATTTTTTATAATTTTTAGTCAATAGGGTTTTTTTCCCTTATTGCTTATGTTTTATTTTTCTGATGGCGAGCAGTTCTGGCATTGTCACATTCTGACATGCTGTTTTTCCCAAAACCATCATGGCATTTTCAGTCAGCCACTTCCTTGCACGTCAGAACGAGGCCCTACTATAATGCGGTGAATCAGTGTATCGCCCATCCCCATTGATCATGTCTGTTGATGATGAAACGCGTCTGGGACGGCGCACACTGACGTCACCTTGCTGAACATATGGAGGAAGGACTCCTATAGTCCCGGCCGGCATTTGTATACATGCTTTTTAAAACGCTACATGTTGGAAGTACGTTTTCGTCTTTACTTTTATTTAAAAAAATTACGGTATCACACTACGGTCCGTTTATCCTTATACCCATGAACCAAGGACCTGTTTACCTATGAGCAAGTGACCTTATCCAGGATACCTGCCCTTGGAGTCCCTGTTGGTCCGGTGTCTCAGTCCGTGGATGGAGTTTTTACCTATAGGCTTGTGAACCTGTTTGTTGCGGTAAGCGGCTTTCCATTAGGTGGTGGTTTCCTCACAAGAAGTCATTCTCACGGTGGTGCTGCTTTCATCCTGTCTGTGGGTTCTGCTGAGATCCACTTTGCACATTTAGGACTTCATTTACCATACCCTTATTATTTCAACATTTTTGGGGGCTCATAGACTTTGTTCTTTCTAAGTACTGGCACTCATGCTGGTTCTTTTTCATTGGCGCAGTTTTTATTTTTGTATTGCAATATCAATATAGCCTAGGAAAAATATAGGGTATTGTAGTGTGTAGCGCTGTTTTTTTGAAGCAATGCCCTTCAAGCGGGAGTTCACCCATTTATTAAATTTTTTTTTTTCTCCCCTTAGATTCCTGCTCGTTCGGTCTAGGGGAATCGGCTATTTGTATTAAAATATGAGCAGTACTTACCCGTTTTCGAGCTGCATCTTCTTCCGTCGCTTCCGGGTATGGGTCTTCGGGAGCGGGCGTTCCTTCTTGATTGACAGGCTTCCGAGAGGCTTCCGACGGTCGCATCCATCGCGTCACTCGTAGCCGAAAGAAGCCGAACGTCGGTGCGGCTCTATACTGCGCCTGCGCTCCGACGTTCGGCTTCTTTCGGAAAATCGTGACGCGATGGATGCGACCGTCGGAAGCCTCTCGGAAGACTGTCAATCAAGAAGGAACGCCCATTCCCGCAGCCCATACCCGGAAGCGACGGAGAGGATGCATCTCGTAAACGGGTAAGTACTGCACATATTTTAAAACAAATAGCCGATTCCCCTAGAGAAAACGAGCAGGAATCTAAGGGGAAAAAGTGCCCTCTAAGGGTGAATCCCCGCTTTAAGTATGCTATAACTGTAATGTACCTAATGTTTATAATATGTACCAATGCCCAGTGTTTATCATTTAACATTATCCCAAGGTGTGCCAGTCATGAGAGAAATACATTGCTTGCTTTTACTGTTTTCAGTCTGTAAAAACAAAAAATTGCTCCCTTTCAGATTTTTCTATTTTTTTTTGCATATTTGTCGCACTTAAATAACTCAAATCATCAAAATGTTTTATTACACAAAGTAAATACGAAATTCAGTTTTTAAATGATGATTTCATTAAGGCAAAACAGCTGTCCAAACCTGCCTGGCTTTATGCGAAAAAATAGTTTCCCCCTACACCTAATAACTGGTTGTGCCACCCTTGGTGGCAGCAACTGCAATCATTTGCAATAACTGGCAATGAGTCTTTCACATTGCTGTGGAGCAATTTGTGCCCACTCTTTTTTGCAGAATTGTTTTAATACAGCCACATTGAAGGGTTTTCCAGCATAAACTGCCTGTGTAGGGTCATGATACAGCATCTCAATTGGATTTAAGTCAGGGCTATGACTAGGCCAGTCCGAAACCTAAATTTTGCTTTGTTTGAATCATTTGGAGGTGGGACTTACTTTTGTGTTTCGGATCATTGTCCTGCTGCATAACCCAAGTGCGCTTGAGCTCGCAAACTGATGGCCGGTCATTCTCCTTTAGGATTTTCTGGTAGAGCTCAGAATTCATGGTTCCATCAAGTATGGTACGTTGTCCAGGTCCTGAAGCTGAATATTCTCCTAATTGTCTTGGGGATAATCCAGATGTTTTTTGGTAAATGTGAGATGAGCCTTTTTGTTTTTGGTCAGCAGTGGCTTTGGCCTTGGAGCTCTACCATGGATGCCATTTTTGCCCAGTCTCTTTCTTATTGTTGAACCAGGAACACTGATCTTACCTGAGGCACATAAGGCCTGCAGTTCTTTAGATGATCTGTTTTTTTTTTTTGTTTTTTTATGACCTCCTGGCGTTGTCGTCATGCTCTTGGAGTAATTTTTGTAGGCCGGCCACTCCTGGGAAGGTTCACCACTGTTCCAAGTTATCTCCATTTGTGGATTATGGCTCTCCCCGTCGTTCCCTGGAGTGCCAAAGCTTTAGCAATGAGTTTGAAACCCTTCCTAGACCGATGCATGTACATTACTTTGTTTATAATCTGTTCTTGTTTTTTTTTTTTTTTTTTTAGATTGTGGCATGATGTGTGGCTGTTTGTGATCTGTTAGCGTGCTTCACTTTGTCAGGCAGCTTCTGTTTATGTTGATTTCTTGATTTAACCAGTCTGGCAGTAATCAGGCCTGGGTGTGGCGAGTGAAAATTAACTCGGCTTTCCCAAAACATTTTAGTTTATTACAGTTCATTCATGATTCAGCATGGGAGAGGGCAATTACTTTTTCACATAGGGCCAGGCAGGTTTTAGCAGATTTATTTTAATAAATTAAATAATAATCTTGGATTTACTCGGGTTATCTTTGTGGAATATTAAAATGTGTTTGATGATCTGAATCATTTAATTGTGAGAAGTAGATGAGGGCAGGATGTTGTATTAAAACATCATCCCACTCCTGGTGTTTTGATCACCACCACACGAGTGCAGTGTTGCCTCTGTCTGCTGTCGGTACTGACCCTGGAATGTTTATTGACCATGTTTCTACTTGGTACCTGGACTGATTCTTCACCTATTTATTGATCATTTCTCTGCCTGTCACCTGAACCAGCTTATCTGCACGTTCCACTAACTGTGTTCTGTGGGATACCAGTCCCAGACATCCCCTGTAGACAACAGCACTCCAGGAACCACAAGAACAATTTTGTTCATACTTTGTTCAGGCCCCCCGTACTTCCTGGCCAGTGAAAATGGCATTCCTGGACAGCCACGTACCAATAAGCTAGGTTTGCTTGGCTTATAGAAATGGGGATTGCTACAGGTGATGCTACACTAGGCTAAATTCCCTGACTACTCATACAGAGGCAAGCATTGCAGTGCACTATTTTCTATACAGTGTTGGTTGATTTTTGCAATACACGAGATACAGTTTCTGTTGAGAAATCAGTCCAAACATTCAAAAACTCTCACATTTAGTTCTCCTATTCTCAGGAAGAATAGCAGATTGTGTTTTGGAGTGTATTTCGAAGTATGCCAATGATGTGTAGTACAAATATCTTATTTGCCAACTTTGCGTAAAAAAAAAACACATCTTTAACCACTTAAGGACCGCCTCCTGCACATATACGTTGGCAGAATGGCACGGCTGGGCACATGTACGTACAGGTATGTCCTGTACTAGTACCCAGCCGTGGGGCGCGGGCGTGCGCCCGCAACCCGGTCCGAAGCACCGGGACCGTGGGACCCACCGACCTGATCACCGCTTGAGTCCCGGGATCGGTCCCCGGAGCTGAAGAACGGGGAGAGCCGCGTGTAAACACGGCTTCCCAGTTCTTCACTGTGGCGGCTGCATCGATCGTGTCATCCCTTTTATAGGGGGACACAATCGATGATGTCACACCTACAGCAACACCCCCCTACAGTTGTAAACACACTTCAGGGAACACATAAACCCATCAGCGCCCCCTGTGGTGAACTCCCAAACTGGAACTGTCATTTTCACAATAAACAATGCATTTTAAATGCATTTTTTTACTGTGAAAATGACAATGGTCCCAAAAATTTGTCAAAATTGTCCGAAGTGTCCGCCATAATGTCGCAGTCATAAAACAAATCGCTGATCACCGCCATTAGTAGTAAAGAAATAATAATTTATAAAAATGCAATAAAACTATCCCCTATTTTGTAAACACTATAAATTTTGCACAAACCTACCGATAAACGCTTATTGCATTTTTTTTTTTTACCAAAAATTAGGTAGAAGAATGCGTATCGGCCTAAACTGAGGAAAAAAAATGTTTTTTTTATATATTTTTGGGGGATATTTATTATAGCAAAAAGAAAAAAATATTGCATTTTTTTTCAAAATTGTCGCTCTATTTTTGTTTATAGCGCAAAAAATATATACACAATACAGTGTGATAAGCAAAAAGCCACTTTTTCACTTCAGATGAGTATAGGTTTGGTTACATAAAATACTTTTAGATTTTCCAAGTTACTTTACAAAATTCAGTACATATATTTTGTTGCGGGCAACACAGTTACTTTGTTCTTGCTTCAGCGTGTTTTTTTTTTAAACAGGTGAGATCCAGGAACTGATCCCCGCTGTCCTACTTCTAATTAAAAATTAAATTATATTCACGTGGGATAAAAAAACATACACAAACATTTTATGGCATCAATATTTCCAAACAAACATTCTGTATGCTTTTCAATATGTAATGCTCTTTCCTTTCATGCACATATTATTTCTGTTAAGAATGTAATATGCAAACATATTAAGGAATACCCACAGCTATTATAAGTTTATTGCTGTTAAGATATGTAAAATTCAACATGCACAATCTAAGAATAGGATTGATTTTACAAATGAGTATCTAGATTACTTCATGAATTAGTAGACAAAAATTGTGTATTCTGCATTGCTTCTGGTCCCTGACCCTTTCTCAATACAAATGCTAATCGGAGTTCTGAAGGACGACTTCTTGCCAATCAAAACTTAGATATAAAGTAATTTCCTAAATTTACATATAGATTAAAACTTGAACATATTATCTTGCTGTTTAATTCAATGATACATCTCCTTTCAGTCGTTACCAGTTATGTAATCTGTTTAAAGCATCTTTTATTTAAAGTTGTAAATAGGAGGTTTATTTAAGAGCATTAAACAAAGACCTATAAAAATTAAGTATGCTAGAGCAGATGAGATGTGAAACTCACTTGACTACAAAGTTATTATAAAAAAAAAATATGACAAGTTATGTTGGTCACACAAGATATAGCTATTTTATTTTGGTTGGATTTCACTGGACAACACATTTTTTCAAAAGTTTTGCTTTCTGAAAAACGTTTGACTATTACGATAGACCCCTTAAAACTGAACACAAATATAATTTAAGAATTGCTGTATCATTTTAAAAATATGAAATATGCTTTTATTGGCTATAATGTATTTAATTACATAATGTTTGCAATACAGGGCATGAGTTCAACAGGCTAAAAGTCTATTGCTGCAAATTTTCTTACGCACAAGTTTTATGTGCTTGGTGCATGTCGCTGCAGTAGCCAACAATAGTCAGGTAGAACTGATGCATTCCAGTTGTCCTGATACAGTTTTCCATTGTGGTAATAGCCTGGTGAAACCTTTCACCATATTCATCGCTGACTGTACCTAGATTTTTTGCGGAAAGAAATCCAAGTGTGAATGTAGAAAATTAATCTTCAGTGACATCTTTCACTTCATGGTCTTGTAAATGGCAAAAAAGTTTGTCAACCAGCTGAATGTAGTTTGGTGCTCTGTAGTTATTTTTATTAGGGCAGTACAGTTACAATAAAACTTGATACAGGAGGAATCTGAGGGCCCTGCAATTGCTACCAAGAAAACTCTCAATGAGTTATGAATTAATTTTCTCTGGGCCTAATAACAGATCTTCAAACTGCTTGTCATTGATGACACATCTCATCTGTAGAATAGCAAAATTGCCTTACTTAGGGCTCTTTCACACGTCCGTTCTGTTCGTCCGTTTTTTGGACGTCCGTTAACGGACCGCAATGCTTCCCTATGGGCTAGCGTCCGTTAGCGGATGAGCATCTGCTAACGTCCGTTAGCGTCCGTCTGCGTTCAGTTTCGTTTTTTTGGACGGAAGAAAACCCTATTTTTCTTCCGTCTAAAAAACGGAACGGACAAAAAACGGACGTTAACGGATGATCCGTTTATCATCCGTTCCGCTAACATCCGTTTTTCTATGTAAAAAGCCCCAAAAAAAAAAAAAACGGATGCAAAAACTGATGCAAAAACTGATGCAAAAACGGATCAACTGATGAAAAAACTGATGCAAAAACGGATCAACTGATGAAAAAAAACTGATCTGAAAAATGGAACGGACGTGTGAAAGAGCCCTTAATCTTGGCATCAGTTAATTCTTGGACACATTGTGAGTGAGTTTATCAACTGTTTTAACCACTTCAGCCCTGAGCCTCTTTCTGAGATTTGGGGTGTACAAGTTTTTTTTTTTTTGGTAGAAAATTACAAACATTATATATTTTATTTTTCTAACACCTTAGAGAATACAATGGTGGTAGTTTGCAATATTTTTAGGGTTTTCATTGGTTTTTTTTTTTTTTTTTTATGGATCAAAAGCTTTAAACGCTGGTGAGCTGCATTTTTAAGTGTTTTTTTGACATAAGAATGTTTTTACAGCTGAAAAAAACTCTCAGAACCCACTAGTTTTGTTTTTGTTTTTCCAACCAAAAAACATGCTAGCCAAAAACAGTTGATAACAGCCTATGTGTGCATGGATAACATGCTGGAGAGTTTGACTGTAGAAAAAAAAGCATCTGAAGACAAAAATAGCAGCTGTAAAAAAGTCCAAAAACATCCAGTGTGCATGAAGTCTTATAGGTACAGTTTGGAGGAAAGATGGGAAAGTGGAGACATGATTGAAACCTTTAAATACATTGAGTGTGAATAAGCTTTAAGAGGGCAGTATTTTTAATATTAAGCCAAGATCAAGAACACAGGGACATGACCTCAAACTAGCAGAAGGAAGGTTCAAAAAAATAAATGTAATCTTAGAAAGTAGTATTTTACCAAAAAAGTAGTTGCTTGGAATAGATTTCCAGCAGAGTGGGTCAGTCAACAGTAAATGGATTTAAACATGCTTGAGACAAACCTAGACCACTTTCTGATTTGTGTCATTGTTCGAGCCTGGCTGCTGCATTGCAGCATCTTCATTTGTTTTGTCGAAGCTTCATTGCACTGGTGTACCATTTATGGAAAAATAAGGTAATTTTGAAAAAATACAGCAACTATATTGGGCTTCTCCAGGAAATACACTTCCTAAATTCCTAACTTGCACAACTGTGGATACTCTACAGTATATCACAGTTTGCTCATTTAGACTATCTTTTTGGACACCAGCGAGACCTCCCTAAAGTGTCCTTTTCAGACATAGGAATTTTCTCCACTTCTGATCATGCCCCTGTCTCTGTATCCTTGACACTGGGGGACGTGTTCCCCAGAGCCTGGTGGTGGTGACTGAATACGTTTCTCCTTCAGGAAATGGAAGTTCATTCCCTGGTGGAACTAGAACTAATGAGGTTCCTTTAGGAACATACCTCACCAGAAGCTCCAACATTGACCTTGTGGGAAAATTATAAGTGCATGCTGAGGAGTCCCTTGATCCAGCAGGTCCAAAAACAATATGCCTAATGCACACATTCCTGAGAAATGGCTGTTAGAAATCTGTGGGTACTGCAGCAACCACCGACTGGAAACCATCAACATTCAAAGCGGAAAATATGTCATTAGCACACCAAATGACATCTGAGGGAATAACCACATCAGAAGGTGATACAATTTCTGGAAGCATCTACAGTCAGGAAGAGAATGAGGCAATCCTCTTCCCTCCTGACAAAGCATTTGGATCTGACACTGACTGATTTGCTTAAAAGATTAAAAGCCTGAGGGAAAGACAAGTCAATCTTGAATTGCATGGACAAGCTCTATCTGAATAGAAGCTGGAAATTCCAAGAGCCTTCCAAAGGGAAGATCCCAAGAGAGAGTCTTCCAAATTATAAATTGGCCTATAATCGATCTGCACCAGCGTGAGTTTTGTGAAAGGAGGTGTGAGGTATCCACCCAAAACTTGTTGAACTATATGCTTCTTCTTTAGGAAGTAAAGGTCCAGTTGTGCCAAGTCAGCCGTGAGCTTTCCGGTCTAGAACTTTTCATACAGGTCAAGGATGAACAGACAAGTGCAGTACAATAAATTAACAAAGAGCTTACTGTGAACAGTGTAACGAGGGACAAATGTAACCATTTGTCGACCGCTCCGGGCGTCGATTGACGACGGCACAATGGGACTTCTAAGTGAATCGCTGTAGCTGTATGGCGGATGATAATAATGGATAATAAAAAAAAATCAAATCCACCTTGCTCATATGAGGAAATACCCTGCGATCTTGTTATCTGCAGATGCCGAAAAGGCGTTTGACAGCGTGTACTGGTAATTTTTTACATCAACCATGCAACATATTGGCCTGTGCATGCACACATCCTACTGGCTGGATGTAATATATGTGTGTCCCTCCTCTGTGATTAGGGTAAATTAAACATCTTCTGATTACTTTAACTCGAGCAATGGAACCAGACATGCTTTCCTTCTAATCGTTATCCTGTCATTAAAGCCATTGTTATGTACCACACAAGAGTTCAGACATCCAAGGTTTGAACACAAATGCTCCGCAGATCATAAGATCGCTGGGTTTGTGGATGATCTCCTCCTCTTCCTTGCACATCTTGAAATGTCCCTTCTAAACCTGTTTAGATCCTTAGAAGAATATTATATTCTATCCAATTGCAAAATGAAGTCTAAAGGTCTTAATATTAATGTTCTGCCAAAACTTTGTGCTCTATAGCAAAGTTTCCCTTTTAACGTACTTTGGAGTTATAATAAAAATGTTTAGATGAGACCTTCTCCTTAAATGTTCCGCCCTTTCTTGCAACAATTGGGAAAGATTAGCTCAAGAGACACATTTTCCCTGCAGTTCTGATCTTTCCTATTACTCTCTCATCATTGGTCATCCCTCTTTTCTTATGGGAACAGAGGATCAAGGTTTTCAGGCCTTACTACTCTCGGGTACGTTTAGGATTCAACACTTTTTCAATTCATCTGTATGGAAGATAGTTCCTGACATTCAGGCTATGACAGACCCTCCTCAAGAGTTATCAGTGGTCCTTTACCCATTTGAACAAATGTACCTAGATTCTTCACCCATGAACTATGCTCTTGCTCATACAAGTTGATAAATCAACCACCATTATATCCTCCATACCTTCTCAAGTGGGAGAGAGATACAGTGCCTTTGCGAAAGTATTCGACCCCCTTGAACTCTGCGACCTTTTGCCACATTTCAGGCTTCAAACATAAAGATATAAAACTGTAATTTTGTTTGAAGAATCAACAACAAGTGGGACACAATCATGAAGTGGAACTAAATTTATTGGATATTTCAAACTTTTTTAACAAATAAAAAACTGAAAAATTGGGCGTGCAAAATTATTCAGCCCCTTTACCTTCAGTGCAGCAAACTCTCTCCAGAAGTTCAGTGAGGATCTCTGAATGATCCAATGTTGACCTAAATGACTAATGATGATAAATAGAATCTACCTGTGTGTAATCAAGTCTCCGTATAAATGCACCTGCACTGTGATAGTCTCAGGGGTCCGTTTAAAGCGCAGAGAGCGTCATGAAGAACAAGGAACACACCAGGCAGGTCCGAGATACTGTTGTGGAGAAGTTTAAAGCCGGATTTGGATACAAAAAGATTTCCCAAGCTTTAAACATCCCAAGGAGCACTGTGCATGCGATAATATTGAAATGAGTATCGGACCACTGCAAATCTACGAAGACCTGGCCGTCCCTCTAAACTTTCAGCTCATACAAGGAGAAGACTGATCAGAGATGCAGCCAAGAGGCCCATGATCACTCTGTATGAACTGCAGAGATCTACAGCTGAGGTGGGAGACTCTGTCCATAGGAAAACAATCAGTCGTATACTGCACAAATCTGGCCTTTATTGAAGAGTGGCAAGAAGAAAGCCATTTCTTAAAGATATCCATAAAAAGTGTTGTTTAAAGTTTGCCACAAGCCACCTGGGAGACACACCAAACATGTGATAGAAGGTGCTCTGGTCAGATGAAACCAAAATCGAACTTTTTGGCAACAATGCAAAACGTTATGTTTGGCGTAAAAGCAACACAGCTCATCACCCTGAACACACCATCCCCACTGTCAAACATGGTGTTGGCAGCATCATGGTTTGGGCCTGTTTTTCTTCAGCAGGGACAGGAAAGATGGTTAAAATTGATGGGAAGATGGATGGAGCCAAATACAGGACCATTCTGGAAGAAAACCTGATGGAGTCTGCAAAAGACCTGAGACTGGGACAGAGATTTGTCTTCCAACAAGACAATGATCCAAAACATAAATCTACAATGGAATGGTTCACAAATAAACATATCCAGGTGTTAGAATGGCCAAGTCAACGTCCAGACCTGAATACAATCGAGAATCTGTGGAAAGAACTGAAAACTGCTGTTCACAAATGCTCTCCATCCAACCTCACTGAGCTCGAGCTGTTTTGCGAGGAGGAATGGGCAAAAATTTCAGTCTCTCGATGTGCAAAACTGATAGAGACATACCCCAAGCGACTTACAGCTGTAATCGCAGCAAAAGGTGGCGCTACAAAGTATTAACTTAAGGGGGCTGAATAATTTTGCACGCCCAATTTTTCAGTTTTTCATTTGTTAAAGTTTGAAATATACAATAAATTTCGTTCCAATTCATGATTGTGTCCCACTTGTTGTTGATTCTTCAAAAAAAATAACAGTTTTATATCTTTATGTTTGAAGCCTGAAATGTGGCAAAAGGTCGCAAAGTTCAAGGGGGCCGAATACTTTCGCAAGGCACTGTATATAGGTGTTCATCAGGACTGCTCAAAGAGACCATGTCCTATATTTCGTGAGTCAATAAGATACAGGAGTCAGGATTTCAAATCTTATTGTAATGGTATAGAGCAGTGGTCATCAACCCTGTCCTGCAGGGCCCACTAACAGGCCAGGTTTTATGTATTACCTTGGGGAGATGCAGTCTAGACTACTGCAATCACTGAGGAGCAAATGATATCAGCTGTGATGCATTTGTTATCTTGCAAACCTGGCCGGTTAGTGGGCCCTGCAGGACAGGGTTGATGACCACTGCTATAGAGTACCCACCACTCGTGCTTTCCACATTTCTTTTTGATGTGTTGGCACTGTGGGAAAGAGGAGTGTATGTTTTTTAACATGTATTCTGGGAATGTCTGTCTCCAAGTTTTCTGGTTGGCAGTACAGATCTATTTTAGGAAGCTAACCTTTGAAACAGCCCTGCTGCCTACTTATTGCTCATAAATCACATGTCTAAGAGACATTACAAATGTTTCCTTTTGATTCACCTAATGCTGCCATAGCCTGTATTCTGCTCAAATTGAAACAAACCTCACCCCTCTCTAAAAGCTTGTGGTATTCGAAAATTCAGGCTCTATACACCATGGAAAATCGTATTGCCATCTGTGACCATAGGGCGATTTTTAGGTCTGGCCTAGTTTTTTTCCCATCTGCTTTACAATTAGAGGAAGCAAATGGTACAAAAACGTAATTTTTCATCTTTATATAAAGTTAGATCATGACACTTAACTACCTGTGTATTTAAAATATCAGGGTTATTTTGTATCACCTGTTTTTACTTTTTCATAAATGCAAATCCTAGCTTTGTGTTGGAACTTTTCATCAGTTTTTTTGTTGAAATATTGTGACAACATATTTTTTCACTGTATCTAATTCAATACTCCAACCTAAGGCATAACTAAACGCAAAACTTTTTTTAGTTTTGGATAGAGTGAAGAAGAGCTGTTTTTATTGCTGTCTGTGTCCCCATTGAGGAGCTTCACCCTCTGTATTTGTCCTGTTTGAAAGTAAAAGAAAATTCCACATTTTGGGTTGTCCCTAGGAAAGTAATAGAGGGGAAATCTTCCAATGGGGTCACTAGTCACTAGTGACCATGGGGTCCCCAAGGAATTCCCTTAATTTTCAGGGATTTCTTCTCGCTTACTGATTTGGCTATGGAAAAAGAAGTGAAGGGAAATCTCTGCAATAGGAAATAATAATAATAAAAAATTTGCATATAGTCCTACTTTAAATAAAGATTTTATAAAAAAAAAATATAACAACTCCAGGCATCCCCGCCCTTTTTCAGTACTGACATGCAGTAGAAATTTAGATATGAGTAATCTGGTCCTCAACAGTTTCCATATACACAGCACATTTAACCACTTCAATACAGGGCATTTTCACCCCCTTCCTGCCCAGACCAATTTTTAGTTTTCAGCGCTGTCGCATTTTGAATGACAATTGCGCAGTCGTGCGACGTGGCTCCCAAACAAAATTGGCGTCCTTTTTTTCCCACAAATAGAGCTTTCTTTTGGTGGTATTTGATCACCTCTGCGGTTTGTATTTTTTGCGCTATAAACAAAAGAAGAGCGACAATTTTGAAAACCGATACGTATTCTACATATTTTTGGTAAAAAAAAAATCTCAATAGGCGTATTTGATCGGTTTGTGCAAAAGTTCTAGCATTTACAAAATGGGGAATAGAATTATGTCTTTTTTTTTTTTTTACTAGTAATGGCAGCGATCTGCGATTTTTATTGTGACCGTGACATTGCGGCGGGCATATCGGACCCTTTTGACGCATTTTTGGGACCATTCACATTTATACAGCGATTAGTGCTATAAAACTGCACTGATTACTGTGTAGATGTGACTGGCAGGGAAGGGGTTAATATGTTCCCTAAAGGTGTGTTCTAACTGTAGGGGGAGGGGACTCACAAGGGGAGGAGACCGATGTGTGTTCCTCTGTACTGGGAACACACATCTGTCTCCTCACCGCTGACAGGACATGGATATGTGTGTTTACACACACAGATCCATGGTGTTGTGATTGCGGGCAATCTCGGGTGCCCGGCGGACATCGCAGCCGCCGGGCATGCGCACCGGGTCCCGAGCAATGCGCCCCCTAGCCGCCCGGGAATGCAAGGACGTCATATGACGTCCAGTCTGAAGGAGGAAGGGTTCCCGCCGACGTCATTTTACAATGACTCGGTAGGGAATGTGTTAAAAGTGGAGATTCTTAGTTCTCTATTGCAAAACATGTTCAATTTGACCAACTACATCAAAGTGATTGCTTTTTGTCCTGTTCCCACTCTATCTTACAGATTGCCAACCTCTTATTTGCTAAGATGGCATACTCTTGACATTGTGGACATATCTTACCAACATGGGGGAAACATAGACGGCTAGAGAAGAAATGAGCTCTAGACCAACGTCCAGCAGTGCACATCCACTATGGGGAAAAATACAGTTTTTAAAAGGGTAGACCGCATCAGCAGACAAACCATTATCTATGCACATAGCCAGGTGTGTCCCCTTAGAAATCAGAAAAATAATCAATATTGAATACACGGAGGGGTTATGGCACAGTAATCACAGCTTTTAGCTTCATCGAAAAAAATAAAACAACTTTAAGCTTCTCTGTCCTTTTTTAATTACTGACCTGCACAATGCAGTAGAAACACATGCTATATTGCTATAAACACTTCTTTTACTTTTTTAGCAGCATCCTATGAACCTTTTTTATTACTTTTTTCAGGAAATGGATGGCGATGCCTTTGAGAAAAAGTATAATACACTCGGGTTGGACATACTTCAGACTCAAAAGTTATATTGTCGTGAAGTTCTCAAATTATTGCCTGGACAAATGGCTGTAATCAGTAATGGACGGGTAAGATTGTTAAATAGGTTATGTGCAATACTATCTAGTTACAATGTGATTTTTTTATTTATTTTGTATTTAATTATAAATATCACTTGCCACTCTAAGGCCAAGAATGGTAACTCCTTCCTTTTCTCCAGATCCTAAATGTGGTTCCATTAAGGCTGCCTATATATTGCTAACAGGGCCGGCCTTTGGGGTGTGCGGACAGTGCGATCGCACAGGGCGCCATAGCAACATGGGCGCCTGGCGACCGCACATATTTTTTAATTCGCCTGCGTATTAAGTAGTGGGCGGGGGGGCGTGCTGCACACTGGGGGTGTCAGGCCGGCGCCCCCCCCGCGACTGAAGAGGACCTTGCCGGGTGGCATGGCGTGGTGCCGGGTGCCTGGCTTTGCAGGGGGGGTGCCATGCAAGCCGCATCCCAGCGAGCCGTCGGCACACCCGGGACCTGGCCGCATTGATCCCCCTTCTCCTTAGGCAGCTCTGCGGGTCTGAGTCTCGGCTGCCTGTGACTGTCTCAGTCACGCAGCCGAGCAGTGAAGCAGCCTCCCCCTGGCCTGTACTGTGCTGTGTGTGCAGCACGCGGCAAGCAGGTTATCTGAGCCTGCTTGCTTTACAGGTCTGAAGGGGGGGTCGTCTATTTTAGGGGGGGTTCTTTATTGTAGGGCGGTCTGCACTGTAGGGGTTGATCTGTATTGTAGGGGGGGTGTTTTCTGTATTGTGTGTGTGTGTGTGTGTGTGTGGGGGGGGGGGGTCTTTATTGTTGGGGGGGGGTGTGCACTGTAGGGGTTGATCTGTATTGTAGGGGGGGTGTTTTCTCTATTGTGGGGGGGGTTCTTTATTGTAGGGGTGGTCTATTGTAGGGGGGGTTCTGTATTGTGGGGGGGGGTTCTTTATTGTAGGGGGGTCTGCACTGTAGGAGTGGTCTATTGTAGGGGGGGTGTTCTGTATTGTGGGGGGGGGTTCTTTATTGTAGGGGGGTCTGCACTGTAGGGGTAGTCTATTGTAGGGGGGGTTCTGTATTGTAGGGGTAAATCTGTATTGTAGAGGGGGTTCTGTATTGTAAGGAGAGATCTGTATTTTAGGGGGAGGGGGTATGCACTGTACGGGGGTCTGCGTAACATGCATGGGGTCCAGAACTGTTAGGGGGGTGTATGTGTTACATACAGGTGTCCGGGGCTGTGTAATGTAAAGGGTTGCAGGGTGCTGTGTAATGTAAAGGGATCCAGTGGTGCAGGGCGCTGTGTAATGTAAAGGGGTCCAGTGGTGCAGTGTAATGTAAAGGGGTCCAGAGCTGTGGGGTGCTGTGTAATGTAAGGGGCCCAGAGGTGCAGAGTGCTGTGTAATGTAAGGGGCCCAGAGGTGCAGAGTGCTGTGTAATGTAAGGGGCCCAGTGGTGCAAGGTGCTGTGTAGTGTCCAGAGGTGCAGGGTGCAGGGTGCTGTGTAATGTAACGAGGTGCAGGGTGCTGTGTAAAGTGAAGGGGCCCAGAGGTGCAGGGTGCTGTGTAATGTAAGGGGCTCAGAGGTGCAGGGTGCTGTGTAATGCAAGGGGCTCAGAGGTGCAGAGTGCTGTGTAATGTAAGGGGCCCAGTGGTGCAAGGTGCTGTGTAGTGTCCAGAGGTGCAGGGTGCAGGGTGCTGTGTAATGTAACGAGGTGCAGGGTGCTGTGTAAAGTGAAGGGGCCCAGAGGTGCAGGGTGCTGTGTAATGTAAGGGGCTCAGAGGTGCAGGGTGCTGTGTAATGCAAGGGGCTCAGAGGTGCAGGGTGCTGTGTAATGTAAGGGGCCCAAAGGTGCAGGGTGCTGTGTAATGTAAGGGGCCCAGTGGTGCAAGGTGCTGTGTAGTGTAAAGGGGTGCAGGGTGCTGTGTAATGTAAAGGGGTCCAGAGATGCAGGGTGCTGTGTAATGTAAAGGGGCCCAGAGCTGTGGGGTGCTGTGTAATGTAAGGGGCCCAGTGGTGCAAGGTGCTGTGTTAATGTAAAGGGGTCCATCCAGAGGTGCTATGTAATGTAAAGGGGTCCAGAAGTGCAGGGGGCTGTATAATGTAATGGGGTCCAGAGGTGCAGGGTGCTGTATAATGTAAAGGGGCCCAGAGGTGCAAGGTGCTGTGTAGTGTAAAGGGGTCCAGAGTGCTGTGTAATATAAAGGGGCCCAGAGGTGCAGGGTGCTGTGTAATGTAAAAGGGGCCCAGAGGTGCAGGGTGCTGTGTAATGTAAAAGGGGCCCAGAGGTGCAGGGTGCTGTGTAATGTAAAAGGGGCCCAGAGGTGCAGGGTGCTGTGTAATGTAAAGGGGCCCAGAGGTGCAGGGTGCTGTATAATGTTAAGGGGCCCAGAGGTGCAGGGTGCTGTGTAATGTAAAGGGGCCCAGAGGTGCAGGGTGCTGTGTAATGTAAAGGGGCCCAGAGGTGCTGTGTAATGTAAAGGGGTCCAGAGGTGCAGGGGGCTGTGTAATGTAAAGGGGTCCAGAGTGCTGTGTAATGTAAAGGGGCCCAGAGGTGCAGGGTGCTGTGTAATATAAAGGGGCCCAGAGGTGCAGGGTGTTGTGTAATGTAAAGGGTTCCAGAGGTGCAGTGTAATGTAAAGGGTTCCAGAGGTGCAGTGTAATGTAAAGGGGTCCCGAGGTGCAGGGTGCTGTGTAATGTAAAGGGGCCCAGAGGTGCAGGGTGCTGTGTAATGTAAAGGGGCCCAGAGGTGCAGGGTGCTGTTGTGTAATGTAAAGGGGCCCAGAGGTGCAGGGTGCTGTTGTGTAATGTAAAGGGGCCCAGAGGTGCTGTGTAATGTAAAGGGGTCCAGAGGTGCAGTGTAATGTAAAGGGGTGCAGGGTGCTGTGTAATGTAGAGAGGTCCATTGGTGCAGTTGTGGAGAGGGGGGTACACAGTAGTGACAGAGATATTGAAGGATGCAGGGGGCACAGTGGGGTGTTTTTACATTTTACGGGGGGGGGGTAGATATAGGATCCGCCCTGGGTGGCAAATGCTCTAGGTACACCTGGCAGGCCACAGGCGGATTCTGCCGGAAAGACGGCATGGCGGCTGTCCTTGCCTTGCTATGAGGAGCTCATATGCCATGCGCAAAAATCCACAGAAGCAGGCAGCGGATATAAAAACTTTTTTCTGTAAGTAAATTATTTTTTTATAAGTGCAGTGTACTGCTTAAAGCGGGGGTTCACCCTTAGAGGGCACTTTTCCCCCTTAGATTCCTGCTCGTTATTACTAGGGGAATCGGCTATTTATTTTAAAACATGTGCAGTACTTACCCGTTTACGAGACGCATCCTCTCCGTCGCTTCCGGGTATGGGCTTCGGGAATGGGCGTTCCTTCTTGATTGACAGGTTTCTGAGAGGCTTCCGACGGTCGCATCCATCGCGTCACGATTTTCCGAAAGAAGCCGAACGTCGGTGCGCAGGCGCAGTATAGAGCCGCACCGACGTTCGGCTTCTTTCGGCTACGAGTGACGCGATGGATGCGACCGTCGGAAGCCTCTCGGAAGAATGTCAATCAAGAAGGAACGCCCGCTCCCGAAGACCCATACCCGGAAGCGACGGAAGAAGATGCAGCTCGAAAACGGGTAAGTACTGCACATATTTTAATATAAATAGCCGATTCCCCTAGACCGAACGAGCAGGAAGCTAAGGGGAGATTTTTTATTTTTTTTTAAATGGGTGAACTCCCGCTTTAATGTCTGTTTTGTATTTTCTTTTTTAAATAGGGTGTTTCTTAAAGGAACTGTAAATGCAAAAGTTAAAAAATACTTTATTGTAATTATGTTTGATATTTGATAGTAAATTTACAGGTAGTGTTATTATACCATGTGATTTACTTTATAAGTGGTGTTATTATAGCGTGTGATTTACTTTATATGTGGTGTTATTATACAGTATACTGTATGTGGCGTTATTATACCGTGTGATTTATTTTATATGTGGCGTTATTATAGAGTGTGATTTGCAGTATATGTGGCGTTATTATAGCGTGTGAATAAAAGTTGTATTTTTATCATAGCTTGTAATCTTTTTGTTGGGAACTTAACGGAATGGAAGGCTTTAAATGGAGCCGGTATTGGAGAAATGGGTATGGTTACCAAGGGGCGTGGTCACTAGGGGGCGTTGTAAAGCTTTCTCGCACAGGGCGCCTAAAGGCCTAAGGCCGGCCCTGATTACTAAACATACCTTTTGACCCATTTATTATGTGCTTCATATATACAGTGGTCATTACTGGCAGGCCTTTAGTGTACTTTGGAAAGTTTTTTGTTTTCCTCAATCCCTGAGCTCTTCTGTATCTGGTGTGCTTATGGTCATCTACAATTAAAATAACAATTTTCATCAGCAAAAAGACAACATGTGCTCTGCTCTATCCCTGATCACACCTAGTTTGTTTCTGTGAACCAAATAGTTAATAGCTTTAACTACTAGCCGACCAGCCACCGTCATTATACGGCGGCATGTCGGCTCTCCTGGACGAGAGCCCGTAGCTATACGGCGGCTCTTTGAGCCCCCCGCTCGCCCCCGACTTCCGTGCGTGTGCCCGGCGGGCTCGATCGCCGCCGGGCACCCGCGATTGCTCGTTAGCGGGGAACGGGAGCTGTGTGTGTAAACACACAGCTCTCGGTCTTGTCAGCGGGGGAAATGCTGATCCTCAGTGTTTCCCCTAGTGAGGCCACCCCCCCCCCCACAGTAAGAACACACCCAGGGACAGACTTAACCCCTTCCCCGCCCCCTAGTATTAACCCCTTCACTGCCAGTGGCATTTTTATAGTAATCCAATGCATTTTTTATAGCACTGATCGCTATAAAAATGCCAATGGTCCCAAAAATGTGTCAAAAGTGTCCGAAGTGTCCGCCATTATGTCGCAGTACTGAAAAAAAATCGCTGATCGCCGCCATTACTAGTAAAAAAAATATATTAATAAAAATGCCATAAAAATACCCCCTATTTTGTAAACGCTATAACTTTTGCGCAAACCAATCAATAAACGCTTATTGCGATTTTTTTTTTACGAAAAATATGTATAAGAATACCTATCGGCCTAAACTGAGGAAAAACATTTTTTTTTATATATTTTTGGTGGACATTCATTATAGCAAAAAGTAAAAAATATAATTTTTTTTCAAAATTGCCGCTCTATTTTTGTTTATAGCGCAAAAAATTAAAACCGCAGAGGTGATCAAATACCATCAAAAGAAAGCTCTATTTGTGGGGAAAAAAGGACGCCAATTTTGTTTGGGAGCCACGTCGCACGACCGCGCAATTGTCAGTTAAAGGGGCGCAGTCCCGAATCGCAAAAAGTGCTCTGGTCTTCGGGCAGCAATATGGTCCGGGGGTTAAGTGGTTAAAAGACAACAACATCATAATCAAGCCAGCTAATAAGGGGAGAGGAATTGCCTTATTTAACCAGACCGATTACATTCATGAAGCTCATTGTTTGCTATCAGATTTTGCCACCTATCAGAAATTGAAAAAAAGGTCGCCTAGAGGAGTTCACTGGAGAATTAAAGCAATTGTAAATATCTTGTCTTGTTTTTTGTACCTACTAAGGTCAATCTGTATGGATTCCCTCATGTTGCTAGATGTAACCCATCAACTTGGTAGACTCAAACCTTAAATACCTTTATTGGCTGCACAAGTACATCAAGTAAAACAAACTAATGTTTCAGCTGCTGTGGTCTTCGTCATAGCATAACGATTTTGTAACGTTTTAGTCTACTGAGTTGTCCGCTTATATCTATCAACGTTAAAAGTATTGAGGGACTACACACCCCAGCCACGAGCACCGGTTTTCAGCCTTGGACAGCATCACCAGCAATAGAGCTTGGGTATTTTTTATCCAGTGATTCAATGCCCTCTTGACACTGTGGGTCAGTTCTATCCCATTTATGCATTTACCCCTCTATAAACTTCTACCTCGTCTGCAGTAAAGGGTAGAGCAGGAAGGCATCCAGGTGATTCTCACTGCACAAAATTGGCCCATGGGGCCCACATGGGTCAAACACTTAACAGACCCTCTGTTGCTTCTAATTTATTGCCTGGACCTTCTTTCTCAGAGACCCATTTTCAATCTTTCTCCATGGTCCCTGGCTTTAACAGATTTGCTGTTGTACCCCAGGTCCTGAAGAACAGGGTACTTTTCAGATTTAATGGCCCCCACCCTGCTGAAGGTCAGAAAGCTTTTTTCCGGCATGTAGGGATGAGCTTGGGTGTGTCTGGATAATAGTCCTTACCCATCTGAGCTATCCCACAAGGAAGCTGTCATTGCACGCCTCCAATCTTAAGCTGTTGATGCATTCTCTGCCTCACAGCTGCACCTATACGAGTTGCTTATGCCTGGCAGTGTGCAGTGGCAGCTTCCTGGCAGGAAAACTTTAATGGGTTTGGACTAAGATCCAAACACTCCTGAGCTCATTTCTACCAGCAGGGTTTATCACCACACCTGGAAAGCATACATTGCTTAGTGTTACAAGTCAAGCTTAGATAAATCCTGGGCCCTGAGGACCATTAAGGGTCCAAGGTGTGGCTTGCTATGTACCATCTACAGTTTTTTTGTTATGTTTGTTTAACCACAATATTGTTTTGTTTATCCTTTTAAGGTCCACCTTTTAAGGCTGCATTCACACCTCCGCGACAAGATACGCCGCGTACGCTGCGTATTTTGCCACGAGTGTGTAACTTTTTTTTTTCTTTTTTTTTTAACAAAGCCTTCCCATTGCTTTGTATGGCCGAACGCTAATGCCGCCTGAAAAAACGGGTCCGGGACTTTTTTTCAGGCGACAGGCGTACGGCGTCTATGAGATGTGAACCATCTCCATAGACAGCAATGGGAATTCTCCCCTCCAGCGGCACGAGCGTCCGGCGTCGGGCGTTTTGTCGCGGAGGTGTGAATGGGCTCTAAACCTATCTTGGTTATTATTCTCCCTCTCCTTTCCCATAAGGTGGTTGTTCATATAAAATAACATCTCAGTAGCAGTGACCATAACATGATTTCATTTAACCACTTGCTGACCGCTGCCTGTAGATTTACGTCAGCAGAATGGCACAGCCGAGAGACATCGATTGATCAGCCTCGGCTGTCGACATTGCGGGCACGCTGGACAGGTAAGTGTAAATTTTTTTAAAGTCAATAGCTGCAGTATTTGTAGCTGCTGGCTTTTTAAAAAAAAATTGGGTGGACCTCCGCTTTAAATCATTCTGTGAAACATCACTGGTGATTGACAATGTTTCACAGGAATTTACCCCTACGAACACATTTTCCTTTTCTCAGTAGAGGGTGGAATAAGGTTGATTATATTCACATTAAACAGTATTTTTTTTTATTTAGCAAATAAGGGATTTGAGTTTAGGCAGTACTGGGATAGCAAAGGGAAATGTGCATATTTTAATGCTCTTTCTTCCAGTGGCAGAGTTTGATTCTTGGCTATAGCAGAATTGTTGCTTCTTTGTAGTGTTGCAAGAAATATGGCCTAATCATAAGTGTATGCAGTTAAAGAGAGTTAAGTGCTGTGGTTTATGGGCTAGCTTGTGCTGCTCTGCATGCCGTTTAACCATAAATAAAGGCTTACAGGCAATTATTACACTGTGCTTTGAACATAATTATGTAAGTCTTTAATGGATAGTTTAACACTTCAAGTAAATTTAATGCATTTTATCTTCACATTATCATAGAGATATTGATATTTGCATTTTTTTTACCTTTTTTTTTTTTTTTTTTTATTATTTTGGCAATTATTCCTGCAGTGAGCTAAAACAGTTTATTTTTTTTATTTATTAAGCTTTCTGGGAAATGATTTCTGGCCACTGGTTTATGCAGTATATAATGGAACAGAAGTGAAATGGACAGATGGAATCCACAATCTATCTCTTTAACACTCTCCTGCAGAATATTCAGTCTTCTGTAGTAAAATGTTTGAGCCTTGTAGCCTAAACTACGATGGTAGAATGTTTTATTGGCAAAGTCAGCTATTTGAATAAGCCAATCCTTTACTGACTTGCAGCGGTGGTGTCATAGATTCAGATCCCATCCGGAACCCCAGTGCATACTTGGTTGGCTGTTTTTTTTTTTTCCATAATTCCTGAAATGTATTTGCTGTCAAGGATTTATGTGCAAAATATAGGATACATTATGCTGCTATGAGGGAAGGGTAATTTCTTTTCTGATCTCTCTTAAAAGGGGGAGTTGTAGTCTGGGTCTAGGGAGAATATAATATTATAGATCCTGGAGAGGAGTGTACTGGAAGGGGTATTTTGACTTGCCTAAGACCTAAGGGGTTATAAGGCACAAAGGTCTCCCATTCTAGGGACAGAAAGTAGAAATTGTCTCAAGCAGGAGTTGATATGTGATCCAGCGGTCTAATTGAGCCAAGTTCTGTTTGGTTAAGCCACTTGTCCTAATTTAGAAAGTCGAGAAGGTGGAAGTTGCAAGAAGTAGATAGGTTACATTTAACAAAGACCAAGGGCTCAATCGGGATTGCCGATTACGGGGATTAACAGAAATGGGTATAGGGAGATATCCATTGATTGCAAAAGCCCCATTGCCGTCTGAGTATTAAGAATATTAATTCATCTGCATATGCTGACATTTTATGGGTCCACGATAATTGGTGATGCCTCCCATGAGATCTGGGTTGGACTGTATGAAACAAGGAAAGGGCTTTGGAGTTTGTGAAGTAGTCAGATCTGGTCTCATTTACTTTGGCTGCCGTTGTCATAAAATGTGTTTCCTTACCCCTCAACAAGCATTGTTTTGTTTTCAAGATTAATAAATCTTTCAGTTGAAAGGGCTATATAGACTCTTTGTGGGCCACTTTAAGATGAAAGACATGTGCATGGTTTCTTTCTGTCATGCCCCAATCCTAATGAGAACTATCACATGATTATGTGGCATCTCAGAAGGCTCAGTTCCCAGATAGCAAGGATTACTTGCCACAAATTTGTGGCAGCGTTGAATTGTAAGTCTGTTTAACTTGCTGCACATTTTTTATTGGCAAGTTGTATACTAGGATAATAAAAGTACAGCGCTAAATAAAGAATCTATTCATGTGATAATGAACCTTGCGGTAAAAAAATTGTGCTAAAGTGATATAGCATTAATCAAATCAAATGTATATCAATGTCTAAAAAGACTCTTTACAACTGTGAAAAATGTGAAAAAATAAGTGAATAAAGCCCCACAACTATGAGTTGACAGGTGAATTGCAGACGAATAAGAAGTGATTCAAACTCAGTCCTTGAAGGGTTATTCCATAATAAAGGAAAATTGTAATGGAGAAAACTTCTTCCACCAAGGGGGCAACCGGAAGTGGTGATGTAGTCTCCTTACCCTAACTCTATGACCACCGTAACAGCGGTCTCTTCTCGTCTCCCTATAGACCTTCTGTAGGATGTCAGGAATGGTGTCTGTTGTTTTAAAAGGATGGGAACAGAAAGAAGACCATAGCATAATACCGTAAAAAATGTAATGGCCAAAAAAAGAATTGCACTTACAGGCTAGTGGTTGAAAGGCGCAATAAAAACATCCAATGTTAGCGCGGCGTCTCATCAAGGCTTCTCCGGCTTGTTTTGTGCTCAGTGCTGTGTTTCTCCATATGGAGAGGCGTGATAACGTCAAACCTGCAAGTCACACCAAGTTGTATACTAGCAGAGCACTTGAAGCACAAGTTCTAGTTGAACCTTTCTTGTAGCAAATTTGCATGGCAAGTCTCTAGGAAGAGCAAAGTTTCAGTGGTGCATCTACAGCAAGTGCTCTGCAAGTCACAGTGACCCCTGTGGTGGGATGACTATTGCACAACATAACTGAACCAGAACTTGCAGCAGACTTGCAGAATGTTTGCAAATAAAGTTGATCTGGAAGTCATGCAATGCAGACTTCTGGAATTGTGCAACAAACTTGTGAAGCCTGGCAAGTCTAGCAATAGCTTAGCAAATCATTTTCAATCTCGCAGCTCAATTTCTTGCTATCTGGGTTTGAGAGGAGCCGTTAAGGAAAACATTTTTTGTAACTACTTCTCTACATTACACCTGAGTGACGGTTCCTGTAACAGTGATTTCAAGATGCAGGTTTTGAAATAGCAGTGTTAAGATAAGTACAAGATGAATAGGGAGCATGATCACTGAGTAGCAAGTTGTTAATGGCTGTCGCCAAGAGCATGGGAAGGTCTTTATGTTGGCTAAGGAAGCTGTTAAATCTGAAATTTGTCTGGTTGGGAATAATATGTAAAGCAGGAATGTCCAGTCTGCGGCCAAGATGGTTATGAATATGGCCCATCACAAAATCGTAAACTTGCCTTATAATGTTTATTTTTTGTGTAATTGTTTATAAAAATGCATTTACATTTAACGAACACATGTGACGAAAGAAAAATTTGACAGTGTCTCTTTACTGAAAACTTATACCGTTTTAACTTTCCAAATTAAAATGTCCTACCTCTTTACAATCACACCTTGTATATGTCATCCGTTCTCGGCAGCACCTATATTTGTGAAGCAACTACATTCAAGAATGAAGCACACAAAGGACAAAATTAGAATCAAAATATCTGATGAGCACCTTAAAGCGGTAGTTCACCCTCACTTACATCATTTTTCCATCGAGACAGGCATTGTAGCGCGAGCTACAGTATGCCTGTCCCGATTTTTTTACCCCCGTACTCACTGTGTACTTGTACATGAAAGATTTCGGCTCCCGCGGGGAATGGGCGTGCCTATGGAGAGGGAGGATGATTGACGGCCGGCCCTGGCACGTCACTCTCCCCGAAGACAGCCGGAGTAGGTCTCGGCTCTTCACGGCGCCTGCGCACAGGCTATGCGCAGGCGCCGTGAAGAGCCAAGCCTATTTCGGCTATTTCCGGAGAAGCGTGACGCGCCAGAGCCGGCCGTCAATCATCCTCCGTCTCCATAGGCACGCCCATTCCCCGGTATCTTCGATGTACGAGTACAAGGTGAGTACGGGGGTAAAAAAATCGGGACAGGCATACTGTAGCTCGCGCTACAATGCCTGATTTTATGGTAGCAGAAAAAAAAAAAAAAAAAATTTACGTTCATAGGGTGAACCCCCCGCTTTAAGAATGCATTGAGAATTTCTACTACATCAATCAAACCAAACATTGATGCGTTAGTTTATCAAAAAACAGTGTTAAATGTCACACTTTGTTGCCCTGTTTTTGTTACTTTTATAAAAAAAAAAAATACAAATAATGTTTTATTACCTAGATAGGTACATTATCTATCTCAGTGATTGTTAACTTGTGACATGTCCAACTTTTTCTACTCATCAGCTGTCCTTATTGTTAGTGTATTTTAGGTTGGATGCCCCATCAAACATCAACATCAAATTACCGAAAAATAGTTTTTTTTTTTTTATTTGTTACATAGATAATATAAAATTACTTAAAACAATCGTGCAAGAACAGCCCTGTGGTCACAATACAAAAGAATAGTTAGTTGCCTCTACATGTTTCACCACAAACGTTACCAATGTTACCATGGTAAGGGAATGGGGTTAATTCAGGATGGCTACCGGCGGGTCAGCGTCTGTACAGAACGCTAAGGCTACTGTGGGCAGGTGTAGACTCTATGCCAATCCAGTGGAACTCCAAAGATGGCCGTGGCTGCTTTGCCCGCGTGCAATATGGCACCAAATGGCAATTTGGGGCTTAAAGTGGGTTGGTTCTTCCCCACTGGTAGTGATCCCCACAGGGACACGAAGGAGCAATTTATATGACCAACTTTGACCTAGTGGTCGGGCAATCTTTGGAGAGGTTCGATGAGGACAAAAGGATTCTTAAAGATGGCCATGGCGGGATCGTGCATGCGTGGTAGGGTGCCGCTAAGCGACTTTACATACACCTGTTGTAGATTGCCACTGGTTTGCTCTCTCCCAACAGTGATGTCAGACGCAGCTGGGATTGAGTATTTAAGAGTTCTCTCAACAAGGTCCATTGCTGTGGCCATTTCACCTTGTTATCAGTGAAGCTTCTAATACTTGTTCAAAAAGTAAGTGACTCTCTTACTTTAGCAGTAAGACCCCTGTTACTTGAAGGTGCTAAATGACTATTGTAAAAATATATGTTGTTGTTTTTTTAGGGGTTATTCCCTTGGGACAGATCAATTATAATGTTGATCTTCTTGGCTTAATAGGCAATTTACTGACACTGAACTAAGGAACAGGGGAAAATGAAAAGAAGGGAGGTGCTCAGTTAATAAATACTCTCCAACTCATTAGAACCAATATTGAGACACGGATTTGATTAAATTAGTAGAAAAATAATTTGGTAGATTGCACAAGTACCCCAAAATTTGCCATCACTGTCTGATGCTTTCACTAGGAAAAAAGATATGGATATTGACTGATTAAATTTGTCAAGCCCCCCCCCCTTTTTGAGATAACAGGTCAGGTATATAATACGATTTGATCTGATTTTAGATGATTCAGGGAATACTACTAATGACCAATCATGTTTATTTGCAGGCCTAATTGTAGGGCAGTTGTTCTTCCCTCTTGTTTTTGGCACAGACATCACCCATCGGACCTCTTGGAGGGTTGTGGGGATTGGTTAGAATCGTAATCCTTATTAAAGGTGGGGTTGTATTAAAAAGGTCCTACAGAAGCTCCAGAAGAAGCCACGTTTGTGTTGAAACATGTAGAGGCAACCATTCTTTTGTATTGTGACCACGGGGCTGTTCTTGCCCGATTTTGTTTTAAGTCATTTTATATTATCTATGTAACAAATAAAAAAATATATATTTTTCAGCAATTTTTTTGCACCTTAAAACTCCATTCTTTTGCTCTTTTGGTATTTCTTGTTATACATATAAAGGATGTTGTGCATTTATTAATATCAAGTTTCAATACTACTATATTTTTCTATCAAGGGTGTCCCCAGAATACTCCTGCTGGGGTATGATCACTGTGGGTGGCGAAGTCAGAGTAGGGTACATTCCCTGTTACAAAGAGATGTCCCCACCTATAACTGTCCTTCACAGCAGGGAGCACATGAAAGGGCAAATGCGCGAAGGACAAAACCAGAGAAAATTCCCAGGTCAAGTCACCAACCTGTCTGCTTACCAACCAAATTAAGCTGTCCAACAGTATGCATTTAAAACCAAGGGTTTAGTTGGCACACATTTGCAAACGCATACGTAAGCTGCAAAGCCTCTTCACAGCATTCTGTATTACTTGCAGTCCTAACCCTTATACATTTATTAGAGTCTCCACAATCAGAGCACATGCATTCTAATGGATAGATAAGGGGCAGGTGCGACTGGAGGTAGCCCAAGCCTCGTTCAAGGCACAGGGGCACATTGGACAACCAGCACATAGAACAAAATTTCACTCGCTAGATGTGCAAAGCTGGTAGAGACATATACAGTGCATTGGAAAAGTATTCATACTCTTTGTTATGTTATAGCCAAAAACGTAAATGCATTTTTTGGGGGTTTTATGTGATAGACCAACACAAAGTGGCACATAATTGTGAAGTGAAAGGAAAATTATAAATGGTTTTCAATTTTCTTTTACAACTAAATTCCAGTATGTGACAAGTGTGGGGGGGATTTGTGTTTAGCCCCCCCTGAGTCAATACCTTATAGAATCACCTGTTGCTACAATTACAGTTGCAAGTCTTTTTGAAGATGTCTCTACCAGCATCTACAGTGACATTTTTGCCCATTCTTCTTTGCAAAATGGCTCAAACTCTGTCATATTGGATGGAGCGCATCTGTGAACAGCAATTTTCAAGTCTTGCCACAGATTCTCAATTGGATTTAAGTCTGGACATTGACTGGGCCATTCTAACACATGAATATGCTTTGATCTAAAACATTTCACTGTAGCTCTGGCTGTATGTTGAGGGTCGTTGTCCTTTTGCAGACTCTAACACATAATCTTTTAAGATTGCCCTGTATTTGGCTCAATCCATCTTCCCATCAACTCTGACCAGCTTTCCTGTCCCTGCTGCTTCCCACAACATGATGTTGCTGCTCCCCACAATATGATGCTGCCACCACCATGTTTTTGCTTTTAGGCCAAAAAGTTTAATTTTGGTCTCATCTGAACGGAGCACCTTGTTCCACATGTTTGCTGTGTCCCCCACATGGCTTCTTGCAAACTAAAAACTTCTTATCGCTTTCTTTCAACAATGGCTTTCTTCTTGCCACTCTTCCATAAAGGCCAGATTTATGGAGTGCACAAATAATAGTTGTCCTGTGTACAGATTCTCCCTCCTGAGCTGTGGATCTCTGCTGCTCCTCCAGAGTTACCATGGGCCTCTAGGCTGCTTCTTTGATTAATGCTCTCCTTGCCCGGCCTGTCAGTTTAGGTGGACGGCCATATCTTGGTAGGTTTGCAGTTGTGCCATTCTCTTTCCATTTTCAGATGATGGATTTAACGGTGTTTGATTCAAAGCTTGGGATGTTTTTTATGAACTAACCCTGCTTTAAACATCTCCACAACTTTATCCCTGACCTGTCTGGTGTGTTCCTTGACCTTCATGATGCTGTTTGTTCACTAAGGTTCTCTAACAAACCCCTGAGGGTTTCACAGAACAGTTGTATTTATACTAAGATTAAATTACACACAGGTGGACTTTATTGTGACCTATTAACAGTACAACTCAGTTAAACAACAAACTGAAATCTTTTAGTGGGGGGGGGGGAGTAAAAAAATAATAATATTAATGTGGTTGCATTAGTGTGCATACCCTCTTATAACTGGGGATGTAGCTGTGTTCAGAATTAAGCAATCACATTCAAAGTCATGTTAAATAGGAGTCAGTACACACCTGCCATCATTTAAAGTGCCTCCGATTAACCCCAAATAAAGTTCAGCTTTTCTGACATTGTAGTAGGTCTAGTAGGTCTTTTCTGACATTTTCTTCATTGCATCCTACAGCAGAAGTCATGGTCCAGAGAGAGCTTCCAAAGCATCAGAGGGATCTCATTGTTAAAGGGTATCAGTCAGGAGAAGGGTACAAAAGAATTTACAAGGCATTAGCTATACCATGGAACATAGTGAAGACAGTCATCAAGTGTAGAAAATATGGCACGACAATGACATTACCAAGAACTGGACTTCCTCTAAAATTGATGAAAATACAAGAAGAAAACTGGTCAGGGAGGCTGCTACGAGGCCTACAGCAACATTAAAGGAGCTACAGAAAAACCTGGCAAGTACTGGCTGTGTGGTACATGTGACAGAAATCTCCCATATTCTTCATATGTCTGGGCTATGGGGTAGCGTGGCAAGACGGTAGCCTTTTTTTACGAAGAGAAACATCCAAGTCTGGCTAAATTTTGCAAAAACACATCTGAAGTCTCCCAAAAGCACTTTTGGAAAATTCGGATGTGCAGCCATTTCTTATTTTTCTCAAGTTTTTACGGAAACAGGCCATGGCTAGCACCCCTACTTGGTTCCAATCAAGGTATGGCATACACCTGAAGCAGCAGATTCCTCTTCTTTTGAACAAATGAAGGCAGACAGACCAATATAACCCTTAAGAGTGTAGGTCTTTCCTTTACAGGAACAGCAAAGAGAGCCAGTGTGTCAGTGAGTACAGTTTCTTACACCATCAAAAGGCACTTGGAAACTGAAGGAAATTCTGACAGGAGGATATCTGGCGGACCCAAAGCCACAACAGAATCAAAAGACCAGTTTCTGAGAGTCAACAGATTGCATGCCAGGTGGCTCACAGGACAACAGCTTAACACTGATCGAAGTAACCAAGTCCCAGCTTCAACTGTGAAGAGAAAATTTTAAGCTGCAGGCTACAGTAAGTGGTTGTAAGAAAACCATAGCAAAGATGGCAAAATAAGAAAAAGCCATGAAGCTCCACCGGTGGACTACTGACGACTGGCAGAGGGTCTTATGGACTGATGAATCAAAATTTTTGATCTTTGGTTCATCATGCAGCGTTTTTATACGCTGTCCAGTAGGTGAAAGGATGGTTCCTTGGTGTGTGATAGAAACTGTCAAACATGGAGGAGGAACCATGATGGTCCTGGGCTCTTTTGTTAGAGCCGGAGTCGGTCCCTTGCACAGCACACTTGTTTGGCTGTTATATACGAAAAATGGTGGCTACCTCGATAAGTCAATAATTTATATTACATTTTGTTCATGCAAACAATTCCATGATTTTTTTATGTCCAATTACTTGTTCTATGCTTTATTTTCGGGTACATAGAGAAATTAAACTGTATACATTTGTGTTTGTATGTGTGTATATACAAAACTTTTTTTTTTTTCTTGGACTAAATCTACCATTAAACTTACAATGTTTTTTTTTAGAATAAGCAGCTACCCAGAATTGTATAATGCACTTGTTTTAAGTTATAATATGTTTATTTTTTATTTTTTTTCTTCTTTAGCTTTTAAGCAACATTACTCCAGAGGAGTTTCATGAAGAGGACTTTCATCTGCTGGAAAAGCTCACTTACACTACTTCGGCAGAAAAAATTAAGAACCTTGTGAAAAAGATGACTGCTCCTTCAAAACGGTAAATTTTAGCTTTTTTTACATTCATGCCTTAAATCAAATATTCATTTGACCCTTAAATCATCAGTTGATAGGGATTTAACAAGAAACTGCAGGTAAAATGCCAAATATACATTTGCAATTCTTATATGCACCCCATGTTACCCAAATATTTTTTATTGTTATCAGTCCTGTAATTTTATGATTTGTCACTACACCCTGTAGCCAGGTTGGTAACAAATCGATTTCCACATTCTGCAATGCAGCTTCTCATGTCGCCATTCTGCTTCTAGTTTGTTCATTTGACTAAGAATCTTTATCATGAGCTTTGCTCTTTGAACATGAAACTGGGAAGCTTTAAAGTGTTACTAAACCCACATCAGTAAAATGAGTCTGTATATGTAGTAAAGCATGCTTGTTATACTCACTGTGGCACCTACGGGGTTACCTCTGCATTGTGTAAAAAGGCTGTTTGATCCTGTATTCTCTGATCCTCTCCTGCTTCCACAGTCCCCAATCCATCTCCTGATAGTACAGAACCTCGGGGGCACATACCTTGGTGTGTATTGCTAGAGAGGTTTATTTTTTTTGGGAGAGTGCATGTGATCAACACAGGGCCAATCAACACTGTCCAGACAGAGGGTCAGGGGTCCTGCAGCCTCACAGGACCATCAGGGGAGAATGAAAATTCCTCCTACAAGCTTTAGCCACACACTTATAGAAAATCACAAGACTGCCATTTACTGCTGATGAGAAAAGGTATTTAGCAGTTTGTATTTACTAAAATAATTGCATTTCCATGTTTTGTGTACTGTGAGAGACCATATATAGTGAATGCAGGGTCCTGGGCCTGTAACATATTTATGGCTGATTTTGGAAAACTTTCAGTGCACTTTCTGGTTGTGCAGTGTGGTATATTTACATATATGTAACTTGGATATATATATATATATTATAAAATCTTTGCTGTTTACATGAGCATAGCTCCTGCATGCTCAGGTTATAATCTGTAGTTCAGTTTATTGACACTTTTTTTTTTTTTTTTTTTTGCTCCAAACGTTTGCATGGTGCAGCTGGGCATCCCATATATGGTTTCAGTTTACCCCAGCCCTGGTGTACATTTAATAGGGTTTTTACGCCTGGTAGGACCAAAAGTACTGCCCATTCATGTGGCTGCTGTAATTGGCTTTCACAGATGGGACTGGCTCCCTATCATTATTAGACACTGGGAGCTGTCTAGAAAAGCTTAGTGACTGTGCTTGAAGCAAGCAGCAAGTGTGCATGTAGGTGTTAAAGCCCAGCCTCTGCCCCTGCATATTCGCATTACATGGGTAGCAAAAGGTTAAAGCAGAACTCTGGGAATTATTATTTCTTTGCCAAAATTACATTAGCCCAGCTTGGTTCAATGTATCTATGCATCGCTACAAACCAGAGGGGATGCTGAAAATCACTGTCATACAGGAATAGCCATGGGTGCTGCACCAGCAGCTTCACCTTTGCACACTGAACTCTGGGAGTTGCTTGATCAGCGCTGCTGTCTTTCAGAGAATGTCTTGTATTTTTATGAATTGAATACAAGGCGTTCTCTAATTGGATGAGCCGGAGAGGAAGGACAGGTGACATCATGATCTCCACCTTGTCAAATCGGAAAACACCTTGTAATCATTGAAATATAAATACTAGGTGCTCTCTGAATGATGGTGTTGCAGAGCGAGCACCCACCATATTCAGAAGAAGATGTTTATACCCATATTCAGGGTGTAACATGTAAACATTTTACAAAATCAGCGGTTCACACACCAAGCCCCCCCTCCCCCCGAGCCCCCATTGTGATAGCAGACAGGGGATCATCTCCCCACACCCACTCTAACTAGTTCAAAAGAACGCAGCTGTGCAGGACTTTGTCCCTGGGCAACGTCAATCATTCAGAGGTGTGTGAATGGGAGAACTACAACTACTGTCAACCATTGTGGCTGACAGCTTGTAGCTCTCAATGAATTATGAGGACGCTGGTGAACGCTCTAGTAGTTCATTGATGCTTCCTACTATTTAGAAACTGCCTGCCTGTAAGAGGTATGGGCAGACAGCTACACTGACAGTCTGCAGGAGCCTGACACTTCACCCACAATCTGCTGATCGTGGGTGCAATGCTCTACAGGCTCCTAATAAAAAAAGTAATAACTGCACATTTTTCTACGTGCAGCCATTACATTTATTATCTTTAAAAGTTAAACTTGGCCTTTTAAACAATGATGCCTGAGCTCGTTCATCCAAACAAAGTAGATGCAAAGAGGTTGCATTAGACAATGGGGGTCATTTACTAAAGGCAAATCCGCTTTGCACTACAAGTGCACTTGGAAGTGCAGTCGCAGTAGATCTGAGGTGAAGATGCAAGCAAAATTAACAGCATATTTGCTCGGAAACAATTGTATGATAAAATCATCAGAGCTTCCCTTCCCCTCAATCAGGGCTTCCCCTCAGATCTACAGCGACTGCACTTGCAGTGCAGAGTGGATTTGTCTTTAGTAAATCAACCCCAATGTGGTATTGGAATCCAAAACAAAGCTCTTGGGTGATCAAATCTGCATACAGTGGGGATCATAAGTTTGGGCACCCCAGGTAAAAATTTGTCTTAATGTGCATAACGAAGCCAAGGAAAGATGGAAAAATCTCCAAAAGGCATCAAATTACAGATTAGACATATTTATAATATGTCAAAAAAGTTTTTAGATTATATTTCCATCATTTACACTTTCAAAATTACAGAAAACAAAAAAATGGCATCTGCAAAAGTTTGGGCACCCTGCAGAATTTATAGCATGCACTGCCCCCTTTGCAAAGCTGAGACCTGCCAGTGTCATGGATTGTTCTCAATCATCGTCTGGGAAGACCAGGTGATGTCAATCTCAAAGGTTTTAAATGCCCAGACTCATCTGACCTTGCCCCAACAATCAGCACCATGGGTTCTTCTAAGCAGTCTAGAAAACTGAAACTGAAAATATTTGACGCTCACAAAGCTGGAGAAGGCTATAAGAAGATAGCAAAGCGTTTTCAGATGTCAATATCATCTGTTCGGAATGTAATTAAGAAATGGCAATCATCAGGAACAGTGGAAGTTAAAGCAAGATCTGGAAGACCAAGAAAAATATCAGACAGAACAGCTCGCAGGATTGTGAGAAAAGCAATTCAAAACCCACGTTTGACTGCACGATCCCTCCAGAAAGATCTGGCAGACACTGGAGTTGTGGTACACTATTCCACTATAAAGAGATACTTGTACAAATATGGTCTTCATGGAAGAGCCATCAGAAGAAAACCTCTTCTACGTCCTCACCACAAAAATCAGCGTTTGAACTTTGCAAATGAACATATAGACAAGCCTGATGCATTTTGGAAACAAGTTCTGTGGACCGATGAGGTTAAAATAGAACTTTTTGGCCGGAATGAGCAAAGGTACGTTTGGAGAAGAAAGGGCACAGAATTTAATAAAAAAATAACCTCTGTCCAACTGTTAAGCATGGGGGTGGATCAATCATGCTTTGGGGTTGTATTGCAGCCAGTGGCACAGGGAACATTTCACGAGTAGAAGGAAAAATGGATTCAATGAAAAGTGTCAGCAAATTTTGGATGGTAACTTGATGCCATCTGTGAAAAAGCTAAAGTTTAAAGAGAGGATGGCTTCTACAAATGGATAATGATCCTAAACACACCTCCAAATCCACGGGGGATTACATCATTAGGCGTAAACTGAAGGTTTTGCCATGGCCTTCACAATCTCCTGACCTCAACATAATTGAAAATCTATGGATAGACCTTAAAAGAGCAGTGCGTGACGGACAGCCCAGAAATCTCAAAGAACTGGAAGACTTTTGTAAGGAAGAATGGGCAAAGATACCTCAAACAAGAATTGAAAGACTCTTGGCTGGCTACAAATAGAGTTTACAAGCTGTGATACTTGCCAAAGGGGGCAGTACAAGATATTAACTCTGCAGGGTGCCCAAACTTTTGAAGATGCCGTTTTTTTTGTTTTCTATAATTTTGAAAGTGTAAATGATGGAAATAAAATCTAACTTTTTTTGACATATTATAAGAATGTCTAATCTGTAATTTGATGCCTATTGGAGATTTTTCCATCTTTCCTTGGCTTCGTGTATGCACATTAATACAAATCTTTACCTGGGGTGCCCAAACTTTCGATCCCCACTGTAGATGAGAATGATAGAAAAGAAAACTTTTATCAATGTTAAGCCTCATGAACACAGGCACTGCTATGTGCTGAGGCATCAGCCACTTTCTGGCATCTGGGGAGCCACCCATTTCTTGTACAGCTGCCAATACAAGTCAATGATTGACCACAGCCATGTTCAGGTAAATGCAATGGCTTATGATTTATGATCTCTCTCTTTCTCTCTCCCTCCCCCCCCCCTCTCTCTCTCTCTCTCTCTCTCTCTCTCTCTCTCTCTCTCTCTCTCTCTCTCTCTCTCTCTCTCTCTCTCACACACAGCACAGGCTACAAAAAATGCACCTAAATCGCATTTGAGCACCTATGTGTTTTACATGCTTTTTCTATTAAACTATATGGAGATACATATACATCAAACATGCACAGGACCCTTTTTAACCACTTTAGCCCTAGTCGTGCGACCCTGTACCCAAACAAAATGTGTAATTTTCTTTCCCCACAAATAGAGCTTTCTTTTGGTCATATTTGATCATCTCTGCGGTTTTTATTTTTTGCGCTATAAACAAAAAAAAATGACAATTTTGGAAAAATTATATACTGTATTTATTGGCGTATAACACTCACTTTTTTACTCTGAAAATAGAGGGTAAACTGTGCCCGTGTGTTATATGCAGGGGGCTGTGGATTTTTTTTTTCCTGAAACTTCCCTCTTAAAGTTAGGGTGCGTGTTATATGCCGATAAATACGGTATATATTTGTTTTACTTTCTGCTATGAAACATAGCCAATAAAAATCAAATTTCTTCCTCAATTTAGGTCAATATGCATTCTGCTACATATTTTTGGTAAAGAAATCCCAAGAAGTGTATATTGATTGGTTTGAGTGAATGTTATAGCATCTACAAAATAGGGCATATATTTATGGCATTTTTTTTTATTTCACTTTACTTGTAATGGCGGTGATCAGCGATTTTTTTTTTTCCCGGGACTGCGACATTGCGGCAGACAGATCGGGCACCAAGCTGACACTTTTGACACTTTTTTGGGAACCAGTGACATTATTACAGCGATCAGTGCTAAAAATATGCATTGACACTGTATAAATTACACTGGCAGGGAAGGGGGTTAAAACCAGGGCAGTCAAAGGGTTAACTGTGTTCCCTCAGTGTGTTTCTGCCTGTGTGGAGGGAATAGGCTCACTGCATGGACAGTCTGATCCATGTTCCCGATTAGCAGGAACACTAAATCGGAGTGTCCACGCCTGACAACACAGAGGTCTGCTTATTTACATCGGCACACCACTGTTTTGTCTCTGCAGGGAGCACGATTGCGGCTTCGGCGGCGCCTGCACCCCTCAGTGTCTATTGGAAAAATCATGTACAGGTACGCGATTTTGCCTAACAGAGCCGCCTTACCACAGTATATGTACGGCAGGTGTACGGGAAGAGGTTAAAAATCGCATAGCGTTCGGACTGCGTATTTGTGAATGGCCTCCATAGAAAAACACTATTATTTGACTTGTCGTGCGATTACGTACATTCTGATTGCGCATACAAAATCACATTAGTATGAACCAGGCCTAAATGTGGAAGCTGCATTTGTTTTCTGTTTTCACACTTTTTTTTTTCTTTTTCTTTTTTTCATCTGGTGATCCAGCCAGGGTGTCTCCACTATTGTTTGGACTGCAGCATTGTCATTGTCTGGGGCAATGGTAGTGTTATATCCACTAGCAGTTTTAAATTGACTTTTTTCCTATTGGGATAAAGGTTTTACATAAAGAAATAAAGCTGACCATCGTAAGCCTCTGTCTCTGTTAAGGGGTTTATCTCAACCCTCTAACTGTTCCTTTTGCTGGACAGCTCGGTCTGTTAAAATAACTTTTATCATAGACCTTTTTTGTAGGATCACCAAATGAAAAGGAAACAAAGGGAAAAAAACTAGAATAACCACCACATCTAAGACTTAGTAAGCTACAATATTATATCTTCATATATATATATATATATATATATATATATATATATATATATATATATATATATATACATTTTTGTTTTGGGGTTTAAAGTAATTGTAAACCTTTTTTTTTTTTTTTTTTTTTTTAAAACAAGAAAAAAAGACATGAACTTCCCATCCTGCTACCGGAACAAAATCGACTTGGGCTGAGCTCTACTGAGCCATTCACAGGAAGCTTTGTTTTCTATGAATCAATACAAATCTTCCTCTGATTTGCTGAGTTAGAGATCATGAAATCATTAATTCACCACTCAGCCAATCAGAGTAAGCTTTGTATTCATTCATAAAGTACAAAATCTTCTGTGAATGGCTGAGCAGCTAGACTCGATTATTGTTTTTCCTCCAGAAATGGGATGGGAAGTACTTGTCCCACTGCCAAGACACAGCTCTGTAAACTGTATGTAGGTGAGTCTACATACATTTTATACAGTGCACACCGTTGGCTGCATCTGTCAGTGAAATGAATGTAACCACCTCCTGCCCGTCGTATAGACAAATGACGGCAGCAGGGTGGCTCTCTTGTTCTTGGACATGGCGCATCCCTGATCTCAGTAAAGATCCGATGACGAGGCTCCTTACCCATGTGATCAGCTGTGTTCAATCACTGCTGATCACATGTAAACAAGGAAATGCCGATTATCGGCTTTCTTTTCTTCACACTCACAGTGTGAGAGGAGAGCCGATCAATGGCATTTTCTACACTCAGTGCAGCCCCAACATTGCCCATCATTGATGCCAGTCAGTGCTACCTTTCGGTGCCTATCAGTTCCTGCTCATCAATGCTACCTATCCATGCCACCTATCAGTGCTGCCTAACAGTCCCCATCAGTGCTGCATATTAGTGCATCCTTATCACTGCCCTTCAGTGGCGCCTCATCAGTGTAGGAGAAAAATTACTTATTTACAAAATTGTCTAACAGAAACTAAGCAACGTTTTTTTTTTTTTTAATCTAAATTTTCTGTCTTTTAAATTTTTTAAGCAAAAAATAAAAAACCCAGTGGTGATTAAATAACACCAAAAGAAAGCTCTATCTGTCTAAAGCGTGATAGGAGAGAAGAGCCGATTGGCAGCATTTTCTCACAGGTGAGACCTGCACAGATAATCGGGTCAGCCCCAACATTGCCCAGCAGTGATGCCAGTCAGTGCCCATCAGTGATGCTAGTCAGTGCTGCCTTTCAGTGCCTATCAGTTCTTGCTCATCAGTGTTACCTATCTGTTTCACCTATCAGTGCTGCATATTAGTGCCGCCTCATCAGTGCTGCATATTAGTGCCGCCTCATCAGTGCTGCATATTGGTGCTGCCTCATCGTTGCCCTTCAGTGCTGCCTCATTGGTGCCCTTCAGTGCTGCCTCATTGGTGCCCTTCCGTGCTGTCTCATCAGTGCCCTTCAGTGCTGCCTCATCAGTGCCCTTCAGTGCTGCCTCATCAAGGCCCATCAGTGCTGCCTCATTAGTGCACATCAGTGAAAGAGAAAAATTACTTATTTATAACATTTTCTAGCAAACTAAAAACCTTTTTCTTTTTTTTTTTATCAATGTTTAGTCTTTTTTTTTTCACAAACAATAAAAAACCCAGTCGTGGTTAAACACCACCAAAAGAAAGCTCTATCTGTCTAAAAAATATATAAATATATAAACATTTCATTTAGGTACAGTGTTGCATGAACGCGCAATTGTCATTCAAAAAGCGACCGCTCTGAAAATTGGCCTGGGCAGGAAGGGGGTGAAAGTGCCCAGTATTAAAGTTGTTAAAGTTCACTAAAACCTAGAGATCAGCTTTAATTCCCCAACCCCCTCCTTAAACGGGTTGTAAAGGTAAAAAAAAATCCCCTAAATAGCTTCCTTTACCTTAGTGCAGTCCTCCTTCACTTACCTCATCCTTCAGTTTTGCTTTTAAATGTCCTTATTTCTTCTGAGAAATCCTCACTTCCTGTTCTTCTGTCTGTCTGAGGCTTTCTCCCTGGTGTGGAGTGTCGTGCTCGCCCCCTCCCTTGAGGGGGGAGGGGGCGAGCAGGAGAGTCAGGACGCCAACTAACACACAGCTCCTTTCTCTTTCTGAAACGTAGAGAGGGTCCTGACTCACCTGCTCGCCCCCTCAAGGGAGGCGGCGAGCACGACACTCCACACCAGGGAGAAAGCCTCGCATTAATGTGTGTAGTTACAGACAGAAGAACAGGAAGTGAGGATTTCTCAGAAGAAATAAGGACATTTAAAAGCAAAATGGAAGGATGAGGTAAGTGAAGGAGGACTGCACTAAGGTAAAGGAAGCTATTTTTACGTTTACAACCCCTTTAATATTACAAGGGAAAACCTTCAGTTTTGGTATTTTCAGAAAAAACTAATAAAAATGTAAGCAGCAAATATTATGAATCTTGCATTCACAAAATATATTTTTTTAATGGGAACATAGCAAATATAAATTAGTTGTTATCCCAATTTGGATTAAAAATACTCCTTAAGTTAACATTTCAGTATAGATCCATTCTAAATATTACCCATACATTAAATAATCTAACATTTGGAATTTCACTGACAAGTAAAAAACAAATCACATTAATGCCTTGTTAAGAAAGCTTGTGATTTTGCATGCCTGTTGCAGTATCAAAGGGAATTATATTCTCGTTGAAAGGTATGTCTTTCTCATCTTTAGCCTTCTCTTACACACGTGATTCTTACAAGTGATTCTCTGTCTGTCTGTTCTTTATATAGGAGTATAGGTTTGAAAACTGATTAAAAAAACAAAACAATTCACAGTTTTTAGACTCCAATTGGTATACCTGCAAAATTTTTCCAGTGTATGAAAGACACTAGGATACTTGGGGGGCGGGGTCATTATGTGGAGATTGCAAAATACTATGAGCGAGAAGTTTGAATAAGAGCACACAAGGTGAGATTTGGCCAATTAAAGGGGTGATAAAGCAATCAAACATTCTGGCTGAAAGAATAAAAATAATAAAAAAATGGAAAAAACCTATGTTGTGCACCTACTTCTGCATACTTAAAGCTCAACTCCAGGAAACAAAAATTATCCCTTCCAGTAAGACTGTCCCACACTGCAAGGGTTATTTTCTTGTTTTGGTCTTGGGTAGTGGTCATCAACCCTGTCCTCAGGGCCAACTAACAGGCCAGGTTTTATGTATTAGCTTGGGAAATGCAGATTGGAATTCTGCAATCACTGAGCAGCAAATGATATCACCTGTGATGTATTTCAGTTATCTTACAAGCCTGGCCTGTTAGTGGGCCCTGAGGACGGGGTTGATGACCACTGGAGCAGATGCAGCAAATGCAGAATTACTTACCCAATCCTCGCCAATGGACCCCACAGCATCTTCTCTGCTACACTCCACCAGTCTAAGTTCCTGACGTCATTGAAAAAAGTGCTGGGTCTATAGCCTTGCACTTGACGTGAGAAACCGAGGGACATTCTACCATGCTCTGGAGGAGCAAAGCATTGTAAAGGCTCTTCTCTCTCCTTGACAAAGCAAGCAATTAACCCTTACAGTGTGGGCAGAGTCTGATATGCTTTAGGTCCTACATGCCACTTTTCAGGTATTTTGTGTAACTTTGGCAGTATTAAGTTGCTCAAGACCTCCCATTTCTTAATGTACAAACTGTATGAATCTATTTGGCACTGCCATTTTGAACATGCAGTTTACTATTAACAATGGAGTTATGCACTGGTTACCAGAGGCTTCACTGCCAATTTACTAGTTCTGGATAAAACTGTAATGATACAAGGGTCTATCACCTACTTCCCAAACACTACCTTAAACTTGTAATAAATATTCTGCATAATTGAAAGCAGGGGAAAAAAAGAAAAACAACCGTGTTCTTGTCATGAGTCACACATAATTGCTATTCATTTGGGTTCAATATGTTTTATTTGTAGTAAACAAAGCAAAGGTATAACTGGAAGCGGTTATGGTTCAGTACAAACCCTGGGTTTACAAATGTTTAATGCATAGCTTTATACACATACAGTATATAACAATATGAGATTGAAATGGTGATTCTAACTGTGTGGATATTTTCATGTAATGTTCTAGTCATATATACCGTATTTATCGCGGTATACCGCGCACCCCTAAAGTTGCCCCGAATCCTGTGGAAAAAAAGTTTTTTTTGTACTTACAGTTTTGGTGTCTTGCGCGGCGTCCATCGGCGGCCTCGTTGGGTCCGGCGTCCTTCTGCGGCTTCGGGTGTCCTCTTCGTCGGGTCCGGCGTCCGTCTGCGGCTTCGGGTGTCCTCTTCGTCGGGTCCGGCGTCCTTCTGCAGCGTCCTCACGTCCTCCCCGCTCGTTTCCCGCGCCGAGTTTGAATACTGCGCCGACATATACAGAGCGCAGTACACTCGTGTATTGTCGGGCAGGCTCGGCAACTCTCGCGCTGACGTCCTGTACGTCCAGGACGTGAGCGCGGAAGGAGCCGAGACTGCCCGACTATACCCGAGTGTACTGCGCTCGGTATATGTCGGCGCAGTATTCAAACTCAGCGCGGGAAAGCGGGTATTGGCGTATACTGCGCACCCACGATTTTGCCCTGATTTTCAGGGCAAAAAAGTGCGCGGTATACGCCGATAAATACGGTATATTTTTTTTTTCCATTGACCAATATCCAGCATACATTTAAAATTCTTGACTACATTTCTGTTAACCTGTAAACTTGTTGTAGCTCTAAAAGGCCTCATTCATACAGGGATACTTAAGCGTACACCCATGTGAGAGCTATGTTTGCATTCATACAGTGCCTTGCAAAAGTATTCACCCTCCTTGGTTTTTTACCTATTTTGTTACATTACAGCCTTCAGTTCAATGATTTTTTAATCTGTATTATATGTGATGGATCAGAACACAATAGTCTAAGTTGGTGAAGTAAAATTAGAAAAATGTATACATAAAACAATTTTTCAGAAATAAAAAAACTGATAATTGGCATGTGCGGATGTATTCACCCCCTTTGTTATGAAGCCCATAAGAAGCTCTGGTGCAACCAATTACCTTAAGAAGTCACATAATTAGTGAAATGATGTCCACCTGTGTTCAATCTAAGTGTCACATGATCTGTCATTACAGGCTGAAACACCTAAGCAAGAGGCACCACTAACCAAACACTGCCATGAAGACCAAGGAACTCTCCAAACAAGTAAGGGACAATGTTGTAAAGCACAAGTCAAGGTTAGGTTATAAAAAAAAAAAAAATCTTTGATGATCCCTAGGAGCACCATCAAATCTATCATAACCAAATGGAAAGAACATGGCACAACAGCAAACCTGCCAGGAGTCTGCCGTACACCAAAACTCACAGACCGGGCAAGGAGAACAATAATCAGAGAGTTGGGTTTTATGGCCAGAAGAAAGCCATTACTTCCAGCAAAAAACAAAATGGCACGTTTTGAGTTTGCGAAAAGGCATGTAGGAGACTTCCAAAATGTATGGAAGAAGGTGCTCTGGTCTGATGAGGCTAAAATTGAACCTTTTGGCCATCAAAGAAAACACTATGTCTGGCGCAAACCCAACACATCACATCCCCCAAAGAACACCATCCCCGCAGTGAAACATGGTGGTGGCAGCATCATGCTGTGGGGATGTTTTTCAGCAGTAGGGACTGGGAAACTGGGACCGTGCCCCAGTGTGAAAGGGGCCTTACCATTCACCCGCCTAAAGTCAATACTTTGTAGAGCCACCTTTTGGGGCTATCACAGCTCCAAGTCGCTATGAGATTGCCACATCTTACCAGTGGAATTTTTGCCCATTCCTCCTTGCAAAACTGCTCCAGTTCCTTCAAGTTGGATGGTTTGCGTTTGTGAACATCAATCTTTAAGTCTGACCACATATTTTCTATTGGATCGAGGTCTGGGCATTGACTAGGCCATTCCAACACATTTACATGTTTCCCCTTAAACCACTCAAGTATTGCTTTAGCAGTGTGTTTGGGGTCATTGTCCTGCTGGAAGATGAACCTCCAGCCTAGCCTCAAATCACACACAGAGTAGTATAGGTTTTTCTCAATAATATTACTGTATTCAGCACCATCTTTCCCTCAACTCTGACCAATTTCCCAGTCCCGACTGCTGAAAAACATCCCCGCAGCATGATGCTGCCACCACCATGTTTCTCTGTGGGGGTGGTGTTCTTTGGGTGATGTGTTGGGTTTGCACCAGACATCGCGTTCTCTTTGATGGCCAAAAAAGTAAAATTTTTAGTCTCATCAGACCAGAGCACCTTCCTCTATACATTTTGGGAGTCTCCCACATGCCTTTTCACAAACTTAAAATGGGCATTTTGTTTTTTGCTGAAAGTAATGGCTTTCTTCTGTCCACTCTGCCATAAAGCCCAACTCTATGGAGCATATGGAGTATTGTCGTCCTATGTACAGATACTGCAGTCTTTGCTGAACAGCTCCTCCAGGCTTAACTTAGGTCTCTGTGCTGCCTCTCTGATTATTGCCCTCCTTGCCCGGTCCGCGAGTTTTGGTGTGCGGCTGTTTCTTGTCAGGTTTGCTGTTGTGCCATGTTCGTTCCATTTTGCTATGATAGATTTGATGGTGCTTCTAGGGATCATCAAAGATTTGGATATTTTTTTATAACCTAACCCTGACTTGTACTTAACAACATTATCCCTTACTTGTTTGGAGACTTCCTTGGTCTTCATGACAGTGTTTGGTTAGTGGTGCCTCTTGCTTAGGTGTTGCAGCCTCTGGGGCCTTTCAAAAGGGGTCATGTGACACAGGTGGACATCATGTCACTAATTATGTGACTTCTGAATGTATTTGGTTGCACCAGAGATTTTTATGGGCTTCATAACAAAGAGGGGTGAATATATGCGTACATGCCAATTATCATTTTTTTTTTATTTCTGTAAAATAGTTTTATGTATATATTTTTTTAATTTTACTTCAGCAACTTAGACTATTGTGTTCTGATCTATCACATATAATTAAGATAAAAAAAAAAAAAAAAACATTGAACTAAAGGCTGTAATGTAACAAAATAGGTAAAAAGCCAAGGGGGTGAATACTTTTGCAAGGCACTGTAACTGCAGTTCTCCAGTTCCTTCTCTGTACTACTCACAGTTCCATACGGATTGTATCACTTTGTAGAGAAGAGAAGACTGCAGTTAACCACTTAAGCCCCGGACCAATACGCTGTCTAAAGACCCAAGGTGTTTTTACAATTTGTCACTGCGCTGCTTTAACTGGTAATTGCGCGGTCATGCAATGTTGTACCGAAACGAAATTTGCGTCCTTTTCTTCCCACAAATAGAGCTTTCTTTTGATGGTATTTGATTGCCTATGCGATTTTTATTTTTTGCGATATAAACGGAAAAAGACCGAAAATTTTGAAAACAAAAGATTTTTCTTATAACAAAAAGTAAAAAATATCAAATAAACTACATTTTAGTCAAACATTTAGGCCAAAATGTATTCAGCCACATGTCTTTTGTAAAAAAAATCGCAATAAGCGTATATTTATTGGTTTTCGCAAAAATTATAGCGTCTACAAACTAGGGTACATTTTCTGGAATTTACACAACTTTTATTTTATGACTGCCTATCTCATTTCTTGAGGTGCTAAAATGGCAGGGCAGTACAAAACCCCCCCAAATGACCCCATTTTGGAAAGTAGACACCCCAGGGAAACTGCTGAGAGGCATGTTGAGTCCATTGAATATTTTTTTTTTTTGTCCCAAGTGATTGAATAATGACAAAAAAATAAAAATAAAAAAAAATTACAAAAAGTTGTCACTAAATGATATATTGCTCACACATGCCATGGTTATATGTGGAATTGCACCCCAAAATACATTCTGCTGCTTCTTCTGAGTACGGGGATACCACATGTGTGGGACTTTTTGGGAGCCTAGCCACGTACGGGACCCCGAAAACCAAGCACCGCCTTCAGCATTTCTAAGGGCGCAAATTTTTGATTTCACTCCTCACTACCTATCACAGTTTCGAAGGCCATAAAATGCCAAAATAGCACAAAACCCCCCCAAATGACCCCATTTTGGAAAGTAGACACCCCAAGCTATTTGCTGAAAGGCGTGTCGAGTCCATGGAATATTTTATATTTTGACACAAGTTGCGGGAATATGACAAACTGATTTTTTTTTGCACAAAGTTGTCACTAAATGATATATTTCTCACACATGCCATGGTTATATGTGGAATTGCACCCCAAAATACATTCTGCTGCTTCTCCTGAGTACAGGGATACCACATGTGTGGGACTTTTTGGGAGCCTAGCCGCGTACGGGACCCCGAAAACCAATCACCACCTTCAAGATTTCTAAGGGCATAAATTTTTGATTTCACTCCTCACTACCTATCATAGTTTTGAAGGCCATACAATGCCAAGATGGCACACAACCCCCCCAAATGACCCCATTTTGGAAAGAAGACACCCCAAGCTATTTGCTGAGAGGCATGTTGAGTCCATGGAATATTTAATTTTTTTTGCCCCAAGTGATTGAATATTGACCAAAAAAATAAATAAAAAATAAATTACAAAACGTTGTCACTAAATTATATATTTCTCACACATGCCATGGTTATATGTGGTATTGCACCCCAAAATACATTCTGCTGCTTCTCCTGAGTACGGGGATACCACATGTGTGGGACTTTTTGGGAGCTTAGCCGCGTACGGGACCCCGAAAACCAATCACCACCTTCAAGATTTCTAAGGACATAAATTTTTGATTTCACTCACACAAATCTTGAAGGTGGTGATTGGTTTTCGGGGTCCCGTACGCGGCTAAGCTCCCAAAAAGTCCCACACATGTGGTATCTCCGTACTCAGGAGAAGCAGCAGAATGTATTTTGGGGTGCAATTCCACATATAACCATGGCATGTGTGAGAAATATATCATTTAGTGACAACGTTTTGTAATTTTTTTTTTTGGTCAATATTCAATCACTTGGGGCAAAAAAATGTAATATTCCATGGACTTAACATGCCTCTCAGCAAATAGCTTGGGGTGTCTTCTTTACAAAATGGGGTCATTTGGGGGGGTTGTGTGCCATCTTGGCATTTTATGGCCTTCAAAACTATGATAGGTAGTGAGGAGTGAAATCAAAAATGTATGCCCTTAGAAATCTTGAAGATGGTGATTGGTTTTCGGGGCCCCGTACGTGGCTACAGGAAGAATGTTGCGCTATTATTAAAAAACTAAACTAAACAAACAGTTGATACCCAAAAAAAATATATATTGAAAATATTATGAATGCAAAAAAACCCTAAATGAAAGAGGAAAAAAATGAATAACTGGCAAAAAGAGTCTTTGTGTCAATCAAAAAATCGTTGCAAGCAAGTTCTTCAATATTGAATAGACTGTTGGAAACATATGCGATGATCGACACCACTAGATAGAAAGGTGGAGGCTTACCGGATGGCAAGCAATGACCAGCTTGCGGCTGCAAACCCCAGCCAGGGCCTTTTGATGATCCTCGTAGGGGGATGACAAGGGGGTGGATGTTGAAGCTTCCCGCACCAAGAGCCACAAGATCACGGCGTGTCACACACAAAAAGAAGGAACTCCTCTATTACCTGCTCAGTGGTCACTCGGTGGCCTCCAGCTGATGTACAGAGTGAGAAGGGAAGAAGTGTGAGCCCAATCACTGTATACAGACCACCATGTCACAGGAAAGTCCCAATATCTTCAATCCCTGAACACACAAATGACCACACATCACATGGACCCAAACAGTCTATTCAATATTGAAGAACTTGCTTGCAACGATTTTTTGATTGACACAAAGACTCTTTTTGCCAGTTATTCATTTTTTTCCTCTTTCATTTAGGGGTTTTTTGCATTCATAATATTTTCAATATATATTTTTTTTGGGTATCAACTGTTTGTTTAGTTTAGTTTTTTAATAATAGCGCAACATTCTTCCTGTTCCTTACGTGATTTGTGTTTGTATGACATTGTCATGTTGCAGCTTAGCTAGTTATTCTATATGTTAAAGCGCGGTATTTCCTTTTCCGTACGTGGCTAGGCTCCCAAAAAGTCCCACACATGTGGTATCCCCGTACTCAGGAGAAGCAGCAGAATGTATTTTGGGGTGCAATTCCACATATAACCATGGCATGTGTGAGAAATATATCATTTAGTGACAACTTTGTGCAAAAAAAAATCAGTTTATCATATTCCCGCAACTTGTGTCAAAATATAAAATATTCCATGGACTCGACATCCCTCTCAGAAAATAGCTTGGGGTGTCTACTTTCCAAAATGGGGTCATTTGGGGGGTTTTTGTGCTATTTTGGCATTTTATGGCCTTCGAAACTGTGATAGGTAGTGAGGAGTGAAATCAAAAATTTACACCCTTAGAAAGCCTGAAGGCGGTGATTGTTTTTTGGGGTCCCGTACGCGGCTAGGCTCCCAAAAAGTCTCACACATGTGGTAGCCCCGTACTCAGGAGAAGCAGCAGAATGTATTTTGGGGTGTAATTCCACATATGGGGGGAGTATGTTTTGCGCGTGGGTGTAAGCGTTACTGGCACTAACTAGCTACCTAGCGGCACCAGCGACACTAATACAGCGATCAGAAAAATTATCGCTTAGTGATGCTGGCAATAGGGGGGTGAAAGGGTTAACTCTAGGGGCAATCAGGGGTTAAAACCTTTATTAGAAAATGTATGGGGGTACCTAACGCTATAAAAACCTAGCGGGCGAACCTCAAAAAATAACTAGCTACCTAGCGGCACTAATACAGCGATCAGAAAAATGATTGCTTAGTGACGCTGGTAATAGGGGGTAAAAGGGTTAACTCTAGGGGCAATCAGGGGTTAAAACCTTTATTAGAAAATGTATGGGGGTACCTAACGCTATAAAAACCTGGCGGGCGAACCTCAAAAAATAACTAGCTACCTAGCGGCACCAGCGACACTAATACAGCGATCAGAAAAAAACGATTGCTTAGTGACGCTGGCAATAGGGGGTGAAAGGGTTAACTCTAGGGGCAATCAGGGGTTAAAAACCTTTATTAGAAAATGTATGGGGGTACCTAACGCTATAAAAACCTGGCGGGCGAACCTCAAAAAATAACTAGCTACCTAGCGGCACCAGCGACACTAATACAGCGATCAGAAAAACGATCGCTTAGTGACGCTGGCAATAGGGGGTGAAAGGGTTAACTCTAGGGGCAATCAGGGGTTAAAACCTTTATTAGAAAATGTATGGGGGTACCTAACGCTATAAAAACCTGGCGGGCGAACCTCAAAAAATAACTAGCTACCTAGCGGCACCAGCGACACTAATACAGCGATCAGAAAAATGATCGCTTAGTGACGCTGGCAATAGGGGGTGAAAGGGTTAACTCTAGGGGCAATCAGGGGTTAAAACCTTTATTAGAAAATGTATGGGGGTACCTAACGCTATAAAAACCTGGCGGGCGAACCTCAAAAAATAACTAGCTACCTAGCGGCACCAGCGACACTAATACAGCGATCAGAAAAACGATCGCTTAGTGACGCTGGCAGTAGGGGGTGAAAGAGTTAACTCTAGGGGCAATCAGGGGTTAAAACCTTTATTAGAAAATGTATGGGGGTACCTAACGCTATAAAAACCTGGCGGGCGAACCTCAAAAAATAACTAGCTACCTAGCGGCACCAGCGGCACTAATACAGCGATCAGAAAAACGATCGCTTAGTGACGCTGGCAATAGGGGGGTGAAAGGGTTAACTCTAGGGGCAATCAGGGGTTAAAACCTTTATTAGAAAATGTATGGGGGTACCTAACGCTATAAAAACCTGGCGGGCGAACCTCAAAAAAAAACTAGCTACCTAGTGGCACGAGCGACACTAGTACAGCGATCAGAAAAACGATCGCTTAGTGACGCTGGCAAAAGGGGGGTGAAAGGGTTAACTAGGGGGTGATCAAGGGGTTAAAAGTGTTAGGTCCAGTGTAGCCCCCTACCCCCCCCCCCCCCAATAAAGGTTTTAACCCCTTGATCACCCCCTAGTTAACCCTTTCACCCCCCTTTTGCCAGCGTCACTAAGCGATCGTTTTTCTGATCGCTGTATTAGTGTCGCTCGTGCCGCTAGGTAGATAGTTTTTTTTGAGGTTCGCCGCCATGTTTTTATAGCGTTAGGTACCCCCGTAAATTTTCTAACGCTATAAAAACATGGCGGCGAACCTCAAAAAAAAACTAGCTACCTAGTGGCACGAGCGACACTAATACAGCGATCAGAAAAACGATCGCTTAGTGACGCTGGAAAAAGGGGGGTGAAAGGGTTAACTAGGGGGTGATCAAGGGGTTAAAACCTTTATTGGGGGGGGGGGGGGGGGGCTATCCTGGACCTAACACTAACTGCCTGACACTAACTGCCTGTCACACTGAAACTAAATGCAGTGATCAGTAAATGATCACTGCAATTTAGTGACGGTGTGACAGGGGGGGGCTGGTGGGGGTGACGGGGGGGGGATCGTAAGCCTATGTGTCTGTGTGTCAGTGTAGTGCTTGTGTACTCACTGTGTGATGTCTCCGCTCCTCCGCCGGACGAAAATACCGGCGGGAGGAGCGGTGACATCACTTCCTCCTCTGCCTGTGTTTACAATGCAGGCAGAGGAGGGCGGGGGAGGAAGCTGATTGGCTGGGGAGCGATCCGGAGGGGGCGGACAAAAACGAACTGCCGCCCCCGCATCCCGGATCGCTCCTGAAGATTACCGACCCGCGCCATGTACCGGGGGGGGTCCCGATCGGACCCCCGACCCCCGTCAAGCAGGGCACGTACAGGTACGTTGATGTGCCTGTCCGTGCCATTCTGCTGACGTATATGTACATGAGCGGGTCGGGAACTGGTTAAACAAGTAAAACCCATGTAGGAGGATTTTTTTTTTTAAATCTCTCTATCATCTGAGGCTATTCACTTCACTGGGTATATGTGAGCGGTTACATCCACTTTAAGTATGGCTGTGTGAACGAGGCCTTAAATTATTGTAATTGCATAACTTTTGTCCTTGTTACTCAACTATGTTTCTTGTATTTGCATTGTGTTATAATAAAAATGTCACATTTTTGATATTTTTAAGTAGTGCAAGTGATTTGGTTATGAAGGTGGATTCTCTTCTCTCATCTATGTCCAAAGGAGAGTCAAGGCAAGACTTACAGTTTGGGAAACAGAAACATAGGTAATGACTTTTAAAATGTAATGTGTGTGTGTGTGTGTGTGTGTGTGTGTGTGTATATATATATACCTATATATATATACATATATATATGTATGTATGTATGTATGTATGTATGTATGTATGTATGTATGTATGTGTGATATATATATATATATATATAGACCATGCACTGAAGAATACTGTATTTAAAGTAAAACATGTCTACCTTTGTGAAAGATATTGGGATTTCTGGTGTACTCTTTGCAGATTTTTTTTGTGTGGTGTAATATATGTGATGTTGTATAATGACTGTATTTGCACATTTAATCCCGACTTTAATCATTTCAGGTTTTAATATATTCTGAGAAGTGTTTTAATAAAACGTGCAAGAAATATGCAAATGTACTCTTAAAACAAAATCTTTTTCTCTAGAGCATGTTCCAGTAATATTTTTTTTTACTTTGTTCCTGTGAAAAAAACACTTATTTCTAGCTGTGACATCACCAGTCTTGTAACTTTGCGTGCTTCTTAATGTTGCCAACATGTGCAACCTGGAATCCTTTGCTCTGCTCCTAGCAGTGGAACCTGTCCTGTTTAACCACTGTATGATCTTGGCCACTGTGCTGCAGCTCAGTTTCAGGGTTTTGGCAATCTTCTTATAGCCTAGGCCATCTTTATGTAGAGCAACAATTATTTTTTTTCAGATCCTTAGAGAGTTCTTTGCCATGAGGTGCCATGGTGACCAGTATGAGAGTGTGAGAGCGATAACACCAAATTTAACACACCTGCTCCTTGTAACACTAACAAGTCACATGACACAGAGGATTTGGACATTTTCACTTAGGGGTGTACTCACTTTTGTTGCCAGCGGTTTAGAGATTAATGGCTGTGTATTGAGTTATTTTGAGGGGACAGCAAATTCACACTGTTATACAAGCTGTGCACTCACTAATTTGCATTGTAGTCAAGTGTCATTTCTTTAGTAGTGTCACATGAAAAGATATAATAAAATATTTAAAAAAATGTGAGGGGTGTACTCTTGTGAGATACTGTATGTCCTGTTATTGGAGTCCTTTTTGTTGGATATGGCCAGTTCCTCTGTCCTTTGAGATAAGGTTTTTTCTTACAGTCATGTAGGACTTTATGGCCCAAATCACACAGTTATTTGCTGACTCTTACCACAGAGGCCACAAGCATACCCCTGGCTCTATCCCAGCAGGTTCTGTATCTGATCCACCTCTGGCCTGGGTACCTTTGGGCCCTCAGTCGTTAAGACTGTGTCTGATTGGAATCACTCCACTCATACAGTTCAGCAAAAAAAACAGACAAATGTTGACTTCTCACGAACGGGACTGCTGGAAAATTTCAGCTCTAGCAGCGCTACAGCCAGTAGGCTGCAGTACTAATAAGTGTATTTTGACAGTGGGGAGGCAGGGGAGTCTCCCAATGTCCGAATACTATAGTGCAGTGGGAAGAATTTCCACATTCACACCGAATGTGTGGATGGGGGGGAATGTTTTTTTGTTTTTCAGCCGGCTGGCTAACCCATGTAAGCGCAGCTTTACCGTCCATGCAATGACTCCAAAGTAAAGAGAACATTTTGACTTTTCTCAAATGTGTGCATCACTCTGAAACTAGAAGATTAACATGTTGCTTTTTACCACTGCTGCGGTTGATTACTTGCATAGAGCAAAAGGCTCTAGCTTTAAACTTCAGTTGTGATGGTTTGTTGGGGGCTTCCTGGCTTTCTTTTTTTGCATTGGTTTCCTGTTAGTACACATGCATAGGACAAACTGTGGAAACTGTATCCAAGAAACATCTGATCCACATGGCCTTCGAGGGTCGACTTCTCTTCAGAACAACATTTACTATCATTAAGAATAGGAGAGGTAACTGTCAGCGCAGATACAAAGTGCATGTATAAGTAGGGGTATGGTGATTAGTCCATTAGAAATAATAGTAACAGGCAGTTCAATGGTTAAAAATGCAGGTGATGTGGCTGTTCAATGGCGGCTGCTGTCCTCCGAGAGCTGTCTCTGTGGTAAACATCAGCCTGAAGACTCCACACATTTTGCTATCTTCACTTTTAAGCAGCCCATGGATCCAGGACTAGGACTACAGGATGTTACAGATGAGCCTTCTTTCCTTACCGTCTTGTAAGTGTGTTTTGTACAATGTGTCATTAAAAGAACCTATTTAATACTGCACTTAGGTGGTGCTTCCTTTCTCTACCCCTCTACTATCATTATCAAGAATGCTACTGGTGACAGGAGCACACATTGTCCACAGAAAAAGTAGCCCAAAGGACTGCAAAATCTTTTTTCTTTTTATTTGTTGATACATGTCTTTTATTTCCCAGCTCTAGTGCCCTCCATGTTGAGGCCCCCCTTAAGCTTGACTCCTAGTCAACCCACAAGGATTGGGAGTCGAAGTCTGACAAATCTTTAGATAAGCCTTTCTCTGCTTGCTGATCCTCCTCCCCCCACTTTCCAGAGTAGGGGGATATTCGTTAATCTTTGTGGACACTTGCATCTCAAATATTTGAGTGCAGGAGGTCGTATACTGAAGCTACAGAGTGGAGTTTTATTCCACGCCCCTCTTCAGTTTCTCACCTCTACTTCCCTGTGTGCACTGATTAGAAGATCTTTGTCAAGCCCTCTTCCGGACCAAGGTGTCATTACCCCTATTCCTGTAGCAAAAAGGTTTCAAGGATTGTACTCCAACCTGTTCACAGTTCCGAGACCCAAAGGTGTTACGGTTCTAAGAGTCCATGCACACAGAGCTTAAAAATGCCAGTTCTTTTGGCAGAAAAAAATGCTCATACACAGTGGATATAAACAATTTACATACCCCTGTTAAAATGTCAGGTTTCTGTGATGTAAACAAATTAGACAAAGATAAATAAGTTTAGAACTTTTTCCACTTTTAATGTGACCTATAAACCGTACAACTCTGTTGAACAACAAACTGACATCTTTTATGTGAAGGAAAATAAAAATAAAAAAATATTATGGTTGCATAAGTGTGCAGACCCTTAAACTAATGCCGCGTTACACACGGTCGTTTTTTTGTGATGGAAAAAAAGACATTTTTAAAAACGTCATTTAAAATGACCGTGTGTGGGGAAAACGTTGTTTTATGTCTTCTGAAAAACTACAAAAAAAAATTTGAACATGCTTCAATTTTTTGTCGTTTTTCAAAACGTCGTTTTTTGTGTCATTTAAAATGATAGTGTGTGGGTAAAACGACGTTTAAAACAACGTTTTTAAACCCGCGCATGCTCAGAAGCAAGTTATGACGTGAGCTTGAATGGAGTGCCGTCGTACGTGCTGAACGTAACCGCGCTTTGCTAGAGCATTTTGAAAAAACGATGGTGTAGGCAACGTCGTTTTTTAAAATGAAATTTGAAAAACGTTGTTTTGTTTCATGATATAAAACGTCGTTTTATTTCATCACAAAAAACGACCGTGTGTACGCGGCATAATACTTTGTTGAAGAACCTCTTCATTTTATTACAGCACTCAGTCTTTTTGGGTATGAGTCTATCAGCATGGCACATCTTGACTTGGCAATATTGGCCCGCTCTTTGCAAAAACACTCCAAATCTGTCAGATTGTGAGGGCATCTCCTGTGCACAGCCCTCTTCAGATCACCCAACATATTTTCAATGGGTTTCAGGTCTGTCTGGGCCATTCCAAAACTTTAATCTTCTTCTGGTGAAGCCATTCCTTTGTTGATTTGGATGTATGCTTTGGGTCATTGTCATGCTCAAAGATAAAGTTCTTTGGAACTGTTCTTAATTCCCTCTACCTTGATTAAGGCCCCTGTTCCAGCTAAAGAAAAACTGCTCTAAAGCATGATGCTGCCACCACCATGCTTCACTTTGGGTATTATTATATTTTTTTTGGTGATGTGCAGTGTTTTTTTACACCAAATATATCTTATGGAATTATACACAAAAAGTTGAGCCTCGGTTTCATCAAACAATAACACCTATTCCCACAAGCTTTTGGGAGACTTCAGATGTGTTTTTGCAAAATGTAGCCAGTCTTGGATGTTTTTCCTTGTAAGAAAAGGCTTTCCATAGCCCAAACATATGCAGAATACGGGAGATTGTCATCACATGTACCACACAGCCAGTACTTGCCAGATATTCCTGCAGCTCCTTTAAGCTCCTCTTGGCAGTCTCTCTCCCCTATTTTCTTCTCGTCTTTTTTATCAGTTTTGGAGGGACATGCAGTGCTTGGTAATGTCACTGTCGTGACATACTTTCTCCACTTGATGATGACTGTTTTCACTGTGTTCCATGGTATATCTAATGCATTGGAAATTATTTTGTACACTTCTGACTGATACCTTTTAACAATGAGATCTGTAATGCTTTGGAAGCTCTATTTTGTTGCAGGATGCGACTAAGAAAATGTTAGGAAAGACCTACTAGAACAATGTTTATCAACTCCAGTCCTCAAGTACCTTCAACTTGATTTGATCACTTTTACTGCCTAAGGCTGGGTTCACACTACTACACTACTTTCATCCTACTTTGCTCTGTGTTCAATGTTTCCCTATGAGAGCATCTTGTAGCGTCCTACACAAGTCGGTCCGACTTTGAAAATGCTCCCTGTACTACTTTTGGTCCTACATTGATCCTACTTCAGGCCCATTGAATATCATTGAAGTCGGACCAAAGTAGTATCCTGTTCATGAAAGTAGGATGGATGTAGGACCAATGTAGGATAAATGTAGGACCAATGTAGCAGAGCAAAGTAGGATGAAAGTAGTGTAGTAGTGTGAACCCAGCCTTAGTATTTACCACAGCCATTTCATCTGAGGGAAATCCTGAAATCATGACCTGTTGGGGGGAAACATTGTACTAGAACAGCTGAACTTTATTTGGGGTTAATTAGAGCCACTTTAAATGATGGCAGGTGTGTACTGACTCCTATTTAACATGAGTTTGAATGTGATTGCTTAATTCTGAACACAGCTACATCCCCAGTTATAGGAGAGTGTGCACATTTATACAACCACATTATTTTATTTTTACTCCCCTCCCCCAAACAATTTCAGTTATTTAAGTTTGTTTTTTAATTGAGTTGTACAGTTTATTAGGTCACATTAAAGGTGGAAAAAATGTTCTAAAAAATTATTTATCTTTTTGTCTCATTTTCTTTTTTTACATAACAGAAACCTAACATTTCAACACAGGTGTATAGACTTTTTATATCCACTGTAGAGCGTTTTTGTACATGCATTTAGGAGCATTAAGCGTTGTTTTCTGCCAGAAAACTGCTCTCAAAAACCGAGTCAGAAGGGTTTTTATTCTGCCTCTAAACGCTGAGCTTAAAATTATGTCTCTAAGGGCCAGATCCTCAAAAACCAGGCGCAACTTAATTTTTGGCATTTAAGTTACACCGCCGCAAAATCTCTACCTAAGTGCCCGATCCACAAAGCACTTACCTAGAAATTTTGAGCGGTGTAACTTAAATCCGTCCGGCGCAAGGCGTTCCTCTTCAACTGGGGGCGATTCCCATTTAAATTAGGCGCGCTCCCGCGCCGGCCGTACTGCGCATGCTCGTGACGCCATTTTCCCGACGTGCATAGCGCGAAATTACGTTACGCCGAGCTTTGTGGATCGCGACGGGTCAATAAAGTTGCCTCGGGGAAAAAAAAAAGATAAGGCGAAAAAAAAAAAATTTAAAACAAAAAAAAAAATTGCGTCGCTGGACAGAAGGGTCTGCTTTTACATGGTGTAAACAGTTTACACTTTGTAAAAGCAGCCCTAATTTTGCGTTTGCAAACTAAAACTTACGGAGAAAAAACGAAGCGTAAAAGCTTCGTGGATCTCCGTAAGTGCTAATTTGCATACCCGAGGCGGCATTTCGACACGAAATGCCCCCAGCGGCGGATGCGGTACTGCATCCTAAGATCCGGCAGTGTAAGTCCCTTACACATGTCAGATCTTCTGCCTAACTATGGGAAACTGATTCTGTGGATCAGTTCCATAGTTAGAAACAGGGATACGACGGCGTAACAGCAGTTACGCCGGCGTATCCCTTTTGAGGATCAGGCCCTAAATGTCCTAATGTGTATGAACACATAAAATAACATTGAGTTGCTTCTACAGGCAAAACGTTAAAGTCCTCTAGAAGTGTGCATGAGACCTCAATATCTTCATTTGAGCTCAGAAATTCACCATCGATTCCACTAGCTGTCAATGGCTCCCTTGGCCAAGGGAGATTTTTTGGCTTCTGTGTGGATATCAAAGATGTATATCTACATATCCCTATTTTCCCAGCACATCAGCCTTATCTACACTTTTCTATGGGCAACCTACCTACTAGCTAGTTTGCAGCCCTGCCATTTGGTCTCTTTTCTGCACCAAAGTGTTAGCCCCAGTATTAGACCTTCTGCGCTCTCGTGGGATACTTGGACTACCTTCTCAAATTCAACCTCTCCAATCCAGGAGTTGTCCGACTCTCCACATATGCATACGGTTTTTGGGCTTGATGATGGCTTGTTTCAAGGGAGTTTAATTTTCCAAATGTTACTCCAGACCTCTGCAATGCATCAATCTGTTATCGTGGAGTAATTTATCCAAGTCCCTGGATGATTTGTTTCATACCAGATTACCCCTGACCTTGTGGCTCAGGAATATGGCTCTGGAAAATCCTTCCTTTGTATCTTGAAGATCCTCACAATGGGTGACAGCCTGTTGAGCTTGGGAGGAATCTTGAGCACCTTGCTATTACAGAGGTCTTGGTCTCTGATCATCATCCTGGAACTTTTGGACATTTGGCTTTCTCTGCTATCCTGCTTGAAGATTATTTGGTTCGGATTCAGTTGGACAATGCCACAGTAGTAGCATATACAGCAAGAATATTCAGAGCTGTTGGACTGTGCAATCTATCTGCCGTGGCTGTGTATGTTTTTATAAGCATTCACCACTGATGATGTGAGCTGTCTGCTGCTACTTGTAAACATACACAGGCTTGGTAGATTGATCGCACAGCGCTGAGTAGATCAGGTGGATCATCAATCAAGCCTATGGTCTCAAGGATTCGTTCCACCCTTTCCTGTTAAGGCACACTGTACTAGATCTGTGCTTGCTTCTTGGGCCTTTCAGGATCAGCAGCTATTTTCCAGATTTTCAAGGTTTCTTTTGTTCACATGTTCTCGAAAATCTACCAGGTGGACATTGCGACCTCATCGTATACCAGCTTTAGATGTAAGGCCATTCAGATGACTCTTTGAGCTGCATGAATTCCCCAGATCTTTGTTTTTTTAATGCCTGTTGAAGTTTGTTGCTGTGTTGTCCACCCTTTATTTGCTTTTGCAAATCCAAAGACGAAAACCTTTTTTTGTCCTTCAATGGAAAAGAAAGAAAATAGGAATTTTGCACTCCCCATAAAAAAATGATTTTCTAGGAGACTATTGAGGAACACCCCTGTGTCTTTATGATCATAGTTTTGGTACAGCTTGCTACAAAACTGAGGCATTCTGGTAGTAGGAGGAGTTTTTTTCCTTGAATGCCCCACAGATTTTTTTTTCCAAGTGTTCAATCTTTATTTAGGCATCAGAATAACTAAAATCCTTGCTGTGTCCCTCAACGGACTCCAACAAATGATATGGTGGGTACACCAATCCTTGTATCCTGGTAATATCACAACATATATAACCTATTTTGATGTACTCCTTTTTAAAGGGGTTGTAAAGGTTTGTCTTTTATTTTCTAAATTGGTTCCTTTAAGCTAGTGCACTTACCTTTTCCTTCCATTTCCTTTCTAAATGTGTTTTTTCTTTGTTTGAATTTCTCACTTCCTGTTTTTCCTCAGTAAGCTTTCCACCATCATCCGAGCAGTGGAAAGTAATTTAGAACAGCTCACTGAACACCTTACTGAGGAGGAACAGGAAGTGAGAAATTCAGACAAAGAAAACAAAGAAAAAAAACATTTAGAAGGGAAATCGAAGGAAAAGGTAAGTGAACCAACAATGCACCAGCTTAAAGGAACCTATTTAGAAAATAAAAAACGAACCTTTACAACCCCTTTAATAGTAAATTCTTATAAATACATTGCGAGTTGTTGAATTCTAGATATTTGGAGAACATGTTAATGTGTTTTGATGTTGGCAAACAGAACCTATTCTGTATTTTATTTGTCAAAGAGTACACGTAAAGATGCACATCCTGTAGCTCTGAACAGATGAAAAAAGTAAACATAAGTTATTTATGGCTTATGGCAAACAAATATGATTTTTTGAGCAGACCTTCACATTGCTTCTTTCTTTACAAAATATGTCTGTCAAACAAAGTACTTTTAACTACAGATTCTCTGCCACTTGATTCTTCTATAGTGATAACAAATATTTCTCTGTTTGATCACCATCAAGAGTGACAATTTTTAGCACTAAGCGAGTACAGATAATACAGAAAATAATAATTATTTCACTGTGCATACCACATAGACTGAGGTGTATTGGATTCAAAGCAGACATTTACCTAAAGGTAAAAAAAAAACAACTGCCATGAGAGAAAATGTAAGCTGTCCTTTGCTTCTGTAAATGGTAGTTTCATGAAATAATATTGATCCTCTTGGTTCAGTAGGTTTAAGTCACTAACCCAAGTTAAAGTGGAGGTTCACCCAAAAACTAAATTTTTAACATTAGATTGAGGCTTGTTTTGTGAAGGGGAATCGGGTGTTTTTTTTAAATCGAAGCAGTACTTACCGTTTTAGAGATGGATGTTCTCCGCCGCTTCCGGGTATGTGCTGCGGGACTGGGCGTTCCTATTTGATTGACAGGCTTCCGACGGTCGCATACAGCGTGTCACGATTTTCCGAAAGTAGCCGAACGTCGGTGCGCAGGCGCTGTATAGAGCCGCACCGACGTTCGGCTTCTTTCGGCTACTCGTGACGCGATGTATGCGACCGTCGGAAGCCTGTCATTCAAATAGGAACGCCCAGTCCCGAAGACCATACCCGGAAGCGGCGGAGAAGATCTATCTCTAAAACGGTAAGTACTGCTTCGATTTAAAAAAAAACACCCGATTCCCCTTGACAAAATGAGCCTCAATCTAATGTTAAAAATTATTTTTCGGGTGAACTCCCGCTTTAGGAATACGTTTTAAAGCTAAACGTCTTCCCTTGCATTGTGGGCATTGGCAATTAACTGCTCATTTATATCTAGAAAAATCTGATGTAAAAGATACTTCCTGATCCTCTGCTTCCGCAGACTCTTACATGCTGCTAGACCAGTCCCTGCAGTCTTTTCCCCTGAACTCTTTCGGTCCAAGGTCCCTTTGATGTTGTCATGACTGATACAGGAATGATAGCCGTGCATTGGACATGAGAACTCAAAGGGATAGTCCAATGCTGGATCAGAAGGTTGTGCCATTTTTAGAGAGCAGAGGATCAGGTAAGTAAAAGTGTTTTTACTGTCACCTAAACTAAATGAGCTGTTAACCCTTTTAGTTTTCCCGGGTTTAGCTTTTTCATTCTCTCGAGACAGATTTATCGTGGAATGGCATTCTGGCAAGATCATTACATAGTAAAAAGTGTTAAAATACAATTACTAGAAATGGGTTACTCTGATGTCCCTGTTGTCAACCGTATACCAAATACCCATTTATTTGGTGATGTATTCAAATATTCGGATTGGATTATCCTTTAATGTCACTCATGTGACATTGTATCTTGCATTTTAGCATTCAGCACATGAACAACATTATCTCTATGAAAGGAAAGTATTTCAGCAGTTTTGGGCTTTCTTTGCTTAGTCATTTAACCAGCAACACCTTTTAGCATAGATTTTATTTTTGTTTTAGAGTATGGAAGGGTTAAAACCTCCAAGTGAATTAAAGATTTTTCCTCAACTCTTGCTTTTGGTGACAATTCTAAGGCCCCGTACTCACGACCAAACATGTCTGCTGAAACTGGTCCGCAGACCAGTTTCAGCAGACATGTTTGGCCGTGTGTTGGCCCGAGCGGACCATTTTCGGGCGGATCGGACAGGTTTCCAGCGGACAACTGTTTCCTGGACTTGCTTTAAAACAGTCCGCTGGAAACCTGTCCGCCCGGACATGTACGGTCATCTGTACAGACCTACCGTACATGTCCTGCCGCCTGCCATCCCTCGCATGCGTCGAATGACTTCGACGCATGCGTGGAAGCATTTTAAAGGCAGGCCGCCCACGTCGCCGCGTCATTGTCGCGGCGACACCGCGGACACGCCCCGCGTATTGTTTACGCGCGGACTTCTGTTCGATGGTGTGTATAGCCATCGAACAGAAGTCCCCGGGCAGTCCCCTGCCAGACATGTCCGATGGAAACGGTCTGCAGACCGTTTTCATCGGACATGTCCTGCCGTGAGTACAAGGCCTAAGTGTTTGAGTTTCCTATCACTTTCAGTCTCAGTGACAATAGTCACAAGGACATATAAGGGGGACACAGGCAGACACATAAACAATTTTAAAGGCCCTTTTTTACCATTAGCTTATAAACAAGGTAATAAATATGCATGTCAAGTTTAACCATTAACATTTGAATAAATTTTTGATTGTCAGTAGCAGATATATAAAGTAAGGTAAATAAAATGTAAAATTGCAGCATGCTTGTTTGTTTGTTTTTTATTTCTAATCCTGTAAGGCCACATTCAAACTGGTAGTGTCAAACCTGCATTTCTTTGTGTTTGGAGGAGATTTGTAAATGCATATAAGTCAGGGAAGCACGTGCACTTGTACACCTCCCACTCCCATCTTGCTTATCTCACCCTACTTCTGCTAACCTCTGGGGATATCTCCCCTAATCCCGGTCCTCCAGTATATCACCCCGGCACCCTCCCTCTTCCAGCATCTGCCACAATTTTCTCTATCTTATCTCAATCCTCTTGCTCCCAAAATCCACCCTCCCCTTCTTATGTGCCCTCTGGAATGCCCACTCTGTCTGAAAAAAGCTCACTTCTGTTCATGACCTTTTTGTCTCCCACTCCCTTAACCTTAGTGTAATCACAGAAACGTGGCTTCAAGAGTCAGATTCTGCCTTGCATGCAGCCCTCTCCCATGGAGGCCTCCACTGGACTCACTCACCCAGACCCAGTGGTTGGAAAGGAGGTGCAGTTGGTTTGCTTCTGTCTCCCCTGAGCACCTTTCAAGTTCTGTCTATCCCTCCTTCTCTATCCTTTTCTTCTTTTGAGACACATTGTATTTGTCTGTTTTCTCCCATTTCTCTAAGGATTGCAGTGATCTAAAGGGGGGAAAAAACTGCGCTAAACCAAATAAATATATAAATGTGTAAAAAAAGCAGCTAGCACACAAACAAACAAAGTAGAGCAAGAGATAAGGGACAATAGTGCAGCGCTAAGTATGTTGTGTACAATACTTATAGTGACAATGTCCATGTGAAGACCATACACCACAAGCAATGCGATGCTGGAGGAGTATAAAGATCACACAACCTAATGTGTGAAATAATAGTCCATAAAACAAAATGACTTTCCAATTGATGACATATAGTATTGAATGTCTAGTTGCCTGAAGAGATCACCGATGCATCAAAATGTAAATATAATGAGATACTCTTACCATGGGGTGTGGACTGTTTTGTAACAGTAAGTCTCATACGCTTGATGGTCACAACGGACCTGGATCACTGCACGAAGGGTCTCCCTGGATGATGATATACGTTTCAATCACTTGGGTGAGATGGAAACCAAAGGCAACAGGAACCGGATTCATGGGCCTTTCCGATGCAGGATGTGAATAGAAAAATTCCAACGAACTCACGGAACAAGGAAGAAACAAAAAGAGTGCTCCAGATGGTGCAGGTCAAAATAAACGGTGACAGGTTTTATTTTTAAAAATTCATATAACAAAAAAGGAATAAAGTGATCACATGAAAATATAAAAGCAGTATAGGGTGCTGAAAATCGGAAACCAACGTGTTTCGGCTTAGAGAGCCGTCACCAGGGGCATGTTACTGCACCCCCATACTGCTTGCTTTTATACATGTACCAGACCAAGGCCGGCCCAAACAGGGGCGGGTACAGGAAATGCTATAACAGATCATAAGGGAGCAGGAAATGATGTAGTGCATGTTACATACATCATAAATGCACCCAGCACATACATAAATTAACCAAATATAGATTTTTTTTTTTTTTAAAGAACTCTAAAAATTCATGGGCACATATGTATATTAGATGGGGTTAAAAACATCTTAAACTACAGATGTCAAAAGATGAACCTCCTTATACTCAAATAGGATGACTATAATAATAATGTGATCTGGTGGTCTTATGGGCACGATACATAGACGACATCCTCTTCCTCTGGAAAGGCAATAGGGAGTCCTTAGACTCCTTTATGGCCTGCCTGAACAATAATGATCGTGGCATTGTTTTGTCATACGAGGCGAGCCCTATGTCCATTCATTTTTTGGACTTAGAGATTTCAGCCATCAACGATCACTTTGAATTTAAAACCTACCTACCGGAATTAATACATTCCTGTCGATAGTTGCCATCACCGCCAGTGGTTATAGTCTGTTCCTCGAGGCGAATTTCTCCACCTCAGGAGGAATTGTACCAACCAGAGAGATTTTCAGTCCCAATGTGGTATCCTAAGAGGGAGGTTCCTGGACAAAGGGTATCAGCCCACTGCACTGGATGATGCCATCAATGCAGTGTCCACCATTGGGAGACCCTCCCTTTTAGTTGACAAACCACAAACTGGCAGAGATGATAGGTTTAAGTGGTCATTTTTCACTGCATACTCTACCCAATATAGTGACATTAAAAAGATCCTAAACAGGCATTGGAAAGTCTTATGCCGTGATAAAATTCTTGGACCTTCCCTACCTAAAAAAGCGGAGTTATTTTCAGCGGAGCACGCTCTATTCAGAGCGATGTGGCTCCCAATACCATCGATCCTCCCAAAAAGGCCTTGTTTTTCCCTGAAGCTAATGGTTATCATCCGTCTCTGGATATTGTTAGTAAGGTCTCTGTGGTGGTTGCCTCCCTATCTGGGCAGGTTGGTAAACCTCATACACAGATATTGCACAAAACCATTTTTTTACATTATAAGTTTCCTGCTCATTGGCTCATTTTGTTGTTATGCCATTATGCGCATATATATTGATTTGTGGCCCCTAGGTTTGCCTATTACAGACATGGAGCCTTTGTCTTCGTGTATGGGCATTCCTATAGAGGGCGAGTCTGTTTGGTTTGATCGCATGATGTTAGGTCATCGTCATGCGATCCTTCCATTGGCTGACACTACGGGCCACGGGGTCCCCTGTACCGGAGTGTCATTGGTTCATGTTCCATATTGCCAGTTTTTAGTGGGTGGTCAACTGGCCACCAACACTGGAGCGCGATTGGTCGACGCTCCTGGGAACGCGATTGGTTGCGGCTCCGGTGTCGTGACATCACCGCGCACTGTCCCCGGTGACTGTGGCGAGCTCGCAGTGAGGCGCCTTGCGTGCACCGTCTGCGGGGTTTGAATCGGAGCCTTAATGAGGGGGTTCCCTTGGGGATGTTTGCCCACAAGCTAGCATACATCTGGCGATCGCCGTGACGTCAGTGAACAGCGTCCAGGCGATGCCTGGGGTTACATCCGGTGTATGAGGTGTGGTCACATCACATACATGAGGTGTCCCCAAACGTTATTACTGAATGGTGTCACCTGCATAGGAATCACATTATTATAGTCATCCTATTTGAGTATAAGGAGAATTCATCTTTTGACATCCGTAGTTTAAGATGTTTTTAACCCCATCTAATACACATATGTGCCCATGAATTTTTAGAGTTATTTTAAAACAATTTTTTCTATTTTTGGGGAGTGCAGTTATGATGTATGGAACATGCACTACATAATTTCCTGCTCCCTTATAATCTATTATACCATTTCCTGTTCCCGCCCCTGTTTGGGCCGGCCTTGGTCTGGTACATGTATAAAAGCAAGCAGTATGGGGTGCAGTAACATGCCCCTGGTGACGGCTCTCTAAGCCGAAACGCGTCGGTCTCCGCTTTACAGCACCCTATACTGCTTTTATATTTTCATGTGATCACTTTTTTATTCGTTTTTTGTAATATGAATTTTTAAGAAAAAAACCTGTCACGGTTTATTTTGACCTGCACCATATGGAGCACTCTTTTTGGTTTCTTCCTTGTTGCTCCGTGAGCTCTTTGGAATCTTTCTATTCGCATCCTGCATCGGAAGGCCCATTTATCCGGTTTCCGTTTGCCTTTGGTTTCCATCTCAGTGATTGAAACGTATATCATCATCCGGGGAGACCCTTCGTGCAGTGATCCAGGTCCGTTGTGACCATCAAGCGTATGAGACTTACTGGTAAGAGTACCTTATTATATTTACATTTTGATTCATCAGTGATCTTCAGGCAACTAGTCATTCAATACTATGGGCTAGATTCACATACCTTTAGGCGGGCATAGCGTATCTCCTATACGCTACGCCGCCGTAACTTTGAGAGGCGAGTATGGTATTCTCAAAGATTTTGCGGCCGAAGTTGCGGCGTAGCGTATTAGGGCCGGCATAAGCCCGCCTAATTCAAATGTTGAAGCTGTGGGCGTGTTTTATGTATATTAAGTGTGACCCCACATAAATGACGTCTCGATCGTACGGCACATGCGCCGTCCGTGGATGTATCCCAGTGCGCATGCTCCAAATGACGTCGGCAAATCGTCAATGCTTTCGACGTGAACGTAAATTACGGCCAGCCCCATTCACTGACGAGTTACGCAAACGACGTAAAACTTGAAAAATTTGACGCGGTTCCGACGTCCATACTTAACATTGGCTGCGCCATCTTTTTGGTGGTTTATCTTTACGCCTGAAAACCCCTTACGTAAACGGCGTGTCTTTACTGCGACGGCCGGGCGTACGTTCGTGAATAGGCGTATCTAGCTAATTTACATATTCTAGGTGTAAATCAGCGTACTCGCCCCTATCGGCCAGCGTAAATATGCAGTTAAGATACGACGGCGTAGGAGACTTACGCCGGTCATATCTTAGCAATATTTAAGCGTATCTCAGTTTGAGAATACGCTTAAATATACGACGGCGGGGATTCGGACTTACGACGGCGTATCTACTGATACGCCCGTCGTAAGTCTACCTGAATCTGGCCCTATGTCATCAATTGGAAAGTCATTTTGTTTTATGGACTATTATTTCACACATTAGGTTGTGTGATCTTTATACTGATCCAGCATCGTGGTGTATGGTCTTCACATGGACTTTTTCTTTTTTCACATTTATTAAGGTGTAATTCAATGTACATATTCTTCATATCACTATAAGTATTGTGCACAATATACTTAGCGCTGCACTATTGCAGTGATCTATCGGCCTTCTGGACCAGTGTCTTACTTCTTTGATGACTTCTCTGCCTGGCTACACTATGTTCTCTTCTGCAATACCCACTATTATTCTTGGCGATCCCCACCAATGTTAGCAGCTCAGCTGCATCCCAACTTTTCAACTTGACCTCATCCTTTGACCTTACACAATGGACACATTCCCCCACTCACTCTGATGGTAATACCCTCAACCTTGTTTTCTCCCATCTTTGCGCCCCCTACACCAACCTCACCAACACCCCCTTTCCTCTCTCTGATCACTTCAAAAACAAGATTGAAGCAATTTGTGGGGACATCTCCACTGCACAGACATCTAACCCACTTAACATACCCTGTACTAATCCACTCTCAACACTCTCCTCTCTTGACCTTGCTACTACCAAAGAGGTCTCTAAAGTTTTCTTTGAAGCCCGCCTTACAACCTGTCCCCAGATCCTGTTCCCTCACATCTACTACGGTCACCCTCTTCTTCTATTTTATTCTGCCTTACTCACATCTTCAATCTCTCCCTCTACTGGCACATTCCCCTCCCCTCTAAAACATGCCCTGATCACCCTCATACTTAAAAAGCCCTTACTGGATCCCACTAGCCTGAACAACTTAAGACCCATCTCCTTGCTCCCATTTGCATCAACTTTTAGCACACTTGGTCTCACTGACAACTACCTTCTTGACCCCTTACAGTCTGGCTTTTGCTTGCTACACTCCACTGAAACTCACTAATGACCTACTAACTGCTAAAACCAATGGCCACTATGCAATACTTGTACTACTCAACCTCTCTGCAGCCTTTGATACTGTTGACCATCCCCTCCTCCTCAAAAAACTCCACTCTCTTGGCCTTTAAGACTCTGCTCTCTACTGGCTCTCCTCCTACCTATCACAGTGCTCCTTCAGTGTGATCTATAACTCTGTTTCCTCTTTCTGTTAGGAGTACCTCAAGGTTCTGTACACCTCCTCTTATGGTCTGTTAATAAACTCCCATGGCTTCCAGTACCACCTCTATGCCTACGGCACACAAATCTATCTCTCTACTCCTCATCTGACTCCTTCAGTCTCCTCTGGCATTACTAACTCACTAACTGACATATCAGCATGGATGTCACACCACTTTTTTAAACTCAATCTTTCTAAAACTGAGCTCATAATTTTTCCTCCAGCCCGTGCCTCTCGCCCCCACTTCCCCATCAAGATCAATAAAACAACCATCAGTCCCTCACCTCATGCCAAGGTACTAGGTGTAATCCTGGACTCTGACCTGTCCTTTCAGTTCCAAATCCAATCACTGTCCAAATCATCCAGACTTCACCTCCGAAACATCTCCAAAATATGCCCCTTTCTAACCATCGAGACCACTAACCAACTTATTCACTCCCTTGTTATCTCTCGCCTTGACTATTGTAACTCCCTCCTCACTGGCCTACCTCTCCACAAGCTATCCCCTTTTCAGTCTATTATGAATGCAGCTGTCAGACTCGTCCACCTTACCAACCGTTCAGTGTCTGGCACTCCTCTCTGCCAATCCCTCCACTGGTTTCCCATTGCCCAACAAATTACAATTAACGCTAACAATAACATACAAAGCCATTCAAAATTTTGCCCCAAGCTACATCACCAATCTTATCTCCAAATATCACCTAAACTGTCCTCTCCGCTCCTCCCAAGACCTTCTGCTCTCTAGCTCCCTTTCCATGCTCATCTCCAGGACTTCTCAAGAGCCTCTCCCATCCTCTGAAACTCACTACCCCAATCTGTCCCGCTATCTCCTACCCTAGACATCGTTTTAAGAGTGCGGCAGTCCAGGATCTTCTTCTATCCAATATCTCCTACCCTTTCCACTTTTAAGCGATCGCTAAAATCTCAACTCTTCAGGGTGGCCTATCCGGCCTCCACCTAACAACCAATTCTTCTACTCCCCTCATCAGCTTATCCCTCACAGTCCCTACCTTTTGTTTCAACAGCCCCTCCCTCTTGATTGTAAGCTAGCAGGAGCAGGGCTCCTCTAACCCTCTTGTTTTGAATTGTACTGTTGGTGTAGTTTCTCCCTACATTGTAAAGCACTGCGCAAACTGTTGGTGCTATATAAATCATGTATAATAATAATAAATGCATAGAATTGTTTTTAAATTATGCCAGTCATACTGTGTGTTTATTTGTGTTTACGTGCAGTCAGTTTACAGGAGCTGTATTTAGAGAAAATAGAATTCTGTGTGTCTAGGATCCGATTAGACACTCTAAATGTGGCTAAACCTGCTTTAAAGCAGAAATATCTAAACTCAAGAAAAAGTGATCTGGAATACATACAAGTATTTTATACTTTCCATTTGACTTTTCTTTTGTTTAGAAAAGCTAAACACAGATAATACGAATAGGAAGGAGCTTAACCTGTTGAATTAAAAAAAGGCTCATAAAGAGAACAATACCTGATATGAAAATAGCGATTTCAGTTCTTAAAGTAATTTATTGTCCCTCCTCCACCAACGTCTCGCTTTTGGTCCATCACTGTGATGGACAACTTTGATGACAAATAGTGAGGGAGGGATAGTAGTGGGGGGTTGGAAAATGCTTGACCTCAAGAAGTGAAATCATTATTAGTATATTAGTTCTCCCGGGGTTTGTGAATGTTTTAGTTTTTAGATTTACATGTCTGTATGGGGTTAAGGAGTTTTACAGTAAACATGGTTTCCAGTTAAATCTGGAGTAAAATCTGCTTACTAAAAATATGTCTTCTGGTATGATCCCCATATATTCAGCATCTAATGCTTGTCTAGGGGAGTGTTATATTTACCTTAGTCCCACAACAGCTGGAACTTCTCTTTGCTTCAGGGCACCCTCAATGAGGTGTCTCTGGAGTCCATACCTCCTCTTAATACAAGAAAGGACTTTGCTGGCTTTGGAAACCGCAGCTTGTCATTGCATGCCATTATTGAGCTTATGATCAACTAAAACCCCCAGATCCTTCTCCACTACAGATCCCCCCAGTTGTACTCCCCCTAGCATGTATGATGCATGCATATTCTTAGTCCCTAAGTGCATAACTTTACATTTATCAACATTAAACCTCATCTGCCACTTAGTCGCCCAATTAGACAGAGCATTGAGGTCAGCTTGTAAATTGGAGACATCCTGCAAGGACGTTATTACACTGCATAGCTTGGTGTCATCTGCAAAGACAGAAATGTTACTTTTGATCTCAGACCCAATATCATTTATAAATATATTGAAAAGTAAGGGTCCCAGCACTGAACCTTGGGGTACACCGCTGATAACCTTGGACCATTCAGAGTAAGAATCATTAACCACTACTCTCTGAATTCTGTCTGGATTCTGGATGATCGGTCCATCCGATGAAAACGGTCTGATCGTTTTCATCAGTTAACCGATGAAGCTGACTGATGGTGCCTACACACCATCAGTTAAAAAACCGATCGTGTTCAATGCTTCCAAGCATGCGTTGACTTGATTCTGAGCATGCGTGGATTTTTAACCGATGGACGTGCCTACTAACTATCGTTTTTTTTCTATCGGTTAGGTAACCATCGGTTAAATTTAAAACAAGATTGAATTTTTTTAACCGATGGATAAATAACCGATGGGGCCTACACACGATCGGTTTGGTCTGATGAAAACGGTCCATCAGACTGTTCTCATCGGTTTGACCGATCGTGTGTACGTGGCATTAGAGTATGTTGATCCAATATTGAATCAGTGAAGACACCCGGTGCCCCCCCAGCATGGATTGGGCAAATATATCTGCTTAGCAGATATTAAGAACTCCAAAGATTTTATATGCGCATCAGTGAGCTTTCAACCTTCACTATGGGTATAACTGCACATCAGCTGTCCAGTCTGCTTGGTTGGATTCCACAGGTGTATCCCCCACAGCTATCAACAGTCAAGGGAACTCCAGAGTCTGGTCACACAGTGTGCATAGGGAAGAGGAAGATGAACTCATTGTGTAACATTCTTTAAAAGCACACAGGCGTTTATTAAAGGTTCTGGCCTGACGTACGTTTCGTTCAATGGGAATTCTTTTGTTAGGCAGTAAGAGCCAGTGGTGCTCACATCACCTCCTTATATCCAGAGAAAATTATAATGCCGAACACTAGAGAGCAGTACAACTATCAAACAGTATTGGAACCAGCGTGAACCGCTAGGGCATATTGCTGTTGTCCAAAATTCCTCCTATGGTGGCCATGTTTCCTAGAGATCCACTGTGCTCTATTTCAGCAACAATTGACCAAACGTATTGCTGTTTGAAACTGCACATACGATCAGTCCACGCACATATTATATTATAAATAATCAAATATTATTTTCAGTCAACCATAGTGAAATTGGTCCTATCATAACCATATCATACCCATCAACTAATGTTTATAATCCCACTATAAATATAGTGGTGATTATCTTCATCAAAATTCATTTATGCACAATTAAACATAAATCAATAATTACTATAATATAATAAAATGGTGGATGATGGATAAAACAAATGAAATTTTAAATGCAATAAAATAAACAAAATAAATGTAGTCCCAACTAATTAAAATATTTAACTATTGTTGATAAAACTAGTAATATCCCACTCAACATTTAACCCATTTGACTGATGAGATCTGAGTTTCTCACCTGGATGTATGTAAAACCATATTACTGCCCCTCCAATGTGGTATACCAATCTCAATACCCAACACCTTCAGTTGTGATGGATCCTTATTGTGTTGTAACGCAAAATGCCTAGAGAGGTTATGTTTTGGAAATCCCTTCATGATGTTGGCTAAATGCTCACCCACTCTAATGTGTAATGCCCTCTTGGTCCTCCCTACATATTGTTTACCACAACTACATTGGAGTAGATAAACTACATTCTTTGTATTACATGATTTGAAGTTTTCTATTTGATATGATTTATCTGTAACTGTAAATTAAAAAGTTGTGGTCCTAATGGAGTTGGAACCCGCACATTTGCATACAGTGCACTTCCTACAAGGGAAAACAAAACTTTCAAATTTGCAAAAAAAGTGGGCCTAATTGGGGGCTATAGGACATCTTAATCCTGGTGCCTTCCTAAAAATAACCTATGGCTGTTCAGGGAGAGGAGGACCCAGAATCTCATCACTCTTTAATACACTCCAATGTTTTTTAAGCAATCGGTTGACCATTCTATGCTGACTAGAATAGGTAGTATGGAAAAACCATTTGTGCCAGAATGATATCCCTGTCCAATGTCGCTACTTGCTGGATGGTAGCATCCAAACCTTTCAACAAAAATCTCTGCCTGATTATCTCAGATTGTTTCATAAAATTGTTCTTATCAGAACAATTTCTTCTAATCCTCAAAAATTGGCTCTTTGGAATAAGAGAAAGACAATTGGGATGATGGCAACTGGACATTGGTATGTAGCCATTTCTATCTGTTTGTTTTTTTTAGTAATTCTTGGTGCTAAAACCGTTACCTTTCCTTATAACAACTAAATCCAAGAAATTTACTTCCATATCACTGTATTCATTATTCCATTTAATACCCAAAAGATTTGCATTTATTTCCTCCATAAAGGTCAATAGTGTGTACCTTGTACCCTTCCAAATGAACAATGCCTTATCAATGTAACAACCCCAGAATATAAGCTCTCTTGTTGGTGTATTGAAAATGGCTTTTTCCTCCCAGTGGGCCATAAATAAATCGGCCACACTTTGAGCAAGTTTGGCCCCCATAGCCATTAAAAAATATAATTTAAAAAAAACTTCATTGCTTTAAGAGCCTCATCATGTGGAATTATGGTATAAATTGAAGATACATCAGCAGTTACCAGTATGCAATCTTCCTCCACTGTCATCTCATTAAGAGGTGTAATAGTATCTTTGGTAGCTTTAAGATATACTGGTGCATTAGTCACCAGTAGCTGTAGGAAAAAGTCAATGTACTTCCCAGCTCTAGAAGTCACAGACTCAATCCCACTAACTATGGGGTGACCTGGATGTTTTTTCAAGCAACTTATGAATTTTTGGGAGGTATTTTTACGCTGGTTCCAATACTGTTTGATAGTTGCACTGCTCTCTAGTGCAGTGTTTTTCAACTCCAGTCCTCGGGGCACACCAACAGTTCATGTTTTCAGGATTTCCCTCAGATGAAACGGCTGTGGTAATTACTATGGCAGTAAAACTGATCAAATCACCTGTGCAAAATAATGGAAAGCCTGAAAACATGACCTGTTGGTGTGCCTTGAGGACTGCAGTTGGGAAACACTGCTCTAGTGTTCAGCATTAGAATATAAGGAGGTTATGTGAGCACCACTGACCCTTACTTCCTCACAGAAGAAGTCCCTTTTGATCAAACGTGCGTCAGACTAGGCACAGTGCAGAGGTGACGTCTGCACACCGTGGAGGGTGCTGGACAAATAAGTGTTTCCATTTGAGCATATTTTATCGTTTTTGCTGTAAGTAGAACCTTTGATAAACTCCTGTTCTTCCTCTTCCATATGCATGCTGTGTGACCGGAATCTAGAGTTCCCTGTGGGGGATACACCTGTGGAATCCAACCAAGCAGGCTGGACAGCTGATGCGGTTATACCCGTAGTGAGGGTTGAAAGCTCACTGATGCACATATAGACCTTTTGGAGGTCATAATATCTGGTAAGCAGATATATTTGCCCTATCTATCCTGTGGGGAGCACCGGGTGTCTTCACCGATTTTGAATATTGGATCAACGCACTCTTTGTTTAGTTGGGATATTTGGACTATTTTCCCTTTTTTTTTTTTTTTTTTTTTATATATAATAGATGGACTTTATGCACTTTATCTAAATAGGGTTATGTTTAACAGCGCTACACGTTGATTTCGTTGTTTTTTTTGTATGAGGTGTATATTTTTGTGAGTGCTGCTGTCTGTCACAGATCATCTCATTGTCATTTTTTTATTTATTTTGTATACAAATATCGCAATATCGTTTTTTGAACACATTAAGGATTTTATTTTACTTTCACTTTCTATGATTCTGTTAAGCAGGATATAGAGGGTGAATCTCCTTAATGGGGACACGCACCGCAATAAATTATGTCAAGCATTTTAATCCCTCTCCAGTCTATCCAAAACAAAAAAATTGCCTTTTAGTTATCCTTTAAGCATTCAATATTTTTTTTTCTAGATCTAATCATTTTAAGGGAGAGGATTGAAAAGGAATTCCCCACAAAATGTGCTAAAACGCCTTTTTTTTTTTTTTTTTTTTTACATGCAAATATAAATAAGCAATTTTTACTTTTTTTTTCTATTTGTAGCCAGCCCTGCTAAATACCATTTAATATGCAGTGCACAATTTAAAATCTGCCAAGTTTAGATACAGTTTTTACATTTGCTTCTCTCTGTATTATCTTCCACATGTGTACTGAAAAGTGTTGAAAATGATTTCTAGCTGCAGCTATAATAATGACATTCTGTCTTATTCATTTCTTTGCAGTCTTATCAAAGTTGAACCCCAAGAGGAGGGTCCTTTTATTGATGTATTAGCTGTGTTTGACCCTCTGTCAAGAGACGCACAACGAATGTCACACTTCTTGATTGTAAGTGAATACTGTACTTAATGTTCTCTTGTCTCTCCTATGTTGAATTAGTTCTGTGGTATGTAAGAGGGCTTCACTCAGAGAGTAAAAGTGGGAGAATGAATTGATGTGTTTACTTTGTACTTGTTCTGCTTGACTTACTTGCCAAATATTCAGGGCCAGATTCACATAGAACTACGTTACGCTGTGGCGGCGTAACGTATCCCATTTACGTTATTCCGCCGCAAGTTTACAGCGTAAGTGCCTGATTCACAAAGCACTTACCTGTAAACTTGCGGCGGCGTAGCGTAAATCCGCTCGGCGCAAGCCCGCCTAATTCAAATAGGGCGGGCACCATTTAAATTAGGCGCGTTCCCGCGCCGAACGTACTGCGTATGCTCCGTCCGTAAAATTACCCGACGTGCATTGCGCTAAATGACATTGCAAGGACGGGCAAAGCGGACGTTCGTGAATCGGCGAACTAGTCATTTGCATATTCTACGCCGACCGCAATGGAATCGCCACCTAGCGGCCGGCCTAGAATTGCAGCCTAAGATCCGACGGTGTAACACAGTTACACCTGTCGGATCTTAGGGCTATCTATGCGTAACTGATTCTATGAATCAGCCGCATAGATACGCCGTCATATCTCTGAGATACGATTGTCGTATCAGGAGATACGCCGTCGTATCTCTTTTGTGAATCTGGCCCTCAGTACTTTAGGGCCTCTTGCCCACTGCTGTAAAGAACAGCATATACAGTGTAAAATACATCTGTTTTGGTGCCGGGAGACATATTTACATTTTTATTTTGTGTAATACATTTTTATTACAAAACATAGAAAAAGTACAGAAAGTCACACAGTGTGGCTCTCTGAAAAGTACAGTAAAACCTTGGATTGCGAGCATGCTTGTAATCCAAAGCACTTGTATATCAAAGCAAATTTCCCCATAAGAAATAATGGAAACTCAGATGATTCATTCCACAACCATTTATTCATAAATCCTTCCGTTTATAATCCATATAAAAACATTATAGCAATATGATAGGTTGTGTAACCATAAAATGTCCATCCACAAATGGCAGCCTCCACAAGAGGATTAGAAGCAAAATCCAGCAGGAACTACAGAGTATAAAAGAGAAGAGAGGTGCCTCTAAAGGCCCATTCACACAATCAGACTTTTTGACAACAAATGTCCGACGGACCTGTTTGATCGGACAATCTGACCATGTGTACGCTCCATCGGACAAACTTTTTGTGTTTCTCATCGGACAAATGTTCGCTGTGCAAACAGACAAACTTTCTGGTAACAAATGTCCTACGTCGGCTATTCTGATCGTGTGTACACAAGTCCATCGGACAAACATGCATGCTCAGAACCAATGCTAAAGATCAGACAACAATAGCAGAAGTTGCCCATGGTGGCGGAAAATATTTGAAAAACCACGTGATTTGGTGAAAGTTAGCTGAAAAAGTCCTGCCGTGTGTATGAGAACAAGTTCACAGCCAATAATGTTGATTTGTATAAAAACATGGTGCATTCTATCAATGCATTTTGTGTTACTAAAACACTTCATCAGGAGTGAGTGCATCCACTATTCTGCAAGAAATATAAAAACCAGTACACTCTAATTGAAACTCCAACATTAAAAGAAGAAAACAAATAGAAAGATGTTAAGGCTAAATGGCTTACATGAAACTGGGGTTGAGAGGTATGTACTACTGTAATTTAGGAGACAACTCCCCTTCTATGTTCAATTGAATCAGGGAAGGAGGCATATAGTACACAGTATGTGCCTCATGCAAAGTCCCAACCCCTCCCCACCCTTATCTATATAAGCCATGTGTAGCTTTCCCTTAAAAGAATGCAAATTGTCTGGCAGTATTTTCTGATAACATGCTGCATTCATCTTGCTAGCAATCTTCACAAGATTCCCTGTGCCTTTAGAGCTTGCACCACCATGCTTCACTGTGGGGATGATATTCTTGTCGCTATAGGCTTTGTTGACCCCTCCTCAAACATTATGGTTGTGTCCATAAAGCTTTATTTTGGTCTCGTCACTCCAGATTAAAGTGTGCCAGAAGCTGTGAGGTGAGTTAAAGGGTCACTAAAGGATTTTTTTTTTAGCTAAATAGCTTCCTTTACCTTACTGCAGTCCTGGTTTCATGTCCTCATTGTTCGTTTTTGCTCTAATCCTTCTCTGTTCTGAACACTTCCTGGTTGTCTGTTTCCTGATGAAAAAAGTCATGGGAGCTTTCTCTCTGTGGTCACTAATCAAGGAGGTGTGAATACTGTGTGTCTAAAACCCCTCAACACCAATCAGTTTCGTTTTCCAAACCATCACTGCCCTGTATTGGCTCTGTGCAGCAGAGAAGCAGGAAACATGCAAAAACGAAACTGAAACTACAGGTACATTATATGATTGATTTGTATCTATTTTAATCATTTTTAAAAGGAAACAGTTAACTATTATGTCTCTATACCCTGTAAACAGTCATTTCAGCAAAAAAAAATGTTTTCCTTTACAACTCCTTTAAGGTGTTGTCAGGCATATAGTAACCAGGCTTTTTTGTGGCATTGACACAGTAAAGGCTTCTTTCTGGCTACTCAACCATGCAGCTAATTTTTGTTCAAGTATTGTCGTATTGTGCTCCTTGAAACAACCACATTTTTTCTTTTGTATCCCAAACACTTTATCTCGTAGCTGTGGCTGCAGTCTTTCTTGCTCTACCTGACCTTGGCTAGGTATCAAGCGATCCCCCATTTCCCCCTTCTTAATAAGTGATTGAACAGTACTGACTGGCATATTCAAGGCTTTGGATACCTTTTTATAGTCTGTTCCATCTTTATAATATTACATTACTTTGTTACACACTTCTTTTCACAGTTCTTTTCTGCCCCCCAGTGCATCCATGTGAGGGCTAACAAACTTATTGATTATTTATACACAGACACTAATTGCACTTTTGACTACTTCTGGACCAAGCCTATTTCTGACACTTGTTGTTTACAAGTTAAAATCAGTATTTTTGCTAGATTTTTTTTGATTTTATTTTTTTTAGCAAAGACTAACATGGCGGTTGTTGCAATATTTTATGTCGCACAGTAATTGGGCAGCAGTCTTTCAAAGGCAATTCTTTTTTTTAAATACACTTTTTTGAATAAAACAGTAAGAAAACGGTAAAGTTAGCCCAATTTTTTTGCATATTGTAAAAGATGATGTTATGCCGAGTAAATAGATACCTAACATGTTATGCTTTAAAATTGCACACACTCGTGGAAGGGCGACAAACTACGGTACTTAAAAATCTCCATAGGCAAAGTTTAAAAAATGTTAGCGGTTACCTGTTTAGAGTTAGAGACGGTCTTTTGCTAGAATTATTGCTCTCGCTCTTACGACCGTGTTGATACCTCACGTGTGATATGCATTTTCTTTGGAGCTTATTGAACACGGCCCCTTTAAAAAAAAAGTTATAAAAGTGAGAGTAATAGGCAGTGACAGGTACTCTTTATGGAGGAATTGGGGGTCTAAAAGACCCCAAATACCTCCTTTTGCGCTTCAAAGTATTCAAAAAAGCCAAACTCTGCATTTTGGAATACTGTAATTTATTTATTTTTTTAAATCTGTGCCATTGGCAGCCAAGTAAACCGGAACTGATGTCGCTTCCATCTTTTTACATGGGAGACCCGATCAAAGCTGTTTCTGGCTTTGTTCGGGACTCCAAACAGCTGGCGGACGTGTGGGTGGGAAGGGGGATCGTGGCTGAGCGGCGGAAGGCAAAAGGGGAGGTTGTCCTCTTCCGATCCTTATGATAATGGCAGAGTGGCTCATTAGCCGTGTCAGTTGTTATCAAGATACAGCCGTCCGCTAGCTCTGGAAAATGGTACTGGGGTGATGCCTGCAACTGCAAGGCATGATCAGTCATAATTTCAGTATCAATGGCAAAATGTCATGATTTCTGCCAGGGTATGCAAACTTTTGAGCTATACTTATCTTTCCTGCTGCCCCTACTACTTAAGGCTGCTCAGTTTCAGAGAACGGGTTCCTTGAAGTTTTCTAGTAAACCAGCACTTCCAGGCATGTAAATTTCTGTGCCCTCTGCAGCTCTCACTAGTTTCCCCATGGCCTCACATCGCTCTAGTCATAATAGTGACATGAGGTCAAAGGCTGAATCTGAATCTTATGTAATATGCCCTGGTAAAGAACTCCAAGCAAATAATGCCTCTGAAAAGAACTAAACTCAGAACACCAGTGCTGAAATAGTAAAGTAGTGAACATTTTATGTGACAGTGTTTGTCTGTTAGTTACAGTATGCAATTTTTGTTTGTGCTTTTTAGGTGCTTTCCCGAATATTGAATATGAAGCTGACCATGTTCTTCAATTGCAAAGCAAAACTTTCAGAAATGCCTTTGAAAAGGTAGGAAAAACTTGTATTTTGTAGAAAAGGAATATGTATATGGGCCCTTTTATTTGTTCCATTATCCTATGCTTGGAATGACATAACCGTACTCCGAATCCCAGAGATTTTTCATAGATCTAGGGGATGACAAAGCAATTGTGCATTACCTGGACAGATTTATTGGTACTTGTAAAAATCCTGCACTTTTCTGTAAACTTATTGTGTGCGTATAGTAATTACAAATTACAATACATATAGTCAACATGAACAGTTGGAGAAAGAGACATTGGGTTTCTTTCTAACTGATGGGTTTTGTGGCTGCTCATTTTCTGCTTTGTAACTTTATTTTTTATTTTTTCCTCTTTCAGTTTCTATCGACTTGTGCTCGAGCCAGAACTAACATTTTTAAGCAACAACAGCCTCTCTTCAGGTCCTTCAGCAAAATTCTTAGATATGCCTGAGTCACCTCTGTTAACGCTGAACATGATTACCCCAGAGAGCTGGCTGGTAGAAGTTGTACACAGTTCCTGTGATCTGGATAATATCCATCTACAAGATGTAAGTTCCCACATATAGTTTTTCCAGTAATGGTGATTAGTGAAATGACAATTTCCTCTTGTGCCAGTCCCTTTGTTACTCATTCATTACTGTACAACCACTTGTTACTTAGTATTGTTCATTAAATGTGTAGCTTCATTCCAGCTAAATACATGGTCAAAATTTGTGCATGTGAACTATTTTGTGCCTGAATATGTGTAAATATTTTCAACTGAGTGATGCTACCATTGCCTGCTGTATCTTTGCAGCTTTCTTTTGGTTGTAGCCTCCTGATACTGTTCTCCTCCTGAAAGCTTCCCTAACACCACCATGTCAGCCAGCCCCCGGTGCCTGAAACTTCAGTAGAAAGTGATTTATCCATTGAATAAAACCTTTCAGATTACTTTCTGTTATGCAAAGGATTCTGGAGGTTAACATTGCAGGGAGTTATGCTCATATTTCATCATTATTTTAAAATCATAATTTTTTTAATTCTTTAAATTCTTTTAAAAGCATGTCTCTTCTGAATTCAGATTCCTGCCTGTCTACCCATTTTTCACTAAAGTTCCACTTTAACTTACATATAAGTACTAGGTGTTCCATTTAAAAAAAGATACCCCAGATAAACTTACAGTTGGAATACATACATGTAAACTGTTAAATTGCCACAAACGTTTACATTTATATATTCCAAGTCTTGTGATTAACATTCTCCTATCATACAACATAGCAAAGAAAGTAATCCAGCTATTATATTTTTTCAACTCTACAACCCATTTTATCACTTACTTTTTCATTGTCCTATGAGCAGACTGAAGGTGGAGAGGTGAAATGAGGTTGGTCTTTGCTGTGCAGTGGGGACAATGTGTGAGAATCACAAGACTTACTGATAAATCATTTCCTTTGGGTTAAACAGAACTCTGCCAAATAAAAGAACCTTTGTTGTTGGCACACAAGACAAATTGATAGAGTTAAGGTACAGCAAAAACTGCCTCAGGAAGGTCTATCGGGGAGCACTAATGACCAAACATAGGTCTTATTTCTCAATTATAAAAAAAAAAACAGATAAAATAAGAAAGGGTACACACTGATGGCAGTGTAGTGCTTATTACTAAATACAGTCAACATCATGTTCTAAAAGAAATTGTAGCATGTTTTTGGCAGGGCTGTTGGCTTGAACTGGGCCCAAATATATTCTTTGTCTGAATTTGCACCAAATGTACAGTAAGTTTTTCGTATCCCACCAAGTTTCTTTTTTGTTGTATAATGATGAACAAAAATGAGAACCCCTTACTGAATTATAACAGGTGGGCTACCTGCAGACTCTGGCATTGAGTCCTTGCCTAACTATCTTCCAATGCTAAAAATTATTGTCTAGAAAACTGGCTAGTTACATGACAGATTTTGTATATTTCCAGGTGGATGGAATTATGACAGCGCACTATGAGCTAGAATATTTGTTACTGGAAGGACATTGCTTTGATGTGACTACTGGACAACCCCCAAGAGGACTCCAGTTTACACTGGGCATAAAAAATGATCCAGTTATGAAGGACACCATTGTGATGGCTAATTTGGTGAGTATATTAAGTGTAAAGTAAATCATGTATATTTCATTGGGCGAAATTTTAAACCAAGTAAAATGTTATCTTTATCATACAGTACAGAACACAGGAATCGATTCCTAGACCATGGGCTTTATGCTGCAACCTTCAGATAATTGGACACTAGAAAAAGCTTTACTAAGTTCACCCAATAGTGTCCCCATATAACCCTGCTCCCACTCTGAGACTCAATTTTATTGCAAGTGTTCTTAGATGATTGATGCCTTCTAATTTTGGAGAAGTGTTTCCTGCTATCTTTTCACCAAATGTAACTTCCTCTTTCAACTGACACGTCTTTCAAGCTGACTGCTTACTGTCTTCATGGTGCATTAGCCGTTTCAGGATCAGGGACTCTTTAGCACACCTTGGGAACCATACTCAGAATCTGCAGTCCTCAGTCTGGCCTGTAATGTTTGCTCTGCAGGCATCATCCCGGTACCGTTGTTTAGAGCCGACAATTGGCTATTCAGGCATAACAACCGATGCGGCTAAATGCCGCTCGGTTGTTATGCCGGAGGAGCGGGAGGGGATATCCCGCCACCTCTCGCCGCTCTCTCTGGGCCTCCCGTCACACTGGGAGACCCGATCCTCGATCCGGCACCTCCAGTGTCCAGGCGCTGACTGAAACAAAGCCGTAAACGGCTTAGATTCAGTCTTCGCAATGTAAACGCGGAAGCGACGTCATGACGTCCCTTCCGGGTTTCTCGGCTGCCAATGGCGCCGGATTTAAAAAAGTACACAGTATTCAGAATCGCCGTTTTTGGCAATCTGAATACTTTGAAGTGCAAAGTAGGAATTGGGGGTCTTTTTATTCCCCTGATCCCTCCATATAGAGTATCTGTCGCCACCTATTACTGTCACAAGGGATGTTTACATTACTTGTGACAGCAATAAAAGTGATCAAAACGTAAAAAAAAAAGAAACACAATTTAATATTATAAAATAAATAAGAAAACATTTTTTTTTTTAAAGCGCCCCCTCCCCGCGATTTTGCGCAACAAAGAAAACGCATACAGTAGTCGCGCCCGCATATGAAAACAGTGTTTAAATCACACATGTGAGGTATCGCCGCGATCGTCAGAGCGAGAGCAATAATGAAGTGGTGTGTTATGAGTGAGTGAAAAACGTATTAAGGGCAAGCACATGCGAACTGAATCGCCTCTGGGCGTCTCCAAAGAGTGGCAACTAAACTGTGCTGTGGGGAAGCCTGTGGGGAACCCTGATATAGCCGCCCGCACGGATGCACGCTGGCTGTCAACAACGTCACGTGGGCACGGCACAGACAGGGAGGGACTCCGAGTTGGGAGGAGAACCGCTCATGGACAGAGTTCACCTCCTCGCTGACCAGCAAGAATAGACAAACACACGCCCAGCGCCATGATGTAGGAGCATGACATCACACGCTGGGCGGGATACGTGACGCCGATGCGCTGTGTGCACCAACCACATCACCGCACTCCCGACCGCCCCGGTGAGGGGCAGGGGGAGAGACGACGGGAAGGGGGCATGCAGAGCGCATCGCAGCTCCCCAAGTGACAGACACAAAGACATCCCTGGACATAACCTGTGACCAACAATTGAAACACAGAGCCATGACACCGACGCCTATATGCTGGTTGGTCTCACAGACACAGAGTGGTTGTGTCCTGAGTGTGCAAGACCCGGACATGGTACATGGCCTGTCCAGGGCTTGGCAACCTAACACCTGGGTGGCAGGGGAGCACTGCCAACCCTGTCTAACAAGCCTCTATCCCTAATGCAAAATCTGGGAATAGGGGGAAGGGCGGGACTTTAGATGAGGCACATATGTGGTGCACCTCCATCCCTAATTCGAGAGAAAGAAAGCGGGAGTTTTGGAATTTTAAATGAGGCTGTAGACATGGTGTAGGAAAATTAGGAAAGATGTACAAATTTATTGGTCAGAGAAATGCATGGCACATCACAGGAACAGAAATCACCTTGAAGAAACAACATTGTAATACATATCATTTCTAAATATTCAAACACACATGAAATATGTGCATATGCAATACAGGCATCAAGGGTACAACAATGTATAGCCAAGCGCCACATGGTGGTCTGTGTTGTAAGATGGATACATTAAAATGAGTTTTCCATATGTACAAATATCATCTAGGCAGCAACAAGCGTAAAAGCAAAAAAAAAAAAAAAATGGTGTTAAAAACCAATGAGACCAAAAATATGATATTGACAGATTGGATGATTGTAATATCTGCATCCCTGTTGCCCGGCGCGTTTCGTGTACATGGGACACTCATCAGGGGCTGATGCTTAGGGATATCTACAAGATATATAATAGAGTATCATTACTTGATCTGGTTTGATGGTTAAACAAATAAAGGATGAGACAGTGAGGCACATATTTTATGTGTGTTTGAATATTTATAAATGATATGTATTACAATGTTGTTTCTTCAAGGTGATGTCTGTTCCTGTGATGTGCCATGCATTTCTCTGACCAATAAATTTGTACACCTTTCCTAATTTTCCTACACCATGTCTACAGCCTCATTTAAAGTCCCAAAACTCCCCCTTTTTTTAATTCTAACACTAGACCTCCTCTGTAACTTTAATTTCTGAGAATAATGTAAGCATTCAATTTTTTTTTCTAAGAATTTTTTTTGTCAATCCAGAATCTTTGCTACACACTGCTTGAGCTAGTCTCTTTATGCGGCTATCCAAATTGCGGATCCTCATTAAAGGGGTTGTAAAGGCAAAAAAAAATTTCCCTAAATAGCTTCCTTTACCTTAGTGCAGTCCTCCTTCACTTACCTCATTCTTTGATTTTGCTTTTAAATGTCCTTATTTCTTCTGAGAAATTCTCACTTCCTGTTCTTCTGTCTGTTACTACACACTGTAATGCAAGGCTTTCTCCCTGGTGTGGAGAAAGCCTCTTGAGGGGGGAGAGGGCGAGCAGGAGTGTCAGGACGCCCACTAACACACAGGTCCTTTCTCTATCTGCAAAGTAGAGAGTGTCCTGACTCTCCTGCTCTTCCCCCTCAAGAGGCTTTCTCCACACCAGGGAAAAAAGCCTTGCATTACGGTGGTGAGTTACAGACAGAAGAACAGGAAGTGAGGATTTCTCAGAAGAAATAAGGACATTTAAAAGCAAAATCGAAGGATGAGGAAAGTGCAGGAGGACTGCACTAGGGTAAAGGAAGCTCTTTAGGGAAAAAAAACCTTTACAACCCCTTTAATTAAAGGTTGTACCCAGATCCCCCTGAACTGAATGATTGTGGACTGTGCCTGGAATGTGACCTCTGGATACTTCCCTCTGCATTGTGGTGATTTACAGACCTTTCTGTACTGTATTAGTTAGCTGCAGAGCACGTTCTAAGTTTAAAGATGCAATCGCCATTTTGCATATCCATTTTACATGGAAAGGGTTAAAACACTGATGAACTAAGTACCGTGTCACTACGTGGAGTGTCACGCATGCTCAGTTCCCGCTATTCAGCAGGCAGTAGAACCTTTCCAATACTGCTCCTAATTTCAGACATGCAGTTCCACCTTGATTAGTCTTAGCTGCCACCTACAGTGGCCTGATCATCTCCAGTCATTTGAAACTTTCCTGCTGTTAGTAGCTGGTTCATGAGTATTCAAGTTTCTGAGCCAAGTTGACCCTGCTAAGCAGTGCAACATTTCAGATCCTAAACACAAGAGAAGCAGTCCTGCTGTATCAGTCCCTCCAGTTAATGATCCTCTAACCATTTTGGGGTAGCCTGCAGTCCTCCCTCCAGACACCAATAACCTGAAAGGTGTCCCCTGCTTGAGACCCTAAATTCGCATGCAGGATTTCACAGGTCAAATTACAACTTTGGTTGTGAACTCTAACCTTGGGGGCTATAAGTGTACCTCAAAGCCTTCCCCATCTAGAATCATCATCTGCCTTCCTGATATTGCCCCTGTGGAGTCTCGGACATCTCCCCTAGCTCCCTTTTTTTTTTTAGGTGCATGCCACCCTATAAGAGGAAGAACAGCACATACCTTATATTAATGTAGCTTCTACTAACACTTTACAGGCCTTAAGACTTAAAAAAAAATAAACAATAATAAAAAAGTTTCCCATTTACATGCTACTTAGGAACTCTTGATAAACTATTCACACCTCCCTAATATTTGCAGCACAATATCAGTTTGAGGACCCCTTAATAAGGTAGAAGGCCATTCCCATCTTTTTTCCGAGCAGTGTCGCATCTTAATAGAATGCTGATCATTCACATAGTGCAGTGGCCTCCAAACTACGGCCCACGGGACAGATGTGGCCCTTTGCTTGCCTTTATCTGGCCCTTGAGGCACCATTCCCTCCACTGACACCAGTGTTGGGGCACTTTTCTCTGGTGGTTTTTAGTGGGAGCAGTAACGTTTTGTTTCCTGTGTTGTCTGTCTCCCCCTTCAGTTCGATGTGCACATCTGAATATTTCATCTGGTTCTGTCCAATCCAAAAACAACTTTTAAAACAGGCATGTGTATTACAGCTGGAAATAAAAAAAAAAAGAATGTATACCTTTTCAAAGAGTAATTTAGAACAGGTTCTCTGGGCATAAATACAGTGTTGTTTTTACAAATCTAAAAGCTCCTCATTTTCAACTCAATAGGGATATTTCCAGCTGAAGGCCAATCCAGGGGCATGGATATTAAGACTTCGAAATGGAAAATCGGAAGATATCTATCACGTAGTCTCGTGAGTACTCGAGCAGAAAATCTTTTGTCTGAATGCTTTGCTTTTTGTGTGTGATAGAGACAGGAATACAATAAACCATTCTGCTACAGTGATGCCAGTTAACAAATAAGAATGTTGTCTTCACATTGCTTGTTTGATATAATATATTATACTGATTTGTAATGCTTATAGAGTTGCACTGAAGGATATTAATGGCAGTCGTTTTTAATGGGTTTTGTGTTTATGACTCACCTGTGTTTCATATGCTGTGTATAATAGCAGTTGCTAGAACCCAGATGTTTGATACAAAATAATGCATCTGCCAAAAGAAACAAGAAGAAAGTTCATATCTTTGCAGCAGACTTATATCACCACTGTATATCAACAAAGATTTCATCTCCAATTACCGAAAGGTTTCTTCGGAGTAAGAGCTGTGAAAATGTGGAATAGACTCTGTCTAGAGGTGGTTCTGACAAGCTCAGTAGATTGCTTTAAAAAAGGCCAGGATTCTTTCCTAAATGTACATAATATAACTGGGTTCTGACTAGGGTGACCACATTTCCAAACTACCATTCAGGGACACCCCCCCTTCCCAAAAATCAGCTTGTGCTGTAACGAATCACAGCACAGTGATTGGACACAAGAGGCGGGGTTTATGATTTCTCCAATCACAAGCAGGAGGCGGGGACTGTGCTTCTCCAGGCATTCTCGGCCAGGACAAGTACTGTCGTGAGTAAAGTGGCGGCCTTATTTGGGGGCATCAGATTGGCCCAGGGGGTGGCTGTTTCAGTTTAATTCCGGGACACTGTATTGTCCTGGAATGAAGGTACCCGGGACAGACCTGCAAAATGCGGGACTGTCCCGGGCAATCCGTGACATGTGGTCACCCTAGTTCTGACATGTATAGGTAAAGTTGATCCAGGGAAAATCCGATTGCCTCTCGGGGGATCAGGAAAGAATTTGCAGTAACAAATTGGTTCATGCTTTGCTGGGTTTTTTTTTGCCTTCCTCTGGATCAACTGTGGGTATAGGTTTGTGTTTTTTGTTTTTTTTTTTGGACTTGTGTCTTTTTTCAACCTTACGAACTATGTAACTATGTGTAACTATGCAATCACCGCTGAAACCTTACCTAAAGTGGTTGTGAACCTCAGACATGAAATTTGAAGAAGTCCTATCCCTCTATAGTGTCACAAGTTTTCCAGACACCAAGAGAAAAAAAGGTGACAAAGGAGGGACTTCCAGCTGATTAACAGCCTCAGCTCTGTTCCTGTGGGCTGTGTGAAGGGGGATGTGTCCCTTCCTACCAATCAGCTGTCAGCTTTCCTCCCTCAGCTCTGCAGTGTATAATTAAAAATTTGTACCCCCTTTTTCTGAAACCTTACACAAGCTTTATAATTCTAGACTTTGAACAGATATAGAGAAGACTATAGATGAGCAGGTTTTAATGGAGGAGGATTTGCTTCATCTCTCTGCATCACCTGGGGCCTGTCACTTCACTGGGTATATGCACGCGCTTAAAACCACTTTAAAAAAAAGATAAAGCCTAAATATTCTTTACCTTAAAGCGGAGTTCCGGCCACAAATTTTAAAATAAAAACTTTTTAAATATGAAAACCCCTGTAATACAAAAGCTTAATGTATTCTACTACAGTTAGTCTGTAAACTAAGGTCCGTTTTGTTAGGTTGTTACAGCATTTAGACACTTTATAAAACAGAAATTGACTGGGGCCATCTTAAGTGTGGGCATCATGAAGCCAGACTGTATGACTTCCTGGATTTCAGCCTCGCACATGCTCAGTGCTGTACAAGCAGTGTAATGGTTTCAGATCAGGTTTCAATAGCAACGGGAGTGTCAGAGAAAGTTACCGCCTCTTATCTATGCAAACCTCCCCTCCCCTCCTCCCCTCCTTCCAGGAACCAGTAAATATAATAAATAATTTGTTCCTGTGCAGATATATCTACATAACAAGATGATATATATCTCTTGTTATATATGTGGTGTGTATACATATACCAGACATGTGCACTGTCAATAAATTCATTTTGTTAGTGCGGTGACATTAGTCTGGTGATGTTAGTGTGGTGACATTAGTGCGGTGACGTTAGTGCGGTGACATTAGTGCGGTGACATCAGTGCGGTGACATCAGTGCGGTGACGTTAGTGCGGTGACGTTAGTGCGGTGACGTTAGTGCGGTGACGTTAGTGCGGTGACGTTAGTGCGGTGACGTTAGTGCGGTGACGTTAGTGCGGTGACGTTAGTGCGGTGATGTTAGTGCGGTGACGTCAGTGCGTGACATTAGTGCGGTGATGTTAGTGCGGTGACATCAGTGCGTGACATTGGTGCGGTGGCATCAGTGCGTGACATTGGTGCGGTGACATCAGTGCGTGACATCAGTGCGGTGACATTAGTGCGGTGACATCAGTGCGTGACATTAGTGCGGTGATGATGTTAGTGCGGTGACATCAGTGCGTGACATTGGTGCGGTGGCATCAGTGCGTGACATTGGTGCGGTGACATCAGTGCGTGACATCAGTGCGTGACATCAGTGCGGTGATGTTAGTGCGGTGACATTAGTGCGGTGATGTTAGTGCGGTGACATTAGTGCGGTGACATTAGTGCGGTGACATTAGTGCGGTGACATCAGTGCGTGACATCGGTGCGGTGACATTAGTGCGGTGACATTGGTGCGGTGGCATCAGTGCGTGACATTAGTGCGGTGACATCAGTGCGTGACATCGGTGCGGTGACATTAGTGCGGTGACATTGGTGCGGTGGCATCAGTGCGTGACATTGGTGCGGTGACATCAGTGCGTGACATTAGTGCGGTGATGTTAGTGCGGTGACATCAGTGCGTGACATTGGTGCGGTGACATTGGTGCGGTGACATTAGTGCGGTGACATCAGTGCGGTGACATCAGTGCGTGACATTAGTGCGGTGATGTTAGTGCGGTGACAACATTATGTGCAGAGTGGGGGAGGTACAGATGATCAGGCATACAGAGCACATCTCGGTCTGTATGTGAGTACACTGATCGTAGTACAGCCCCGCCTCCCTGCACTAGAATTGTAACACACAGTGCAGAGCGATGTTGCAATGTACAGGGAGGCGGGGCTGTACTACATTCGGTGCTCTCACATACAGATCTATCAGACAGAGTGAGATCCGCTCTGTCTGTCTGATGATCTGTATCTCCGTGCACCGGAAGCCAGACGGCAGGCGGGCGGGTGGTGGAGGGAGGAGGACGGGGGCGGTGCTAGGACGGGTGGAGGAGTTAGAGAGGGAGAAGAGGAAGGACACCACCTCTATGGGCGGCACTGCCCTCCCTCCCTCCCGCCCCCCGAGATGTTCATCCACGGCTGCGATGTTGAGGCCAGCCTCCTGGGATTGATGACACATATATCCCAGGAGGCATAGCAGCGCTGGATGCGGCGGGGAGGGGGCATTCCGCCGCGGCGGGGGAATAAGAGACTCACAGATAAAAACGTGAGTTTTTAAAAGACAAAAAAAAAACATCCCAAATGTATTTAAGGGGGCAGTGTAAAAACGAATGCAAAGAAGTTGTAAAATAGGGTGGAACTCTGCTTTAATGCATCTCTTACATTATGGTAAAAGTATCGCCCCTCAGCCCTCTTATACTTATCTGAGTCCTCGCTCGATCCAGCGATGTGCCCATTTGCACATAGGTAAGTATAAGCCTGTTTGTTATTAAAAAAAATTAGTTTATGATCACTTTAGCAAGTTCGAGACACAGAGAGCAAAAGTATGCTAGAAATCTTTGTTTTTGCTGTGGTAGTATGTTAATGCAATGTTTAGGTGAACCTTTTCACATCAGGTGAACGCTTATAGTTACTGATGTACACATGACTTTAGCACAAAACAAAATACATATATTTCTCTCCGCTACTCACTGTTGGATACAGGCAGAAAAATAATAAGTACAGAGGCCTCAATGTGAATCTGTGAGAAGAGCATTGTATGCTTGTACTTCTATGTGCAAGTGAATGGCTTACACAACTGCAGTGCTATGTTTTAACTTATATTAGGCATAACAAAATGCATTTTTGTATTATTTTTGCATGTACATTTTGTTAGGAAGCTCACAGAAAGATCACACCTCTGTCATGGCCTTGTGTGTCATGAAAGCCTTCATCTTGCAATAGTGTTCCTAATCAGTAACCACTACTCTAACCACTACAACCAGACTTTGTACCTTGGTGACTTTGGTAGTTACAGTAGAGTAAAGTCCTATGCCTAGCCACAAAACGGCCAGTATTGTACCTATTTCACTTTATACCATTTTAATCTGGTATACAGTATACCACTGAAATAATTATTTTACCTTCATGGTTCACATCTGAAAATTTCAATCTGGGGATTTAGTGGTCCTTAAAATTAATAACGAAACTTTTTAACTGTGTTTATGACTGTTTTTTTATTACTATGTTTTATAAAGTATTTTATACCTTTTTTTTTGGTCACACTTGTTGAAGGGTCAAAGAAGGACAGTTGCCTTTTCATACTGGCATATCACATAATCGTAGGCCTTTACCTTTGTGACGCCTTTTACTATACCAGTTAAAACCAACCCTCATGTTTAAGAACATTATGCAGAGCACTGCTTTCTAGTTACCTAGAGTCACCAATCAGATTTAGACTTTGAGCAGTTTAAAGCTGTCATACCACTGACAAATGACTTTGAATGTTTGGTTTATTGTGATTGCGGACACACAGAGAAGTAACCTTGGCACCGTCTTAGATCAATTTGCCACAAGCAAAAGTAACCTGCTTCGGTACACAGAACAATAAAATTACAATACAATCATTGAATAAAATTAAGCCTCTGGAACACTTGAAAAGGCGCAGTACAGCATTTTTTTTTTTTTTTACTGATCCAAAATGCAGCCTATTGTTTAAAATGTACCTGTACATACAGGTGTGTAAACAAGCTCTGCGTATTCTTGAGTAAAAAAATAAAATATAGAAAAATCTGCGTTCTCGTGAGTATTTTATGTCAGTGCGTTTAAATGCACACATATGAGCATACATATAATTTGAGTTTACCCTAAGAGTGTATTGTGCACGTGAACACACATAAACATGTGGGGATACACTCAAAACAAACACCTGAAATTATGTCCAAAAAAAACAGATGCTTAAACATCAGTATCGCGTGCAAGAGACCTAAACATTTACCAGCTAGTCCGCTCATAAGCAATTGTATTACTGTGCGTTAACAGTTTTTATTTTATTTTTTGCATCAAACATATATCAAGCTAATTTTTTTAACAATTTGTATTTAAAAAAAAAAAGATTGTTGAATACACACAACTATGAAACCACATTGACAAGCCAATAGAAGAAAAATCAAGAACTATTCGTACACCTTGAAATTTTCCACATTTTGTCATGTTACAACCAAAAACGTAAATGTATTTTATTGTGATTGTATGTGATATACCAACACAAAGTGGCACATAATTGTGAAGTGGAAGGAAATTGATAAATGGTTTTCAACATTATTTGCAAATAAATATGTGAAAAGTGTGGCATACATTTGTATTTTGCCCCCTTTACTCTGATACCCCTAACTAAAATCTAGTGGAACCAATTGCCTTCAGAAGTCACCCAATTTTTTAAACCTGTGTTTTATTTAATCTCTGTATAAATACAGCTGTTCTGTGAAGCCCTCAGAGGTTTGTTAGAGAACCTTAATAAACAACGTCATAAAGACCAAAGAACACATCAGACAGGTCAGGGATAAAGTTGTGGAGAAGTTTAGAGCAGGGCTGGGTTATAAAAAAAATATCCCAAGCTTTTACATGGAGCACTGTTTAATCCATCATCCAAAAATGGAGAGTATGGCACAACTGCAAACCTACCAAGACAAGTCTATCCAACTAAACTGACAGGCTGGGCAAGGAGAGCATTAATCAGAGAAGCTGCCAAAAGGCCCATTTTAACTCTGGAGGAGCTGCAGAGATCCACAGTACAGGTGGGAGAATCTGTCCACAGGACAACTATTAGTCGCACACTCCAAAAATCTGGCCTTTATGGAGGAGTGACAAGAAGAATGCCATTGTTGAAGAAAGCCATACAAAGTCCCATTTGCACCTTACGAGATGCCATGTGGGGGACACAGCAAACATGCGGAAGAAGGTGCTCTGGTCAGATTGAAAATTTTCATTTTGGCCTAAAAGCAAAAATGCTAGGTGTGGCAGAAAACTAATACTGCACACCACCCTGAACACACCATCCCCAAGTGACATGGTGGTGGCAGCATCATGTTGTGGGAAAGCTTTTTTTCAGCAAGGACAGGGAAACTGGTCAGAGGTGATGGGAAGATGGATGGAGCAAAACAGAGGGCAATCGTAGAAGAAAACCTGGTAGAGTTTTTCAAAAGACTTGGGACTGGGGCAGAGGTTCACCTTCCAGCAGGACAATGACCCTAAACATACAGCCAGAGCTACAATGGCTTAGATCAAAGCATATTGATGTGTTAGAATGGCCCAGTCAAAGTCCAGACCTAAATTAAATTTAGAATCTGTGGCAAAGCTTGAAAATTGCTGTTCACTGATACTTTCCATCCAGTCTGACAGCTTGAGCTATTTTGTGGCGAAGAATGGCCAAAAATGTCACTCTAGATGTGCAAAGCTGGCAGAGACATACCTAAAAAGACTTGCAGCTGTAATTGCAGTGAAAGATGGTATTAACTCGGGGGCTGAATACAAATGTACGCCACACTTTTCACATATTTATTTGTAAACATTTTGAAAACCATTTATCATTTTCCTTTTACTTCACAATTATGTGCCACTTTGTGTTGGTCTATCACCTAAAATCTCAATAAAATACATTTACATTTTTGGTTGAAACTGGAAAAATAATTGGAAAATGCCAAGGAGTATGAATACTTTTTCAAGGCACTGTAATGTCAAATGAATCCTCAGGTGGCAAACACAAGGCTCGCAGGCCGAATCCCATTTGCCAGGCCTTGTGATGTCCACCTTCTGTTCTGAACAGCTGCTTTCCGCTGTCACACAGGTGTTCTTGGCAGCAGGAGTAAACACAATCCTCAGTCTCCACAGCAGCGCCAGCTGTGTGCGTAGCAGAGTGCATGCGTTGTTGGCCTGGCATAGCTTGTCAGTGGCAGAGGTACCTGACCACTCCGGCAGCTGTGTATTCTAATTTACATGCAGCAGGTGTATCTTGAGGGTGGGCTTTTGACAATTTGTAGCAGTAGAAGAGAGTACAGGTGAGGTTTTCTGGGGAAGGGGGGAGGAGCGCAGTTGATGTGTGCAGAGGTGGGGGGGATGGGTTGATGAGTGCAGAGGTCAGAACCCAGGAGGAGGGTTGGAAATGAGAGCAAATTGGGCACAGCGCACCCCTGAATCCATGCACTCTGTACGTAGTGCACCCCTGAATCTGTGCACTCTGTACGTAGTGCACCCCTGAATCTGTGCACTCTGTACATAGCACACCCCTGAATCCGTGCATTCTGTACATAGCACACCCCTGAATCCGTGTACTCTGTACATAGCGCGACCCTGAACCCCTGCACTCTGTATGTAGCACTCCCCTGAATCCCTGCCCTCTGTACATAGAGCACTGCTAAATCCCTGCCCTCTGTACTTGGCGCACCCCTAAATCCCTGCCCTCTGTACTTGGCGCACCCCTAAATCCCTGCCCTCTGTACATAGCACACCCCTAAATCCCTGCCCTCTGTACGTAGCGCACCCCTGAATCCATGCCCTCTGTACGTAGTGCACTCCTGAATCCCTGCCCTCTGTACGTAGCGCACCCCTGAATCCCTGCCCTCTGTGTGTAGCGCACCCCTCGATCTCTGTACATAGCGCGCCCCTGAATCTCTGCACTCTGTAGCGCGCCCCTGAATCTCTGCACTCTGTAGCGCACCCCTGAATCCCTGCACTCGGTATGTAGTGCACCCCTGAACTAGGTACGTAGCGCACCCCTGGACCCCTGCATTCGGTATGTAGCACACCCCTGCAGAGCCGGTACAAGGGGGGGTGGAAGGGGCGGATTTCCTGGGCGGTACAATTTATTGGGGGTGGGGGGTGCAGTGAAGTGTCCTAAAAAGGTGGCTGGACTGGAGTGATAGAACTGCACTATAGCCTGCACTTGTAACAATGTGCCGAGTGCGCTGAGTCCTGCACACCCGACACAAGCCTACACAGACAAGCTTTTCATTTGCCTTGTGCCCTGTCAGCAGAGATTTTCCCCCTGACAGGCGCTCTGTACTGTAGTCCCGACCTGGTGTGACATCACCAGCTGGAAGGCACAGATGGGAGGGAGGAGATCAGACCTCCCACCGTGATGGGAGAAGCAGAGAATGCAGGGTGATGGAAGAAGGCGCAGAGGAGCAGGAGATCAGACCTCCCATTAGGATGGGAGGAGCAGAAAGCGCAACGTGATGGGAGGAGTAGAGAGCACAGCTTGAGTCGCAACCTAGAGGAGCCGAGGAGGAGGGACTAAGCTCTGCAACATGCAAGATCTCAAGTAAGCCCATACTAGTATTAATACATATTAGTAAATCAACTACTTTGTTTCGGGGTTGAGGTGCGGGCGGGGGGTTTGGTGGGGGTCAGTGGGGGGGGGGTGTGGTACTAGCAGGGTGTCTGGCTGGCTGAGAGGAGGAGGGTTCTAATTCGAACATAGAACATTTCGTTTTCTGACTCTGTACCTAATGGATAATATTACCTCTGAAAGTATTTCAGCTACAGTCTTCGTTCACGTTCAGAATACATTGCTGTATTTATGTAATACTTTGTTGTAATTTTACTATTATGTCTAACTAACCAAATTAATTATTAAAATAGTGGACACCTTCACAGCCAAGTTTTCAAGCTGATCTCCAGTCAGTCTTTCAAAATAGTATGTAAAAAATTCTGAATGAACAAAATAGTAGCGCTATGTGCAAAAATTGAACAATCCTAAATAAATGTGAAAATAAATCTGTGACAAAGTATACACGTACTAAACCATAATAGGTATATGTGAGAAGTGAAAAATAATGAAAAAAACAACAATATATAAATAATCAATGCTCCAAGGAAAAAAAAAAAACGTTCATCCAGTGATAGGATAAATAGGATAAATTTAACAAGCCAAGTCCATAAGTGATTAAATTTGTATTGTTTCAAGTATATTCTTTTCAAACGACATTGATTCTTTCTTAAAAACGGGGGGGGGGGGGGGGTGGCGCAGTTTGCCATCTTCGCCCTGGGCACCAAATGGCCCTGTCCCAGCACTGCACCCCTGATTGATTTCCTGCACTCGATATGTAGTACACCCCTGAATCCCTGCCCTTTGTACGTAGTGCACCCCTGACTCCTTACAAATCGCACTCCTGAACCCTGCTTTCTGTACGTAGTGCACCCCTGAACCCTGCTTTCTGTACGTAGTGCACCCCTGTACCCTGCTCTCTGTACGTAGTGCACCCCTGAACCCAGCTCTCTGTACATAGCGCGCCCCTGAACCCTGCTCTCTGTACGGATCGCGCCCCTGAACCCTGCTCTATGTACGGATCGCACCCCTGAACTCTGCTCTCTGTACAGATCGCGCCCCTGAACCCTGCTCTCTACGTATCGCGCCCCTGAACCCTGCTCTCTGTACGTAGCACACTCCCGAACCCTGCTATCTGTACGTAGCGCACCCCTGAACACTGCTCTCTGTACGTAGCGCGCCCCTGAACCCTGCTCTCTGTACGTATCGCGCCCCTGAACCCTGCTCTCTGTACGTATCGTGCCCCTGAACCCTGCTCTCTACGTATCGCGCCCCTGAACCCTGCTCTCTGTACGTATCGTGCCCCTGAACCCTGCTCTCTGTACGTATCGCGCCCCTGAACCCTGCTCTCTGTACGTATCGCGCCCCTGAACCCTGCTCTCTACGTATCGCACCCCTGAACCCTGCTCTCTACGTATCGCGCCCCTGAACCCTGCTCTCTGTACTTAGCACACTCCCAAACCCTGCTCTCTACGTATCGCGCCCCTGAACCCTGCTCTCTGTACGTAGCACACTCCCAAACCCTGCTATCTGTACGTAGCACACTCCCGAACACTTCTCTCTGTACAAAGCATAATCCTTACATAATCCTGAACTCTGCACTCTGTACATAGTGCGACCCAGATACAACTGGTCCTTTTGAGGGCAACCACACTGCTGTTGCGGCCCGCAATGAAATTGAGTTTCACACCCCTGTTCTAGTGTATATCTACACCAAAACATACCTGTTCACTTAAGTTGGCAATTATCAGCCAGTATTTTAGTTTTCCTCTCCCCTATATAATCTAGGAAACACCTGAAAATGTATGAGTCAAGCATTTTTACACGTTTTCCATTTCTTTTTTTTTTTTTAGTCTGTAATAACTGATCTCTTAACGCTAATGCTTTTCATTGGCCAAAACAAAATTAATCTTGAATACACATGATACATATACTTTTCAAAGCTTGAAATATACTTCAATCCATGTGCAAAACTGCACAAAAAACAAAAAATTTGCCTCAAAACTCCTGAATTTTTTTTTGTGTTCTGAGTTCTACCTATCTGTTGGCCATCCTCCATCAACTTCCTACAGTAGATCCTCTGCCTGCTTTGCAGCTTCTCCTCTTGTTTATTTTCAATTTCTTGGAGCTACATATCTGATAATACCTTGCTACGTGCAATAAGTGATTCCTGTACGGACTCCAGCTCCTGAAATCCTCCTCTCAGCACCTTTTTTTCAGGCAGACTCAAAGTGAATTGTGTGACACAGCAGTGCCTACCCACTGGGCATAGCGAATACATGTCAAAGAATTTAAGGAAGTAATTGTGTGGAGATCTTCGCAAAGTAGGTTTGCAAACTTCAAAAACATTCTGATTAGTATGAACAGGCTAGAAATAATTGAAATACAATGTGGAAAGGAATATATGATTTTACATTTTGGCCATAGAACTGCACTTCCTCCAGAGCAATTTTGTTAATGTATATATTCCTTCGGCATCTTTCCACAGAGAAGAATTTAAAAACTACCTTCATAAAAGGGGATACATCATCTTTATTCCTCTCAGAAACAGCTTTTTAAGTGCATTAAAGATGAGTTCTTTTCAATTTGAAAAAGATTCTGGAGAGCTCTGTAAATATTTAATGTCAGGATAATAGACACAAGTTTGGCAGACAGTCAATTTCTACTCTTGATCTATGGTCTGTTAATTAACAGTGATCTCACCTTTGTTCTGTCACTAAATGCCTCTTGTCGTAAAGTGACTTGATGAAATTATATCTGGAAGGCCTCACATTAAAATTACATTTTTTTAAAGTTTAAATTCCCTCATAGGACTTTTTTTTTATTAAAAATTAAAACAGTTTAATCACTATGTGATGTGTTTTAGATTAAAACGGCCCTTCGTTGTGGTGAACTTTCTGATGATCATTTCATGATATATGCAAATTTCTGAATCTTTTTCACTTAAAATGAGCTCAGAAATTGTTCTACTTTTTTTTTTTCTCAGAAAGCTGCTAGTTATATATTTTTTAGTAATTTAAATAAGTCTCTGTCTTTGTACCTGTGACCTTTTGCAAGTAATATGTTTTTACACCTTATGTGTTAACTGTGTAGTGATTTTGTACATATATTTATAGATATGGTCAGAAAAAAAAATTTAAGTGGTTGTTAAGCCACTACTATAAAATCCTCTCATCCCCTCTGTAACATAACAATTTGTGTCCCTGTGCTTATGCTATATAAAAAAAAAATGCGGATCTGTACCTATATCAGAGCGGCTCCTGGTGCTCACGTGACTCCTTGACTCTCTCCTCTGCCCAGCTGACAGCTTCAGCAGGTGGGGCCGAGCAATCTCGTTGATATCAACTGGGGAGGAGGACAAAGAGAGCCAAGGAGACACGTAAGCATCAAGAGACGCTCTGATATAGGTAGAGATCGGCATATTTTTTATACAGTATAACACAGACACAGGGACACATATTGTTATGTTACAGAGGCGATGTGGGAAGATTTTATAGTAGCTATGAGAGAAGCAGCATGGGAGGGGGGAAGGAACTGACACGAGCAGACGGGCAGGGATGGGGGAGAGAGGAGGACAGAGCAGGGCTGCAGATGATGGAGGCACGTAAACTGACCAGGGTGTCAGGGCTCAGCAGCCATGATAAGCCATGGTCAATTTACAGGGGGCAGGGTATATCCAGGCAGGATCAGCTAGGTTTTTTAGGTGTTACAGGGGGGCAAATTACACAGCACAAACAATGTGCTGTATAACATGCTTTAAGACATATGTGCCTAACCTGTGGATCTCCAGCTGTTGCGGAACTACAAGTCTCATGAGGCAATGCAGGGCTAACAGTTAAAAGTTAGCCCAGAGGCGATTCAGTTCGCATGTGTTGCGCTATATAAGTTTCTCACTCACTCATGACTCCCAAAAGCAGAGGCATGATGGGAATTGTAGTTCCGCAACAGCTGGAGGGCCACAGGTTGAGAACCCATGCTTTAGGGGAACAGAATCTGTGTTTTTTTAGGTTAAAGAGCAACTGCAGTCTGCTCACATAATTTGTAATAAAAGCATATTTGCCATTCTGAAGCTTCCCTCCAACCACTTTGCATATTATTTGATTTATACTGTGATTCTGTACTTGACAATTATGCTGCAGAAATCTCCATCCATTAGGTCTGGCTGCAACCATTTTAACTGTGGGCAGCTGAAGCTGCTGCCTGTTCACTTCATGGATTTACACAGACACACACCTCCAGCTCTGCAGCTCTAATTGGCCTTCTTATGACTCATCCACTCTCCCTTCCTGGCAAACTCTCATGAGAGTGAAAGAGAGAGGGCATGATGCCATAAGTTTAGGCTTTTTACCAGACAAGAAACAGGAAGTGGGTGGTATAAGGTATTTATTGGCAGAAGAAAAAATGTTTTACTATACAAAGTTAAAACAACAAGGGCAGAGTATTTAATAGATGGAAAGTTGAAAAAATGACATAAAAAAAATAAAAATTGCATTCTTTGAGCCAGCAGGTGTCGTCTCCCATGTGTTATCCAGAATCTGTTTGCTTCATTGATTTAATGCCTACAAGAAGCCTGTTTATAGAACTCTTTAAAGCCGGCCATACATGTATTAACGTTTGGCTGGTTCAGCAGGGACCGGCCGAGATTCAAACAAATATGGGCAGACTGATTGTACCCAAGTCAAATCATTGATCGGCATGGGTGCAACCAGCCTTTCTGATTTTTTTTTTTTTACATTTGATTACTGCTAGCGGAAAGTCCGTCCCAGTCCCTCCGCTGACCGTTGGTCATAGGCGGTTAGAAGCTCAGCCAGTTCAGCAGGAAACAGCCAATATTCAAATTGTGTGTATGGGCAGGCTGAATGTACCAAGTTGATCGTTGAACCAGCCTGCCGGATTTACTTGCAATTTTCACTAGGGGCTGCTATAGCACTAACAGTAATCGATATCTTCTAAAAACATTGCGACCACAGCAACACTACAATAACATTAAGTAGGTTGAAACCAAAAGAATAATAAAACTCTAAATAATGAAATAATGTAAAATACGTGAAAATGGTCCATAAACATGTATAAAAAATTATATAAACAAAGTGTGTTGCAATCTCCCAATAAGTGTCCATTGTGCTTGGGTTCTCAAAGTAAAAAGTGCTGAATGTATTTTTTTAGTCTTAGAAACTGTAGCTTGACATTGCATTCTATACATTTTATGATCTACCAGAACATCCAGGTCCCGCTCAACCATTGATTCCCCCAGCTGTTCCCTCCTAGAGTGCACGATGCATGCATGTTTTTATATTTACTCAATATCCTCTCACCCACGCTATAGTGACAAAAATGTATGTGAAAAACAATAAACGTCACAATTCATAATATAGTTAAAAAATAATTAACTTTACCCTCTAATGAAAGAATGAAGCACTTGCAATACCCGTGCAGTTTTCAAATAAATTAAAAATTATATAAAGAGTCACTTGTATAAAGTTCAAACAATGATAGGATCTGTGTCACTCATAAGGCCGCGTACACACGGTCGTTCCAAACCGATGAGAATGGACCGAACTTCACTTTCATCGGTCCAAACCGACCGTGTGTATGGCCCATCGGTCTGTTGTCCTTCGGTCCAAAAATAACACATGCTTTAAAATCGAACCGATGGACCGCTGACCGATCGGTTCAAATCGATGGTTAGTACAGAAAAGCTTTGGTTCAAAACCCGCGCATGCTCAGAATCAAGTCGACGCATGCTTGGAAGCATTGAACTTCATTCTTTTCAGCACGTCGTGTGTTTTATGTCATTGCGTTCTGACCCGATCGGTTTTTGGAACGATGGTGTGTACGCACATCAGACCGTCAGGCCACTTCAGCGGTGAACTGATGGAAACGGCCCGTCGGACCATTCTCATCGGTTTGGGTCGACCGTGTGTACGCGGCCTTAGACAATTACTTAGGTGTTGGGTGTTACAAAAGGTCATGGCACTCTTCCACATCATTATGCTCCAAATCCTCACACTGCACTCACCAGATCAAAATGATAGTTCCAAAAAATCATATAGTAATTATGGATGCCCAGGAAGAAAGAGAGGGGGAGAGCCTCTCATAGCATAAGATTGTTTATTAACTAAATTAACCACTTGCTTACTGGGCACATATACCCCCTTCCTGCCCATGTGAAATTTCAGCTTTCAGCACTGTCACGCTTTGAATGACAATTGCGCGGTCGTGCGACGTGATTCCCAAACAAAATTGACGTCCTTTTTTTCCCACAAATAGAGCTTTCTTTTGGTTGTATTTGGTATTTATTGTTTGCGCTATAAACAAAAATAGAGCGCCAATTTTAAAAACACAATTTTTTACTTTTTGCTATAATAAATATCCAATAAAAAAAAAAGAATTCTCAGTTTAGTCCGATACGTATTCTTCGACATATTTTTGGTAAAACTAAAAATTGCAATAAGCGTATAGTGATTGGTTTGCGCAAACGTTATAGCGTCTAAAAAATAGGGGTTCGAATTATGACTTTTTTTTTTTATTATTATTATTATTTTTATTTTTTTTACTAGTAATGGTGGCGATCTGCGATTTTTGTCAGGACTGCGATATTGCGGTGGACATATCGGACACTTTTGACACATTTTTGGGACCATTCACATTTCTACTGCAAACAATGATATAAAATATGCACTGATTACTGTAAAAATGTGACGGACAGGGAAGGGGTTAACACTAGGGGGCGAGGAAGGGGTTAATGTATTCCCTAATTAGTGATTCTTACTGTGGGGGGAGGGGGGTGACTGGGGGAGGTGACCGATGGTTGTCCCTATGTACAAGGGACACACCATCAGTCTACTCTCCCTGACAGGACGTGGAGCTCTGTGTTTACACACAGAGCTCCACGTCCCTGTCTCCGTGACCGCCGATCGCGGGTGCCTGGCGGACATCGCGGCCGCCAGGCATGCGCATGGGCACGTGACTGACGCGGTGGGCGTGCACGCGCCGCCGCAGTGGCTCGGAGGCCGTATATAGAAGGCCTCCCGGCAATTTAGAGCCGCATTGCGGCCATATAAACCCGCCGTGCGGGCAGGAAGAGGTTAAGAAGCAAGGTCAAATGCACTTACATTAACTAAGAGAGATCCCATATGTACATCAGGAAATGCTACTGTGTCCTCCTGTGTGCTTTCCAGATAGTAGAAGTGACGTCGCTGGATGTTCCGTCCTGCACATTTCATCATTAAACTGCAACATCTTCAGGAGCTATCTAGGCCTAGGCAATTCCAGAGGAAGTGGGATACCTGCCAAAACTAGGTAAACCCCCCTCCCCCCTCAGAAAAAAATAAAACACAAATAATGTTACCACCAAAGAAAAGTACAGCACCAAAAATTCAAATTAGACATGAAATGTACACTTAAACAATTATAGATATAATTTTTAAACACCTCTGCAACAGTAATCTGAATAAAATACTGTGACAATTGCATTACAGGGTGTTTACATGTAAAACCTCAGATTGCGAGTAACGTGGTTTACGAGCTGTTTTGAAAAAAAAAAAAAATGCTGACTCAATTTGAGAGCGTTGTCTTGCAAGAAGAGCAGGATTCAAGCCTCCGGGGTGTGCAGTACCGCATGTGGCCAGAGGTGCGAGGGCGCTGGTGACGCTCGGAGACACTTAGAATCACTCGGTTCTCTGAGTGGTCTGCGAACATCTCCGAGTGTCTCTGGTGCCCCCCACCGTTGGCCACTTGCGGTACTGCATATACTAACAGTGACACTGGAACAGATTATCTGAGTTTCCATTGATGCCTATGGGGAAACCTGCTTTGATATACGAGTGCTTTGAATTACAGGCATGCTTCTGGAATGATTTATGCTTGTAATCCCAAGGTACTACTGTATAGTGAAAATAAAGTACACCTTGATTCAAAAGCTGTGTCAGTGTGTATCCTCTAATGTTAGAGATGGGGGTAGTATTCTTCAAAACAGAACTTCCCGTTTAGAGTAAAGTTACGTTTTAAACTTTCCCTGAAGTGAATGTATCTAAATATCTAGCAATTTTCCTTATTGTTGAGCTTAGACTGGGTTTTGCAATTTAAGCACTACCATGGAACCTTAAAAAACAAGGGACTAAAAGTGTGACACAGAAAAGGATATGGCAAACAACTTTAATGGAAATGCATTTTTCACATCGTAATCTGACATAGCCCATTCAGTAAAGTCAGGAATGTAATTGTTTTACAAAGTTATTTTCTTCGTGTAATCTGCTCCATAAGGACCTTCGCAATTCTGCATTGGCATTTGCTGAGTGACACTTGTAGTTTAAGTGCACTTTCATGTTTTTCAGTCCCCAGTAGATGAATGTAACTAAAATACTGTGATATTGCCTTTTTCTCAGTGTGTCAGCTATTTTTTCAGTCAGTTGTATAGAGCATTTAGTAAAAATAGAAAAGAAGGCTTTGATCGCTTACCAAAACTACAACTGACTTGTAGCAGCTCTATTTAAAGTGGAATTAAACCTAACTCATTTTTTGTAACTTATACAAAAGAGATATGCTCTGCCATTTCTACAATAATCAACACTTCCCTGTCTGCTCAAAATCAAAACTCCCATGCGCATGCGCAGTATGACATCATTCCCAGACTGGTCAATCAAAGCCGGAACCCGACACCTGGAACTAGCTTGGTAGAATATGGCAGTGGCAGTGAGGGATTTAACTACTTCATCACTGGCATGAGGAGGTGAGTATTTCTGGCAGTTAAGTTCTGATTTAAAAGGAATTTTCCAGGAATCTGGCATTACAACTGCTTTTTCCAAATAGACTCCTTCCTACAGCTTCGTGGGTGCTTTAGGAAAAAAACTGATGCAGCTACACATTTCCCTTGCGTCTCTAGGGTGAGGTAGGACACTTTCCACATGGTGAGGACGTTTTAGCGCAAGTCCGAGAACACATTCAGGCATGCGATAGCTTGTTCTGTGTGCATAGTTCTGCCCTCTGTAGTAGGGAAAACATCCTTTCCCTTGCTCTTGGTACCATCTTGAGCACATTGCCCTGCTACACACAAATTCACTACATCTCCAGCAGCTACCCTGCTTTGGATTGTTGCCCCAAACTCTGAATTCAGCACCCCTACTGATCTTCAGTAACAGTGTCTGCACTGGTTAAGGTTGTGGGTGCCTCTGTACACTGCCATGCAAACGGCTAAGCTTATCCTCTGTCCTGCTGACCCTCTGTACACTGGCCTGCTGATCTCCCATCCCCCCGGCGGATAAGGGCCCGCCCCCCGTATTGCATAGGCACGTCCGAGTCACAGCGTCGTATAGAGCCGACTAGCAGATCTGCATGTTCGGCTTCTTTCGGAAACGCAGTGACTCGGACACGCCTACGCAAAATGGGGGACGGGGCCTTATCCGCCGGGGGGAGTTTTTGCTGAAAAGATGTCAATCATCTGGGCGACCTCCCAGATGACATGCCTCCTCAGCTTGGAAACGCCTACTCCCGCGGGGAGAAGTAGCCGGAATGAAAAGATAGATTATAAGGTATGTACAGTGTAAAAAAATAAATAATTTGCGGACTGTACATGTTAGAAGTCTAAAGAAGTTGTTCTGAGAAAAATTATATTTGGGTGAACCTCCGCTTTAAAGTGATTTAATCACACATGTGATTTAAATCTACAATCTGGTGAGCCTCATTCTATAGGGGTGTGGGTTACAACCACTTTAATCAAAGCATTTAGCATAAGTGTGATTCCTTCTAGCTATATCTAGTTTGTTTCACCAAACGTGACTTATTGTAGTAATGTCCATGATTAACAATATCAAACCACACGTATACAGCAAATACAGTGAATTTACGTCCAAGTGCTCTGTGTAAACATTGATGTTTATGCTTTTGTCAAACAAACATGTTGCTTGAGGTAATTGTATTTGTATTAGTGCAGAAACAATTGAGTGCTGTCCGTGATATTTTTTTTATTCACACTCAAATACAATTTTTATGGGCAAGCTTTCGGGTTATGTTCCCTTCTTCAAGTTCCCATGAGTACTGATGAGACCTTGAAGAAGGGGACATGCCCCAAAAGCTTGTCCTTAAAAATTGTATGTTAGTGCAAATAAAAAAGTATTGCGGGCAGTACTCTGTAAACTGGATTGCAAGCTTGTTACATAACATTTTTATAATTTATTTTAAACATTTAATGAGCAAAAATTATTCCTCCAATTAGACTTTTATGATTAACCACTTCCATAGCGAGCCTATTCTGGCACTCCTCTCCTACATGCAAAAATCATAACTTTTGTGCTCAAAAAATACTCAGAACCCCCAAACACTATATATATTTTTTAGCAGACACCTTAGGGAATAGAATGGCGGTCATTGCAACTTTTTATCTCGCACAGTATTTGTGCAATCATTTTTCAAACGCCTTTTTTTTTTTTTAGAAAAATCCTAATCTTTGCTCTTAACCTGTATAGAAGACACCTGGGAGCCAGAAATCTTGCTGATAGGGGATCAAATACTTATTTCACTCATTAAAATTCAAATCAATTTATAACTTTTTTTAAATGCTTTTCTCTGGATATTTGTGTTGTTGTTTTGTCTCTCACTGTAAAATAAACCTACTATTAAAATGATAGGCTGATCATTTCTTTGTCATTGGGAAAATGCACAAAATCAGCAGGGGATCAAATAATTTTTTCCCTCACTGTATATGTTGGCTGCCCAGTCCTTAGATGTGGTGGCCGTAATATATATTTTTTTTCAGGCTATTTAATTTTTTTGCAAGCACAGAAAATACATTTATTCTTCCAGAAATGCAGTGTTATTATCACGTTCTGTGAGAGGAACAGAAAACGGCAACATCCTTTTTTTCTTTTGTAAACTACTAATCCAATCGGCCTTCATGTAATGGAAAAAATCATGTTTGAAGCCTAGTCTGGGTGGAAGCCATGGCTCCCTCCATAAAATACAGTTGAGGAGTTATGAAATTTCTTATTCACAGGATTACTAGTTAAAAATAAAGGAAAATGAATGCAGGTACCTCACATTTAAATCATGTCAGCCATATGAATTTTTTTAAACACAGTAGGTGCAAAGTATATAAAGTCACAGTTTATCGTAATGTGTACACAAAGCCTAACAACTAACTTCTCTTAACGCCCGCCGCACGACCTTTTTACGTCCGCACAATGGCACGGACAGGCAGAAGGACGTATATATACGTCCTTGCCTTTCCGCGGGTCGGGGGTCCGATCGGGACCCCCCCCTGCTGCGTGCGGCGGGCGGATTCCCTCGGGGAGCGATCCGGGACGACGGCGCGGCTATTCGTTTATAGCCGCTCTGTCGCGATCGCTCCCCGGAGCTGAAGAACGGGGAGAGCCGTATGTAAACACGGCTTGGCTTCCCCGTGCTTCACTGTGGCGGCGCATCGATCGTGTCATCCCCTTTATAGGGGAGACACAATCGATGATGTCAGACCTACAGCCACACCCCCCTACTGTTGTAAACACACACTAGGTGAAGCCTAACACGTTCAGCGCCCCCTGTGGTTAACTCCCAAACTGCAACTGTCATTTTCACAATAAAGAATGCAATTTAAATGCATTTTTTGCTGTGAAAATGACAATGGTCCCAAAAATGTGTCAAAATTGCCCGAAGTGTCCGCCATAATGTCGCAGTCACGAAAAAATCGCTGATCTCCGCCATTAGTAGTAAAAAAAAAAAAATTAATAAAAATGCAATAAAAATATCCCCTATTTTGTAAACGCTATAAATTTTGCGCAAACCAATCGATAAACACTTATTGCGATTTTTTTTTTTACCAAAAATAGGTAGAAGAATACGTATCGGCCTAAACTGAGGGAAAAAAAATTGTATATATGTTTTTGGGGGATATTTATTATAGCAAAAAGTAAAAAATATTGAATTTTTTTCAAAATTGTCGCTCTATTTTTGTTTATAGCGCAAAAAATAAAAACCGCAGAGGTGATCAAATACCACCAAAAGAAAGCTCTATTTGTGGGGAAAAAGGACGCCAATTTTGTTTGGGAGCCACGTCGCACGACCGCGCAATTGTCTGTTAAAGCGACGCAGTGCCGAATCACAAAACCTGGCCTGGGCATTTAGCAACAAAATGGTCCCGGGCTTAAGTGGTTAAACACAGTAGTTGCAAAGTATATAAAGTCACAGTTTATGGTAATGTGTACACAAAGCCTAACAACTAACTTATCTTAATTGCTCTCTTGGTTTGTTATTATACAACTGTGTTAGGTTATATCTGTTCAAGTGCAAAACATGTCTGTTGATCTTGCCAGAAATACAGTGAGCTTGCAACTTCCTGCAACATGTCATTGCGTTTAAGGAATAAACACATCTTGCTGCCATAGCTACCTTTAAAATGCAGAGATTTAAAAAGTGCTGGTCTTCTACATACAATAAATGCAGGGAAATTCTGTGAAACCATAGTCAACTTCAGGAAGCATGGAAATGTTTCTTCTACGATACCAGATCATCTGATTTTCGTTTTATCAGTACAGATTTAGTCCGAAAATACAATACAAATAAATCACTTCCTAATCTTTTTTTTTTCTGCTGTACGAGAATCGTTGTACTTTTGGTTGCCTTATCACATTCGATATGGGGACTAGCATACAAAAAAAAGGACGATCGTTCGTCCGATAAGCTCATTGTGTGTACTGGGCTTAAGGTTGCATGTAAAGCCTTGGTGGGTTATGGGTGTGCTAACAGTGAGAGGGCTTAAAACTTGAGCCTACTCACTGTGTTCATGATAACATTTGCAACAGTCCCAACTAAAAAAAAACATTCCTTTATTACTGTGCTGCAAGCAAAATTATACCCAACACAAAAAAAGTTCAGCACAATCAATTGTAAAAAATTAAACTCTTCCATTACATATTCTTTTCTGCACACAATCTACCTTAACCATTTCAGCCCCGGGAAGGATTTGCCCCCTTCCTGACCAGGCCATTTCTTGCGATACGGCACTGTCGCTTTAAATGACAATTGCGCAACGTGGTACCCAAACAAAATTGAGGTATTTTTTTTCACACAAATTGAGCTTTCTTTTGGTGGTATTTGATCACCTCTACGGTTTTTCTTTTTTGCGCTATAAACAAAAAAATTTCAAATTTGAAAAAAATATATATTTTTTTAGTTCTTGCTATAATGTCCCCAATTTAAAAAAAAAAATCTTAATCAGTTTAGGCCGATATGTATTAGTCTACATATTTTTGGTAAAAAAAAATGCAATAAGAGTATATTGATTGGTTTGCACAAAAGTTATAGCATTTACAAAATAGGGGATAGATTTATGGCTTTTTTTTTTTTTACTAGTAATGGCAGCGATCAGTGATTTTTATCAGGACTGGGACATTGCGGGGGAAAGATAGGACAATTTTGACACTTTTTTTTGGGACCATTGATACATACCGCGATCAGAGCTAAAAATAGCCACTGATTACTGTATAAATGTCACTGGCAGGGAAGGGGTTGGCACTAGGGAGCGATCAAGGGGTTAAATCTGTTCCCTCAGTGTGCATTCTAACTGGGGGAATGGGAGTGACTAGAGGAGGAGACATATCACTGTTCTTAACTAATAGAAACACATGATCTGTCTCTCCTCTCCTGACAGAACCAGGATTTGCGTGTTTACACATGCAGATCCCCGTTCTGTCTCTCATGCCTGCGATCGTGGGTGGCCGGCGGTCATCGCGATCGCCAGCCATGCGCAACAGTTCCCCCTGCAGTGCAGCAGGTCCGTGCCTGCTAAGGCTCCTAAAGGAGCCAATGTACCAGTATGTCGATTTGCACAGGGCTGTCAACCTTACGACGTATATGTACTTGAGCAGGTCGGGAAGTGATTAAAGTGGTTGTAAACCTCAGACATGAAATCTAAACAAAGCACATTTTTGTTTACTTGACTTTCTCCAAAGCACTAAGTGTAATTTCTCTCTGCTTTCTAGTTCCTCAGTTTTTAGCATGAGCCTCTTCTGACAAGTTTTACTGACACCAAGAGCTAAAGAAATGACAGGTGATGCAGCACCAGCACACAACTTGTGATTGATAACCTCAGCTCTGTTCCTGGGTGTTGTGTGAAGGCGGGGTGTTCTTTCCCTCCAATCGTCTCTCTGAGCTCTTTTACAATGTGTAAGTGCAGCTCCCCGCATCCTGCTTTGTGAGTCTGTGAAAAATCCTTTTCATCTCTGAGTTTTTCAAAGCTGTACAGGACAAATGGACGCAAATAAACAGGTACAACTTAATATAGGAGGCTTTTTTTTATCTATTTGTGTCACCTGAGGCTAGGCACTTCACTGGGTATAGGTAAGGGTTTACAAACACTTGAAAACTTGAAAACGTAGTTAACATAGTCACTGGCTACGGAGCTAGTAGTTATTGTAGTACAATATAGCATTACGAGTGCAGTGGTCAGGGGTATGCAGTACACAGCATAGTGTATATAAATCAGGGGACAGGAAAGCATAATGCACAGGAGTCAGGAGTGTAAAACACATAGTGCAATGGTCCTGAGTTCATAACACATCATGTACAGGGGTCAGGAGTGCGTCATACACAGATTTCATGGGTCAGGATTGTGTATTGCATTGAGCACTGAGGTCTGGATTGTGTAAAGCACAAAGCGAAAGGGTCAAGATTACTTGACGCACAAGCTCAGGAATGCATAAGGCACATGAGTCAGAAGTGCATAACAACACAGAGCATCAGCGCATGAGTGCAGAACTAGTATCGGTTTTCTCCCCCCAGTACAACCCCCCACAGTCAAGATCCCCACTTAGTACAGCTTTCACCCAGTACAGATCTCCCTCCACCCCTCATTACAACTCCCACACTACAGAACCCCCCATCTTAGTACAGCTCCCCGTGCAAATTCTTCCCCTCTCCCATTATTACAGCTTCCTCTAGTACAGTGGTTCTCAACCTGGGGGTCGGGACCCCTTCGGGGGTCAAATGATGATTTGCCAGGGGTCACCAACTACTGGGCTGTTCTTGAAGCCCGCACCGCTCTCCCAGCCTTTTTGTGGCCGCCCATTCAGTTCACGGCATGGCTGGGGGGGTAGAGACGAGATCACCTGACTGGTGAGGATTGTGAAGTGGGAGGGGCTGAAGTAGACCCTATCTCCTGATTTTGGCATAGGTGTCACTGCTACGAGACACCACAAAGTCGGAGACACAGTGAGTAACTACCTGTGATTAGAGTTGCCATTAAAATTCCCCGCTACAGTTCTCAGATCAGCAGAACTCCCCCCAGCACTGCCACTCATCCCTTTCCGCCCCACCAAGGAGTTAGAAAAGGAATAAAAATAGAGAATACATGGGAGGAAGAAAGATAAAGGGAGAGAAAGAATAAAGAGAAAGAACAAAAAGATGGCTAGAGAGAGGGATGGGGGGGGGGGGGGGGCAAACAAGAAATTAGGATAAAGAGATGAAAGGGAAAGAAATGAGAACAAAGAGAAAGAGTGGTACATCCTATAATGTACCACAAAGGGTTTTAATACTATGAGTGAAAGGGACTCGGGGAGCTCTAAATGTCCATGGGTTAGGGGCACAAATTTCTTGTCTTGCCTTGGGTGCTGACAATCCACACTACGAAATTATTTTACCGTTAGGGGTCCCCACAACTTGGGAAATTTTATTAAGAGGTCACGGCACTAGAAAGGTTGAGAACCACTCCTCTAGTACAAATCCCCTTCATCATCTTGCGGTCCCCCCCCCCCCCCATGAAACCTACCCCCCTGTCAAAACAGGCAGTTCAAAGTGAGTGATAAGTCATCGCTGTAGCATGTGATTGAAGTTAAGGTTGAGATGAGGAGAACCCCTCTCACTCTAAACTGCAGCTGTATGTTAAGTCTTGGAGTGGTAGCTGCAGTGCTTTGGGTGTGCAGCGGCTGTCAGGACTATCTGCTGCCTACCAATGCTCTAGATGGGATCTAAATCCCCTTACCCCTTTTTTGTCAAGCTGCTAATTTTTAAAAGGAATAACTTGTTAAAAAATAATATGCGACTTTCCTGAGATTATGGAGGGGAGAAATGCTGAATCATTTATTAAAAACTGGCTTAGAGGTACTGTGGGTGAGCAGTCTTTTTTTATAGCCGTTTGAAAGTGTGAGAAACTGTAGAATCCCTGTGAAATTCAATAGAGTGCCTTCTAGAGCAATTATTGCTCATATCCTTTATTTTAAAGATAAAATAAAGCAAGGAACATGCAGAATATGCAGAGAATGTGCAATAAGGGCAATACCATCACCATCTACCCCAATTTCTCAGCTCATACTCAAAAAAGAGAGCTGCTTTCTGCACAGTTACAAAAAGGCCTGACACATTTCACCTTTCCCTTAATGTGCTTATAAAGTCAAGAGGTTTTTTATCTTAATGCATTCTATGCATTAAGACAAATACCTTCTGTGTGCAGCAGCCCCCCCTAATTCTTACGCTCACTCTCTATCCAGCGATGTCCACGATTGCCTCAGCCATCCGGGACACTGTATCTTGATTGGCTGAGACACAGCAGCAGTGCCAGTGGCTCCCGCTGCTGTCAGTCAGTTAGCCAATCAGGAGAGAGAGGGGGCATGGCTTGAAGGAAGCTCCGTGTCAACTCGACTGGGGTGCCCCCATAGCAAGCTTCTTGCTATGGGGTACTCAACAGGAAGGAGGGGCCAGGAGCTCCAGCCAGGGACCTGAGAAGAGGAGGATCCGGGCTGCCCTGTGCACAAAGCAGGTATGTAGAACATGTTTGTTATTTTAATCTAGTATAACATGTTTGTTATTTTATTCTAAAGAAAATAAAGAGACTTTACAATCACTGTAAGGGCTATAAAGAGATTTATTGATATAGTTTATACTATGCTCAATCCTACCAAACTAAGGGCTGTAGATAAGAGGTAAACAGATTTTCTCAACACTGATCACTCCAGAGACAAAATATCACAACTTCAACACCGTAACATTACACCAACTGTTAGAATCTGTGCGTGCAGATTGCCTTATTCTAAATTCTCTAGATAGGGCACTTTCTTTTGCATTGTATGTTTGACATTACCTGTTTTTTATAGGTGCAGTTACCTGAACTCTAGCATAATAATTACCATTTCAAATTGAGTCAATACACTACCGCATTATACCCTGGTACTGAACCAGGACAGTTTACTTTCTAACCACTATGTAGTCTCCTAACTACTCATCTGGTCATTTCAATATATATCCCACATTTGCAGACTTTAAAGGGCTTTCTCAGAAAGGTTAATTTAGAAATGGCAAAAAGTCAAATCATATTCGTGGATGATTTTAACACCTTTGGACCTCCAACTTGATAGACTAGGCAGTGCATGTATTTTTCTAGCTCCCCTCATCAAATGATATGCAGGCTGCAATTTTTGGGATTTGTGGAGATGGAGAAATCCACATGTAGCAGAGAGTGCTTCTGTTATTCAGACACACTGCAGACTTCGTAAGTATTTTCCCTCTGATTGTGCAAAATTATTATCTGCCTTGTGTCATCTCAGATCACTCTCTTATAGGACTACATTTAACCCAAATCTTGGGAAATTATGATTTGAAGATTGGGACCCCCTGTGTCTGAAAGTTCCCAATGTACAATTTAAATTTGATATTAATAAATATTATAGAAAAAGGTGCATAAAACAAGGCCTACAATGCGCTTCCGGCGCCAAGGAACAATGTATCGACTATTCCCGAGTTTAGATATATGGTGTAAACTATTCAGGGAAAATAGAGGAAATACCCATAGACTATAATCGGTATTATCCTAACAGCAGCTATTTAAAAATAAATGGAAAGAGACCATTTAAAATGAATAAAAATAAAGTATCAAAAAACTATGAACTGTAGTTCGAATTATAAACAGCGCTAGGAACTGGTTAAGTCCAGCTCTATGTAAGAAATTAAAAGGAAGAAATGTGGTGATGTGATAAATGATCCTAGAAAAGGTGTTCGTGCACCCTACACCAGTCCAAAAATTCACCAATAGTGGGTTACTCCCCCCTCCGGGGTGCAGGCTTACCATCACAACATCAACTTTCCTCCAGGTAGCTGTCGGGGTTAATCTCAGTGGAGGTACATAAAAGAAAAAAATGCACTAAAATAGTGTAACATTGCCTTAACATGTAACCCCCAGATAGAATCGGGAAAGTATCCCACTTAAGATGCCCGTACAGTTAAACACTTGTAAATGAACTTATAAGGAAAGCAAAGAGTTCACCGCTGTCACCGCCATCCTCCACACACAGGGGCCGCACGCGTGCTGTGAAGCAAGTATGGTAATCCGACCTGGCTGGTTAGCAGTGGAACGCAATGTCTCTTCCTTGTTGCGCCGTTGTAGCCACGTCCTGACGCATTTCGTCACTTCCGACTTCGACAGAAGACTTCCTTCAATGAAATTAAGCCTGCCAGTACCGTATGCTGAAAACCATATGCCCCACACCATAATGTTCCCACCTCCAGACTTCACTTTTGTTGGTATAGTGTTTTTGGGGTGATGTGTAGGGCCATTTGACCTCCAAACATGGTGTGTATTATGGCATCCAAAGAGTTCAAGTTTGGTCCCATCTGACCAGACTATATTCTCCCAGGCTTATCTAAATGTTGTGCAACAAACTTTAAACAAGCTTCAACTTGCTTTCTCTTCAGCAATGGAATCTTGCATGGTGAGTGTGCATACAGGCCAAGGTCGTTGAATGCATTACTTCAAAACAATTGTACCTGATAATTCCTTGTCCTTGGCTCTTGGACAACTCTTTTGATAACTATTTTCACTCCTCTGTCAGAAATGAGGAGCACCTGGTCATGGCCAATTTATGGTGAAATTATGTTCTTTCCACTTCCGGATTATGGCCCCAACAGTGCTCACTGGAACATTCAAAAGTTTCAAAATCCTTCTGTAACCAATGCTATCAGCATGTTTTGCAACATAAGATTGCAAAGGTCTTTAAGAGAGCTCTCTCTCTGCTTTCTAATTACTGTTGTATTTCCATGTCATTTTGCACCAAAAACTTACCAGGTACATTCTACTATAAATACTTACAATAAGACACTTATCCATAGCTTAATTTTTTTTTTAATCTAACAATACTGTCAGGGCTGGGCTCTCAGCTGCTCCCTTCTCAGTGCTCAGGCTGCTCATCTGTCGCATAATTGTCAGCACTCATAGTTCCACGTTGGCTCACCTGGTGTTCATTTCCTGCTCGCCACTCCCATCTACAGTCAGCCCCTTCTGGCTATGTAAAATGCCTTGTTCATTCCTTTTGTGCCTTCGCCTGATCAACATATCTGGATATTCTCTGTTTTGTTTCTGTGAAAGACTTTGCCCGGCTGACGTCCCTTCTGGTTTCTGATCCTGTTCTTCTGCCTCAGACTATGCTGATCTCTGGTTCCCTGATTACTGGCTTGCTTTGGTTTCTGATCTCTGGCTTATGTTTTAACTAAGTTTACTGATCTGTACCATGTTTACCATTACATTAAAAGGTGTGATTTTTTTTTCTCAATATGTTTATTTTATATATTCATAAAAAACATACGAGATGTGGTGATCATTACAACAATAAGTCAAGGAATAGCAAATCTAATATTAAACATTAGAGTTGATACGAGTATTTCCTGAGTATGTTTGGGATGCGGTATTAAAACACATAACATATATTGTCAAGCTTAATCTTCCCGGGCATCGTAAATGTGAGAAGCGATTTGCACACAATGGAGAGTAAACTCTAACCAGTTTGTCAGGAGAGAAAATGACTAGCCTAATCTTGAACATTTTCATGATGTTGCTTAAGAGACCTCAGAAGAAGCGTTTGTTGTAGATCCCACAGAGCTGAGAGCTCTAAAATGTGAAATTAAAGGAATGAAAAGTAGGAAACAAGATTAAAAGGGAGAGAGAGGAGTGAAGAGGTTAAGTTATTCCCCATTCTTGCCAGCCCCCAGAAAAGGTGTGATTTTTACTGCATTTTCTACCCCAGTCTGATACATGGTCCCTGATAAATACAAACCTCTACCCAAGAGAATATACTGCTTTTATCCAACCACATAACTAATCTCTAGGTATTGTTCCACTTTTTCAAACAATCCAAAAACAATGTGGTTTAAAGCCTTCTAGGACCTGGATGAGAAAGCTAAGAAAGAATTCTCTAACTCCTGTAACTTTGCTGCCAATTTGGCCAGGGACACTGTTCCACTGTGTATATTCTACTGTACCACAAATGTTAAAAGAAAAAGGGAGATTGTATGCACATGGTCTGCGGTTATGACAAAATAATTAACTTTTGGTCACAAGTCACATAATTCATGTCTAATAATGTATAATAAATAATTTAACCCTAAAAGATAGCTGTTGGAACTGCTCAGAGATATGGAGATATGGAGCTAAGCTCCTTTAAAAAGTACTTTCTCCGATAGAGCCCTGAACCTATACAACATTTCTGAATGGAAAAGGGTGGTGTATCAAATGTTATCCCTGTAAAAATTAACATACAAACCTAGAAGATGTCCCACTAAATTGGAAAAAAACTGGGTTGGCATCATTAACACTTGTGAATCATAAGAAGTCCCATTTAACACTCCCACACATCTCTATCCGACGCCTACTTCTATGGGCAATACAGCACCCTACACTCACTCACAAACCAAAGAAGATCAAGGACTCAATGATAGAAAAGGTAAACTTCCTCTACTGAAATACATTCTAAAAAAGTACTACAGATATCTCACCGAACCACCGTTTATTTCTTTGTTGCTTTTTTCTTTTACTGCAATACAAAATCTTTAATATATTGAATTTTACTAAAACTATCAAATCTGTACATGCAATATTAACAAGTGTTTACACCACTATAATGTATTTGTACCTTTTACCGTATTGTACATGTGTTTGTACACTTTTCATTCTTGCAATAATTTTTTTTTTAAAAGTTGCAGGAATCATATTGTTACCTTTTTACAGTTTTTCTCTGATTGCCATGACAACTCCATGTTAGGTTTCATTCATTTCTCTCACCTATACCTTTTTAGCAGTAAAAATAGAAACCTGTCTTCACTTAAACCAAATAACTATTCATCTTGTCATAGTTTGCTTTTTGTACAGCTTAGGCTGTCTGAGTAGGGAAGCAAGTGCAATCAGGATCCTGTTGGTGGGTCCGTGAAAAATATAATAATGTAGGAACTGAGAAAACCAGGCAAACAGTAGAAATTAACAAACATAAGTCGGTATTAAACCCAAAAGCAAACCTATATTGCAGCTTACCAATTCTTCGATGTGATGGCTGCATTATTTTTTATTTTTTTTTGTAAGCTTTCTTTTTTCTATTTTTACTTTGTGATGCTGCCGGAAAGTCTTTTGTTATAAAAAAAAAAACAAAAAAAAAAACGATGTATGTTGCAGATGTAACAGAGATGAGACAACCCATTTAACACTTCCCTCCCCCAGACTGACAGTACTGCTGTCCAAATGTGTCCCATGTCCTCCTTCATCCAGCGTGTAAGCACTCTAATACAGAAGGTGCGTTACTGGTCAGATCACTAGATGAAAACAGAGGCAAAAAAAGTTAGTAAACAATAATATATTACATTTTGTTTTTGTTGTTCTTATCAACATACAAATCTAATCACAAAAATCTATGTTGTGTGAGAAAGATAACCAGCATGTTGAACAGAAGTGCTTTTATTGGTAGATATACAATTAGACGATTTTAGATTTTCCACGCTCAAATGCAGCCACCAATATGTTCCTAATATTAAAAGAAAAATTGCGCTATGAGTCTGGGGGGATAATCTGGGGAAAAGAGGAAGCTCTGCTTGTCTGCCTCCTACCTACTTGATGTCTTTTTACCTGCACGGTCTCCATTGTAAGGGCCCCAAAGCATTACTTTGCCCAGGGGCCCATGATGCTATTAAGACGGCCCTGATTGATACTAATATTATTTTATTTCTTATGATTGAACTTGATGGACTTGTGTCTTTTTTCAACCTGACTAACTATGACTATGAAGGAGACACCTCATCCTATCATAAGGGTCACTGTTTTTGGCAGGATCACGCTATGTTTTTGTTTTGTTTTTTCCTTTTCTTTTTCTACGCATCCTGTGGAGTCAATTTTTCATCTGCTAAAACCTATCAACATTGGAGGAGTTAGTACTGGTGTGCTAACCAAAGACCTGGGCTGGGTTATAGCCATCGGCCATATTGGCTTACTTTCTGGTAAGCATTCAATTTATCAGGTTGATTTAGGACCAAGGAAGTTTTTGTGTTTTTTCTTACCAGCCTTTCTTATTGGACTCACAATTCCAGCACTACTTTGGACTCATAGCGCAATTTCTTTTTAATTTTTTTTATTTATGTCAAAGAAACCGGTCCGCAAGGACTACAAACAGTAACAACATTACGTCAGCAATGTTAGCAATGTTACAGGCGAAGACACATATATATACAGCTGTCACATCAAAATTACAGTAAATACACAATGGCGGGGTCCCACATCGGGGATGATTTCTTATTCCCAGGCATAGGATACCGCACATGCACCCACCCCATTCGTGTCAGAGGCATGTCCAGCTGCGTGCAGAATGGCCAACTTGCTGAAAAGTGAGGATGAATGGATCCCCTAACCCCGCAAGGCTCAGTCTCCCAACGTGGTTTTCTTTTTTTTCTAAGTATAAAAGAAGAGCGGAGTATAGTCAAGGTAAGGGGGGGGGCAAGCAGTGTCCCAGAAAAAGATGCGAAAAGAAGAAAAATTTTGGGGGGGGGGGTTTGCAAACATGGATTCGGGTGTTTGTCCGGTAGGACAGCGCTATGTTGGTCCATCTCTTAAGCGGTTAAAAGTCAAGGTTCGCATCGACCATGTAGTGTTGTTGTTTAATTGTGGGATGCACTGTCAGTTTGGCGTGTTGTTCCCTCTGAGGTTCTGGCCTTCTGTCGAGTATCTGAATAAATTCCAGAGTTGCCAGGTTTCTGAGTAGACCTCCTGTCGTTTTTGGCCAGTAAGGACCAGATCCTCCAGTCGGCTGATATCATCAACCTTCTGGAGCCATGAGGCTATGGATGGCGGGTGTGGAGACTTCCAATTGAGTGGTATGAAGAGTTTGGCTGCGTCTAAGAGATTGTGAATGACCGACTTCTTATACACTTGTGCCGGTGTGTCAGTCGCGTGTAGAAGAAAGAAGGCCGGATCGTCAGGAATTGTCCGGTCTGTGAACCTTTGGGCAACCCGACGTACACCCTCCCAAATGCTCCTTATCCGGGGGCACGACCAGATTATGTGCAGGAGGGTGCCCCTAACACTCTGGCACCACTAACAGAGGTCTGAGGATGCTGGGAAATGCTTGTGCAGTAGGGCGGGGGTTCTGTACCAGCGCGTCAGGATTTTATAATTGGTTTCCTGGTGCTTGGAACACCTGGAAGACCTGTGGGTAAATTGGATTATGTGGTCCTTTTTGATGTTAGTGAAGTGACAGTTCAGGTCCCTCTCCCATTTCGCAAGAAAGGGGATTTGATAGTCCCCTGGGGGCAGTATCAACATGGCATACGTCAAGGACAGTGTATGAGCGATCACCCCAATCTCCATGAAGAGTTCCTCCATGGTCGTGAGAGGTTGTTGTGAGACATCAGGAGGGGGTGGGATGCTATTGAGAAAGTGGCTAAGTTGTAGGGCCCTCATGAAGTCCAGTCTGTACGGGCCGTTGGGGTCCGCAAGTTCTGCATATGTCCTCCATCTACCCAGGGTCCTAAAGTTGGCCGCGTGATAGGATCCTGACTCACGTAGTTCATGGAATTTCTTGTCACGTAAGCCTGGTTCAAATCGGGGGTGGCCCACTACGGGTCTCAAGGTGGAATTGCGAGTCGAGAGGGAGGGTCTCGACAGCAGGCGTGAGCATATCTGGACCGTGTTACCTATCAGCGGGTGTCGTTTGACCCTGAGTGGCAGGGCAGTGTAACACCAAGGGGCTCTGGAGAGGAGAACCTTGCTTTGGTCTTGTTCCAGTTGTGTTCATAACTTGGTGTCTCCATGTCTGTTCCAGTCAAGAAGTCTCCTGAGGTGGCATGCTTGGTAGTATGAGCGGATGTCTGGCATTGCCAGGCCCAGTGTGATTTGGGGAGAGAGAGCACCGCTCTACTCAGGCGTGGGCGTTTCCCCGCCCAGAGGAAACCAGTAAAGATGGAGTGAATTTGTTTGAAATAGTCTCCAGGTATATGAACTGGGAGGGCCTGTAGGAGGTATAGAAGTTTGGGTAGAATCGTCATTTTGAGGATGCAACACCGGCCAAACCATGAGTGCAGGCTGCTGTACTATTGGTCAAGTAGTTGTCAGGAGGGGTGGGAAATTTTAGTTTAAATAGTCGGGAGAATGACGTGGGTATGTAGGTACCAAGGTACCTCAGGGCGGTGTCCGTCCATTTTAAATTGAAGCTGCCTCTAAACTGTGCTCTAAAGCTGCTGGTGCGGAATCCCTACGCCCATAGCGTCTGATTTGGTGAAATTAATCTTTAGATTGGAAAGTTGGCCATATATATCGAATTCTCGCAGAAGGTTTGGTAAGGAGACTGTGGGATTTGTGAGGGCGAACATCAGGTCGTAGGCGTACGCGAAAACTTTATACTGCTTCCCGTTAACCCCGCCGCCTGTGATGTCTGGGTTCAGTCGAATATGGCACAGAAAGGGTTCCAGGGAGAGTGCGAATAGCAGGGGCGAGAGGGGGCAGCCCTGCCTGGTACCGTTGGTGATTGGGAATGCCTCCAAAAGCACCCCATTGGCTCTGACTCTGGCCGTGGGCTCCGACTAGACCGCAGCTATCCAGTTCAGCATCTTGCCTCCCAAGCCTATGTGCTTCAGCGTTGTGAACATGAATTCCCAGTTCACTCGGTCAAACGCTTTTTTGGCGTCCGTCCCGAGGAATAAGCATGGTTTTTTGCTGCACACCGCTATGTGCAACAAGTTCAGAACTTTAGTGGTATTGTCCCTGGCCGGGACAAATCCCGCTTGGTCTAAATGGATTAGGTATGGTAAGTGGTGCTTGAGTCTGGAGGCTAGGATCTTGGTAAATATTTTAAGGTCGGTATTCAGGAGAGAGATGGGGCGGTAGCTCCCGCATTGTGCTGGGTCCTTGCCCTCCTTTGCTATGACCGAGATTTGGGCCTGTAATGTGGTATTGTGAAATAATCTCCCCGAACCATTAAACGGGTCCATTAAACGCTGACCAAGAGATGGGAGTAGGGTCTTGTAATACGTGATGGTAAGACCATCTGGCCAAGGGGCCTTTCTGGTTTTTGCACCCTTCAGGGCCAATTGAAGTTCGGGCAGCGTGATGGGGGCCTCTGACGGCAGCGAGGGCATGGAAGACCGGGTCAGATACTCAGTTGTGGCGTCGTGGGCGGGAGTTGGCGCGGACAGGTTGTAGAGAGCTGTAAAAAGTCTTGAACTCCTGTGTGATTTGTTGGGGTAGAGACTTCTTTTGACCAGTGGCGGACATGATGTGTGGGATGTAGGATGCAGTTTGCTGTGTTCGTAGAGTTTGGGCAAGGAGTCTGCCGTATTTATTGCCCGACTCATATACTTTCCTTCGGCAGATTTGCATCGCCGCTTTGGCTTTAAATTGCAGAATATCTGTTATCTGTGATCTTACTGTGTCTAGCTCGACTCCCAGCTGTCTAGTCTGCGTCACCTTATGGGATGTCTCTAGGGTGTGTAGCTTGGCGAGGAGCATGTTCAGTTGCGCTGTCCGCAACTTTTTCAGTCTAGAGCCGTGCTTAATGAGCACTCCCCTAATAACGGCCTTGTCAGGGGTCGCGTTTGTGTCGAAGTAGTGTCCTATTTCCTTGACTACATCAGCCAGCACTTCCGTGTCCTGTAAGAGGCTCTCCTTGAGCCTCCATGGCGGTGTTTGTCCCGTGTGGGCGTTTGATATGTCATACCGCATGCTGATCGGGGCATGGTCGGACCACGTAATGGACCCAGACGAGGTCTCTTCCACGGCGTGCAACTGATCGTGGGGTATAAGAAAGTAGTCGATTCGGGAGTACGTCTGGTGTGGTTTGGAAGAACAAGTGTAATCGCGTTCTGGGTGGAAGACACGCCAGGCGTCGATCGGTTGCGCAGAGTGAAGTGTCGATCCAATACGCTTGCGTGCGTCGCGTGCGGTAGAGGACATTCCCGAGGAGGTATCCTCCGCTGGTATCATGGGTATGTTCAGGTCTCCCCCCACTATAAGGTGTCCTTCAGAGAACTGCAGGAGTCGGCCTATCTGCCTCTTCAGGAATGCGTCCTGGTGGTCGTTAGGGGCATATAGATTCGCAAGGGTCATCTTCTTGTCGCCTATCAGCCCCTTCAAAAACAGGAAGCGTCCCTCCTTGTCTGTCTGGGAGTCTATCAGCTTGCAGGGCACCCTGTTAGAGATGAGTATAGATACTCCTCTTGACTTGGCTTCCGTATAATTGGAATGGAAGACCATGGGATAGTGTCTGTTTTTAAGTATTGGCAAGTTGTTCTCTCTAAAGTGTGTTTCCTGCAGTAGGACGATGTCCGCTCTGGCGCGGCGCATGTTATGCAGCAACACCCGCCGCTTTACGTGTGTGTTCAGGCCCTTTGCATTTAGGGATATTATATTGAGTGAGTCCATGTCTGCAAGGGGGAATAGAGGGGTGGGAGGGAAGGGTAGGGCGGTGTTGAATGGGGGTAGGTAGAAAAAGATTTAGTCAAAAGAACTATGGAGTGAGGTGACCCCTTGGAAAAGAAAGGAGGGTTAGGAAGCTGACACAAGAAAGTGTAGCTATAAAGAGGTGCTAATGTAGCCTTACCGGCTGGGGCACTCTCCGGGCGGTAGTCCGTTTATCGAGCGCAGGCCTAATTGGGATAGTGTGTAGACAGGGCCAAAGATTGGGCTCCTGGCGCCTCCCCCCCATCTCTGGCAGTTTTACATGATGATATCAATACCGGCAAGCAAAAAACATCATAGAATATAGTACAGCATGCAATTGTGATTCAAACATTCAAAGGGGCCATCTCAGAAGACGGTGTAACAAACAGTGGTAAAAAATATAAGATATGAAGCATAAATTATGAAAATGGGGCATAGTGCAACTTACGTATTGAATACAAAACCCAATTCCCATCCCAAAGGGGCATAATCAAACCCTAAGCCAAAAGAGAAACAAAAACAAAACGGTGTCACATGGGGCAGGAGCCCAATATCCGTCCCGCCTCCCACAGGCGGCCCAAGGGCGGCCACAGCGATCCGCTCTGGCTGCAGGACACGCGTGCAGCCGCGCAATGTCCCGACACGGAGACTGCACATCTCTCAGGGGGTCGGCGGTCGTTCGTTTTCACTTGCATCACGGGGGGGGGGGGGGGTTTGGCATCAAGCTTGATCCATTGGAGGCGTCATAGGAGCCAAGGGGCTCCAAAAAGTCGGCCCCAACAGCTAAAATAAAGTAATAGAACATAGAAGGGGGGGCCAACAGTCTGTTCTTCAGGAGGACTGGTCAGGGCTTAGTCTCAGCAGTGCGGGCGGGGGGAATGTCAAGGAGAGGTGTGCGGCCCAAGGCCTACTCACGTGGCGCCTCTCTTGATGCGGATCGTTGCCTCCTTCTGCCCTTCTGCTGGTGAGGTGGCAGGGGGATGTGTTGCGCCGATACACCTGGTCTGCCAGCCTGACTTGGGAGGATCTGTAGCCAGTCAGGCACTTGTACTGGCTCTGCGTCCAGGAAGATGAAAAGTGCTGGCAGGTCTGCGACGGTCTGCAGCGTAAAGGCTCCAGACTCGCCGCGAAACGTCACCGAGAGGGGGTATCCCCAGCAGTACATAAGTCCCTTCTGCCTGGCTATATCTAGGAGCGGGCGCAGGAGGGCTCGGTGCCTCAGGGTTGCCCTGGACAGGTCCGACAAGATCTTGATCTGCGATCCGCCCATTTCCACATCACCGTGGTCCCAAGCCTGTCTCAGAATGGTCTCTTTCTGAGTGTAGCAGTGTAGGCGGCAGATCACATCGCGTGGCCTGCCTGGATCCCCTGGCCTGGGACCCAGAGCTCTGTGCTCCCTGTCCAATTGGATGTCTGCCCCTGGATATGCCAGGATGGTCCGGAATATCTCCTGCACCATGTCCCTGACATTCTCCGCTTCTGCTGCTTCCGGAATGCCGCGGAGCCGTAGGTTGTTGCGGCGGCTCCTATCTTCAATGTCCTCCAGGTGTAATTGGAGCGATATCGCGGTGTCTCTATGAAGGTCCCGGGATCGCTCCAGAGCTGATACACGATTCTCCAGGGAGGACACCGACGCCTCTCCCGTCGACACCCGATCTGACAAGTTAGACACCTCTCCCCTCACCTCGTGTATGTCACTCCTGTGCATCTCCTCCAGCCGGAGAATTAATGCCTCGATAGCCGTCTGGTTTGGGAGAGCCTGTAGCATTTCCCTGATATCTTGGTCCAGCATGGAGGTATCCAGCGGTCGGGGCAAGGACGCCATGTTTTGTTGGGGGTCAGTGGGAGCCTCCAGAGAACGGACAGGTGATGCGGAGGCGCAGGGCTCCTGCACGACGGTGCTCGCGGTTTGGGCTTTCTGCGCCACTCCACGTGGAGGGCCTCACGGCGCTGCTACTCTCGCTCCGGGGGAAATATCCTGCTGGACCTGGAAGTATCGCTGTATGTGTTCCCGAATTCTTGCCTGAGGTGGTCCCCCTCGTTGCTGCTCTGGTGCTGTACTTTTTAGCCGAGTACATGCCGGTGTTAAGAGGTCTTTTCCCGGGGGAATGAGCATTCAGGCCGGGAGCTCTGAAAGAAAGCTGCTTCACTCGGTCATGTCCAGGCCACGCCCCCGCAATTTTTCTTTTTATCTTTACTGTGTTTGTCCCACTATTATTGCTGCTATAGAGGGGGTTCATAAAACATTTTATCCTATTTGTATTACTAATTTGATCATAGTAAGCACAGTTTTTTACCCTTATTATATGTTTTTAATATTTCCTTCATTCTTGCCTGGAATGTTCCTATGTAGGATGGGGGAGGAGTTTCATATAGATTGTCTCTTCTTTCTGCAGGTCTGTAATACATTAGTTAAGATGGGATGGTCTCAAACTTGGGCAATTTAAACTAAGCAAGAGATGGCGAAATACATTGACAGAATACATTGTCCAATCAGAAAACGCTTTATTGAGAAAATGCAAAGCGTTCGCTGAAAAGAGCTTGTGCCTGAGGGCGACCTCCTGTGTTCAAAATGCAGCAGGGAAACCGCTAGGCATGGGACCCGGAAGCAAGTGGAGGACACCACAGTAACAGTGTTTACTACAGTTTCCCAACTTCTCGAGGGATCCCACATGTTTCAAGCTGGACCAATATAATTGTGTAAAAATATCCATAGCTAGAATTTGTTTCAATTTTCTAAAAATAGATTATTTTTTTGTAAAGAAAAATACTGTGACACTTTCCTTTCACAGCAAATAGCATTCAGATGGTATGTGCCTCAACTACTGCAAGTCTCAAAGTATGACTGCAGATTCACTGTAATGATCTTCCTGCCAGCAGTTTGTGTGCAAACTCAAACGTACTGCCATTCATATCATATTATGCTAAGAAAACCCATTTCACAAATGTCAAACCTCAACTAGCTGGGTCTTGATTAGAATGAAGAGGACTGTTCCATAGCTTGTTTATAGTTTCTCAACAGAAGGGCTATCAATCTACTCCCTATAATTAGGTGATTCATTTCACTGCTATCAGGGCTTCCAGAAATAGTCTCCACAGCTTGAGAAGATTGCAACTGAAGTTGAGTTGCTTTCTTCTTTTGGATGGTGCTTGAAATAATTGTTTTATATTTGCTTATTTCAAATGAAGATTAGTTTGTGTGAAAAGCGACTCAGGAAATGGCTGTATAGATAGGGAAACCCCAAGATTTGTCTCTTCATTAATTGGTAAAAAAAAGTTTTATTTATATTAATCATAATGCGGTGAAGTTTGTCTTAAGAATGGGAACCATGAGTCATACATTTTCTACCAGTTGAATTTGATCGCTGCCTCCTTGAGCTATAATGTATGCTACTTGCGTCCTCTGTTATGCACGAATGCTGAGAATTCTTAACCGCTCAAACCATCACCCCTTCTGTCGGAACACAGACCCTCCCCATCCACTTCTGGTTTCCCTCCTTTCCACCACCCTACTACACACCTACATCGGGATCTCTTTATGTTTCTATTACTGTGTTTGCACACTACGATCACTCAACAGATGAATGGCTTCTCCCAGTCATCCACAAAACAAAGATAATGCAAACCTTTTCTCTTAGTTACATAGTAGGTGAGGTTGAAAAAAGTCCATCAAGTCCATCCTATGTGTGTGATTATATGTCAGTATATGACGCTGTATATCCCTGTATGTTGTGGTCATTCGGGTGCTTATCTAATAGTTTTTTATAACTATTTATGCCCCCCGCTGAGGCCACCGCCTGTGGAAGGGAATTCCACATGCTTACAAGGCAAACTTCACATAAGCAAACTCTCTCAGGTTTTTGGCTTCCCAGGCCAAGAGCAATCCTTTGTTCTAGTCCTGCTTCATTTATAACACTTGTTGGTGGACACAAGTGGACTGCAAAATCTGGTCCTGAACGAACCCTGCCAAGGTGGCTGGTAAACCAGTTCCCGACCGCCTCACGTACCCTTACTGCTGCACAATGGAACCGCTGTGCGAAACCCTACACGGGTACGGTGTCCCCTGTGAGTGCTGTCAGAGGGCTCACGCCAGTTGCATGGTGGGGAGCGAGATTGCGTACCCAAGAGCAAGCACAGCGATTTGTGTGTGTAAATCTTCCAGGGCTGAAGTGGTTAAATCCGGACCAGATTCCACCTTAGTTCTTGGCAAATGAACGCATGTGAAGTGAAACATAACATCCATCAATCACCTCCCCTTTCATAATGTCACATACCCCCCCCCCCCCCTCAAGCCCCTGTGGCTGTGCAACTGTCCCAACCAGACAATGAATACATAAAAGGGCATCCTGCATTATTCTGAAGTTTCCCAGCTCTATTCTCCACTGTAAACTTAAAAACTTGAAGGACAAGGAGCTTCCTTGTCATCGACTGTTTTTCTCATTGTTATCACAAATCCATTTTTAGAGGGGCATGATCAGTGACTAGTTTGAATGGCCTCCCCAACGGGTAATACTTCAGGGCATCTAAGGCCCATTTAATAGCTAAACATTCCCTCTAAACATTCCTTCTCAACAATGGCATAGTTTTTCTCATGTCTGTTCAGCTTTCTGCTCAAGTAGACCGCTGGGTGCTCCCCACCATCTCTGATATGGGGCAGTATCGCACCCAGTCCCACATCAGAGGCATCTGTTTGTACCACAAACTCCTTTGTGAACTCTAGGGTCATGAGCACAGGTTGTACACAAACAGCTTGCTTCAATATATGAAATATTTTCTCTGCCTCAGGATTCCACTTAATCAATCCTTTACTCTTCGTCAAATCTGTCAGTGGGGCTGCAATGGTGGCAAAATTGGGTATACAATGTCTGTGGTATGCTGTGATCCCAAGAAACACACAAACTTGCTTTTTATTTATAAGTTGGATAAAAAACTAAAAAACTGGTGCGATGTATCACACATCAGGGTTAGGGGGATAAAACACTGGTGCGATGTATCCAAACACACATCTAAAATGTGAAGAAGCAACAAATGAATAATAAAGTTCAAAATAAATAGTGAAATTTGTGAACCACACTCAAATTGTGTATATGGTGTCCATCCAAATAACTCCAGCCTTCAGATCTTATATGGTGACTGATGTTGGTTAATTTCCCAATGCAACAGTAGCTACGAATCCCATTCACAGATGTTTTCAATCATCAAGGGGTAAAGAGATAAAATACCCTTACCAGATGTGGTGGACCCAGAAACACCGTACAGTGGTGGGTCAAACGTGCTTAATCAACCCAAAGGATGGGGGGCAACTTCTCTTGATAGCTCTGGACCGTAGCTCTCCACGCTAGTAGAAATCCAAATCGATTAGATCCTGGACATAGAAGTAGTATCCACTGCTTCCTTGTAAGGCATAGGATGGACTCACCATAAAAAAGAAAAAGAAAAAAACAAGAGAGGACGCCTCCTCATAGTGTAAAAAAAGCAAAATTTATTGTCCAAAAGGCAAGTAGCCAGACATGAACACACTCAGCAATACAAATGCGTAAAACCACAGCAAGGAAAAAAAGCCAAAAATGGAAAATAACAATGATAAAAATCCCTGTATTCAATAAAAAAAATAGCACAGTTAGGAATGGCTGGGGCCAATGTATGTGCCCGACCGGTTTCGTGTAATGACACTTCATGCCCCAGTTGAAGTGTCATTACACGAAACCGGTCGGGTAAGATCTGAATATAAGATCTGAAGGCTGGAGTTATTTGGATGGACACCGTGTTTCTGGGTCCACCACATCTGGTAAGGGTATTTTATCTCTTTACCCCTTGATGATTGAAAACATCTGTGAATGGGATCGTAGCTACTGTTGCATTGGGAAATTAACCAACATCAGTCACCATATAAGATCTGAAGGCTGGAGTTATTTGGATGGACACCATATACACAATTTGAGTGTGGTTCACGAAATTTCACTATTTATTTTGAACTTTATTATTCATTTGTTGCTTCTTCACATTTTAGATGTGTGTTTGGATACATCGCACCAGCGTTTTATCCTCCTAACCCTGATGTGTGATACATCGCACCAGTTTTTTATCCTCCTAGCCATACCTATGTACGGTTAGGTTTTCATGTTTGGCGCTGCACTTTTATTTTTATTTTTCACTTATTTACACAATTTATTCCTTTGTTGTGTTGGCTGCCACTTTCTGACATTATTGGATCAGCGCAGTATATATTTATTATATTATTTATAGGTTGGGACCACTTTTGAACCGCCTCAATTTTATTAATCTGAGGCATGATCAGCCCTCGACCAATGATGAAGCCAAAGTATTTGGCCTCCTTTAAGCCTATGGCACACTTTCTGGGGTTGGCAGTGAGTCCTGCATTCCTAAGGGAATCTACTACTGCTTGCACCCGGGGGGAAATGATATTCCCAATTTGGGCTGTGGATGACTACATTGTCCAAATAGGCGTCTGCGTATTGGCCATGTGGTCTTAATGTCTTATCCATCATTCTCTGGAAGGAGGCAGGAGCACCATGCAAACCAAAAGGTATCCGCTTATACTGGAAAGACCCCTCGGGGGTAGAAAACACTGTTTTCTCTTTTGCAGATTCTGTTAGAGGTATCTGCCAATAACCTTAAGGCTCCTTTCACACAGGCTGTATGTAAGTTCAAACAGAATCTTACTTTATTGGATGCACACAACACACTTTTATACATAGCAGTTTGAACGCCCCACCCAAACAACCACTTTCCTATTGGTCAATTGTAAAGTACGCTTTAGTCCTCACTTGGGTCCTCTTGGCCATGCAAATGAGGAAAACAGGGTCAGCAGGGATTGATACGATAGCTTGAATAGGAGGACTGAGATGTGTAATGACACAGAGAAGTCCCAGGAGATAATTAAAGTACATAAACAAACATGGTCAAACACAGAATAATACCTTACTTCCAGACCATGGAGCCATCTGGAGGGGGTTGTCTTTAAGACAGGGCGGAGGACCCACCACTGTGTAATAGAATCAAAGGAGAAATACTTGAGTATTTCAAGGATTATGACAGGTGTCATTTCTGGAAGTGATGGACCTAGCCAAGGGCATCAATAGTGTTTCTATGCTAGCAGGAAGCCAGGCAGAAGGGGCGGGCAGGAGTGAGAAAGTGGGGGCACAGTTAAGCAGAGCTGTGCTGCGATCCTCATACAGACACCATCAAAGGTTTCAGGAAGTGCTTGTGCGCAGGTGAAGATCACTAGATTAGACTGTGGTTTCTAATCGGACAATCTGCAGTTACAATTATGCATAATCTAAATGTTTGATTTATTAAACATATGCGGCAAGGGCAGATCTTCCTTCATGATTTCATTTTAAATTGTCAATAAAAAAAGTCATATTAGAACAACCTGTGATATAGAGAAAAATTCCGCGCTGGAATAATAAACACAAACAAAAAATTGCAAGCCAGCACTAAGGATCAAATTCAAATCAAAAGTCCCAAAGTCATATAGTGTAAAAAATAGTGCAGTGCAAATGAAATCATAAACAATAAAATAATAATTAAATATCAAAGAAAGTCCATAAAGTGCACAAGTGAAAAATTCCAAATGGTGCTCCAATGTAAAGTGACTGAGTGCAGTAAATCAGAAAATCTGAGATCCACAGGTAAAGAATCCTCCACCAATGTAAATAGATAGATGGCCTCTCACCTTAGCCATTCGACCATGGCTAGGTCACAGAGCATATTACACCTCCCAGGTATAAGCAAAAAACCTTGAATCCCAATAGGCAGGCAGCTACCAGCAACTCAGCTCAGCCAATTTCCAGATCAGCAGGAGGGTATATGTGAATGAGAGAGGAAACAGACTAGTGCTCTCTGTATAGTAAACCAAGTATTTATTAAAAAAACAAGTAACAGACTCACAATTAGTGGCACTCAAAGCCGAGTGTGAAGCATAGATGACATGTATCGGAGCTGCAGGCTTCCGAATCCACGATCTGTTCACAAAGCAGCGTGTGAGACGGCGAGCGCGGGTGACGTCACGTGACGACTCCCCCTTTCGTACGTTACGTCCCAATGGGCGGGACTTCATCAGCATAGGGTGGGGAGATCAACGTGTGCGTCCCGCAGTGTGTTATATAGTGTGCCGTTGCCTCAGCAACCAAGCACAACAAATAAAGACCTGCCAACAGCGCCATCTTGTGTCTATATAGTAGAAGACGGCCAGTCATACTTAGCAAATTGCCAAGCAGACTGAAAAAACCTCTATGTTCAACATAAAGTAAATAAAAAGGGCAGATACAGTATTCATTAAAAAAATCATTAAATCAAATTAATACATATAATTAGAATTAAGTGACATCAGCCACGGTCGCCTTCTCACTAACAATTAAATATTATGAATGACACCATTGACATTCATTTACTGCCTAACATAGCAAATTTTGCCATATCAAGCAGTACGGAACAAATTACCAATAATTGATAATATCACAATCCGTCAATACCAACATATTAAAACAGTATATAATATACAATATATAAATAAAAATTAAAATTCATATAAAATTCATATGTAATCTATATAAAATCATGTACAAAAAAAACAATTTTTTTTATATATAAAGATTTCACATATAATTCACATAAAATTCCCCAATACACAAAACAAATAATCAGAGTACAAAAAATTACTAAAAATTACTAGCGATTGGAAATAAAACAATTGAGATCAAACTCAACGTTAAGGCCGGCCGGGGAGGAAACTTTAGTTTCGTATATCCAGAATGATTCTCGACGGCTAAGTTGCCGGATATAGTGTCCCCCTCTCCAATGCTTAGCAACGTTTTCGATGCCCCAAAATTTGAGACCTTTAGGGTCCCTATTGTGGCATTCTCTAAAGTATTTTGATACACTGTGGTTTTGAATACCCCGCCGTATATTGCTAACATGTTCTCCCACTCTCACGTGTAACTCACGTGAGGTGCGCCCAACATATTGCAATCCGCTACTTTAGAGAATGCCACAATAGGGACCCTAAAGGTCTCAAATTTTGGGGCATCGAAAAAGTTGCTAAGCATTGGAGAGGGGGACACTATATCCGGCAACTTAGCCGTCGAGAATCATTCTGGATATACGAAACTAAAGTTTCCTCCCCGGCCGGCCTTAACGTTGAGTTTGATCTCAATTGTTTTATTTCCAATCGCTAGTAATTTTTAGTAATTTTTTGTACTCTGATTATTTGTTTTGTGTATTGGGGAATTTTATGTGAATTATATGTGAAATCTTTATATATAAAAAAAAATGTTTTTTTTGTACATGATTTTATATAGATTACATATGAATTTTATATGAATTTTAATTTTTATTTATATATTGTATATTATATACTGTTTTAATATGTTGGTATTGACGGATTGTGATATTATCAATTATTGGTAATTTGTTCCGTACTGCTTGATATGGCAAAATTTGCTATGTTAGGCAGTAAATGAATGTCAATGGTGTCATTCATAATATTTAATTGTTAGTGAGAAGGCGACCGTGGCTGATGTCACTTAATTCTAATTATATGTATTAATTTGATTTAATGATTTTTTTAAATGAATACTGTATCTGCCCTTTTTATTTACTTTATGTTGAACATGGAGGTTTTTTCGGTCTGCTTGGCAATTTGCTAAGTATGACTGGCCGTCTTCTACTATATAGACACAAGATGGCGCTGTTGGCAGGTCTTTATTTGTTGTGCTTGGTTGCTGAGGCAACGGCACACTATATAACACACTGCGGGACGCACACGTTGATCTCCCCACCCTATGCTGATGAAGTCCCGCCCATTGGGACGTAACGTACGAAAGGGGGAGGAGTCACATGACGTCACCCGCGCTCGCCGTCTCACACGCTGCTTTGTGAACAGATCGTGGATTCGGAAGCCTGCAGCTCCGATACATGTCATCTATGCTTCACACTCGGCTTTGAGTGCCACTAATTGTGAGTCTGTTACTTGTTTTTTTAATAAATACTTGGTTTACTATACAGAGAGCACTAGTCTGTTTCCTCTCTCATTCACATATACCCTCCTGCTGATCTGGAAATTGGCTGAGCTGAGTTGCTGGTAGCTGCCTGCCTATTGGGATTCAAGGTTTTTTGCTTATACCTGGGAGGTGTAATATGCTCTGTGACCTAGCCATGGTCGAATGGCTAAGGTGAGAGGCCATCTATCTATTTACATTGGTGGAGGATTCTTTACCTGTGGATCACAGATTTTCTGATTTACTGCACTCAGTCACTTTACATTGGAGCACCATTTGGAATTTTTCACTTGTGCACTTTATGGACTTTCTTTGATATTTAATTATTATTTTATTGTTTATGATTTCATTTGCGCTGCACTATTTTTTACACTATATTAGGACAACCATTGTGTTTTGAGGGCAACATCACCACTCCTTCATCTGGTATCAATGCAGGATAAAACTTGGATAGACTCCGAGAAACTAAGGACTTCACAGATCTGTATTAGAACCAGTATTGAACTCTACTCATGGAGCCTCTGAGGAGTAGTTGCTAGTACTAGGAAAATGGCTATGACCATGGATACTGGTTTGCATTCTTCTGCACTGTATAATTTGTATTTCTATTCTTTCTCTTTTAGCCATATTGGGACTGATTCCCCATCAGATCAAGGAGAAGTAATTGTGGCGCTAAGTAATTTCAACAGTAAAATTATTAAAGTTCATGTAAGTATCTAGTTTTAATTTCTTAGTAAATACTGCCAGAATTGGTCACTATAGGTTGATACACTCACCTGTTCTAACTATAGTTCTTGTCATAACATTCTGTTTTAGATTTTAACTAAAATAATTTGTAACGGAATGACCCGTGACACCCAAAGACTTTTGAAGGATGGGGGTACTCCTGTGCCAGCATCACTAATGACTCTTGGGTCTAGGATCACCCTGTGCCCCTTTTGGGCATATGGTGACTGATAAATGATAATTCATGTATTGCAGGAGATCTGGACATATTACAGGTGATTTCATGCTGACCCACAACAGGTCAATAGGCTCCTGAAAGACATTCCATTGTCAGTTGTATGATGCTAATACTGTGTTGTGTCTATTGTACTGATTAAGTCTGAAAGGTCAGATGTCTCCTTTCTGGGGTAGGGAATTAGCATGTCAATTATGTTTAGTAAAGGAATGTGTTTTGTGAATAGCAGGTGAGAGTCATAACGTCTGACTTTGCAGGTGTAGTAATTAGGTCATGTTCATTATGTCAGACCTGTAACATGCCTGTAACTGCATAAAAAGCTGAGAGTGTACCATTAAAGATTCATTCATACATTTTGAAACCAGTAACAGCGCTTGTCTCGTTATTCTGGGAAATGAGATTGATCGTGTCTGATGTCTGTCGGACTGTCGGATAAGCTGTTGTGAGGCGATGGAATGGGAATATCGTAAACGGTGGTGACCGTTACAGAATTATACTGTCAGAATATTCTTTTTAGAGAGCATTTGATAACGCAAGACTAATATAGCTTGCTTTATTCTGTTGGTGGCAGTAATTGCCATGTCAGCACCAACTTTTGAAGCTTTGTATTCCTGTCTTAACTGTGCAAATAACCAGCATAGCTATAACTACTCCTGCATAGCCTGATGAAAAGTGCACTGACGCGAGTTTCTTTATCACAGCATTCTTTTTCTTGTGCAAAAAAAGCAAGAAAATTGAGTTTTTTTCTCAGATTATTTCTTAGAGCCATGCTATATAGTGTTTACTCTGGAGATAATATATTGTATTGCAACGATCAGTCTGTTGTAGGTTATGGATTGCAGCCTAAAGCTTTACCAGGAGAAGTAAATTGCTGACCTGTCCCATTTCCATTAGCATTTACTTACATTGTATTCCACTGCTTCATACCTCACCAAGAGCACCAGGAAATACAGGGTATGTAAGGATAGGGATGAGCATGTGACCTATTTTAAAGCACTGTGGAAGTAATGACTTCAGTAACGTGTCTTTTCAGCTGGTGGCTGAATGAAGTGGCACTGAAGAAAAGGGAAGGTAAATGTAGGCATCTGTAGAAATCAGCATGCAAAGTGTTACTAAACCCACAACAGTAAAATCAGTCTGTACATGCAGTAAAGCATGTTTGTTATATTACTGTGAAACTCCTCTGTGAAAAACCTCTGTATTGCGCAAAAGGGCTGTTTGAGCCCATCTTCTCTGATCCCCTCTTTCTTCCACAGTCCCCAATCTATCTGCTGATAGAACAGAGCCTTGGGGGCACTCTGCATGTGCTCAATTTGGTGTGTTTTGCTAGAGAGTTTTTTGTTTTGTTTTCTTGGGAGAGTGCATGTGATCAGCACAGGGCCAATCAGCACTGTCCAGACAGAGTTAGGGGTCCTGAAGCCTCATAGGACACTTGGAGTAGAATGAAAACTCCTCCTACAAGCTTTAACCAGACACTGACAGAAGTCACAAGACTGCTATAAACCGCTGATTAGAAATGGTATTTAGCAGTTTATATTTACTAAAATAATTTTAATTTCCATGCTCTGTGTACTGCGGGAGAACAGCTTTAGCGAATGCAGGGTTCTGGGTTTAGTAACACTTTAAGTGAAACTGTTGCTTTGCCCTGCACAAGCAAAGCACAGATTAACTTTAAGATAGGTATTTGTCAGATGAGGAATACAATCTAAAACTGCCCTAAATGATTATTATGGGGCTCTAGCTCTGTTCATGGACAGACACATATTTACTTTACAGTGTATATACCGGTGATGGCGAACCTTGGCACCCCAGATGTTTTGGAACTACATTTCCCATGATGCTCATGCACGCTGCAGTGTAGTGGAGCATCATGGGAAATGTAGTTCCAAAACATCTGGGGTGCCAAGGTTCGCCATCACTGGTATATACTGTATAACTTGCCATTTGGTAAACACACACACATTCTCACTTGTTGTTGTTACTTTTTTTTCCATTTATACATATAGTGAACAGACAGGTTTGTCATGCCATCTGGTAGATAATGGATACAGTTCTTTCTTCTACAGTTGTAATGAAAGAAATAAGGCGCTTACAAAAAGTTGTTACTGTTGTTGAGACACGTTTAATTGCACTATATGTTTGAATACCATGAGCTACTAATCGTAAAACTTGAGAATTCTAGCTACAGGAATAGCCAAGTGATGTTTGGAAAGTTTTAATGCCAATAGATGACCTTAGAATATCATAGAATAACAAACGAAAAAAACAGGATATATTTTTAAAGGTTAGTCTTAGGCCCCGTACTCACGACCAAACATGTCTGCTGAAACTGGTCCGCAGACCAGTTTCAGCAGACATGTTTGGCCGTGTGTTGGCCCGAGCGGACCATTTTGGGACGGATCGGACAGGTTTCCAGCGGACAACTGTTTCCCGGACTTGTTTTAAAACAGTCCGCTGGAAACCTGTCCGCCCGGACATGTACGGTCGTCTGTACAGACCTACCGTACATGTCCTGCCGCCCGCATCCCTCGCATGCGTCGAATGACTTCGACGCATGCGTGGAAGCATTTTTAAGGCGGCCCGCCCACGTCGCCGCGTCATTGTCGCGGCGACACCGCGGACACGCCCCGCGTAATGTTTACGCGCGGGCTTCTGTTCGATGGTGTGTATAGCCATCGAACAGAAGTCCCCGGGCAGTCCCCGGCCAGACATGTCCGATGGAAACGGTCTGCAGACCGTTTTCATCGGACATGTCCTGTCGTGAGTACTCGGCCTGAGTCCTAGAATATTTATTTCTAAGCACACTCTATTTTTCACATCATTTTTATTGAATTGTCTTTCCAAATAGAAAGTACAATCTGATCTTATTTTTATTGCAGGTGCAGAAGAAACCTGACCAGATACATGCAGATCTCCTGAGCAGTGAGTCTGAAGAGAAGACAGGCCTGTGGAATTCAATAATGAGGTATATATAAAGAGCAGAGTGCTAGCCAATAAGAATTCCTTTCAGTCTAATCACTTCATTAATCTGAACTCCCATTGCTATAGATCAGTGGTCTCCAAACTGCGGCCCGGGGGCCAAATGTGGCCCTTTGCTTGCTTTTGTCTGGCCCTTGGGGCACCACTTCTGCCACTTATATAAGAAACAATTTCTCCTACTGACACCAACAATTGGCCATAATTACAGCCACTGACATCAATGATAAAGGGAATTGTTCCTCCCACTGACATCAATAATGGCGCCTAAGTCATGCCACTGACACGAATGATGGGGCACTAATCCTCCCATGGACACCAATGATGAGGTATTGTTTTCTCACACACTAGGGCATTTTCTACTCACACTGACCACAGTCTGGACCCCCAAAAGCCTAAACTCGCCCTTTATTTAGAAAGTTTGGAGAACCCTGCTATAGATTAAAGCGCGTTGCACTTCAGATGTTTGGACGTTTTTTGTGAATAATCAAATGTGTCCTATATCACTGAAACACACAGGATACTATCAGCAGATTTAATATAATCATGCAAAAAAATATATAACTTGTGATTCGTGCATCTTTTTTGAATCTCAAAATCATACAGTGAATACACTAGTGGGGAGTTGCTGTGTTCACTAAGCTCTAACTGGCACTTTAAAGCCCAATTGAGCCTTTAGTTTAAATCTGCTAAATATGTGCATCAAAACAAAAGGTGTTAAATGTCCTACACTACTTTTTTTTAAAGCTTCTTGTACCTTTCATTCACATCAGTCCCTGCCCTCAGGGAGCTTACATTCGAAGGTTAAACCACTTACGTGGCCTACTAGGTAACAGACAGTTAAAATCAAAGCTAAACTCAGATAATCTATATATATATATATATATATATATATATATATATATATATATATATATTTTTATATATAGATAATCTATATATACTGCATATGTAAAAGAGAACATTTTTGCCTGCCAAACGATTTGTATATGTGTCCATCCTGTTACACAGTTGCCCTACCACACAGTTTAGCCCACACCTAATTTTTTACTGCTGCAGTATGTTAACACTTATAGGTCTCCTCCCCAACCCCTACCCTGTGACTGGTCATTGAAAGAAGCAGCAGCAGACTGAGTATTTTATGCTGCTTTTTCCTTCTAGCAGCATGCTTCTTGTAATGCTACACAACTGATTCCCCAATCTGAACTCCGCACTCTGCTGTTTTGCCTGCAAGAGACTGATAGAAAGTTAAATGCAGGTGCTTACACTACTTCCATTATAAAATATAATACATTTTAGGAAAATGTATTTATATATGTATGTGTATGTGTGTATATATATACACGCTGTAAATTATGAAAGCTTTCAGAAATATAAGTGTTACGTTTTATCAATTAACAAAATACCATGTAAATGAACAGGAGTAAAATCCAAATCAAATCATTTTTTGGTGTGACCACCCTTTTGCCTTTTTAAAAGAGCATCAATCAATTCTACAATTTTTCTAGGTACAGTTGCACACTGTTTTTTAAGGAACTCAGCAGGTAGGTTGTTCCAAAACATCTTGAAGAAGTAACCACAGATCTTCTGTGGATGTAGGTTGCCTCAGATCCATGTAATCCCAGACTGACTTCATGATGTTGAGATCAGGGCTCTGTTGGGGCAAACTACCCAGGAGCCCTTGTTCTTCTTTACTTGATGATTATTCTTAACCACTTAAGGACCGCCTCCTGCACATATACGTCAGCAGAATGGCACGGCTGGGCACATGTATGTACAGGTACGTCCTGTACATGTACTCAGCCGTGGGTCGCGGGTCCGAAGATCCGGGACCGCGGGACCCGTGGACCCGATTGCCACTGGGGTCCCATGATTGGTCCCCGGAGCTGAAAAACGGGGAGAGCCGCGTGTAAACATCGATCGTGTCATCCCTTTTATAGGGAGACACAATCGATGACGTCACTCCTACAGCCACACCCCCTTACAGTTGTAAACACACACTAGGTGAAACATAACTCCTTCAGCGCCCCCTGTGGTTAACTCCCAAACTGCAGCTGTCATTTCCACAGTAAACAATGCATTTTAAATGCATTTTTTGCTGTGAAAATGACAATGCTCCCAAAAATGTGTCAAGTGTCCGCCATAATGTCGCAGTCATGAAAAAAATCGCTGATCGCCGCCATTAGTAGTAAAAAAAAATGTTTTTATAAAAATTTAATAAAACTATCCCCTATTTTGTAAACGCTATAAATTTTGCGCAAACCAACCGATAAACGCTTATTGCAATTTTTTTTTACCAAAAATATGTAGAAGAATACGTATCGGCCTAAACTGAGGAAAAAAAACGTTTTTATATATTTTTGGGGGATATTTATTATAGCAAAAAGTAAAAAATATTGCATTTTTTTCAAAATTGTCGCTCTATTTTTGTTTATAGCGCAAAAAATAAAAACCGCAAAGGTGATCAAATACCACCAAAAGAAAGCTCTATTTGTGGGAAAAAAAGGACGCCAATTTTGTTTGGAAGCCACGTCGCAATTGTCAGTTAAAGCGACGCAGTGTCGAACCGCAAAAAGGGGCAAGGTCCTTTAGCTGCATTTTGGTCTGGGTCTTAAGTGGTTAATGACATTGGCTGTATGTTTGGGGTCGTTGTCCTGCTGCATTATAAATTTCAGGCCAATCACACTCCTTTCTATGTCCTCCCTTTGCACGTTAACTGCCTTTTGCTACAGACAGATATTTCAACTTTTGACTCCTCAGTCCAGAGCATCTGCTGCCATTTTTCTGCACCCCAGTTCCTATGTTTTAGTGCAAAGTTGAGTCACTTAGCCTTGTTTCCTTGTGTCTTATGCACAAAAACATAGGAACTGGGGTGCTCTAGACTAATGAGTCAAAATTTAAAATATTTGTCTGTAGCAAAAGGCAGTTTGTGCGCGAAGGGCTGGAGAGCATTACCATGAATGTATGCTGGCAACAGTAAAGCGTGTTGGTGGAGGTTCCTTGCAATTTTGGGGCTGCATTTCTGCAAACGGATTTGGAGATTTGGTCAGTATTAATGGTGTCCTCAATGCTGAGAAGTGCAGGCAGGAATGTATCCATCATGCCATTCCATCATGCCATTCCATCAGGGAGGCATGTGATTGCCCCCAATTTATTCTGCAGCAGAACAGCGACCCCAAACATCCAGCCAATGTCATTAAGAATGATCTTCAGTGTAAAAAGGAACAAGGAGTCCTGGAAGTGATGGTTGGGCCTCCACAGAGCCCGGATCTCAACATTATCAGGTCTGTCTGGAATTACATGAAGAGAGAGGAGGATTTGAGGCAGCCTACATCCACAGAAGATCGTTGGTTAGTTGTGATGGACAGTTAATTTAAAACCTGCAGGTCATTTTCTGGTGATTATGCATTATGGAATCTTCACATTTATAAGTTTAAAAAAAAAATATTCCTAAGCTCCATTACTTTTTTGCATCATTCCTTTAAAAATAGGGTATAATTGAAACACTATAAATCAGATGATTGCGCATAAAATAGAACATTAAATGCAGCATAACATTTTAATTAGATTTTGTGGTTATTTCCATTGTGCATCCAATGTAATTAAATATATCCACATATAAAACTGCTAATGGACCATAGTAACAAGATTTTGATTATTATTTCTCTTTCATTACTTCGAAAAATATGTTGTTTGGGAATGTTTAGGAGTGATTTCTACTTTGATAGGACATTGTAAATCTACTCATTAAATTCTGTAACTGGTATTATGTATACTGTTGCCTTAATAAGGCTTGCCATTTAAAATGTAATATCTGACTGCAGGTTTAATAGATCATCGTAGTAAAGTTCATGCTGTGGTGGTTGAAGGAAAATTGCACATTGTGAAAATAAGTAAAATTGTTCACTAAACTAAAAAGTTTAAAAGTATTTAGATCTCTTATCTGTATTACAAACTAAAAATCCCATAAAGCAGTGATTCTATATGGTGGCTTTTACTTGTGCCTTTTTGAACTTTTTATAGCTCGAATATGATTTTGCACTGCAGTGGTTTGATTTCTCAGGCTCACTTTCATTCTGAAGACAGCAGTGCTCCAAACATTCTATACCCCTACAGTGTGTGTGCAGATGGTAGAGAGCTTAGCTTTGTGAATCCTTCCATGGTCGTGTATTATAGGGACTCCAGTTGGGGAGAATTTGTCAAGGTAATTTGATGATCCAGCATAAGCACATCACCATTGTCACACTGCAACCTCTAAGGTAGCGATAGACAGAAGAGTTTACAGTATGTCAAGGTATAAGGGTAGGTTTGCCACCTTTTCGTCAAGCCAAACCTGAACACTTTAGCAGCGCACAACAATTTGTTTTGTAGTATACACTATAGGATTGTAAGAGACTTGGGACACCTTTGCGTTACCCTAGGAGAGTAGTAAGGGGGCATGCATAGCGTGCTGCAGTGAACAGTGGCTGTGGCCAAATTGTGTTAACAGTGGCAATCGGAGTGGACTTAAAGTGGCATGGTTAAATAAAACAAAAGCATTTGTGTGCCCATAAAATATGATTAGATTAATAAAAAGAAATGTCACAGTTAAAATATGAACCTAGCCTACCTTAAAAGTGGATATTGTCAGTCAGTGGGGCAGAAGACGGTGTCGGTGGGGCAGAGGACAGTGTCGGTGGGGCGTGTCAGTAGGGCAGTGGACTTTTAATTACCCCCAAAAAAATCAAAGCAATCCACAGGAGAAGAAAGAAGATATTGGATAAAGGCTACTGAGTGAGCACTGGACAATGAAGTAATTATGACAGGATGGGACTGCAGGGAGAACTAGACTGTGATCTTCAATCAGCTGGAAAGACCAGCATGACAAGTCCCACACTGGAGAGCTTGTGGACTGAACTGCAGGAAAGTAAAGACCTTCACCTCTGCACTCACCCAGCCGTCAGTGTCCCCCTTGCTCGCACAGCAGGCTCTGTTTGTTCCTTCCACTGTCCGGACAGGTCACATGCTCGGCTTGCAGAGGGGAAGAGCCTGAGGCTGCGTGTCTGCATGGAGTAGGCACTGGCGCGTCTCTCCCCTCTCACAGCACACAGTCGCCTTGTAATGTGTCACCACACAACTTACACAGCACCAGAGACTCGGCCAGAGCATCGAGCAGTGCAGGCAGGGAGGGAGACTGCTGCATGGGGAACTTCATTACAGAGTAATAATAGGAGACTCCAGGTGAATCCTGGACGGGTGGCTACCCTATATAAGGGGGATGCAAAACATGGAAGAGTAAACAATCTATTTGTGTATAAGGAAGGATGGAAGCTATGGAAGAGGCTACAATCTATTGGAGCGTAAGGGAGAATACAGAAAATTCAAGAGTTTACAATCTATTAGGGTATGAGATAGTTTACAGAAGGTAGAAGTGCTCACAATCTATTAGGGCCGGTTAAAACCTGAATCGCACAGGAACACAGGCCGTGTTCCTGTGTGAATCAGTGTGGTGCTATTTTCAGCCTATGCATTTACATGGGCTGAAATTGCACTGGATTGCATCAAAAGTAGGGCATGTGCTGCTTTTAAAAATGAATCGAATTATACTGCAGTACCATGCAGTCTGGTGCAGGAAAATGCACTGTGTTTGTGATCTGCATTTGGGGTGTTGTAAGGAATACATTGACACACACAGCAGATCACATGCCCAGTTCGTTTTTAACGCAGTATGGGTTTCCCGCACGGCGTTCAGGTGTATAGGGGGAACACGGAAAGTAGAAAAGCTTAGAATCTATTATGATACAAGGTAGGAAACCGGAGGTGGAGGAGCCTATAATCTATTAAGGTTTAAGTGGGAATGCAGAAGGTGAAAGAGCTTGCAGTCTAATGGGCTATAAGGCAGGGCTATAGAAGGTGAAATTGTTTATTAACCATTAGTGAATAGAGCAGTACAATGGAAAATGTATTTGTGGAGAAAGCATTTGTATGGTATATTTCTCATATTATTATAGCGCAGAAAATAAAAACCGCACAGGCGATCAAATACCACCGAAAAAAAGCTCTACTTGTGGGGAAAAAAGGACGTCAATTTTGTTTGGGAGCCACGTCGCACGACCGCGCAATTGTCAGTTAAAACGACGCAGTGCCGGAAGCTGAAATTTCACCTGGGCAGGAGGGGGGTATATGTGCCCAGTAAGCAAGTGGTTAATAGCATATGTATTATAGTGTAATAGATTTGGTGGTGTTTGCAAGCAACAATTCCAGATCTAGGACAAAAAAGCTCCCACTCCAGTTTACTATTCTATTTTGTATATTTTTGAGGCACATTAAATTAATATAAGCAAGATATTGTTTCAACAGGTAAAATAGTACACACACGTTCAAGTGTAATTTGCATTAATTTGAAAACCGTGCTCTCTGATTATTACATAGATTACAGTACTTATAGACTTCTATAAATCCAACAAGCACATACAATATTGATACTATGTTTTAATGGCCGTAATTCATGAAATAAACTCCCATGACATACTGTATGTTAAGACCATACAGAATCTTGGGGGGAAATATACCGGTAATCGCTTCTTACAGTGGAACTATACACTTCTGAAAGAATACTTGTGTTGTATAGTACAGTATGTAAACCAATCATATTATTTTTAACAAAGTTTGTTCTTCTATGGGCTGTCTTCACAGGTTTTGGAATTGTGTCAATGAAATGGTTTGAGACTCTTCTGAGATCACATCATTCAGAATGTGACGGGTGCATTTGAATTACAGTTGACCACTTCTGACCTGCATATGACCTGTTTCCATCTTTGCATCCTAATATACGTATATGGGAATGTAAAACCCACTTGAAATGAACAAAATCCCATATATTTTTTTTGTGTGTTTTTTTTGTTTTTTTCTGTGGAGATGTGTGCATGTGAGTGGCAGCTGAGCATCACACTTTTCTTGCATTATAATTCCAAGACCCTTTAAGTTCTCTGCTTAGCTTTTGTAATAAATTGGCATGCGTGCCAATAGCCATTTTCCTCAAAACTTAGGCATTTTCACCCAGAACATTCTTCATCTACGGTTGTTTCTTGTTCAGTTTTACAGGGGCAGTGAATACAGATGTTAAAGGCAAGAAAACCGATGTACTAAATATCTTCTCCGTTGCATCAGGACATCTGTATGAGCGTTTTCTTCGGTAAGGATAAAAAAACAAAACAAAACATGCATTTATGGTGAATACACATTTTGTACTTGTAAAATGTGTGTATATTTATTAATAAATTACATGCATAAGACTTGGGGCCTGATCCACAAAAACCATCCGTAACTTAACTTTAGCCATTTAAGTTACACCGCCGCAAAATCTCTACCTAAGTGCCCGATCCACAAAGCACTTACCTAGAAATTTTGAGCGGTGTAACTTAAATCCGTCCGGCGCAAGGCGTTCCTAATCTAATGGGGCGAGTCCCATTTAAATTAGGCGCGCTCCCGCGCCGGACGTACTGCGCATGCTCCCGACGTTATTTTCCCGACGTGCTTTGCGCGGTTTTACGTTACGCCGAGTTTTGTGAATCGCGCCGGGTAAAAAAAGTTGCGTCGGGAAAAAAAAAAGATGCGGCGGGGAAAAAACATTTTTAAAAAGAAATTTGACAGCGTCGCGGGAAAGAAGGGTCTACTTTTACATGGTGTACTAACTTTACACTTTGTAAAAGCAGCCCTAATTTTACGACGGCAAACTAATACTTACGGAGAAAAAACGAAGCGTAAAAGCTTTGTGGATCTCTGTAAGTGCCAATTTGCATACCCGACGCTGGATTTCGACGAGAAATGCCCCCAGCGGCGGCTGCGGTACTGCATCCTAAGATCCGACAGTGTAAGTCCCTTACACATGTCGGATCTTCTGCCTATCTATGAGAAACTGATTCTGTGGATCAGTTCCATAGATAGAAACAGGGATACGACGGCGTATCAGTAGATACGCCGGCGTATCCCTTTTGTGGATCAGGCCCTTAGTAACTGACATTTAAATATACAACTCTATACTAATGTGTACAGTACTGATTGTAATCTGATCTGCCACTTAAAATGAATGGCAACACATTTTTAAATCTGCTTCCATCACAGGTCCCATTAACCTTCTAATTTTGTTTTGATTTTTGGAGGATGGCCCAGGTACCTTTTGTAAGGAGCCCTAATATCTAGTACCACAAGGTTGGTTCAGTAAGGCAGGCGCAATAAGGGAAGCTTGGTGCTGTAAATAGAAGCTGCTCCATAATTATGAGTGCAAAGCATTGTTTTATGATGTTTTTATGAATTCTTAAGTTTTACATTTTATCATGAAAAAGTACTGATTTTAGTAATGTTTCATAATCCATGAATTCATAAAACTTTTACAATATTATTGTAATTATGTTTTAAATTATTCTGTTTAGCATTACATCTAGTTTGTTTTCCCTAATTTACTAACTGAGCAGAGTACAAAGACGTTCGAAGACTTTAAGACTAATCTTTTCCAATGAGAATGCCATGAGAACATTAGTTAAAAATATTCTAGGAAAGACCACATTTTGATTTAGAGGTAAAGTAAGCTATAATATGTTAGAGCCCAGGAGTCATTTTAAAGCTCATTTGACCTTTCAATTTAAATCAGCTGGATATATTCCAGGTACATCAAAACAAAAGGTGTTTTTACAATTTATATTGGATGGCAGCTACATCCTGAGAAGAAAAGCTTGTCTTCCTGCTAGTATACTTGCGCTCTGTGTGGAAGCAGTAGTTTCTCTGCAGAGGTTAAATGCGACGCCTGGCTGAAACAGAGGTAGCACTCTTCAATCAGCAAAACTCATTCTCCTTGCTTATTGGAGACCTCTAGCTCTAACTCAATAGGGGGTTTGTCAGGCCACTAGTGTTACAAAAAGAACACAAGACATTCTATGCAGCCTGGTGGCAGTGGACAGGCTTTTCTACTTAAGAAAATAAATATTTAATATGGTAAACTGATTTGCAGAGAAATATGGGTTTTCTAAAAAGAGAAAAGCAGGGTAACTTGCTTTATGCCCCAATTTGTCTAATGATAATCTCCAGCTCAGATGTCTGATAAGGGATAGGTCACTGCTTTAATGTGCAATTGAAGTTCTGTTAAAAGCTGACTTCTTTCAGCACAACATGACAGTTTTGTTTGTTCTGTTTACAGTAAATACAGTGGCTACTACAGGCATAATTCATCTAAAGATAAAAGAATTAGAACCTGCGCTGGGACTGGAGTTATAGGCTGCTGCCCCCCTGAGTCTGTCCCCCAAAGGAAGGAAGATAGTATAAAAGTAAATGTGTTGGGGTAGTGGTGCCACTACCCCAACACATTTACTTTTATAATTCATCTAAAGATGCGGCCATTTCAGCACAGTCCCACCACACCTCCAACACAAGACAGGGCAAAATGTATCTGATGTAGCTGGTTCACACCACTGCATTTTCTTTATCGTACATCACGGGACACAGAGCGGCATATTCATTACTATATGGGTTATATGGAGTACCTTCAGGTGATGGACACTGGCAATCTCAAAAACAGGAAGTGCCCCTCCCTATATAACCCCCTCCCATAGGAGGAGTACCTCAGTTTTTACGCCAGTGTCTTAGGTGTTGGTCATGGTTTAGCTTGCCTCCACATCCTTGGGATTAAGGTGGGCTAACCGGTTCTGTCCAAAGGCCTCAGTGCTAAAGTGGTCAGCAACCGGACCCCAAACCATTGGGGTATAGCCCATAATGCTTTCTGTCACAGAGAGCTGGACTCTGGGCCCAGAACTTAGAAACCTTTGGGGGCCTAATGTTTCTGTTGCCAGGGTGCTATATGGGCCCAGGACAGTGGATCCTTCATAGGAACCCAGGGCCTGAAGGTCTAGACGCCCCACGGAGATGGGGGAAGATTGGACCTCTTGCTGTGCAAAGTCCTGCGGCATGGAGCAGGTAAGTGAAGGGGAAACTTGCGGAACTTGGTTCGCAGCAGGTTTTGTCTGGGGGAAGGTCACAGCGGGACATGCCTATGGTTTATGCGCTGCATCTGGCAAGGTGAGTCACATATCTTAAGATAGGATGACTCTATATGTGTATAATCCCCATAATTGTGACCTCCCTGGTAGTATTGCAACTGGTGCTAGTAGCATTGAAAAGGGCCTGTGTGTATAGTGACAATTCTCTTAAGAGAAGCCCCTGGGAATCTATTGAGGTTTCTTATGTAGAGAGTGAATGCTCTTACCTGCAAGCCTGCTCAGAGAGGTCCAGGCGGTTGCTGCAGAAAAATAAATGGCGCTCTGTGGATCCTGGCCTGGACGGCAGGATCAGCCTCTGACCTCCTCGTGTGGGCCTCCCCCCCCCCCCCGCCGGCGGGTGCGCGCGCGCGTCCCCGTGATATGGGCGCAATTTCGCGCCGTTTTTCTGAAGGGGAAGGGCGGGCCCGTAGGTAAAAGGAAGGGGCGGCCCTTCCAAAAGAGTTCCCAGCTCAGTGATGTGTTGGAACTGAGAGAGGAAGGACCAGAGCGGCAGAGTGGGGCGCCGAGGACACACAGTGGCCAAAGAAAAGTATTACAGTCTTCAAAAAGACTGTCTTTCACCCTAAAGATAGGGTTTCTTTTTTCTTTTTCTTTTCAGCAGTTTTTATTGGCAAATGCTACTAAAGGGGGACAGAATGGTTTTTCTTTCTTTGGTTTAAAAAAAAAAAAAAGAAACAAACCAAGATTAACCCCAGAAAGGGTTTGTGGGCAACAACTATTTATTTTCCCAAACACCATTAAGTAGCGGGCGTACCTCGGTATTGTACCATGGCATCTGGTTCGGAGGGTACAAAAGGTGGGGATTCCCCCAGAGGGTCCGGGGTCTCGGACAAAGTCTTACCGCTACTTTCCCCAGAAGGAGCCTTGGTGAGACCATCGGGATCTGGGGCTGGAGCTGGCACGGGTCAGTCCAACCCTAGGGTGGTCACGGACGAGGTACTGTCCACCTCTCTAAAGGAGATGGAAAAAAGAATGGAAAAAATGATAGCCAAGGCTATGCGGGGCAAAAAAACGGAATAGATCTCCGTCGCCCGAGCGTGAACCCTCAGATGAGGAGGTCCCTTCCGCAGAGGAATGGGAAGACCTCTTGGACAAGGACCAAGTAGGTTCAGGGATCGAGGATCCGGGTACGGAGGAATCTGGCGCAGCCTCCCAAGGGGAGAGCTGGTGGGTTCAAGTTTTAACAGACTTGGTCCATAGGACGTTCAACTTGCCAGTACCAGATCTCCAAGTATCAACGGTCTCAGCTTTGGGCTCACTAAGAGCGCCTCAAACCAATGCGGTTTTTCCGATCCATCCTCTACTAGAGGAAGTTATGTTCCAAGATTGGGCCAAGCCAGATAGAATCTTTGTACCACCAAAGAGATTCTCTGCCTTATATCCTATGGAAGAGAAATTTTCCAAGAGATGGGCAGCCCCGGCTGTAGACGCAGCCATCTCATGTGTTAACAAGTCTTTAACATGCCCTGTAGAAAACATACAGGTGTTCAAGGATCCGGTTGATAAACGCTTGGAAACGCTACTTAAAACCTCCTTCACTACTGCAAGGGCAGTAGTGCAGCCAGCTGTGGCTGCAATTGGGGTTGCGCAAGCATTATCGGATCAAGCTAAGCAGATGCTTAAACTTATTCCTGCCCAGCAGGCAGAAGAATTTTCGGACGTCCCTAGGGCCATACGATTTACGGTAGATGCGATTAAGGATTCGATCCAGCAAGCGTCACGTCTATCATTATCCCTTATCCATATGAGAAGACTCTTATGGTTAAAGAGCTGGGAGGCAGAGCCCCCATGCAAGAAGCTCCTGGTAGGGTTCCCCTTCCATGGAGGACGACTCTTCGGAGAAGACCTGGACAAATACATCCAGACCATTTCAAGCGGAAAAAGTACTCTTTTGCCCACCAAAAAGAAGTTTCGGGGGCCTGCGTTTAAACGACAGTACTCCCCTGGGCAGGGGCCCTCCAATACCAAACAGTATCGACGGCCTCCTGCAAGATCAAATTTTAACAAGTCGCAGGGACAGGCCGGCGCAGGCAAGAAGCAGTGGTTTCGCAAGCCAGCAAAGCCAGCCCCCAAGCTGGCCTTATGAAGGGGCGCCCCCACCCTCGAAGGTGGGGGGAAGACTGCGTCTCTTTACAGAGGTTTGGGAGGCCAGCATTCCCGACAAATGGGTACGGTCCTCCGTGGCTACAGGCTACAAACTAGACTTCCTAAAGTTTCCTCCTCCTCATTTTCAGGAGTCAAGAGTACCAAACGATCCGAAGAAGGGAGCCGCATTAATAGCGGCATTGAATCATCTACTCTCTCAGGAGGTAATAGTAGAGGTACCAGTCCAAGAACAGGGGCTAGGTTTCTACTCCAACCTATTCATTATCCCAAAGCCCAACGGCGATGTCAGGCCAATTTTGGACTTAAAAATGGTAAATGCATACCTAAAGGTCCGCTCATTTCGGATGGAATCCGTGCGGTCAGCAGTTGCCGCACTTCAGAAGGACGATTTTATGGCATCCATAGACATAAAGGATGCTTACCTTCATGTTCCAGTTTACCAGCCACATCAAAGATTTCTACGCTTCTCGGTGGCTCTACGTCATTTCCAATTCATGTCGCTTCCCTTCGGGTTGGCTACGGCCCCCCGGGTGTTCACGAAGGTCCTAGCTCCAATCCTAGCCAATCTAAGGATTCAAGGGGTCACAATCCTAGCATACCTGGACGACCTCCTAGTCATAGATCACTCGTCTCCTGGCTTGAAACAAGCAGTGGCCCTCACAGTTCAGTACCTCGAGAGGTTCGGCTGGGTCCTAAATCGAGAAAAATCAGCATTCCAGCCCACAAGACAGTTGGAATATCTCGGCATGAGATTAGACACAGAACAACAGAGGGTGTTTCTGCCTCTGATAAAAGTCAAAGCCATCAAGGAATTAATTCTACTGGTTCTAAGCAAGAAGGAACCAACTGTTCGCCTATGTATGCGGTTACTAGGCAAGATGGTGGCCACATTCGAGGCGGTACCGTACGCCCAGAGCCACACTCGCATCCTGCAGGCAGCCATCCTGTCAGCCTGCAGCAGGAGGCCACAGGCCTTAGATATCCCTTTGCCGCTCTCATCAAGAGTCCGACAAAGTCTGTGTTGGTGGTTAGACCCTCAGAATCTACTAAAGGGGAAGTCTTTCAGCCCAGTGGCTTGGAAGATAGTAACCACAGACGCCAGCCTAACAGGCTGGGGAGCAATTTTGGATGGTTGCACTCGCCAAGGCACTTGGGCAAAGCCAGAGAAGCAGTTGCCCATCAACATCTTGGAGCTCAGAGCTGCTCGACTAGCCCTCAGGGCTTGGACGTCCAAGTTGCAGGGGTTCCCGGTGAGAATTCAATCGGACAATGCCACGGCAGTGGCATACATAAATCACCAAGGGGGAACCAAGAGTCAAGCCGCTCAGAGAGAGGTGAGCTTGATTCTCCTATGGGCAGAAGCTCATGTGCCCTGCATATCGGCGATATTCATTCCAGGAGTGGACAACCTTCAGGCGGACTTTTTAAGTCGCCAGACTCTGTTGCCGGGGGAATGGTCTCTACATCCACAGGTCTTTCAGACACTCTGCCAGAGATGGGGAGTGCCGGACGTGGACGTCATGGCATCAAGACTCAACAAGAAGCTAGACAGGTTCATATCCCGCTCAAGGGATCCGATGGCCTGCGGAACCGATGCGCTGGTTTGCCCTTGGCATCAGTTCAGACTACTTTATGTATTTCCCCCCGCTCCAGTTACTACCCCGCCTGCTGCGCAGGATCAGGGTGGAGCACATACCAGTCATCCTGGTAGCTCCAGCATGGCCCAGAAGGGCATGGTATTCACTAATCCTAAAGATGGTAGTGGGAGACCCTTGGACTCTTCCTCTACGGCCAGACCTGCTATCGCAAGGTCCGATCCTCCACCCTGCCTTACGGCATCTAAATTTGACGGCCTGGAAGCTGAATCCCTGATTCTCAGGGGTAGAGGTCTGTCTCAGAAAGTAATCTCTACCCTAATCAGAGCCAGGAAACCGGTCTCTAGGGTGATTTATTACAGGGTCTGGAAGGCCTATGTAGGCTGGTGTGAGTCCAAGCGATGGCTTTCTCGCAAGTTTACCATCGATAGAGTATTAAGTTTTCTCCAGCTAGGAGTGGATAAAGGACTGGCATTAAGCACAATCAAAGGACAGATTTCAGCTTTGTCAGTGTGGTTTCAGCGGCCGCTGGCCACCCACTCGCTAGTTAAGACCTTCCTTCAAGGGGTCTTACGTATTAATCCTCCAGTTAAATCCCTGCTTTGTCCGTGGGATCTAAATCTTGTTCTGTCAAGTTTACAGAAACAACCTTTTGAGCCGTTGGCTGAAATTCCTTTGGTTTTACTGACAAGGAAGTTAGTATTTTTGGTCGCCATAGTTTCCGCCAGAAGAGTATCGGAACTGGCAGCCTTATCCTGTAAGGAACCATATCTTATTTTGCATAAGGACAGGGTCGTTCTCCGCCCTCATCCTTCCTTCCTACCAAAGGTTATATCCAGTTTTCATCTAAACCAGGATTTGGTATTACCATCCTTCTTTCCTAAACCTACTTCCAGAAAGGAAGGGTTGCTGCATACCTTGGATATTGTCAGGGCCATGAAGGCCTATCTTAAAGCTACAGAGAAGATCCGGAAAACAGATGTGTTGTTCATTTTACCGGATGGGCCCAAGAAGGGGCAGGCAGCTGCAAAATCCACCATCTCGAGGTGGATTAAACAGTTAATCACTCAGGCCTACGGCTTGAAAGGGTTGCCTCCTCCGTTATCATTAAAGGCTCATTCTACTAGGGCCATGGGCGCCTCCTGGGCAGCACACCACCAGATCTCTATGGCTCAAGTTTGCAAGGCGGCAACCTGGTCTTCTGTCCACACGTTTACAAAATTCTACCAGTTGGACGTAAGAAGGAATACGGATACAGCCTTTGGGCAGGCAGTGCTGCAGGCTGCAGTTTGAGACCCTCGGATTCCGGGGGGCTCCCTTTTGAGTTAAATTTAAAAATTGATTTTTTCTCAACTAAGTTGGATTTATTATGATTTGAGTATATCTCTAAATTAAATCCTTTTGTCTTAGGAAGATGTTCTCCCTCCCCTCATTGTAAGCATTGCTTTGGGACATCCCATATAGTAATGAATATGCCGCTCTGTGTCCCGTGATGTACGATAAAGAAAAAGAGATTTTTAATACAGCTTACCTGTAAAATCTTTTTCTTGGAGTACATCACGGGACACAGAGCTCCCACCCCTCTTTTGGGGACCATTTTGGGAGGCATACTGCTTGCTACAAAACTGAGGTACTCCTCCTATGGGAGGGGGTTATATAGGGAGGGGCACTTCCTGTTTTTGAGATTGCCAGTGTCCATCACCTGAAGGTACTCCATATAACCCATATAGTAATGAATATGCCGCTCTGTGTCCCGTGATGTACTCCAAGAAAAAGATTTTACAGGTAAGCTGTATTAAAAATCTCTTTTTTTTCCAGTACCACACGGGTCATCGCACACCAGCTGAAAATGTCACTGTGTGCACATTTTTGCACAAAAAATTGTGTATGAGGTGTTCAGGAATAGGTAATTGTTTTTCAATAATAAGTTAATTTAAAACAAAATTAAAAGTGTGATGTGCAGCTGCAATCAACGCAATTTAGTTCCAATTTCTCTTCTTTCCAAGACCAGACTCCCTTTCTCTTGTGCCCTTTGGAATTCCCACTGATAGCTGTGATCTACAGGCCCCCTGGACCAGTATCAACCTTTCTTGATGACTTCTCTGCCTGGCTACCCTACTTTCTTTCTTCTGAAATCTCCACAATCATTCTGGGTGACTTCAACATCCCTATTGAAACTAACACTCCTGCCAATTCCAAACTTCTCAGCCTAACCTCCTCCTTTAACCTGAAGCAGTGGATACATATGCTCCTACTCACTCTGTAGGCAATACCCTTGACCTTGTTTTTTCCCCAACCATGCACTCTCTCCCTCTCCTTCACCTCCTCTCCCTCCAACCGCCTAAAAGTTACCAACGGAAACCTATGTCATCTCAACCTTTCTCTTTACTCTGCTACCGACGACCTCTGACAAAATCTCACCCCTATCCTACACCGACCTAGCCACCTCTGTCTACAACGCTTCACTTCTAGCCTCACTGGACTCACTGGCCCCCCTCACTACACACAGAATCAGGCCCGACCCCTTTTACCTTGACAAAAAGATTATACTAGAAGTCAGAAAAAATATAGTTGTGCTCATGCGCGTCTGTGGCATAAGACTAAAGCCTTGCACACATGACAATATTGTTGGCAGAGCATTGTCTGTTGACAGACTTTTGTCCTAAAATCTTACCGTTAGTATGTGCCTTTTGACAATTGTTGTCCGACTGCAAATGTTAGATGACAGGCCAGTAAATTTTTGGCGGACAATGGCTGCACGTCTGATTTTCGTATATGGTCAGTACACAAATCTGTCACACAAAAGTCGAACGTAAAAAAACGCATGCTCGGAATCAATGCTCACCAAACACAAAATTAGCAGAAGGGGCCCAAAGGGTGGCACTCAAGAGCTGAAATTCCTCATAGTACGTCAGTACGTTCGTGTTTGTGGCACGACAATTGTGTACCGCTAGTATGCAAGACAAGATCCTGGCACACGCCCTTTTGACAAAAATCAGACACTCTGTTGGCCAACAATGTGTACGAAGCTTAAGTCTCAGAAATATTTCAACCAATATAAATCTAACCTCCGAAAATAAAATTCCAGCCTCCTCACTGCCAAGCAGACCTATTTTTATCACTCATTAGCAACTTATCACGTCCCGGTTAACTCTTCTCTACCTTCAACCCCACCACTATAGATGAGGTTGCTAAACTACTTGCTAACGTCCATCTTACCACCTGCTCTCTGGATCCTGTCCCCTTTCAAATGCTACGTTCACCCTCCGGCTGTATTCTACACTCTCTAACCCACATCTTCCATCTCTTCCTTTCTTCTGGCATCTTCCCCAACTCTCTAAAACAGGGGTCCTTCAACCAAGGCCCACAGGCCGCATCTGGCCCGCCAGTGTGATTTACCCGGCCCGCGGACTGCCCCTTTAACATTGCAGCAATCCCCCTCCCCTCTGCTACCATTATCACACAGGACAAGAAACATGACAGGTCCAGACAAAAGGCGGGACCTTTTGAGTTAAGAAATGGGTGATTGGTTACTAGGCAGCGGGGCGGTCCCAGCAATCAATCACTTGCCTTTTACTTGCAAAGTTCTGGCCTTAGTCCGGAACCTGCCCTGCTTCACGTCTTGTGTGATTAAGGTAACAGCAGGGGGGGGGGGTGCTGTGATACTATAGAAGGGGCAGCTGTGTAATATCACTGAGGGATCTGTTATGGGGGAATCTATTATGGGTGTAGTCTGTGCTGGGGGGAATCTTATAGGGGGATCTGTGATGGGGGGAGTCTGTTATGGGGGGCTTTGTGATGGGCGTGTGTGATATGGGGGCTTTTTGATGGGGGGAATCTGTGATGGAGAGGAGTCTGTGATGGGGGGGTGGGGGTTCTGTGATGGGGGGGGTTCTGTGATGCGGGATCTGTGATGGGGGGAGTCTGTGAAATACTAATATGTTTATGTTGATTAATGTTTTTTTAAATATTAAATCGTTTTTCCCTGTTTTTTTTGCACTACAAAGAAGATGTGTGCATAGGAATTTGTTCATGTTTTTTTAACCACTTCAAAACCGCACGCCGTCATGAGACGTCCAAAAAGGATGATCATATCGGTGGTTCCGCCACTTGATCGTTCTTATAGGCGGCGGGAGGGGACATCCCCCCCCTCCCGCCGCTATCCGGGCTCTCCCGTGCCATCGAGGGCCCAGAGAGATGATCGCCGTGCGCCGGATGGGAGGCATAGAGATGACTGGTGACCAGATGGTCACCAGTCATCTCTATGACCGTCGGAGGCCTGGGCGCGATGTGATAACGTCACGCCGGGTACCCGTAAGTAAACAAACCACAATTGCGGCTAGTAAGAATGAGATCTGTGAATTTTGTTTCTTGATCTCATTCTTTCCAGCCTGGAGGAGAGATGTGGGGTCTTATTGACTGACCCCGCATCTCTCCTTAAAGAGGACCTGTCGCACACTATTCCCATTACAAGGGATGTTTACATTGTAATGGGAATAAAAGTGATCGGAATTTTTTTTTAAAAAAAAGTGTAATAAATAAGTAAGATAAAAAAATTAAATTAAACGCCCCTGTCCCTGGTAGCTCGCGCCCAGAAGCGAACGCACACGTAAGTCCCGCCCACGTATGTAAATGTCGTTCAAACCACACGTGAGGTGTAGCCGCGTGCGTTAGAGCGTGTGCAACAATTCTAGCACTAGACCTCTAACTCTAAACTGGTAACCTGTAACATTTTAAAAGCATCGCCTATGGAGATTTTTAAGTAACGAAGTTTGGCGCCACTCCATGCGCAATTTTAAAGCATGACATGTTAGGTATCTATTTACTCGGCGTAACATCATCTTTCATATTTTACAAAAAAATTGGGCTAACTTTACTGTTTTGTTATTTTTTAATTCATGAAACCATTTTTTACAAAAAAAAAGGCGTTTAAAAAATGATTGCGCAAATACTGTGCAAGATAAAAAGTTGCAATGACCGCCATTTTATTCCCTAGGGTGTCTGCTAAAAAAACATATATAATGTTTGGGGGTTCTGAGTAATTTTCTAGCAAAAGAATGATGATTTGTACATGTAGGAGAGAAGTGCCAGAATAGGCCCGGTATGGAGGTGGGTTTTAAAGCCCTGTATTGAAGTGGTTAAACTATAGTCCGGCCGCCCAACAGTCTGAGGGACCGTGAACCGCCTCCCTGTTTAAAAAGTTTGAGGACCCCTGCTCTAAAACATACACTTGTCAGCCCCATACTTAAAAAGCCCTCACTGGAAAACATCTAACCTTAACCTACACCCCCATCTCCTTGCTCCCCTTTTTATCCAAACTCCTTGAACGTCTGGTCTACAACCAACTGAGCATCCACCTTGCTGATAATGGCCTTCTTGATCCCCTTCAGTCTGGATTTTGTCCTCAACACTCCACAGAAACTGCCCCCCTAAAGCTAACAATGATCTACTAACGGCCAAAACCAATGGACACTATTCTGTACTCCTACTCCCGGACCTCTCTACTGTCATTGATACGGTTGACCACCCCCTTCGCCTCAAAAAATTCCACGCCTTTGGTCTCCGAGACTGTACTCTTCGCTGGTTCTCTTCCTACTTATCCAACCGCACCTTTAGTGTTACTTACAATTTTACTTTCTCCTCTCCTCTTCCTTTCTCTTTTGGGGTCCATCAAGCTTCTGTTCTTGGACCTCTCCTATTTTCAATCTACACCTCCTCTCTGGGTCAGCTGATGGCAGTCATGGCTTCCAATACCGCCTCTACGCTGGCAGCACCCAAATTGATTTCTCTACCCCTCAGCTCACTCCCTCTGTCTCCTCACGTATCACTAAATTGCTATCAGATATATCGGTCTGGATGTCACACCACTTCCTCAAACTCCAAAACCAAACTTATAATTCTTCCTCCCCCATGTGCCCCTTCCCCTGAGCTCTCTGTCAAAATCGATGGCACAACTATAAGCCCATCCCCGCATGGCAAGGTTCTAGGTGTAGTCCTGGACTCTGAACTTTCCTTTAAGCCCCATGTCCAAATCTCGCCGTCTCAACCTCTGCAACATCTCCAAAATACCCCCCTTTCTAACCAATGGCACAACAAAGCTCTTAATTCACTCTCTGGTCATCTACCACCTCAACTACTGCAACTCCCTTCTTATTAGGTTATCTCTACATAGTCTATCACCCCTTCAATCCGTCATGAATGCTGCTGCCAGAGTCATCCACCTATTGCTTTTCTGAAACCCACTCTGCTTCTTTTCAGTCTACATATAAACTACCAGTATTACTGAGGACTGACTTCAAGATAAAAAGTAGAGTTTTAGAGACTCATTGGGGTGGTAAAGGCAAAATAGACACTGCGCTTTGCAAGTACAGTTGTTCCAGAGCTTTGTAAATAAGGGAATGCTCGGCTGACTTCTATCATTCAATCATATGCAAGCAAAATGTTTTTTTGTTTGTTTGTTTTTCTTGCATGTGATTGGGTATTTGTTCTAAAGTGATGCTTCGTGACATTTACTAAGCTCTGGAGTAACTGCACTTGCAGAGTACAGTCTAGTTGCCTTTAGTAAATCTACCCCATTGTTAATGAGAACTCCCAGTTTATACTGATGAAGACATCACTGATACAGTTTTAGAAATATGGAGTCCCCACACCTTCACCCCAAAAAATAGCTCCTCCGGTGCTAATTCCAATTATAAATGTGTCCATTTTCCAACCTCATCTTCCCTTATATGCCAATTTAGGCAAACATTTTAAACCGACTGCAAAAGATTGTGTGGAGCAACGTACACATTTATTTGTCAACCCCAGGTAAATGTTATGCTTTTGGCTTTAGGGAATTAAGGGGGCACAATTTACAGAATTAAACGGACATAAAAGTTAAGAATTCTTATCTATAGAAATCTTTTTAATGTATAATAATAAACAATGGGGAGTCCTAACCAACATTCACCTTTAGCACAATATTTGTATTCTGTATTGGTTCTAGGTACAGCTACTATTTGCTCCAGCAAAGATGAATAAAACGTAAAAAATAGATATCCAAGCCAAAAATTACTTTGATCCTTCACATAGGATTAAAACTTTGAATCAGTGTTGCGATAAGGCTGTATGAAGGTTAATATCAGTTTAAGTTAAATACAAATAATAATGTTCAACGCTTAAAGGACTGCCATACAGTGCCCAGGTCACTTACCAGTGTGATATAAAAGAGCAATTTTCTGCTAAAATTAAGCCAATGGAAAAAGTGTCCAGTGCAAGCTTGATCTGGCTTTGTTGTCCTCTCATTTTCAATAAAATGCAGCTCTCACTGTTGCTTTGAGTTATAAACATTATTTATTATCTACCATGTTTAGGTAGGGAAATGAGCATATATGCTTGAGTGCCTTGTGTTTCAAGGTCACCCAGCCTTTTGTGGTTTAAAATGATGAATTCATAAGCTGAGCTTGTGTTGTAAAATGACAATATTATTGGGCATGCCAGAATACATCATGCAGACATTTAATCAAAAGATGATTAAGTTATATTTCAATCTTTTCTCCTTCAGATAGTTGTAGTTAAATTTTACCTCGTTACGTGCCCAATATTTTCAAGTGAGCAGTCATAAATATTGATGCTATGAAATTTTTGACGGTGATAAAATCCTGCTGCATCACCTAGTATTGTAGGATTTTTAGAGACATTCATATTTGTTCTCTAATCTTGTTTGGGCCATAAGTATCTGCCATAAAAGAACAGAAACTGATGTTTGTGAACCCTTAAAGGACAGAACATTTCTAAACTGTAGGAAAAATTGTTACACAGTTGCTATTCCTTTTACCAGTTTTCCTGACCTCTGTCCATCAGTGTTACAGGGCCAGATTCATGAAGACTTACGACGGGCGTATCAGTAGATACGCCGTCGTAAGTCTGAATCCCCGCCGTCGTATATTTAAGCGTATTCTCAAACAGAGATATGCTTAAATATTGCTAAGATACGACCGGCGTAAGTCTCCTACACCATCATATCTTGGCTGCCTATTTACGCTGGCCGCTAGGGGTGTGTACGCTGATTTACGCCTAGAATATTTAAATCGGCTAGATACGCCTATTCACGAACGTACGCCTGGCCGTCGCAGTAAAGATACGCCGTTTACGTAAGGCGTTTTCAGGCGTAAAGATAAATCACCATAAAGATGGCGCAGCCAATGTTAAGTATGGACGTCGGGACCACGTTTTACGTTGTTTGCGTAAGTCGTCCGTGAATGGGGCTGGGCGTAAGTTACGTTCACGTCGAAACCAATGAGTCTTTGCAGGGTAATTTGGAGCATGCGCACTGGGATACGTCCACAGACGGCGCATGTGCCGTTAGTAAAAAAAAATGTCATTTACGTGGGGTCACAATGAATTTACATACAACACGCCCACATCTTACACATTTGAATTAGGCGGGCTTACGCCGGCCCAGTTACACTACGCTGCCGTAAGTTAGAGCGCAGTTAAATCTCTCTGAATCCAGCTAACAGTACCTATATGCCTTTTGGCTTTTCCTTCTTGTAAAACTACAGAGATGTCCTTCCTCAGTCAGCAGGATTTACCAGGACCAGTAGCTGCCATTACAGATTTCAAATTGAAATCAAGTGTCATAAGTATATCTGCAGTAACGATCTATGACCGCCATTGTGACCAAATGACCATCTTTCTGTTGTGCATCATAGAGAAAGCAGAATGGCAGCATGTGCCAGGTGCTGGAACACACTCAACACCCGGCACTGAAAGAGAGACTATACTGTGGGCAGAATTATCGCTGATCACAGTACAGTGGAACCTCGGATTGTGAGTAACGCGGTTAACAATAGTTTTGCAATCAGACAGAATTCTCACCGCTCCAAGTGAGCCTCGTGATGATCAGGGGTTGTTGAACCACCAGGGTGCTGACAATGCGGTAATGGCAAAAAACAAAAGAACAAAAGCTGGACAGCCGCACTCCAAAATTTTCTTTAAAAGAGATGTCTTTATTTTCAACTGTGCATACAGTCACTGCAAGCCCACAAAAATCAGTATGGCCAACGTTTCGCACTGGCGTCAGTGCTTAGTCAAGCCATGGCTCAATAGTTTTGCAATACAAGCACTGTATTTCCTAAAATCCTAACTTGGTTTGCAAGTGTTGTCTCGGAAAACTAGCAGGATTCGGTCCAAAGCGGTGTGCAGTACCACGTTTGGCCTTAGGTGGGGGGGTGCCGGAGCCGAACGGCCCGAGGACAGTTCGGTTGACCTCGAAAAGGCTCATGAACGGAGTCTTTCCGAGGTTTCCCGAGGTCAGCCGAACTGTCCTCGGGCCTTTCTGCCCATTTCCAAGGCTTCCCCCCCCCCCCGACTCTGGCCACATGTGGTATTGCATGCCATTGAAGTCAATGCGGAACAAATTATTTTCGTTTCCATTGACTTCAATGGGGAAACTCGCTTTGATAAGCTTGTGATCCAAGGTTCCACTGTGTATGTAAAGTCCTGGCTTGGAAAGAGAGAGAGAGCAGCCCAGGATAGGGGGTAATTTCACTGCCAATGACTATTTATGCGGAACTAGGGGGGTTTTGATTTCACTGATCTCAGTGAGCTCAAAAAAAAATCTCAAACTGATGTCAAAAGCACACTGCATTTGCCCATTATAATGAGCAGTAGGAATTTGTGGGAGGTCTGGGCTATACTTGACATTTAGAAGAAAGGTTGAGGTTTACATACAAGTTCAACTGCTTATATCTCTGGATCTTTAAGTTGCTTAGGCATAGTTTTTATTTAAGGTAACATCTGCTTATGTATTTGTTCATTGTATGCATAGTTGGAATTGTCCAGTTTTGTGACAGATTTACTCTAATATTCAAGAGATCAAAATCTTGCCAGTTTGAGAAATGGAAATCATGATGTCTTTCAGGATGATCTTTATAAATTGTTGTGAAAATGAATTTTGTCTGTCTTTAAATAATTTCTAGAATAATGATGCTTTCAGTTCTTCGACATACAAAAACTCCTATAAAGTTCTGGTTTTTGAAAAACTACCTTTCCCCGCGGTTTACGGTAAGAATGTTTTAATATTATGAATGTATGGTTAATATTATATTATTGTAATATTCATATATTGTGACTGTATGGTTCTAATATTTGTTTTGCACAAAGTACAAATATACTACCAATTACAAAAGAAGAGTGAAAATTTAACATTTCTAAAAATGGGCATAATCTGTCAGACCTTTAAAGCTGAAGTTAGGGGGGGCGTGGCCTGACGGTGCATGGAGTAGGACGCTTTCCAGGGAGCTCCGGCCATTGATCCTGCAATCCTAAGCATCCTGCCTTCCACAGACCATAATTTGATACCCTACTTGCCTGTCTTGACACCCCGACCCTCGGGCGTCATGTCGCCACTGAAATCGCAAAAATCCACCGCGGCGAAGCTGGCACAATATCGGCACCAAGATTCGGCTGAGCGGGAGGAAGATGGCGGCGCGGCAAAGGAGGGTGAGGAGAGACCGGCGTGCGACAGAGCCAAGCTCTTGGAGGCTATCACGCTCTGCCACACCTCACTGACAACGCAGATAGAGGAAGTTAAGGTGGACATCTCCCTCCATCGGCAAGACCTGCACAATCTGAGAGACCGCGTGACGATGGCAGGGACCCGCCTCAGTGTTGTGGAGGACACTCTCCCGCCGTTACAGACTGGAGCGGACCGCATGCAGCAGCAGATCCAGCAGCTGTTCTCCAAGGAGGACAAAATGGAGAACAGGCTGCGGAGGGTAAGGATCCGGCAGAGTTCCTGGAACAACTCCTCATAACATCCTATGGGAGGGAGGCCTTCTCCCCCATGTTGGCGGTGGAGAGGGCCCATCGCATGCCGGCCAGGCCTCCACCGCAGTGAGCTCCGCCACGCACCTTTATAGCGAAAATGCTTAACTACAAAGATCGGGATGCGGCCCTTAGGATGTCGAGGATGAAGGGGAGCATAACTGTGACGGTATCGGTATGATATCCCCGTCAAGCATTCCCTCCTCTCCATACAAGAACATCACAGGATTCCCCACACATGAGTCAAGACTGGATGCTGGAACCAAGACACTTTATTGACACAAAAACTCAGCTTATATGTGGTTACAGCCTGTTAGGAATGCCCCCCTCACACAGTGGGGTTTCCCATACAGATTATAGGAGACAAGTCGGAGCCGACCATGCAGACACATTTCTTTAGATAAAGACATCACTGGAGTTAATTACTACACTGAAGCAATCAGAATAATTAACATACTACTTCTCTAATCATTTAGCCTGATGATACAATACACATCTTTTAAGGGTAAACACAGATCTTCTTTACACAACACAATAGATCAATTAACGTTTAGAATAGTGAGGGGACATTAGCACGTCAATAACCTGTCAGAGGAATGAATCACACATGAAATTCCTTTCTACCTCTACCCATGGCTAGCAGGGAGCAGTACACTGAGACATATAGGCAAATGTATCACAATGGCCCCCCTTTTGCTCCCTGCTCCGGCAAATCCGGTTGGACCTTCCCTGGTCCAGTAGGGTTGACGGGTTCAGAGCTTTTAGTCCGAGGTTAACTCCGTTTGGCATGACTGACCTCCCTTGACAACTGCTTCAGACTCAGGTATGTCACCGGGTCGTCAGATCACACGCCGGTCAGTCCCCAAGTCTTTGTGCGATCTGCAAAGTCACCAGAAGTCAGTGTGAAGACAGCGAATGGGTCTGTGCGCCGCCGTCTAGGTGTCCCGCTATGGGAGGGGGCAGGTTATGGCTCTGAAGTGACAATCACAGGAGATTCATAAAAAGGAAAAGTTATATTTGTTGAAGCACTGGTGCTCAGAGTCCGGGGGGGGGGGGAGAGGGGACTCAGAGCCCCATAAGGTCAGCCACCCCCTGCTCCCTCCGCAGCCGCCGGTTCTCCTCTTGGAGCTTCTCCAGCTCCATCTCCAGTTCATGGAGCCTGGGGGGGTCAGCCTGCTGTGACCTCAGGTGGTTGTTCTCCTCCTCCATGCGGCTTATGCACTCCTCCAGCTCTATGTACTCACGGATCAGCTCCTGCTTGCTCATGTCCTGCAGGCTCTCCACGTGGTCCTTCATCATCAGGAACTGGGTGGTGGTGTAAGGGGCCACCGGTGGGCCCTTGGCGAACATCTCGGCCCGCATCTGGGACGCCCGCTGCGATTCCATCTCCTCCAGTCGCTTCTTCTCCTCCCAGGTCCGCTGGTTATATGACTTCCAGGACCTCTTCTTCTTGGAGGGTAGCTGGCGGTGCCTCTTTCTGCCCAGCTCCCTCCAAGGCCCCTCCGGCTCATGGCTGTCGCCCATGACCAGCTGACAATGGTGTTCCCTGTTGTCCGTAATAACAGATTGTACCATGAGGGCTTCGTAAGGGGTGCCCAATGGTTCTTCCTGACCCAGCTCCTGGGGATCCCAAGCCGAGTCTACACAATGGGCTGCTGCTGGTGGGTGGTACCCAGGTTGAGACCAATTTGACCTGGTGTTGTCATTCATGGGGCAATTCTGCTTGAAGTGACCCAACTGTTTGCACCGGAAGCAGCGTTGTTCGTTGTCCTCCTGGCGTGGGTAGTGAGGGCTATATGTCATCGGTCTGTTAGGCGGTTGGTATCTAGCGGCTGGTGGGTGTGAGGGCGCCGTTGGTTGTGGGGGTTGTACCCGTGGTGTGACCTGGTTTGTCTTGCGAGTATCCGCATATTCATCCGCCAACTTCGCGGCCTCTGGTAGAGTCATGGGCCTGCGATCTCTCACCCAATCCTTGACGTCCGTCTGGATGTGATTGTAAAATTGCTCCAGGAGCATTAGTTGCAAAATGTCCTCTGCGGTGGTGGCCTGGCTGCTGTTAACCCAGTTAGAGGCCGACAGGGACAACTGGCATGCCCATTCTGCGTAAGAGTCTTTCGTGGTTTTGCGTGAGTCCCTGAACTTCTGTCGGTGGGACTCTGGGGTTACCGCATAACGAGCCAGGAGCACTTCTTTAACCCTGGCGTAGCTATGGATATCCTGATCTGGCACGGTCCGGAAAGCATCAGAAGCTTTGCCTGACAGTTTGCCTGACAATATTGCAACCCAGTCTCTTCTAGCTATTCGGTGCAGGTTACATTGTCGCTCAAAATCCGCCAGGTAGTTATCAATTTCACAGTCCTTTTCATCAAAAGCTTTAAAAGCGCTAAACGGAATCTTCCTTGCGTCTGCTGTGCTGTACTCACTGTTCGGAGAAGGTGCGGCTGCTTGTTGGACTGCTGCCAGTTTTAACTGTAGCTCTGCATCTCTTATTTGTTTATCCTTCTGTAGTTCTGTGTCTCTTATTTGTTTATCCTTCTGTAGCTCTGCGTTTACTAACAGGTCCATCACTTTCAGCACCACATCCGGCGTTGGGTTCGGGCCGAACCACGCTAGATTCTCTCTCATTAGCTTGTTGGCTGGCGATTCCTCCTCCTGAATCACTGGTGTCTCCATCTCTTGTACTGCTGGCGTTGCTGCAATCCCGTCCTCCTGGTCTAGCTCCATTGATTCTGCTATGATGACCCGCTTGGTTTTGTTGCTAGCAATCCTTCCAGTAGTTCTTCCAGTGTCTGCTTGGAATCCGGGTGTGAAGGAGAGTAGAAGGGAAGATCCCGCTGCTGCCAACCAATTTGTGACGGTATCGGTATGATATCCCCGTCAAGCATTCCCTCCTCTCCATACAAGAACATCACAGGATTCCCCACACATGAGTCAAGACTGGATGCTGGAACCAAGACACTTTATTGACACAAAAACTCAGCTTATATGTGGTTACAGCCTGTTAGGAACGCCCCCCTCACACAGTGGGGTTTCCCATACAGATTATAGGAGACAAGTCGGAGCCGACCATGCAGACACATTTCTTTAGATAAAGACATCACTGGAGTTAATTACTACACTGAAGCAATCAGAATAATTAACATACTACTTCTCTAATCATTTAGCCTGATGATACAATACACATCTTTTAAGGGTAAACACAGATCTTCTTTACACAACACAATAGATCAATTAACGTTTAGAATAGTGAGGGGACATTAGCACGTCAATAACCTGTCAGAGGAATGAATCACACATGAAATTCCTTTCTACCTCTACCCATGGCTAGCAGGGAGCAGTACACTGAGACATATAGGCAAATGTATCACAATAACCTTTGGGAATGTAAAAATAGCTTTATTCCCGGATTCTCGGCTGAGATTCAACGCTGGCCCCAGACGTTCATGGAGGCCAAGCGCAGATTGCGCATACACAACTACAAATATACTATGCTTTTTCCCGCCCGGCCTAGAGTGGAGCATGATGGGAGAGTGTCTTTCTTTGAAAGTCCTGAGGATGCTATCTCCTGGCTAGAACGCCGCGCAGCCCCGGGGAATGTGGACTAGAGACTGTGTGAGTATAGAAGCTATTGTTCTCTTTTGCACCGACTGCTTATCAACAAACCCAGCTTTGTAGAATGGCATGGCTAGCTCGACTGCTCCTTTGGGAATTATTATTTTTATTTTTGCCCAGAACTCCACCTGTTTCCCCCTTGAGAATTCCTTTGTTTTTCCCCTTTTTTTATGTTTTCCAATATTTGATCATCACCTAGGTCTAGGGAGCTATTGCCACTCTTTGCTAACCTGACTGGCCTGCAGCGAGAGATGGACATACTTGAATCTGTGGTGCACAGTTTGACTGTACTTTTGTACGTACTCCTGGAGCCCTGAGGGAGGCTCAATATATATCCTGCACTACAAGAGTAGTGGGAGCCTTGGGACACTAGCGGCCCTGCGAACTTTGTGTACAGTGCAGCGAGACTTGTCCCCCTGTACATCCCGGAACCATAGACGAACTCCTCAGGGACATGGGAGGGATGCGTCAGTGACTGCACGCACCCTGGGACTTAGTATCCTTACCTACGATGTGTGCTTTTGGCTCTGCCCCATGCTGTCCCGCTGGGTTGTGCGTGGGCAGGGAGGCCCCTTGCTTATTTCCCCCCACAGGTTGCAGGTTACCTGTTCCAATTTTTCCAGGATGACAGTATATGTTTGGTTTAGGGTGGATGCCCGCATCAGTTTGACAAGGTGCAGGGCGGGGTGGAGGGGGGGAAATGTTATTTAATGTTAATGGATGCAATAGTGTATACTCTACGTCAAAAGCTAATTACGCAGAATTGTTGTGAGTCATGTTGGTGCTTTACTGATGGGCTGCATTTATTACTGCTGAGGACTACTGCTGCATGGTTCGCCACCAATGTAGGGCGGGATGGTTGCTCCTAGAACTCCTATATCATGGCGTCCCTAAAATTCTTCACATGGAAAGAGAGGGGGCTGCGTGACAAAGTTAAGCGCGCGGCTGCCTTCACCTTCCTGAAACAACAACGGGCGGATGTGTTGGTGGAGACCCATGTGGAGGGACGGTTGCAGATGGCTTTGAGGCGGCCTTGGGTTGGATGGACGTACCTTTCGACTCACACGTCGCACTCCAGGGGGGTCTCGGTGCTCATAGCCAAATCGGTTCAATTTGAGCTGGGGGAGGTCCCTACTGACTCACAGGGCAGGTATGTGTTTTTATGTGCAAAAATGTACGGAGAACCTCTCCTTGTTCTAGCATTTTATGTTCCACCCCCTTTTAGTGTCTCCATAATCCTGGAAGGTCTGGCCTTCATGGCAAAATACCCCACCACACAGGCGGTGTGGTTGGGGGACTTTAATGCTGTACTAAATACCACTCTTGACAAATTGCACACTTCCCAGTCGACGACACTAGGTTCTCTAAGTTGATTTCCTCCTTCCATCTGGTCGACACATGGCGTTATAAGAATCCCCTTGCCAAGGCTTATTCATGCTTTTCTGCCACACATGGATCAATGTCTAGAATTGACTTTATATTCATCTCTCAAGGCCTCACGCCCAGACTGTTAGACTTCTCCTTTGGCCCTAGACTACTGTCTGACCATAGCCCATACTGGGTTACACGGAGTGTCCCCCTGGATAGGCCACGCGGACATGGCGCTTGAACCTGTCTGGCTATCATTGTTGCCGGAGGGAGAGGAGCTTTTGGAGGAGTGGCGGAATTTTTTTGCGGATAATGACCACTCCGCAACTCCCTCGGCGGTCTGGGACTCCTTCAAGCTCCATGCCCGTGCATGCCTGATCTCCTACATCAACAAAATCAAGACAGATTCGGCAGGGACATTGGAAAGGGCAGTAGCAGAGCTAGCTGGGACGGAACAGGCATATGTGGCCGACCCTTCTATATCTAATGCTAACTATCTCAAGCTCCAGACTAGAGTGGTAAACCAGTTGCAATTTGAGAGAGCTAGACAGAAGCTGTTCTTTGCTCGGCAGAAGATGTTTGAACATAGAGAAAAGGCTGGCAAGCTGCTGGCGTATCTGGTCCACAGCGATGACAGGCCCCCAGTGGTTATAGCTCTACACGGTTCAGGGGGGGACCGGATTACGGACCCGCCTGCGGTAACCTCTAAATTTAAAGAGTTTTTCTCTGACCTGTATAAATCTACAGCTCCGGCTGACAGCCACCCCATGACCCTATTTTTAGACAGTGTCTCTCTTCCACAACTCACTGAGGAACAGGTCTCCTTACTTGAAGCCCCCCTCACCACAGACGAAATAGCCTTGGCCATGGCGAGTTTTGCCAGATCTAAATCTCCCGGCTCAGATGGGTTGCCCATAGAGTTTTACTCCCATTTCAGTGAGGTACTCACCCCCAAATTACTAGCCCTTTACAATGACCTATTTAAAAATATGACACTACCACAGTCCATGCGAGAAGCCACTATAGTGCTAATACCTAAACCTGGAAAAGACACAGGTTACCCCGAGTCTTACCGCCCCATATCACTGCTCCAAGTGGATGTTACAATTCTGGCTACGGTCCTCTCCCTCCGACTCAATCAAGTTGTCCTCTCGCTCATACACCCAGACCAGGCTGGTTTCATGCCTGGTCGAAACACCTCTTTCAACCTCCGGAGACTTTTCATCAACTTACAGGCGATGCATGACATGGTGGAGACGCGAGTAGTGGTGTCACTTGACACCGCAAAAGCGTTCGACTCAGTGGAGTGGAGATACCTATGGAGATGCTTGGAGTGGTATGGCTTTGGTCCCAATTTTATTAGATGGACTCAGCTCCTATATCACAATCCGACTGCCAGGGTGGTGACGAACGGCTGGCCCTCGTCGGTGTTTGACCTCAGTAGAGGCACGAGGCAGGGCTGCCCGCTCTCCCCACTGCTCTATGCTCTGGCAGCGGAGCCCTTGGCCATAGCTATTCAAGCAGATCCGGAGATCAAGGGCTTGAGCTCGGGGTATCTGACCAAAAAAATCAGTCTTTAGGCGAATGACACGCTGCTGTATCTAGCCGACTCGGGTCCCTTCCTCCGTCGGGCTCTCCAGACTATTGAGCGGTTTGGGCACTTCTCTGGCCTAAAGATTAATTGGGGTAAGTCCCAGATACTACCACTGAATAGCTTTCCCCCCTCAGAGCCCGAGGCCAACTTACCATTGCAAAGAACTGAGGGCCAGATCCTCAGCCAGCGGTGCAAATTTAGTTTGTCCTAACTTATGTCATTTAAGTTACTTTGCCCTAAGTTGGTGTCGTAAGTGCCGTATCCACAGCGCATTTGCGTCTAAATTTGCGCCAGCGTAACTTAAATTCAGAGGCGTAAGGCGGGGTTTTTGCAAGTGGGAAGGAAGTGGGCGTGCTTCATTGTAATGAGCCGTGACCCCATGCAAATGAGGCGCCGGCCGTACTGCGCATGCGCGCACGAATCGGGACCTCACTGGGCATGTGCAGAACTGGTCTCGGCGCAATCAGTGAGATAGGTAAAAGGCCAAGTGTACTTAGTTTGAGGATCGCCCTGTGTGTAAAAAGCACCACACACACACACTTCCCTTGCAAAAGTATATCCCATTGTTCCCCTTCCATGAGCAATTTGCTTCTGCTCTGTTTGTTTGTGTGTTGGTAAGTTGTGTTTGTGAGAAAAGTGTTTGAGGAGTTGGAGAGTCTAGTTGTTGTTTGTTTTTGAGAAGTGTCTTTATTTAATTTGTTTGTTATTGTTTTTGCTGATTGTTTTTTGGTGTTTGTTTGTTTTTTGTTTGTTTGTTGGTGCGTGTTTGTTTTTGAATTACTATTAGCTGTGTCCTTGTGTGTTTAGATTTTGGTTAGTTTTTTGTAGTATATATTTTTGTCAGGTTTTTGGGTGTGTATTGTAGATTGTTTGTCGGGTGTGTTTGTTGTTGCTGGGTGGTGTATGTGATGCCCCCCAAACGCAGGAAGCTTAATTTCACCCTGGGAGAGAAGCAAATTCTTGCTCGGGGCATTGTGAAATATGGGCGATTTCTGCATGGCCCTGAGAGCCAGAACACCACCCCGGCCAGGAGGAGGCAGCTTATAAAAAAAATCACCGACCAGATCAATGCGGCGGGGGGGGGGGGAGACTAGGACCCCCGCTGGCATACAGAAAAAAATAAATGATCTGAGAAGCGTCGTCCGGAATAAGATGGCAAGGATCGACGCCCATACCAGGGGCACTGGAGGAGGGGGACCCTGCCCAGTCAGGCTGACGGAGGAGGAATGGGCAGTGGCCCAGTGTTTCCACCCACAGCAGGTGGTGGGCCTGCCTGGCTATACGTCAGATGTTCCTAGGAGAACAGGTAGGTTTTTTTGTTTATTCTCTGTTGATTAGCATGTGTGGGTGGGGGAAGGGAAGATGTGCCAAGTGTGTGGTTCCTCAAACATGTGATTGTTTTGTGTCCTCCACAGATGGCCAGGAGGTTGCAGGACAGGAGGTTACACGCCAGGAGGTTACACGCCAGGAGGTTACACGCCAGGAGGTTGCAGGCCAGGAGGTTGCAGGCCCATCGGGCCAGGCTGCAGCACCACCCCCAAGACAGGCTGATGATGAGTCCCAAGAAGGGCAGGATTCCCCAGGGGAGGGGATTGGCCAAACCTCCACTCATGAGGAGGTTGAGGGGGAGGAGGATGAGTGGGAGGAGGATGATGAGGGGGAGGAGGAGGAAAATATGCAGATTGGCCGGAAAGTCCTCCTGGCCACTGATATGATGACCTTTGAGTCTTCCCCTGAGGCTACCCCTGAGGCTGGCACCAGTCAGGCCACCATCAGGGGTAGCCCCTCCCACTTCTCCCCCAACAGGCCTCCAGTCACCAGGGTCACTCTCTCCCCTCCTCCAGGCCCGCAAGACTCAGCGGCAGCCAGGGGGCCAACCCAGGAGACCGTGGCTGTGGGCGAGCGTCTGTCGGCCAGTGTGGTGAAGGACAATGCCCGGCAGACCCGCACTCTTGGAAAAATACTGGAAAAACTTACGCAGATGGAGCACAGCCAGGGTGAAATGATGGAGGCACTCGGTGATGTGGCCACCAACTCAACGGCGGTCATTACATGTTTGAACGACATACAGACCGCCACAACGCGCGTGGCCCATGAGCTGAGTGCCCTGACCCAGGCTGTGCAGGACAATACAAGGTCTGGCCAGGCCAATGCGGCTGCCCTCACTGCCTGTCTCACTCGCATTGCAGGGGCCATGGAGGGCAGGCCAGCAGGGGCGGCTCCTCCTTCCCCAGCTCACCCCCCCCAGGAGGCTCCTCCTTCCCCAGCTCAACCCCCCCAGGAGGCTCCTCCTTCCCCAGCTCACCCCCCCCCCAATGGACATCCTCCGCGACGGCGTGGCCGTGCCCCTGCCCGTGCCCCTGCCCAGCCAAGGCGTAGCAATCGCCGCCGCTAATTAATTTGCTGGGATACTTTTGTTTTTTTGTTTATGCATTTTTTTTTTTATTATTTAATTTGGTCTTCTGTACTTATGATTTGATTTATGTGTGTGAATGATGTGTGAATGTGGGGGGGTGGCATTCCTGAGAAATTAAGGGTGTCACCCTCAGTTTTGGTGGAGAAGGGATCCCCAGGACCAGGGAGAAGTGCAATCCCAGGTTCCTGAATGGTGTATGAATGCACACTGACATAATTGGAGCCGTGGCGTGGCGTTACTGCTCCCAAGTCCCAAAGGGGGGGGGGGGGACTTGGATCTAATCCAATTCGATGTGCATGTGATGTGTCTGTGCTAGGAACCACAGTGGTGTGCATTCATGCATTATCATTGTGACTTTATTGATGTGCATTTACAGGGAAAAGATACATTCTTATTGTGACATTAATCATGTACGTTTACTGGGAAAAAATGCCTTCTGCAAGGCGTCTCCTGGCTGCTGTGCCCTCAGCAGACCGGGTAGAGTTGGTTGGGGGGGTATTGCCTGGGTCAGGGGTCAGGTCATCACATAAGTCAATATGCAGTCCCCTTCTGAGGGCAAAGTTGTGGAGTATACAACATGCCCCAATTATTTGGCACACAAAGTCAGGGGAATACAGCAGTGTACCCCCAGACTTATCCAGGCATCTGAAGCGGGACTTCATAAGCCCAAAGGTCCGTTCAACCACTCCCCGGGTACGTATGTGCGCCTGGTTGTAGCGTTGCTCTCCTGGGGTTTGGGGGTTCCTAAATGGGGTCATTAGATGAGGTCCCAAGGCATATCCTGAGTCACCTGTAAGGGAAAAGACAGGAGGATATTAGTCATGCATGTGCCCCTTGTGATGTCAGCATCATGGGGGGGACATACCTGACACACATGTCACTCACCAATCAGCCAGCTGTCTCCATACATGTTCTGGTCCAAATCTCTGGAGATCTGGGTCTGCCGGTAAATATAACTATCATGGCAGGATCCCGGAAATTTAGCACAGACGTGCCAGATGAGGCCATGGGCATCTACGATGACTTGCACATTGATGGAATGCCAGCCTTTACGATTCCCGGAACATGTGCTCAGTATCATGGGGTGGTTGTAGTGCCACATGGGTACAATCAATGGCCCCGATGGTGCGTGGAAATCTGGCAATGTGATAAAAGTCTGTCATGGTCTTTAAACGCTGATCCTCCTGGGTGGGTTTTTGAAACTGATTTCCCATGCGCCGCAGGATTGCAGGGACCACTTGGTGCACACACCTGCTGATGGAGGATTGTGCCATCCCAGCCACGCCTCCACTTGTGCGTTGGAATGAGCCAGTGGCAAGAAAATGCAAAGTTGCCAGTACTTTGGTGAGTGGCTGCAGTGCATGGGAGCGTTGGGTTGGGCTGGTAAGATCATCCTGAAGTATTGTTGTTAATTCCAGGATGGCCTCACGGGTAAATCTGTAGTTGCGGAATACTTCAGAAGCAGGCATGCCAAACAAATCTTGGTGTGGGCGGTATACCCTCTCCTGTGCCCTCCTCCTCCTCCTCTGTGCCCTCCTCCTTCTTTGTGCCTCTATAGACACTAATGCAGCTAGTATCATTGATGGTCCTGGCATTTTGGCAGAGAGATTTTAGTCCTGAACGTGTGTGTGCTGAGCTCTTCCTGAATGGTGTTGCTTCAGCAGACATTCAGACGGCATGTGTAAAATTAGGGCTGCTTTTATAAAGTGTAAATTCCCACCAGGAAACTAACAGGTGCGCACAGGGCGTAATCTACGGCGCACACACTTAATTCTGTGGATCGCCCTATCTCCCTCATTTGCATCTTTGCCTATCAAATAAAGCGGCGTGCCTAGCGTAATTTGCGCCCGAGAATGCGCCGGTGTAATTATTTTAGGTAGGACGGAAAAGCCGGAATTTCAGGCGCTTCTCGTTTTGAGGATCGGGCGCAAAGATACACGCCGTGTAAAATTAGAAAAATCGAGTTAAGTCGGCGTATCTCTTTTGTGGATCTGGCCCCTGAGGTCATAAAATATCTGGGGGTGCGCATCACTAGAGCACCCGCAAACTATATTGCCCTGAACATAGAGCCCCTCTTTTCCTTGATTAAGACTAAAATACGAGCGTGGACCCGCTTGCCACTGGGGGTCTGGAGTAGGGTTAACCTGGTAAAGATGGTTCTCCTCCCCAAAGTCTTTAATGTCCTCTGGCACTCCCCAACCTATCTCCCTTTGAAGTATTTTAAAGCCCTAGAGGCCCTGCTTAAGCCATTCGTCTGGGGACACTCGACATAAACTATCTTGGCAGTCACTCAAAAACTCGACGGACATGGGGGGTTTGGCTTTGCCGGACTTTAATCATTATTACATAGCTTTCCTAGTTGTTCCATATAGACAAAACCGACGGTGAACGTTTTAAACTTCTCTTATGTCCGAGATGGGCGCAGAGAACTAATGACCCATTGTATGTAATACTGACAGGGACTGGTGGTGCAGGTTCGGAGGGCGACACATAATCTTTTCTCTATCATTGGAAACGCATATGGGGGCTAGCTTCCTCTAGACTGGGAATCCCTGTTCACAATGACTACACACCCTTGTGGTATAACAAGCAACTAACAGAATTTAGACACATTCAAGACCCAGAGATCTGGTGCTCTCGAGGCGTGTATTACTTGCATCACCTGTTATCTGACGGGGTTCTCAAGACCTTTAATGCACTCAGGAATGAATACTCACTCCAGAACCACATGTTCTTTCGTTATCTACAGGTATGGCACGCAGCCCAGGTACAGTTTCAGCGGACGTTTCCGCGGCCTACCCCTATCGTTGCCATAGTCGGGAGCACAGACCCTAAGGGTCTCATCTCCTCCTTTTACTCCATGTTGTCCACGCCTGTGTCCAGCAAAATGGCTTACAATCTAAAACCTCGCTGGGAGAGGGAGGTGGGTCCTCTTGAGAACGAAGGATGGGAAGAGGCGCTGGAGACATGTAGGTAGGTGTCGCCTAGACTGTCTGATAGGTTGACCCAGATTTTCATTACCCATAGGGCGTACCTTACGCCGCTTAGAGTGGCCAGGTATTGGAGAACTCAGTCTGTCCTGTGTCCGGCATGTGGAGTGGAAACGGGCACGTTTTTTCACCTATTGTGGGCTTGCCCCAAGATTCAGGGTTTTTGGTCCCAGGTGGTAACATTTTTACATGACAACATGGGTTCCCCTTTGGCCCTGGACCCAAAACAGTGCCTTCTAGGGATTTTTCCTGACGTCCTGGACAGACCCACTAAACATTCCTACAAGAGACATTATTTTCGGCTAGGAAACTCATAGCAAGGAAATGGATGAGGCCGACCCCCCCCCAACTCTGTCGGAGTGGAAAGCTGAGATAAATGTGACTATGCCTTACAAAAAAATGCATCTATATTAATAGGGGATGCCCAAATAAATAGTACAATATCAATATGACATATCATGGCATGACTCCTACCTTTATGGTATTTATTTTGCTTCCAATAAATATGAATCGTGTTTTCAAACCTGTCTTTACGGCCCCGCTCACATTTTGCCAAATTTTGGCCCTGGGCCAGGGGCTCATTTTGTCTCGCAGCACTCATCTTGCCACAATTAAAGCGTGATTTGCAATCATGGGCAGAATTGTGATGATTCTGCCCACAATTCCAAATCATGAAGTGTAGCGGGGCGTTCGTTGTTGAGAGATTTGTTCTTTAGTAATTATTTCGTTTTTTTTCCCATAAAAAGATAGTGTAATGCTGTAACATTTCTGTAAACTTTAAAACATGGTATTGTGAACAACATATTGTAAAAAAAATAAGATATAACTTTCACAGAAACCAAGAACTGCAAATAAACAGTTCTGTTCTTGAAATAGTTGTCAGCAAATATGAATACATCCTTGGTAGATTGCTACTGGATAGTGTGCCCAGTGCTATGTGTACGGTATTCTAAAAGCAGAAGATCTTTTTTTTTTTTACCTTTAATACATTCTTTGCTTTCGGTTAAAAAAAAAAAAAAACACTAGCATGCAGCCCCCCCATTAAATTTACCTGAACCCGATTTTGATCCAGCACTGTGCATAAGAGTAGCGGCACTCTCTACTCTCTCCCTCCTCATAGGATCAGAGACAGCAACGGGAGCCATAGACTTCTGCTGCAGTCAGTCACAGCCAGGGAGCAGAGAGCGGGGCAGACAAACAGCAGCTCGGGATCAAGCCTGCACTAGTGCCTTCATAGCAAGCAGCTTACTATGGTGGGCACCCGTCAGGGGGAAGGAGCTATGAGTACCGGCAGGGGACCCAAGAAGAGGAGGATCAGGGTTGCTCTGTGCGAATCCATTGCACAGAGCAAGTATGATTTTATTTGTTTTAAAAACACATTTTAGGTTTACAATAGCTTTAATAATTCAATGAAGCACAAACCCAAAGATAGTGTAGACAATTACATGAAATATATTGGAATTAAGTCATTTTGAAGTCGATACATACTGTGTGATTAAGCAGGGAATACTCTGGGCCAGTGGTTGTCTTGTTTGTCTGCACACTTTTAAAGCAATGTGAATTTCTGAAATCCCCACCCCAATTTCATGAAAGAACAATACTGTTCTCAAAGATATTTTTAAGGGTAAGATGTCATACTTTTCATTGTGTTGTCCGCTATGAGGGGGTATACTTTTGTGGTTAGAGCACCTGTTCACTTTGAAGGTAGCTATTCAGTCACTCGTACCACTCGCTGAAGTCTAATATAGGTTAAACATAAACATCTGTGCCTATCACTTTTTGTTTTTTTATTGAAAGAGAGAAGTAGGAGAGGGAAAGGGAGAAAGGACAAGCGAAAAGAGAGGGCAGAGAGAAAGAGAGAGGGATAAAAGAGAGAGCGTGAAAAAAAAAATTAGGGGGGGGGTGAGAGGGGAGGGGGGGAATCCTGATCTCACTGGGAGCTAGGAAAAAGAAGGCAATAATAAAAAAGAGGGGAAAAATTTATGGAAGAAATATACAAATTAGAGCAAAGACATACAAAAGGGAGAGGGCAAGATCAGGAAGAACTTTTAATAAAAAGAGATGAACTAAAGGAGATATTAGAACAGGAAATAAGGAAAACCTTTAATAAAATCTAGAGTAAAAAAATATTTAAAAAAAAAAAAAAGCTAGGATCCCCGGATAACAGAGGAAAGAGCAATATCCCTTGAAACACCTATAACAGTAGAGGAGGTCAACCGGGCATTAAAATAATCGGCACCAGGAAAAAGCCCAGGGCCGGATGGCTACACGACATTATATCTAAAAAGGTTCAAAGAAATCCTGACCCCAAAGCTGTGTACATATACGAATGGACTGGGAATGAAGTACGAGATAAGTAAAGAGGCATTATTGACATCAATTACCATTATTGCAAAAGAAGGTAAAGATGGCACCAAGTGATCAAACTATAGACCCATATCATTGTTAAATGCTGACACAAAATTGTTTGTGCAAATATTAGCAACAAGGATGAAAGACTTGATGGAGTTGGTCCATCCTGACCAAGTAGGGTTTGTACCAAGTAGAGATGGGAGGGACAATGGGGTAAGAACACTCCTACTCCTTCAAAAATTAAGAGAAGGGAGAGTCCCCGGTCTACTCCTGTCAATAGCTGCCAAAAAGGCATTCGACAGGGTAGACTGGGGATTCATGATGATGAACACCCTGGAGAGTATGGGAATAGGCCCAAGGATGATGCAGTGGATACAAACATTATATAAAGGCCCCACAGCCATGGTAAAAGTGAATGAAATACTGTCACCTCCCTTTAGGATGAATAATGGGACAAGACAGGGATGTCCCCTGTCTCTGCTCCTGTTCGTGCTGGCACTGGAACCTTTTCTAGCAACAGTGCGGGGAGATGTGGACATGGGGGACTTTAACCACTTAAGCCCCGGACCAAAATGCTGCCTAAAGACCCAAGGAGTTTTTACAGTTCGGGACTGCGTCGCTTTAACAGACAATTGCGCGGTCGTGCGACGTGGCTCCCAAACAAAATTGGCGTCTTTTTTTCCCCACAAATAGAGCTTTCTTTTGGTGGTATTTGATCACCTCTGCGGTTTTTATTTTTTGCGCTATAAACAAAAATAGAGCGACAATTTTGAAAAAAATTCAATATTTTTTACTTTTTGCTATAATAAATATCCCCCAAAAACATATATAACATTTTTTTTCCTCAGTTTAGGCCGATACGTATTCTTCTACCTATTTTTGGTAAAAAAAACCGCAATAATCGTTTATCGGTTGGTTTGCGCAAAATTTATAGTGTTTACAAAATAGGGGATAGTTTTTTTGCATTTTTATTTTATTTTTACTACTAATGGCGGCGATCAGCAATTTTTTTCGTGACTGCGACATTATGGCGGACACTTCGGACAATTTTGACACATTTTTGGGACAATTGTCATTTTCACAGCAAAAAATGCATTTAAATTGCATTCTTTATTGTGAAAATGACAGTTGCAGTTTGGGAGTTAAACACAGGGGGCGCTGTAACATTTAGGGATCACTGTGTATGTGTTTACTAGTGTAGGGGGGTGTGGCTGTAGGAATGACGTCATGGATCATGTCTTCCCTATAAATAGGATGACGCGATCGATGCGCCGACACAGTGAAGCACGGGGAAGCCGTGTTTACACACGGCTCTCCCCGTTCTTCAGCTACGGGGATCGATCGCGACGGAGCGGCTATAAACGAATAGCCGCGCCGTCGTCCCGGATCGCTCCTGAAGCCACGGGGACCGCCGCATGTACCGGGGGGGGTCCCGATCGGACCCCCGACCCACGTCAAGCAGGGCACGTATATATACGTTGATGTGCCTGCCTGTGCCATTCTGCTGACGTATATGTACATGAGGCGGTCCTTAAGTGGTTAAAGTCGGAGAAAAGGACCATAAATTAGCTGCTTTTGCAGGTGACATATTTTTTTATATATCAAACCTCCGAATTACAATGCCCAACCTTTTGAAAGCATTAAAGAAATATGGATATCTATCCAATTTTAAGATCAATCTGAGTAAATCTGAGATATTAAACCTAAATATGAAATTGAAAGAGGAACAGAGTTCCCATTCCCATGGAGGAGGACGGAAATAAAATATCTTGGGATTAAATTAACGGCATTACCTGAGGAAATATATCAAGCAAACTATATCCCATTATTAGAGGAAATAAAAACAGAAATAAAGAGAATAGCAGCATGACCCCTATCATTGGATGGGTCAGATCAGCGCCCTAAAGATGATGATGTTTCCAAAGATCATGAATAAGTATCAGATGCTTCCCATATACATACCCCCAGCATATACCCCGTAGAATATTAAAAACTTTAACCACAAAATGTATATGGCACAAAAAGGAACCTAGAATTTCCTAGAATTTCACTGGCAATTTTGAAGAAAGCAAAAAGTCGAGGGGGATTAAATGTACCCGACGCGTGTTAGAATGGGCTAAATTAAATAATGAGAAAAGGTCGGTCAACATATAACATATAATGGCTAATACATAATTAGGAAGGAACATAGGGATACCACCACAATATAGGACATTGGGAGAAAACACACACATATTGACACGGATTGTATTGAAAAATTGGGAATTATTGCACAAGAAAGATACATGGAAATATAATTCACCATTGATGGCACTAAAGGAAAACTATTTTGCACCAGGGAAAAGCTCTATAGGGGGCAATTGGATAGAAAAGGAAAACGCACAATTACGCGACATAACACAAGGGGGAAAAATTTGCACTATACAAGAGTTAAAAATAATGATTAATGAATGGAGGTACTTCCAGCTCAAGCATTTTATAGCGGCACTTCCTCATCCAGTAAGAGAAGGAGATGCTCTTTCATCAATAGAGAGATTATGTACCATCGAAAAAACACCTGGGACTATATCCCGGATATATAAAAAAATGATGGAAGTAAAAGAGCTGAAAGTCCCATCCTTTATAAAAAACTGGGAGAGGGAACTGGGGAAACAGGGAAGGAACCAAGAAGTGGGAAAAATCCTGAAACTAGTAAATGGATCATCGGTAAAAAATGGGATGGTGAAAATGAACTAGAAGTGTGTAATTCGGTGGTATAGAACCCCAAATATACTAGGGAAGTATCAAATAGGACAAACAACTGAGTTTTAGTGGGGATGTAAACAAACAGGAACCATGGACCATATATGATGGGGGTGCCCAAAGATTAGAACCTATTGCAAGGAAATATTAAGTTATATCAAAGAGATTACTAACATAGACCTACCTGAGGAACCATGGACATGTCTATTTCACGGGGTAGATATCCCAATAAAGAAATATAGAAATTCAACGATGGTACACATGATGAATGCCACAAAAAGCTTGATACTGAGGAAATGAAAAGAAGTAGAATGCCTAAAAATCAGAGAGTGGTTTGACAAAATAGAAGAGATATATAATATGGAAGACCTAAGACATAGTCATGAAGATACTAGAGATGGATTCTCTAAGAGCTGGGAAAAGTGGAAAAAGTTTAAATTAACGAAGAACTATAGCGATATTAAGAGTATTTCGAGAAGAGGAGAAAGAAGTGCCCAAGGGAGAGGGATGATGGAAGAAAGGGAGGTAATGGGTCGGGGGGTGGATGGGGGGGTTTAGGATAAGGGTAGATAAGGTATTGGAAACAAAATATGTCCCTATTGAGGAAAAAAATGGTAGATTTCGACAAGGAAACACTTAAATTGGTTGTAAAGGTAAATGTTTTTTCACCTTAATGCATCCTATGCATTAAGGTGAAAAAACATCCGACGGTAATGCCCCCCCCCCCCCGAACTTACCTGACCCTTTGAAAGTCCTGCGCGCGTCGACGTGATCCTCTTCGGTTCCCAGCCTGGCCGTTGTTTGGCTAGGCTGGATGGATTGATAGCAGTGCAGCCATTGGCTGGAGCTGCTGTCAATCACAGCGGATGACGCGCCGCACCAGGGGGCAGGGCAGAGTGATACAGAGTGTGTTGGGAAAAAAAGGTTGATTCTGGAGTAGGACCCATGGACGGCAGAATAGAAGGTATAATCCTGCTCTTGTGGGTGGACTATTCTCCAGATATCGACTAGTTGATGTGAGTGTAAAAGATCTTTTAGATGAAGTCGGGTTCCCCTTTGGAGGGAAGACAAGTTCGAGGAGGAGTCTTTGTGAGGGTTCAATGTTAGGTTGCAATCCCCTCCCAAGGCAAGGGTTCCGTCATGGAAGGAGTCAGGGGTGGACAAGTAAGCCTCAAAGGGGGGGGGGGGGTTGGAATTCGGGAAGTAGATGTTCGCAAGAGTGACGGTCTGATAATGCATGTTTCCCTTTATAAGCAGGAATCTGCCCTCCTGGCAGTACTCATTGAGAAATTGACCATTGAGGTACTTGGAGATAAGTATACTCGTCCCTTTAGATTTAGAGGATCATGACGGACTATGATAGGCCGTTGGGAAGTGTTTGTTGGGGTATCTTGTCTGCCCTAAAGTGAGTCTCCTGGAGAAATGCAATTTGAGCCCTGTGTCTCCATAGCTCGGCAAGACAACTAGTATGCTTCGACAACTAGTATGCTTCTCCGGGGAATTCAACCCCTTTATGTTCCACGAGAGGATCTTGACGGACATGTTGTCTAAAGTTCTATGTCAACTTGCGTCAACTCCCGGGTTGCAAAGGAACGGGGGAAGGGGAGGGAAATGGAGGGAAAAAAATAAAAGGGAACAAAAAAGAATAAATGCAAGAAAAAGAAGATAAAAGGTAAGAAGAGATATAGTCAAGGATGTAGACTCTGCAGAGAGAAGCTACTGCCATCAGGGCATAGTGTGCCTAGTGCGGGAAGTAGTAAAGCACAGCCGAGTTAGGGGCCCAGCCATTGGAGCCCCCGCAGCTTTTGTGGTCGTGCAATTAAGGCACCATTATTACCCGGAAAAAGAAAACAAAAGAAAACATGGTGAAGACAGACCCACAAGCCAGGATCACAAAGTACTTGCCCTAGTAGTAAGCCGTAACTAAGGACAGCACTGTCCCCGCGCCCCAGTCCTGAGATTGCTCAGCTGTACAGCGCCCAAATCTAGGCACCGCGGGACAACTGCGCCCATCTTTACGAGAACATATACACATGCATGTATGCACACATTGAAATAAGTAAGTACATATATATCCCCAAACAGAAGCATATATTTGTGTGCATCGTCATAAGGAATAGCATAACTATCACGTCAAGTCTCTGTGGCGAGCAACGTGTTTTTAGTCCGCGGTTCCGCCAACAGCCAGACTCTGCCTCCTATTTGACCCTATACTCCAAGCCCGGGTGGGATTGTCAACAAAACACCACAAATATGTGGCTACTCGGCAGTGGAGCCCAACTCTGAAAAGAGCGGTTGCTTTTGCGCATAGTCCAAGGACCATTGCTCCAGCAGGACATTCGGAGTATACCAATGTGAAGGTGTTGGGCCAAAGTTAAAAGCAGCAAGCATAGTACTGGGACTGTCAGAAAAACGTAGGAGAGAAGCCATCATTTATGTGAGGTGATCAGTGCATAAGAGGCCTTCGTTCATCCGTGGACCAGGATTAGATGAATGGCAAACTGTAGGGCCCATAGTTCGGAGGCCTTACACACATTGTTCCTGTCATGTCACCCGTGAATAACAAAGTTAATATAACTCAAAATTCAACCTGGATAACAAAAAAGAGAAATGCTGAGCTTGACGCATGTCCGCAGTCTGCGTTAAAAGAATCTGCCAGCTACCCCTTCATGCGCGGGTTGTGAGCGGGAGTTGCCCGCCCGTCTAGCTTGAGAGTGGTTCCCACGACCACGGCGACTATAGTGAGCCCTTTGTGGTCTACCCAGGGAGCTTGGCGCAGTGGATCTTTAGTGATAACAGTCAACAGCCAGTTGAGTACTGGAAACAGATCCATGTCGGCAAAGGTGAACAAGTCTGGAAGCTCCGAGGGGCGATGCAAAGGAAAGGTCTATGCGGACTATGAGGTGAAACGGGTGACCCCACTTGTACGTAAGACCTTTCTCCCCAAAACCATCTAGAAGAGGTTTTAGCAATCGTCATATTAGGAGAGTCTTTCTGGAAACTTCTGGTAGGAGGTGGACAGCTGCGCCATCGAATTCCAGCACTCTCACCTGCCATGCTCGCTGCAATATATCCTCCTTGAGGGTGAAGAAGTGTAAACAGCAGAGGACGTCTCTTGGTCTGTCATATGGATCAGATTGTGGGCCCAGGGTTCTATAAACTCTGTCAATGATGATCTTGGAGTCTTCGGGCGGTCTAGGTAACGGTTAACCACTGTGGAATGCAGTTTTGAGTGTGGGACACTTTCGGGCACCCCCTTAGCCTGATGTTTTGACTGCGATTCTCCAGGTCATCCTGAAGTAGATGCAGCTGTATGATTTGGTCAGTAAGTTCAGATTGGGAAGTCTGCAGGGTTTGTACAGATTGAGATAATATATCCTGGTCCTGCTCAACTACAGTGACACAGGAGTCCAGCACTGCTACATCCTGTCTAATTCGATTTTAGCTCGCCCTTCATGCCTGTCTCCATTCTCTGAACAAGTGACTCCAAATCGGTTCTTGTGGGTAGCTGCTGCAAAAAAGCCCACAGTCTTTGTTCAGAGGAGGCATGGAGAGGGAGACTCTGTGGTTGCTGTGTACAATATAGTGTACTTGCTGTGGTCTAATGCGTGAGTGGCTGCCTCTGCTTCTCCATGTCCACAAGGCTGAAAACACAGAGCGCTGGATGGAATGAGAGCTGAGGGTGCAGCCGAGAGCGATGGACTGGGCAGAATGTCCTCCCTGTCTGGTGAGGCTGCCAGTGATCAGGGGAGACAGCGCGAGAGGTCGCTGGGCGCTGAGAAGGGCGGCATGGTGTGATCGTCTGCCATCTGCAGGGGGGATCAGTCACACTCGGGACCTCCGCTGTGTCGCATGTCGGGCCGGGCGCCATCTTGGCGGCTGCAGGTGTGGAGGCCGCTGGCTGGAGCAAGTAACGGTCAATGCCAGTCTCTGGAGCGGGCGGCTGTCGGGTTTCCCGGGTATCTGTGGATGCTGGTAATGTGCGGTATTATGCCGTGGTATCGCTTCGGGAGAGCCACGGCCGGGAGCCCTGTGAAGAAGCGTCCTCATGCTGCCATGCTTAGGCCACGCCCCCAGTATGTGGCTTTCTAAGGCCTCATGCACACTGGGCATTTTTACAGCTGCTGTTTTTTGCTTCAGACTTTTTTTCTGCAGCCAGTAAACTCCCCAGAATTTTATCCTGTGTGTCCATGCACACATAGGCTGGAAAAAAAACCCAGAACCAGTGGGTTTGAAGAAGAGTTTTTCAGCTGTAAAAACACTCTAACTCTGTTAAAAAAAACGTGGCTATTCATTTATGAGCGTTTTTTGAGCCATACGTTTTTGTGGGGGAGGGGGGACTCTAATGCACAAAAGTGGCAAAACTTGCTTTTTTTAACGCGGCATTATAGCTAAAAGCTACTGGCGGTTTTATAACGAATAGATAATTGTGGGTATTATACTGACCCAGTATAATTTATAGTTACAATTTGAAACTGTATATTTTGCTTGACAGAGCTGCTTTAATATCAAACTTTATTTTATATCTCTGTCCCTAGGAAATCATCCCACACATGGCAGAAGAGTATGGCTTCCAGTATGAATTTGTTCAGTACAAATGGCCAAGATGGTTACACCAGCAGACTGAGAAACAACGGATTATTTGGGGTTACAAAATCCTCTTCCTGGATGTTCTCTTTCCTCTTGCCACCGACAAAATCATCTTTGTTGATGCTGACCAGGTAAGGTGCTGCATGCAAAATTAAGCATGGCTTCTTAGCAGAATTAGGTGACAACTAACAGGCTTTGGCCACAGAGTAATTGGTGTGAAAACTGATTTTATTCTCAACTCAAATTTGAAGCTTGGTTGCAAACAGACTTAGATTGTGAATCCATCTCAGGTAATTATGTGAACATTCTTTCAGTCCTGCAGGGATTTTAGAAGCTCATTACCTTCTCTATCAGTTCTATACTGAATATCCATGCAAAAGGCTTTCATTTCTGCATTTTCTATTCCACCTCTTTGTTCTTCTAAGTTCAGGATGTTCAGTGTTTAAATGATCTGTGTCTTGCCTTTAGCTCATAAGGAAAGAAATCTGAGCTTGCATTTAATGAGAAAATCACAAGAACCAATGCCTCGCAGACCCTTACAAATCCAAGCTAGACCCTGGAGTCGAAACATGTTTAATCCGAATATTGACAGTTTGAATCCAAGCACATCATTAAATTGTGTGTTATTTGGGACTGTTACCTTAACCACTTCTGCCCTGGTTTTCTACATCATTTCAGTGTACTATCAGTCTAGATATTTTAAACAGAAATTCATATTTGCAACCTTAACAGGGGTAACATATTCAGATATTCATAATAGGAGCAATCAGCATTACCTTCACTGAAATGACTAATCGTTTCTTTTCTGGGACCTCAGGTGGCTGGGTTGATGTGCTTTAGAATGTCATTTTTGACACTGGAAGGATACTGTAGTCTGAATCAGTCACTAGTTACTAATAGTCTCCTACCTGCCATCTGCTGCATTGTTTTGCAGCAGCTAAAACAGATCATACAGAGTTCAGTGCTGTTCTTAAGACACAATATTGGCCTTATATTTTCCTTGTGGACATGATGACTATGTGTTTATATAGTGTGTTTGTCTAGTTTTATACTTGGGATGAGGTAATAAGCAGGCACAGCTTTGACACATATCTTTACTGTTTGCATCTTGCTCAGGCTTTGTAGATGACCGGTATGTTCTTCTATATACTGCATATATTGTTGGATTATTTTTATTTGCAAGGGATGCTATAGAGCTGTGTTTGCTAAACAAAGCTTGATCCCTTACAAAATTTGTCATACTCCAGTCAATCGGTATTTGAATTATTTTTTCCAGTATACAGTGGAAGAACATCAGTAAAGGATGTACATCTTTGAACAGTAGGCCAATCTTTGTAATAAAAATGTATTGGAATGTTGCTCTCAGTCCTCCAGTTACAAATCTAAAGCAAGAACATTCTTTTTTAAGAAAACATTGCGCTCTAAACCAGCCAAGGCTGTTTCCATTCCTTTTTCCCAGTTATGGGGGGGTCTTTTGTTCTGGTTCCAGAAGATCTGATGCCTGGGTCCAGAGTGTTAATTCTAGGGGATACAAACTTAAGTTTCACAAGGTGCTTCCTTACTGCTTCATGCTTTCAAACGTTTATAACCTCAGGCTACAAAATTTAGTTCCTTCACACACCCTCTGGAGAGGCATCGCACCTCCAACCTGCGCCTTTCTCCCCAGTTATCGTTTGACTTGCATCTGGCCATTGAGGCACTCTGCCTTGGGTGCTTACATTTTTTTGTCACGTTCCACAAGTTCAATATGGAGGCCATCTGTTCGATAGTGGTGTCCCTGTATCAGGGGGACTTTTTGACATCAGATAGATATAGGATGCATACCTCCATGGACCATTTACCAGGAACACCCCTGTTTTTGGTGCTTAAAAGTTGGGGAAGACCATTATCAGTTTGCAGTCTTACCCTTCTGCCAAGTCACAGCTCCTTGTGCATTCACCAAAAAATTGGCACTAGTGTTGGCCACCTTGAAGTCAAGAAGTAATACTTATCATGGGGTACTTGGAGTTAACCACCATGCCCATCACCATTCAGAGGAGTTTGGGTGCATTTAAAATCTCGAAAGATCCTTTCTGTGTTTGTCACTTTGCCTGGAACACCTGGTGCTGATCTTGGATCTTTCTGTCAAAAAATTACAGCTGTCTGCTGGCTGTTGAAAACTGAGGGCTATTGAATGCGGTCATTTGCACCATGCTTAAGGCTAACAAGTTTGCATCCTGTAAGATGAATTATGGTAAAAATAGAACATAATATGCATGGTGTGAGTCCCTAGGGGTATGCTCTCATTCTTTATCCCTTTTTCCATTACCCGTCTCTCAGCTTTTTGCCAGGTTGGAGCAGCGATTGGCCTTAAGCACCTTAGGGTCTGTGTTGGCAAATTTATTTCAGCATTCTCTGGCATCGATGTTGCCATCATTGGTGTCAAAGGGAGAAATAGTGTCCCGTCGTTGGTGTCAGTTTGAAATATAGTGCCCCATTGTTCATATTAGTAGCAGGAATTATGCCCCAATGTTGGTGTCAGTGGGAGGAATAGTGTCTTTTATTAGTGGAAGGAAAAGTGCCCCAAGGGCCAGATAATGGCAAGCAAAGGGCCACGTTAGGCCTTCAGGCCACAGTTTGGAAACCACTGATTTAAATTGAAGCTGATTTCTGCAGTGTACACAAAGAAAAGCATTTTATACTGAGTATAAAAAAATAATGTTTTTTGTGTTTAGATTGTAAGGACTGATTTAAAAGAATTGCGTGAACTGGACCTTGGTGGTGCTCCTTATGGTTATACCCCGTTTTGTGACAGCCGCAAAGAGATGGATGGTTATCGTTTTTGGAAATCTGGCTATTGGGCATCGCATCTTGGACACAGGAAATACCACATCAGGTAGAAGAATGTAGCTAGGGATTACTGTGTATTAATGTACGTTATTGTAAAAATTTACACTTTTTAATTGATTTAAATAAGATTATAAATTTAAAAGATTAGTTCACCCAAAATTATACTGCCTATGTAGGTAAGTGCTAGAATCATCTGTTGTCATCTTACATTGTTTATGAACACTGTTGGTGTGAGATTCCATGGTGTGGAGAGCCAGAGCCAAAAACTCTGATGGCAAGTACCGATCAGTAAAAACATAAGATGTCATTAGTAATTTCAGCAGATTTCTATTCACTCACAGCTGGAACATCAGATTTGGATAGCTTGACCAATTAAAGTCTTTCAGTTTATGATCGTACCTCACAAGAAAAAAAGCTTATATATAAAGTTCTATGACAAAATAAATTCACTGCCGACAAACATAAGATCTGTCTGTGCATCGCATTTTCTTATATTATATTTTCATAATGTATGTACCGGTATTTGTTATATTCATTTATTTTATCTGTGTTTAGATGAATGTTTATGTTTATTCTCATGTGAATATTTTAATAGCAAAACTGTAAATGGTAAATGTGTTCTGTTAAAATAGAATTAAAGGCAATTATTTTTTTTACTTTGGGTAAAATAAGGGAGGATTATAACAACCTGTCACTTTCTGTCCCAAAGTCAAAAATGTAAAGAAATCCCTGCAAAGTGAGGGATTCCCTTGTTGTCAACAGGTTCCTCATAACTTGCGTCCCCATTGGAAGATTTTCTCTATTACTTTTCTGAGGACAACACAAAATTGGGATTTTCCTTCACTTTCGCTTTTGATGATAGCATAAGCTTGAAAACTAGAGAGTTTGAATCGCCCTAACAGGGGCACAGACAGCAAAAGCATGACAGATGTTCTAATCCCTCTCCACTCTGTCCATAACAAACAAAACATTTCCTTTAGTTATTCTTTAATTCGATTGCAAAGTACTATTAAAATGCCAATACGTTTTTTTTTTTTTCGTTTGTTTTTTTAATTAACCACTTATGGACAGCCTACCGTTATTATACAGTGGCACTTTGAAGTGGAATATCATTGTTATGCAGCAGTTGGCTGCCATAACCCAGGTATCCACTTTTCAGCGGGCGGTCTGCTTTTAGATATAAGTGGTCTCTGTGGCGGATTCGCTTTGGTGCTCTCCACCGCTTACCGGAGGTGAATGGATCCAGTCCCCTCTGTGGTATGGAGCTGAGTGAGGGGAAGATGGCCCCCACCCGTCAAAACGTCACTTCAGTCCATAGCTCCTAAAGGGACTTTTTTCAAACAACATGTTTTTTTTTTTTTATTGCATTTTAGTGTAAATATGAGATCTGAGGTCTTTCTGACCCTAGATCTCATATTTAAGAGGTCATTTCATGCTTTCTATTACAAGGGATGTTTACATTCCTTGTAATTGTAATAAATGTGACACAATTTGTTTTTAAAAAGAACAGTATACAAATAAAGAGTAAAATAAAGAAGAAGAAGAAAGAAAGAAAAAAGTTTAATGCGCCCCGTCCCGCCGAGCTTGCGTGCAGAAGCAAAAGCATACTTGAGCAGCGCCCGCATATGAAAATGGAGTTCAAACAACACATGTGAGGTATCACCCCGATTGTTAGAGTGAGAGCAATAATTCTAGACCTAGACCTCCTCTGTAATCAAAACATGCAACCTGTAGCATTTTTTAAACGTCGCATATGGAGATTTTCAAGGATAAAAGTTTGACGCCATTCCACGAGTGGGCGCAATTTTGAAGAGTAACATGCCCTGGGGGCCCGCAGTAGCTGTGAGAAGCGGATGCCATCATATGATATCTAGCCGGAGGGAGGGAGGGTTCCTGCCGCCGTCATATTACAATGACGTGGTATGGAACTGGTTAGTTTGAAAACCAATAGTGTCCATCAAGAGTCCAAAAAAGGTTCCACAAACCAGAGAAAGTCCCCTTTAATGTGCAAAACAGATAAAGTTCTTCCTCCCAAGAAAATATAAAAACATTACAATATGCAAGCTACAAGCTTGCAATCAAACAGGCAGTCATTACAGTAAACAATCTTTACAATACATTGGCAATTGTGACAGCATATGTGCAAGCAAATGGGCCAAATGGGATGAAACATAGCGATTATGACATGGGGGGATTTGGTGAATCAGAGGTCTAAACAGACCCCTATTGTCTCACTTTTGAGACAGAAAAGGGGACTGTGGGCAGAGATTCTCCAATCCCTTTCTCTGCAGCTTCAGCTGCATCGGACAGTGAATGAATGGGAAGTGTTCTGTGCTTAGCTGCGTCCTGTTCATTCACAAACTGAAGCATAGTAAAAACGGTTTACCATGCTTCAGTTATGAATGAACACCGTGAGTGATCGGTACTGATCAGTCACAGTGCTCATTCAGAAAATGAAGGGGCCAGTAAATTACATATTATTGGCTCCTTCCCCTGCTCTCCATCCCCTACAGCAGCAGGCAACAGAGGAGGAGAGTTGGCAGCGCTGTGGGGGACATGGAGGCGGAATCTGCGCTGCACGGGGTGATTAGGACGTGCCCAGCCTTAAAGGCCAAGTAAACGTTTTGAGAAAGCAAAGCATTGCACCCACTATCAGTGGATTAGGGTGCAATGTCAGACTCCTAAAGACATATACTCCAGCTTTTTTGCCCATAGCTCTGTATAGTTTCTAAAAGAAATCTGAAGGGAGTGTTAATGAACTAGGAGGGCGCTCAGGCAGCACCTTCAGTTCATTGACTATATGCTGTTTGCCGCAGTGAAAGACAGGACTTGTAGTTTCTTCATTCACAGCCATGCCCATTTTAAAACATGACAGGGCTATGTGGGAATAGTACCCCCATCCACTGTCACGGGATTGGGGGGTGCGTTGGAAGGTTCTGGGGCATGTTACACTAAATACGGGTTGCATGCTCCAAAAGTGAATTTATCTTTTAATTTCACCTTTCCAATTCTTCAATATTTTGAAGAATATTGAAATTTCTTCTAAACATTTTGATTTTAAATTCATAATAGTTGATATTTGATCCATATCATTTGAAAAACCGCATTCATTTTACTACTTTGGTTCCCTCTCTTACAGTGCTCTATATGTGGTGGACCTAAAAAAATTCCGGAAAATTGCTGCCGGTGACAGACTACGTGGCCAGTATCAGGCTCTTAGCCAAGACCCCAATAGCTTGTCTAATCTGGATCAGGTGAATATATTTTATCTCTTGATAGCATTTAGTGTTCCACCTAAACTGCATTGCACTTATTTAAACATCTTCATAGTGTTCTTATTTATGTCCCATGCAAGCATGTAGAAGATATTAAATGAAAATATGCTTCCTATTCATTGTAATATGAATTTTGTATTGCAAGGGACAATGTGCCTAGATATAAATTAAATCAATTGTTTAGACTTGAAGACTATTGTACTGTCTGAATGTGACCAGGTTAAGCGTTAAGGCTTTAAAGGGAACAAATGTATGTTTTTTTCTTTTGCCTTTTGATAATTTTGTACAATAAGTTGTTCAAATTTGAAATATATGTGAGACTCTATTCATACTTTCATGCTGTTGGCGCAATGTGGTGCCATTTATTCTAAAGGGCATCCCTGAGCTTCTTTATAACTGAAATGTTGCAGGGCATTGCATTGTCAAAATGGTATATGCCCTGTTTCAAATACATGGGCTGCTTTTAGGGCCAGTTCACATTGGTGCGATGCGGGAACCCTGCGAGTCCAGTGCGGGTTCTCATATCGCACCTAACTCGCAGGCAGTTCACACTGCCCTATGCAAACTGCAGGGAGTGTCAATACAAAGTTAAGGCCCCCCAGATCGGTTTGCAGTGCGAACTGTGAATTCGGACAGGATGCGATCCGATTCTGGTGCAGACAAAAAAAGGGTCCTGCACAACTTTGGTCCAAATGCGATGCAAATTCAGCCATAGTTTGTATGGCTGAATTTGCATCGCCCAGACATCGCATGTGATCTTCACAGAATGCAGTGTTAATTACATGCAGTGTCTGGCATCGCCACAGTGTGAACCGGCCCTTACGCAGCTCACAAATCCGGTGCATGTCATATTTAACATAAACCATGTGACCTGTCAGCACATGTATGCTCAGGTGGAAACAGCTGTGGGGAACTTGATGCTGCTGATAGGAATGTGTTACACAGCTTGTGTAAAAAAAAAAAATTGGGCTAAATCAAGGTTTTGTTTCATGTTATTAAATGTTGCCTGTGATTTAGTGCATAGCTTTAATTGTAACAAAAGGGAATGTGGAATTCATTAGCACATTGAACATCCTGAGGCAATGACTTCAGAAGCATATATATCATATAATATCCTGATATTAAAGCAGAACTAAACTCTGTCAACTATTTTTAATCCTTGGATATCTCCACAATCCTGTCGTAGCGGATGTTTCAGGAGAGGGTAGTAATAGACCTGACTGACTAACAAATTGAAGCTGAACTTCAGCGAACCCTTTATAAACAGTTACAGCAAACCATTTTTTTGCTTTTGGAATAAAGGTTTTATATAACTCAAGGGTGCTCAACCTGTGGCTCTTGGAGCCCTTTGATGTGACCCTTGACCTCAAACCAGAGAAGCACACTTCTATTTTATCCTGCGGGTTTGGTGCGCTTCCTCAAAGCGCACCAAAACTTCTGAATGCAGGAGTTTCGGTGCGCTTTCAGAAAGTTCACCACACCCGCAACATATAATAGAAGTCTATGGGAAGCGCAGGTAACTCGCAGGATTCCTGCAGCGCATCATAGTGAAAGCACCCTAATAGGGGGCTCAGTGCAGTAAGCTGAGATGTGTTTTCAATCACCCCTCCAACCGCTGGTGTAGTGTCAGGGTCACAATGGTGATCCCGTCCCATGCTCCAGGGGGCCCATTCTATATTACACTTGAACAGGGGGTGCTGTGGAGGCGGGATATAAAGGAACTCCAACCTCTCCATTTTACTCTTGCAACAACCGCTGAAAGATGGCTTTTCCTCCTCTCCTTCCTGCTGGCATTCAGGTGCTGCAGGAAGGAAAATGTTAATTTTGCTATTTAAAATTCTAAATTCTGAAGCAATTAATTGTGGCATGCAACCGGTTACCAAATCACCTAATTGACCCTCACTCTTCAAAAGAACTCTTCAATGACACTGAATAAAAGTTGGCCATTGTAAGCACCCTTGTAAGTGTTAAATAGTTGATCTCAGCCCTCTACCTACTACTTTGTCTGAACAACTTGGTCTTTTAATGTAAGTTGAAAAATTACAGACTTACTAGCTAGATCACCAGGTGAAAATAAAGGAAAAAAGCCTAAAAAACTGAAAATAATGCAGCAATTACATGTTTAAATTGCTAAGTTGCAATATAATATTTTTTTGATTTTGGGTTTAGTGCCGCTTTAACAATAAAAACGTGACAAATACAGTAAAATAGCTTGTCTCAACCCTCTAACTGCTGTTTTGTCTGAACAGCTTTGAATGTTAAAGTAAGTTGAAAAATAACTGAGCTACTGGCATCAGGTGAAAAGAAAAGAAAAAGCTGAAAAAAATAATGCAACCACCACATCTAAGAGTTGGTGAGCTGTAATTTAATAAATGTTGGTTTTGGGATTTAATAGCGTTTTTAATTTTAGCCTCCTTTATTTTTTCATTCAATCATGGCATGTAGAAAAGTGAATAATGATATGAGGCTGATGTATGCCCCACTGATTATATTATCTTATGAAGTGGGAATTTTAATGAATGGTCCACTATGAAGCGGAATTCCACCTAGCACTGAAAGTTCAACAAGGAATCAGCTAAAAGCAGCTCAAAGGCGAATAGAACTTCCCCTTCAGAGTGCCGTCGTACGTGTTGTACGTCACCGCGCTCTGTTGATAATTTTTCAAAAACGATGGTGTGTGGGCAACATCGTTTTTAATGATGAAGTTGGAAAAAAGTTGTTTTTTGGACATGCTGAAAAATTTCTTTTTTTTTCATGCCAGAAAACGACCGTGTGTACGCGGCATAATATGCAAGTTATTGGTGTAAAACGGGGTTGAGAACCCGGGTCTTGCCCCAGGGAACATGTATCAATGGAAAAAAAAGTTTTAAAAACGGTTGTTTTTTTCTGGAGCAGTGATTTTAATGATGCTTTAAAGTGAAAAAAAATTTGAAAAATTCCTTTAAATATCGTACCTGCTGGGTGTTACTATAAGAAAAAAGTCATTTAAAACTGCTTGCGGCTTTAATGTAATGTCTGGTCCCTGCAATATGGATAAAAATCATTGAGAAAAATATCATGGGTTTCCCCGCCCCCCTCCCCCCCAGGTCATTACCAGCCCCTTTGGCCCTATATACTTTGAACAGCAGTATACAGGCGGTGCAAACAAGACAGGCACTGTAGGTTTGTTGTTAAGTAGAATCTGTTTGTAATTTTGAATTGGTACTTTTTTAAAGTGTAGCTCCAGCCAAAAAATCAATTTTTTAAGCTTTTTGGAAAACATAGAGAGGGGTTATCACCCCTGTAACATTTGTTTTGCTGTCTGTGTACATCTGTTCAGAAGATTGCACCTCACTTTCTGTCCCAATGACAAATGATTTTGTGAAAATTTGTTTTTTTTGGTGCCCCCCGGCCTCTTGACTGTGTTTTAAAGGTTCAACTTTGCATCTATGCGAAGCATCAGAGTATGTGCCTTGTTGCAGAACAGCCTATTAATTTGAGAATTAACTGCCTGCCACCCCTCAATAGCACCAAAGTGCATGGGCCTTTTTTAATTGAATTTTTTAATGCCGCTGCACCAAAATGCATGGTGCTTTTGTTAGCATGCGTTTTTTTTTTTTTTTTTACACACATTTTATATTTATATATATATATATATATATATATATATATATATATATATATATATATATATATATATATATATATTGTGTGTGTAAATAAAATAAAGAATAAATCACAAAAATGCATGCTAACAAAAGCACCATGCATTTTTTTGAGAATCGTGATCTTCATTCTAAGCAAAATAATCGTTATTCTAATTTTTCCCAGAATCGTGCAGCTCTACTGCCTTTAGTAATTAATATGAGAAACACCAGCAAATCTATTGATGTAGCTTTAGCTGCACACTGTATAGAGGACACAGACAGTACACCAAGTGAAAATACTGCAGCTAGCACAATCACCTGCCTGCCTGTCAGTATATTTGGAAAAGCGCATCTATCTTAACTCAATACAGTGTATAAATATATATACAACACCTGGGATGCATATATATCCTCTACACACTGTAACTCTAACTGACTAGCCTGCCTGCCTGCTCGCTCTATCTAACTCCAAAAAATGACACTCTCTCTGTAAACCACCAACACACTACACAAGGCCGACTTCCAGGCAGCATTATATACTGTGGGGTGTGTACTAAACCCCCTGTGCCATAATTTGCCAAAGCCACCCTGGCTTTGGCCAATTATGGCTCTCCATTTTTTGCGCGGTGTGATTGGCAAAGCATGCGGGTCATAGTGCATGCTTTCATCCGCCTACATCCGCTAAAGGAGTCCCGCCCCAAGGGACACAACGTTCGGTGGGGAAAGGCATGATGTCACCCGCAGCCATCCACAATTTGTTTTCATCGCTGTTTTGCCTGGCACTGGCCCTGTGCCTTTGTTTGTGAGTTTTTACTATTTTATCAATACATTTTTATCTGTTTATGCGGAGAGCACTATGGTCTGCCCCCCCCTTCTTTTTCATGAATATATCCACGATTGCATCCATTCAATATTTGGTATCATCTGCTGATCTGATTGCCTGGTTCCTGTTGGAGCATTGCCTGGTTCCTGTTGGAGCACTGCTTAGGATTACACCCTCATGGGAAAGCGTGTTTGACCCTATTTAAAGGAGGGTCCACTCTGTGAGGTGAGCGGCCAGTTCAGCTATTGGTGCAGGTGTCGCACTATACCCACGCTCATCTCCTGCATGATATTTGTATACAGTCACTTATAAGATCACGTGGATGACCTTTTATGGACTTGTTATTAGCGCTGCACTACCTTTTGTACATAGTGCATGCTTAGCCAATCATCAGCCAGCAATGCACTGCCATGCCGCAGTGAATTATGGGCCATGACACACCACTCGAATTTGGCGCGAAAGGCCCAAAACGTTTGTAATTCGACGAACGATCGAACATACAATTTAGGACATTTGTTTGCTAATGAACCTTCTTTTATTTGATGCTGCTATCTCCTATATAGTACATTTCCCGCAAGCTCCTCATATGCATAACATTGGAATAGGGTGACTAATTGGGATATGATTGCATACGATTTTCCTTTAAGTTGGATTTGGTGTTGGATGACTTTTGCAGTCTTGACTTTCTTTATTTGGACACAATAAAGGGCAACTCTACATGCAATATTTATAAAACTTTACAATGCATCAATTTGGCTTGTGCATAACATACTGCAGCAGTCAAATGAATTGTGCAGGATTTCTAATTGCATTTAGGCAAGCGTATTTACAGCAGACGTGTTTTCTTTACTCTTTGAGAAGCCTAAAGAATCACCCTTTCGGTCAGGTAAAATTTAATATAATAAACTGGGGTCTGCCCCAAATGGACAGGAGACTCTCCGACTCTACTCAGCTGTAGTCATCCAATGACAAAAATGACGACGCATGACTGCACTGTATCAGTTACTCTATCACAAATGTGTACTTGGATGCAGAGACAGTAAATACCTACAATTATATGCAAAAATCCAAGTTGTCAATAAATACATTTGGAATTATGTGAAATCACTGTGTGTATATATCTCCTAAAATAGATTTTACCATAAATATGCAATTTATTACTAATTGATCACATAAGCCACCCAAATTCATCAAAAGTAAAAACAAACTCATACAAAGTGAACCATGTACAGTAAAGGATTATATAAAAGAGACTTATGGGACACTTTACAAATTTTACCATTATTGATGGATATTTATTCACAATATTTTATATAAGGCTTATGGGGTATTTTATATAAATTTATGCTTTTGTATTATTGATTTTATATGGTTCACTTTGTATGAATTTGCTATTACTTTTGATGAATTCAGGTAGCCCATGTGATCAATTGGTAATTAAAGAGGAATTAAACCCTCTCTAAAAAATAAAATAAAAAAAACCCCTGCAAGACAAAGGCATAATGCGCTAGTATGCATAGCATACTAGCTCATTATGAATTACCTGAGATCGATGCCCCTGCAGCAGTCCTCGGTCACCTCCTCCGTTGCCGCCATGATACCCCAGGTGCCTCCGCTAACTGCATGATCGCCGTTAAAAGCGGCATGCTCAGTGCGCCTGCGCCCGATGTCTACGGCGCATGCGCCGTAGACATTGTTGCCACTATCTCTGCAAATATCTCCTAAACCTTTTAGGTTTGGGAGATATTTGTTGCACCTACAGGTAAGCCTTAATCTAGGCTTACCTGTAGGTTAAAGTGGTTGTAATGGATTTACAACCACTTTAAATGCATATTTACGATATAATCAATTTTAGGAGATCTATACACACTGTGATTTCACATAATTTAAAATACGTGTATTGACACTTTGCACATATAATTTTAGGCATTTACTGTTTATGCATCTAAGTACACATTTGTGGTAGATGAACTGATACAGCATGGTCACACTTCTTGTTGTAGGTAAAATAGAAAAACTGGGAGTAACCAGGAGATTAAGAATTAAGAATCATATAAAAGGACTAAAAGTAATAAAAGTTAAGTTGTACATGCAGAATGCACAGAGAAAAATGTTACAAACATTATAATTTATTAAACATGGTTTGCTCAAATAGTTTTTTTTTTCTTGTAATGCAAGTGCATCCTATCTTCTTGATGTCATCATTTTTATTACTAAAATTATCTTGTAAACAGTGTGTTTCTTTAGGGAGCTGTACAATAGATCAGAATAGTAAAAATTTAGCATAATAAATGTGAAACCTGAATTCTTTCTACAGGCAACATCTCTACTTTTCTTATCTTCAGTTTCAATAAGTGAGCCCTTTTATACCTGTTTTTGCTCAATGTCAGAAGCGATCTCTGTACAGGAAAATTAACTGGAGTTTCAGCTACAACTGAGATCTCTTAATTTGGTGAAATAAATTTATAACAGAGTGTGATAATCTATTTTTGTACAAGAATCAGGTCACTGATTGAAGGTTGTCTAGACTAATAACTATTATGGTAAAACACAGTGAACTAAACACGAACACTTGATTAAAAAGATAAATGTTTCATCCTGTTTGCATGTTATCCAGAAGATTATCATATTTTTTTTTTCACAGGATTTACCCAACAATATGATTCATCAAGTGTCTATAAAATCGCTTCCTCAAGAATGGCTTTGGTGTGAGACCTGGTGTGATGAGAAGTCCAAGGAAAGAGCCAAAACCATTGATCTGGTAAGATGGTCTAGCTGTGTAAATAACAATTTGTTTTCTTAATAGTAACTACTTTTACTAATGTAAACCAAATATTTGTTGTAAAGGGACTTTTCTGGTACTATAATTGTAACGGTCACCACCGTTTACGACCTTCCATCACATCCAAGACAGCTTATCGACACTCCAACCAACAGGACCCGATCCATATCAATGTCCCAGAATCAAGACGAGACACAGCTCTGTGCTTGTTCCAAATGTAATGATTAACTTTAATGGTTTCTTTCAGTCTTATATACAGTACAAGGCATTAAAGGAACAATCAACTCCCCACCCACACACTAAGGCTAATTACTAACCATTCTAGACAGGTCGGCGCCTGCCTATAATTATCATGTCTAATCACTGCACATTCCTTCATTAACAGCATAACAAACAAAACCCCATCACACACTGAGTTCCCTAGGCAGACGTTCCGTCTCTGCATACAGCTTGACACCTATTCACACCTCTGAGCATCACTAGGCTTTAGACAGTGTTATCACACATAAACAGTATTTAGCATGCATAATTAGAGTTCTGGGAGCAGACCTGGATTAACACCTGTCCGTTACAACACCTTTACACAAGGACAATGAAATGTCTTCCAGGCCCTGACTCAATTAGCATGTCACTAGTCAGGGCTAAGCATAGAAATGCATCATAGAATATTCTTTGCAGGCATTAAGGAATATACTGTAAATCACTGTCCACGCCAAAACAATCCAACATGTGTACCCCATCTCCTGGCTCAATCTGTGCCCAAAAATGACTCCTGTTACAATAATATAGACCCAAATATACTGTTAACATTTTTAAGTAAAATGTATTATACATCCTGATGAAAAATTCCTACAAATAATCCATTGCCTCCAACAAAATCCTGCAATGGATCAAAAATTGGCTCTCCTTGTGTACTGTATATTAGTCAAAACCTATTGTGGCAGGATTTGTGCAGTCTTTACACATTTTATGGAGCCTAAGCTTAGTGCGGCTTCCCACTCTTCCCAATGGAACAGTTCATACAGTATATCTTAACAGTTTGTGAACTGCAAAACCTAGGGGGTTGGTATATTTAATGACCTGCGACTTTAGGTAATTCTACATCAGAAAGTCCAAACAGCCATTCTGGTGTAGAATAAGGAAAAACAAAGAAAAACACTGCAAAAAAACCTCACTAGTGGAAAGAAAAAATACAAAGTAACAAAATTGCATCAACTCTAAAGTCCATGAGTTGTACTGTATAAAGTCCACATAAAACCCCTTTTACACTGGGGTGTTAGTGGCTGCTAGCAAGGCACTTTTAACCCCCGCTAACGGCCGAAGAAAAGGTTAATAGCGCCCGCTTTGGTGCGCTGCCGAAGAGCTTTGCAGGTGCTTCGACAACGCTGCCCATTCATTTCAATGGCCAGGGAATTTTGGGAGCAGTGTATATACTGTTCCAGCACTGACCCAAAGATGCTACTTGCAGGACTTTTTTTCCCATCCTGCAAGCTCATTAAAACTTTCACACTGGGGTGGCTTGAGGCACGTTTTTCAGGCACTTTACAGGCGCTATTATTAGCGCTAAAACGCCTGAAAAGCCCTCGTATGTGAAAGGAGTCCAAGTATATCAGAAGCCTGTGGAATCACTGTAGCTGTCAGGACCAACAGAAAACATCTGCACCAACAAAACAACATCCACTTACATGAAGGTTCAGCTGTGTTTTCCTGGGGAGGGGATTCTTTAATGAGGGAACGCTCAAGTAAGCTAGAGTTGAAGGGAGGCTGCACTACAACTAATGCAGTGATATGGAGCCACTGGCCGAGATCCACTCGTGGAATGAAACTTTGCTCCCTCCAGCCACACACAAAGTCTGTCCCCATGGCAATGATGCATTTCAAGGCTCCGTCTCTTTCTTAGTTGAGAAGAACATGAAAAAAGAGACGCTGCCTTAAAACACGTTGCCATGAACACAGACTGACGAAGTAGGTGGTTGGAGGTGGCTGATTTTCACTCCTTGAGTGGGTCTCAGCCAGTTGCTTCTGCTCTCTGCATGGGCTGCAGTGTGGCATCCCTTCAAAGGTAGCTTACCCGAGCAGTCCTGGCTTCTCCATTCTCAGGCCAAGAGTTGGACTTTAGAATTTAGATTGTAAACCATCATTTTGGGACCCCCTCCCCCAGGCGGGACAGTGTTGGTCCTGACAGCCATAATGATTCCACAGACTTCTGATACACATATAACAGCCCTTAACTTAGGTTATGGTCATTCCGTGTATATTATAGCAAAGCTTAACAATGGATGGGTGGCATATAATTGGTCTCAGTTGATAGATAACATATGAGATGAATGGACAAGATTATCAAAATTTAGGGATTGTACAGGGATATACCCATTGGAGATCATCTTTCGATGTCTGTTGTACTACAAAGATGGTGTGGGACTTCTGAGGTCTCTGCTTTTTGGACACATTTTTAATGGTATGTTAACAAAAATTGTGCATACATTATCTAAGTTGTAAAAGATTTTGTGTCAAAATTGATATTGTACAAATTGTTGAAAGACCCTCCATTCTGCCACACCCCGATCTGCGCAGGGAGCAATGCAATATATAATGATTTAACAGAGATCAGAGTTTACACTGCTCAAAGCTTTGAGTTTTGTGTTCATTATTTTATAAGATTCATAATTGAGGATATCGCATGACATGGGTGTGTTACTTATGCTATATTCTTAAATAAGGACAGGCTCCTGTGTGGGATGTGTTTATTGACCCCCCACAGATACTCTGCCATAATATGTAATTTTCCTATCAAAATCTTATGTGTATGTGTCACAATCGATTTGCTCTTGCTTTATCATGATTCTGTAAATATCCTGCGGTTAAGCCTAAGCTACTGGCAACTTTCCTTTTTTTTTATGTTAACTGTTTCCTGAGTACAGAATTTAGCATTAAAATGTAAGCGTAACAAAGTCTCCCAGCCTTGGTTTCATAAAGCATTGCAGATATATGTAAATGAATAATGCTTGCAGAAAATCAATAATCAAAGAAGATCAATATCCTATCAACTCTCCCCTTTGTTCCTAAAAGAAACCCTAATATAAGTCTATCTTATAATTCACACAATCCTCCCTAGCCTGCTCTACCCCAATATATTTTATCCTCGAAATCATACACATAACAAATTTGATTGCAAAGTATACAAAGAGAAATTAAATAAGGCCTTGAGTTGGCATCATGGCTCCCCCTCTTAGGCATTCCCTGAAACATTTTCCCAGTAGGAGTCCTCCTTTAACCTAAAAACGTCAAAAGGTGTAGGAAAGATCATACAGAAATGATAGCTTTGCCAAGCTATTGGACTCATCCCAGGACCTCCTGTGGCATTAGAACAACAAAGATTTCCATGTAAAAGATGTAATTTCTTCAAGTAGCGAGCATCTGGCTAGAGGCATAAATGGGGGGGGGGGGGGAATTTCTTCATGTGAATGGGGCTGGGTGGATACTCTCCATCCAACATGAATAGCCACAGAATCAACTAAACTACTAGATAATGCCTTTCTTACCCAGTGGAGGTGTTAAAATTTTTCTTGCATTAATTCAAACAAAACAAACAGAATATGTAGCGCATATACAAAGTAAAAGTCACCCAAATACATGAATGAATAAAAGTGCATCAATGGAAGTAATAAAACATAATATCAATAAATTCAACCATAAATTGTAAGAACACTGTGTAGTGTATATAGGGTCTTCAGTGAAAAAATGATAATAATCAAAGTTCAATGTGGGAAGAGATGGTGATATTAATCCCAGTGCTCCGAGATGAAGTTCAATAAAGAAATCTACCACCGACCACTGAAGAGGAAGCTTACCCGAAATACTGAACCCTAATGGACGTACGTCCAGAGGGTCAGAAGAGCGGAATATAAACCACTGTCGGACCTGGATCGTCAACTGCAGTTCCCACGGAGGCGACTCACACGTCAATCCAAAAGGAAACCAGGAGAGCGATTCAGGTAGATCGGTGCTTCTAGGAGGTACCCAGTTTGGGTCAAAAATTTTAATCGATGTAATGGAGTATTAAAGAAGAAGAGAAGAGCACATAGCGTAATACTGAATAGGTACCAATGTTTAATGTAGGTAAGAACACTTACATTTTAAAAAGGTGAACAGCGCTTAACAAATGTACAAAGTGGCAGCGGTGGAGTCACCCGACGCGTTTTGCATCAAATAGTGCATCGTCTGGTAATTCAAACAAGTCTATTAAGCATACAGAAATCAAATATTTCCTATCAACAGTTTTCATATCTACATATATAGATTCAATAGATTTAACTGAACATTTTTTCTCAAACCCCAATATTGCAGCAGGATTCAATAAAACAAACGCCTTTAGTTCCTCTCATCCTCCAGACCCAAGTGAAACCCTGAGGGTCCCAGAACAGAACATTTTACCCAAGCACATATTCTGACTATAACTTTATATATAATTTTCATAAGCATACTAAAACAGTAATAAATATAAGAAACATTACATCATTAACACTTTTACAGCTGAAATTCTGGGAATTCAAAAAGTAATATGTCCAAAAAAGTAGTCACTTTAAGATTGTATCCAAACGTTCACACCAAAAAACCTTAGCATTTCAAGGATTCAATATATGTAACACATTTCCTAACCTTTTAAAGCTACTTGACTATCTGATCAGATTCCTCAGGAGAGGAAATTTTGGTACCATTAAATACATGTAATTTAGTAGCGATGCAGCATTTACCACATATTATTCCAATTAAACAGTGCATTTGAAAATGGGCTTAATATTATGTGCCCAACACATTCCATAAACTTACCAATAGTTGTTGGAAATCTCTTCACAACCAAACCAAAAAATAAACATTCAACACATACTGTAAATCTATGAACACATTAAAGTTGTTTTTTTTATGTGTGTGTATATATATATATATATATATATATATATATATATATATATATATATATATATATATATATATATATATATATATATATATATATATATATATATATATATAAACATTTCTCTGTTTTAAAACCATAAGCTCTATCTAAACCAAACTGTTGATTTCCAGGCAACACGTCTAGAAACAAAATGTATTTCTAACAACAACATCTTAATGTGGGTGTCCCTCCTCAAGATAAGGGGGCCTCTCTACTGTAAAAAATGGCATCCTTCCCCTTTTCCTATAAAGCTTAAGAGACACTGCCCTGCTTTATAAAAAAATTACCTGATTCCAGGTATCTGGTACTGGGCAAATATCTAAATCCTCGTGTACCTGAACCACTAAGGTTTGGGGTCCATTTGTAAATAGATAGGGTTGAGTATATAAACGCATTCTGCACACAGGAATAAGGGAATTTCCCCATTTCATTCAGATTTATATCTTCTTTTTTTTAATACTTCCTGAACTCTCAACCTCTTTATAAACTGTACTTTTCTATTTTCTCTTTTAAATCAGTAAAAACACAAATATTCTCAGCCCTGGTTTAGAATTTACAGCCATAGAGTGAGGCTTATATTTTATAACTAAATGTATTATATTCATCCGTAATCTCATGTATCCTGTAATGCCGCATACACACCATCACTTTATGTGATGAAAAAAAACGACATTTTCTGTGAAGTAAAAAATGACGTTTTTGAAACTTCAATTTTCATAGACGAAGTTGCCTACACACCATCTTTTTCTCACAATGTTCTAGCAAAGCGAGGTTACGTTCTCACCACTTTTTCCATTGAAGCTCGCTTCTGGGCATGCGCGGGTGTAAAAACGTCTTTTTAAACGACGTTTTTTGCTACACACGACCATTTTTTACGACGTTAAAAACGACAACGTTAAAAACAACGTGAAAAATTAGAGCATGTTCTAAATTTTTAATGCCCATTTTTTACATCGTCAAAAATGCTCTGGAGCCCACACACAATTGTTTTTAATGACATTTAAAAAAACGCCATTTTTTACAACCCGAAAAATTGTCGTGTGTACGCGGCATTAGTCTCTTTACTCATTTTCCAGAACCTTTTAAAAATGTGTATATCAATGTGAGTGTTATTTTAAACTGAATACATATTATGGACTAATTAAACCTCCATTTAATTTCTAATGTTAAATATAAATTACAACATGGCAATATTATATGAGCTAGAATTCGGTGATATTTATGGTTTAAATCATGTATGCACCACCTTGGATCCCTTTTAAAATTAAAAGTAATATCCCCCTCAGATTTGCAACAATATGAGCATTGGTAATTTCAACAAAACATTCTACTTAATGTCCCCCCTTTTTTTTACTCTTTTGCAGACTTCAGATATCCACACTTTTTGTATACAGTATATACATCTCAAAATTTTCGCACTGTCTCCCTTGTGGTTTGAGACTGGCTGAAGCCGACTTTCTAATTTCACAAGACATGTTAATCAAAAAGACATTTTAAACAAATAAAAACCTCTTATTAAAACATTATTATTTTTTACTTTTAAAATTGGTAATTGCACATTTCCTAACCTTTTAAAGCTACTTGACTATCTGATCAGATTCCTCAGGAGAGGAAATTTTGGTACCATTAAATACATGTAATTTAGTAGCGATGCAGCATTTACCACATATTATTCCAATTAAACAGTGCATTTGAAAATGGGCTTAATATTATGTGCCCAACACATTCCATAAACTTACCAATAGTTGTTGGAAATCTCTTCACAACCAAACCAAAAAATAAACATTCAACACATACTGTAAATCTATGAACACATTAAAGTTGTTTTTTTTATGTGTGTATATATATATATATATATATATATATATATATATATATATATATATATATATATATATATATATATATATATATATATAAACATTTCTCTGTTTTAAAACCATAAGCTCTATCTAAACCAAACTGTTGATTTCCAGGCAACACGTCTAGAAACAAAATGTATTTCTAACAACAACATCTTAATGTGGGTGTCCCTCCTCAAGATAAGGGGGCCTCTCTACTGTAAAAAATGGCATCCTTCCCTTTTTCCTATAAAGCTTAAGAGACACTGCCCTGCTTTATAAAAAAATTCTTCACTCCCTATAAAAATGTATTAATCTGTAAAGGAGGTCCAGGTATCTGGTACTGGGCAAATATCTAAATCCTCGTGTACCTGAACCACTAAGGTTTGGGGTCCATTTGTAAATGGATAGGGTTGAGTATATAAACGCATTCTGCACACAGGAATAAGGGAATTTCCCCATTTCATTCAGATTTATATCTTCTTTTTTTTAATACTTCCTGAACTCTCAACCTCTTTATAAACTGTACTTTTCTATTTTCTCTTTTAAATCAGTAAAAACACAAATATTCTCTGCCCTGGTTTAGAATTTACAGCCATAGAGTGAGGCTTATATTTTATAACTAAATGTATTATATTCATCCGTAATCTCAGGTATCCTGTAATGCCGCATACACACCATCACTTTATGTGATGAAAAAAAACGACATTTTCTGTGAAGTAAAAAATGACGTTTTTGAAACTTCAATTTTCATAGACGAAGTTGCCTACACACCATCTTTTTCTCACAATGTTCTAGCAAAGCGAGGTTACGTTCTCACCACTTTTTCCATTGAAGCTCGCTTCTGGGCATGCGCGGGTGTAAAAACGTCTTTTTAAACGACGTTTTTTGCTACACACGGTCAATTTCTGTGAAGTAAAAAACTACGTTTTGAAAAATGACACATAAAATTGAAGCATGCTTCAATTTTTTTTGGTCGTTTTTTACAAGACATAAAACGACGTTTTCCCCCACACACGGTCAATTAAAGTGACGTTTTTAAAAACGTTGTTTTTTTTCATCACATAAAGTGATGGTGTGTACGGGGCATAAGGCTAGTTTTCATTGCAAATAAAACAAATTTCAAAAAATACTAATTATGCAAGTAGCATACTTATGTGTCTTTAAAAACTTGGCGTCCACGCTATAGCCAAATGTTGGCCAAAGCACTGACCCCAATTGCCGGAAGGCCGTCAATAGACATCCTACGCTTCGCGTGCTCCTTGTGCGCCCCTGTGATCGCCAAGTCACTGAGACTCGGTCATCACAGATCCATGTAAGGGATGTAAATAAAGGATTGTTAATCTTTTTTTTTCTCCTGGCTCTGACAGCGTGAGGAGAAAAAAGCGCCGATCACCGGCTTGTGTGCAAGGGACATTGGTCCTGAAGAGGAAGAGGCAATGCTGCCTCATCTGTATAATATGTACCCCCTGCCAGTGCCACCTGCCATTGCCACCTATCAATGCCCATGAGTGCCACCTATCAATGCCCATGAGTACCACCTATCAATGCCCACCAGTGGTGCCAATCAGTGCTACCTAGCAATGCTGCCTATCAGTGTACCCTACCAGTGCCAATCGGTGCCCATTATTGCCACCCATCGGTGCCCATCACTGCCACCTATCAGTGCCCATTACTGCCAGCTATCAGTATCACCTATCAATGCCCACCAGTGCCACCTATCAATGCCCATCAGTGCCCACCAGTGCCGTCTTATCTGTGCCCATCAGTGCAGCCTCATCAGCGTACATCAATGAAGAAGAAAAATAACCTGTTTACAAAATTTTATAACAAAATATATATATATATATATATATATATATATATATAAAATATATATATATATATATATGTGTGTGTGTGTGTGTGTATTTTTTTTTTAAATCAGTCTTTTTTATTTTTTTTTTAACAAAAACTAAAAACCGCAGAGGTGATCAAATACCACCAAAAGAAAGCTCTATTTGTGGGGAAGAAAATGATAAATTGGGTACAGTGTTGTATGACCATGCAATTGTCATTCAAATTGCATCAGCGCTGAAAGCTGAAAATTGGTCTGGGCAGAAGGGGGGTTTAAGTGCATTTCCCTGTTCTGCCTAGCAACATGACAGGGATCTACTGCTCCCTGTCATCGGGAGCAGTGATCTCTGTCATGTTCTAGTAAGACCATCCCCCCTACAGTTAGAATCACTCCCTAGGACACACTTAACCCCTGCACCTGCCCGTGCTCCTTAATGTCCCACGAGCTCCTATGCTTCCAGTGGATGTGTACACTTCTCATATCGTTACCCCAGCGCTTGAGGCTTCTATCCTAGAAAGGAGGGCAATGAGCTTCCCGCCTAACTCCCAATAGCCAGCTCCTGCTCCCAAAATAGGGAAACCTGGGTGCAGCAATATGCAAGTCCCAGGCTGCCACGTCAAACAGTATGCAACTTCTTTGGAGGTGTCTGTCCTAGTAGGAGGCAACCCAGGCATAATGTATTAGTTAAACAACTTAGTCAACTTGGGCGGCCACGCCCCACCCCAAAATACTAATTCTAAATATTAGTAATTTCTTCTGAGTACAATTCTGACACCATAATCCTATACACCAATCAGCAAAAACATTATGACCACCAACCTAAAATTGAGTATGGCCCCCTTGTGCTAAAACAGCTCTGACCCACTGAGGCATGAACACCAAAGTAACATTTACATAAATGGCAGGACCCAAAGTTTCCCAGCAGAACATTGCCCAAAGCATTACACTGCCTCTGCCGACTTGCATTCTTATACCACATCCTGGGGCCATCTCTTCCCCTAGGTAAGTGACACACATATGATGTAAAAGAAAATGTGATTCATCAGACCAGGCCACCCTCTTCCATTGCTCTGTAGTCCAGTTCTGATGTTCATGTGGCCATTGTAGAAGCTTTTGGCTGTGGACATGGGTCACCATGGGCTTCATAGCCCCATACACAACAAACTGCGATCCCACCAATTTTTAGATGCCATTGTAACAAGATATTCCCTTTACTTGTCAGTGGTCCTAATGTTATAGCTGATCGGTGTATTGTGGAATACTGTTTCCCTCAATCTGACTCGTGTCCAAACCCGCCTGAGCTCATCCCAGGTGATGAGGTCATTCCTGTGCTGTCCCCTCATTTAAGCATGTTTCCTGTAAAGCATCAGAGCCCTGATTGGTTCAGAATACTGACCCCTCTTTTAGTGTCAGTGTATATGTATAACTGGAGAAAATGCTGTCTTTTTATACGTGCTTGGATTTGGGGATTAAATCCCAGTAACTTGTAACAGAAAGCTATACTGTACAGGGTCAAGAGTGCAGAAATGTAATTTTTTTTACAGCTCATTGCTTTATTAAACCTCAGTTCTGCCACACTGAATAGCCAACCTCTCTGTTTATGTGGTTGTATACTGAAATGAACGGGAGCTTCACAGTCTGGTTTTGTGAGAGCTTTCTGTGTGATTAATGTCAAAGTCAAATATTCTATGCACAGGAGAATGGCGCGCAGTCACGCTACTCATAAAGTAAGCTCTGGCATTTCCAGTCTCCTAGTCCCCTTGCAGTTCATCATACACCCAAGCTGATTGTTGGCTGGGCCAGTCTGCACAGCTATGTTTTAATATACCTACAAATAATGGACATTGGTGGGCTTTAAATAGCTTTCAGATAGCAGATTAATGAATATTGTTATGATTATAGTTCATGTTCTTGCTGTCTGAAACAAGCGCTGTGAGGGAGCATGAAACTGAGATATACTGTAAGTAGCACAGATAGTTTTCCGGTATATGGTGACCTTATCTGTTTTTTTGATGTGGACAGTGAAAGAAGTACAGAGGCTATCTATGCGGCTATTGCTTATGCTAGATGCCTGATGGTGTCGGGCTTCAGTAGTATTGGCATTACAGCCCTGGTACAAACATGCTGAAAATGAGTGTAAAATCTCCTTCCTTATGCTGTACATGTTCCAGATAAGTGACCTGGGTGTTATTAAAATCAAAGCATAAGCATGATATCCAGGTAACCAGAATTCTCAAGGGGAAAGGCCAGCAATGTCCGTCTGCATTATTCTCTAAAAAAAGTCTCTATAAATTAGCTGTTTTTAAAGGTGCTTATAGATATTAGATGTCAGTTTCCTGGCATGTCAGTTTATCTGGCATTTTTTGACTGGGTAACAATTGTCAGCTCACAACAGCCTCAGGGAGAAAAACAAAAGGGTAGGTTGGAGAACCTTGCATGATCACCATTATCCACATAGGGCTGTCTTCTTGTAACTCCTCCTTCTCCATTACCGAAAACAGGAATGCTCATGCAACTGGGGCGCTTCTGTTTAGGGAGAAGCTCACCAAAAAGACTTTGTGGGGATCGGATTATGTATATACAGTATTTCTGACCATTCACTAGCATCTATGATGTGTCCAATAGCACTAGCTTTTGCCTAGTTTGCAGCTGTTATATACAGAAAATCAGCAACAGTGAGAGCCCTCCATCAGGCAGATGCCACCAAAACTGGATGAAGTTCTTTATGAATGGTATCTATTCACCAGCTAGAAATAACTGAACTATGATCATCTGCTCTGACACTTACCTTCTGTCTGCCAGAGGATGTTGTCCACTTGTTTGCTTAATTTTGTATTTATATGCGACTGTACTTTAATTTTTGCCTTGCTAGTTTTTATTTATCTTGTGCATTGAACTGACATGACAGTTATTCAGGGAAAGTAGACTTGACTGACTCCAGAATGAGCCATGACCTTATATTTGTAAAGTGTCTGGACAGGAACTGACTCTCAATTTCAATGCTCACTACACACCCTTATTATGGGTAAATTTAGCTTGGCGAAACATAGTTTCAGGACATTTTGCTTTGTACAGTAAGCTAAATGTTCCATCTGGTTAACTGTATTCCAGAGCCCATATATCTTTCTGACATTGTGCTTTCTTTACAGTGTTAGGAAATTGGTTCCTTTTTGTTTTCAGTTCTTAATCGAATGCGGCAGCTTCTTGTTCCACCTGTGCCTAAAGGGATCAAGTCTAATAAGCCATGGGAAAGATCTTATCCGTAGGCTTGGAATTCTCATTCTGTATTGAATGTGTTGAAAAAAAAAGAATGAAGAGAAAATGTACAGCACACCGCCTGGGAGCATGTCTTATTCTGTAAATGCTCAATTTGTACAAGTCAATAAACTATTCTGTAATCTGTCAACGACTAGAAAGTAGAACTGCATTATTGCCTGGGGTGGTCATGGGGAAACATATGACAGCTATTCAAACAGCATCTTAAAGATCTTGACAGCCCTTGGCATAATATATTGATTTAAAGAGATATCTGCAATAATATAAGCAGTTGGGTTACAATTGCAGTTTGTTGTACTGCGCGGCACTTTGAAGAGAGAGGGAATTTCACCGAGGAATTTCATACAGTAACTTGTGCAGTTTACATCTCCGCCTGTTATTTGTTATCATCTTATTGGCTGTCAGAAGCTCTTTTGCTAGAGTTCAGTGGAATAAATTGTAGGACAGTAAAAAAGTCATATTACTTTTGTACATGTAAAACATTTAAAGGCCAGTGTATAAAAAGGAAGAAGGCAGTTCACAGCCAGTCAGATTTCAGCACCAGTTAATCCAGTGCAGGTCAAGGCAACTACTTTTACTTTTTGTTATATTTTCTGTCATATTTTTGCTGAGACATTTTAAAGTGTATGTAAAGCTGAAAAATAATAAACTTTTTGTTTGTTTTGAAAATAATGTAAAAGTGCTATATCTTCTGTCAGGAGTTTATTGTCTGTACCCCCACTGGAGAGATTCAAAAAAGCATCCCCTGCAGTATGGAAAGTTGCTGTGTTTTATTTATTTTTGTGAGATGCTTTCAATATTAAAGGTTTGCTTGAGCTATTTATATGTTACAAAGCGGAGATTGATCAGGGCATGATTGTGAAGGCAGATTCTCAAATTTAGCAGTTACTTTAAAGCAGAAGTAAACCCATAGATTTAACAGTTTCAAAAAACGATTTCCTTTCCGGCACGTGCCAGGAATATACCCGTCACATTGGTTGTGTTCTCAACCAAACTGTCAAACTAACCAATGGCTGGTGTCATAACTGATCACATGTGTAGCTTCATGTCGGTTGTAGATTAAACAGAGGCCAAGATGAAATCTTTGGAGGGTTTGCTTCCACTTTAAGAGAGTATGGTAAAACAAATATCCATATCTTTGGAACAGAGGAAAGTAAGAAAAAAATGCTAAAATCCTTGCAGTGCATGTGGTTTATCTGGATTGTTTGACACCACAAAAGTGTGGTTTTACTTTAATAACAAAAAAAAATGATATAATTACATTTATTTGACCTAATTTGAAAAATGGAAATGTTTACTAATCTGTATAAAATTGTTTTGTGTACATAACAATTGATTATGTTTTGTGTTACATCACAGTGTAATAATCCCAAAACAAAAGAACCAAAACTAAAAGCTGCTGCACGGATAGTACCAGAGTGGACAAACTACGACAATGAGATCAGACAACTTCTGAAAAGGATAGACCAGCAGAAAAAGAACGATACACAGGCCTCTGCCACTGGTAAGAGTATGGATTTGTGTAATCTCATCTATTCCCCACTGATATTTAATAATTTCATCATTAGCCCTTTTCAAGTACATTGGTCAAAAATGTGGGTTTTATTTTAACAGACTACAGTTATAAAACAGCATTAGCAATAAAATAATAAATACATGCACGTTATTCACTATGTCAGGTTCTTCAAGATGCATGCTTTCCAAACATTTTAGATGTCTTTGCTTGATGTTAGCAAATAAAAGTGTATTACTTAAGTTCTGAATGTTCTGCTCTGATCAATGGTTAATTTTACAATAGTCTGGTACTAACATAATTGTAAGGCCTCAAGAACACTGGAGTTTCACAAAGTGTTCTAGATTCCATTTCCTCTGGCAGCAGAGTTTTGGCAGAAAAAACACTTGACTCTTGTGAACTAGTGTAACTTGTTTAGTTGCGTCAATATTTTTATTTATTTTGACCAAAACTGTGCTGCTCCTGTATGCATTGGCTGTGTTTTTTTTTTTTTTTCTGCCACTAAACTTCACTAAATACATGTGTGCATTGTGACATAGGCTAACATAGAGAGGCATTTAGAGGCAGGGAAACAAAATGCCAAACGCCCCTAGGAGCAGCAGAAAATGTCCAGTGTGCATGAGGTCTAATAATGCTATTATAATTCTACTCCAGGTAATTCCCTTATTCAGTAGCTCACATTAAGGTAGCTTATGTCTCCCACAATTAGGCCCCATTCACACAAGGCGGACTCCATTCCTATGGAGTCCGCCTGCTCTCGCCAGCTCAGCGGGAGATCAGTCCGCAGATCTCCGCTGAGCCGACGGATGACAAGCTCCTCTCTGATCACTGAGCAGGGAGGGGCTTGTCGGTCACCGCTGTCTCCTATGGAGCGATCTGATGAAAACGGACAGCATGTCCGTTTTCATCAGATCTTACCCGATCCGATCTGCATGGACGGATGGGGATGTGCCCCCCATACGTCTGTTTTTAGCGGATAGGATAGGGTCGGATGTCAGCGGACATGTCTCCACTGACATCCGACGCTCCATAGGAATGCATGGGCGGCCGTTCAGGCCCGCTGTGAAAACTGACAGGCGGACCCGAACGGTCCGTCCATGTGAATGAGGCCTTAAGCTTTGAACATGTTAGGTGCATGCAGATGATATGGAATGTAAACACATACTGATCAGAAAAATATATACAGTGGGTAAATAAATCAATCACCCCACACCTCCCCCCTTTAAAATAATCACATTATGTTGCTTTGCAACCTGAAATGAAGACGGGCACATTTTTTGTTTTATCCAGCTGTAGTGCAATGTATAACATCCAAGTTAATTATATAACACCAACAGTTGTCAGAAAAAAAAATCAAAAACAGAATCACTGAGTTGGAAGAAGGAGCAATCAGGTGTAGCTAATCGCCTTCTCAATGGCACATAAAGCCATTTGACTTTCAACTGTGATCAGCTGTGGTCATTTTGGTTAGCTCAGCATGAAAAGAGCTTTCCTGGAGCATTTAAGTCCCTGGTAGTGCAACTGAAGCAAACAATCAACTATGGGTGGCAAGGCACTGTCAAAAGATCTCTCGGATAACGTTGTGGACAGGCACAAGTCAGGAGATGGAAACAAACAAATGTAAAAGGCTTTATCTCAATTCCTAGAAGCACAATGAAGTATATTAAGAAGTGGAAGGTATTTCGTACAACACAGACCCTCCTTGGATCAGGACGTTGCTCCAAACTGGATGAAAGCACCAGCCACTCCTCAAGAAAAGCAACATACAGTCTTGGCTGAGCTTTGCCAAAACGCACCTTGAAGATTCTGAGGCCACATGGGAAAAGGTGTTATGGTCAGATGAGACTAAAATCTATTTATTTGGCCTCAAAACACCAAACAATATGTCTGGTGGAAATCCAATATAGCTCACCATCCAAATAACACCAATCCTACAGTAAAGCATGGAGGTGGTAATCTGTTATGGGGGGGGTTCTCTGCTCCAGGAACTGTAACACTTGTCAGGATTGAAGAAAAATGGATGGGGCAAAATACCATAAAAATTCTTGAGGAAAATCTGCTGATCTCCACACTTCTTGGTTGTCTGTTTCCTGATAACCACAGTGCTGGGAGCTTTCTCTTTGTGGTCACTAACTTCAAGCAGGTGTGATTACTGTGTGTCTAAAACCCCACAGCACCTCCCCTTTGGATCAGTTTAGTTTTCCAAACCATCACTGCTCTGTGGCTCTGTATGCACTGTACAGCAGAGAGGCAGGGAACCTCATGCAAAAAAGAAACTACAGGTACATTATACGATTGATTTTCATCTATTTTTAATAGTTTTTAAAAGGAATCAGTTAACTATTATGCCTCTATACCCTGTAAACAGTCATTTCAGCATAACATTTTTCTTATTTACAACTCCTTTAAACCCTATTGAAAATCTGTGGAATGACTGGAGTCCACAAACGGTCACCATAAAATATTAGCAGTTCTGCAAATACTGAAAAGTCTAGATGTGAAAGTTAGTAGAGTCATGTCCCACCAGACTAAAGGATGTAATTAAAGCAATATGTGGTTTAACAAAAAAAAACTTGGTGATTGTTTTTGGAAAAAAAAAAATCTGACATATTGGTGTCTTTCACTTGCATGTTATAAGTACATTTAGCTGGGGTGATTCTTTTCTATACCCATTGTATTGCCTGAGCCATTGGTCCAGGCTGCAAGTGAATTCACAATCAAGGCTTACCTACCTAAAATAGTGACGTTTGCAAAGAAGATTGTGCGGTATAGTATTGTGACTTTTATTTGTGCACTTCTAGAGCTACAGGGTACACATTTCTGATTGCACTCTGTGCTTTTTTATAAGTGAGGTGACAGCAGCCTTTAATATTCCAGCAGCTTCTGACCGTTTCCTGTTGCCTCATAGCAGTCGATTGCTATAGTATGACAGCGGTTTCTAGCTGTCTCTTGTATTATGACTGCTGACTTCTGTCATACCAATTTGTAACACAGTAACACACATATCTGTCTAACGTGAAATAAATATTATATTGCTATGTAACATGGCAGTTTTGATTAAATATAGCAATGGTTAGGTTGGAGGGAGGTAAAAACTGTACAGGTTGGGGCTTGTCACAGGTATGGTTCTTTTGCAGCATACTGGCACAAGTCTGTACACCACAATATAGCTGCTTTATAAAACTTCAGCAGGTGTATGATGAAATTCTACAGAATAGTGACTCAGACTTCACAAGGTATACCTATGGCCTTGTTTTAGGTCAAAGATCACCTCTTTGAATGTAGAGTAGGAAAATGTCTCATTGCTTTCTGTGTCCTGTTGGGGAGATTTTCCATTACTCCTTGCCCTAGAGATGCTACAAAAATGGGAGGAAAGCTTGCCAAAGGGAGTACCCACCAAGTTGTCTCCAGAACACATGACCATATTGAATGGTTTTCCCTCTAACTTATATATAAAAAATATATCAGTGACAACTGTAAAAGTGTGTATTTTCTGCCCATGTGCCAATAGACAGCAGGATAAACAGACAGGAAAAACATCAACCGTTCTGACCTTTCCCCACTTAACCCCAACTAAAAAAAAAAAAATATTTGGCTTTAGCTATAGTTTAAAACTCCAGGCAGATATAACTTAATAAACTGGAAGAAAAAGCATAGTGACAGAGAGATGAACTCATCACTGTGCTGCTTCTCCTTTCACTGTGCAGTCATTGGCTGGGATGGATCCAGGATGAACTGGCTTCAAAGGAAGTGGGTTGATTGATGCTGGCCGTCAGACTGAGGACATCCAGTGACAGAAATAAAGTAGATGTTGGAAATCTCTGGATTAAAGCTGAATATTGCAGCAAAAGCTGTTTTTGTCATTTTTATCTTTTAACCTCTTGCCAACTGAATAATGCATATATATTTATTTTTTTTGAAAAGCCTATGGCGTGTGAACACACCCAAAAAACTCCACCCGGTGCAGAAAAAATGTGCACACACATAAAGAGTGTTCACAAAAACGTGCAGACGGGTGCAACGTCAAGTGGTCCTCCTGTGAAGAGGGACCCAAACCCTGATCCCCCGGGGCGTTAGGCTCCAGACGGGGACTGAGGTACTGTGGTCCGAGCAACCGAAGCCGACACGGACCCAACTTCCTCGGAGGGACTGCCGAAACAGAACCCTCCCAGTACTAGTTGGGGCTCCCCCGAAGGGAGACCCCATGAGAGCAGGCGAACTAAGCCAAAAGGCCATGTCCACCCACTCCCAAGACATTCAGGGCTGGCCCGAGGACCCGCACCCTACTAATCACACAGTGTCACAAAACGTGCACAACAAAAAAAGACAAAAAAGTGACAAACACAGGCTTAAATAAAATAAAGTGGGGGAAGGGATAGTGAAGAGGAGGGTGAAAGAAGTGGCCATTGTGGTGAAACAATGACCAGGCCCTCCGGCCAGGAATAAAAAATTCCTCCGGTCCTAGCCAAAAGGCCCGGCCCAGGAGGCAGGTGCTAAAAAAAAGCGTGTATCTGGTGCAGTGACCGTGGTATCTTAAATCAATGTGTCCCTCACACACAGTGATCTTCAGATACCCCTGGACTGCCACTCCAGGGGCACATGCACCATAGGCTTTTCGTTCCATATCCGACCCCCCGACCGGCCAGTGCAGCCCTCCACCCCTGCCAGCCAACCCGGCGGATTTGCATGGTCCTACCCCGTCATATCCCAGGGCATTACCAGCTCCTCCTACCGGATCGCTGACAGAGATAGCACTTACACCAGCCAGCCAGAAGGCCAGACTAGAACTCGGCAAAAAGACCAAGACCAAGCACAGCACCCATCCTCACCAGGAGCACCCTTCCAGATGGCTCAGACTCAACCATGGGCCGGCCCCCAGTATTCTGTCGGGCAGCACAGCGTAGTCCCTGCTGAAACCATCCTTCCAGGTGCAATGACGTCATTGGATTGCATCCACCCTCCCCATGTAGGAGGTGCTTCAGCGCTCCGCTGACAACTGATAAGGACAGATACCACACCCAGTCCCAGCCAAAAGGCCGAGAAGCGGCAGGGAAGACAACCACGATCAGCACGGCCTAGAGTGTGCAATAACCGTGCCTCGCCCTGGGAGAACCACCTTCATGATCATGGTGTCTCCCCTGCCAGGTAAGTATACTGAATAATGCATATATGCAGCAGTGAGAGGTGGGGTTTTGTGCTGCGAGTGTATGTGTGATCCCAGAACACGACTAAGCTGTCATCCACAGGTTTTGGTCAAGGCTTCTTGAGAGCCAATTTACAATGGTCACATGATACAGAAGATGTGCCACCTCCCAAGCACTAAAGCCCATCTAATGGGCCAGTGGGAGGTGGGGGTAAAGGGGGTAATAAGCTATTGTTGTGTATGGCTGGAGTTCTGCTTTGAACATTGGAATCTATCGTTCTATATGCAAAAATGCATTTGTGCAGACACAACCTGCTGTTAACCAAGACAAGAAAGACATAGTACAATACGCTTATCGTTCGTGTTTTTTTTTTTTTATTATTATTATTCTATCCCTTTAATGACAGGCATTGTTTACAGCTAATATGTTTACATAGCTCAGTCTACTGTGCTGTCAATCAACTTTTTTTATTCAGTAAAGTTGTGCCATTTCACTAAAAGATGAAATCCAACTGAATGCACTTTATTGAAGAGGCCTCTTAAAGTGCACACGTTGGCCTCATGCACACAGGGTGCTTTTTTTTCTTACTCTCCTGAACACCTTTGCTCCAGGGGAGGAAAAAGCAGCTTAAAAAAACGCACCTAGCACTTCAAGCGTTCATGTATTCCTTTAACCAGAATATTAATTGACATGCCTTTAGGCGCGTTCAGTGTTTTTTTCTGCCCAAATGCGCCTCTCCTGAGTAATTTTTTTATTTATTTTTTACCTCTACTCCTCTTCTAATATGCCTGTTAATACCTAAATGTACAAGGCCAAATAGGCTAACATAGAGGTGCATTTAGAGGCTGGAAAAAAATCATCAAACACCTGTAAAAGCTGCATTTTTTTTTTTTTACATCATGTGTGCATGAGCCCTTTAGTTCCATGTTTTCCCATTAAACAGAGTGGCAGTTGGTCTGTGCATATAGCCATTTCTGCCTGAGAATAACAGAATGACATCTAAAGGTTCCTTGAACTCGAGTATAGTGTCATTACTCTACTTAAATGGATAGAGCCCATGTATAACCGAATGTAATCAATACTAAGCTGCACCCACATCTTGTGAATGTTTTCATACACAGCAGGAATATATTGCTTGCTTACCAGTAAGTAAGTGGGAATGATGGTATAATCTGTTTTTACAGTAGTAGTGTGTCACAACACAGCATGCTGGTGAAATCATCTGAAAAAGATCAACCTTCATTGTTTGGTGTTCACGATTGCCTTCTGTGTTTCTTTTGTTCCAGCAGATACGAAACATGATGAACTTTAAAAATCACAGTGATGTGAAAGAAATCGCTTTTGACTAGAAGAAAAAGAAGAAAATAACACTTGAAATAATTGTGACGTTATTATTATTTTTTGTACATAAAAAAAAAGAACATACTGAAGTCCTCATTGAAGTGGTGCACTATTAAAAAAAAAATCTCCTTTTTTTTTTTTTCTTTTTTATATATATATATATATATATATATATATATATATATATATATATATATATATATATATATATATATATATAAAAAAAAATATTATTAAATTGTATGTATTGAAAGGATTTAGAGTTATAACAGGGAGATCATAAGATGCCTTGAGGTCCCAGGCACATTTCTGTCTGACCTTGTCTGTTTTGTTATCTTCTATACTAGAATACAAACAGGTAGTTTCCTGTTATTTTCTGTACATGAGTATGCGCTGAACTTTACTACCCATTTGAATCACTCCCTATGTAAGTTTAGTGCATCATTTTGACCCTTTCACACCGCCTGACGCCCATAGCGTTGGCGGTAAAAGTGCCACTAGCGGGGCACTTTTAACCCCAGTTAGCGGCCGACAAAGGGTTAATACCACCCACAATGCGCCTCTACAGCGGCGTATTGGCGTCAGTACCGCAGCGCTGCCCATTGATTTCAATGGGCAGGAGCGCATTAGCAGCGGTGAGTTCACCGCTGCTAATGTGCTCCAAAGTCCTCAGGTTTTCACACTGGAGTGAATAGAGCAGCAGTTTAAGGGCGGATTGCAGGCGCTATTTTTAACGCTATAGCGCCTGCAAAATGCCCTCACAAGTGTGAAAGGGGTCTTAAGGGCATCTGTTTCCGCTACCATTTCAAGCAAGTAGTGTGAAATATTGCTTTTCAGCCAAAACCACCACAATGGCGCAAATTGTAACTTTGCCCAATGTATTTACTCTTGGCTTCATTAAACAGCAATAAAGCACCACTGCAGATGAGGAGTTAGTACCCCCCCCCCCCCCCGAGCAGTTATATGCTGCTATTCTTGGGCAGCTGTGCTTCAGCTACATGTATTCTTCAATGGACTGTTCATTTCATCTCAGGTTAGGTACGCTGCCCTCCCGCAGTCTTTATACTGTAAATCTAGTTTTGTATAGATGTACTATATTCGCATTTACTACTTTGCAGTTTTTTTCTACCTTGAAAGAAAATAATACATAATTTTATTTTGCTTTTTTTTAATTTTTAAATTGTCATTTGTTTATTTTTTGTGTTTTGGAGGCATATTTTGTTCATGAATATATGTGTATGTAAAATGTAAGTGGCGTTTTCTCCTTTATTTTAATAATAAGGCACAGTATATGTGTACATACAGTGTGTGCGAGAATCAGATAAGCTACATATATCTTGAACTGATCAAAGAAGTTAATTATTCAAGATTTCCCCCTGCACATGATTATTTTTTTTCCTCTGAAATAGAAGAAATATGACTTGGTTTTAGGGTCACTGACCTCCAGAGAGGAGCACATGGAAAATGGAACAAAATAACCAGGATGGCAAACACGTGTTCTATTTTAGCTGCCTTGTATTTTACATGATAAGCATTTTAGAAGGCAATGAGTCCTGTGGTGTTGATGTTCCCATGTGGTGGCCAAGGAATGATCTTTATGAGAGAGAGAAAAAAAAAAAGCTGTCTAGTGGTTAGGACTTCTCACCCTGCATAGAGTGGCAGATTCGGCTGTTATACACTTTAGTACAATAGCTAGTAATTCATATATCAGTTGATATGTTTGACTACTTTTCTACTAAACTAATATATAAAGCATTAACTGAAAGGTTTGAGCCACATCCAGAAAGTGGAGGTGTACAATGGGGAAAATAATTATTTGATCCCCTGCAGAGTTTGCTCACTTGCAAAGAAATAAACGGTCTATCATTTTTATCATAGGTGTATTTTTAATGATAAAGACAGAATATCAACCAAAAATCCAGAAAAAAAAAAAAACATGATACAAATGATTTATCTTGAGTTTCAGTTCAGGGAGTAAAATAATTATTTGATCCCCAAGCAAAACATGACTTAGTACTTGGTGGAGAAACCCTTGTTGGCAAGCAGAGGTCAGACGTTTCTTGTAGTTGGCTACCAGGTTTGCACACATCTCAGGAGGGATTTTGGTCCACTCTTTACAGATCTTCTTTGAATCCTTAAGTATTTTTGTTTTTGCTGTCGCTTGGCAACTCAAAGTTTCAGCTCCCTCAAAAAAAAAACATTTAAATAGGCTTAAGGGCTAGGCCACTCTATGACCTTAATGTGCTTCTTCTTGAGCCACTCCTTTGTTGCCTTGGTGGTATGGTATGTTTTGGGTCATTTTCATGCTAAATGACCCACCCATGACCCATCTTCAGTGTTCTGGCTGTGGGAAGACGGTTCTCATCCGGTACTGCATCCTAAGATCCGGCAGTGTAAGTCCCTTACACATGTCGGATCTTCTCCCTATCTAGGAGAAACTGATTCTGTGGATCAGTTCCATAGATAGAAACAGAGATACGACGGCGTATCAGTAGATACGCCGGCGTATCCCTTTTGTGGATCAGGCCCGGTGTTCTTAGGGTCATAGTCAGCATTTTCCTCACATGTACAGTCATGTTTTGTCACCGATCTCATGCTTGTAAGCCTGGAGGAGAGATGTGGGGTCTTATTGACCCCACATCTCTCCATAAAGAGGACCTCTGTAGGAGCTTAAGGGTTTTCAATGAGACCACACCAACTAGGCTTATGCAGAAATTCATAGGTCCAATGATGTTGGTCAGTGAGGAGAAAGGAATGGGTTAAACTAGGATTTTCAACTTTCTTACCCCAGAGGAGCCCCTAAAATATTTAGGTCTTGGAGAATCCTAATGTAGCAAGGTCTTCAGCCTCCTTCAGTTTAATAAGAACGTCCAGGGCCAGGGATAGCTGACATCCTTTTGTTTATGGTGGGTTGTGAGGCATAGTGGGTGCAAGGTGGATAAAGTTATTGGGCGCCAAACACTTCTTGGATGCAAAAGAGGTGTTTATTTCTCTTACAAACTTTTATGGGCGATAAAGGTTAGGGCCAGGACACCCTTAAGTAGTTGCAAGTTCAAAGAGCAGACGCCAATAGGTGGACAGTTGTGCAGGGAAAGGCCTCCAGCAAGACACCACATCTGCACATGCAGGAATGCTGTCTCCTACGGCAATAGTCTTTAACAGTTCCTAACACAAAGCGTAAAAGTTTTCACTTCCACTACAACTTCTCCTTTTAGTTCTTCAGCCCACTGAGCTCCCGGTCTTTCACTAGACCAGTGATGGCGAAGCTTGGAACCGCAGATGTTTTGGAACTACATTTCCCATGATGCTCATGCACTCTGCAGTGAAGTTGAGCATCATGGGAAATGTAGTTCCAAAACATCTGGGGTGCCAAGGTTCGCCATCACTGCACTAGACCCTCTGATTTACTGCCACTGAATCCCTTGAGCTCCTTCAATATTCACAGTGGTATCTTCCTCAAGCATCACCCCGCCTCTCTGCTGGGTCCCTAGCTTGGCACTTACAGATACTTCGCAAGCTTCACCCCACTGGCCTGCTAGGGCCATGGTTTGGCACACAAGACTGCTTTGCAAGCATCACCTCCACTGACTGGGTCCCTGACTTGGCGACAGCCTGAAGTTTCCCGATTCTCCACCGTGCCCGTTCGGCAAGAATACTGCTCCGGTCCTTGCTTCAGTTACTCACTGTGGTCCATGGTAATAAGGTGGATGGTCCCTTAGTGGCGACAGCTACCCCTCTACCTCCAACCACTGACAGGTTCTCCGACCGACGGAACCGTCACTTCTAGTTGGACTGCAAGTCGCAATCCCAACCCTGTGCTGCTCTCCTGCTTCTGGATAGACCCTCAGGCAGCCCAGCAGCCAGATGCCCCGGGATAGGCCCAATCTCTGGCCTAGCAGCCCGTGAAAACACTACACACATCTACCCAGACAGCCATCCAGATGGCACAGAACGTAGTTCACCTGAATCCACCCAAATATATAGGCGCTCCCAGCAGACATTGGGATTCAAAGAAACCCGTGCCCATTGGATGCGATCCACGTAACTTGATCTTGCATTGCCCTTCTCATATCTAGCACCATCAAGTACCCAGCCACCTAGAGGTAGACAAGTGCAACCAGGCCAAGCTTAGGGAATAATCAATAGATCTCTAACAATCAACCAGGGTAACTACTTCTGGCAAGTAAATTTGTGAGGAGCATCCCTGCCTAAACTTCAGGGTGCTACACTAAAAATCAGTTAATCTGGGTTCAATGAAAAATGTCTATTGCATTTAGGAAGAATGTAACTTCAAAGTGTTACAAAAACCCAGGACCATGCATTCTCTCACAGTAGACACAATTTCAAATATTTTAGTACATATAAACTACTAAATACATCTTAGCAGTATATAGTGGTCTTATGACTTCTATCAGTGTCTGGCCGAGGACTGGTTAAAGCTTGTAAGAGCAGTTTTCATTTTCCTCTGACTGTCCTTTGAGGCTGCATGACCCTCTGTCTGAACAGTGCTGATTGGCCTTGTGCTGATCACATGCACCCCCCCCCCCCAACAAAAAAAGAAGAAACTCTGTAGCAATACACACCAAACTGAGCATGTGCAGCCTGCCCCCAAGGCTCTGTCTTAGGAGATGGATTGGGGACAGTGGAAGAAGGGGAGGATTAAACAGCCTTTTTACACAATTCAGAGGCTCCACAGTGAGTATAACAAGCATGCAGATAGTGAATTTACTGTTGTGGGTTTAGTAGCACTTTAACGCTTGCACAAAACACATTTCAAACCTATCCTCAGTCCTTCCCCAATATTGACAGTGCCGTGTGCATATTTGGGGAATCTGCAAACTCTTCCTCATTTATCAGCAACCTGGCTGTAATTAAAATGTATATTTAATATAATTACTTAGTGCTCAAACTGTTTACCAGTTATGATTAGCTCGGCACATTTTTCTCGGATTTCAGGAGAAAAAGGCCAACAGAATATCAAGCTATTTCTGAAGTGACAAATGATTAGACCTAATTGTGGTTGATGAAAAATGGATTACTTTAATTGGAAAACTTAAGTTCTGCTCCAGTGCCATGTTTGTGCAACAGTTTATAAAGACTAGGCACCTTTGCTTTACACAATGCTAAACATTTACAGTTTCAACAGGAGTGTCTTTTTTTATGTTTTTTTTTTTTTTTTTAGAATTTCAGTTTGCAGTTACCGCTGTGGTTAAAGTGTTTACCTGGATTAAACGAGAAAGAAAATATGCAATACATGCACATTCTGCCCCCCCCCGTGTGCTGTCCCTTTAAAAACACTGTACAGAAAAATACCTGTTGACCCTTTCAGACATCTTGTAACTGCCTGCGCCACACTGAATTTTTAAGCAGCGTTTTTATCCCTGCCCCGTACTCCACTTGGACTATGTAACAATGCCACCTTATGGATATAAGTAGAGGGTAGGTGTTCTGTAGTGCTGACACATTTTCTGTCCTAGGAAGAAGTTACAGTACAGTGAATGATTGTTACCCTAGGACAGTGATGGCAAACCTTGGCACCCCAGATGTTTTGGAACTACATTTCCCATGATGCTCATGCATTCTAGTTGAGAATCATGAGAAATGTTGTTCCAAAACATCTGGGGTGCCAAGTATGTTAAAGGCCAAATTACCAGTTGAACTTAAAAAAAAAAAAAAACAAACATGAAAAACAAACATACGGTAGCTACCACATCTTAAGCCTTGTACACACGATCCATTTGTTAGCAGGGGATTGTCCGTTGTCCTTAAATCTGACCGTTGGTACGCTCCTTTTGACAATTGTTGGCCAACAAATGTTGGATCACAGGCTAGTAAATTTTCAGCGGACAAGGGTTGGTTGCCAGATTTTCTGATGGTCAGTACACAAATCTGTCACACAAAATCAGTAAGCCAATTACTCTGGCAGGAAATTACATATCTGGAGGGGGGGGGGGGGGGGGGAGAGAGACACACGCCATCTGTGTACACATTGCTACTAAGTAGCCATATCGCATTTCATTTTACAAAAAAATTATAGTGCTGCCAAATCGGAAAGGCAATTTTTAACCACTTCCTTACTGGGCACTTAAACCCCTTCCTGACCAGAAGACTTTTTGCGATTCGGCACTGCGTTGCTTTAACTGACAATTGCGCGGTCGTGCGACGTGGCTCCCAAACAAAATTAACGTCCTTTTTTCCCCACAAATAGAGCTTTGTTTTGGTGGTATTTGATCACCTCTGCGGTTTTTATTTTTTGCGCTATAAACAAAAATAGAGCGACAATTTTGAAAAAAAAAAAAATTTTTTTTACTTGTTGCTATAATAAATAGCTAAATTATTTTTTTACGTTTTTTTTTATCCTCAGTCTAGGCCGATACGTATTCTACATATTTTTAGTAAAAAAAAAAAAAATAATCGCAATAAGCGACTGGTTTGCGCAAAAGTTATAGCGCCTACAAAATAAGGGACAGAATTATTATATATATATATTTTTTTTTTTTTTTTTTTTTACTAGAAATGGCGGCGAGCTGCGATTTTTTTATTGGGACTGCGACGTTATGGCGGACACATCGGACACTTTTGACACATTTTTGGCGCCATTCACATTTATACTGCAATCAGTGCTATAAATATGCACTAATTACTGTATAAATGTGACTGGCAGGAAAGGGGTTAACACTAGGGGGTGAGGAAGGGGTTAAATGTGTACCCTAATATTAGTGTTCTAACTGAGGGGGAAGGGGGGTGACCGATCTGTGTCTCTATGTACAAGAGACACAGATCCGTCTCCTCTCTCCCCTGACAGCACCGCTGTCTGCGAGAGCCGGGAATGAGAGATGATCTCATATGTAAACATATGAGATCATCTCTCATTGGCCGCACAGATCGCCTAGGAAACGGCCGCTCCGATTGGCCGTTTACGGCGATCTGTGACTGGCTGTGTCCAAGGGACACGGCCAGCACAGCAGTTCCCCGCTGCGCGCTCGGGAGCGCGCGCGGGGAACGTGCAAAGGGGCGGCCGTAAAAAGACGGCCTGTTAGAGATTGGGAGCCGCTCTGCGGCCGTACAAAGTCGTACGGCCGTCCGCAAGTGGTTAATAACATTTAATTACAATGACTTGTGTCGCAATTGTTTACAATCCAATATATTTATTTTTGGCACATTTTGTGCTACAAAAGTGGAGTTACCCTAATTGGCATGTGGGTTGTAATGAACAGCCTGAATTCATCTTTTGTGCTCTGTAAAAAGTAGACATGGGGTACCTGGCTCTTGCGACAGACAGGCATTTTGTTTACCAGTTATGCACTAGTGAGCAATTTATAATGGAGTTGATATAAAAGGGTTACCATTTCCACAACCGTAAAATCAGTGTGCATATGCAGTAAAGCATGCTTGTTATTCTCACTGTGAAACCTAAGAGGTTATGCAGTGTCTAAAAAGCCTGTTTGATCCTGACTTCTCTGATTCTCCTCAATCCATCTCCTGATAATACAGACCCTTTGGAGTCACCCTGCACATGCTCAGTTTGGTGTGCACTGCTAGTGTTGCCCCCCCTTTCCTTTTTTTTCTTTCTTGGGATGGTGCATGTGATCAGTACTGTCCAGACAGAGGGGTCAGGGGTCTTGCAGCCTCATAGGACAAAGTAGGCTTAAAACTCATCCTACAAGCTTCAACCAGGCATTGATAAAAGTCACAAGACTGCTATATACTGCTACTGAGAAAAAGTATGTAGCAGTTTATATTTACTAAAAAAAATGCATTTCCCAGTTCTGGGTACTGTGGGAGATCAGACATAGTGAATGCAGTCCTGGGTTTAGTAACACAAAGCAGCAATTTCTTAGAACACTGTAAAAGGATAGGTGGCCTTAAATGGCTCTTGGAGGTACAAGAGCCAAATAATAATGAATTGGATGCCATTTGTCCCAGTACTCTTTCAAAAATGTTCACAAAGACCACCATACACCGATCAGCCATAATTGTATGACCAAACAGGTTAAAGTGGTTGGAAAGCCTCAATGTTCTTTCACCTTATTGCATGTGCTGCAGCTCTCCCCATTTCTTTTTATAATTTTTTTTCAATACACCTGAGCCAATTCGGTGATATGTACGAGCACAGTGGCGCCAGCCGTGGTCTCTCTCCTTATTGGACAGATTCATAGCAGCAGGAGCCATTGGCTCTCGCTGCTGTGAATCAAATCCAGTGATGCCAGGCTGAGTCCCACTGTCTATGTCAATAGACGCAGCAGTCAGACTCGGGAGCAATCCCACATAGGTGCCCTCAGGGAAAGTACTAGCAGATTTAAATACATTCATTAATGTAAGCCAAACTCCAGCTACAGTGCCTGGAAAAAGGATTCATACCCCTTAAATTTTCCACAATTTGTTATGTTATAACCAAAAAATGTAATGTTTTTTAATGGGATTTTATACGATCGACCAATTGTGAAGTGGAAGGCAAATGATTTTTAATTTCTTTTTTTTTTTACAAATATCTGAAAAGTGTGGCATGCATTTGTATTCAGCCCCTTTTACTCATACCCCAAACTAAATCATAGTGGAACCAATTGCCTTCAGAAGTCACCCAATTAGTAATTAGAGTCCACCTGTGTGTAATTTAATCTCAGGGTAAATACCGCTGTTCTGTGAAGCCCTCAGAGGTTTGTTAGAGAACCTTAGTGTACAAACAGCATCATGAAGGCCAAGGAACACGCCATACAGATAAGGGATAAAGTTGTGGATAAGTTTAAAGCAGGGTTAGGTTATTTAAAAAAAAAACATATCCCAATCTTTGAACATCTCACCAAGAACTGTTCAATCCATCATCCAAAAATGTAAAGAGTATGGCACAACCGCAAACTTACCAAGACATGGCTGTCCACCTAAACTGACAGGCTAGGCAAAGAGAGCATTAATCAGAGAAGCAGAGTCACATGGTAATTCTGGAGGAGCTGCAGAGATCCACAGCTCAGGTGGGAGAATCTGTCCACAGGACAACTATTAGTGATGCACTCCACAAATATGGCCTTTATGGAAGTGTGGCAAGAAGAAATCCATTGTTGAAAGAAAGCCATAAGTCCCATTTGCCGTATGGGGGAACACCGCAAACTTGTGGAAGAAGATTCTCTGGTCAGATGAGATCAAAAATGAACCTTTTGGGCTAAAAGCAAAATGCTATGTGTGGTGAAAAACTAACACTGCACATCACCCTGAACACACCATCCCCACCGTGAAACATGGTGGTGGCAGCATCATGTTGTGGGGATGCTTTTCTTCAACATGGACAGGGAAGATGGTCAGAGTTGATGGGAAGATGGATGGAGCCAAATGCACGGCAATCTTAGAAGAAAACTTGTTAAGAGTCTGAAAAAGACTTGAGACTGGGGCGGAGGTTCCAACAACACTAAACATAAAACCAGAGCTGAATGGTTTAGATCAAAGCATATTCATGTGTTAGAATGGCCAGTCAAAGTCCAGACCTAAATCCAATTAAGAATCTGTGTCCAGACTTAAATTGCTGTTTACAGACGCTCTCCATCCCATCTGACAGAGCTAGGACTATTTTGCAAAGAACAATGGTCAAAAAATTTACTCTACATGTGTAAAGCTGGTAGAGACAAACCCCAAAAAAGACTTGCAGCTGTAATTGCAGTGAAAGGTGGTTCTACAAAGTATTGACTCCGGAGGGCTGATTACAAATGCACGCCACATTTTTCACATAATTATTTGTAAAGAAAAAAAAAAAAAAATATGAAAACCATTTATTATTTTCCTTCCACTTTACAATCATGTGCTACTTTGTTGTTGTTCCATCATATAAAATCCCAATAAAATACATTTCCGTTTTTGGTTGTAACATGACAAGATGTGGAAAATTTCCATGGGTATGAAAAATTTTAAGGCATTGTAATACTTCATAATCCGCTAAAGCCGCTTGTTTCCCCCCTTGTGGGATCAAGTGTTTATATAAATAAAAGCTGATCATTTAAAGCAAGGGAACTTCCGCTGATCCAGTTACTCCCCCCCCCTCCCCTAGATACCGGTCTAATCCGGGTATTTCATCCCACTTCCGGCAAAAGAGGGCCGCAGAATCCACGCCGAACTACGTCATGTCTGCCCACCCGCGCTGTCTTCTGGGAGACACACAGGTCCCAGAAGACAGCCGGGACCATTCATAACGTGCAACGAGACTTGTGCATGTAGGAAACAGGCTGTGAAGCCATAAGGTTTCATTTCCTAATTCCCTTACTGAATACACCCACGCCTCCACCCGGAGCCGGGGGACGAGTCGGCTTCAGGTGAGGACATCGCATGCACCCTGGACAGGTAAGTGTCCTCCTTATTTTAAAAGTCAGCAGCTGAAGTAGTTGTAGCTGAGGACTTAATTTTTTATTTTTTTAAGGTGGAACTCCGCTTTAAGCACCCCTGCCAGTATTAAAATGTTCAGTCTTATCCCTTGAAGTGCAAGAGAGCTTTTCTGTTGAAAAACAGACTTACTGGCTGGATCACCAGATAAGCAGAAAGCAAGCCAATAAAGAAAACCAATACAACCATTACATCAAGAGAATTTGATTACATAAATCAGAATTGGTAAGCTGCAGTATAATAAATGTTTGCCTTTTGGGTTGAATACCAAGAAGATGAAATACCTTCTACATATCACCCCAAAAAAATAACTTTCACAGCCTTAAATGTAATACCATTTACACGATTAACAATTGAGAGAACAGATGAAGTATGGTATGTGTTATATCTCATTTATGTCTCACACCTTTTTTTATCAACATTCCAAGGTGACACATTTATTATTAATAAATAACCAACACAGCGAACGCACAAAGGCTGCAAAAATATTATTATAATTAGAAAAAAAATGCAAACATCCTCCGCTCCTATTAGAAGTCTTTAATTTGGGTTTAAACTTCCGAGTGTCACAGTTGGAGGCATGAACTCTTGGCACTGGTCACTTGAATACAATTTGGTTTCTGGATAAATCTTCGAAGGTTTGAACATCCAGCAATACTTCCGTGTGATAATATTACTAAAGCAAGGATGGCTGCCTTAGTATTTTCCTCACTGCCATTTTAAATGCTCAAAAAAATAAAAACAGGTAAACTCTAATTTAAATCCGTCTCCAACAGTCTGATGAATCATTTTGTCCCCCCCCCCCCCCCCATCCTGGATATGCAAATAAGTCTTTGAAAGCGATTTACTGCACTGGGCTGGAAGCCTGCACAGCAGACACTCCAAGCCATCTCCCAGAGTACAGCACTGCAGCAAATCCTGCATTCTCTCCTAGCAAGGCGCAGATCCGTATCACCAATGTAGTCTCTAGTTGTAGTTGAATTTAAAACCGAATGGCCCTCCTGAGCCAAATGGATTGAATCCTTGCCACTGGTTCCATCCACGATGGAAGTGACCACCTCCTCCACCTTGCTGGCTTTCTGGGTCTAATGGATCTTCACCTGCATCAAACCGACTCCTTTTTTCTGTGTAAACAGACATAATTGGTTATTAAAATTGTGTTCCACAGCATTTCTGACTTTTTATTGGTCATTTTTTTTTTTTATGTAATATTTATATTTTCTAGTGGAAGTGTCCAAGTTAGACGGCTTCCTGTCCTGGAGACTGGCCGGTATCTACAATATTGTCCAATTTTATAATCCAAATGTACTTAAATCATTTCAGGAATTGCAGACTGAATTCCACCTTCCTAGGCACCAATTCTAGATACCTGCAGCTCCAGGGTCAGATTTCTGCTCTCCAACCATCTAGTTATCCCTTGATAAAAGACGTCTTTTTTGGCCAGGAGAAAAGGGGCCTAATATCCCATAACTATTCCAGCCTTTTATCAACTGTACAGAATTTAGCGACTTTGCCAAGTAGAAGAGGTTGGACGGAAGACCTAGGGGTTATCAATGGCGAAACGTGGGACATACGCTTACAAGCAGGTCCTCTCACTTCAGTTTCACAATCACATAGGTTGTCTCATCGGTATTTGTTACATAGGGCCTACCGCACGCCTATTCAATTGTTTCGTTGAGGAAGAAGAGATTCTTCTCTATACCCTAAACATTGCAGGGAGGAGGGATTGCTTATCCACCTGATGTGGCGCTGTCCTAAGTTGCACCGGTTCTGGGGTAATGTTACTGAGGTTATTTCCTCGGTTTCACAAAAAAAAAAACCTGGGGAAAGCCTCCTTACCGACCAGCCTGCAGAACAACCAAATTAACCTGTCTAACAGTATGCTTTAAAACCAGGGGTTTTGTCCGCACACATTTGCAAACACATGCGTGAGCCACAGAGCCGCGCCAAGGCACCCTGTAATCTGTGGTCCCAACACTAAACAATGAGCGTCCCCACAGTGGAGGCACATGCATTCTAATGGATAGATGGGGGCAGGTGGACTGAAGGGGAGCCACCCCTCCTTAAAAAGGTACAGGAGCACACCAAACACCCAGCATATAGCACAATGGCTGCAAAGGTGTTGGTGCACTGCTGAACCAATATAAACACCACAGGTGAAACAAAAACGTGTCCACCGTCCCCATCTATTGCTGGCAATCGCAGTAAGTGGCAAAGGAAGGCTAACACAGATAACAACAAAAACTGGGGAATGCCCAGGGAAAAACCAAGCCTCCTTACCGACCAGCTTGCAGAACAACCAGTTAACCTGTCTAACAGTATGCGTTAAAAACAGGGGTTACGTTCGCACGCATTTGCAAACGCATGCGTGAGCCACAGAGCTGCGCCAAGGCACCCTGTAATCTGTGGTCCTAACACTAAACAATGAGCATCCCCACAGTGGAGGCACATGCATATTTCCTCGGTTTTCCAAGTTAGGGTCCCTATGGACCCCCTATTATGTATATTGGGTGCAGTTGATGAACTATACCCTCACCCAATTAATATTGCCGTTATCAGACTCTTGTACTTAGCACGAAAGTTAGTGGCTAGATTTTGGTTATCCCCTCATGTCCTGACCAAGAAACAATGGATTGAACAGGTCAACCTCATCCTTATACAGGAGCACCTTACATATCAGCATATAAATGCAGCTGGGAAAATTTTATTCCATATGGCAGCCCTGGTTGGAGCCCCTTGGGTTGGCACCCCCGTGACCAATTTTGACTCAGTTGCTGCAGGTATAAGGGGCATTTTTATTCAGGGGGGAGATGTGTCTCTGTTTGGAGTGCATATTACATAGGTGTTGCACTTTAGGCACACGTTTTCGATTTCTGGTGGGAAGTGGTTCAGCTTACGTGGGCAGACTGTGGGGTGTAGTATTCAAGTTGTGGCCCGTTGGCCTCATGTGTAGTTGTGTTGGGGGGGGGGGGGGAAGTTACTTTTGCCCGCCCAGCACTGCCTACCTTATCTTTTCTAGCAATATGTGTCATGATGATACTCTTGGTGCCACTGTTGTATTCCACATGATGTACATGTTTTATTGATGTGTTAAATGTGGTTTTCTTACTTGTGGTTTGTAACCTGTATTTTATTTTGTTGGCACAATAAAACATTTTTTCTGATTTTAAAAAAATATGTATATTTTTCAAACATTTTGAATTCAAACTCTCAGAAAAGATAATCATGTGTCACGATGCACATAAAACACAGCCAACAGTATATGATGGAATTCAGTTACCTGCTTGCGTAGAGGGCGGTAGGGCAGGAAAAGCAACATAACTAGTACTATTAAAAAGATGAAAACCTTACAGCAATATACTGGCCCAAGTAAAACCCATCGCTCCTCAGAACTGGCGTGACTTGGTGCCCAGAAATTGGACACATTAATGGGTCCTTTTAGTAGATGTGAAAATATCCCTGCCAAACATTATGCTGCGTTTGTTTTTTTTTGTTCTATTGGGGTCTTATTAAAAGCAAAAAATATATTAAAAAAAAATTATAGATGCATTGAACCATGTAATTGAATTTAAGTTACATACATTTTTGTCCACAATAGTAAACTACACTGTAATTGTAATGGGTTTATGGTTTGTCTAATACAGGCCAATGATCAAAGGCCTATCTGATGAGTGCTACCCTGATTGGAGTAGCTGGTTGCACATCTGACAAATAATAAAAAGGTACACAATACCAAGTACACAAAGATAGTAAGGTATTACCAAGAAATACAAGAAGACTGCGCTAAAAAGGGGCACTACAGCTTCTAGGGGGCAAAATGTACATCTACTGCAGCTTGTGATATTAGTATTTAAAGATTAAAAAAGGGAGAAATGGAAGAACCAATTTTGCTAAATATCTGACTAAAAAGATTAAACAGGAGTCTATCTTCTTTTATGTGGGTACAATTATTTAAAAGAACATTCATATTATACACTGAACAGGAGAGAGGTAACTAAAGAGAAGCATGTTCACCCAAACCCTCCTATACTATAACATACGTCTGTCCTATCACAGATATCCATACAGAAGAAAATCTAAAGTCCATGTCTAGGAATGAATTCATATCATTCTCCATACTGTACAAATACTATGATGAAATGCTGCTACATTATTCCTCCAGCAAAGCAGACACAGTGACAAGGATAGCAGCTAAGCATTACCTGGATCTGTTAAGACTTCTTTAGCAGACGCAATGTCAATGAATTTTTTCTCTGCTTTCTTTTTCTCCTCCTCATCTTGGAAGTTATCCGGATGCCACTGCTGTGCCAGCTTTCTGTAAGCTTTTATGATTTCCTGCTTTTTGGCATTCCTGTGTCACAGCAAAAATAAAAAAAATTACAAATGTGAAAGAGTTTTACATATTATTAGAATTCTCTCTACAGAACACTTTGTCTTCTGGCATCTAGTGAATCTATGTTTCTATTTCTCTCAGCATTCAGCGGTCTGCACAATTCAGGAAGAGTTAAGCAGAAAAAAAGGGGTTCAGTCATTTAAACAAAACAAAAAAAAGGCAGCACGCTGGTATACTATTGTGTTGCGCTGCATCCATCATTTAGTGCAGATTCATACATTTCCATGGTGCAGATTGTATATGTATGTATGTATGTATGTATGTATGTATGTATGTATGTATGTATGTATGTATGTATGTATGTATGTATGTATATATATATATCACATTGTGGATATGTAAATAGGCCATGTATGGCACTAAAGCTTTTGACTTTTAATGCATTTGTATAATTTTAATAGAGGCGTATATTATTATATGTATATTGTTAAGCACATATAAAGTCCTATTTTTAGTGTATGCTTTTGTTTAAAGTTGCAGAGATGTTGGTGCCTGTGTGGTTCCAAAAGTGTACTGTGTATTTATACGGGCTAATGCACGTTAAAAAGGGATAACAGGTGATTTCCAGCTGAACACTATAGCGCATTGTGTGGCAATACCCCTGTTTTGGGTAACAATGGATGCACTTTTTGCATTTGACCACCGGAATGCTCGGTCTCTTTCCCAGACTCTTCGGGTCGCCCGCATGGTTGCTTTCGGATGCACATGGTGGGCATGGTCCCGGCCCCCTTGTGTGTAACTTGAGGGCGACTGGCTTTGTTTCCCGCTGCACGGGGGTCCCCTGTCCCCGATCACCACAAGGGTCGGGGCTCTGGACTCCTCTTGCCTGTAGGGATGCAATCGATTCCCCTCCTGCTTGCGCTTCATTGTGAGGCGCGGTCAGGTGGGCTCTATGCTGATTGGACGGTGCAGGTTGTGGCTCCGCCCACACTGGGCGGGCCCGTGTCGCACACCGCCAAATCAGAGAACTCTAATGACAGAGCATCGCAACCACTTTCTTGGTTCAATGCTCTGTCTTTTCGGCCCCAGCTGATGCTTGTTGGCAATCAAGTTCAGTTAGCTCTATATAAACCCCATGTCAGCCTGTACATTCAGATGGATCTTGTTTGGCTGAAGGAAGGAGCACACGAAACAGAGACAGGTATGAAGGATGGATCACATACTGATTTTAATTTACAGATACTCTACACAAGTTTCTTTGTATACAATAAATACTGATCCACTACTTGCCCCTTTACCCAATACTACAATTATTATTTTCTTTTTCCACAGAAATCTTACAGTCGGTAATCAGCACTTTTTTTTTCAAATACTTTATTTCTACCGCCAAGGGAGAATCCAGGTTTTCATACCAATCATATATACACATAACAGATATGAACACTAATCCTTAAACACCAGATAATAATCACATTCTTCATAGCAGCCTCCATACACCCCTGAGAAGGCCACCATGCTGATATTACAGCGAGCGGGGGGACCACCCCTAGATCTGCACTTTTTATACACTGCGTTACCTTATGTCCGGTCTCTGATTGCAGGAGTATATACTCCAGCAAGTAGAGTTCTTGCAGTGGGTATACATTTGTCCCCCATGTACCATCTAAAGGTCCTGCACTGACGGACCCCCATCCGGATCCCTATCCTGGCGGTACCCGTTGGGTCGGGAGCCCCCAGCCTATATCCATTTTCCTGGTTTTTCATATGCAACTAGCCTGCCTATGTAAGTACAACTTTTAATACTATCAATACCAATGTGGGTGTGATCATGCAACTTTATCACTGAGAGAGTAATTATGAGAAAGTGATTTTGAGATATACACCACATTTATTGTACCAATTTTGGTTATTTATATTGTAGAATACTTTCCGATTCCTCTGACAGTAAGCCTATGAGGAAGGACCATTTCAGTCCGAAACATGTCAGGCGTCATTTATCTCAACATGCACGCTCGCTAGCCCACTAACACACACAGGGTAGCTGAGAAACATGTTATGTTTGTATTAAGGCATTAATTCTTTGTTACTTACAATGGACACGTGTGTCATTTATTGTATATTTTTTTTATACCATTTTAGGTCTATACAATTTTTATTGTGTAAACTCAAACTTCAATTTTAACTCATACCTGGTCCGCCTTCTATAATCCTGAGGGGGTTACACTGTGCCTTGAGCACTAGGTTTTTTTCTTTTATATTATATTGGATTAGACCGATCAGGTTATAAACACATACACACACACACCTCTATTTCAATACAGATTGTGTGTATGTTTGTCGGAGAAATAGGAGTATGAGCAAACAGACAATTGGTCTTCCCGCAATCTTGGTCGATAGCTTACTACTATTTTGGCAAAGTGTAACAAGTTTCTCACAGGAACAAAATATATTGAGTGAAAGAACAGGGGGAAGAGCAGCCACAGAAACAGGCGAGACACTTCTGACGCTTAGAACACAATGCTAACAAAAGAATTTATGCTTTACTGAACCCAAGAGTAAAGCCAGTGTGCATGGAATCAAAGCTTACAACACTCAAAAGACTTTATAACGATGATTTGGCGTAGCTACTGAAGTGTGCTATAAAAAGGGTTTTGTTGGTAGAAAAAAAAAAAAAATATGAAATCACAGTAGATGAAAGTCTGGGCAATATTTCAAGAAACTTGAAGCGCCTTCACTGAAAACCTAACTTTTTGCAACTTTTGTAATATAAGCTTCAGGGGCTATGCATGTAATCCCCTGCAACTGCTGGTAACGATGAAGCATCAGAGATTTTCAGCTACCTGCAAATCACTAGGGAAAACAAGCAAACAGATTTGCAATTGCTACAAAGTTGCTAGTGTGGACTAAAGTCCCTAACGGCAGATTGTTGTTGAGAACTACTGCAAACCACATCCTTGGGGACACCTGAAACTAAAAAGATACACCAGTACCATGGATGCCAAATAAAAACCAAAGCCAAGAAAATGGGAACAAACTTAGGATGTCTACAGCAACACAGAATTTTTTTGTATTTAAAATAGAAATGGATTAACAGCTATAAATAACTGCTCCACATTTCCCCAGTTTCTGTAATAGAAACTGAGCATTTTTGGCAAACAAAACTGTTAAATCTGGTTTATGAAGGCACCAAAGAAATAGAATTAAAAATATACCTTTTTACTCCCAAGATCTTGTAGTAGTCCTTTTTTAGAGACTGCTTCAGAAGCCTCTGTGCTTTCTCTAGGCCCTCTCTGATCTCTTTGTCATTATCACTGTGATGCTGGGCAGTTTCATAGTCCCGAATAGCTGCCAAAAAGAAGAGGAATGGTTATAAGACTTTGACTCATTTGGTGCACATAGACTAGAGCACAGAATTGCTGTAATACAAGACAGTGTAAGGCAATTGCAGCTCAAGCTGAGCGTTCCAATATTCACCTGGAGAAACCCTCCTGCTCCAACAGATGTTGCGCTTGTTCTTATTGAACATCAAACCTGAACCTAACACATATTTTGTAGGTCTATTAAACAAATCGGGAGCAGTGTACTCTTTTTGTAGTTGACAGAGAAAAAAAATGAATGTATTATTTGACATAAAGTGTTAATATCCATCAATGCTTTGCTGCCTCCAAGTTGTTCTATCCGACATGTAACTGCCATTGGTTACCGAGTTCTATTTTAGGCCCAAGACTCCAAGGTGTCTTAAGTAAGACAAAGTATTTGCATCAGATGATTTCCAAGCAGATGTTCTCGCTCAGCAAGTGTTACATTTGTCTTTTGTGCCGTTTCCCGGCAAGACAGCAGGAGGTGCCAAGCAATTTATATTACTTAGACATTTGACAGCTTTGTGCAAATCTGTCCTGAAATATGACATGAATATATGAATCTGCAAACATTACTCCTGAAATTCCAGCAATAGGAGACAACAGAAAGGGCCACTACAAATGTAAAATTCTCACAAGTGGAGGCTTCCCCTACACAGAACATCAACATGCACATGAATCCATTTTCAGCTTTCCTGGGAGGCTTCAAGCAATATCCATAAATATATTTTATTCTCCAACAAGTGCCTTAATAAACTGCACATAAAAAAACAAACAAAAAAAAAATGTGTTTGCCATCCACTGAAGATAAACAGATGCTTAAAACTACAATTTAAAACTTTGTCAAGAAAATGTACCGGCCAGCTGCTGGCAGGTTAATATAGTGTCCAGGTACGAATAACCTCAGCAGGAAGTCACAGCTTCATTCGTACTTTATAAAAGTAACAGCGGCAGCCATACATCACATCTGTGGGCATGTCAACACCAAGATATTAGGTGCTAAACTACCATTTAAGATGGAGACAGTAAAAAAGTGGAGTCTATTAATAAAAATCTTAATCAATGATACATTCTAAACATCTTGAGGATTATTGTGATGCTCACGCAAACAGGTTTTTATGGGATATACCTGGCTATAGGACTCTGACAAAATACATAACAGGTTTGATCAGCATATACATGTATTATTCTCTGTTAGTCAATAATCAAAGTTTCACTGGTTACTGTAAATAAGGGTTCACAAAATTTCAAATCAGTTTGATTGTTTAAACCATTTGTTCAATAATAATAATAATAATATTATTTATTATTATTATTAATATTCAGGATTTATATAGCGCAAACAGTTTACACAGCGCTTTGCAACTTGAGAGCAGATTGTACAATTACAATTTGGGCCCTGCTCATTAACGCAAAGATAACTGTGGGGGACGAGCCGAGAGAGAATAAAAGAGATTTTTAATACAGCTTACCTGTAAAATCTTTTTCTTGGAGTACATCACGGGACACAGAGCGGCATATTCATTACTATATGGGTTATATGGAGTACCTTCAGGTGATGGACACTGGCAATCTCAAAAACAGGAAGTGCCCCTCCCTATATAACCCCCTCCCATAGGAGGAGTACCTCAGTTTTGTAGCAAGCAGTATGCCTCCCAAAATGGTCCCCAAAAGAGGGGTGGGAGCTCTGTGTCCCGTGATGTACTCCAAGAAAAAGATTTTACAGGTAAGCTGTATTAAAAATCTCTTTTTCTTTATCGTACATCACGGGACACAGAGCGGCATATTCATTACTATATGGGATGTCCCAAAGCAATGCTTACAATGAGGGGAGGGAGAACATCTTCCTAAGACAAAAGGATTTAATTTAGAGATATACTCAAATCATAATAAATCCAACTTAGTTGAGAAAAAATAAATTTTTAAATTTAACTCAAAAGGGAGCCCCCCGGAATCCGAGGGTCTCAAACTGCAGCCTGCAGCACTGCCTGCCCAAAGGCTGTATCCGTATTCCTTCTTACGTCCAACTGGTAGAACTTTGTAAACGTGTGGACAGAAGACCAGGTTGCCGCCTTGCAAACTTGAGCCATAGAGATCTGGTGGCGTGCTGCCCAGGAGGCGCCCATGGCCCTAGTAGAATGAGCCTTTAATGATAACGGAGGAGGCAACCCTTTCAAGCCGTAGGCCTGAGTGATTAACTGTTTAATCCACCTTGAGATGGTGGATTTTGCAGCTGCCTGCCCCTTCTTGGGCCCATCCGGTAAAATGAACAACACATCTGTTTTCCGGATTTTCTCTGTAGCTTTAAGATAGGCCTTCATGGCCCTGACAATATCCAAGGTATGCAGCAACCCTTCCTTTCTGGAAGTAGGTTTAGGAAAGAAGGATGGTAATACCAAATCCTGGTTTAGATGAAAACTGGATATAACCTTCGGTAGGAAGGAAGGATGAGGGCGGAGAACGACCCTGTCCTTATGCAAAATAAGATATGGTTCCTTACAGGATAAGGCTGCCAGTTCCGATACTCTTCTGGCGGAAACTATGGCGACCAAAAATACCAACTTCCTTGTCAGTAAAACCAAAGGAATTTCAGCCAACGGCTCAAAAGGTTGTTTCTGTAAACTTGACAGAACAAGATTTAGATCCCACGGACAAAGCGGGGATTTAACTGGAGGATTAATACGTAAGACCCCTTGAAGGAAGGTCTTAACTAGCGAGTGGGTGGCCAGCGGCCGCTGAAACCACACTGACAGAGCTGAAATCTGTCCTTTGATTGTGTTTAATGCCAGTCCTTTATCCACTCCTAGCTGGAGAAAACTTAATACTCTATCGATGGTAAACTTGCGAGAAAGCCATCGCTTGGACTCACACCAGCCTACATAGGCCTTCCAGACCCTGTAATAAATCACCCTAGAGACCGGTTTCCTGGCTCTGATTAGGGTAGAGATTACTTTCTGAGACAGACCTCTACCCCTGAGAATCAGGGATTCAGCTTCCAGGCCGTCAAATTTAGATGCCGTAAGGCAGGGTGGAGGATCGGACCTTGCGATAGCAGGTCTGGCCGTAGAGGAAGAGTCCAAGGGTCTCCCACTACCATTTTCAGGATTAGTGAATACCATGCCCTTCTGGGCCATGCTGGAGCTACCAGGATGACTGGTATGTGCTCCACCCTGATCCTGCGCAGCAGGCGGGGTAGTAACTGGAGCGGGGGAAATACATAAAGTAGTTTGAACTGATGCCAAGGGCAAACCAGCGCATCGGTTCCGCAGGCCATCGGATCCCTTGAGCGGGATATGAACCTGTCTAGCTTCTTGTTGAGTCTTGATGCCATGACGTCCACGTCCGGCACTCCCCATCTCTGGCAGAGTGTCTGAAAGACCTGTGGATGTAGAGACCATTCCCCCGGCAACAGAGTCTGGCGACTTAAAATCCGCCTGAAGGTTGTCCACTCCTGGAATAAATATTGCCGATATGCAGGGTACATGAGCTTCTGCCCATAGGAGAATCAAGCTCACCTCTCTGAGCGGCTTGACTCTTGGTTCCCCCTTGGTGATTTATGTATGCCACTGCCGTGGCATTGTCCGATTGAATTCTCACCGGGAACCCCTGCAACTTGGACGTCCAAGCCCTGAGGGCTAGTCGAGCAGCTCTGAGCTCCAAGATGTTGATGGGCAACTGCTTCTCTGGCTTTGCCCAAGTGCCTTGGCGAGTGCAACCATCCAAAATTGCTCCCCAGCCTGTTAGGCTGGCGTCTGTGGTTACTATCTTCCAAGCCACTGGGCTGAAAGACTTCCCCTTCAGTAGATTCTGAGGGTCTAACCACCAACACAGACTTTGTCGGACTCTTGATGAGAGCGGCAAAGGGATGTCTAAGGCCTGTGGCCTCCTGCTCCAGGCTGACAGGATGGCTGCCTGCAGGATGCGAGTGTGGCTCTGGGCGTACGGTACCGCCTCGAATGTGGCCACCATCTTGCCTAGTAACCACATACATAGGCGAACAGTTGGTTCCTTCTTGCTTAGAACCAGTAGAATTAATTCCTTTATGGCTTTGACTTTTATCAGAGGCAGAAACACCCTCTGTTGTTCTGTGTCTAATCTCATGCCGAGATATTCCAACTGCCTTGTGGGCTGGAATGCTGATTTTTCTCGATTTAGGACCCAGCCAAACCTCTCGAGGTACTGAACTGTGAGGGCCACTGCTCGTTCCAAGCCAGGAGACGAGTGATCTATGACTAGGAGGTCGTCCAGGTATGCTAGGATCGTGACCCCTTGAATCCTTAGATTGGCTAGGATTGGAGCTAGGACCTTCGTGAACACCCGGGGGGCCGTAGCCAACCCGAAGGGAAGTGCCATGAATTGGAAATGACGTAGAGCCACCGAGAAGCGTAGAAATCTTTGATGTGGCTGGTAAACTGGAACATGAAGGTAAGCATCCTTTATGTCTATGGATGCCATAAAATCGTCCTTCTGAAGTGCGGCAACTGCTGACCGCACGGATTCCATCCGAAATGAGCGGACCTTTAGGTATGCATTTACCATTTTTAAGTCCAAAATTGGCCTGACATCGCCGTTGGGCTTTGGGATAATGAATAGGTTGGAGTAGAAACCTAGCCCCTGTTCTTGGACTGGTACCTCTACTATTACCTCCTGAGAGAGTAGATGATTCAATGCCGCTATTAATGCGGCTCCCTTCTTCGGATCGTTTGGTACTCTTGACTCCTGAAAATGAGGAGGAGGAAACTTTAGGAAGTCTAGTTTGTAGCCTGTAGCCACGGAGGACCGTACCCATTTGTCGGGAATGCTGGCCTCCCAAACCTCTGTAAAGAGACGCAGTCTTCCCCCCACCTTCGAGGGTGGGGGCGCCCCTTCATAAGGCCGGCTTGGGGGCTGGCTTTGCTGGCTTGCGAAACCACTGCTTCTTGCCTGCGCCGGCCTGTCCCTGCGATTTGTTAAAATTTGATCTTGCAGGAGGCCGTCGATACTGTTTGGTATTGGAGGGCCCCTGCCCAGGGGAGTACTGTCGTTTAAACGCAGGCCCCCGAAACTTCTTCTTGGTGGGCAAAAGAGTACATTTTCCGCTTGAAATGGTCTGGATGTATTTGTCCAGGTCTTCTCCGAAGAGTCGTCCTCCATGGAAGGGGAACCCTACCAGGAGCTTCTTGCATGGGGGCTCTGCCTCCCAGCTCTTTAACCATAAGAGTCTTCTCATATGGATAAGGGATAACGATAAACGTGACGCTTGCTGGATCGAATCCTTAATCGCATCTACCGTAAAGCGTATGGCCCTAGGGACGTCCGAAAATTCTTCTGCCTGCTGGGCAGGAATAAGTTTAAGCATCTGCTTAGCTTGATCCGATAATGCTTGCGCAACCCCAATTGCAGCCACCGCTGGCTGCACTACTGCCCTTGCAGTAGTGAAGGAGGTTTTAAGTAGCGTTTCCAAGCGTTTATCAACCGGATCCTTGAACACCTGTATGTTTTCTACAGGGCATGTTAAAGATTTGTTAACACATGAGATGGCTGCGTCTACAGCCGGGGCTGCCCATCTCTTGGAAAATTTCTCTTCCATAGGATATAAGGCAGAGAATCTCTTTGGTGGTACAAAGATTCTATCTGGCTTGGCCCAATCTTGGAACATAACTTCCTCTAGTAGAGGATGGATCGGAAAAACCGCATTGGTTTGAGGCACTCTTAGTGAGCCCAAAGCTGAGACCGTTGATACTTGGAGATCTGGTACTGGCAAGTTGAACGTCCTATGGACCAAGTCTGTTAAAACTTGAACCCACCAGCTCTCCCCTTGGGAGGCTGCGCCAGACTCCTCCGTACCCGGATCCTCGATCCCTGAACCTACTTGGTCCTTGTCCAAAAGGTCTTCCCATTCCCCTGCGGAAGGGACCTCCTCATCTGAGGGTTCACGCTCGGGCGACGGAGATCTATTCCGTTTTCTGCCCCGCATAGCCTTGGCTATCATTTTTTCCATTCTTTTTTCCATCTCCTTTAGAGAGGTGGACAGTACCTCGTCCGTGACCACCCTAGGGTTGGACTGACCCGTGCCAGCTCCAGCCCCAGATCCCGATGGTCTCACCAAGGCTCCTTCTGGGGAAAGTAGCGGTAAGACTTTGTCCGAGACCCCGGACCCTCTGGGGGAATCCCCACCTTTTGTACCCTCCGAACCAGATGCCATGGTACAATACCGAGGTACGCCCGCTACTTAATGGTGTTTGGGAAAATAAATAGTTGTTGCCCAAAAAACCCTTTCTGGGGAAAAAAATGCTTTTCCTTATTAATCTTGGTTTGTTCTTTTTTTTTTTTTTTTTTAAACCAAAGAAAGAAAAACCATTCTGTCCCCCTTTAGTAGTATTTGCCAAAAAAAACTGCTGAAAAGAAAAAGAAACCCTATCTTTAGGGTGAAAAAACAGTCTTTTAGAAGACTGTAATACTCTTCTTTGGCCACTGTGTGTCCTCGGCGCCCCACTCTGCCGCTCTGGTCCTTCCTCTCTCAGTTCCAACACATCACTGAGCTGGGAACTTTTCTGGAAGGGCCGCCCCTTCCTTTTACCTACGGGCCCGCCCTTCCCCTTCAGAAAAACGGCGCGAAATTGTGCCCATATCACGGGGACGCCCGCCGGCGGGGGGGGAGGGGGGTGGGGGGAGGCCACACACGAGGAGGTCAGAGGCCGATCCTGCCGTCCAGGCCAGGATCCACAGAGCGGCCTTATTTTTCTGCAGCAACCGCCTGGACCTCTCTGAGCAGGCTTGCAGGTAAGAGCCTTCACTCCCTCTACATAAGAAACCTCAATAGATTCCCAGGGGCTTCTCTCAGAGAGAATTGTCACTATACACACAGGCCCTTTTCAATGCTACTAGCACCAGTTGTAATACTACCAGGGAGGTCACAATTATGGGGAATATACACATATAGAGTCATCCTATCCCAAGATATGTGACTCACCTTGCCAGATGCAGCGCATAAACCATAGGCCTGTCCCGCTGTGACCTTCCCCCAGACAAAACCTGCTGCGAACCAAGTTCCGCAAGTTTCCCCTTCACTTACCTGCTCCATGCCGCAGGACTTTGCACAGCAAGAGGTCCAATCTTCCCCCATCTCCGTGGGGCGTCTAGACCTTCAGGCCCTGGGTTCCTATGAAGGATCCACTGTCCTGGGCCCATATAGCACCCTGGCAACAGAAACATTAGGCCCCCAAAGGTTTCTAAGTTCTGGGCCCAGAGTCCAGCTCTCTGTGACAGAAAGCATTATGGGCTATACCCCAATGGTTTGGGGTCCGGTTGCTGACCACTTTAGCACTGAGGCCTTTGGACAGAACCAGTTAGCCCACCTTAATCCCAAGGATGTGGAGGCAAGCTAAACCATGACCAACACCTAAGACACTGGCGTAAAAACTGAGGTACTCCTCCTATGGGAGGGGGTTATATAAGGAGGGGCACTTCCTGTTTTTGAGATTGCCAGTGTCCATCACCTGAAGGTACTCCATATAACCCATATAGTAATGAATATGCCGCTCTGTGTCCCGTGATGTACGATAAAGAAAGTAACGTTTTTAGGTGGAAGCAGGATATGCCTCCCCGAAGAGATGAGTTTTCAGGAATTGTCTGAAAAGTAGCCAGAGTAGGAAACAGATTGGGGTAGGGTGTTCCACAGAATGGGAGAGGCTCTAGATAGGTCCTGGAGGCGAGGTGAGAAGGGAGCTAGCGAGCAGGAGGTCTTGGGAGAAAAGAAAACAATTTGGTTGGTATTTTGAGACTAGTGATGAAGCTGGGGGAAGAAATGTAAATGGCTTTGCAATATGGTGTTAATATCTTGAATTTAGTTGGGTAAGCAGAAGCCAGTGGAGGGATTGGCATAGAGGGATAGCAGACACTGAATGGTAGGTAAGGTGGATGGAGTGTGGCGGCAGCATTCATGATGGACTGAAGTGGGGATAACCTATGTTTATGTGAAAAACTATACAGCACTTGCCTCACCACACCTGATCTATATCCGTGTTAAAACAAGTGACTAAGTGGACCCTTCTGTGTTATTGTATTCCATAATTGAATGTGTGACTCCTGAGCCAATATAAATTTCATGAAAAAGTTCATATAAAAAAAAAACTCAATATGTTGACTGAGATCAATTATAAATAAATATTGACTAATAAACCTATAATTAATGTGATATTTAGTGACTGGTAAATAAATTAATAGGTAAAACAACATTTTAAACAAATGCACAGTCTATTAAAGTGCTCTTGTGCTCCAACGGTGGCTTTACTCTAGTGAGGCTATGTGGTTCCGCACTCAGATAGGATGGACTCCTCTACCTTTACGACAAAGAGCTTTTAGCTGTCCACAGAGTACTGCCGCTGTGGTAGCTTGCCTCCTATGACCGCGCTCCTGGACCAAGGTGTGCAGGCATATAATATACAAAGAAAAAGGTCTGGTGCAAGATCCTTAAATATTTTTATTCGACATGGGCATCTTACAAGACCCTACAAGGTTTGTGTCAGACGCAAAAAAAAATATATAAAAAAATGTTGTTGTCGAATTACACCAATACGTTGACTATCCTACACCAACGGTGGGGAAGCCATGACTGTAGAAAAACCAAATTTTGAAGGAATAAACTTAAATAATCACTTACATTTGCAGGTTATTGTAAGATGCATGTCGAATACAAATATATAAGGCCTCATACACCCGACCGGTTTTCCCGTTGGGAAACTGCCGGGAAAACCGTCCTTGTGTATGCTCCATCGCAGTTTTCCCGACAGGAAAATCGCCAGGAATCCCAGCGGGGAAAATGAGAACATGTTCTCTTTTTTTCCGCCAGGATTATTGGCGTTTTTTAAGCTGGCAGTTTACATATGGGGAAAACCTGCGGTGGAGCATACACACGGCCGGGTTGCCAGACCAAAGTTCTCATGGCAGTTTTCCTGCCGGAAAACCCAGCCGTGTGTAGGGGGGGGAAAAAGCTATAGAGCAGGTTCTTGTGGTTTTTTCCCGGCGGACTTTTTACCGCTGAGAAAACCGATTGTGTGTACAAGGCATCACATCATGAGGAGCCTTTTCTTTGTATATTATATGCCTGCACACCTTGGTCCAGGAGCGCTGTCATAGGAGGCAAGCTACCACATAAAGAGAAGACTCAAACATCCACAGAACAGATAAACTGTGATGTATAAAATTGCAGCAGGTACTCTGGACTGAAGAGCAAAAATCTGAAAAATATTCAGCTGTAGCAGGAGGCAGTTTGCTGACTAAAGGGCTGGATGAGCATCTGCAGGCAACAGTGAAGCATGGTGGGGGTTCCTTGCAGGTTTGGGGCTGTATTTCTGCAAATGCAGTTGGAGATTTGGTCAGGATCGAAGAATGCAAAGAAATTCAGGCAGATACTTATGCATCATGCCATACCATCAGGGAACCGTTTGATTGGCCCCAAATTTATTCTGCAGCAGGACAATGACCCCAAACATACAGCCAATTCCATCAAGAACTATCTTCAGCGTAAAGAGGAACAAGCCGCCCTGGAAGTGGTGCTTTGGGCCCCCCACAGAGCCCTGATCGACATCTAGTCTGGAATTACATAGAGAGACAGAAGGATTTGAGGCCACCTATATCCACTAGAAGGATCAGTGGTTAGTTCTCCAAGATCTTTGAAACAACTTACCAGCCAAAAACTGCGTGCAAGTGTACCTAGAAGAATTTATACCGTTTTAAAAAAGGTAAAAAAAAGTAGTCGCACCAAATATTAAATTAGATTTTTTTTCTTCTATTTACTTTTTATTTTGTGAATTGATAAAAAAAAAAAAAAAAAAAAATACTTTTTTCACATCTGCCTAAAACTTTTGACGTCTTAACATATTATTTAGTTACCATGTATTCACGGATAATTTATGATAAAGCAATACATAGATCGTTTATTTTGTACAAACAAGGCTCTCTTGGCATTATTTTGCAGAACATTATTTTATTTTCTATGCAATCTGTAGACAAAAGATGTAACAAAAAGGAAGCAAAAATACCCAGCAATTGTTCCTGTGGCTAAAGTGGTCTATTCTTAAAATTTGTCCTATTTAGAACTACACTAAAATGATGTTTGTATTACAAAGCATGACGTTATTTACACATGAAATAAAAGCAATTTTCCAGCATTGCAAAATGTTCTTTTATGGGTCACTAAAAAATTAGCCACTTGCTTAAATAACCAATTCGACTTTGAAGTAAGCTGTTCATACTTATGCAGTGGTTTTACTAGCTGCATCTAAGAAAGTCTGAATCTGAAGGTGACAAATCCACTTGCATCCAGATCCCTCAAAGTGAAAGGCATGCTGATCTAGGCCTCCCAATATAAACATTTCTTCTGCTTGATATAGAGACAGAGAAGATGACACTTCCATCAGTCATAGCTATTGTGAACCATTTATCAGAAACTTGTTGTACTGACTGATAATCTTAATAAGTGGGCTCTCGGTTCTTATCAACTGGCAGGGTAAACATACAATAAAGCATGCTTGTTTGAAAGCATAAAAACACTAATATATTCTACATGGCTTGCATTTAAGCAGAAGAAAAAGGCTGAAAGCCAAATAAAGATCCATTATGCTCAAATACGATTTGGCATTATGCACACAAATCCCCAAGAGTAAGCCAGTCACAATTTTCCTAACGAGAATCAATCAGCTTAAAATTCAAATGTCAATACGACATCTTTCAAATTAGCATATCTAGCCGGCTGCGTGATTTAACCTTTTCGTACAACATCAAGGATTAGGTCCCTAGTGACTAGCAGAAACACGCCAGATTTTACATAGCGCTGCCATATAACACACACTGATTAAATGGGCTGGTGTAAGACTGGATAACAGAACATGTTCCCAAATAATTCCTCAGAAGTCAAAAGGATAGTCTGCGTGTTTACATCTCCCCTAACACCTCTTATTATTATAGATGGAATTGCTAGACTGTCAACAGTAGTAGCAAGATATAATGGTGCAGTATTAAAGAGCGCCTGTTATCTATGCATTACACAACAGTATCCAGCAAACAATTTTGTGACAATCTAATGTTTCTGAACTGAAAATAACTCCAGTAACAATGCTATTGCACTTGCGGATGCAATCTTTATGTGGCTCATAGCCATGCAGTAGTTAAAGAAAAAAGGAACATAATCAACAGAAAACCAACTAAACAAGAGGAAAAGAAAAACAAACAAACATTCTATTCCAAGTACAAGCACCCTGCAGAACATTGGCTGGAAATGCATAAAAAGGTAGGCAAGCCATACATTTCTACTAGGTAGAGGACAAACTGAAAATTGCCAAGATTGTGCTGTGTAAGTGATGCAGTGTACAAAAAGTTAGCACATTCTTTTAAGGGCGATTAACCACTTAACCCCCGGACCATATTGCTGCCCAAAGACCAGAGCACGTTTTGCGATACGGGACTGCGTCGATTTAACTGACAATTGCGCGGTCGTGCGACGTGGCTCCCAAACAATATTGGCATCCTTTTTTTTCCCACAAATAGAGCTTTATTTTGGTGGTATTTGATCACCTCTGTGGTTTTTATTTTTTGCGCTATAAACAAAAATAGGAGCGACAATTTTGAAAAAAAATTTTATTTTTTTACTTTTTCCTATAATAAAATATCCCCCAAAAATATATATAAAAAAAATATATTTTTTCCCTGGGTGTGTTCTTACTGTGGGGGGGTGGCCTCACTAGGGGAAACACTGATCTTCTGTTCATACATTGCATGAACAGAAGATCAGCTTTTCTCTCCCTGACAGGATCGGGAGCTGTGTGTTAACACACACAGCTCCCGGTCCCCGCTCTGTAACGAGCAATCGCCGGGCACCCGCACGGGAGTCACGGACGAGCGGGGGGCGCGCGCGCCCCTAGTGGCCGCAAAGAGAGCGAATGTATAGCTACGGGCTCTCACCCAGGAGAGCCGACCTGCCGCCATATAATGACGGTGCGCGGTCGGCAACTAGTTAATTTGTCCCTTGAAAAGGAACACTTGCACTCCACACAATGTTGTAAATAGTATTGCAACTACAAGATCTGTCAATCTACTGTAAGGCTGATGCTACATTACACCATTCTAAATCATTTCAAATCTGGCTTTGTTTCAGACTTTGATTTACTGCAAATGGATAATGTTCATCTACACTCAAAACTGGAGGGCTCTCTGACCTCCTATTTGCCTTGAAGACTGCAATCAGAAGAAAGCAGTAGCCTGTGCTCTTACAAGGTCAAAAGCATAATGTTCAAGGTCACTTTTTACTACACGACTCCCCAACCACCCACCAATGTTATGCTGTGAAGAATTCATTGGAAAGAGCACAACACCACCGTTTGATTTTGTATAGCAATGTAATGCAACCTGTTACCAATCAAGCTCTTTCGCCGTTAAAACGACAAACGCTGTACATTTTGGAATGCCTTAGCTCAAGACATTTTTCTTTCCTTTTTAAAAAAAAGATTTCTGAATTTAGAGAAAGATTCTAGAGGGACATGTCTACTATGAAAACACAATTTTTCCCTTACTGAAAACCAGAACTTTCTAAGAAGCTTCCTGGTACCTGAGGTGGCATAGTCTACCCTCTATACAGATTTTAAAAAAAAAACACATAAGTCAATAGCATAGGAGAATAGATTAGAAAAGTCAATTGTTAGTATATAAACAGACACTTACTAAAGCGTGCCTAAACCAAATGAAAAAAAAAAAAAAAAGTGCGATATCGTAGCTCCATTATCCTTAGATGTGGTAGCTGTACTAGTTTTATTCCGCCCCTTCAAATTTTTTCCTGGTGATCCACTCTTTCGGTTTCTTCAGGTCTTTGCTCATTAATACCAGGGCACCACCTGCCTGGAGCCTGCATGGGTTTTCTCTGGGTAGTAGCAGGTTAATTGGCTTCTTTCTAAGTTGGCCCTAGTATGAATGCGAGGTAGGCAACTTAGAGTGTAAGCTCCTTGTGGCCAGTGACTGATGTGAATGTACAATATATGTATGTAAAGCGCTGTGTAAACTGATGGCAAAATACAAGTACCTATAAAAAATAATTCACCGTCTATGGAGTAAGCCATCATTGTCACACAGGCTAAACTTGTATGCCTTTGTACACAGTGGATTGCTGGCATTGGTAGACAAGGATTGTTGTGCTTTCTTTTCAGCTTACAGGAAGTGACAAGGACACTGCATTTCTCACAAGAGAAACAAGTATTTTCTGTACTTGCTGAAAATGTTTTAGCCTAAAAAAATTAAAACAAATGCAAATCACCACATCTAAAGAGGTGTAAGCTGCAAATGCATTACATTTTTGGCTTTAATGAATGGCTTTAAACATGTACTGGATAAATAATGCAACGGAAACAAAAATCCTCCATTGTATCCCATGGAACGGCACAGCACCTGTTTGGTGTCATGTGTTGCACTCCGGCCAATTATACCATTTAATTTTTTTCCCCCCAAAACAAGCCAGTCGTGAAGAGTTTTTGCTAAATATACAATGGTCAAGCTGCTGTAGAACTACAAGACTCCAAAAACCATAACCTGGCAATGTGCAATCCCAGGGGTTCCAAGTGGAGTTTTAAAGATGCAGTACATATTTTTCCATCTTACATACAATGTGAATAGATAGGAGTCAAAAGAAAAAATACCTTCTTCATACATTTCTTCTTGTATATAAGCTTCAGCCCTGTCCTTAATAGCATGTATATTCTCAGGCTCCTTTTGCAGGAATTCTGTACACTCTCGAATGGCTTCATTGGACTGCTGATTCTAGAATAAACACATGAATATATATATGAAATCTACCATGCAGTTATGTGTAAAAATATAAATCCTACAAATACACACATAACTGATCAGATAAGAGTAGGAATTATGCCATTTGCGTGATCATGGTAACTGGACTTTCATTACACATTGTGGTTCTCATAATACACAAGGTGAACTCAGTTCAGAATTGGCAAGTCTGGAAAATGTATCCAGGTAGGTCTACAAAACCTAGAGGACAACCATTTCTTTAAAGGTCTCATTCACATGAGTAGGTTGGCCCGCACAGTATGAAGAACCATTTAACGGCTTCTCATTACTACTGGTTATTCATGGTTTTAATGTCATATATAAAAAAAAAAAAAAAAAACGCACAGTCCATTTGCCTTTAGTTAAATCAACCACAGAGTATCAGCAGGCGCAGGGAAGGTCTTTGGTGTTCCAGCTTGCAGCACTGAAAGACACACTATACTTTGGCCAGAACTAACTCATGGTTGTCATTGGGGGGGGTAACGTTCACTTCCGCTGCCCACCAATACATTGGAGGGTGGGCTAAATACACCTACTTCCTAGAAGTGAAACCTCCTCATGTGAAGACACAGATATACATCTCTCACCAAGTACATTATTCTCCTTTACAGCAGGAGAATGAAGATTGCAGCTGGCCTCCCTAGCCATCTACTGGGCCCTAGGCCTAGGTTGCCTTATAGATGGTCTGGCTCTGAATATCATGCATGTAGTCCTTATCCACATTACATTTTAGCTAATAAAATGAACTTGACCTGGATACAGAAGATTACCTTGCTGCTCCGACATACTGTATATAATATATATCTATATATCTCTATATCTCCATCTATCTATCTCGGGGGAATACGTTTAACCATGATTAGACCTATACAGAAGTTGTGCTACCTGGATCATAGAAGCCACCCTGCTCCTGGACTGATGTATGAAGAAGCTTTTCAATATCACACTGCCCAATATACTGTACACACCTGGTAATAACTATTTTGGTAGGGGGGAAATAAAAAAAAAATTCACAGATGGCAGACACAGGTAATACCACCCATGTGTTTTTACCTCAGTTAAGTGATAGGCATTTATTGTGGGGTTTTTTAAACAGATATGAAAAAAACACACACACACACACACACACACACACACACACAAACAGTACCAACAATGAATCTGAAAACTTACTTTTGAATAACAGTGACACCTACGTTCCTGAACTAGAGCAGAATAAAAGGGAACATCCGGTTCGGTTTTCAGCACTGTTCCATATTTACTGATGGCATCTTCATACCTGCAAGTAGATTTCTTCAAAATTATTTATGGCATAAAAACAAAATAGAAAGAATATAAAACTTTTATAATTTGCCATATTTTCCCATATCTTATAACAAAACATGGGGAATGGAGTTATATAAATACATAGGTTTCCTCTTTAAATACATAGGTTTCCACTGCAGCAAGAGATGAAAGCTCATGGTTAAGGAGTTATGCCCAACTTCCTTGCGGTTATTGCACAAAGTGAAGAATACACATGAGCTCTTGTAACAGTTTTCATAATAGACCACTCTGGGCTTGAAGATCCTGAGGATGTGGAAGCATCTCATTTAGACATTGTAGTCAGATACTTGAATTAAAATAAAAAGTCCAATTCAATGAATTTCACAGTCTTCTCTCCACTTTCCTGTTACAGTAGATGTGCATTAATCTGCAGCCCAACAAATAACAGATTCAGACCCATTGCTTTCAGTAATTCACCCCCAAAAAAACTGGGTTTTTGACTGATAAAATTCTCTTGTTGGAGTTCATTAAGGGACACGAGCCATCTGCAGGAGAATTAGATATGGACAACAAATAAAAAATAAAGTTGGTCAGCCAATGTACCCCTTCCCACTCCCACCATTATGCTCCAGTTTTGTGCAAAGCATGACTAGGAGTGAACATAAGACCAAGAGATAGGACCTTAATCTCAAAGATTTTTTTTGTTTTAGCAACTTAAAAACCCTTTCTCGGATGTTCTTTAGGGAACACAGGGCAAAAGAAATTCTGAGATACATGAGCTGTCTAAATGCAATGCAGTTGAGGTATGACAACACAGTAAGAGAAACACCAAACAAACCCATAGTGCAACAAGTTGAAACTTGGCTGCTTGCAGCTCAAAGAGCTATATTTGTAGCACTTTAGGTTTGAAGCTTGTTGAAACTGAGGTTTGAAAATCCAACTGATCAAACTAAGAGAAGAAGTGAACAAAAACAGATGGAAACCTTACATATTGGGAAGCAAATGCGAAATTCCAAAAAACCCACAAGGGACATAATGACCTTGTAAGATTGTGTGTTGACAGGAAAAAGGTTGAACCCTATTCTTAAAGGGGTTGTAAAAGGTAAAAAAAATCCCTAAATAGCTTCCTTTACCTTAGTGCAGACCTCCTTCACTTACCTCATCCTTTGATTTTGCTTTTAAATGTCCTTATTAATGTCCTTATTAATCCTCACGTCCTGTTCTCTACTTTGCAGATAGAGAAAGGAGCTGTGTGTTAGTGGGTGTCCTGACACTCCTGCTTGCCCCTTCCCCCCTCAAGAGGCTTTCTCCACACCAGGGAGAAAGTGTTGCATTACTGTGTTTAGTTACAGACAGAAGAACAGGAAGTTCTCAGAAGAAAAAAGGACATTTAAAAGCAAAATCGAAGGATGAGGTAAGTGAAGAAGGTCTGCACTAAGGTAAAGGAAGCTATTTAGGGAATTTTTTTTTTTTACCTTTACAACCCCTTTAAGCCTGGGTTCACACTATAGCAAACAGACATCACATGCGATTTGCATCCGCACTGCCGATCACATGCAATGTCTGTGCAGTGCCAATTCAGCCATACAGTTGTATGGCTGAACTTGCATAAAAAGGGTGCAGGGACTTTTCCCCGCACTGGAATGAGATCGCACGGGTGTTCACACCCATGCGATCCGATTCCAGTCTGAAGCCATAGTTCACATTGCGATCTGTGAACCGATCTAGGGGTGTCATTAACATTGTATTGACACCCCTAGTGGTTACCAGAGGGCAATGTGAACTGCCTATGGAAGAGATGCAATGTGGGAACCTGTGCTGGAATTGCGCTGGTTCACAAATCACTATAGCGTAAACCCAGGCTCAGATGGTGGTGGGAGAGGCAGGCTGACCCCTATGGGGGCCACAGGAAAGACAAGTTGGGAGTCAGTCATTGAACATGTGGCTCAGAGAAAAACTCAAACAGCTCAAAAAATGGAGGGAATCTCCCTTTGGATGTTTTAAAGTAAGACAAAGGGTGTCGAACATACAAAGTACTTGTTAAGTTGGAAGACAGACATCACCTTAGGGAAAGAGGAGGCCATAGGCCTCAAGACAACCTGGAAGATCTGGGCCATCTTGGTGGGTCCACAGAGAGTCTGCCCAGAGGTCAGAGTACCTGAAGACTGTGCCAGTTTGGTGCAATGAGAAATACTAATGCTCTCCATCTCATTTCTGCAGCACAAATGAGAAAGGACCGTCAGAGGAGGAAAGGAATAGATCATATTGTACCGACCCCAAGGTGTCCCCAGTGTATACACTGCCATGACTAAAGAATCCCTGGACCTCAAGTTAAACTTGTTTAGTTTTTTGTTGAATTCAAAAGCCAGGAGGGTCTATGTCCAACATTCCCCACCTGCCAAAGATCTTGAAACAACTCTGGGTGAAGAGACCACTCTACCTGTCCAGGCCTTGTTGACTTAGAAGTCCATCAACCAAAATTTTCCATGTCCGGAATGTGCACGACAGACAGAAAGGCCCCTTTCGCACATGTGACCATTCAGGTCCACCTCATACCAGTTCTATGGAGCGCCGGATGTCAGCTCCGCTAAATTCAGGACGGAAGGAAAAACCTACGTTAGACTTAGCGGTAACGGTATTTCTATGAACCTTCCAGGACGGCAGGCCTACTTCCCGCCCTATGTGGAGGGAAAGATAAGCTAAACGCTAGGTGGTAAGTACCTATGTTGAACGATGTCCTTTGTGAACCAGTCCTGGAAGGTTCGTATAAATACCATTACCGGTAAGTCTAACGTAGGTTTTCTCCCATCACCTTCCAGGACGGCACACCTGAGAGGATAATAAAGGAACCAACAGGCCTACTTTAGGGTGGGACCCCTGCCTGCAAGGCCTTTCTGCTAAATGTCAGATTTTGACATACCTCCACTCACTAGTGTGTGATGAAGGTATCCTAGCTGGATCATGTAACTGACCTGCAGGTCTGCTTCACCTATGCCCCTGCCTTCTCTTCGGATGCAGGATCTAGGTGGCATGGGCTCTTAAAGATAAAATCTGAGAGCCTGTGAATTTTTTAACATAGAAAGATTGACTGTGTCAACATTCTAGCAATCGTGGTCTACAATGTCTGTAACTGCTGCATAGGACCACCAAAAAGACTAATCAGAGATTTGTTCTGTTAAACAAGGAACTACTTTGGTCAACAAAAAACATCTGGTTTTAAACCACCAGTCTGTTCAGGAGAATGGTTTAGAAAAAGGCCTCCTGACAGACAATCTGTGTGGGTCCCCTTTTTATTTGCTTGCCATAGCCATGGTGAAAAGGAAAAAACCCACTTAAGCATAATAGATTAAGGGAAGCTTATTCCCTGGGCTCAGAGGACTGGACAGGTATGTAACCAACCAGGGTGTTAGGTGTGCTCCAGCACCTTCACAAGGAGGGGAGGCTCCCCTTCAGTCCACCTGCCCCCATCCATCCATCAGAATGCATGCACCTCAATTGTGGGGACACTCATTGTTCAGTGCCAGGACCACAGATCACAGGGTGCCTTGGGCGTGGCTCTGCGGCTCACACATGCACCCGCATACGCGTGCGAACAAAACCCCCGCCTCCAACGCACACTGTTAGACAGGTCAACGGTTGCTCCGCAAGCTGGTCGGCAAGTAGGCCCGGTCTCCCCCTGGGCACTCCCCAGGCTTTGTTGTTATGTAACCAAGCATATCCAACTTCTGGTTTTCTTCCCATCTGAATTCTGACATGTCAGATGTGAAAGTGTTCTATATCCCCAGGCTCCTTATAACCCTGCGGGTAGATGCATTAAAACTAAGCAGAAAGGAGCCTGGTAAGAACTGAGTAACTATTTCATAAATATCAGGTGTCCGAGAACATAATCCACTCCAAGCACCAATGAGTGTTAAGTTAAGCAGATCCCTACTACAGGGAATTAATTCTATAGTAGGAGTAAAAGACTAATATTGGTTAGTCACATCCAGTTCGTCCAAGGGGGCGACATGAATGATACATACCGAGCTGTAAACTTATCGGATTGGGTGAACCAGTCAGATAAGCTCTGATGCTGCATCTTCAAGCAAAAAACTCCTATGAGCATAACCCCTTAGTTCCTACTAAAAAATCATGATGGGTGATTTTATGACCTTCTTCCGGTGTCCTATAACCCTACTGGGTTCAGGTCTAGGGAATGTCTCTGGCATGCCCGAATGTAAAGGACCGAGTCAGAAATCCTGTTCCTTACATGTGCATGGAAAATAATGTCTGAAAGAAAAGTGACAAATATATAATATATGTTATATACACAGATATACAGGTCATAAATCTTGTATTTCTGAAGGGTAGCAAGCTCAAGCTTTATATGGAATACAAAACAGGAAGACACACCCAGCCTTCACTGTTGTATTTTCTGGTATACAGTCACCTGCAGAACAGAAAAGACACAAACCAAAACTTAAAATGCTTAATAGGTTAAGGTCATACATCCAACAGAAAGGACACTAGCAAATATGGTGTTTTTCTTCTGAGCAATTAAACACAGAAGACAGACACCTTCCACTGTTGTGTTTTTCTGATGTACAGCAAACTAAGGTAATAGATTCAAGACAGGAGGACAAGAACGACTTTGGTGTTGTGTATTCCTGATACCAAACGTAGTACGGTCATATAACCAACAGAAATTATACTAACACCTATTGTGCATTTCTGATGATCACGAAAATGCAGTCGCATAGCCAGTATGACAACAGAAAAGACACATGCGACCTCAGCTGTAATAATAATGGGAGTCTGAGGTGTGTGACTATACCACAGTAGTGGTAGCTGCTATTCTACTACTGCATAGGTCTGAGTAGGTGTAGCTGGCCCACACACAGGTGGCCTCCCAAGAATCTAAGGTCTTAACGAGCACAGACCCAGAGATCAATTACCATATTTATCGACCTATTGCGCGCACCGGCGTATAGCGCGCACCCCTGATCTGGACATGAAATTCCTGAATTTTTTATATTACTTACAGTTTTGGTGTCTTGCCCGGTGTCAATCGGCGGCCTTGTCCGGTCCAGCGTCCATCTGCGGCCTTCGTGGTGTCCTCCCCGCTTGTCCCGCGCTGTCTCTGAGCCGATCCCCGCGCTGTTTGAACGCTGCCGACCTATACCGAGCGCAGTACACTCGGGCACGCTTGGCTCCTCTCGCATAACCGCGAGGGGAGCCGAGCATGGTCGAGTGTACCCGAGTGTACTGCGCTCGGTATATGTCGGCGGCCGCATTCAAACACAGCGCGGGAAGTGAGTATCGGCGTATATCGCGCACCCACGATTTTGCCCTGATTTTAAGGGGAAAAAAGTGCGCGGTATACGCCGATAAATGCGGTAAGTCTCTCAGGAAGAGGTGATCACAATCTTGGCCTGGAGGCAATCAGACACCTGTAGGGCTTCACACTAAATACAGGCTAGTTTACGTAACTTTAGCATAGAGGTTTGCACCAGGAAACCCCTTAAATTAAGGGTTACAGGATAGAATTTTATGCTTCTCATACAGCCCACAGGTGGTTTGTAGCCCAAGCCACGAGAGGTTTTGATTAACTTTTACACACTGATAGATATAGCAGCAGTGCAAGGAGGAAATAATAGGTTGGAGCTTGTGGAGATGTTGGGTAAAAGTTTAGGAGGTAGGCTTTGAGGGGCTAAAAACCGCTAAATGCACCATTGTAAGCTACCTGCCAGATTCATAGCAGCTGGCCCTGACCCTTTAGGGATTGATGGAGTGGAAAACACCCTGGATTGTGCCTTGCTCAGCCCCCTATATACCTTGCTGAAGTTATTCTAGGGGCTTCTGTAATCTCCTCAGTGGCCTATATTGCCTTCAGGAGTCTATCCAGACCCTCTAGGGTGAAGGGGCGTCTCCTTAACTATGCATCCTCCTGAATCTGGTTTAACAGGTCCAGATCCAACTCCCCCTCTGAGCTGTGTTCTGGCCTGGCTTTCCATATCCTCCCCGTCCTCCTTTTCTTCCTCTACCTGGGCTAGAGGGAGTGATTGTGAGGGTGGGGGAAGGGCACTAGGTCCCATTCAGAAGAGGCTTTCCTGGGAGGATGTGCCTTCTCTAGGGATAAGCGCCTCTATGTCAGGACCTGACTGCCTGGCGGCTTCACGGAAAGCTTTGACTGTTGCCGGCATTTCTGTCTGCATAGATGAGACATCATCTCATCATTGCAGCAGCCCCCTTCCCTGCTAAATTATTAATGCATTTTTAGCAAAAGGGCTTTGAGTGGGAGTTTATCCTTACAGTACCCACATCTTTATTTTCATCTTTAGAGGAGCTATGCCCTGTAGCGGCAGGAGGTTGTTCATCTGGGGCCTCCTGGGTTCCGCTGGGGGGATTCTGTAAGACAAGAGATACAACACATATGCATAACATTACTCTGTCTTCCCCCAAGACTGCAGGCTTATACTGGGGAGGGGAAAGGGTAAGGTGAGAAGTGAAATCCAGTTCCTGTTCTGGCTGGCCTCGGGATCCCAGACCCCTAGAAGCCAGGACCACTCACTCCCTTTTCCTCCTCCCTTTTCAAGGGGGGGTTTGTACTCACCGATCCCCGACCTGGATCTGCCTGCAGTCGCATTTGCCTTCCCATCCTCTTATTCCATGAGGAGGTTGGCTGGGTCCTGGGCTGCTGGTACCGCTGGAGGGGCTGGTACAGCAAGCCGACCACTTCCACACCACTCTCCACGCTGTTTCCCGGCGTCCTAACACTTCCGGGTTGCACTGTGTCTTCGGCGCTGCCCACTTCCTGTGATGCGGTCGTGTTCAGAAAGAGGCTTGGAGCTCAGTGCTTCCTCCTAGGAAAAACCCGGAAGTGAAGAGAGCAGCTTAATGGCAGTGTTTTTGCATCACAGCGATGGCTCGCCCTCCCTGCGGCCAGAGCGCTGGTGCACGCCTGGGGCGACCTGTGAGAAGGACAAAGCCTACAGGTTAGTTCAGCCCTCCCCGGCCTCCCTAAAACCTGTCTCAACAGGGGTACCATTAGACCCTCCCCGGTCTTTAGGTCTATAAAACAAAACAAACATGTCGCTGTGTTCGGGAGAAACACAATCAATACTGGGGATCAAGGGGAAGGGTGAGGACTTATAACAAGCTGTCAATTGATTGTGTTTCCTGTGGGGAGGAGCCCTCATCTCAGGTGTGCCGTCCTGGAAGGTGATGGATGGAAAATTGTTTTCTCCTATCTGGCAGATGCAATCAGATGAAAAATGGACAGGCGGATCCATTTTTATCCAATCCCCCATAGCGGAGAGCAAAGATCTGACAAGTCCATCTCTCCACAGTGAGCCGAGACAGACCTGTCAGCCGGCGGCTCAGTGGGGATCAACGGATCGATCCCTGCTGAGCAAGCAGAGTCCATCAAAACAGACATGTGTGAAAGGGGCCTAAAGCTCCTTGCAAAAGACAAAAATCTGGTTGGTTTCAATTTGGGCTGCAAGACTTCTAGCTCTTCCTAATGGTTGATGTTTCAATGTACAGCACTTCTATGGCATCTGAAGAAAAGGAGAGAGCAGCACCATTCTGAGTGCAGTATGTAATAAACGATTTAATGGAGTTCAAATAAACTCACACGTAGGCAGTATTTAACAGGCGTATATGAGATTCTTTTGCTCCCCTTATGACCGGCTGGGCAGTGGTGGCGTGTCAGTACCTGGCAGCTCCAGTGGTTTCTGCAGCTTCGAGGCTGGATGATGTCCAGTTGCCCGACGAAGAAGCACGTATGCTCCAAAAACGAGCTGCTTAAACCACGCCCCCTGTCCATCAGTGCCGACATCATCCAGTCTCGGAGCTGCGGAAACCACCACAGCGGGCAGGGACTGACACCACCGCTGCCCAGTAGACATCAAGGCAACCGGAACTGATAGTAAGCCGTGTCCCATAGACACGGCCATAACAAAGCCACCACCCGGCTGTCATTTGTCTATAGGCCGGCCATTAAGTTGTTAAGAGAAGATAAAGACACCATTACATAGATTTAGTCCTCATTTTTGACATCAGTGGTGTCAACAGGTCTTACCTTCCTTCTTTTATGAGTTCTTCAGCTGCCTGGATCTGTTTATTTAGCTTCTTGACTTGCTTGTAGTGTGCAAAGCAATTTTTGTGATCCGGATCAAGTTTCAAACATTCCCGAATTTCACTATTTAATGTACATTTAGGGAAAAGTTAGTATTTAACAAATGGAATATGTTAAACTTAAAATAAACTAGCTAAACATACACTTGAAATCCATGTAAAAAAAGTTAGTTTCACCTGCCATAGGTTCTCGATATTTCTGCCAGAGAGCACAACCAGAACGTTGAACTCCACTGCAGTAGTAACACAACAAGGTCAAGAATACCATAATAGATTTGTGCTGCACCAAGCCCACAGTATCATTCTCCCACGTTTACACACTCTATTCAGGTGCTGGCAGACAGAGCACATCTCGATCTAAGGTACAATATAGCATACAAGTATTGCCGCATACTGTACTGAACACCATTGTGAAGTAATTGAAAGACAAGATTTAATTCAAATCCATGCCAATTATCCTTGCCCCTCTGGCATGTTTCACCCACACTGGGTTTAAACTAAGAGCAATTAAACACAAAAGTGGATGAAACATGTCAGAAACGCACGACCAATGGGTGGTGATTTGGGCTGAAGCCTATCTTTCACTTATTTTACACTGAGTTGAATATATTGTGCAGCGATACTTGTGTACAACTTGGTTAAGAACACACCCTAGCATGCTGAGTGGACAATGAAACAACAGTGGCTTACCACTGAATAGGCTTTTTGCTCCTTCCTCCTATCAGCGCATTCTCTGGATGAATACATATACTACAAAGCCCATATTGCCCTTCAAATCCTAGTGTGGGTGAAGATTTACAGAGAGAATACAGGACCGCAGTACCAGACTGGTAATTACATTATGGCCCAGCTTAAGTTTTGGAGATTTTTGTAAATGTCTACAACCCCGATTCCAAAAAAGTTGGGACGCTGTGTAAAATCTATATAAAAACAGAATGCAATAATTTGCTAGTCTCATAAACCCATATTTTATTCAAAATCAATTAAATTTTTTTCAGTTTATACATTTGATAAGGTAATTTTGAAACTGATGGCAGCAACACATCTCAACAACTTTGGGACAGGGAAAAGGCGTAAATTGCAAAGACTTTAAATATATCATTATCTATAGTACATCAAAAGATTCTGAAAATCTGAAGAAAATCTATGCGCAAGGGACATCATTTTGTAAAGTAATTTTTCTCCTTCACCGTTGTGCACTGATGCGCAGGGATGAGAAGGCACTGATGGGCACAGATTGGCATTACATCAGTGCCCTGATTATCTGTACAGATCTCTCCTGTGAGGAAATGACGCTGATCGGCTCTCCTCACGCTGTCAGTGTGAGGTGAGGAGAGTCGATAACCGCCATTTCCTTGTTTACATGCAAACATGCTGTAATTGGACACATGGGTAAAGGGTTGCGTCATTGGCGACATCATATGACATCCCAGAACAGAGCACCCCGTATAAACAAATGACAGCGGGCAGGAGTTAAAGTGGTCTGTTGCAAAGTGGAACACTGTTGTGGTCAGGCAAATCAAAATTTGACAACCATGGCCACCGTGTCCTGCAAGCTAAAGAGGGAACTTCCAGCTTGCCATAAGTGCTCAGTTCAAAAGCTAATCTCCAGCAACTGGTCTCCTCAATTCTCAGACGTTTAGGGGTGTTAAAAAAAGAGGGGATGCTGCACCATGGTAAACATGGCCCTGTCTCAACTTTGAGTTGCAGCAATTATTTTAAAATCACCAAATTTTTTTCCCTAAAATTGTATATTTTCTCAGTTTAAACATTTGATGTTATGATATGTTATTTATTTTTTCGATTGAATAAAATATAGGTTTATGAGATTTGAAAATCATTGCATTATGTTTTATGTAGATTTTTTACAGTGTGACAACTTTTTTGGAACTGTGGGTGCAGTTCCTACTTAAGCATTTAACCTCTTCAATACTGCTCTATATTTATGTGCCCATACATGGTGTGATTATTAGTCGCAAAAGGTTTTCTTAGATCAAGTTATCAATAATCAGTCCATGCGTTGTTTGCCACTGCATTCTAGAAATACCGAGACAATTGCCAGGGTGAAAGATATGGCTGAACAAGGACCACATTACATGTGGTTATTCAAGAATTGTGTACAGTACCTGTTGCAAGATTGGGCTACAGTAGCCAAGTGGCCCATTCTTATGAATGGTCACCTTAGAATGAAAATGTACTCTTGTTAATGTCCATAAGTTTAAAGCTTGATAAAATGCGACTACTACACTTACAAACCAACTTAAAGTATGTTTAAAACAAAGCTGCAGGCATAATCTTTCATCGTTCTAGAACGAGAAAGGAAAGGTTTACTGTAGTTGGGCTTTATGTGCCAAGCCCATTAAAATAGCTCATGAAATCTCTTTGGTTACTCTGACCAACACCTCCACCCTCTCTTTCTCCCACGACTTTGGCTGTAAAGAAACAGTATTGCAAGTCTTACGCAGGAAAACACTAGTAGATTTTCAAAGAATGTGTATATGAAAATGTTGTTCAAAAGTTATTTAAAAAAAAAAAAAAAATGTGTTAGTTCAAGAACATTTTCCATCCTGCTCCTTCAAACTGTTTCTACCACTGTAGATGAAACCAACATTGATTTGACCCCACTAATGACAAGAAAATCAAACAAACATTCTAAAATTAAAAATTCTACCAGTGCAGGGGTTTCCAAACTATAAAAATAGGGGGCCGGTTTAATGTCCTTCAGACTTTAGGAGGGCCAGACTGTGGCCAGTGGGAGTAGAAAATTACATAATGCCTGTGGTCAGTAGGAGGAGAAATTGTGCCCCATATTGGGTATTATGGACAGGAATAATCCTCTATTAGTGTCAGTGAGTGGAATAGTGTCTAATCATTAATAGACGGTGAAAGAAAAATGTTTATAAAAAAGAAAAAGGGGAATAGTGCTTCATATCTGGGGGAGGAATTCTCAAGGGCCAGATAAAGGCATACAAAAAGGACCACATCTGGCCAATGGGCTGCAGTTAGAAGACCACTGTACTAGTTTATGACCAGCTTTACTTTGTATAGCCTACCTAAGTGACATTTCATGGTCCCCCAGCTCATAGTATATAAGGCTGACTTTGTAAAAGGCTCCAGTGTTATCACTCTTTAGTTTAGAGGCAGATTTCAGGTCAGTGATGGCTTTTGCAGGCTCCCCCTGATTGATGTAGCACTCAGCTCGCAGTTCTCGAACCTCTGCATCCCACACACACGTCTATAGAAAAAATAAAATAAAAATCTCTTTATTCACTTATACAAAGTACTTGCAATGCCTTTGTGTGGAGCAGCAAGATGGCTCAATGCAATATTGGAAAACAAATACTGCCCCTTCCTAACCTGCAAGCAGTTACTGTAATTTCTGAGAATCAATAAGAAACACTATCAGAATAAGACCTGCAGTAAACATTCAGGCATAAACAAAAAGCAACGATTGCAAAGAATTTCTGCGTTTCAACTCCTAAAACGCTTAGGTCTATTAATCAAATGTTCATTGCCTTTACTGTGGCAACACATGCTATCTGATGTTCTAGATTCAGGCTCAACTGTCAGACTTATTACAATGTAATTCTTTGGATTTTTAAAATAATTAGAGCACAGAGTACTTTGTCCTTCCTACTACATCAAAAAACAAAAAAAACACACAACTCAGACCAGAGAATTTATAAAAACTGGAGCAGCTGTGCATAGTACTCAAAAATCAGCGTCTATCTTCAGCATGTTCAGGTAAGCTTTGAAAATAAAAAAAAGAAGATAGAAGCTGACTGGTTGCCAGGAACAGCTACTCCAGATTCTTGCTGCTCCAGTTTTCATAAATTCCCTCCAGATTTTTTTTTTTTTTTTATAATGCACAAGATAACAAGACATAAAATACACAATCTTTTACATGGACAGCAGGTATGCCACACCTGGAGCTTAAATTTGCAAAGCAGCAAGATCTTTACTCGTAACCACTTGACCTCTGGAAGATTTGATCAGTGATCTGCCTTGTTTACATAGGCAGATTGCCATTCTGCCTATGTACTGAACAATCGGCGGGTGCCGGGGAACAGAGTCCGCGGTACCCGCCACTGGGCTCCCACTGTGTGTGATCACAGTGGGAGCGAGGCACCGGCAGCTTGCGCCCTACCCAGAAAAGATGGAACACATACATACATGTGATCCTGCACACAGGTGCCACCCTGTAGCAGTAAAAAAAAAAAAAAAAAAAAAACTATCACTTCTGTTTTTCAAATGAGGTTTGTTAAAACATTTCTGGGTGTATGTATAATTGTTTTAGAAGATAATTCAAAGTGTGTGTGTGTTTTTTTTTAACACAAATATCGGAAAGGTGTGGCATGTATTCAGCCCCCAAGAGTCAATACTTTGTAGAATTACAGAATTACAGCTGCAAGTCTTATTGGGCATGTCTCTATCAGCTTCACACATCTAGAAAGGAGTGAAATTTTTGCCCATTCTTCTTTGCAAAAAAACTCAAGCTCTGTCAGATTGGATGGAGAGTGTCTGAACAGCATTTTCAAATCCTGCCACAGATTCTCAATTGGATTTAGGTTTGGACTTTGACTGGGCCATTCTAACATAAATATACTTGGATCTAAACCTTTCTATTGTAGCTCTTGCTGTATGTTTAGGGTTGTTGTCCTGCTGGAAGGTGAACCTCTGCCTCTCAAGTGTTTTGCAGACTCCAACAGGTTTTCTTCCAACACCACCCTGTATTTGGCTCCATCCATCAACGCTGACCAGCTTCCCTGTCCCTGCTGAAGAAAAGCATCCCCACAACATGATGCTGCCACTGCCATGTTTCACAGTGGAGATGGTGTGTTCAGGATGATGTGCAGTGTTAGTTTTCTGCCACACAGTGGTTTGCCTTTAGGCCAAAAAGCTACATTTTGGTCTCATCTGACCAGAGCACCTTTTTCCACGTTTGCTGTGTCCTCCGCATGGCTTCTCGCAAACTGCAAATGGGACTTCTTATGGTTTTCTTTCAAACAATGGCTCTCTTTTTGCCACTTTTCCATAAAGGCCAGATTTGTGGAGTGCATGACTAATAGTTGTCCTGTGGACAGATTCTCCCACCCAAGCTGTGGATCTCTGCATCGCCTACAGAGTTACTTTGCTGCATCTCTGATTAATGCACTCCTTGCCCAGCCTGTCAGTTTAGGTGGATGGCCATGTCTTGGTAGGTTTGCAGTTGTGTCATACTCTTTCCATTTTTCAGGTGATGGAATGAACAGTTTTTTTTAGAACCCAACCCTATTGCTCCACAACTTTATCCCTGACCTGTCTTCCTTGGCCTTCATGATTCTTTTCACCAAGGTCCTCCAACAAACCTCTGAGGGCTTCATAGAGCAGCTATATTTATATGGAGATGAAATTACACAGGTGGACCCATTACGGGACTTCTGAATGCAATTGCGTTCCCTAGATTTTAGTTAGGGGTATAAGAGTAAAAGGGGGCTAAATACAAATACATGCCACACTTTTCAGAGATAGATAGCCCTAAATTCCAAGGTGAAAAATCTTGCGCAATTTTGGAACTAAAATACAGATTAGGATGTAACTTTAAGAACATGCCTTAAAACCTCTTACCTCAAGAACAATGTTAAATAAGCTTTCTGCAGTGACGTAATCCTCTCGGTCATAGGCAGCTTCTCCTTGCGAACGCACGCGCTGAATTTCATCAGACTTTGCCAACTGAGAGGAAGCCTCCTTCTCTTCTTTATCGCTTGGATTAGATTTGAGCTAAAAAATAATGATAATATTTAGAATACCAAATAAAACCAATAGTTTTCACACAGTAGTTGAACGAACCCAGGTCCAAACAAAATAAAATTACAATTTTACATTTTATAAAATAAGTAAAAAACAAAAAACAAAAAGCAATATCACTTGTAATATCTTGTATAACAGAACTGCCTGCAGATACCACATAGGAAATACTTGAAAAAGTACATCTCTTCATAGGAAGACATACTGTACTTAAAGAACTATGCCAAGAGCCCCTTAAAATTCAATCATGTTCCAACTGTTCTATTCCCCAAATCTCTATCTTATACCTTTTTCCATATTTGTCACACTTAATGATTCCGTTCAAGACAATTTTATTATTATACAAAGGTAACTTGAGTAAATACTAAATTTAGTTTTTAAATTATATAAAATACCCCCCCCCTGCTAAATCATGAATTAACTGAGATTAAACCACACTTTTTGGAAAGCAGAGTTCAATTTCACTTACCACACCAGGCCCGATTACTGCCAGACCTGTTGCATTAAGAAATCACTTAAATAGAAGCGGTCTGACAAAGTAAAGCACACTAAAAGATCTCAAAAAAGCAACACATAATGCCGCATTCTAAAGACATTCAAGAACTGATTAGAAAAAAAAATGAAGACTTGGCGCGGTGGTGAACCTTCCCAAGAGTGGCCGGCCTACCAAAATTACTCCAAGAGCCCGACGACTCATCATCCAGGTGGTCATAAAAGAACCCAGAACATCTAATAAACTGTAGGCCTCACTTAAAAGGTGGTTGTAAAGTTAAGATTTTTTTTCTTAATGCATTCTATACATTAAAGAGGAGTTCCACCTAAAAATGGAACTTCCTCTTAACCCACTCCTCGCCCCCTTACATGCCACATTTGGCATGTAATTTTTTTTTGGGGGGGGGGGGGGGGGCTTCAGGAGAAGGAGACTTCCTGTCCCACTTCCTCCTCCTGCCGAGGGGCTGGAAAGGCGATTAGCTTAATCGCCTTTTCACAGCCCCTCCCCTGTAGGCGAGCACCTGTCCAATCGGACGGCGCCGCTGGCGCATGCCCAGTGGGTGCCCGGCCGTGAAGCCGAAAGCTGTCACTGCCGGGTGCCCACACTAGAAATGAAGACACCGGCCGGTGAGGGGGGGCGAGGACCGGAGCCCCGGCCGGCGCGTCGCTGGAGCAGGTAAGTGTCAGTTTATTAAAAGCCAGCAGCTACACTTTTTGTAGCTGCTGACTTTTAATAAACTTAAACAATGGGTGGAAAACCCCTTTAAGATAAAAAGCCTTCTGTGTGCAGCAGCCATCCTCAGCCCACCTAATACTTACCTGAGCCCCATCTCGATGCAGAGATGTTGGACAGAGACTTGGCTGTCCGGGACTTCCCTCCTTATTGGCTGAGACAGAAGCATGGCGCCCATTGGCTCCCACTGCCATCAAAGTCAGTGAGCCAATGAGGAGAGAAAGGGTGCGGGTGGGGCCGGGCCGCGACTCCGTGTCTGAATGGACAAAGTGAGCTGCAGCTCGGTCTCAGGCAAGCTGCTTGGTTTAGGGGGCAATTACTTTTTTATAGTGCCAGGCAGGTTTGGACAGCTTTTTTCCCTTAATTAAATCATTTAAAAACTGCATTTTACTCCTTACTCTTTGCGTATTAAAATTTGTTTGATGATCCTAATAAATTTAAGTGTGACATGTGTAAAAATAAAAAAATAAAAAAATCAGGAAAGGGGCAAATATTTCATAGCAGAGTAGAGTAAGAAAAGCACCAAGGCACCCACAAGATTCAACTATGTACTCCCTGTTCTATACTTATCTCCATCTCTCATACCTGCAACTAACATAGCTACCTCATGTTGGCTGAATAGAAGAGCATAGTACATCTGGGGAGTTGGACATGTAAGAATACACTGGAAGGATTGAGACACAAACACACACAAAACATATACCAGTATGACAAGGACAGTGCAAAGGCCATTTAGATATGGGTAGGTAGGCTCAATCGATCTGTCTCATTGGTTTTCACTTTGAACCTGCCCTTAAAGTGGATGTAAACACAGTTCATGAAATTTGAGCTGGGCACATATCTGTAGTGTTTTCTCATCTCTCTTCAAAGCCCCAGGCCCCCTTGGATTTCTCCTGATCCGTTTTTCTGTTATCAGCATGATAACTTCTAACAAGTTCTCCAGCAACTGTGATAAAACCAGGCTGAATTGTGTGTCAGGGAGGGTGCTATACATAGATTAGCAGAGAGCTGGTCTATTCACAGCACAGCTCTGAAAGTATCTATGTTGATCGGGGGGGGGGTGCCTTTCCTCCAATCAGCTGTCTCCCAGTGTCAAAGAATCCACACCCACAGGTGAATCAGGAAGAGAAAATTCTAACACGATCTGAACTTTCTAAACAGTACATAAAACTGAAGACAGCAGAGTTGCATGTAAAACTTAGGTAGGGAGATTGTTTTCACCTCTGTCTCTGAGGCTGTTCACTTCACTGGGTGTGTGAGGGTTTACATTCACTTTAAAGTCATTTTAAAAAATACAGGATACAATCTGATTGGTTGCTGGGTTAAACATTTGCTATTATTTTTATTTTTATGTGGCATATCAATTTATATTTGGCTTTTCACAGGTCACTGCAAAAATAGCTGCGTTTGTAAATGGCTTGGGAGACACTAGAGCTTCATGACAATAGTAAAAAAAGTTCTCAATTCTACCATGTCCATACTATATGGCAGGGGTCTCCAAACTTTTCAAACAAAGGGCCAGTTTATTGTTTTTCAGCCTTTAGGAGGGCCTGATTGTGACCAGCGGGGGTAGAAAATGTCCCGGGCCCGGCATTGGTGAGAATAAATATGGCCTCATAGTTTGCAATCAGTAGGATAAGGAGTAGGGCCCCTATTAGTAAGAGTAATTGTATCTCATCATAGGTATCGGTGGAAGAAAAAGTTCCCCCTTGTTGGAGTCAGTGGAAAGAATAGTGCCTCATATCAGTGGGAGGAATAAAGCCCTCAGGGCCGGATAAAGGCTAGCAAAGGGCCACATCTGGCCCTAGGGCCACAGTTTGGAGGCCCCTGCTATATGGGAATGCCAAATAATACACAACATTTCCTTAAACAAACCATGCAGGTTAAATATAAAATTGTTAAACAAGTAAAACATACAATTATGTTAACAGTATGAAAAGTATTCTGCTGGCAGAAAGCAGGCAACCCGCACGCTAAAGGAACAGGAGCAGCAGTAGAGCTCAGCAGGATTACATCCTAGTTTTAAGTCATGAAAATAATGAGAAATTCATCTGTTTCCTACATGACACATCCAACGTGTATGCAGTCAAGCTGGGTAAAACTGACAAAAAAAAAAAGGCACCACTGAAAAGAAAAGTGTCACATCTAACTAGAAAGAGGTTTATTGGGTTTACCAAGATGACACCTGTGCTCTAAAAAGATAGATATATTCTAATGTAAAATGCATACAATTCTGAAGTTTCCTTTTAAAAATGGGAGAACTGGCTCACAAAAGTATGAAGTGGATGAAGTATAAAATAAGGTCAGACAGACCTGTTTACTTAACTAGGGCAAATAAAGTTTTAAAAAGGCCCATTCACACCAGATACAGTGGGAAGCATTTTTGACTGCACTCCAACTGTAAATAGATAGACAGTCCAAAAATGTGCATAGTTCACACTATTGCAGTGCAAAAAAAAAAAACAGCATGTAGAATTTTTCCACACTGCAAATGCAGATTGCAATGCATGACAATGCACCACCACAACATAAAAAGCCCAAAAAGGAAGAAGTGACCTCAAAAGGAAATGCAAGCTTAGGAAAAATGCACTGTAAATGCATGCAAATTTGCGCAAAAACACATGTCAAATGCACATCACTGCACATGCAAAAATGTGCAGTAAACACAGCTTCTAGTTTTAATGGGCCCTCTAGCATTGTAACAAAACAAAAAAAGCATACACTTCACAAGTCACTGAATAATTCCAAGAAGGGGGGCGTGATCTGGACATGGCCGTGTAGAGAAGCGAGTTATGTGGGCTCCCAACCTTCTCCTACCTACCCTGGCTTATCTAGCTCAATTCCCAATGGTATGCTCTCAGCAAAGAGACGAAGGCAAAGGGCAACATTAAGTCCACCCGGACAAACCACACATCTGGATCCGGAGGGGGAAATAGAAACATTTTCCCCAAGCTCTCATACGGCCCTCCCAGTGCTTCTAGATGGCGGAACCACGCGGCTCCCGTCTGGAGCCTCCTGACTCTCCAGCTGCCTCTTCAGCTTTAGATACTATTTCAGAGACGCTGGCAACCTTCCACCCTGCATCGTAGAGTCAGTCTCAACATCCACTAACCTCTAAACTCTGGGCACTTCCCAAGGCCCTCCCGACTAAGGCTGACATAGAAACTCTTATTAGCAGACTGGAAGGGACGCACCGCAGAGACATACAGGAGGTTAGAACTGATGTGCAGTCTCTAACAGAGCACCTATCCTCAGGAGAATCTATCCATGCCACATTGGAGGAACAACAGGCAACAGCTCCAGTCAGCTTCATATAGAAGATCTGAAATATGAGCCGCCACAATAATCTGCAACTCTAGAGGCTCCCGGAAGCCACAGGCTCGGAGGACTTGTCAGAGACACCTGCTGCTATATTCCACAGAATCGTGGGAGACTCCTCCCCAGCGAACCTGGAGTTTCACCAGATCCACAGGGCTCTTGATCCCTGTTCGCCAGATCCGAATAGACTGCAGGACGTCATCTGCAGACTACACGGTACATTCACAAGGATCTTATTTTTCGGAAGTCTTGGGAAGAGGGCCCCATAGACTTTGATGGTGCCGCAATACAGACCCTCCCTGAATTCTCACAGGCAACCCTTCAACGATGGGCCATGCTCTGACTAACCCAGGACCCAACACGCCAACTGGGCTGCACTTACAGGTGGGGATTCACTCAGTCAACGATTTTCCGCAAGGGACAGCACTCATTAACGCTCCACACAACGGCAAACCTTTCCGGCTCTCTTCACCTTTCTGGAGACTGAACCCATCATTGTCCCAAACTGGCTGCAACTTGTCCCACAGCCGGTTGGCCACATGGGACCTCCAGCATCGGGGAGATATCTCCCCCCCCCCCCAGACAACGTTCCAAAGCGCCATCGCCTGAGGGCATCTGTGAGTCCTAACTGGGTAATGCTCCCGATCCTCCCCAACTCAGTTAATAATGTGTCCTGCCTATTGCTCTACTGCGGGATATGTAACTTTCTGTGTAAGGATTGTGGGGGAACTATTCTCTTCAATGATGATCAATAATTGTAATCCGGGTATGTAATGTTATATGGCAATCCCTCCTACACGCTCATGGATAAGGTTTGATAGACCAGGGTTGCCCTCTTCCCTCTACCCCTGTCTGAGCGACTTCCCCCTTCTCTGTATTTTCTGAAGTAAGGGGAGAAGTTTGCATGGTAGGGAGCAGGGGGCATAGACAGGTTGCCAGAATTATGTTATTTTATATGTTATTAAAGTTATCCCAATACTAGTATCGGTAGTGTTGTATGTCACCGTGTTCTTGACTATCGAAAGTTCAGAGAACTTGTGTGACCGTGTGTATGCAAGCCAAGCTTGAGCTGAACTCCGTCGGAAAAACCATCCAAGGTTTTTTCTGAAGGAAAAGCAGATCATGTGTACGCGGCATAACAGTTACTAGTTATTGGTAAACGTTAAGTTTAACTCCTAAAAGCAGAGCTAAAGTTCTGCTGTAAATTTTTTTTTTTTTTTTACCAAAAGAGAATTTACACACACACACACACACACACACACACAATTTTACTTCCCAAGTACATGTTCGATTATTCAGTATACATTCTGGCTCATTCTTGCTTAGAATAATAGAATCGCGTGATGGAGAAAATGCAATTTGTATGCAGAAGTTGCATGGTGGGTAGGCTACCTATAGCTGAATGATAACCAGCACCATTAAGAAGCGCCAGGAAAGATGGCATCAAGTGAAGGTTTGACAGCAGCTTGGAGGTGTAACCACTAGAAAATGACACACTGAGGGGTACGTTTGCCACTTTATGGTGGCAGCTCACTCCCATGCACAATTTAGTTCCCCTAAAACTAAAATATGTCCCGAAAGAAAACCAACTCCAACCTTTACCTTAACATTTATTTAAGCTGGAAGTTGGCTCTGAAATCACTCAATGCTGCACCCAAAATAGTAATCAGATGCTCTTGTCGCCGCTTTCCACATATCTGGAGATCTGCTTTGCACAATCTATACAATAAGGATTACATAGCCAGCAACCATACAGCCATGGCCAAACATTATGAGAATGACACAAATATTAATTTGCTGCCTCAGTTTTTATGATGGCAATTTGCATATACGCTAGAATGTTATAAACAGTGATCCGATGATTTGCAAAGTCCCACTTTGCCATGAGAATGAACTTCTACCATGAAAAAAAAAAAAAATCTTCAAGAAAGTCCAGCAAGTGCCAGGACCAGATTCAGCTGTGGGATCGGGGCACCACCAGTGCAGAGCTTGCTCAGGAATGGCAGCATCTGCCAGCACAGCAAGGCAAAAGACTTTGAGGCTGGCGTCAAGAAGGGAAGCAAGGAAGCCACTTCTCTCCAGGAAAATAAATCAGGGACAGACTGATATTCTACAAAAGGTGCAGGAATTGGACTGCTGAGGACTGGGGTAAAGTCATTTTCCCTGATGAATCCCCTATCCGATTGTTTGGGGTATCAGGAAAAAAAACTTGTCCGGAGAAGAAAGGGTGGGTGCCATCAGTCCGGCGTCATGCCAACAGTAAAGAATCCTAAGACCATTCATGTGTGGGGTTGCTTCTCAGCCAAGGGAGTGGGCACACTCACAATTTTGCCTAGAAACAAAGCCATAAAGAATGGTACAAAAAACATCCTCCAAGAGCAACTTCTCCCAACCATCAAAGAACAGTTTGGTGACAAACAATGCCCTTTCTAGCATGATGGAACACCTTGCCATAAGGCAAAAGTGATAACCAAGTGGCTTGGGGGAACAAAACATCAACATTTTGGGCCCATGGCCAGGAAACCGTCCAGGTCTTTATCCCATTGAAAATGTGGTCAATCCTCAAGAGTTGGGGGAAAAAAAAAAATACAAAATACCCCACACAAATTATGACAAACTCCAAGCATTATGTGAGAATGGGCTGCCAGTCAGGTGGTGGCCCAGAAATTGATTGATAGCATGCCAGGGCGAATTGCAGAGGTCTTGAAAAAGAAGGGTCAACACTGCAAATATTGACCCTTTGTATAAACTTGATGTAATTGTCAATAAAAGCCATTGACACTTATGCAATACTTGCAATCATACTTCAGTATACCATAGTAACATCTGACAAAAAAAAAAAACACAAACACACACAAAATTATTATGCGTGTCATTCTCAAAACCTTTGGCCACGGCTGTAAACCTTATATTTGTAGAAACCTTGTATTAAATTGTAAGCTCTTTCTAGCACGAATAAGAGCACAGTGGTGCACTGAAAAGATGACAGTTCTGTGTAATAACATCCAGACGTATTAAAATGCCCTTTTTGCAATACACATCAAAATCATAAGCGTTTGTTTTAAATAGAAGTATAAAAATTCTGTTTATTAGCCCTGCGAGTTCAGCAGGCTCCTATTATTTAGTAATGCCGCTGAATAAATATGAATTATAAATAAAACAGTAGTTGTGCTTACTTTTGTAAGTAGATAATATTTTAGGGCAGGGGCTTCATTAGCAGACAGTGCTAGTTACAAGAATTTAGCTAGGCCACCCTGCATGCCATTGCTAAAATATAAATGAAATGGAAGATGAAATACCATTGTTTCTCAGGTTTCCTAACCAATTATTCCAAAATCTATGAAAAATACATGCAAGATGCTCTCAGAGGAGGGATAATGATTTACACCGAGTATGTGATCTCTTTTAGGAAGAGAATTCAAGCGAGAACTGTGTCAGTATAAACAATACCTCTTACTGAGCTCTTTTCAAGCTATGCATTTGTAGTTGTAATAGAAAAAAATTTAATAAAAATCCTGTATAGACAGGATGACATTTACAAAATTGCAAATTAGCAGGTGCTAAAATGCATTTATAATGGCACCAGTAGGTCTACAGCAAGGCACAAAAAAACAAACACACACACCAAACAAAACACACACACACACATACACACACACACACACACACACACTTTTCCTCCTGAAAGTTAATGGCATAATGGGTTAGTATGCATCGCATTCTAGCACATTATGAGAGACTTGCCTTAAAACGAAGCCCTCCAGCAGCACGCTGTCAACGCTGACAGGGCTTCCATCCTCACCCGATCTTCCTTGTGGGCTTGCGTGCCCCAGCCATTTGAATGGCTAAGCTGCGATAATATCGCTCCCATACATGCACACAGGAGCATGTGTATGCGACGGTGAGGTCAGCACCTTTAGAAGTAATAAATATCTCGTAAAGTGTTGCACGTTTAGGAGATATTCCTTGTACCTACCTTTATTATAAGCTTACCTGCAAGTACAAGTCATAAAGCGGTGTTTGGTATCACTTTACGGTCTATTACATCTGCAGGTTTATTTTTATTTTCTAGGTGTATTGCAGATACAGTGCATAACAGTTCTGATTGTTGCACCCATAAAGCAGAGTTCCACCCGTGTTTTAGTTTATTAAAAGTCAGCAGCTACAAAAAGCTAAGCTGTTGACTTTTTAATAAACCAACACTTACCTGTCCCACGGTCCAGCGATGTGGCTGCCCGGAGACTCACTCCTCTCAGTCATCATAACTGTGGGCACCCGACCGTGAAAGCTTATGGCTTCACAATCGGGCATGCACTGTGCATTCACGAGTCGCGCTGGGCTCTCCTATTGGCCAGCCAATCTTCTGGGACCCGAGTTGTTTCCCAGAAGAACGCTGGCAGAAAGGGGCTGTCTAGGGTGAGAGGAGTCACCTAGGCGGTCAAAGATAGGGTTATGGAAGTGGGACAGGAAGTCCCACAAAAATATTTATATATATATATATATCTATATATCTATATATCTATATATCTATATATCTATATATCTATATATCTATATATCTATATATCTATATATCTATATATCTATATATCTATATATATATATATATATATATATATATATATATATCCAAATGTGGCATGTAAGGGGGAAAGAAGTCCTTAAAGCGGCAGTTCCACTTTTGGGTGGAACTCTGCTTTAATCTAGGTTTCCAGCACTACTGTATGTTACATTGAATGCAGCAGTATTTAAAACCTGCATACAATACACTACTAGGGCCCTTAGATACTATGGCACACCAATGACAACCCTGCATAAATAACTAGCATGTGGGACCTTACATAGGGCCCAAATCAAAAATACCACATATCAGTTATACTACATTTTATTGGGGACAAGGTATGAAGTATATTTATGTGAAAGAAAAAAATGATTTTACAAAAAAGGGAAGAAGAGATTCTCAATTCATAAAACTCGGTGACTGAATGACATTGAACTATAAAAAGGATATTCAGACAGCTGTTGGCACCTCAGAGACTGCCCTGTGCAAAGCTTCAAAATCCGTACAAGTCTTTGCCACAAACGGTTTAGAAGTAAGAGGTAGATGCACTGCGGGTCACAGACAGCCCATTATGCCCTTGGCACGTTACCGACTCTACAGAACCACTGCCACTCAAAGCCAACTTAAAACAGAATAATCAAACACTGCCGACAGAAAAAGATGTTTGTGCAGCACACGGATACAAAGATAAAAAAAAATAAAAAAAGACAAAGCCAAGAATGAGAAATAAAATGTAAGCACCGATTACCTTGGATTTTACAAAAGAAAAGATAATATAATAATAAACATGTAATCAAGTGGAATTCAGGATAAACAGCAACATCGACCCACAAAATACCAGCACTGCACCCTGCTCCATTAAAATGCTTTCATTTATTCATAATGAATATTTCCAAAACACCTTGCTTTCATTGTCCCCGAGGACAACCAGATGTAATAAAGGAAATCCACAACAGCAAGTTCATAATTTGATTTTCAGGGTGCTCATAAATATAATCCCAACAGCCTGTATAATTGGATCTGTGACAAAAGTACACCTTTATCACTACAGGTCAGTGGAAATGAAAACTGCATCAAGCTATGCCTTCTTACTGGCACTCACTGCAGTGGCTCAAGACATTGCCATTATCTTCTGCTGCCATCTGCTGGAAGATTAGGGAATATCACCATCTATTGAAGCTGATCCAACATACTGTGTATTGCCTGTTAACACTTCTTAGTTCAAGGTGTAGGAAGGTCACTTTCTGGATGGTATGGATAATATCAGTGCCCAAAAAGCTGTGCATGTGTCAATGAGATATTACAAGATTGTACAGCTGTTTTATCATAACACAAAGTGAGCTCTGCATTCAGTAGCAAATCCCCACTATGTGCTACAAAACATACACTATATTACCAAAAGTATTGTGACGCCTTCCTTTACACGCATGTGAACTTTAATGGCATCCCAGTTTTAGTCGGTAGGGTTCAATATTGAGATGGCCCACCCTTTGCAGCTAGAACAGCTTCAACTCTTCTAAGAAAGGCTGTCCACAAGGTTTAGGAGTGTGTCTATGGGAATGTTTGGCCATTCTTCCAGAAACACATTTGTGAGGTCAGGCACTGATGTTGGACAAGAAGGCCTGGCTCGCAGTCTCTGCTCAAATTCATACCAAAAAGGTGTCCTAATCGAGATGAGGTCAGGACTCTGTACAGGCCAGCCAAGTTCCTCCACCCTAAAGTCTCTTAACCATGTCTTTATGGACCCTGTTTTTTTTGTTTTTTCAATTGTGTACGTACTCATCTGTGCCCTTTAGGCCAGCTGCACATGGATGCAAGAATTCACTAGTGTTTATACTTAAAGCGGAGTTCCGCCCACAAAAAAAATAAAATGAATACAAATTTAAAGTCAGCAGCTAACAAATACAGCCGCTACAAATACTGTAGCTGCTGACTTTTAAAATAAGGACACTTACCTGTCCAGGGCGCCCGCAATGTCCTCACCCGACCCGCCCATCAGCTCCGGGTGGAGGCAACGGAATTTTAAGTAAGGGAATCAGGGAGTAAAGCCTTGTGGCTTCACAGCCTGTTGTGTCTCCAGAAGGGGGGACGAACATGGCATAGATAGCCATGGATACTGCGACAATCTTTCCCAGGAAATGGGAGCAAATACCTGCATTAGACAGCTCCCCCTGAAAAGGTGCCAAATGTAACACCGGAGGGGGGGGGGGGGCCTAATAAGCGGAAGTTCCATTCCTGGGTTGAACTCTGATTTAAGCTGGCTACACACTATACAATTTTTTTGTACAACTTTTCATTTGAGTTTTACCAAAACCATACAATAGGAGGTCAAACCCTAAACACTTTCAAATTGTATGCAATCAGGCAGGCCCTTGCACTACATAGTTGAAGGTAAATCTAAAAAGGAAAATAAACAAAATATGTATGTGTATCCAGCTTTAGCCCTCGTTGACACTGAACGCGGGTTTGAAAAAAAAAAATCGTACAAATTCAGCTAAACTTGCATGATTACAAACCCACAATTCAGTGCGAGTTCGGGGGCGATTTGAAATGTTTGCGGGTTCAAGCACAGGAGGCCTATTGAAATTGCTCCTGAATTTACCAAAAGTAGTGCAGAATCTACCTTTAAAAAATCGGTGCGACGCATCACCGATTGGAACAGTGCTGTTGCTGGCAATAGGCCGCGCCAATGTGAACGGGGGATTCAGGATCTTATTGACAAAAAGATCTTTATTAAAATGTTTTATAAAGACCTTGCGTGCAAAGGAGCGTAAAGGCACACAAGTGTAAACAAGCGTAATATTTTTGTTGTTGCCATTATTGCTATATAAATTTATGTTTTTTTGTTTTACGGCTCTGTACTCATTTTCATACAGCTGTGTGTATGGTTCCATAGACTACAATGCATCTATATCCAGTTCAATAAAAAATGTACTTGTTTTACTCCCGTGTGCAAGAGGCCTATAATGAAAAACTGACAGTACTGCACTGGGAGTTTGCCCTTTTCCTCTCTCCATGGTCCATTTATGATGCATTTAGGAGCGGTGATGCCTGACGGGGGTTCATCTGACAGTTACCCCAGATAGTCCTCATGCGTGTATGGTCTTTACATTACAGGTTTGAGATCTCTGGTAAGAAGCTGTGTTTGGTGTAGCAACACAGGAGTGTTCAAATTTCCAATCAGCAAGTCACCTATGGATAGACTTTGTGGATTTTTTTTTTTTTTTTTTTTTAAGAATAGATTTGGGATTGTGGGACATTTTAGAAATGCATTTTTATACATCAATTTGTTCACCAATATATTTTATTGAGTCATATATTGAGTTATGATTATATATATATATATATATATATTCTATTAATTACATAGGTTTTTATAGTTCTTTGATCTACTAACTATTTTAAATTGGATCTGTTCCGCTGCCTGTGTGTGTTTTTTGGTTGTTGCTGTATTGTTGTTCTCGGCGCATCAAGGCCTACGGGTAACTGACTGCGTTTTGTACTTTTAAGAATTTTAATAAATAATAATAAAATATATAATATATATATATATATATATATATATATATATATATATACATATACACACACACACACACATATACACACACACACACACACACACATACACACTAGTTGTACAGTGGGGGGGAGGGGTAAGTGCTCTGGAAGAATGTAAACATATTACACAGCAGAAGAGGGGAGGAAGACTAAAAGGCTTTTTTTTTTTTTTTTATAATCATTAGGAATATATGTTCTTATTTTTACTAGTTTCTAGTTCAGACTACAACAATTATGGCATGAAACTGCTGAGAACAGATTTACAGTTCATATAAGTGATAGAGAAACCGATAGCTAGATATGTTCTTCTCCAAGTGAAATGCAGTGCACTATTTGGCTTGGATTAAGCTATTCACCGATAAATTACGAGGTTATGGCACATTTAATTGGCATTTTCAGACAGTCCAATTCCACCTGTATCAAGTCACTCAATTCCTATTACAAGTCCTAAAAGGAAAGTTAAAGTGAGATTGGGACAAGTGAAGAGAAAACACATTTTCCAGCTGCCTATTCTCATTGCCAGTAATTGTCTGGCGATTCACCTTCTTCTCTGCAGGTGTCACTTTTGATCTGCTGACATTGTGCAGGACTGAAAGGAAGGACCATATGACCTAGATGTTCTACAGGAGATATTTCCTGCAACTAGCAACAGGGGACATGTTTAATGGTGTCTCATCTTGTTCCCCATGGTAATCCCTTGTTTTGAAGGCCTAACATTTGTGCCGTCTCTAGTAACAAGCAGGAGACTGCTCATTTTACGTTTCCTTGTTTGTTTACCTGCCCAATGTGTTTTTCACAATAACTGAAAAAAAAAATCTGTTAATAATTGTTACACAGCATCAGGCTCTCATGGTAGCTTTACTTTTTAAAAAACATTCCACATTTAGGTATGTTTTCTTCAACTGCACAAACATTTCAAATATATATATTTTCTTAGTAATTCACATACAACGATTAAAAAAAATAAACAATGTATTTGACTGGAGTATGCAATAGCTCATAGGTCTAGGCAGGGGCAGACTGACCATTTGGGCACTGCCCGAGGGCCCCACGCCACTAGGGGGCCACCAGAGTTGTCAGCCTCTGTAAAAATCTTTTTTTTTTTTTCTTTTTCCTTTTTCTTTTTTAATACCAAGATTATAGCTGCCCTGCCTCTCCAGTACCTTGTAAGTGTATGTAATATATATATGTAATATATATATGTAATATATATATATATATATATATATATATATATATATATATATATATATATATATATATATATATTCTGCGTGTATGTACACTGTATGTGTGACTGTCTAACTTTATGAAGCATAACCACACCAGGAGCAGAATTAGGCCAGTTTACAGGAAACCAAATAGTGCAAATATCTCACTCATTCCAACTGTCTTTTCCTGACATTTCAACACAAGTGTGAATGTAATCTAAAATGTAAACTTTCACCACTTGCATCCTAGCACTTCATGCACAGCACCAAACATCCCCCAATGAAAAATTGTTTCCATTGCAAATTTCCATTCTATTGAAACACTAACTGGTAACCCTAAACTAGGGGTGTCCAACCTTTTGACCTTCCTGGTCCACATTGAAAGAAGAGAAGGAGGAATGGTTTGGGCCACACATAAAACACAACAATAAGGATAGCCAATGAGCAGAAAGTCGAGCCGATCACAAGTAAAACGATCACTGATCCAACTAATGTCAGACAGAGGTGCACAAAAAGGGGCCCACAGTGCATTTCCCGGCTCCAAGGAAAATATGTATCAACTGTCTATGGAGTGACAGCTGGTAGGAAAATATCACACAGTAAATTAAATGGTGAATAAATTGAGTAAATATTCAATAGATAAATCCTCAAGATGAATTGAATTTATCTATAGCAGCAGCTGTTTAAAATAAATGAAAATACATTTATAAAGCATACAAAAGTATCAAACTAATAGAACAAGTCCAATTGATAAAACCGCGCTAGTCATTGGATGAAGTCCAGCTCCTCATAAAATAGATGTCCAGAAAAAAAAAAAAAAAAGTACAGTTCTAAAGTGATATGTGCTTCTAGGATAGGCTTTGTAGTGCACACTACACCAATTCCCAGTCTTCACCTCGAAAGTGGGTCACAATCCCCCTCTGGGGTTCACACTCACCAGAAGGTGTATAAATTAGAGCCTTGTATACCAATTTATCTTAATCAGACTTACATCATCTCTCCAGGATCAGCAGGGGTTAATTTCATTCAGGGCACATAAAAAAACAAAGGCACTATATAGTGTAATCCAGTTTTAATAAATGCCCCCCTGCAAATACAGCCCCACTTCCAATATACGTACAATGTAAAAACACTTGTAATGAACATTAAAAAGAAAATGAAAAGGGTTCACTGCTGTCCTCCGAACACAGGGGCCGCGCGTGTGCTAGAAAGCACTGTGCCAAGACCTTTCCTGGTTACAGTCTGGTTGACGGGCTGTATGCATCAATCGGGATCAGGAAGGCGGGACTGTCTTACCCAATGGCCGTGTAGGAGGGATAATAAATAGACAGTGATAACGCAGAGTAGCCACGCCCTCCGTTGAAGTCAGAAGTGACGAAACGCATCAGGGCGTGGCTACAAAGGCGTAGCCAGGAAGAGCAGTGCATTCCACCGCCAACCAGACTGTAACCAGGAAAGGTCTTAGCACCGTGCTTTCTAGCACACGCGCGGCCCCTGTGTTCGGAGGACAGCGGTGAACCCTTTTCATTTTCTTTTTAACGTTCATTACAAGTGTTTACATTGTACGTATATTGGAAGCGGGGCTGTGTTTGCAGGGGGGCATTTATTAAAACGCGATTACACTATATAGTGCCTTTGTTTTTTTATGTGTCCTGAATTAAATTAACCCCTGCTGACCCTGGAGAGATGGCAGTCTGATTAAGATAAATTGGTATACAAGGCTCTAATTTATACACCTTCTGGTGAGTGTGAACCCCAGAGGGAGATTGTGACCCACTTTCGAGGTGAAGACTGGGAATTGGTGTAGGGTGCACTACAAAGCCTATCCTAGAAGCACACATCACCTTAGAACTGTACTTTTTTTCTTGACTTCTATTTTATGAGGAGTTGGACTTCATCCAATGACTAGCGCTGTTTTATCAATTGGACTTTGGTTCTATTAGTTTGATACTTTGTTAGATCCAACTAATGTACCCGAGTAATACTACTTCTGTAAAATTGTGTAAAAAAAATATATATATTAAAAAAAGAGGGCAACATAAAAAAACTAGTGCGGCATTGGACACCGTTTTTGATAAAAGAACGCATCAATATCTTGTTAGAAGGATTTAATGTAATAGCAATTCTCAAGGTGCTCAGCACCTCTGTGTGCTTCATGCTATACACATCATCCTCCACATGTGTTAGCAAAGTGCAAATGCTTTTTTTTTTTTACGAAACAAACACTTTCAAAAGTTGTACGTTTACGAATTTGTGGTGGGCCACAGGTTGGACACCACAGCCCTAAACAAAGCATTTGTGCCTTCTACAGGTGTTACCAGCCTAAAGGGGTTGTAAAGGTTTGTTTTTTTAATTTTTCTAAATAGGTTCCTTGAAGCTAGTGCATTGTTGGTTCACTTACCTTTTCCTTCAATTTCCCTTTTACATTTTTTCTTTCCCTTTGTCTGAATTTCTCACTTCCTGCTTCTCCTCAGTAAGCTTTCCACCATCATCCGATCGGTGGATAGTCAGCCAGAACTGCTTATTGAGGAGGAACATGAAGTGAGAAATTCAAACAAAGAAAACAAACATTTAGAAGGGAAATTGAAAGAAGATAGGTGAACCAACAATGCACTAGTTTAAAGGAACCTATTTAGAAAATAAAAAAACTAACCTTTACAACCCCTTTAAGATCATAGCGCCTAATACATATTAGATCTTTATGGCTAGGTGTTCAAATAACACATCCTTTATTATAGAGTTATTGCTGTTATTCCTATTTGCACACCTATAGAAAACCAAGATTACATTATTGCATAAGGATCAGCAAGTAGAACAGTTAAAAGGAAACTTATGAAGACAGAAATATAGAGCAGCCATTGCTGACCATTTGATTCAAAGTTGCATGCTTCTGGGGCAGCACTCTGAACCTGGCTTCACTACCTTGTCAGTCACTGACCTGTAACAAATCTGAGTGTCCCCACACCCAAATTTTTACAGGATTAGTAATTAAAAAGACAAAAAAGGAATGACGGCCTCAGCGCATGCACTAAAAGACATGCAATTTCCCATAATTCTATACAGATAGATCCCTTTTTAAAAAGGGAGTTTTCATCAATAAGGGCAGTAAACCTGAATCACAGCCTGGTGTTTGTGAACGTAATATTAAGGTTTTCAGAAGTTGTGTCCTAAGAACTGAAGGCACCTTTTGTGATTGTGTGCAGACACTATAAAACACAATGGGGAATTATTCTGGTTTCATTAATGGGCAGGGTGGAAGGGAAAACAAATCAATGATTTTTTGGATTTAATATCAGATTTATTTTAATAACATGCTTTTGGAGTAAAAATCTATGAAAAAGATAATTGTATCTTACATAGAAAAACTAATTTTATTTAGTTTATTCAGCGTGAAATGGAGCTTAGTTATAAATATTCTGCAATATTTAGATTTTTGGTAAACTCATTCAATGAATCCAAGCTCTGCAAGCCGATATAACATGTACTGCATTGATGCATTCACACAATTTCACAGTAACCACACAACGTTCAGGAATATTCCTTTATCCCATTGTTTTGCAAATCTATGTACACTACAAATTATATGATTGATTTGATTCGGATATCCTTTTACTAACCCAACAGCTTATTATTCTAAATAGAAAAAACGTAATTTTTTTTGCAAATATTGAAGATTCTAACTACCAGCAAGAATAAGCCCTTACATTTAAAGAGCACCTCATTTTACATCCATCATGGCAGCGCCTGTTAGAGGGCATCCACTTACCTGCTGCCGCCACGTCCCTCACCTTGTTGTGTCACTGCCGCATCACCAGCCATCCCATTAAAGTGAATGGGACTGTTGGTGAGTCAACAGCGGGTCAGAGGAGGAGCCGTTGTGGGACAGAGATGACCGTTACTCTTTAAAAATGGTCTTAAAATCACTAGCAAAATAGCTTGATTTTAAATCAATGAGATTTAATGCATGGATTAAAATCGTGATTTAAATCAAATCCACCCTACTGATTGGTATATTCATATTTGTGGATGGTGACTATGCTCACAGCTTTTCTTATTGGGTTTTCCACTTCCTTAACTTTGGAAATAAATAAAAAAAAAAAGTAAAATAAATCAGTCTTGACAGCTTACCACTTTTCTAAAGTCATCTTCTGCTTCATCCAATTTTCCTTGTTTCAGGAAAAGCTGTCCTCTTTGTAATCTTGCCTGCAAACAATCAAATACAGAGGTAAGGAAAGAAAGATGCAAGACCAACTTTTCGTTCTGTCTTAATTACGGTAACATTTTAGGAGTTGATCACTGCCTTATAAAAAGATCAGAAAAAAAATGCAAAGTTATTGACACTCCGCAGCATTCTCTACCACTGGCAGTCAAAAATGTTGTTCCTCAGGCTCTCATATATACTGTACATCTCAGCAAGAAGACTGGTGCCAGGAGTGGATAAAAGGTCTATGGAAGGCTCTTTATTACACAGAACGTTAAGCCACAGCGTGACGAATCACACAGGTTTACGGGTTCAACTTTCTAGGTGACTTGCATGATCACTGTACAATCAGATCAGCCAGGTGACAATGGAGGCGACCAAGCCAAAATAGGAAATCATAGGGTCATCCAACTTGCCATGTTGTGTGCCAGAGATGCGAGTGGAAAGACTAGCTGAACAGAATTAAATATTTTGGCAGTTACCAGAGACCTTCACCCACCAGATCAACGTTAGTGCCCTTGATTCCTCTCCTCTGATTCACCACTCATAGGCTTGTGCTTTGACAAATGTTAAAGACTGAATATATGAGCCATTTGTGGTGATCACCTTTCCGTACTGAAGGGTCCTGACATGTAGCGTTGAATTTTTCCACTTAGAGCAAAGAGGGGGCGGGGGAGTCGATTACCCCTTGGATGTCTGTTGTGGAATCCAGGGGGGGAATGCTGAATTTTTATTTAGCGTTTCTTTACACTGATCAAAGGAAAGATACTCTTCAATGTCAAAGTGAAAACAGATTGCCAAAAAGTGATTTCAGTTAATTCCCAAAAAAAAAAATATGTTTTTTTATTATATATATTGGTTTTGTTATCACACACACACACACTACATACACTACATAAGGATTTATCCTCTCAAGTCAGTGTTTAGTAGATGCACCACTGGCAGCAATTATGTGGATAGGTCTCGGTCAGCTTTGCATATCTGGGCACTGGAATGTTCCATATTGCTCTTTGCAAAACTGTTCCAGCTTGGTCAGGCTGCAAAGAGATCATAAGACCTGGACTTGTGCGTGATGATTTCAGAACATCAAAATTGTTTTTAAAGTGGTTGTAAACTCTGTTACACCACTTGTACCTATAGGCAAGCCTAGAATAAGGCTTACCTATAGGTACTGCAAATATCTCCTAAACGTGCGCCGTTCAGGGGATGTTTACTGCGTCAACGATGTCATCGGAGCATGAACTCTGAAGGAGCGATCACCTGTGCCATTTCTTCAGGAGAGTGTGCCGTGACCAGCGGCTCTCTTGCACATGTGTGGGAGTAACATCACGTGGCTCTGGGCAGTCACAGAGCCAGAGTCCGTGGCCTCCGGAAGGAAGACAGGCTTTGTTTGCTGGTAAAGTGTCATATAATGTGCTAGCATGCAATGCATACTAGCACATTATGCCTTTACTGTGCAGGGAAGAAAGAAAAACCCACCAGGGTTTACTTCCTCTTTAACCTTATACAGATGAGCTTCATTTGACTTAGAATGCGACTTATGGAAAATAATTGTCTGAAGCAGTGAGGATTTACAATGTTTGCCAACTTACAGGTGGTGCATTTTGCATTTATGAATTGTAAATTTATATTCCTCTGCAGAGATCTGTATTCACTTTCAATAAAATTTCAGCAATGATCTTGCTATTGCTTACCAGGCTGGACCAATGCAAATATGCAATAAAAGACCATATTAGAAGTTCAACATTAAAGCAGAACTATACTCCGCTTGAATCCAACAATGTGCCAGCGGCTGACATCTTTGGGCGGCCAGCTTCCGGATCTTGATTGTGCAGCTTACTGTTCAAGAGCAGACAGGTAGGTAAGTAGCTTTAATGCACAAGAGACAAATCATGTCTCTTTTGCATTAAAAATCCTGCCTGTCCACCCATTTTTATTCCTAGCCCAACGCTCCACTTATAAAAAGAATTCAAAACTTTGAATATAATATATATATATATATATATATATATATATATATATATATATATATATATATATATATATATATATATATATATATATATATATATATATATATTATAGTTACACATACATACATACATACACACACACACACACACACGGGAGCCTGGGCAGCTCAACCAACCTGTAGCAGTAAATCTGCTATGGGGCAGTCGGCAACTGGTTAAAGCAGAGTTCCACCCAAAAAAGTAACTCTCCTCCCCCCCCCCCCGCCTCCGGTGTCACATTTTGGCACCTTTCAGTGGGGAGGAGGGAGCAGATACCTGTGCAATACAGGAATCTGCTCCCACTTCTGGGCATAGGTCGCTGAGGCGACCTACAGCACATCCAGCGCCTTCTCAGTCACCCCCTCCCCCCCACTGTCTTCTGGGAGACACACAGGTGCCAGAAGACATCATGGACCAGAGCGATTGCACAGCACGACTCGTGCATGCGAGGTAGGGAACCAAGAAGTGAAGCCGCAAGGCTTTACTTCCCGATTCCCTACCGAAGATGGCGGCGGCAGCACCCGAGAGACAGATCGGCTTTGGGTGCCCACATTGCGGTTGCCCAGGACAGGTAAGTGTCCATATATTAAAAGTCAGCAGCTGCAGTAATTTGTAGCTGCTGACTTTTTTTCCTGCCGGAACTCCACTTTAAGATCATCAGCATTATGATGACACACAGGCAGCCGGCACTTTATCATGGCTCTGTCACAGTGTGTCACATAACATGGCTGTTGGGTGCTGAAATTTGTTAACTTATTAGAAGTTAACAAAATGAGCACCCAACATCCATGTTATGTGACACACTGTGACAGAGCCAGCCAGAGCCATAATAGAGTGCCTGCTGCAGCTGCCTTTTGTTTTATGATACAAATACCATCTATGCCAAAATGTGCTGCCTGCAGAAAATGCAATGTAGCATATATTCACACTAAACACACCTATGTTGAAGGCAGCCCTACGAACCGCTTGCTCTCCGTTCCTACCTCTGCCTGGACACTGTCCGCTGAGCTGCATGTGTCTGCCCACCTCAGAGCCTCTATAGTCTGCTCTCCTCTCGTGCTCCACTATGGAATGGGGAATAGAGAAAGATAGATCACTCCGCCAGGGAAAGCAAACCAAGGCCACAAAACCATGCGGAGCGGCACATAATGCACCTAAAACTGAAGAAATGGTCCCTCTAATTCCCAGTCTCTCACCAGCACACATCAGAGGGGGGCACAGAGAATGAAAATAAAAATAAATAAAAATACACTCCCACAAGGCAATAGGAGCGGCGGAGCACAGGGAGTCGATTCAGAAAGGATTTATTTTTATTTTTTATGCTGCACTTCTGAGATTGCCCAGGCCCCTCCTGCTGAGCTGAGGACGCCGGGCACGGTACAACAGGGTCGATTGTACTGGCCTATCAGCGGCCCTGCCTCCAGGTTTCCTCCAAATGATGAGCAAGAGCAACTGACTACAATATGTAAAGTACTGCATAAACTGACCATGTTATACAAATGGATAAAATAAATAGTGTACATAGTACAATCACAACAATGACAATATATTACATATGAATACAGACTTTATGCATTTCTCAAGGATAATATGACAGAAGAGTGAAGTAAGAATTTTGCTATTCTAGAGTGGGTGGGAAACTACAAGTATGAGCCTACTCAGTCAGTGGTTGGTAGGTCATGCTAAAACATGTAGTTCATCCACAGCTGGAGACTTTGAGCTGACCATTGAATACGAGAGCCGTGTCTGCATCACCCTGTTTTTCCACATCACATTTCAGTCACATCCAGCAACACTTGAAATCTCCCAAGTCCTGTTTCACATATTAAAGGTTTAAACCTTCTGAAGTAGCGATTATAGGCAGAAAAATACTCTAGAAGCAAGTTATTTTTTTTCTGCCCTCAAGTTAAGCTTTAGAAGTATTACATACTGATGTGAAGTCTGGTTTCAGCTCAATCACTCGACTTAAATCAGGAATTGCGGCTTTAGATTTGCCCATGGCCAGGAACGTAGTGGCTCTTCTGTAATATGCCAGGTAGTTATCTGGATCTCCATCTAACAAAACAAGGGAAAACAGTGAGCTGGCATCAAACAAAGCAAAAACTGTAAAAAGACACATAACCTTTATGTGCAGATATATAAATTACCAGGCTTGCTTGTGCTCTGTATGCCCTCTACCTCCAGCCTTTAAAAAATGCTTTTTAATTCTCTATATCGCTTATTGTGTTTAATATTTATAGTGCAACCCTTGCATGGCAAAGTCAAGTAATCCCTTCAAAATATAAATATATATTATACACAAAACACACAAAATTCTGTATGGAAATAAAGCACCATGTTTTCCAGGTTAATAATTTTTTTTATTTTTTTTGATAAAAGATAATGTTAACCACTTAAGCCCGGACCATATTGCTGGTCAAAGACCAGAGCACTTTTTGCGATTCGGCACTGCGTCGATTTAACTGACAATTGCGCGGTCAAAATTGGCGTCCTTTTTTTCCCACAAATAGAGCTTTCTTTTGGTGGTATTTGATCCCCCTTGCGCTTTTTAGTTTTTGCGCTATAAAACAAAAATAGAGCGACAATTTAAAAAAAAAAAAAAATATCCCCCAAAAATATATAAAAAAAACATTTTTGTCCTCAGTTTAGGCCAATACGTATTCTTCTACATTTTTTTTTACGAAAAATATCGCAATAAACGTTTATTGATTGGTTTGCGCAAAAGTTATAGCATTTACAAAATAGGGGGTCGTTTTATGGCGTTTTTCTTAATTATTTTTTTACTATAAAAATGTCACTGGCAGGGAAGGGGTTAACACTAGGGGCGGGGAAGGGGTTAAGTATGTTCCCTGGGTGTGTTCTAACTGTAGGGGGGGGGGGATGGACTGACATGGGGAAATGACTGATCGCTGTTCATACATTGTATGAACAGAAGATCAGCATTTCTCCCCCTGACAGGACCTGTGTGTTTACACACACAGCTTCCGGTCCTCGCTCTGTAACGAGCGATCGCGGGTGCCCGGCGTTGATCGCACACGCGTCGGGATCAGGGACGATTCGTGAGGTGACGTAGAGCTACGTGCTCTCGCTCAGGGGAGCCGACCTGCCGCCGTATAACTGCGGCGGCTGGTCGGCAAGTAGTTAATAAAACATAACAAATTTTAAGTTGTCAATGTATTGTGATAAATTCCATTTTGAAAAACGGGAGCATGCAAGATGGCACTTACTGACAATTTACAGCTAAACACATAGAAGAGCATGCCATTAATTTAATGACGAGGGCTCCGGTACAGCCCTGCTCCTTTATATGGAACAGAGACCCCAGCAGCCCCTACTCTCTACCCTGCAATTCACCCCGAACCGAATATAGGAAAGGTCATTAAAATATGTAAAAAGGTACCTTATGACAGAAAATATACTGTTTGTGAATATTCAGAACCACACATGGTCATGAAAAGGTTTAATCGCTCCTGGACTGCCCCATGTACATGCACTGCGGCAGGGCTGCCCTTCAGCTCCAAATCATGTACCTGTACATTTATATTTCCGGGTCTGGGGCACAGATGCATGCTGCTGGTGACCTGTTCCTGCTGTGATTGAACACAGCGAGACCCATTCAAAGGGCACCCGATGATTGTTCCCAAGAGTGGCAGAACGGCGGTCTGTAAACATAGGCCGTTCTGTAAGGGGGGGGGGGGGTTTAATCGATCGAGATTCTGTGTTTCTGCTAAACAAACACAACACAGATCTCTGTCTTCCCCCAGTCAAAGCATTCCTTCCCCCCCACGTTTAGCAAGCACTCCCAGGGAACACATTTAACCCTTTGATCGCCCCTGATGTTAACCCCTTCCCTGCTAGCGTCATTAGTACAATGACAGAGCATATTTATTAGCACTGAATTCTAAAAAGTCTATACATTCTTGGGTACTGTTCACTAAGGCTGTTTGAATTAATGTTCTAAGCGCTATGCAACCGGGAATGTGCACATAATCTTGCCACCACACAGGTTATCAAAATGGTAATGGCTAGCCTCGATCTACATAAATCAGCCAACTATCATCTGCAATTATTACGGAAAATTAAGAATCTCTTCACTCAGCACAACCGTATGATCTTAGTTCATGGACTTATCCACTCTAGGTTAGATTGTTCTAATGTTTTCTTTCTAGGGCTCCCACAGAAGTGAATAAAACGATTGCAGATTACACAGAATCATGCTGCAAGACTAGTCACAAACTGCCCAAGGCGGAATCACATCTCCCCGGTGCTTAAGAATCTGCACTGGCTCCCGATAGCAAAACGGGTTGAGTTCAAGGCACTCTGTCTGGTGTTTTGGGCCTATTGGCAACTAGGTCCGATGTACTTATCGAATATGACACAACACTACTGTCCTCCCAGAGAGCTTCGCTCGACTGACGCCCTGTTAGCAATTATTCAATCTAGTCGATCAGCTTCAAAAGGTGGCCGCCGGCTCCAAACAATGGGGAACTCTCTTTGGAACCAGCTCCCTCATCAGCTCCGAGCATCCTCCTCCATAATGGCCTTCTGTAAGGGCTTGAAAACACTTCTTTTTTCACAAGCCTACAGATAGACACTTGGCCTTCCAAGCCCTTAGCAGGACGCTGCCTTAATCCCAGGCTGCGGCCCATGGTCAGGGAGTAGGGATAGGCTTTTTGTGCCCTGACACCCCCCCCCCCTCTTCTTTTTATATTTCTGTTTATTTCTTGTCTGTTCCCCTCTTTTACTTAGATGTCCTAGTTTCCTATTTTTTGCTCTTGGGAACTGGATACCCCCAGCTTGTTGGTAAGCGCTTAGACGCGAGTTTCACAACTCGCATTCGGCGCTCTATAAGTATTTATTCCAATCCAATCCAATCCAATAAAACACTTACCAATAGCTGAATGAAAATGAGATAAGGCATCTGCAAGCTGGCCAGCTGCTAGTAATTTCTTTCCCATTTCAAGATGCTTGTCCACATCCACATTACTCCCACAAGTCACCCCTGCAGAGGAACAAAAAAATAAATTAAATAAAAAAGTGTGTCCAAAACATAAGCACAAATCCCATAATACACCACAACCTGATCATCGCACGCAAGATGTCATCCTTAAAGGGGACAGGCAGGACCAAAACTTGACATTTCCCCATTGCGATAATAAAATTTTAGTCCTCGTCAGGGAGATTATTCTTACTAAATATTTAGATAATACAAATGACCATAAAAACCTTGTAGAGCTTCCAACATGTCCCAACTTTAAAAATGGGTTTGCCTTGAGTTCTACTTTATCCATTGATTTTTTTTTTTTTTTAACAAACAAACTTTTGTCGAGGCTACAATTGTACATGGGTTACAGGGACCCAACACAACCAACGCTGTCTAACGTATCGTTTCCTTTGATCGGCCAGCAGGCTGATCAATAAATAAATTAATAAACATATTCCCTCATCCACACATTTGGGGTGGACAGAGGAAACCACCCTGCTGTGCCATTGTATTCTAACAGTGGGGACTCCTCTGCTGTCAGAAAATATTCATCAAGGCTGCAGTGTTGATTTTTTGCAACATTTCTGTGAGAAAATCCAAACACTAGATGGACTTCTTACAAGTGGACCAGCCATAGATGGATCAGAATTTGGGAAGTCCTTGCTGAACCAGTCGTGTTTGATCCACCTATGGCCAATGTAAGGCACTGGATGCTTTTGGAATTATCAGCTACAAAATGCCTGAGGGAACTCAATTCTTCTGCAGTATGATGGAGATTCCTCCAAAGTAAAAGGAATCTCAAAATTACCCAGATTACTGCAAAGGGTATCTAGAGACATGAAATGATGATTGCTTAAAGCGGGGGTTCACCCTATAAACAAAAAAAAAAAACTTTTTTTTTTTCTTCTAGCATAAAATTAGGCATAGTAGCGTGAGCTACAGTATGCCTGTCTTGATTTTTTTCGCCCGGTACTCACTGTGCAATCCTCTATAGAAGATTCTGACTCCCCGCGGGGAATAGGCGTTCCTATCCAGACGGAGGATGATTGACGGCCGGCTCTGGCACGTCACGCTTCTCCGGAAATAGCCGAAATAGGCTTGGCTCTTCACGGCGCCTGCGCATAGTCTGTGCGCAGGCGCCGTATAGTGCCGTGAAGAGCCGAGACCTACTCCGGCTGTCTTCGGGGAGCGTGACGTGCCATAGCCGGCCGTCAATCATCCTCCGTCTGGATAGGAACGCCCATTCCCCGCGGGGAGTGGGAATCTTCTATAGAGGATTGCACTGTGAGTACCGGGCGAAAAAAAATCAAGACAGGCATACTGTAGCTCACGCTACTATGCCTAATTTTATGCTAACATGTTGCTATGGAGGGTGAACCACCGCTTTAACTAGTAAGGCCAAGATAAAATTGTTTTGAGATATAGAGATAGATAGAGAAGAGAAGTCTATATTACATAGGTTTGTCAAATGTCTATAGCAGGGGTGTCAAACTCAATTTCATTGTGGGCCAGCATTATGATTGTCCTCAGGGGCGGACTGACAACTCATGGGGCCCCCGGGCAATAGAAGATTATGGGGCCCCCGGGCTTACAGATGGCCACCAAGCCAGGAGGCATTACAGAGGTGGGGCAGCTAAAATCTCAGAATTTCACATCAAAAGCATATCGGTTTTGGACATATCAGGGACAGATGTAAAAAAAACACAGATTTTTACATACTGTCACTAGTATTAATGAGCCTGGCAACCCTGATGGGGCCCCCTAGTGGCATGGGGCCCTCGGGCAGTGCCCGAGTGCCTCAATGGTCAGTCCGCCCCTGATTGTCCTCAAAAAGGCTGGTTGTATCTGTAAGATTAGATGTCCAGTGCATCCCCTCCCCTTACATTAGATAAGAGCCACCCCACCATCAGAAGTTGAGTCCCCCACTCTCCCTTACATCACAGTGCACCCCCCTTTCCTTATGCTGCTACTGGGAAGAAGCTGGATGTATAGCTTGAAAGCAGAAAGCAAGGGTCTGGAGGAGGACCAGAGGAGGGCTGGAGCTTGCCTGCTAATAACCTTATTCCAAAAGGAACAAACTTACTGTTTTGAGCTTTGATATTGTGGCAGAAAACTTAGATAAAAGCAATGAAAAGAAAAGTTTTCAGATCAGGATAAGCACTGGTCACTTTAGAGATAACCTAGATGGGCTAACAGCAAGGCTTCTTCAAAATTAGCATCTTAACTACACAAGATATGCTTTCTATAATTAATGAAACGTAATGCTTACTCTGGTATACCCAGAGCAATAACATTGTGTCGGTAATAACTACCCTTGAAGCCTTAAACATGCAATCACTTCAAAATGAGTTAATTACTGGAGGAGTTTGTACACACAAACAACCAACATCTGACATATGGTACAGAAGTAGTGTTCTCATTAGGTGTGTAAGATTTTCTGCTACCAGTGGGCTCCAACATAAGTACAAACAAAGCATTTCTTCTAAATTACAACCATTTACAGTAGTGCAGGTTACTCTCCAAAGCCAAGCAACTTTATTGCCAACAAAAACACAAAAGCACCTAAAATAATATAGTCTACCATGTTTACTAATGACATTTATCAAATAGAATGGTATAAAATGAAAAAATATAATATATATAAAAAACGTGTCTTGTATGATAAAAATTATAGGAGACATGTTTCTGTCCAGTCGAAATAATGCTCTAAAATTAGGAGGTAGGAAAAAGACAAATTTTAGTTTTAAGCTTTTATTGCACTTTGAAAACACCCATTAGACCCCTTCATACTGAAGGCATTTTTCAGATGCTTTAGCGCTAAAAATAGCATCTATAAAAAGCCTCAGCTGCAAACCCAGGGTAAAAGCCCGAGTGTTTTCACACTGGGGCGCTGCGCTGGAAAAACCAAACAAAAAGTTTTGCCTTTAGTTATACTTTAACCGCTTGTCCACTGCCCGCCGTGAAATGATGGCAAGAGGAAGACCCTCTTGTTCTGGGTGGAAGTCATATGAGGTTGCGCCTTCACAAGCCACTAGGGGGCGCATGCACACCTGCCGCGTCACTGGGGACCCGATTGCGGCCGCCGGGCACCCAGTAACTGAGCACAGTGTTTACACACAGTATCTCTGTCTGTAAACCCACAGACCCACGTCCTGTCAGGGAGAGGAGACCGATGGTGTGTCCCTTGTACATAGGGACAACCATCGGCCACCTCCCCCAGTCGGTCACCTCCCCCCACATTAAGAATCACTCTTTAGGGAACACATTAGCCTCCTAGTGTTAACCCTTTCCCTGCCAGTCATATTTATACAGTAATCATGGTCCCAAAAACGTGTCAAACGTGTCTGACGCAATATCACAGTCACAAAATAAAAAAAATAAAAAATAAAATAAAAAAAAAAGAAGGAGAAGCTGATCGCCGCCATTACTAGTAAAAAAAAAAATAATAAAAACGCTATAAAACTATCCCCTATTTTGTAGCTGCTATAACTTTTGTGCAAACCAGTCAATTATACGCTTATTGTGATTTTTTTTACCAAAAATATGTAGAAGAATACATATTGGCCTAAACTGAGGAACAAATTTGTTTAAAAAAAAAAAATAGAAGATATTTATTATAGCAAAAAAGTTAAAAATATTGTATTTTTCAAACTTGTCCCTCTTCTTTTGTTTACAGCGCAAGAAATAAAAACCACAGAGGTGATCAAATACCACCAGATAGAAAGCTCTATTTGTGGGGGGGGGGGGGGGGGGAGAATGATAGAAATTTAATTTGGGTACAGTGTTGCATGACTGCGCAATTGTCATTCAAAGTGTGACAGCGCTGAAAGCTGAAAAATGGCTTGGACAGGAAGGGGGTGAAAGTGCCCTGTAGGCAAGTGGTTAAACACCAAAACAGGACGTTACACTCTCACACCAGTTTTAATTAAAGCAGAACTACAGGCAAAACATTCCCCCCCATTTTGGGTAGAGTAAGGGAGGATTATAACCCCAATAAGGTTTATTTATGCCAACTTAGTCCCATTGGATATATTTACCTTCACTTCCTGTTCCATAGCCAATCAGGAAGCGAGAGAAATCCTGCAAATTAAAGTGGTTTTAAAACCATGGGGACAAAAAAAAAAACACCTGCAAGACAAAGGCATAATGAGCCAGCATGCATAACATACTAGCTCATTACGATATGCTTACCTTCGATCGAAGCCCCAGCAGTGGTCCCGACACACTGTTACGGCTGGCGACATGGCTCCCGGAGTTACTTCCGGGTATCGCGGCCTCCGGTGCTGCAATTGGCCGGAGCTGCGATAATGTCATTCCTGCGCATGGGAGCCGCCGGTAACTGCACATTAGCTGAAGAAACAGTACGTACGAGCCATCTCTTCAGTGCGCATGTGCCGATGACGCCGGCACATGTGTATACAGTGAATATCCCGTAAACTATGCAAGTTAAGGAAAAATTCACTGTAGCTACAGGTAAGCCTTATTATAGGCTTACCTGTAGGCAAAAGTGGTTGGAATGGGTTTACAATCATTTTAAGGGAATCTTTTGGGGACTCCAGGTCACCCGAACTAGATTGTTAACACTGCAATGGAAGCACAACAGATCAGTGTGAAGACAAACAGAATTTAAAGGGATGCATTTTTCTTTAAACGCAAAAATTATATTAATAAATAAATAAATAAATAAATAAATAAATAAATAAATATATATATATATATATATATATATATATATATATATATATATATTTGGGATTTTAAAAGGCAACTAAATATAGGTACGTACCCAATTAAATAATAATGTAGTTTAATAAATATTATAACGACAACAAAAAAAAAAATTCTAAAATTGACTGGTTTTAGAACAATATCAAAAAACTACAATATTACAATAATTCCAAATTGACACTGATGTGGTGTCCAGATTAGAGATTACCGCTGACGCGTTTCAGGATCTTGTCCTTTCCTCAGGGGCATTCCCTTATGGAGAGCAGTGTACATCTATAACAAAAAAGTACATTAACATTGGCAACATAGCAAATCATTTTGCTTTACTGTTCTCAATGATGCTCACTACATGTTCCCTGTCTCTATGTTGCCAATATTAAAGGAGTTGTAAAGGAAAATATTTTTTTACCTTAATGCAATTTATGCATTAAGGTGAAAAAACATCTAATAAAGCAGCCCCCATTTTACTTACCTGACCCCTCGAAAGTCCCACACTCGGTCCCGAGATCCTCTTTCGCCGCTCAGCCTGGCCGCTGATTGGCTAGAGCGGATGGATTGAGAGCAGCGCAGCTATTGGCTGGCGCTGCTGTCAATCACATCCAGTGACGCGGCACGCCTAGGGGCGGGGCCGAGTGATACAATGAGCGGCTATGGCCGCTGGCTGTATCATGGGAGCGCACCCGCAAGAACTCATCACCATGCAAGCTCTCTCGCATGAAGGTGATGAGTTCTTGCAGGGAGGACCAGAGACAGCCGCCGAGGGACCCCAGAGGACGTGGATCGGAGCCACTCTGTGCAAAACGAACTGCACAGTGGAGGCAAGTAAAACATGTTTGTTATTCTAAAGTAAAAAAATAAAAAATGTCTTCCTTTAGTGACCCTTTATTGTACTTCTTTGTTATAGACGTACACTGCTTTCCATAAGAGAATGCCCCTGAGAGAAGGATAAGATCCTGAAACGCGTCGGGCTTAATCTCTAATCCGGAGATTAAAAAAAAAAAAAAAAAAATATTGCAGATGTTTGATTTTTTTGGGGGAAAAAATAAATAAAAAATAAATCGCCCAGCTCTAGCTGCAGGTGAAAATAAACCCTTTCCTCTCACTAGTTATCAGCCAGCAACATTGTGGGGTTGACTTACTAAAACTGGAGTGCAAAATCTCTGGTGCAGCTGTACACGGTAGCCAATCAGCTTGTTCAATTAAGCTTTGACAAAAAAAAAAAAAAAGGAACCTGGAAGCTGAATGGCTATAATGCACAGCTGCACAGATTTTTGCATTCTTCAGTTTTACTAAATCAACTCCTGTATGTTTGGGACAAGTTGCAAGTCAAGAGACTAGAGCAGAGGGCTGACGTGTCAGATATTTGTGAACACAACAGCATACACACGATTGTGTCATTTCTGAGACAACATCTCCAAACAGGAAGAAAATACTGATCCTGGAAAAAGGTTGAACAAGGAGAACTCTAGCCTTCTGCTTTTTTTTTTGCCTCCAGGTGTAGGACTTTTAACTCATTCCTTTTCCAAGACCCTAAATTTACAACATACAGAAGAAGGCAACATATCTTCATTACCTATAGGGACAAGTCACTTTCTAGCTGTCATTGCCTAGTGTACACTGGAAGAATGACATCTAGAATTTTATTTTGTCTCTTCAAAATGCTTTATTTTGAAAATTGTGACTGTGGTGCAACACTAAAATTCTTAAAACCAGGTAAAAAAAAAGCACACACATAAACAAATCCTAACATGCACCAAGAGGGGCAGATTTATTATGCAGCGAGGGACAGGTGCTGTAAGGCTGCACTTTCAAGAGACTGCAATGTCAATCAAATGAGAGTCACACGCAACAAAGAACTCAGATCAGTACTGAGCAATAAACTCTAACCAATACTACACAGGCTGACTACAGTATGCTACATTTCAGATTATGGCAGAGTTGTACAGTACATCCAAATGGGACATCATTTTAACATTATGTTTCTGTAGTAAAAGACTCACATTAAAGCATATAGCCCAATTTACCCATTATTCTGCCAGGCCACCTTACAAAATAAACAAGTCATAAAAAACGACTCCTGCAGCAAATGCTAGCCTGAACTACCTCAGCTGCTAGCAATGTGGCCAAATGTCTAGCCCAGCCTTTCGCAACCTTTTCAGCACAGAGGAACCCTTGAAATAACTTGCTGGTCTTAAAGTGGAGGTTCACCCTTTAAAAAAAATTCTGACATCACATGGGGTCGAGCCATCCTACCGACAGAATGCCAGTGTTTTTTTTTTTCTCTCAGCACATACCTCTTAATCCCGATTTTCACCTCACGGCAATCCAGCGAGAGTGGGTGTTCCCAAGCACTGCCTGTGATTGACAGGCTTCCGAACGGCGCATACTGCGCGTCACAGGTTGCCGACAGAACCCGAACGTCGGTGTGCAGGCGCCGTATAGAGCCGCACCAATGTTCGGGTTTTTTCGGCAACCTGTGACGCGCAGTATGCGCCGTTCGGAAGCCTGTCAATCACAGGCAGTGCTTGGGAACGCCCACTCCCGCGGGATTGCCGTGAGGTGAAAAATCGCACACAACGAGGTATGTGCTGAGAAAAAAAAAAAAACACCGGCATTCTGTCGGTAGGATGGCTCGACCCCATGTGATGTCAGAATTTTTTTTGAGGGTGAACCTCCACTTTAAGTAAGCCCCATATACACTATTAGATTTTCTGCATATTTACCAAAACCATATAGTGCAAGGGCCTGCTTGATTGCATAGAAATTGAAACTCTTAGGCTGGGTTCACACTTGTGCAGGGGGGGGGGGGGGGGGTGTAGTGAGCAGGGAGAGAATTCATGTTCCGTTCTGAACAGGAATTCTCTCCCTGTTCACTACTATCTGCAAATCAGATGCGTTCCCATAGAAGATAATGTGCAGACAATACGCACCACAATGCCTAGAAACACCCACGTTTTTTTTGGGCAATACGCAGTGCGAATGCATCGCACATATGTGAACCTGCCTCATTAAAATAAATGTATTTTAAAATGTTATGCAAATTGGATGCGGTGTAAGCCACAACCAATTCACAAGGTTTGACCTCATATTATATGGTTTTGGTAAATCTGAAGACAAAAATTAGCAGAAAATCTAATAGTGTGTATGGTGCTTAACCCCTACTACAGCTTTCTATATCTACAACTCATGATACATTAGTGTGATGGTCAGTGGAAAGAGCGCTCCTTACGCTTGTGGTCATTGGGAAGAATTACCCCCTTACAGATAGCTAAAAAGATCCATGGTTTCAGAGGAAACTTATCCGAGAGGCAGAAATTGCTCATTGTTCCAGGAATCCAACCTCTGGAGGAACCTTGGTCGAGAAACTGTGGTCTAGTCCATTCTTTTTAAAAAAGGACCTTTGAGCATTGTCAGATTCATCTCCTGCCTACAATACCCATAACTTAAAGCGGTTGTATAACCCCAAGAAAAATAAAATAAACTGGCAAGGCAAAGGCATAATGAGCTAGTATGACTAGCATACTAGCTCATTATCAATTACTTATCTTAGATCGAAGTCCCCGCAGCAGTCCTCGGACACGTTTTCCGTCCGCGCCACGATACCTGGCGTGACTTTCGGGTATCACCGCTCTGGCGCTGTGACTGGCCGGAGCGACGATGACATCACACCCGCGCATGGAACGGCACGATCCCTGCGCATGCGCACATTTCCACCACTGTCCGGCAGGCTCCCATTCAAGTGCGCCTGCGCCTTTGTCTACGGCGCGCATGCACCATAGACATCGGTGCCCGCTTTTCTGCAAATATCTCCTTAACCATGTAGGTTAAGGAGATATTGCAAACACCTACAGGTAAGCCTTAATGTAGGCTTACCTGTAGGTGCAAGTAGGACATGAGGGTAGACAACCGCTTTAAGAGCCCAATTTTCCAATGCAATGGGTCACTACACCGACCACCAATATGAAAGGGCTTCCCCCACTTACCACCAATGTAAGGGGGCACTACACAGACCACCAGTGTATGCAGGCATTTCTCCACTGACCCGGAAACACCAATGTTCACAATGTTTCTTTTCTGGCCATTATTATGTTTAGCTTTATAGATTATAGTTGTATGTTTGCCACATTCTTCATTTTATTTAAAACTAACTTCAACTCCCTGATCAAATCATCATGAGTTGTAGATATACATTTTATTTTATTTATTTTTTAGCAGTGGTTCCCTAAGACCTAAAACTATTTCAAAAGCTAAAAAAAGGTTATTTACCAAAGCAAGTATTCACTTTGAAAAGGTGTATGCAACATTGCAAAGTGAATGCTAGCAAAAAAGGCGAACCTGTGTTCACTTTAAAAACCGATCATCTGAAATCAATGGTATTATTCGCTCCATTTTATGGTGCCCCTCACCACCACAGATAGGGCTCAGCGTGTTACAGGAACATTGGGGTCAGGGAGGACTAGCACTACCCGATTGGCAAAAGTATTATCTAGCAGGCCAAATGGCATTTGCACGCCGATGGCTCGTGGAGGACTCAGCGACAGTTCTGGGCGCATAGGTCTTGGGTTCCTACGAATGTTTGCACTTAGCTCTATTTAGGAGGAACTAGCTCTACACTTTCACTCACAGTAACCATGAAGACCACTATTAAGACCTGGGAAACCTCCTTAAAACCAATAGCCAGACTGGACTGGGGTATCGCCCTCATCTCCCTTATGAATGAACCCAAGCCCCACATATTTGTGATGTCTGACCCAATGGTGTGGGCGTCTAAGGAAATCAAAAGGGTTGGCGACATTGTCAGGGATGGGGAGGTCCTCACTTCTGACCAATTGAAAACAAAGTACGAAATCCTAAATTCTTACTATTTCCGTTATCTCCAATTACGGCACGCCTTCCAAGCACAATTTTAATTCTTGAGCAATGAGACACAGCCTTCAGCCAGGAAAAGCTAAAATTACTGGACGATGACTTGTCAAAAAAAAAAAAAAAAAAGAAAGTTATCCGAGGTGTATAAGGAAATGTTCCTAAAAGTTTGTGGGGCGGAGTGGATTTAAGTTTCAGTTAGTAGGTCTACGTTATCAGACAGTGGCTAAGTACTATGGTTAGAACTGTATTGTGTTAGTTATGCCCTGCATGGTCGGTTTGTCGCCGCCACCGTCGATCCACCCCCCAAAAATAAAAAAATAGAGCACCAGCCACCACTGGTCAAATGCTTTATAACCCGGTAATAAAAGTAAAATAAAAAATTGATTTACATGTGTGAACCGGCTCCATTGTGAGCCAGTCACGCTCGCCTGTCATTAAATTTGGCTGCAGGGAAAGCAGCATCCAATTTGCATTTATGGGAACCCAGCTTTAGCAAAATCTGCGGTCCACCCCAACCTTATTTACTGGTTTGAACTTGAAGTGGCCACAGACAGCCTTAAAAATTTAAGCAATGCTCCAGATTTCATTAATGTTTATGGGACCTCTGCAGGCTGAAGTCACACTTGCGATCCTGTTGCAAGTGACAATTGCCAGTGCAGGGTTGCAAAAAAAATGCAGGAAGTTTTGCAGTGCGGTCCTGTTTTTTTTTTTTACACGATTTCCAATGCAACTTTACACACTCTGTAGCAAAGTCGCATCAAATGTGGCACAAGCTCCTTTTCAAAAGGTACTTCAACTTTAAGTTGCACCAATCTGAACAGGTGCCATTGAAAACAATGGACTGCAGCTTTTCATGCGACGTGTCATGTCCAAAAATCGCATGACAAGTCGCACAAGTGTGAATGGGCCCAAAAACAACCCTGCCACTGGAGAGTTCTTGCTAGTAACAGAATTTGAAGCAAAATGACAAACGAAACAGAATGACACACAAGTGTGTCATTAGAATTCAAGTAGTACTAAAGCCAAAACATATTTTTTTTTTTGTTTTTTTTGTTTAGTTTTGTGAAGAGGGTTAGGACACCTTTCAGGTTTTCATTGCCGTCTGTGTCCCCACGAAAGGAACATTTTCATCTGTCCTGGCAACCATCATCAGAGTGGAAGTAACAAAAAAAAAAAACACACACACACACACACACACACACACACACACAAACACAAACACAGAACAGGAATAGTGGAAATCTCCCAATATTTCTGGTGACAACCAAGGATTCCCTCCCACTTTCTCTTGTGGACAGGAAGTGACGGGAAATCTCCCCAACAGGACACAAACTGCAAATAAACCCTGAAAAAAGGGGTTGTAACCCTCCCTTAGGCTGCTTTCACATTGGGCAGCGGAGGTGCGGTGACGGTATAGCCGTGCTATTTTTAGGGCCGCTATACCGTCGTATTTACCGCGATATTCGTTGCGGGCGGTATTACCGCAGTTTCCCATTGATTTCAATGGGAAGGCGCGGTATAGGAGTGGTAAACACCCCGCTCCTATACCGCTCCAAAGATGCGGCTAGCAGGACTTTTGGAGCGGTCCTGCTACCGCACCGCTTTAGCGTGAAAGCCTTCGGGCTTTCACATTGAAGCCTGCAGGGCATGATTTTTTCATGCGGTATAGCAGCGCTATTTTTAGCGCTGTACCGCATGAAAAACGCCTCAATGTGAAAGGGGCCATACTCTAACAAATATAAAAAGAAAGCTTTGGCTTTTGTTCCACTTTAAACTGGCCTTATACAGAGCTTGAAGTTCAGCCAAGTCCTGCTGAATTTTGAGCTGTGGGTGGACCTGTCGGCACCATCTGGCCAAACAAACTTCAACTGAAAAATTGAAGGAGCCAGGTGGAAGATTGTCAGCTGAACATCCAATCATGTTCAGGTACTCTGACAGCTGCTGCCTCTTGAATACAACAGACAGAAGTGCAGTGATGTTTAGCATGGATGGGGGAATCTATTAGGACGCTTTCACACTGAAAGCGCCACTCGTTTTAGCAGTGCTTTATCGCTGTTTAACCACTTAAGGACCAAGCCCATTTGTCAGACTCTGTTTACACATATATACCCACACACACACACACACACACACACACACACACACTTTCTGTCACACCGTATTTGCACAGCGGTCGTACCAGCACACTTTTTGGAAAAAATAAAAGATTTTGAATGAAAAAAATAAAACAGTAAAGTTAGCACTTTTTTTTTTTTTTTTTATATCAGGGATCTTCAAACTACGTCCCTCCAGCTGTTGCAGAACTACAAATACCATAAAGGCATTGCAAAACTCTGACATTCACAGACATGACTGAGCATGATGGAAATTGTAGTCCCTGAACAACTGGAGGGCCGTAGTTTGAGGACCCCTGTTTTATATTATGGAAGATAAATGTTACGCCAAGTAAATTGATACCTAACATTTCACGCTTCAAAATTGCACCTGCTCGTGGAATGGCGACAAATTTAAAATGGGCGAAATATTAAAAAAAAAATTTTTTACAGGTTACCAGTTTTAAGTTACAGAGGAGGTCTAGAGCTAGAATTATTGCTCTCACTCCCAACGATCGTGGCGATATCTTACATGTGGTTCGAACACCGTTTTCATATGCGGACGCTACCCAAGTATGCATTCCCTTCTGTGCACGAGCTCAACGGTATGAGGCGCTTTAAAAAAAAAAAAAAAAAAAATGATCTTACTTTAAGATTTATTTTGACCCTGTCCTTTTAAAAAAAATAAATAAAAATGCAAGTCACTTTTATTTCTATTACAAGGAAAGTAAACATCCCTTGTTATAGAAAAAAAAAAGCATGACAGAATCTCTTAAATGAGATCTGGGGTCAAAAAGAGCTCACATCTCATATTTACACTAAAATGCAATAAAAAAAGTAGGGCTGTGCAAATTAACTTTTAATTAATCGATTAATCTTTAATTTTTTTGATCGATCAAAATCTTTTTGATCGATTAAAATTCTTTTGATTGGTACTCACCTCTCCGCCATCTCCTGTGCCTTCAGGGAGTTCCGTCTGAGATCCAGTAACTTCACGGACACCGGCGGGGCTTGCCGTGTCCATCTGAAGGGCTCCTTTGCTGTGCCTTCATATCTGCATGCCGGCGGGACCTTAATATCTGCCACACGCAAGGGCTGTTACACTTCCCTCTATCACTTCCCTCTATCAACCTGGGATTCTACAACCATCCACTGGGAGTTGTGATAGTTCCCTTCACGGGACATCTACATGCGGACGGACTGATGTTAACCTCTCTTCATCTGGATTCAGCAGTGGTATCGTTGTACACATTTTTATACCAGTATCATACTTGGCTACGTTTTTATGACTGCTTTTGGTACCGTTTGGTATTACTCGCACCATTTTTACAGTTTATGTAGCTACATCGATTTTATCTCCAGTGCAATATTTATTTGGTTACCTACTTGAAGACTATAAAAGTTTTAATGCTATTCCAATCCAGTGCTGCCTTTGTGTGTTTTTTGTATCCTGCTATCCATTTTTCCAGTGGTTGGTAGCTGCACTGGGAATTAGCCTGCAAGGAGATCAGCTAAAGGTAGTTGGATCTGTATAAAAAAAAAGCCATCGTTCCCTCACCTCGCATCCAGGCAGTTGGGGTTACAGAACGCAATAGTCTTTGCCACTACCGACTGGTCCAGTTAGCGGCAGAGACGATCATAGCGTGGTGAGAGGGGGGTGGGCACCTCTCCCGCCACCGATAAAAGGATATTGTGGCAAATGCACAGTGGGGACCACTTTTAGCCTAATGAAAAATGCAGTGTTCCTGCCAAAACGATGATATTTAGCGTCAAAGTAACGACGTACGGGACATTGTTTTGCATGAAGTGGTAAAGCAGTGCTTTGGCGTCACTTTTTGGCCACTAGCGGGGAGCTTTTAACCCCAAAGAAGCTTCAGAATCGCTGCCCATTCATTGCAATGGGCAGGGGCATTTTGGGAGTGCTGCAAACCGCCTCAAAGATGCTGCTTGCAGGGCTTTTCTGAACATCCCGCAAACGCACCGCCCGGGTGTGAAAGCACCCATTGTAATGGATGGGAGGCAGTTTTCAGGTGCCATTTCTAGCCCTTAAAACAAATACTGCAGCTGCTGACTTTTAATATTAGGACACTTAGAGCCCATTCACACAGGGGCAACACGACTTCCAGCACGACTTTGGGAGGCAACTTGGACACGACTTGAGTATGAATCATCAGGCAACTTACAAGGCAACTTCGAATTGCCTCCAGGACAGGAGGCTTTCCAGTGGCCAATCAAACAACAATCAGCTCTGTGGGAGGGAGGGGGAGGGAGAGGTTTGCTTGAGAAATGTATGTTATCTTCCTGTATTGTTGCTTCAGTTAAGACAGTGATCCGACTACTGAGGGGACTTCCATTGAAATCAATGGGTACAAGTTGCCCACAAGTCGGATTGAAGTAGTACAGGAACCTTTTCTGAAGTCGGAGCGATTTCAGTAGTGTACATCAAGACGGCTCCATTCACTTCCATTGATTTTCTCGACCGCACGACTTGGGGCAACTTGAAGTCAGATCCCAGGTCGCCCCAGTGTGAACCGGCTCTTACCTGTCCTGGAGTCCAGCGCCGTCCGTAGCAGAGGATGAGCGAACGCTTGTCACTCTGCTGCCCCCCCCCCCCCGCCATCCTCTGTGAGGGAACCAGGAAGTGAAGCGCTCCGGCTTCACTGCCCGGTTCCCTACGGCGCATGAACGAGTCGCGCTACGCCTGCCGATTGGCTCCTGCTGTGTACTGGGAGCCGAGTGTTCTTGGAACACAACGGGGGGGGGGGGGTGACGTCATGCCCGCAGTCTGCCTGAGACTGTGTGGCCGGAAGAGGGTGCAAATACCTGTCTTTAGACAGGTATCTGCACCCCACTCCCCCCTGAAAGGTGTCGAATGTGACACCGGAGGGGGGAGGGTTCCGATCAACGGAAGTTCCACTTTAGGGTGGAGCTCCGCTTTAAACGCCTGAAAACTGCCTCAGTGTGAAAGGGGTCTTAGAGTTCTATCATTCAGCCTGTGAAATGAAGCGAGAAAAATCTATGGGGTTGATTTACTAAAGACAAATCCACTTTGCACTACAAGTGCACTTGGAAGTGCAGTCACTGTAGATCTGAAGGGGACATTCAAGGAAAATAAACAGCATTTTGGCTTGCACATGACTGGATAAAATCAGCAGAGCTTCCCCTCAGATCTACAGTGACTGCACTTCCAAGTGCACTTGTAGTGCAAAGTGGATTTGCCTTTAGTATATAAACCCCATGTGTGTATGGCTTAGTCCTAGAAGACAGTAATGAGTACCCCGGCTGTCAGACACCCAATATCTCACACAGAGGAATCTTCCCGTTGGAGGGCCCATGGAGAGATATCTGCCAGTCTATGGCCACCCTGATTCTCGGGTTGTCGTCCGATATTGGGTTTCACATGCTCCTGGATTAAAAGGAAGACTGCAAATGTTTAACAGGAAACTCAACATTTGACATCTATAGATGGCTTAGGAAATGTCATTTTATTTATGCAGTACCAGCATAATCCACAGCACTTTACAGAGAATGCAGCACCGCCCACATCAGCCTCCGCTCACCATTAAAGGGATTCTAAAGTCTAACTTTTGTGTTTACTTTAAGCCCAGGTTCACATTTCTGCAGGTTAGAAATTGTTTTCAAGCCAGCAATGCACTCCAACGTCAGGGGGCAATTCGACAGACATCTGTGCGGCTACCTGCACAGATGTCTATACAAATCGCCTCCCGAAGTCACCAAGAGTAGTACAGGAACTACTTTTGGAAGTCGGCGCTGCACCAGTTCGGACGGTGCCAGCAATAGCAGCCAATTTGGCATGTCAAATCGTAGCAATGTGAACCTAGGCTAAAGCGGAGCTCCACCCAAAAGGGGAAGCTCGCTCGTTTGCTTCCTCCCTCCATTGTCACCTTTCAGCAGGAGGGGGGGGGGGGTAACTGGTTTCGACAGGTACCTGCTCCCACTTCCGGCTGATCTCGCTGCGGCAAAGTCACCCAGAAGTTCGGCCCCCTTGTCCTTCCCCCGCCACCTGGCCATTCACAAAGTGCAGCAGGGAACCAGCTGTGAAGCTGCAAGTCTTTACTGTCATTTTCCCTTAGAAGAAGCAGCAGCACCCGAGAGCTGAAATCGGATGGGCTGAAAACACCGCCGGATTGGTGGACGGGCCGTTGACTTTACATTTTTTCTGAAGGTGCCTTGAGCTCCCCTTTAGCCCAGATTCACACTGGGCTGCGAGAATGAAGCCGTGCATGTCCTGCATGTCAGGTTTCTGCCATTCTTCACAGATGTCAATGGAAACCGCACTCACAGAAACTACTTTTCGAAGTTGCAAATGCAGCGTGGCACCGATTAGGATGGTGTCATTGCCGCCGATTTGACATGTCAAATTGCACCAATGTGAACCAGGGCTTAATGCTTTAACACCCCACTTACCGTTTTGCCAATACATAAACACTTACCCGAGTTCTCTCACGGTCCAGCGCTGTGTCTAGCCGCAGTTCCGTTCTCTTCTTAGTCTCACAGGAGGCTCAGTGCAATCCATTGGTAGCTGCTGTCAGTCAATCCTGTGAAGAGGGAGCAGGGTCCAGCCACACTGTGTATGTCTATAGATGCACACAGCCCAGCTCCGGAGTGTGCCCTCAGCAAGAGGCTTGTTATAGGGCGGGAAACCCTCAGGAAAGGAGGACAGCGCTGGCAGGAGACCACTCTGAGCAATATCATTGCACACAGCAGGTTAGAACATCTTTTTTTATTTTGGTCCCATAAATAAACTTTAAATGAAAATCTTTTTCTCCAGTTATGAGATAAGTGACATGACCCAAGCAGTGAGAGAGTGGAGCTCTGATGTGGTGGGGGTCCCCCATGTGTCACATGACCCAACCAGTGAGAGTGAATCTCTGATGTGGTGGGGTCCCCCAAGTGTCACACGACCCAAGCAACGAGAGAGGGGAGCTCTGATGGGGTGGGGGTCCCCCATGTGTCACACAACCCAAGCAATGAGAGAGGGGAGCTCTGATGGGGTGGGGGTCCCCCATGTGTCACACAACCCAAGCAATGAGAGAGTGGAGCTCTGATGTTGTAGGAGTCCCCCATGTGTCACATAACCCAAGCAGTGAGAGAGTGGAGCTCTGATGGTGGTCCCCATGTGTCACATGACCCAAGCAGTGAGAGTGGATCTCTGATGTGGTGGGGGTCCCCCATGTTTCACATGACCCAACCAGTGAGAGTGAATCTCTGATGTGGTGGGGTCCCCCAAGTGTCACACGACCCAAGCAGTGAGAGAGTGGAGCTCTGATGAGGCCGGGTCCCCCATGTGTCACATAACCCAAGCAGTGAGAGAGTGGAGCTCTGATGAGGTGGGGGTCCCCCATGTGTCACATGACCCAAGCAGTGAGAGAGTGGAGCTCTGATGAGGTGGGGGTCCCCCATGTGTCACACGACCCAAGCAATGAGAGAGGGGAGCTCTGATGTGGTGGGGGTCCCCCATGTCATGTGTCACACCACCCAAGCAGTGAGAGAGTGGAGCCCAAGGAGGGGTGCTGTGTGTAGACTGTCCCAGACCCCCTCTCTCCCTCCACAGACCAGGCCAGCTCTCTTGTGGGGACAGGCTGCCGTCTTACCTTCATATTGGAGATCAAACAGTACAAGCAGGAAAGGGAAGAAAGACAGCAGCTTCTGTGCACAGGCGCCGGGTGACACCATGCTGGAGGAGAGTGCTGTACACACCACACGCAGGCTGTGATTCCGAATCCGTACACTAATAGCCCACAGTCCGGGGCCACTTCAACTAGTTCCTAGTAAGTTCAGCCTGGTCGTGGTGAGCAGTGATTGGGCCTCCCTTCTGATAGGAGAACGTGGAGCCTCAGCCGGGCAGGACGAACCTAAGCCCCTCCCTCTCTACGCTTCCCTGCCAAGGAAAACACGCTGATCCGGTCCTGCTGACGTCACTCACATTCAATCGGCTGTCAGTAATACAGAGAACGTGTAGCTTCGGTGACATGTGCTGTGTGTGCAAATGTGACATGTGTTGTGTGTGCAAATGTGACATGTGTTGTGTGTGCAAATGTGACATGTTCTATGTGTGAAAAATGTGACATGTGTTGTGTGTGCAAATGTGACATGTTCTATGTGTGCAAATGTGACATGTCCTATGTGTGCAAATGTGACATGTCCTATGTGTGCAAATGTGACATGTCCTATGTGTGCAAATGTGACATGTGTTGTGTGTGCAAATGTGACATGTCCTATGTGTGCAAATGTGACGTGTCCTATGTGTGCAAATGTGACATGTCCTGTGTGTGCAAATGTGACATGTGTTGTGTGTGCAAATGTGACATGTCCTATGTGTGCAAATGTGATGTCCTATGTGTGCAAATGTGACATGTGTTGTGTGTGCAAGTGTGACATGTCCTGTGTGTTCAAATGTGACATGTGTTGTGTGTGCAAATGTGACGTGTTGTGTGTTCAAATGTGGCATGTCCTGTGTGCGCAAATGTGACATGTCCTGTGTGTGCAAATGTGACGTGTTGTGTGTTCAAATGTGACGTGTGTTGTGTGTTTGTGCAAATGTGACATGTCCTGTGTGTGCAAATGTGACATGTCCTGTGTGTGAAAATGTGACATGTCCTGTGTGCGCAAATGTGACATGGTGTCCTGTGTGTGCAAATGTGACATGTCCTATGTACGCAAGTTTGACATGTCCTGTGTGCGCAAATGTGACATGTCCTGTGTGTGCAAATGTGACATGGTGTCCTGTGTGTGCAAATGTGACATGTCCTGTGTCCGCAAATGTGATGTCACATTTGCGCACACAGGACATGTCACATTTGCGCACACAGGACATGTCACATTTGCGCACACAGGACATGTCACATTTGCCCACACAGGACATGTCACATTTGCCCACACAGGACATGTCACATTTGCGCACACAGGACATGTCACATTTGCCCACACAGGACATGTCACATTTGCACACATAGGACATGTCACATTTGCCCACACAGGACATGTCACATTTCCCCACACAGGACATGTCACATTTGCACACACAGGACATGTCACATTTGCGCACACAGGACATGTCACATTTGCCCACACAGGACATGTCACATTTGCGCACACAGGACATGTCACATTTGCGCACACAGGACATGTCACATTTGCGCACACAGGACATGTCACATTTGCGCACACAGGACATGTCACATTTGCCCACACAGGACATGTCACATTTGCGCACACAGGACATGTCACATTTGCGCACACAGGACATGTCACATTTGCGCACACAGGACATGTCACATTTGCCCACACAGAACATGTCACATTTGCACACACAGGACATGTCACATTTGCACACACAACACATGTCACATTTGCCCACACAGGACATGTCACATTTGCACACATATGACATGTCACATTTGCCCACACAGGACATGTCACATTTGCGCACACAGGACATGTCACATTTGCCCACACAGGACATGTCACATTTGCACACACAGGACATGTCACATTTGCACACATATGACATGTCACATTTGCGCACACAGGACATGTCACATTTGCCCACACAGGACATGTCACATTTCCCCACACAGGACATGTCACATTTGCACACACAGGACATGTCACATTTGCGCACACAGGACATGTCACATTTGCCCACACAGGACATGTCACATTTGCGCACACAGGACATGTCACATTTGCACACACAGGACATGTCACATTTGCACACACAGCACGTCACATTTGCCCACACAGGACATGTCACATTTGCACACATATGACATGTCACATTTGCGCACACAGGACATGTCACATTTCCCCACACAGGACATGTCACATTTGCACACACAGGACATGTCACATTTGCGCACACAGGACATGTCACATTTGCGCACACAGGACATGTCACATTTCCCCACACAGGACATGTCACATTTGCACACACAGCACGTCACATTTGCACGCACAGGACATGTCACATTTGCGCACACAGGACATGTCACATTTGCGCACACAGGACATGTCACATTTGCACACACAGCACGTCACATTTCCCCACACAGGACATGTCACATTTGCACACACAGCACGTCACATTTCCCCACACAGGACATGTCACATTTGCACACACAGCACGTCACATTTGCACACACAGGACATGTCACATTTGCGCACACAGGACATGTCACATTTGCGCACACAGGACATGTCACATTTGCACACACAGCACGTCACATTTCCCCACACAGGACATGTCACATTTGCACACACAGCACGTCACATTTCCCCACACAGGACATGTCACATTTGCACACACAGCACGTCACATTTGCACACACAGGACATGTCACATTTGCGCACACAGGACATGTCACATTTGCGCACACAGGACATGTCACATTTGCACACACAGCACGTCACATTTCCCCACACAGGACATGTCACATTTGCACACACAGCACGTCACATTTCCCCACACAGGACATGTCACATTTGCACACACAGCACGTCACATTTCCCCACACAGCATGTCACATTTCCCCACACAGCATGTCACATTTGCACACACAGGACATGTCACATTTGGAAAGAAGGAGAAAACCGCACTAGCAGAGCAAAAGATCATAGGCAGCAGCTAACATGTGATATACAAAACAAGCAGATAAAAATATAAAAAGCCGCGCCAGATAATTTACACCACAAAATCGGTGTAACAATTAGGATGAAACCCAATTTAATGTCTATAGCACCCAACAGATAACAAGATTTGCTAGATGCTCTATAAACACTGTTCATAAATTGCAGATGGAGACTTCAAAATGGTTGGTATGTTGGGATAATGGTTGATCAAAACTCCAAATCACCAGGTGACATGCATGCAGTTAGTGCCAGCCCTCCACCGTAAACAAAAGCAGCTTACCAGATGGCAAGCCTTTCACACAGTTGACTATAGCCCAGCCACGGCCTTTATATCCCAGGGACACTAGTTGGAATCATCCGTCATTAAACAGGATCCGAGGCACCGGTGTTTGCGATTCAGCCGCTGATAAGGCTCACCAATAGTACCAATTCAGTCAGTGGGTCCCCAATGCATAAAACGAGGGATGAAATAAGGACGCAATAGCGTGATACCGTTGGATATCAAGATTGAATAAAAACAATATTGTACTTACAACATCAAAGGTTAAAAGCAGGTTTTGCAAAAGCCGGCCGGCTTGAAGGAGCCCTCCTCCTTGGCGTGGTGACGTCACTGACGCAGCCTCCCAGACGCGTTTCGTCACTAATCGGACGTTCTCAATGGGGGTCAAAATTTGCACACACAGGACATGTCACATTTGCACACACAGCACGTCACATTTGCACACACAGGACATGTCACATTTGCACATACCTGACATGTCACATTTGCACACACAGCACGTCACATTTGCACACACAGGACATGTCACATTTGCACACACAGGACATGTCACATTTGCCCACATAGGACATGTCACATTTGCACACACAGGACATGTCACATTTGCACACACAGGACATGTCACATTTGCACACACAGCACGTCACATTTGCACACACAGGACATGTCACATTTGCACACACAGGACATGTCACATTTGCCCACATAGGACATGTCACATTTGCACACACAGGACATGTCACATTTGCCCACATAGGACATGTCACATTTGCACACACAGGACATGTCACATTTGCACACACAGAACATGTCACATTTGCGCACACCGGACATGTCACATTTGCGCACACAGGACATGTCACATTTGCGCACACAGGACATGTCACATTTGCGCACACAGGACATGTCACATTTGAGCACACAGGACATGTCACATTTGAGCACACAGGACATGTCACATTTGCGCACACAGGACATGTCACATTTGAGCACACAGGACATGTCACATTTGAGCACACAGGACATGTCACATTTGCACACACAGGACATGTCACATTTGCAACTCATAGCATCCAAGTGCAAGATATAACACCAACACGTCCGGAAAAAAAATCAAAAACCGAATCACTGAGTTGGAAAAAGACTCATCTCCTTATGTCAGTATTTTGTTGGACCACATTTTTATTAATTACAGCCTTTAGTCTGTTGGGATATTTCTCTACTAACTTTGCAAAAGTTGTCAAATGAGACTAAAATGTAATTATTTGGCCTCAACACCAAATTATATGTCTGGCGGAAATCCAATACAGTTCACCATCCAAACCATTCCTACAGTAAGAGCCCTTTCACACTGGTGCGTTTTTGCCGCGTTTTGCTGTAAAAATATCGCTATTAAAACGCTCATAAAGCGCTCCCCATGCATCTCAATGGTCCCAAATCCCTAACCATAACCTCGCTCCTAATAGTCCCAAATCCCTAACCCTAACCCTGATCCCACTTTCACTAATCCCTAACCCGAACCCTAATCTCACTCCTAATAGTCCCAAATCCCTAACCATAACCTCGCTCCTAATAGTCTCAAAACCCTAACCCTAATCCCGCTTCCACTAGTCCCAAATCCCTAACCCGAACCCTAATCTCACTCCCAACAGTCCCAAATCCCTAACCCTAATCCCGCTTCCACTAGTCCCAAATCCCTAACCCTAATTTCACTCCCAATAGTACTAAGGGCCTAATCCTCAAAAACCCGGCGCAACGTAACTTTTGCCATTTAAGTTACACCGCCGCAAAATCTCTAACTAAGTGCCCGATCCACAAAGCACTTACCTCGAAATTTTGAGCGGTGTAATTTAAATCCGGCCGGCGCAAGGCGTTCCTCTTCAACTGGGGGCGATTCCCATTTAAATTAGGCGCGCTTCCGCGCCGGCCGTACTGCGCATGCTCGTGACGTCATTTTCCCGATGTGCATAGCGCGAAATTACGTTACGCCGAGCTTTGTGGATCGCGACGGGTCAATAAAGTTGCATCGGGAAAAAAAAAAGATACGGCGGAAAAAAAAAATTTAAAACAAAAAAAAAATGCGTCGCTGGACAGAAGGGTCTGCTTTTACAAGGTGTAAACAGTTTACACTTTGTAAAAGCAGCCCTAATTTTACACATGCAACTTAATACTTACGGAGAAAAAACAAAGCTGAAAAGCTTCGTGGATCTCCGTAAGTGCTAATTTGCATACCCGAGGCGGCATTTCGACGCGAAATGCCCCCAGCGGCGGATGCGGTACTGCATCCTAAGATCCGGCAGTGTAAGTCCCTTACACATGCCGGATCTTCTGTCTATCTCTTGGAAACTGATTCTGTGGATCAGTTCCAAAGATAGAAACAGGGATACGATGGCGTATCAGTAGATACGCCGTCGTATCTCTTTTGAGGATCTGGCCCAAAATCCCTAACTCTAATCTCACTCCCAATAGTCCCAAATCCCTAACCCTAATACTGCTTCCACTAGTCCCAAATCCAAATCCATAACCCTAATCCCGCTTCCACTAGTCCCAAATCCCTAATCCCACTTCCAATAGTCCCAAATCCCTAACCCTAATCTCACTCCCAATAGTCCCAAATCCCTAACCCTAATCCCTCTTCCACTAGTCCCAAATCTCTAACCCTAACCCTAATCTCACTCCCAATAGTCCAAAATCCCTAACCCTAATCTCACTCCCAATAGTCCCAAATCCCTAACCCTAACAATAATCCTGCTTCCACTAGTCCCAAATCCCAAACCCTAATCTCACTCCCAATAGTCCAAAATCCCTAACCCTAATCTCACTCCCAATAGTCCCAAATCCCTAACCCCGCTTCCACTAGTCCCAAATCCCTAACCCTAATCCCGCTTCCACTAGTCCCAAATCTCTAACCCTAATCCCGCTTCCACTAGTCCCAAATCCCTAACCCTAATCCCACTTCCACTAGTCCCGAATCCCTAACCCCGCTCCCAATAGTCCCAAATCCCTAACCCTAACACCGCTCCCAATAGTCCCGATTCACTAACCCTAATCCAGCTCCCAATAGTCCCAACTTCCTAACTCTAACCCTAGCCCTGGGAGCAGGATTGGGGTTAGAGTTAGGGATTTTAGACTATTAGGAGCGAGGTTAGGGTTAGGGATTTGGGACTATTGAGAGTGAGGTTAGGGTTAGGGATTTGGGACAAGTGGAAGTGGGATTAGGGAATTGGGACAATTGGAAGCAGGGTTAGGGATTTGGGACTATTTGGAGCAAGGTTAGGGTTTTGGGACTATTGGGAGCGGGATTAGGGTTAGGGATTTGTGACTATTGGGAGCAAGGTTAGGGTTAGGGATTTGGGACAATTGGAAGCGGGGTTAGGGAATTGGGACAATTGGAAGCAGGGTTAGGGATTTGGGACTATTTGGAGTGGGATTAGGGTTAGGGATTTGTGACTATTAGGAGCAAGGTTAGGGTTAGGGATTTGAGACAATTAGGAGCAAGGTTAGGGTTAGGGATTTGGGACTATTGGGAGGGGGATTAGGGTTAGGGATTTGGGACTATTGGGAGCGAGGTTAGGGATTTGGGACTATTGGGAGCGAGGTTAGGGATTTGGGACTAGTGGAAGCAGCATTAGGGTTAGGGTTAGAAATTTGGGACTATTGGGAACGAGGTTAGGCATTTGGAACTAGTGGAAGCAGGATTAGGGTTAGGGTTAGGGATTTGGGACTATTGGGAGTGGTATTAGGGTTAGGGTTAAGGATTTGAGACTATTAGGAGCAAGGTTAGGGTTAGGAATTTGGGACTATTGGGAGCGGGATTAGGATATAGATACTTAGGTTGCAATGCTCATCCGAGTGTAATTTCTGAACTTGTCTGGGTGCACTCTCAAGTCCTCATATAGCACTGCAAATTGTCCAATTGAGGTGTGTGCTTGGAGGATGAGATGAACCCAATAGCGACGTTTCTGCCTCTGTTGGTGGATATTCTCCCAATAGAGGAGCTCCATAAACTCCATCTTCTTTCTGTACCTTCTTCTCACCTCCACGAGATACCAGGAAGTAAACAGGAATTGATGTAGAGAGGTGGGGTTGTCCTTTGACGCCCATGCTTCAATAACGCTTGTAAAACGATATTAAAACGCCCGCAGCGTCGCGGTAATTTTACCGCGAATGCTGTAAAAATGTGGTAAAAACGCGGTAAAATAGCAGTGTTTTACCGCTATTTTAACGCTCCGCTATAGGTGTTTCCAGTGTGAAAGGGCTCTAAAGCATGGAGGTGGTAATATCCTGTTATGGGGGTGTTTCTCTACAGCAGGGACTGGATCACTTGTCAGGATAGAAGGGAAAAAAACAGGTACCCGCTATCACTTCTGGGTCCCAGAAGACTGTGGAACCATTCACAGAGTGAACTGGTGCATTGGTCAGCCAGCTGTGAGGCTGCAAGCTGTCACAGCCAGGTGCCCCCAGTTGAGATGCCAGCAACTGCACCCGCAGGCGATTAAAGAATTGGCTCAGGTAAGGACATGGCTGGATCCCTGGACAGGTAAGTGTCCTTATTTTAAAAGTCAGCAGATACAGTGTTTTGGAGGAGCCTGGAGCTTCTCTTTGCGACTCTCAGCTGGTAGGGTCAGCCGCCAGGCCCGTTGACTATAATGACAGGTAATAAAAGTGCGTCCAACTATGATCACCCGTGAATAGGTGATGTAACGGCGAAACTGACGTTGCCGTGAACAGCAGCTGTACCTACTCACTGAGAGCCACAGGAAGAACTTCCACTACGTTTCGCACTGGCCCTAATCTCCGGGGTGAATGTAGCCTATTTATGTGCTGCGTGGGCAGGTGGGGGGGGTGCTCCCATAATTCCAGCCATGAAGCATGTATTTACCTGGTGCCCCTGCATTCCCTGCTGCCAGTGCTATAGCAAACATGGAAGCCCCAGCATCCCTCCAAACGTGCATTTGTCTGGCTTGTCAATATAGGCTGCTGTGTTTGCACAACATCCCCGGCATCTCTACATACATGCATGGGCCGGTGTTTTATCGAATAGCGCCTTCCGTCAAAAAAGGTCTCAGCCTTCTCCCTCGGCACTTAGCAGGTCGTTGAATACTGCCTCAGATGATCTCCGAGTTGATGTCATGCCTGCTGATCAACATATCAGCTTGAGTGATGTTGGTTACTGTGTATGCGCAGACCCATCTGAGGCATTTTCCGACGGGGGCATTTCTCGATAAAACACCGACCTTGTGTTTTTTACTCAGGATCTTTCTGACAGCAAGATCCTGCATATAAACATCAGAAAAGTATTACACATGAATGTAACTGTGCCATGTACTGTGTGTGCTGTGTGTGTGTAACTGTGTTATGTACTTATGTACTGCGTGTGTGTGTGCTATGTTATACACTGTGTGCAACCCAACATTCGGATATAATAGGGTTTCACCTGCAATGTTTGTAACACTTGCATCAGTGCTAACAATGTGGAAACATGATAGTGTGTTTATCTGGACTGTGCTGGACTATGGAATCTTGATAGAAGCCCTTAAATCAGCAGAGGTCAACTTAGTAACTATAGGGTGACTATAGGGTGACCTCAAGTGCCACACATGGCTAGAGATGTAAAAATTCTGGAAATTCATAAGCCATGAGGAAATTTTTTTTTAAAAAAATTCGGAAAATTTAAATGTTTGGTAACTCCTCTCCCTTTCCCTCGTAATAATTAGAAGTGGAACTTCAGTCATTTTTCATCTATTAAAAGCCCTTTCACACTGATAGCGTGGCTACGTTAACGGTAAAGCACCGCTAGTTTTAGCAGCAATTTACCGTTGTTTTAGAGGCGATTTTCAGACGAATAAAGGGTTAAAAGCGCCTGCAAAGCACCTCTGTATTAATTTAAGTGGGCAGGGGTGCTTTAGGAGCGGTGTATACACCGCTCCTAAAGCGCCCTAAAAATGCTCCTTGCAGAACTTTTTTAGCGTCCTACCAGTGTGAAAACACTCGGGCTTTCCTACTGGGACTGCAGTTGAGGCATTTTTCAGGCACTTTACAGGTGCTATTTTTAGTGCTAGAGCGCATGAAAAATGCCTCCAGTGTGAAAGGGGTCTTAATCTTCTGCCCTTGTGGTTTTAATTTTGAATAGTAAAACATTTTTTTTCTGCCTGTAAATACCTGATACAGCCCAGTTCCTGTTTCTTGTCTGGTAAAAAGCCTAGGCTTATGACATCATGCACAACCCTCTCTCTCTCCATCTCATGAGAGTTTGCCAGGAAGGGAGGGGGGGTGAGTCATAAGAGGGCCAATGAGAGCTGGAGGTGTGTCTGTGTAAATCCAGGAAGTGAACAGGCAGCAGCTTCAGCTGCCCAAAGTAAAAATGTTTGCAGACAGACTTTGTGGAGGGAGATTTCTGCAGCATATTTGACAAGTACAGAATCACAGTATATATAAAGATTATGCAAAGTGGTTGGAGGGAAGCTTCCGAATGGCAAAGATGTTTTATTACAAATTATGTGAGCAGACTGCAGTTCCTCTTTAACAGCTTCCTGCCAATATGCATTTTTAGTTATTGAAAATGCTTATCCAGAAGCATACAGTTGCAATGAAATTGATGACTGTTCTCCAGATTTTCAGATGTTGTTTTATCTATAAATGAAGGTATAGTAAGGCTCCATGCACACTGGAAGCTAAAAAAAAGCTATAAAAAACGCCAGTAGCTTTGCAGGGAGCCTTTTAATGTTTTTTATTGTTTTTGCAATAGCGTTTATTAGCGTTTTCAGTGTAGCTATTTTTTTTCCACCACTTTTGAGCGCTTATTTGCGTTTTTTGGCGTTTTGCGCTTTTTATCGTTTTTCCCCGCCAAAAAAAGGCACTTTGAACGCAAATTTCTGGCGTTCAGAAAAAAGCCCATAAACTCCACTGCTCATTAACACTAAAAAACATCCATGTGTGCATGGACACATAGGCTAACATAAAGTGCAGTTTATGGGCTTTAAAAAAAAAAGCCAAAACGCCAATAAACTACAGTTTATCAGCTTCAGTGTGCATGGAGCCTAAAACCTTGGTTTGAGAGTAACTTGGTTTAAGAGTGTTTTGCAAGACAAGCAAAATGTTTTAATAAATTTTGCCTTGATATGCAAGCGATATCTTGATATAAGAGTAGTGTCATGTCACAACTGAGTATAAAAAAGAAGTGTAGCAATATGGTTACACTTAATGAAGGTACAACATTTAGCAACTTATAGCTACACTTAGACCCCTTTCACACTGAAGCGTTTTTACAGCGTATTAGCGTTAAAAATAGCGCTATTAAAACTATCATAAAACCGCCCTCCATGCATCTCAATGGACCCTTTCACACTGAGTCCTGCAAGCAGCATCTTTGGAGCAGCTTTTGGGCGCTGAGAAAAAAACGCTCCAAAAACGCCCCTCTCCGTTGAAATTAATTAAAAGCGCTGTAAAAACGCCTTGCCCTTTCACACTGAGGTGTTGCACTGGCGGGGTGTTGAGAAAAGTCCTGAAAGCAGCATCTTTGGAGCAGCTTTTGGGTGCTGAAAAAAAGCTCCAGAAACGCCCCTCTCCATTGAAATGAATTGAAAGCGCTGTAAAAACGCCTTGCCCTTTCACACTGAGGCACTGCAAAAACGCCCTAAAACGTTAGGATCTTAGCGGTGCTTTACCAGCGTTTTTCGGGCGCTGGCAGTGTGAAAGGGCTCTGAAACCACTCAGGCTTTCACATTGGGATTGCAGATGAGGCTTCTTTCAGGCGCTTTACAGGCTTTTTTTTAACGCCAAAGCGCCTGAAAAACGCTCAAATAACGCCCGAAAAACACCCCAATGTGAAAGGGGCCTTAGAGGTGCCCCTCTATACAAGTGCTTTGGATTACAAGCATGTTTCTTGAACGAATTTACTGTATTGTGTATTTTTGGGAGAGCTTAGTCTGTAACACTTCCTCACTTAACCACTTAAGGACCGCCTCTTGCACATTTACATCGGCAGAATGGCACGGCTGGGCACATGCACGTATAGGTACGTCCTGTGCTAGTACCCAGCCGTGGGTCGCGGGTGCGCGCCTGCGACCCGGTCCGAAGCTACGGGACCCACGGACCTGATCGCCGCTGGAGTCCCGCGATCGGTCCCCGGAGCTGAAGAACAGGGAGAGCTGTGTGTAAACCCAGCTTCCCCGTTCTTCACTGTGGCGGCGTCATCGATCGTGTGATCCCTTTTATAGGGATACACAATCAATGACGTCACAACTACAGCCACACCCCCCTACGGTTGTAAACACACATGAGGTCACACATAACCCCATCAGCGCCCCCTTGTGGTTAACTCCCAAACTGCAATTGTCATTTTCACAGTAAACAATGCATTTTAAATGGTCCCATAAATGTGTCAAAATTGTCTGAAGTGTCTGCCATAATGTCGCAGTCACGAAAAAAATCGCTGATCGCCACCATTAGTAGTAAAAAAAAAAAAATTATAAAAATGCAATAAAACTATCCCCTATTTTGTAAATGCTATAAATTTTGCACAAACCAACCGATAAACGCTTATTGAGATTTTTTTTTACCAAAAATAGGTAGAAGAATACGTATCGGCCTAAACTGAGGAAAAAAAATGTTTTTTTATATATTTTTGAGGGATATTTATTATAGCAAAAATTAAAAAATATTGCATTTTTTTCAAAATTGTCGCTCTATTTTCGTTTATAGCGCAAAAAAAAAAAAGCAGAGGTGATCAAATACCACCAAAAGAAAGCTCTATTTGTGGGGAAAAAAAGGACGCCAATTTTGTTTGGGAGCCACGTCGCACGACCGCGCAATTGTCTATTAAAGCGACACAGTGCCGAATAGCAAAACCTGGCCGGGTCCTTTAGCTGCCTAAAGGTCCGGGTCTTAAAGCGGGGGTTCACCCTAAAAACAATTTTCTAACATTACATTGAGCTCAGTCTCGACATTGACAGTATGTCGATTTTTTTTTTTTTTGTTTTGCCGTACATACCTCGTAAAGCTATTTTAATGTCTTTAGGGCACCTCTGACATGCCAGGATATGTTTTGTCATCCTTGTAGCATTTAGAAAATATTATTTCTTCTCACAATATTTGCAAATTTGCTTCCAGCTAAAATTGTGTTGTTAAAGTGTTTCCAAACTCTAGATGTTCATCTCACCATTTTAGTGAGAGGAGGAAAAAAAAAAAAAACTATTTTCTGACCAGCACCGGCCCTACCCAATCATTAATCACCCCTTGTCACAGCAGCCCTCCCACCATCAAGCACAGCAGCCCTATTTGCCAATTGGTAATGCTACTTGAGTTGCAGTCCTCTGTTAGCAATGATCATTGTAGTGTCTCCTGGTGAGGTACAAATCCCTTTAAAGATGGAGGGCCAAATTCTCAAAAGAGATACGCTGGCGGAACTGCTGTTCAGCCTGCGTATCTCTGTGCCTAACTTTGGAAACGATCCTCAAAAGGCTTTTTCCAAAGTTAGGCAGAAGATCTGACATGTGTAAGACACTTACACTGTCAGATCTTAGGATGCAGTACCGCATCCGCCGCTGGGGGCATTTCTCATTGAAATGCCGCTTTGAGTATGCAAATGAGGACTTAAGCAGATCCACAAAGCTTTTAAGCATTGTGATTTCTGCGTAAGTTCCGATTTGCTTGCGCAAAACTAGGGCTGGTTTTACAATGTGTAAAGTTAGTAACACCATGTAAAAGCCCATTCAAGCGACGGCATTTGGTATGCATTCCTGAGGGAGAACTCCACGGCAATTTGTAAAATCAAAACCGGCATGGGTTCCCCCCCAGGAGCATACCAGGCCCTTAGGTCTGGTATGGGTTGTAAGGAGACCCCCCCTACGCCGAAAAATCGACGTAGGGGGTCCCACTACAATCCATACCAGACCCGTATCCAAAGCACGCTACCCGGCCGGCCAGGAATGGGAGTGGGGACGAGCGAGCGCCCCCCCCCTCCTGAGCCGTACCAGGCCGCATGCCCTCAACATGGGGGGGTTGGGTGCTCTGGGGCAGGGGGGCGCACTGCGGGCCCCCCCACCCCAGAGCACCCTGTCCCCATGTTGATGAGGACAGGACCTCTTCCCGACAACCCTGGCCGTTGGTTGTCGGGGTCTGCGGGCGGGGGCTTATCGGAATCTGGGAGTCCCCTCAAATAAGGGGGCCCCCAGATACCGGCCCCCCACCCTAAGTGAATGGATATGGGGTACATCGTACCCCTACCCATTCACCTGGAGGCAAAGTGATAGTTATTAAACACACAACACAAGGGTTTTTAAAATCATTTATTAGTCTGCTCCGGAGGCCCCCCCTGTCTTCTTTAGCTCTAATACCAGGGGGGCTTCTTCTTCCACTCTCCGGGGGTCTTCTCCGCTCTCCGGGGGGGTCTTCTCCGCTCTCCGGGGGGTCTTCTCCGATCTCCGGGGGTCTTCTTCTATCTTCGCCGCTCTCCGCTGTTGACTCGGCACACCCCGGTTCTTCTCCAGCTGTCCGGTGCCTTCTCCTTCAGCGCTGGCTGCCTGCTATCTTCGTGTGTTAGCTCAATTACTAGCAGGCAGCCAGCGCGGTCTTCTGTGACGTCATCTTCTTCTCTTCTCTTCGTCTCCCTTCTTCCGATGTTGACACGACGCCTCTTGTCACTGCAATGATGGAAGCGCGCCTTGCATCCCATTTATATAGGCCTCACCGTCCCATCATGCTCCGGTAGGTACCCACGTAGTGGGTGCCTACATACGTGGGTACCTACCGGAGCATGATGGGACGGTGAGGCCTATATAAATGGGATGCAAGGCGCGCTTCCATCATTGCAGTGACAAGAGGCGTCGTGTCAACATCGGAAGAAGGGAGACGAAGAGAAGAGAAGAAGATGACGTCACAGAAGACCGCGCTGGCTGCCTGCTAGTAATTGAGCTAACACACGAAGATAGCAGGCAGCCAGCGCTGAAGGAGAAGGCACCGGACAGCTGGAGAAGAACCGGGGTGCGCCGAGTCAACAGTGGAGAGCAGCGAAGATAGAAGAAGACCCCCGGAGAGCGGAGAAGACCCCCCCGGAGAGCGGAGAAGACCCCCGGAGAGCGGAGAAGACCCCCGGAGAGTGGAAGAAGAAGCCCCCCCTGGTATTAGAGCTAAAGAAGACAGGGGGGGCCTCCGGAGCAGACTAATAAATGATTTTAAAAACCCTTGTGTTGTGTGTTTAATAACTATCACTTTGCCTCCAGGTGAATGGGTAGGGGTACGATGTACCCCATATCCATTCACTTAGGGTGGGGGGCCGGTATTTGGGGGCCCCCTTATTTGAGGGGACTCCCAGATTCCGATAAGCCCCTGCCCGCAGACCCCGACAACCAACGGCCAGGGTTGTCGGGAAGAGGTCCTGTCCTCATCAACATGGGGACAGGGTGCTCTGGGGTGGGGGGGCCCGCAGTGCGCCCCCCTGCCCCAGAGCACCCAACCCCCCCCATGTTGAGGGCATGCGGCCTGGCACGGCTCAGGAGGGGGGGGGGTGCTCGCTCGTCCCCACTCCCATTCCTGGCCGGGTAGCGTGCTTTGGATACGGGTCTGGTATGGATTGTAGGGGGACCCCCTACGTCGATTTTTTGGCGTAGGGGGGTCTCCTTACAACCCATACCAGACCTAAGGGCCTGGTATGCTCCTGGGGGGGGAACCCATGCCGGTTTTTTATTTGAAAATTGGCATGGAGTTCTCCCTCAGGAATGCATGCCGAGCGACGCTGTCAATTTTTATTTTTTTTATTTGTTTTCCCGGCGCGTATTTTTTTTTTCATCCGTCGCAACTTTATTGTCCCGTCGCAATCCACAAAGCCCGGCGTAAATTACGTTCGCACGCTGCACGTCGGGAAAATTACGTCACACGCATGCGCAGTACGGCCGGCGCGGGAGCGCGCCTCATTTAAATTGGCAACAATATGGCACAGCCAGAAATCACAGGATGGAAATGTGGTGCAAGAATGAGGGGTAAGTCCAGTGGTAAAAATTGTAGTGCTTACCCCTGAAGGAGACACTGTTTTCTCTGGTCCCTTGTTCACAGAGCCCATGATTTTGTAAGCAGTGCCATGCTCTCTGACACCACGGGCTGAAGAGGTGATATTTATTGCAACAATATATATATAACACTACAATAAAAAAAGAAATGGAAAATGACAATAAACATGTCAAGTATGTGAAACAAAAAGTTACAATGAACAGCGCTATGGAAGAAAATTGATGTCCCCCTGTGAAAGGGTTGAATAATCAGTTGCCACCGAACGTAAATATGCAGGCTCTCGACAGCTGGGCCTTGGCGCAAAGCGGCCACATATTTGTGTGCCATAGCACCAACAGTGTTGTGCTGAGAGCATGAGCCTTGCGTGCTCCCACCATAGTGACTGACGGCTCATGGAAAGTTTTCCGATCATGTGATCGTGATTGGCCATAAGCCCTGCCCTGCCTCTCGGCATAGTCAACCCCCTAAAGGGCCAGCTGGAGCCAGCGCCAAGGGGTAAATTAAACACATGGATACAAATTGCAGTAAAACATATAGCAGTTCATAACAAGTGCAGAACATATTCATGTCACCCTTAGACTCACATGGTGGGTGGCCAACGCAATCTTTCCCAGCAGGGTGGAGAAAAAATTACCCCACATTGGCAGAGGACAGACCTGATGGCTTCCTGTTGTTCCATGTTGTTTAGTTGTGGCACCAGTAGGACTTTCTTCTTGCTGGTTCAGCTGTGGCATGCTCTTTTTTAGAAAGTCAGCTATGGCATCCTCTTCTTTCTTCCACTTTTTTGTCACCTCCCTTGGTCATCCAATGCTAGAATTTAGGAATGGTGGATACAGGTAAATGACGCATTGCTAAAGGAATGGCAGGTGTATAAGAAAAGAGGTTTAGCAATAAATTCAGGCAAATGTGGAAACCATGGCTGACGCTACCAGGTTTGACACCACTTATTTTGGTGATGAGATGGAAGCATAAGGGTTAACATACTATTTAGTAGTTACAGAGTAGCTGATAGCTCAAGAAGGAAAAATTGGTGTGGGGGGCTCATGGAGGGGAGGGGTGGAGGAAAGTTGCTGTCTTTTGTTGTATAGAATGTAATATGTTTTTGTATGTATTCAGGGAATCTTTCTTTTTATGTATGTTTCACAATGTGATTGTAATAGAGGAAAACATTAATAAACAGATATAAAAAAAAAAAAAAAGAATATTGTCGATGTCAGTTTCTTAGGGATTCCAAATAGCCCATCTGAGGCAGAATGCAGTTTGTTATATAGGTTTGGCACAATTGTTAGTACATGTTAGTATTTATGAGCTCTTAATCTCAGGCCTTGCGGTCCTACCAAATCTTTTGAAATGTTTGAGTGGTTTTGAGGTGATAGTCAAGTCAGCCAGTCTGTTTATCTCTTCACTAAGTTCCAATATGTGGGGCACCACAGGGACCCCAGTTTCCAACATTTGACCCTCACGCTAAGCAAAGAGTACATGGTGTAAATATCATCCCCAGTCTCGCTCTGTGTCCTCGAAGGCACTCATAGCTTTCAAAGTACTGTTGAAGCATTCACAAGTCCACTTGTTTTGGGGATAGTAGGAAGTAGTTTTGCTCGCCTACAGGAGTTGACTGGGATGCTTACTTTTGTAAAGAACAGTGACCATGGCTTCAGCAACTTTGAGTGCTGTATGAGGTCGCCCAACATTACGGAGCAGCAGTAGGGTGGGACTTCCAGGCTCATCAGCTGAAGTCAGAAGGGAGGTCAGTTCCTCTGTCATGTGTTCCCACACCTTTTAACTGGATAAGGCAATTTTATTTAAGTGGCCCGGGATGGTGAACTTGTGGGCCTCCCACAAGGAGACTCCAGAGGAAACAGAAATGACATTATCAGTGAAAAAAGATTAGATGCACGATTACATTTCAAGGCAAGTCTCTTGAGTTGTAAGGAGGGACTCCATTAGAACATTAGAACATCGGGAGGTTCAGGCCCAAGATCATAGCAAGAAGGATAATGGTGTCACTATTTGAATAAGGGGAAGCAAGGATAGATTTTCTGTCTACCAACGGTAAAAAATGTAAAGGCATGAAGAGATGGTCAATCCTACAAAAACTGTTATGAATCGTTATTGGAACAATAGTCATATGAATGGCAGTTATTGGTCTCTATCCTAAATATTCATCAAATCACTCACATTTGCCCAAAGAATAAACTACACTGTGTATGTATTGTGATATTGGGGGTCGTTAGCTCTCGTGGTAGTTGCCTTTTCGTGTAGTGAGTCGACACCAAACAGGCATGTATCGTTAAGGGCTTGGTAGCCCACGTTTATTAAATGAGAAAAACAAAAGTCCACTCAGGAATCCCACGCAGCGGTTTAAACGATGATCAGAAATAACTGAAAATACTAGCTCACCTGGCTACTCTTCGACAGCTCTGCTGCCATAGGTACTGGTCCCTTAAACCAGCAGCTCCTCCAGACCCCCAGTCTTGGGTGCACACGACTTTGAAGCCCTTCAACGCCCACAGCGTCTGTCCCAACACAGAGACACCAGCAGCCACTGCTCCAACTTCACCTTCCTCTCCCTTCTGCTCTCCCCAACCCTTCATTATATGAGCTGTGTGCACCTAGGCATACAGCATGCAGGCTGTCTTTAAACCCATATCTCTGAAGGATCTCCAAGCCACAGAGCCCCATGTAGAGATAGAAAAATCTGAGAAAACTGCCAGAGCAGTTTTCTCTGTTTTTAAATTTAAGCTCTGCAGCTCTGCACTCAGCCGATATGCAGACTCTGTGTCCACTTCAACACCATTTTCATTGGGACAGAGCCTCGCTCTGCCATATACCCCCCCTCTTGTTTTGATCCAGAGGGAGAAACACCTGCACCCACCATAGCAGTTGGGACACCGCTGTGCTGGCCATCAGCCACGTAGGCCCAACCCTTTTTTCAGGTGCGTTTCCAGGTACGTGCCTGCTTGGATCTTAACAGGGTCCTATAATTCCGTATACTCTGCCTTCCCACTCTTCTCTTGGGGTCCCTGAGCATACTCTCCTCTCTTGGGGGAACTCTGCCTTCCCTGATCCTACCTTTAAGCTTAAGTGAGCTTTTATCTTTCACCACAGGTCTTTCAGGTTCAAAAACCTCTCTCTAGTTACCCACGGCAACCACATCACTTTTGACAGCACTAATCATTAGCAGATCATACATTTCAACGTCACCCAGTCCAACACAATCAGGGCCATCCATCTCAGTGCTTGTTAGAATGAGACCCGAGGAGGGACCACACACAGGTAAGTGACTACTCCCCACGGGACCATAGCACAGCTCCACCTCACCTGTTGTCCGACACTCCATAGGTAACTGATCTAACAAATGACACTGATCCACGCAACTACTTCTTTTTGATGTACACACTACATTGTTGCAGAAACCAACATTAGTACTTTCTCTCACAGCGTCTCTGGGTACTTTAAGTTGTACCTCTTTCTGAGTGATAGAAAGCATCTCTGCTAGTGCTGTGTCTATTCTGGGCCCTTCCTTCTCATGAGGTTTAGCTGGTGAGACAGTATCTGCGCCCTCTACTGACCACTGCTCAGCTGCACCTCAGACCACACCAGCAGGGATGTTTCTAGTCACTACATGAGCCGGAGAGACCTTTAATGTCTCCAACAGTTCTGAGCGCCTTCCATACCAATCAGTAACTGGGAGCACCCTCTTAGAGAACCTCAGGACTATTTTCCACATTGTTTAGGGACCATCTCAGACAACTCCAAAGTAGTACTTGGAAAGAGAAGCTTAATGGCAGAAATATCCTTCTTCATTTCACAAAGCAGTTCCCAAGTTCTAACTTTGCCGATGTCGTTAGCTCCCAAATGAATAACTAAAACCATAGGTGAGGGCCAAATGGAAGATAAATGAATTAAATGGTCTCTAAGATTACGCCATCTTAGGCCCCGAATACCCGACCATAAAACTTTAAAGTCATTAAAGTCCAGACCAAAATTGCTGTAGTAAATCCTGAACGCAGCCAGCTTTTCAGCCCAGAAAACATAGGAGTGGCCTACTATCCAGATTATGTATTTAGATGGATCTGTAAATAGAAAATCAGATGATTAACAATTCAGGGCGAACATAAAGCTTATACCTACTACTAGCCCACCTGCCAACCCTTTTTTGACCTTCTGGGGGGATCCCAACAGAATAGCAGTGGTGGCAGCCCCAATTCTAAAGGAATGTGATGAACATTTAAGACCAGAGAGGTTAAGGCGCTTAAGGCAGGAAGATAGCACAGCAGACAACTGGTATCTGGTCAAAGGAGACAAGTCCTGATGGATAAAAAAGAAACCTTCAAAAGGAGGATCTGACCGATTTGAAATTGGTAACATGGAAAACTGGGCAAACCAACGGGTTGGGAGATTTAGCCAGAGATATCCACTGACCTTTACCTAAATCAAAAGTTTTGGACCTACAAAGAAATAGATGTAAACCGTCAGGCTCAAGGGACACATGGGAGAACAAAAGAAAGGAAGAAAATTATTTGTTTTGAGCTGTAAACTCTCCAACTCTCAGAGCACAAAAAGGGTAACTGAAAAGGCCGCCCTGAAGAGCAATAGAATAACAAACCTCTTCCAATATCAGCATCAGTCTAATCATTAAAGTAACTGAAATAGGGCGTCTGGCATCCTTCCTATGGGAGGACATCCGAAAACCTTTGATGCTTTGTACACACGAGCGGAATTTCCGACAGAATAAGTCAGACGGAAGCTTTTCATCGGATATTCCGTCTATGTGTATGCCCCATCGGACCTTTTCCGTCAGAAATTCAGATGGAATTAGATAGAGAACATGTTCTCAATTTTTCCAATGAAAAAAATTGCATCCAGACGAATGGAAATCTGAATTTACGTTCATCTGGATGCCATTCCAACGGACTAAAAACCATGCATGCTCAGAATCAAGTCGACGCATGCTTGGAAGCATTGAACTACGCGTTCTTGACGGTCGGTGTAAGAGAACTGTCAGAGCTGTCCCCGCTAGTGCGCGGCGACGCGCGCGCGCGAACTCGCGGCAGTGTGCGTGCACGCGCACGTGCACGGGAGCGCGCCCTTGGCGCCAAACGGCCTATTTAAAGGGTGCACTGACCCCAGCCTAGTGCTGACGGATCTCAGCTATTCTGGTCCCTGTTTCCTGTGCCTGTTCCTGCGTTCCTGACTTCCTGTTACTGAACCTCGGCTTCCTTGACCTCGCTTTGGATTTGCTTCTTCTCTGATTCCTGGTTTCTGATCTCGGCTTCCCACGTGACCCTGCTTCCTGCCCGATGACTTTGTGCCTTGCTGCCCGCTCGTTGCTGAACCCGGCTTCCCATGTGACTACGCACCTGTCTCCTGTTTTGTTCCGCTGCACTTCCCGGGTACCTGCGACTTGGTCTCTGCAACCTGCTGCGACTGTCTACTTCCCAAGATTCGCATCACCTGCTGTAGGCTTCTGGAATTACATCTGCGGGCACTCGTGTCTCCCCTGGCCCTTGGTTTCCCCTGTCTCCACTCTCAGTGGGACCAGGGCCGGAGATTCAAGAGAGGCTGACCTCGTCACTTCAGACTTCACCCAGGTACGTGAAAGTATCTGTCAGCCATCAATGGAGTCTGAAAGGGAGGCCTTCTTTCAAAGACATTTGCCAATCCCTCTCGGCACTTGCCCACACAGTACAGAATCTTCAGACACGTCACAGAAGACCGCGCTGGCTGCCTGCTAGTAATTGAGCTAACACACGAAGATAGCAGGCAGCCAGCGCTGAAGGAGAAGGCACCGGACAGCTGGAGAAGAACCGGGGTGCGCCGAGTCAACAGTGGAGAGCAGCGAAGATAGAAGAAGACCCCCGGAGAGCGGAGAAGACCCCCCCGGAGAGCGGAGAAGACCCCCGGAGAGCGGAGAAGACCCCCGGAGAGTGGAAGAAGAAGCCCCCCCTGGTATTAGAGCTAAAGAAGACAGGGGGGGCCTCCGGAGCAGACTAATAAATGATTTTAAAAACCCTTGTGTTGTGTGTTTAATAACTATCACTTTGCCTCCAGGTGAATGGGTAGGGGTACGATGTACCCCATATCCATTCACTTAGGGTGGGGGGCCGGTATTTGGGGGCCCCCTTATTTGAGGGGACTCCCAGATTCCGATAAGCCCCTGCCCGCAGACCCCGACAACCAACGGCCAGGGTTGTCGGGAAGAGGTCCTGTCCTCATCAACATGGGGACAGGGTGCTCTGGGGTGGGGGGGCCCGCAGTGCGCCCCCCTGCCCCAGAGCACCCAACCCCCCCCATGTTGAGGGCATGCGGCCTGGCACGGCTCAGGAGGGGGGGGGTGCTCGCTCGTCCCCACTCCCATTCCTGGCCGGGTAGCGTGCTTTGGATACGGGTCTGGTATGGATTGTAGGGGGACCCCCTACGTCGATTTTTCGGCGTAGGGGGGTCTCCTTACAACCCATACCAGACCTAAGGGCCTGGTATGCTCCTGGGGGGGGAACCCATGCCGGTTTTTTATTTGAAAATTGGCATGGAGTTCTCCCTCAGGAATGCATGCCGAGCGACGCTGTCAATTTTTATTTTTTTTATTTGTTTTCCCGGCGCGTATTTTTTTTTTCATCCGTCGCAACTTTATTGTCCCGTCGCAATCCACAAAGCCCGGCGTAAATTACGTTCGCACGCTGCACGTCGGGAAAATTACGTCACACGCATGCGCAGTACGGCCGGCGCGGGAGCGCGCCTCATTTAAATTGTAATCGCCCCCCGGAGAGGAGGACCGCCTTTGCGACGGAGGCACTTAAGTTACACGGCCTGAAATTTCTAGGTAAGTGCTTTGTGGATCGGGCACTTAGGTAGAAATTTTAAGGCCGTGTAACTTAACTGCTGAAAGTTAAGTTAGGCTACGTTTTTGGGAATTTGGCCCCCAGTGTCCTATTCCAACCACCACACAGTGCATCCACATTTCATACTTACTTCAGGGAACTAGGAGCACAGACAACAAGCACACAGGTGAATCATATGGAACCTGACCTGCAGGAGTTTATTAGAGTATTTTGGAACATAGAAGTGGGGCAGGACAACAATATGGCACAGCCAGAAATCACAGGATGGAAATGTGGTGCAAGAATGAGGGGTAAGTCCAGTGGTAAAAATTGTAGTGCTTACCCCTGAAGGAGACACTGTTTTCTCTGGTCCCTTGTTCACAGAGCCCATGATTTTGTAAGCAGTGCCATGCTCTCTGACACCCCGGGCTGAAGAGGTGATATTTATTGCAACAATATATATATAACACTACAATAAAAAAAGAAATGGAAAATGACAATAAACATGTCAAGTATGTGAAACAAAAAGTTACAATGAACAGCGCTATGGAAGAAAATTGATGTCCCCCTGTGAAAGGGTTGAATAATCAGTTGCCACCGAACGTAAATATGCAGGCTCTCGACAGCTGGGCCTTGGCGCAAAGCGGCCACATATTTGTGTGCCATAGCACCAACAGTGTTGTGCTGAGAGCATGAGCCTTGCGTGCTCCCACCATAGTGACTGGCGGCTCATGGAAAGTTTTCCGATCATGTGATCGTGATTGGCCATAAGCCCTGCCCTGCCTCTCGGCATAGTCAACCCCCTAAAGGGCCAGCTGGAGCCAGCGCCAAGGGGTAAATTAAACACATGGATACAAATTGCAGTAAAACATATAGCAGTTCATAACAAGTGCAGAACATATTCATGTCACCCTTAGACTCACATGGTGGGTGGCCAACGCAATCTTTCCCAGCAGGGTGGAGAAAAAATTACCCCACATTGGCAGAGGACAGACCTGATGGCTTCCTGTTGTTCCATGTTGTTTAGTTGTGGCACCAGTAGGACTTTCTTCTTGCTGGTTCAGCTGTGGCATGCTCTTTTTTAGAAAGTCAGCTATGGCATCCTCTTCTTTCTTCCACTTTTTTGTCACCTCCCTTGGTCATCCAATGCTAGAATTTAGGAATGGTGGATACAGGTAAATGACGCATTGCTAAAGGAATGGCAGGTGTATAAGAAAAGAGGTTTAGCAATAAATTCAGGCAAATGTGGAAACCATGGCTGACGCTACCAGGTTTGACACCACTTATTTTGGTGATGAGATGGAAGCATAAGGGTTAACATACTATTTAGTAGTTACAGAGTAGCTGATAGCTCAAGAAGGAAAAATTGGTGTGGGGGGCTCATGGAGGGGAGGGGTGGAGGAAAGTTGCTGTCTTTTGTTGTATAGAATGTAATATGTTTTTGTATGTATTCAGGGAATCTTTCTTTTTATGTATGTTTCACAATGTGATTGTAATAGAGGAAAACATTAATAAACAGATATAAAAAAAAAAAAAAAAGAATATTGTCGATGTCAGTTTCTTAGGGATTCCAAATAGCCCATCTGAGGCAGAATGCAGTTTGTTATATAGGTTTGGCACAATTGTTAGTACATGTTAGTATTTATGAGCTCTTAATCTCAGGCCTTGCGGTCCTACCAAATCTTTTGAAATGTTTGAGTGGTTTTGAGGTGATAGTCAAGTCAGCCAGTCTGTTTATCTCTTCACTAAGTTCCAATATGTGGGGCACCACAGGGACCCCAGTTTCCAACATTTGACCCTCACGCTAAGCAAAGAGTACATGGTGTAAATATCATCCCCAGTCTCGCTCTGTGTCCTCGAAGGCACTCATAGCTTTCAAAGTACTGTTGAAGCATTCACAAGTCCACTTGTTTTGGGGATAGTAGGAAGTAGTTTTGCTCGCCTACAGGAGTTGACTGGGATGCTTACTTTTGTAAAGAACAGTGACCATGGCTTCAGCAACTTTGAGTGCTGTATGAGGTCGCCCAACATTACGGAGCAGCAGTAGGGTGGGACTTCCAGGCTCATCAGCTGAAGTCAGAAGGGAGGTCAGTTCCTCTGTCATGTGTTCCCACACCTTTTAACTGGATAAGGCAATTTTATTTAAGTGGCCCGGGATGGTGAACTTGTGGGCCTCCCACAAGGAGACTCCAGAGGAAACAGAAATGACATTATCAGTGAAAAAAGATTAGATGCATGATTACATTTCAAGGCAAGTCTCTTGAGTTGTAAGGAGGGACTCCATTAGAACATTAGAACATCGGGAGGTTCAGGCCCAAGATCATAGCAAGAAGGATAATGGTGTCACTATTTAAATAAGGGGAAGCAAGGATAGATTTTCTGTCTACCAACGGTAAAAAATGTAAAGGCATGAAGAGATGGTCAATCCTACAAAAACTGTTATGAATCGTTATTGGAACAATAGTCATATGAATGGCAGTTATTGGTCTCTATCCTAAATATTCATCAAATCACTCACATTTGCCCAAAGAATAAACTACACTGTGTATGTATTGTGATATTGGGGGTCGTTAGCTCTCGTGGTAGTTGCCTTTTCGTGTAGTGAGTCGACACCAAACAGGCATGTATCGTTAAGGGCTTGGTAGCCCACGTTTATTAAATGAGAAAAACAAAAGTCCACTCAGGAATCCCACGCAGCGGTTTAAACGATGATCAGAAATAACTGAAAATACTAGCTTACCTGGCTACTCTTCGACAGCTCTGCTGCCATAGGTACTGGTCCCTTAAACCAGCAGCTCCTCCAGACCCCCAGTCTTGGGTGCACACGACTTTGAAGCCCTTCAACGCCCACAGCGTCTGTCCCAACACAGAGACACCAGCAGCCACTGCTCCAACTTCACCTTCCTCTCCCTTCTGCTCTCCCCAACCCTTCATTATATGAGCTGTGTGCACCTAGGCATACAGCATGCAGGCTGTCTTTAAACCCATATCTCTGAAGGATCTCCAAGCCACAGAGCCCCATGTAGAGATAGAAAAATCTGAGAAAACTGCCAGAGCAGTTTTCTCTGTTTTTAAATTTAAGCTCTGCAGCTCTGCACTCAGCCGATATGCAGACTCTGTGTCCACTTCAACACCATTTTCATTGGGACAGAGCCTCGCTCTGCCATATACCCCCCCTCTTGTTTTGATCCAGAGGGAGAAACACCTGCACCCACCATAGCAGTTGGGACACCGCTGTGCTGGCCATCAGCCACGTAGGCCCAACCCTTTTTTCAGGTGCGTTTCCAGGTACGTGCCTGCTTGGATCTTAACAGGGTCCTATAATTCCGTATACTCTGCCTTCCCACTCTTCTCTTGGGGTCCCTGAGCATACTCTCCTCTCTTGGGGGAACTCTGCCTTCCCTGATCCTACCTTTAAGCTTAAGTAAGCTTTTATCTTTCACCACAGGTCTTTCAGGTTCAAAAACCTCTCTCTAGTTACCCACGGCAACCACATCACTTTTGACAGCACTAATCATTAGCAGATCATACATTTCAACGTCACCCAGTCCAACACAATCAGGGCCATCCATCTCAGTGCTTGTTAGAATGAGACCCGAGGAGGGACCACACACAGGTAAGTGACTACTCCCCACGGGACCATAGCACAGCTCCACCTCACCTGTTGTCCGACACTCCATAGGTAACTGATCTAACAAATGACACTGATCCACGCAACTACTTCTTTTTGATGTACACACTACATTGTTGCAGAAACCAACATTAGTACTTTCTCTCACAGCGTCTCTGGGTACTTTAAGTTGTACCTCTTTCTGAGTGATAGAAAGCATCTCTGCTAGTGCTGTGTCTATTCTGGGCCCTTCCTTCTCATGAGGTTTAGCTGGTGAGACAGTATCTGCGCCCTCTACTGACCACTGCTCAGCTGCACCTCAGACCACACCAGCAGGGATGTTTCTAGTCACTACATGAGCCGGAGAGACCTTTAATGTCTCCAACAGTTCTGAGCGCCTTCCATACCAATCAGTAACTGGGAGCACCCTCTTAGAGAACCTCAGGACTATTTTCCACATTGTTTAGGGACCATCTCAGACAACTCCAAAGTAGTACTTGGAAAGAGAAGCTTAATGGCAGAAATATCCTTCTTCATTTCACAAAGCAGTTCCCAAGTTCTAACTTTGCCGATGTCGTTAGCTCCCAAATGAATAACTAAAACCATAGGTGAGGGCCAAATGGAAGATAAATGAATTAAATGGTCTCTAAGATTACGCCATCTTAGGCCCCGAATACCCGACCATAAAACTTTAAAGTCATTAAAGTCCAGACCAAAATTGCTGTAGTAAATCCTGAACGCAGCCAGCTTTTCAGCCCAGAAAACATAGGAGTGGCCTACTATCCAGATTATGTATTTAGATGGATCTGTAAATAGAAAATCAGATGATTAACAATTCAGGGCGAACATAAAGCTTATACCTACTACTAGCCCACCTGCCAACCCTTTTTTGACCTTCTGGGGGGATCCCAACAGAATAGCAGTGGTGGCAGCCCCAATTCTAAAGGAATGTGATGAACATTTAAGACCAGAGAGGTTAAGGCGCTTAAGGCAGGAAGATAGCACAGCAGACAACTGGTATCTGGTCAAAGGAGACAAGTCCTGATGGATAAAAAAGAAACCTTCAAAAGGAGGATCTGACCGATTTGAAATTGGTAACATGGAAAACTGGGCAAACCAACGGGTTGGGAGATTTAGCCAGAGATATCCACTGACCTTTACCTAAATCAAAAGTTTTGGACCTACAAAGAAATAGATGTAAACCGTCAGGCTCAAGGGACACATGGGAGAACAAAAGAAAGGAAGAAAATTATTTGTTTTGAGCTGTAAACTCTCCAACTCTCAGAGCACAAAAAGGGTAACTGAAAAGGCCGCCCTGAAGAGCAATAGAATAACAAACCTCTTCCAATATCAGCATCAGTCTAATCATTAAAGTAACTGAAATAGGGCGTCTGGCATCCTTCCTATGGGAGGACATCCGAAAACCTTTGATGCTTTGTACACACGAGCGGAATTTCCGACAGAATAAGTCAGACGGAAGCTTTTCATCGGATATTCCGTCTATGTGTATGCCCCATCGGACCTTTTCCGTCAGAAATTCAGATGGAATTAGATAGAGAACATGTTCTCAATTTTTCCAATGAAAAAAATTGCATCCAGACGAATGGAAATCTGAATTTACGTTCATCTGGATGCCATTCCAACGGACTAAAAACCATGCATGCTCAGAATCAAGTCGACGCATGCTTGGAAGCATTGAACTACGCGTTCTTGACGGTCGGTGTAAGAGAACTGTCAGAGCTGTCCCCGCTAGTGCGCGGCGACGCGCGCGCGAACTCGCGGCAGTGTGCGTGCACGCGCACGTGCACGGGAGCGCGCCCTTGGCGCCAAACGGCCTATTTAAAGGGTGCACTGACCCCAGCCTAGTGCTGACGGATCTCAGCTATTCTGGTCCCTGTTTCCTGTGCCTGTTCCTGCGTTCCTGACTTCCTGTTACTGAACCTCGGCTTCCTTGACCTCGCTTTGGATTTGCTTCTTCTCTGATTCCTGGTTTCTGATCTCGGCTTCCCACGTGACCCTGCTTCCTGCCCGATGACTTTGTGCCTTGCTGCCCGCTCGTTGCTGAACCCGGCTTCCCATGTGACTACGCACCTGTCTCCTGTTTTGTTCCGCTGCACTTCCCGGGTACCTGCGACTTGGTCTCTGCAACCTGCTGCGACTGTCTACTTCCCAAGATTCGCATCACCTGCTGTAGGCTTCTGGAATTACATCTGCGGGCACTCGTGTCTCCCCTGGCCCTTGGTTTCCCCTGTCTCCACTCTCAGTGGGACCAGGGCCGGAGATTCAAGAGAGGCTGACCTCGTCACTTCAGACTTCACCCAGGTACGTGAAAGTATCTGTCAGCCATCAATGGAGTCTGAAAGGGAGGCCTTCTTTCAAAGACATTTGCCAATCCCTCTCGGCACTTGCCCACACAGTACAGAATCTTCAGACAGATCTGAATCGGATGGAAGGTCAGCTTTGGGATCAGCCTGTTTTCTCTCCTGCTGTTGCGAACTCTTCAGTTCAAACGGACTTCAGTCTGTGCTGTGTGACCGCCACGCCTCCTGAGCCCAGAGTGCCATTGCCTGAGCGTTTTTCTGGAAATCGCAAACAGTTTCGTACCTTCCGAAATGCCTGTGAACTGTATTTTTCCGTGCTACCCCAAACCTTCTCTTCCGAAGACACCAAGGTGGGGTTCATCATCACCTTGCTACTTGGAGAGCCTCTTTCCTGGGCCCATCACCTTCGGGAGCAACAAGACCCGGCCCTGGCAACCACGGACTCTTTCTTCTCCGCCATGTCCCAGCTGTATGAATGAATGAATGAATGAAAAACTTATAAAGCGCGGAGCATGCGAACTGAATCGCTTCTGGGCGCTAGTTGTTCGTGTCTCATGACATCAAAAGAGCAGAGTTTTGATCCGTCTTCTGAAAGTCAGGTGGTTTTCCTCCAACCGAATGCTGGTTGGTAAAGCGTTCCATAGTCTAGGACCCTGAAAAGCAAACCTTCTTTCTCCTTTGGACTTGTATTTGGTTTTTGGTACCCTGACCAGATTTTGGTCGGTGGATCGCAGAACGCGATTCCAATTGTGAGGTTCTATCTTGTCGCAAAGATATTGTGGAGCCTTCCCATGGATGCACTTATGTGTCAGGCAGAGTGCTTTAAATGCAATTCTGTCTTTTACTGGCAGCCAGTGAAGGGTTCTCAACGAAGGTGAGATTGATTCCCATTTTTTTTTCCCAGTCACCAGTCTGGCGGCCGCATTCTGAACGACTTGCAGACGGGAGATTTGGTACTTTGGGAGTCCGAGGTACAGGGCGTTAGCATAGTCCAGTCTGGAATTCACGATTGTTCCCACCACGACTGCTACGTCTTCTTTGGGGATAAATGGAATAAGTCTGCGTAGTAGGCGCAACAGATGGTGCGCTCCGCTGACTACTGACCCTATTTGTGCGTCCATTGTCATGAAGGTGTCGAAGATGACCCCGAGACTTTTGACTTTGGAGCTAGGGGTGATGATTTGGCCCAGAATGGGCGGGGGTGTCCAGGTTGTTGCCAGTTGACTCTTTCGGCTGGCGTGAAACATAAGGAGTTCTGTTTTTGAACTGTTGAGTTTAAGATAACTCTTAGTCATCCAGTTTTCTATCAAAGAGAGACATTTCTCTAAACTGAGATGATGATCCTTTTTGTTGCAGATGCGAAAATACAGTTGCGTATCGTCTGCATAAGAGTGATAGAGTAGTTCTTGGCTACTGATAATATCAAAGAGAGGGCGAAGATAGATGTTGAAAAGCACCGGTGACAGGGGGGATCCTTGGGGGACTCCACATGACACCGTGCGCTTTTCCGACGTGAAACAACCCAATTTAACTGTTTGTGATCGGTTTTCAAGAAAGGAAGAAAACCATGGTAAATCACCTTCTGCGACTTCTGCTACCTTGGCTAGTCGCATCAGTAACAGTTTGTGGTCTACCGTGTCAAAGGCTGCGCTCAGGTCCAGCAGAACCAGGAGACAAGATTCTCCTTCGTCTGCGGCCTCGAGGGCATCGTCCCATATTTTGAGTAAGGCCGTTTCTGTCCCGTGTCCGGGACGGAAGCCTGATTGTAATGGATCCAGTAGATTGTGGGTATCTAGATGCTGTTGCAGCTGTTGTACCACTACTTTCTCCATTATCTTGGAGAGAACATTTAGGCCTGTTATGGGACGGCGGTGAGTTGGGTCCTTGGGATCCAGGTTAGGTTTTTTCAAGATGGGCTGGATTGTGCCCTCTTTCAACAGAGATGGTACTGTGCCTTCCTTAAATGACTGGTTTATAAGCTGTGTGATGGGTGGTGCCAGGATGTCGGCACATTCCTTCAGCAGTTTGGTGGGGATGATATCATTGGGCGATGTGCTGTTCCGCAAAGCACCAATGATATTTTTTGTGGTATCGATGGAGATCGGTTCCAGAGTGAACTTTGTTGATTGTAGAGCGTTTCTGTGGGTGTTTTGTGGTTGATTGACGGTGGGGTTGAGGGGGGTATTGTTTTGCATGATGCTTTCCCGGATTCTTTCAATTTTGTTGATGAAGAAATCCGATAGTTCATTGCAGAACTCTTGGGTGTCTGAGTTGGGGACTTCAAGACATCCTGGATTCATGGTCTGGGTGACCATCTTGAAGAGTTCGCGGGGGCGGTTTAGGGCGCTGTTAATCGCCATAGAAAAATGATGTTTCTTGGCTTTGAAGATTTCTTTATGATATCGTGTTGTTATTGCCTTGTAGATGATGAGGTTATCCTCTGCAGGACTTCTTTTCCAGGCGGCTTCCGCCCTTCTGCGCTCTTGCTTCAGAAGCGACAGCTGGTTGTTGAACCAGCCGGACTTTCTTTTTCGGATGCAGGCTTTGCGTTTCGGTACTACTAAATCGGCTGACTGTAGCAGGGCTGCGTTTATGGCATCCAGTGTATCTGCGGCTGTTTGATGTGGATGGATTGTTTTGATTCTGTTTCCCAAGGTAGATTTGAAGAGTTCCGAATGGAGCTTCTTCTGAGATCTAGCCCAGTGTATTGTCACTGGCTTGGGTGCTTTTATCACTGGGGGAATTTTGGAGATTATGAAATTAATTGCATGGTGGTCTGTCCATGGCAATGGTTCATTTTCTAAAATGCTTATTTTCAGATTTTGTCTGAAAATTAGGTCGAGTGTGTGACCTGAAGCATGTGTTGGCCCGCATATAAGTTGCTGTATGTGTCAGACTTTGTTTTCTGAGTATGGATACTCGGTGGAATAGACCTGCTCTCCACCATCAATTTCGTCGTGGACTTTCTGATCCATTAAAAGATGAATTAGCACGCGTGGGAATACCCACCTCCCTGGAAGATTTGATTAATCTTGTCATTCAGATTGACCGTCGGTTACGAAAAAGGGAATCAGAGAGGACCAAGACCAAGCCTTCTGCATTTCTCAGCCCCGATTCTTCAATGTCCATCAAGAATAAGGAGCTCCATGAACCCTCACGTGAAAGTTACCCGAGACCAGCTCTGTCTTCTTCAGAACGCCTCCGGCGACTACGAAACAGACTATGCTTGTACTGTGGGGGGACTGGTCACCTTATTCAGACTTGTCCCGTGAAACCTCCCAAGTCTGCCTCCCTGTCGCCCCACATGATGCATCTCCCTGAGGGGCCCGAGCCACCTCTCCTTACCACTTCAGCTACAGTTACCAGAAAAGACTGTTCTTGTATCTGCTATTATAGACTCAGGGGCTTGCAGTTGCTTTGTGGATGTTGCGTTCGCTACCTTACACCAATTACCCCTATGCTCCAAGAGGCAGGGGTTTATCGTCCATTTAGCAGATGGTTCTGGGCTAAAGTCTGGACCAGTAACTCAAGAGACTATACCTATTCCCTGCCGTGCTGCCTCTGGTCATCTGGAACTCCTTCGTTTAGATGTGATTGCTTCTCCAATGTTCCCTATAATCCTGGGGCTACCCTGGCTAAAAGCCCACAACCCCCATATAGACTGGGCCTCTGGACATGTCTCCTTCACATCCGATTATTGTCAGGTACAATGTTTTCCAGAAAGGATCTGTAACTCTACTCCCCTTCTCAGTATCTGTCCGGACCCTGAAACTGTAAAATTAGTACCTGTTGCCTACCATGAATTCTTGGATGTGTTCAATAAGAAAAGTGCAGATACCTTGCCCCCACACAGGACTTATGACTGCCCTATCAAACTTTTACCCGGATCCGAGATTCCTTTCGGTCGAATCTACCCGCTTTCAGAATCTGAACTAGAAGCCCTGCGCAAATATATAGACGAAAGTCTGGAAAAGGGGTTCATTCGACATTCTTCCTCACCTGCAGGAGCTGGTATTTTCTTTGTCGAAAAGAAGGACCACTCTCTAAGACCCTGTATTGATTATCGGGACCTTAATAAAATCACTGTCAAGAACCGGTACCCACTTCCGCTGATTCCTGAATTGTTTCAGAGGCTGCGGGGAGCACAGATATTTTCCAAACTCGATCTTAGGGGTGCTTACAATTTAGTCCGGATCAAAGAAGGACATGAATGCAAAACAGCTTCGGGCATTTTGAGTATCTGGTTATGCCCTTCGGGCTCTGCAATGCCCCGGCCACCTTCCAACACTTGGTAAATGATGTATTTCGGGACTTTCTTGATCTGTTTATCATAGTCTATCTCGATGACATTCTCATATTCTCTGAAACGATTGAACTACACCGTTCCCATGTGAAGAAGGTCTTGAGTAGACTCCGTGAACATCACCTCTATGCCAAGGCTGAGAAGTGCGACTTCGAAAAACGGACCATACAGTTTCTTGGACTCGTCATCTCTGCTGACGGCATTTCCATGGATCCCCAGAAGGTTGCTGCAGTTCTAGAATGGCCAGCTCCTACTGACAGGAAGGCAGTGCAGAGGTTTGTGGGTTTTGCTAATTTTTATAGAAAATTTATTAAGAATTTTTCTGGCATAATCTCGCCTATTACCCAACTAACGAAACAGCATGTTTCTTTCCGATGGACTCCTGAAGCACAAGTATCATTTGAACAATTAAAGACTCTGTTCACTTCGGCTCCCATCCTGAAGCATCCTGATCCGTCCCTGGCCTATGTTTTGGAGGTGGACGCTTCCGAAAGTGCCGTTGGGGCCATTCTGTCGCAGCGACAAGGTCCTAAATCCTTATTACATCCTGTAGCGTTTTTCTCAAAAAAGTTGAATCCTTCTGAGAGGAACTACGATGTTGGGGATCGGGAACTATTAGCCATTAAAGCTGCACTTGAGGAGTGGCGTTATTTGTTGGAAGGAGCCGCCCACCCTATTCTCATATTCACTGACCATAAGAACTTGGAATATTTGAGGACAGCCAAGAGACTAAGACCCCGGCAGGCAAGATGGGCATTATTCTTCTCCCGTTTCATATTACACATTACCTTCCGTCCTGGTTCTAAAAATGGCAAACCAGATGCGCTTTCGCGCATGTTCCATGAGTCAATTCAACTTTCAGAGCCAGACACCATTCTGCCAGCCAAGAACTTTCTTCTTCTTCAGTCAGACCTGATGTCCCAAATAAAGACGGATGTGGCAGAGCATTCCCCATCTCCAGATTTATCTCTCCAGTTTAAAGATGGGCTCTACTATCACAAGGAACAAATCTTTGTCCCGGAACAGCTCAGAGTCTCTGTTCTCAAACGGTGTCACGATCATCTCCTGGCAGGCCATTTTGGTATCCACAAGACTATAGACTTAATTTCCTGTTCTTTTTGGTGGCCCGACCTGATACAGGACTGTAACAAATATGTAAGATCCTGTGCGACATGTCTGCGCTGCAAGACCAGCCGTGCCAAAACTTGGGGTCTACTGGAAAGCCTTCCAGTGCCTAAGAAACCCTGGAGCATGATCTCTATGGATTTTATTGTAGAACTTCCCCCGTCTGAGAACTTCACCTCTATTTTTGTTGTGGTAGACCGTCTGACCAAGATGGCGCACTTTGTCCCTTTACAGGGCACCCCTTCTGCCGCCGAGACGGCTTCCACATTCATCAAAGAAATAGTGAGATTGCATGGGATCCCTGACAACATTGTCTCTGACCGTGGGGTGCAGTTCACCTCCAGATTTTGGAGGTCCCTGTGTAAAGCATTAAACATTGAGCTCCGTATGTCCAGTGCTTACCACCCCCAGACTAATGGACAGACGGAGAGAACTAATCAAACCCTGGAGCAGTACCTGCGGTGCTTTTCCTCCTTCTCTCAGGATGACTGGTCTTCCCTTCTCCCACTGGCGGAGTTCGCATATAACAACTCTATCCACTCTGCCACCAAGCAATCACCCTTTTTCGCCAATTATGGCTATCATCCCTCCTTTTTGCCTGAACTGCCTGTTGAGTCCTCCGTACCTGCTGTACAAGACAGACTGGACTTTTTTAACACTAACAATAAATTACTCCAGGATACTATCTCTAAAGCTCAAGCGAGTAACAAAAAGTTCTTTGACAAGAAGAAGAGAGGTAACTTAAATCTGGAACCAGGAGACAAGGTCTGGTTGTCTACTGCAAATTTAAAGCTGAGATGTCCCTCCAGGAAACTTGGACCAAAGTTTTTAGGGCCTTTCCCAGTTAAAAGGAGAATTAACCCTGTGGCTTTTGAGCTAACTCTACCTAGGAACCTGAAAATTCATCCGGTATTTCACATCTCCCTACTAAAACCAACAGTGCCTAACCCATTTTCCAATCGGGATCCGGAAAGCCCTCCTCCCTTGTCGAAGGCAACGAGGAGTATGAAGTCGAAGCTGTTCTGGATTGCAAGACCAAGAGGGGTCAAACTCAATTCTTAATTAAATGGAAGGGTTATGGTCCGGAAGAGAACTCTTGGGAACCAGCTTCCAATGTGCATGCCCCACAAAAGATTTGTGCCTTTTTCCAGCGCCATCCAGAAAAGAAACCCCTGAGGGGCATGCGGAGGCTGCCCGTAGGGAGGGGGCAATGTAAGAGAACTGTCAGAGCTGTCCCCGCGATTGCGCGGCGACGCGCGCGAACTCGCGGCAGTGTGCGCAAGCGTGCACGCGCACAGGAGCGCGCCCTTGGCGCCAAAAGGCCTATTTAAAGGGTGCACTGACCCCAGCCTAGTGCTGACGGATCTCAGCTATTCTGGTCCCTGTTTCCTGTGCCTGCGTTCCTGACTTCCTGTTACTGAACCTCGGCTTCCTTGACCTCGCTTTGGATTTGCTTCTTCTCTGATTCCTGGTTTCTGATCTCGGCTTCCCACGTGACCCTGCTTCCTGCCCGATGACTTTGTGCCTTGCTGCCCGCTCGTTGCTGAACCCGGCTTCCCATGTGACTACGCACCTGTCTCCTGTTTTGTTCCGCTGCACTTCCCGGGTACCTGCGACTTGGTCTCTGCAACCTGCTGCGACTGTCTACTTCCCAAGATTCGCATCACCTGCTGTGGGCTTCTGGAATTACATCTGCGGGCACTTGTGTCTCCCCTGGCCCTTGGTTTCCCATGTCTCCACTCTCAGTGGGACCAGGGCCGGAGATTCAAGAGAGGCTGACCTCGTCACTTCAGACTTCACCCAGGTACGTGACAGTCGGAATTTGGTGTGACCGTGTGTATGCAAGACAGCTTGAGCGAAATTCTGTCGGAATTCCGACGGGAAAACCAGTCGTGTGTACAGGGCATTAGGATCTGACTGACCTAAAGGAATAAGGTCAAAACAGGCTTGCCTCAGAATTTGAGAAAAAATGAAACCCCGGCCAAAATGTTACTAACTGAGGCAGGACTTAGTTGAGCCTGAATCAGGGAGGACACAAAAGCTAATGATACATATGCATTCACATCCATGACATCTACAAGCATGCTAGAACAAAAGGAACACCTTTTGCACCAGGCTAGGCTATAATCTTGCCATGTCTTCTGTGCTATCGAATTCTGAAGATGAGCAGATATCAGTCCCAAATCAAGCCTCAGGCCCCGTACACACGAGAGGATCTATCCGCTGGAATTGATCTGCGGATCAGTTTCAGCGGATAGATTCTATGGTGTGTACAACCCAGCGGATCTGTTTCCGCTGATTTTTTTCCCCTGGGATGGATTTCAAGCGGATAAAAATTTGAAGACATGCTTTCAAATCTATCCGCTTGAATCCATCCCAACGGATTGATCCGCTGGTCTGTACAGACTCACCGGATCAATCCGTCCGAATGGATCCCCCGTATGCGTCGTAATGATTCGACGCATGCGTGTAATTCCTTATATGACCGCGTCGCGCACGTCACCGCGTCATCATCGCGGCGACGGCGCGACACGTCATCGCGATGGGATTTCGGCGCGGATTTCGATCCTATGGTGAGTACACTCCATCGGATCCAAATCCGCGGAAATCCTCGAGAGGATTTATCCGCGGAAACGGTCCGTTGGACCGTATCCGCGGATAAATCCTCTCGTGTGTACTAGGCCTCAGAGGAAATCTGGGCAAGGGGTGTCGTGTCGATTCGCTGATGGAACTAACTAACAGAATCTCTAAAAAAAATGCAAATGAGATAAAGGGTCAGCTATGGTATTATCAATCACAGATATGTGACGTGCTTTCAACCATATATTGAAACGAATACAGTGCAATACTAAGAAACGTAAAACTTTATTAACTAGTTCCGATTTGGATGACAGCATGTTGATAGCAAAAAGTATGCCTTTATAATATGATTCATAAATTGCTCTTTCCATATTACAATGGAAACTATCACCGGAAACAATTTAAGTAGGACTATGTTAAGCAGAATATCTTGATGCCGCCAACTGGAGTGCCATTCAGAAGCACACCAATGGCCATCCAAAAAGGCTCCAAAGCCTGATGAACCCGCGGCATGCGTAAAGAAATTCAGCTGAAAATCATTCGCAAAAGGATGCTGCCAGACAGTGGATCCATTAAAATTACAAAGAAAAGAATCTTAGATCTTAAATCTTCCTTGACGCTTGCAGAGATGCAAACATGAGAGTAAAGCCCTGTATACATGATCGGAAATTCCGACAGCAAAAGTCCGATGTGAGCTTTTCAACGGAAATTCCGACCGTGTGTATGCTACATCAGACTTTTGCTGTCGGAATTTCTGCCAGCAAAAGTTTGAGAGCTGGTTCTCAAATTTTCAGACAGAAAAAATTCCTATCAGAAATTCCGATCGTCTGTAGCAATTCCGATTCTCGGAAACAAGTCGACGCATGCTCGGAAGCATTGAACTTAATTTTCTCGGCTTATCGTAGTGTTGTACGTCACCGTGTTCTTGACGGTCAAAAGTCCAGAGAACTTTTGTGTGACCGTGTGTATGCAAGCCAAGCTTGAGCGGAATTCAGTCGGAAAAAACATCCAAGGTTTACACACACAGATCCACGTCCTTGTCTCTGTAACCGCTGATCGCGGGTGCCTGGCGAACATTGCGGCCGCCAGGCACGCGCATCGGCATCTCAGTGATGCGGCGGGCACGCAGAGTGAATACACTAAGGTTAAGGGGGGGGGGGGGTTACTGATATAAGGGTTAACCTTTATTTCAGTGCCCCCTTACATTATTGTGTTCATGCCCCCCTTACATCAGTGACCCCCCTCAGACTGACCTCCTCTCAGGTGCACCATGCAGGGCTTAGTCAGGCAACTCCAGCCTGGCGGATCTGGTTTTATTCTATAGTCTACGCTACACAGTCCACACACATCTGACTTCTCTTGTGATCCCCAATTTGGCGGCGCTCCCACTCTTGACTCCTTTCCAGGCTCCCCCTCAGAGACTGCAGAAATGATAAAAGATGAGATATTCAGAGATTGCAGACATGGTACAGGAGATGGTCAGATATTGCAGACATGGTACAAGAGATGGTCAGAGATTGCAGACATGGTACAAGAGATGCTCAGAGATTGCAGACATGGTACAAGAGATGCTCAGAGATTGCAGACATGGTACAGGAGATGGTCAGAGATTGCAGACATGGTACAGTAGATGGTCAGAGATTGCAGACATGGTACAGGAGATGGTCAGAAATTGCAGACATGGTACATTAGGTGGTCAGAGATTGCAGAAATGGTACAAGAGATGGTCAGAGATTGCAGACATGGTACAGGAGATGGTCATAGATTGCAGACAGGGTACAGGAGATGGTCAGAGATTGCAGACATGGTACAAGAGATGGTCAGAGATTGCAGATATGGTACAAGAGATGGCCAGAGATTACAGACATGGTACAGGAGATGGTCAGAGTTTGCAGACATGGTACAAGAGATGGTCAGAGATTGCAGACATGGTACAAGAGATGGTCAGAGATTGCAGACATGGCACAGGTGGTCAGAGATTGCAGACATGGCACAGGTGGTCAGAAATTGCAGACATGGCACAGGTGGTCAGAGGATATGGACAGGGCACAGGTGGTCAGAGGATATGGATGGGGCACAGGTGGTCAGAGGATATGGACAGGGCACAGGTGGTCAGAGGATATGGACAGGGCACAGGTTGTCAGAGGATATGGACATGGCACAGGTGGTCAGAGGATATGGACAGGGCACAGGTGGTCAGAGGATATGGACATGGCACAGGTGGTCAGAGGATATGGACAGGGCACAGGTGGTCAGAGGATATGGACAGGGCACAGGTGGTGGTTAGAGGCTGCGGACAGGATACAGGAGATGCTCATTTGGACAGGATACAGGAGATTGCATAGTGTATACAATGATTTTATGAAATCTCACTACTGCCATTTTTGTCTGGAAACTGCTGCCTGTGCCAGTCTGTGGCAGCCAGTCAAGCGAAGCAATGGATGGATGTTCTAGCCAGGCCAGGGGACAGGGTCCAGTGGTGGGAGTTCAAAAGAAGTAACTAATAGCTATGCATGCACAGCTGCACTCCACTCACTAACCAGGGGGTTGCAGCCAGGGCAAGGTCAGGTGTAGCGCTCAGTGCTGGCCAGGGGCCTTACGTGTCCATCCAGGGGGTCAGCCCGGCCGGGTCCACAGCACCCTGCGCTGACCATCTCTCCCGGTGCTGCTGGTGCCCTTGCCTCAATTGCACGCCTGTGTCCACTCTATCTGCCTGCGTGGCTTGCGGTATGACATCATCAGCAGGCGCAGGGGGCAGAGCGAGCCAGGCGGCGTGGGGCAGGCTCATGCTCGGATTATCTCTGGGATTTCTGGACTACGAGTTGGCGCTGTGCATGCACAGTTCTCACCTGAGCCCGTCGTGGCCATTTTTACTGGCACCATTCGGCTCCCACAGACAATTACTGACACCGGAAAACTGCCCTGTTTTTACGAACTGTCCGTTAATCTACGGATGGTTGGCAACACTGTGCGATATCCAATGACATGTATACAGTGGCAAGAAATTAGAACCCCTGTCAGTTTTTATTGCTAATAAAGAGGTAAAATGGTTTAAACTGTAGAATTATGCCAACTCCCATAGTTTGTGCACTCTCCCTGCAGCATATGTATATTACAAAAGAAAAAAGGTGACTAGAATACCAGTCACAGGAAAGCTGCTTTCACAGGACACATGTATCAAAAACAACTAAGTTCAATTTAAGTAAATACAAAATATCTTTATAAATGTCAAATATTAAGTGAAAATAGTAACAAATATCACTCACATATATAAATATTGTTCTTCTACACAACATTGTCTTTTTTATTGGTGAAAGAAAGGTATTTATATACAGTGGGATATACAGTGATCTTGCGGCGAATCCGCCGCAGAGACCACCATAATCGTAAACCGTACCGCCGCCTGAAGACGAGAATATCTGGGTTTTGGCAGCTAGCTGCTGCCATAACAGAGATATCCTGCTTCAAAGTACCGACATATATAGTCGTGCGACGGTCCGGAAGTGATTAACAGACACTCCCAGCAGTTCGCAAAGGGCAGTGTGAACTGCCGCCGGGAGACATGCGATGCAGTTGATTCACAGGGTTCCCCTATCGCAGCATTGAACTGGCCCTTAAAGCCTATGAATATAAAATCCACACTGCACCATAGAAATTCACATCGCACCAAATTTGCAATGCATAGATGTGAACCAAAGCCATGGAATGCTATGCTTTTTAAAGGACCTGCAAATCTGTGTGTTCCTAAAAGCATCAAACCCACTGTAAATTTGTATCAATATGAACCCAGGCTCATGCGTTTTGCTTCAGGCGACAGAACGCTCATATGTGAAGAGGGGATATTGATATGAATGGGATTTTGAGCATTTTAGAGCTACAAGCTTCAAGCAGAAAATCGCTCAGGTGTGAACGGGGCCTTAGATTTAGCAGGGATATAGTAAGCTTTGTTGTGTTTATATCTGCTAATAATGATGTCATTGTAAATACAGATTTTAAATCATTTTTTTGGCCACTTGGAGTATCTTTGCATGCGGTGGAAGTGGCAAGTTGCAGTGGGGGGTCCCAGATCAGTTTTTACATTGGGGCCCATAAGCTTCAAGCTATGCCTGATGCGCTTGGGGCTCATAAGAAGTTTAGGGAACGCTGCGCTCAGGTGTGAACAAGCACAACTGAAAATTCTGGGATTGAGGGATGTTTAGTGATAGAATGGAACTATAACACGACACATGTTAGCGCACTTTAGCGTGTTTTGTGTTTATGAACCACAAAGGTGTGATGAACGTTGTATGACTTCATTTATTGCATTGTACATAGGGCTCAACACACGCTGAGAGCTCTTCTTATTTGCGGGTTAAGCCCTGTACACACGATCAGAATATCGGAAGTAAAATGTTGTCCGATTGAACGATCTGACGATTTTCGGATTGCTAGTATGATGTTTTCGACAGCTGACTACAAATTTTCAGATGATGAAAGCTGGATGTGCAGGCTCTAAAATTTTCATAAAATTAGTACAGCTTTCGGCCGAACATAAATCGTAAGAGCAAGACTACACATGCTCAGAAACAAAAGAACACAAAAAAACAATTCAACACATGACATCACTTCTGAAGTTGAATTAGGTCGTACGAGAATTTTCGTATGGTGAGTAACCGCTTCACTTTCGATATGAGACTAGCAGCATAAAAATAAAAAAATATATAAAATAAATGGACGACAATTCGTCCTATAATGTGATGGTGTGTACCTGGCTTTACAATTTCAATAAACATTTGCTCATAAGAAGAAAGGAATGTGCAGACGACGAGGTGTTTGGGATTTTCTCATAGAGAATGAAGGAGGATTCCAGGGAGCGCTCTGTACAAAAGCTCCAGCCTTGTGTGGCCCCTGTGTGAGGAAGAAGCTCCAGCCTTGTGGGGCCCCTGTGTGAGGAAGAAGCCCCAGCCCTCTATGGCCCCTATGTGAGGAAGAAGCTCCAGCCTTGTGGGGCCCCTGTGTGAGGAAGAAGCCCCAGCCCTCTATGGCCCCTATGTGAGAAAGAAGCTCCAGCCTTGTGTGGCCCCTGTGTGAGGAAGAAGCTCCAGCCTTGTGTGGCCCCTGTGTGAGGAAGAAGCCCCAGCCCTCTATGGCTCCTATGTGAGGAAGAAGCTCCAGCCTTGTGTGGCCCCTGTGTGAGGAAGAAGCCCCAGCCCTCTATGGCTCCTATGTGAGGAAGAAGCTCCAGCCTTGTGTGGCCCCTGTGCTCTATGTAGGGAGAATATCACAGAGCTCCTCAGCTCCCCGCGTCTCCTCAGCTCTGCCACGTGACCTCCTTGTATTCAATCTCTCCAGCTCCGTCTGCCGCTACTCATCCCACCACACAGCAGGGGGCGGGGCCGCCATCTACATCTCAATCCGTGCAGAGTGTTGAGCGGAGATTAGGGGCGGAGATTCTCCGGTTGTCTTGGTAACAGTGCAGCCCACCCATGTCTCCCCCCAGCCTGATGCCTAGCGATGTGCGAGTCCCCGGATGAAGAATTGGAGGAGGGGACATGGTGAGTATATGGGGGCTGGCGGAGGAGTTGAGGGGCGCATTATTCTGGTACGGGGGGTCCAAAGTTATGTATGTCCCGGGGGACGGCGGCCGGGTGTCTGTGTTGCTCCCCGGATGTTCTCGGTAGTGGGAGAATTTCTGTGTATTGTGTATGACCCGGGGGTATGGATTTCTCCTAGACTAAGGAGGAGACACGCAGGATTGTCACTCTTATTCCTCACACAGGGGCCACACAAGGCTGGAGCTTTTTACATCGGGGCCACACAGGACCGGGACTTTTACTTCTCACATAGGGCCACACAAGGCTGGAGTTTTTACTCGCATAGGGGCCACACAGAGCTGGGACTTATTTCACACATAGGGGCCACACAAGGCTGGAGCTTTTTACATGGGGGCCACACAGGGCTGGGACTTATTCTTCACTTAGGGGCCACACAGGACTGGTACTATTACTCCTCACATAGGGGCCACACAGGACTGGTACTATTACTCTTTACATAGGGGCCACACAGGACTGGTACTATTACTCCTCACATAGGGGCCACACAGGACTGGTACTATTACTCCTCACATAGGGGCCACACAGGACTGGTACTATTACTGTTCACATAGGGGCCACACAGAGCTGGGACTTATTTCACACATAGGGGCCACACAGAGCTGGGACTTATTTCACACATAGGGGCCACACACGGCTGGAGCTTTTTACATGGGGGCCACACAGGGCTGGGACTTATTCTTCACATAGGGGCCACACAGGGCTGGGACTTATTCTTCACATAGGGGCCACACAGGACTGGTACTATTACTCCTCACATAAGGGCCCACACAGGACTGGTACTATTACTCCTCACATAGGGGCCACACAGGACTGGTACTATTACTCCTCACATAGGGGCCACACAGGACTGGTACTATTACTCCTCACATAGGGGCCACACAGGACTGGTACTATTACTCCTCAGATAGGGGCCACACAGGACTGGTACTATTACTCCTCAGATAGGGGCCACACAGGACTGGTACTATTACTCCTCACATAGGGGCCCACACAGGACTGGTACTTTTACTCCTCACATAGGGGCCACACAGGACTGGTACTATTACTCCTCACATAGGGCCCACACAGGACTGGTACTATTACTCCTCACATAGGGGCCACACAGGACTGGTACTATTACTCCTCACATAGGGGCCACACAGGACTGGTACTATTACTCCTCACATAGGGGCCACACAGGACTGGTACTATTACTGTTCACATAGGCCACACAAGACTGGTACTATTACTCTTCACATAGGGGCCACACAGGACTGGTACTATTACTCTTTACATAGGGGCCACACAGGACTGGTACTATTACTCCTCACATAGGGGCCACACAGGACTGGTACTATTACTCCTCACATAGGGCCACACAGGACTGGTACTATTACTCCTCACATAGGGCCACACAAGACTGGTACTATTACTCCTCACATAGGGCCCACACAGGACTGGTACTATTACTACTCACATAGGGGCCACACAGGACTGGTACTATTACTCCTCACATAGGGGCCACACAGGACTGGTACTATTACTGTTCACATAGGCCACACAAGACTGGTACTATTACTCTTCACATAGGGGCCACACAGGACTGGTACTATTACTCTTTACATAGGGGCCACACAGGACTGGTACTATTACTCCTCACATAGGGGCCACACAGGACTGGTACTTTTACTCCTCACATAGGGCCACACAGGACTGGTACTATTACTCCTCACATAGGGGCCACACAGGACTGGTACTATTACTCCTCACATAGGGGCCACACGGGACTGGTACTATTACTCCTCACATAGGGGCCACACAGGACTGGTACTATTACTCCTCACATAGGGGCCACACAGGACTGGTACTATTACTCCTCACATAGGGGCCACACAAGACTGGTACTATTACTCCTCACATAGGGGCCACACAGGACTGGTACTATTACTCCTCACACAGGGGCCACACAGGATTGGCACTATTACTCCTCACATAGGGGCCACACAAGACTGGTACTATTACTCCTCACATAGGGGCCACACGGGACTGGTACTATTACTCCTCACATAGGGGCCACACAGAGATGGGACTTATTTCACACATAGGGGCCACACAAGGCTGGAGCTTTATACTCAGACAGGGGCCACACGCAGGGCTGGGACTTTTTCCTCACACAGGGGCCACACACAGGACTGGTACTAGTACTCCTCACATAGGGGCCACACAAGAGCTTCTTCCTCACATTCCAGTCACACCAGGCTTTTTCCTCACATAGGGGCCACACAGAGATGGGACTTATTTCACACATAGGGGCCACACAAGGCTGGAGCTTTATACTCAGACAGGGGCCACACGCAGGGCTGGGACTTTTTCCTCACACAGGGGCCACACACAGGGCTGGGACTGTTACTCCTCACATATACAAGCCTGGCTAGTAGGCGAGGAGTGTGCAGCTTGTGGGAACTTGTCTGGGGATCACACGCATCTTCTCAGGCTGCAGCTTGTCCCTGGCTGTCAGTGTGTGTGAGGCACTAGAAGTAAAGAATGGTGTGTCAGATGTGTGCTCTTCTTCCCTGGCTGTACAGGATCACACATAGGTAATCAGCAGCTCACTCTTCCACTTTGGGAGCTGTGTTTTGGGGGATTTACTCATTGTGCCTCACATCTCCAACAGAGCCTACTTCAGAGCGCACAGGGATGGGCTGTTTGTCTTTATGTTGGGGGCCCAGGTTATACGGAAGGCTGGTAGTACCAGAAGAGGCCTTTTATTCTTTCTACAGCCTGTTACTCCAAGGTCTCATGCACACAGAAGATGAGAGGCATGTGCTGGTAAATGCCATTGCACAAAAGCATTGGTATTTACTTGAGTACAGCTGTGTACAACCATTCACTGGTTTGGCAGGCTGGACACTGCGAATGCGGCTCCCCAGGCACAGGAAAATGCCTTGTGTTTTACACTGGATTTATTTTCAGCCACTTGCTGTCTATGTGCACGAGGCCTTAGGTTAACCCTTACACTGTTAGATTTCTCTAGTGATTCCCCCATCCATGCTAACAGCTTTGTATTCTGACACACTGGCTGCTTTTGATTGAATGCAGACTCTGTGCGGCCAACAAATTTTCTGGGCATTGGAAGGACCACCCATGGCTTATATTTTATCCAGCTATTCAGGTAGCTGCTTAAAGTGGAGGTTCAACCGAAAAGTTAATTTTTAACATTAGATTGATGCTCATTTTGTCAAAGGGAATCGGGTAGTTTTTTTAAAATCGAAGCAGTACTTACCGTTTTAGAGAGCGATCTTCTCCGCCGCTTCCGGGTATGGGCTGCGGGACTGGGCGTTCCTATTTGATTGACAGGCTTCCGATGGTCGCATACATCGCGTCACGATTTTCCGAAAGTAGCCGAATGTCGGTGCGCAGGCGCCGTATAGAGCCGCACCGACGTTCGGTTTCCTTTGGCTACTCGTGACGCGATGTATGCTACCGTCGGAAGCCTGTCAATCAAATAGGAACGCCCAGTCCCGAAGACCATACCCGGGAAGCGGCGGAGAAGATCGCTCTCTAAAACGGTAAGTACTGCTTCGATTTAAAAAAAACCACCCGATTCCCCTTGACAAAATGAGCCTCAATCTAATGTTAAAATTTTTTTTTCGGGTGAACTCCTGCTTTAAATTCACTCTGTGCATGGCCAAATTAAAGCATTTGTCACCCCATCACTTCATATTCCTGATATGTGGCTGCTGTACCATGTACTTGTATGAGAAAGTATCCTGTTCTCTTTGTATTTCTACCTTTGTGTGAAATCCCTGGTGAGTCCCTCTGTTTTCCTAAGTAAAAACTGACCACACCAAGCAGGAAAACACATTGTGGTCAGTTCTCTAGCTATGCTGGGAACTCATTGTACTCTCCTCCAGTGATCAGACTTGCCCTGACATGCCCTGCTGCACAGCCATTCACTGGGAAGCCCGGTGTACTGCTGCTTCTCCTCCCCCCAGCTTTTATGCAGCCAAGAACAGAGGGAATGTGATCGCTTATAATTAAAAAAAGGGAAAAAAGGTGTATATATATATATATATATATATATATATATATATATATATATATATATATATATATATATATATATATATATATAATATATATATATGCCCTAATATATATATATATATATATATATATATATATATATATATATATATGCGCGGGTGATGTCATTGAAGACTGCATTGGGCAATTTTTCCTAAAGGGTGGTTCCACCCCTGTTTCTTCTCTTGCCCTCCAACCCCCCCCCCCTTTTTTTTCCCTTATATTTTTATTTTTTTCTTCTTATTTATTTTTTTCTCTTTTTTTGTATCCATTCTGTTGTTTCTAAACTTTGTCTTATACATGATGGATCTCTCACAGCTTATACAGAGCAAATGTTCCCTTTTCTCTCTCATGCTCCGTCCTTCACTATACTGTATAGGCCTGTATTAACAGTGGCTAAATGGCTGATGGACACTTTCACGCGACTACTAGAAACAAGGTTGCATGCCTTATTTCTTTTGTTCATTCACTTGTACCTTCAAACTAATTTGTGATGGATTTTTTGGTACATGTATACCAGCACTTGTATTTACAAGTGCCAATATTTGTTCTTTATAATAGGGAGCTCCTGTACAAGCAACAGATGTATTGTACTGTAAATCCACACACTGTGTTGACTTTGAATGTAACACTTTCTTTATTTGATTAATAAAATACATTTTGGTACTATAAAAACAAATGCCACTACAACATGTTGACACATACAACATGTGCTGTGGTAATATATGTGTTACTAAGTCGTCCTGAGGACGACTTCAGAGGCGATTTGCAAAACGACTTCTGTATAGAAGTCAATGCTGGTCGCCCCAAAGTCGTACAGGAACCTTTTTCGAAGTCGGAGCGACCTGCGTCGCACCTATTAGAACGGTTCCATTGCATTGAATGGGAGGCGACACGTCAGGCGGCTGAGCCGCCTGTCGTGTCGCCCCAGTGTGAACCGGGTTGTTGTTTGACCTGGAAGATTGCAGATAGCTGCGACTCGCAGTGAGAGCTGCCTTTTCCTATTATAGGCACAGGGCATGTAATTAAAAAAATATTCTGGTGATGGAATTAATCTGTGTTTTAGCAACTTGTGGGAAACCAATCTTCAACAATTTTTCAGAAGGGCATTATCTAATAAAAACTAAACTCAAAATTTGCACAAATCACAATGGTTGAATAAGTTTAATGTATATGTAATTTGTTTAAAAATTATTGGTTTAATTTCGCACAATTTCCTTTTTGTTTTTGTTTTAGCCTTTTCATGACAATGTTTACTACCCATTTGGGAAGGATGTGGCTCAAGTCCCTACTATGTTAAATGCACCTTGGATGCCCAATCCTTTCCTTTCTTCTGGCAGGATGCCTTCCTCTACTCACGGTACACTTTTTAAGTTTCGGTCACGCCATGAAAGTCTGGACTGGAGAAGAATTGGAAGTATTGATGTGGACAAAGTAGCAAATGAGTTGGATTTTCGAACCCTTCAAGATAATATTATGGGCGTTACTTTTTGCAATGTAGAAAATGAGAAGTGTCCGCACTGTCACAGCAGTCTGGATCCTGTATTGATCAAACTGATTAGACTTGCTCAGTACACCGTTGAATATTTGCTGCATTCCCAGGAGTACCTAACTTCTAACCTACAGACATTGGAGGAAAAGGCTCGTGCAGGCATTAATGAGTCTGAACAGCTACAGGTAAAGATAACCAAGCAGACTGCAGAAATAAAGTCACTCAAAGATGAGTGCAAATTGAGGAGGAAGATGATTGCTGCACAGCAAATGATGATCAATGCTGCCACAGGACCTTGCCACAAGGTAAACTGAGAAGAAACTTACGGGGAATATTTTTATGAAAGATAATCCAGTGCATTATCTTCAATTTAATGTACACCTGCTTGCACATAGGGGTAAACCTATATGTGTGTCTATGGGAATGTTTTATCCATTCTCCCAAAAGCGCATTTGTGAGGTCAGGCACTATTGTTGGATGGGAATGCCTGGCTCGCAGTCTCCACTCTTATTTATCCCAAAGGTGTTCTATCGGGTTGAGGCCAGTCAAGTTCCTCCACCTCAAATTCGCTCATCCATCTCTTTATGGACCTTGTTTGTGCACTGGTCCAAATCATTGGTGGAGGGGGATTATGGTGTGGGGTTGTTTTTCAGGTTTTTTTTCAGGGGTTGGAGGTAGGACACAAGTCGGTTTATATCTGCCACTCCTTAGGCCTCGTACACACGGCCGAGGAACTCGACGTGCCAAACACATCGAGTTCCTCGGCCAGTTCAGCACTGAAGCCGCCGAGGAGCTCGGCGGGACGAGAGCTCCCATAGAACAACGAGGAAATAGAGAACATGTTCTCTATTTCCTCGTCGAGCTCCTCGTCGGCTTCCTCGGCCGAAAGTGTACACACGACCAGTTTCCTCGGCAGAATTCAGCCAGAAACTCGGTCGGAAGCTGAATTCTGCCGAGGAAACTGGTCGTGTGTACGGGGCCTCAGAGGTAAATGGAGGGTTCAATTGGGTCGGACTGACCGTGTGAAAGGGGCCCATGGCTGCTTTCACACTGATGTGCTGGCCCCTTAGTTCCAGCGAAGGGAACTCTTAAAGCAGAGTTCCAGGCTATTCTCAGTTTTTTAAGTCAGCAGCTACAAAAAGTAGCCACTTACTTGTTCCATGGTCCAGCGATGTGGGCGGAGGCCCGCTCCTCTCCCCCTCCTCTCTGCGATGCTGTCATTGGAACTGTGGGCACCCGGCTGTGACAGCTTGTGGCTTCACGGGTGGATGCACACTGTGCATGCATCAATCACGCTGCGCTCTCGCAGTTGACAGGTGATCTCCTGGGACCTGTAACGTGTCCCAGAGAATCGCCTAGAGGGAGGGGGATAGGAGGAGTCGCCTAGGCGGCCCGTAGGCGGAGGGAGGAAGTGGGACAGGAAGTCCCCTTCAAAACGAAGAACCCACTCCCCCCCCCCAAAAAAAAATGACATGCTAAATGTGGCATGTAAGGGGACGAGGAGTACTTAAAGCAGGAGTTCCTCTTTTGGGTGGAACTCTGCTTTAAGGTGTCAGCATACCAAGACATTTTGGACCATTTCATGCTCCCAACTTTGTGGGAACAGTTTTGGGATGGTCCCTTCCTGTTCCAACATGACTGCGCACCATGGATGATCAATTTTGGAGTGGAGGGACTTGACTGGCCTGCACAGAGTCCTGAACTCAACCCAATAGAACACCTTTGGGATGAATAGGTTACCTGCTTTGAGCCATAGACTTCTGTTATTACGTGCAAGTTTGGTAAGCTTTCTGAAAGTGCACCAAACCTGCAGAATATAATAGCAAAGTACAGAAAAGCCAAGGGTACACTGCGTTGCACCTGCAGTGCGGGTAAACCACAGCACATCAGTGTGAAAGCAGCCATGGGCCCCTTTCACACGGTCAGTCTGACCCAATTGAACCCTTCATTTACCTTTAAGGAGTGGCAGATATAAACCGACTTGTCTCCTACCTCCAAGCCAATCTGGAAAAAAACAAAAAAAGAGTATAGTGGGCTGTGTTGAATGGGACTGTTGGTGATTTTTTGTTTGATCATCGCTGTAGCCAATGAGCTTCAGCATTGATAATGGAGGAGTCCCAGCTATCGGAATACAATGGTGCCACGGGAAGGATTCCCACATCCACCTCTGTTGTGTGGATGGAGGAGTCTGTTCAGTTTTTTCAATCAGCAAAAAAAGTAATCTGTGCCCAGATTAAGTGTATTTGGGTGATTCATGAAGTGGAGCATAAAAGCCATAGCACCTAATCAGTTTTCAATTTATAGACACATTAAGCAAATTCTGATTTCTTAGATTTTGTGCTGATTTTCTTTGATCCAGTTCTCACAGATCACCTGTATTTATACAGTATAAACTGAAAGTGCATACATACATGTCATGTTTTTCAGGCCTGCAGTCACTTAATGAACAGCAGATTTAATATTTTCATTGAATTAATCATATTGTATGAGCTAATGTTGCCATGGCACACTTTCTTTATCAGTTTCTTTGTTTTTTCTTATTAATGAGGTACCATTTAACCACTTCAGCCCCGTCCATTTTGCTGGTCAATGACCAGGCCACTTTTTGCAATTCGGCACTGCGTCACTTTAACTGACAATTGCGCGGTCGTGCGACGTGGCTCCCAAACAAAATTGACGTCCTTTTTTTCCCCACAAATAGAGCTTTCTTTTGGTGGTATTTGATCACCTTTGCGCTATAAACAAAAACAGAGCGACAATTTGGAAAAAAAGGAATATGTTTTACTTTTTGCTATAATAAATATCCCCCAAAAATATATAAAAAAACTTTTATTTTCCTCAGTTTAGGCCAATTCTACATATTTTTTGTTAAAAAAAAAATCGCAATAAGCGTTTATTGATCGGTTTGCGCAAAAGTTATAGCTTCTACAAAATAGGGCATCGTTTTATGGCATTTTTATTAATAATTATTTTTTACTAGTAATGGCGGCGATCTGCAATTTTTATCAGTACTGCGACCTTATATCGGACACTTTTGACAGATTTTAGGGGCCATTGGCATTTTTACAGCGATCAGTGCTATAAAAATGCATTGATTATTGTAAAAATGTCACTGGCAGGTAAGGGGTTAACACTAGGGGGGACGATCAAGGGGTTAATTATGTTCCCTAGGTGTGTTCTAACTGAAGGGGGTTGTTGGACTGACTAGGGGAAATGACAGATCGCTGTTCATACATTGTATGAACATACGATCAGTCATTTCTCCCCCTGAAAGAACCCGGGAGCTGTGTGTTTACACACACAGCTCCCGATTCTCGTTCTGTCAAAGAATTGTTTTTCCTTCAATACAATGTTAGTGTAACATGTACAATCATGGGCAAAAGTTTTGAAAATGACACAATTATTAATTTTCACAAGATCTGCTGCGCCAGTTTTTATGATGGCAATTTTCATATACACCAGAATGTTATGAAGAGTGATCAGATGAATTGCAGTTACTTGCAAAGTCCTTCTTTGCCATGAAAATGAACTTAAAGGGTCACTAAAGGAAAAAATGTTTTTTGCTGAAATGACTGTTTACAGGGTATAGAGACATAAAAGTTAACTGATTCCTTTTAAAAATGATGACAAATAGATTAAATTCTATCATATAATGTGCATTTAGTTTCACTTTCGCTTTTAAACTGATTTCATGTTTATGTGAAGTAAAGAGACACACAGAACAAAAACAAACAAATCCAGGGCAGTGTTTTGTTTTTAAAATGAGTCTGATTGGTTCTGAGGAGTTTTAGACACACAGCTTAGACCACAGTGAGAAGCTCCCATGAGAAATTTACTATGGAGCCAGAGAACCAGGAAGTGTGGATTTGAGCAAAGGATTACAGCTGCTTCAAAGCAAAAACGGACAATGAGGACATGAAATCAAGACTGCTATAAGGTAAAGCAAGCTATTTAGCCCAAAAAATGTTTTTGTTTAGTGATCCTTTAAAGGAGAAGTATAGCCAAAGCTTGTTTGGCTGTACTTCTATAGATTACAGGAGTTTACTTCTGTGACCTGTTTTCAGCAGCGAGCCTGAGACGGCCACCACCACCCACTCCACAGCCAAGCGCTCCAATGAGCGGACAGAGCAGAGAGCTGCTGATTGACACTCAGCAGCTCTTTGCTCGGGGAGCTGTCAGACATGAGTGATCAGATGTTTTTGATCACTTGGTTTTCAGTGTAGAGACGCCAGGGGACAGATGCAGCATCAGACCGATGCTGCATCCACCTAGGTAAGTATTATTCTGGAAAAAAATGCAAACCCATACTTCTCTTTTAATTCCAAAAAAAACATGTCCACTGAATTTGTGAAGAAGGCTTCAGGGAGCACAAAAAAGTCCAGTAAGTGCCAGGACTGTCTCCTACAGTTGATTCAGCTGTGTGATCGGGGCACCACCAGTGCAGAGCTTTCTCAGGAATGGCAGAAGGCAGGTGGGAGTGCATCTGCACACACATTGAGAAAAAGACTTTTGGAGGATGGTCTGGTGTCAAGAAGGGCAGCGAAGAAGCCACGTCTCTCCAGGAAAAACTGATTGATTTTCTGCAAAAGGTAAAGGGATTGGACTGCTGAGGACTGGGGTAAAGTAATTTTCTCTGAGGAATCCCCTTTCTGACTGTTTGGGGCATCGGAAAAAAACCTTGTCTGGAGAAGAAAAGGTGAGCGCTACCATCAGTCCTGTTTAATGCTAACGGTAACAGTCGTTTTTCGGCATTAAAAAAAATAAATTTTTTAAAATGTCATTTAAAATGATCGTGTGTGGGCCTCACATCGTTTTTCGGCTTCTGATTCTGCATTTTTTTATGTCGTTTTTCAAAATGTCGTTTTTCGTGATGTAAAAAATGATCGTGTGTGGGCAAAAACTATGTTTTAAACCCGCGCATGCCCAGAAGCAAGTTTGACGGGAGTGCTCGTTCAGGTAAAACTACCATTCAAAATGGAGTAAGCACATTTATCACGCTGTAACAGACAAAAAAGCGAGAATCGTCTTTTACTAACAAGGAATCAGCTAAAAGCAGGCCAAAGGCGAATAGAACTTTCCCTTTAGAGTTCCGTCGTACGTGTTGTACGTCACCGTGCTTTGTTCATCATTTTTCCAAAACGATGGTGTGTGGGCAACGTCGTTTCTAATGATGAAGTTGGAAAAACTTTGTTTTTTTCATGATGAAAAAATTACATTTTTTTTTCATGCCAAAAAACGACCGTGTGTACGTGGCATTAAGCATCCTCAGACCATTCATGTGTGGGGTTTCTTCTCAGCCAAGGGAGTAGGATCACTCACAATTTTGCCTAAGAACACAGCCATGAATAAAGAATGGTACAAAAACATCCTCCGAGAGAAACTTCTCCCAACCATCCAAGAACAGTTTGGTGGGGAACAGTCAACACTGCAAATATTGATTCTGCATAAAATTGTCAATAAAAGCGTTTTGACACTTATAAAATGCTTGTAATTATACTTCAGTACCATAGTAACATCTCACAAAAAGATCCAGAAATATTAAAGCAGCAAACTTTGTGAAAATTAATATTTGTGTCATTCTCAAAACTTTTGGCCATGACTGTAAAAAGTAATTGTGATACTTGATATTAGACTTGCTATAAACACAAATATATAAGTGTGTATACATGTTTTTTTCTTTTCAGTGCCAACATTGTGAGAAGTCTTTTGTAAACACTTCGTATTTAGAAAGTCACCTAAAGAGGAGGCATGCTGAAGACCCTTCTTTTGGTAATTAATATCTTTGTAAGAACAGTATACTGTAGGCTAATATATTTGTACACAAGTGTGGCCTGACTTTCATTCTGGTCATGTCCCATATGTTAGGGCCCATTTGCACTTATGCACTTAAGCCCTGGTTCACATTGGTGCGATTTGGCATGTGATTTGACATGTCAAATCGCATGCCAAATCAACGGCAATTGTCGGCAATGGTACCATCCTAATCGATGTGACTCTGCATTTGAAGTGACGCACCTATTTCCAAAAATAGTTTATGTACTACTTTTGGCAATTTCGGGGTGCGATTCCATTGACATCTGTGCAGAAACCCACACAGATGTCTGAAATTGTTCCAGAAATCGTGCAGTTTCACTTAACTCGCACAATTTCATTATCACACTCAGTGTGAACCTAGGCTTAGACATGCAATTTCGAAGCACTTTTTTTCAAGTGTTTGCACAAGAGTGAAAAGTATGCTGTTGGGTCATGTTTTTAGCACTGCCCGACTACCTATCAATGGCACTTAAAATTATTAAAATAGAGAGTACATGGAGGTGTACACACGATAGCATTAGTGTTGCCTCATGTTGCTGCGAGCCAAAAATAACAATGCCTGCTGATTTCGGCAGGCTTTGATATTTAGCAATGGCCTCCATTGACTTATGGTGTATAAAAGCATATTACCGCGCTATCTGGTATGTGAAGCAGCCGGCACAAACAAATAGAAAATTGTGTGAAGAAAAAAGTGTAAAAATGTGCAGCGCTAATAGTAAACAATATGTTTGAAAATATCAAAAAATGTCAAACAACATACACATGAATAAATAGTGTGAATCAATTACACTGAAACAGTTGTGTCTCAGTCACAGGTGAAGGAACATCAGAGAAGTCTAAAGACTTCAGAACCATGAACCCCCCCCCCCCCTCCCCAGATTAAGAGTGATGAATAAAGTGCAAATGTATAAATAATACTGATCACACATAAAATAAAAGTCCCATAAAATGAAAGTGTCTCTAAATCGCTAATATGCGATCTCCAAAGTGAAAAGGTGCAGACGAAGAGGGAGGACATCCATCATGGTATCACACGGGTGAAAGCATCAGATACAAAGGTAGTGATCCCGCCACCATAAAGTAAGGGTCGGTACTCTTACCGTAATTGGTGGACTCACACACTGGTCAGTGGCAAGTCAGAATCGCAAAACGGCAAGAGTATCGGGATCTTCTTTTCTTCAGATGCTAATCAGAGTAGATGACCGGTGAGGTTCCTGATGGCTGTCAGATCAGACACGCACCCTGCGTGAGAGATTGGAAAGGATCCCGCTTTCAACAACCATCCCCTTCATGGGGAGATGGAGATGGTAAATGGATACCTCAGATGAACAAAAATGAAATGGAAGCCTCCACATGGCATAGATCAAAAATGACCAAAGAATTTAATGATAAAAAAAGGATAAAATACAGACATCTGGTAAATGAATGTAGCATAAGTGATCACAAAAATGGTTGTAGGCGCAGTAAATAGCAACAGATGTAAAGCACCCTATGCATTTCGTCCCATAGGACCCCACTAAAAATAGCAGCGCTATACCGCCGGGCTTGCTTGTGGGCGGTAATGACGCGGTTTCCCATTGTTTTCAATGGGAAGGAGCGGTAAGGGAGCATTATACATGCCGCTCCTCTCACCGCTCCAAAGATGCCGCTGACAGGAGATTTTTTTCTCTCCCGCCAGCACATCGCCTCAGTGGGAAAGCCCTTGGGCTTTCACATTGAGTAGGCAGTGAAGGAGTTTTTAAGGCGGTATAGCAGCGTTATTTTTTTTAGCGCTGTACCGCCTGAAAAACTCCTCAGTGTGAAAGGGGTCTTAACGTAGGACTTATTCTTGATGGTAGTTATAATATTTAATATTTGCAAACAAAATGAAGGTTTCCTATATAGAATAATAAGCTGTCAGGTTAGTAAAAATCAGAACCGATGGGAAAGATCTTTTGTTTATTGGCTCTGCCACAAGATAATTGCTTACTCAGTTCTCTTTCACTGTGCCAGCAGGGAGATCAATGTGTCGGGCCATAAATATGTAGAAACACACACATGCATGTGTGTTTGAGCTTTGGGGTGCACACCCTAATGCAAGACACTGCACACACCTATGGATTCATTGAATGAATTTACCAAAAATGTAAATATTGCAGAATAAACTGCCTGTTGCTACATAACTAAGCTCCAATTCATGCTGAATAAACTAAATTATTAATGTATCTTGCTCCAGAAGCATTTTATTAAAATAAATTTGATAAAAATCAAAACAAATCAGATTTTTTTTTTTTAATAATAATCATTGATTTATATCCACCCTGGGCTCAGGTAAGTATTAGGGGGTGTTGGGATGGCTGCTGCAAACAGAAGGCTTTTTATCTTAATGCATAGAATGCATTAAGATAAAAAACCTGACTTTACAACTCCTTTAAGACAGCTCTCATAGGGAATCATTAATTTTGACATGTCATGCGACTTGTACTATGGCAGTCGAAGTGCATTATGAACCAGCCCTTACAGTGCTTTTGTTCTTTTGCATTTTTATACCGGTATGTGTTTTCAAGGGGGAAGGTGCTGCAGCTGTGTCTATTCAAGTGCTTGTTTATATGTTGTTGTATGTTATGCTAATCAATTGTGTGAAGCTGAAGATTCCATCTGACCTACATCAAGTAGTATTTTGTTAACAAAAGCACTGCAGTTTTAAGGATAGGTGCAATCTAAATAACTGGAAGCAGTTTTTCAGAATTTGACATGTGATTTAACTCTTTAATTGCCTTAGGCCTGGTTTATACTGTTGCGATTTCAGACGTCGGGAAACTTGCGAACGGAGCATGCGCAGTACGTCCGGCGCGGGAGCGCGCCTAATTTAAATGGTACCCGCCCCATTTGAATTGGGCCGCCTTGCGCCGGACGTGTTTACGATACACCGCTGCAAGTTTCCAGGTAAGTGCTTTGTGGATCGGGCACTTAGACTGAAAACTTGCGGCGGTGTAACGTAAACGGGTTACGTTACGCTGCGCCGCAGGTACGAGAATCTGGCCCCTTGTATCTAATTTTGACAAAGCTGACACATATGGGTCTTATAAAGTACTATCTTTACAAACAACATCACAAATCACGTCAACCTAGCGGTGTATAAGGTATGGGCCACATTTAAAGTATTTTGCCTACCCTATACCACAGTAATATCATTAGTTCCAGATAAACTAATATTCCACTATCTAGGAACATTTGCTCAGGTCACACAAGGTGTCATGGTATAAGTATTTGGGTAAGAACAGTCTGGGTTTCTCTGCTGGCAACCAAACAATATCATTCTTGCATATTTTAAAATGCCCTAGCAGTTTCCAGGTGTGAAATAAGGAAAGCTCTACAGTCAGACACTTTATACATCAGACCCAGTATGGCATGTTATGTATGTGATTGTGATAACAGGTTAGGGGAAAGGGAGTTTGCAGGAAATATTTTACATCTATACAGAGAGATTTGCATTACATATCACAAGTACGATATATTTTAATAATAACAAATTTGTTAGTAAATAACGATACACAGAATGTCTACGGTGATGAATTTTCTCTAAGGGCAAGCTCACACCACAATTTCTGCGTTTCTGCGTGTGCGTTTTTTATGCATTTTTGATGTGTTCAAGTGCTTCCACCCCCCCCCCCCCACTTTTGTTTTCTTCATCTCAATTGAGAACATGCTTTCTGGTGCATTTGCTGTCTTCCAGATGCATTTCATACAGAAAACAAAAAAAGCAACATGTACTTTTGTTCACTGCACTGGTGTAAAGTAGGGACATTGGAATACGTGTTAAACACTATCCATGCATTTTTGATGCAGAATAAAAATGCACTGGACAGGATCGGGTGTAGACCAGCCCTTAAAGGGTCACTAAAGGAATTTTTTTTTCCGCTAAATAGCTTCCTTTACCTTACTGCAGTCCTGGTTTCATGTCCTCATTGTTCGTTTTTGCTTTGATGTTGCTGTAATTCCTCTCTGTTCTGGACACTTCCTGGTTGTCTGTTTCCTGATCACCACAGTACTGGGGGATTTCTCTCTGCGGTGACTAATCAAGGAGGTGTGATTACTGTGTGTAAAACGAAACTGGATTGGTGCTGAGGAGTTTTAGACAAAGTATCACTGCCATCTATTGGCTGACTGCCCTCTATTGGCTCTCTGTACATCAGAGAACCAGCAAACAACAGCAAAAACGAAACTAAACTGCAGGCACATTATATGATTGTTTTTTTATCTATTTTTAATCATTTTTAAAAGGAATCAATTAACTATTATGTCTCTATACCCTGTAAACAGTCATTTCAGCTAAAAAATGTTTTTCCTTTAGTGACCCTTTAAGCTTTGATATTTTAAATGTGTTGTCCTTTGTTGCAAACAAGGTAGTGTGTCAGTCAAATGAAGTGAAGAATGTTTCATTAAAAAGGAAGTATGGCAAAATCTCAGTATAGTGGTGTAGTAATTTCATAGTGTAGTAATGCTCTGCTGGCCCTCTGCCTCATGTCAGACCTGAATACCCTTGTTGATAAAGCAGAATATTTTTAGCTGAAAGGTCATTATACAATTTGGTAGCACAAAAGACATGAAAAATGTGCTGCGAGAAGGTAGATTTGGTTGTACAGGTAGCAGAGAGGATAGAAAATGCATCCTTCACCAGGTATCCTTCATTGTGACACTGACAGTGTGTTTTCTTTGAAACTTCTTTTATATTGAGTTGTCAAAAGCTTGTACAAAAACCGCATGCCCAAGCCCTCCCAGCAGCAAACACTGTTAACAAAATCATCAAATGTTAGAACAAAGTAAACCAAGTTAAATTGCAGAGCTGGTGCGTGGCTCACGTAAGCTAGGTAGGAGATATGAAAGCAATAGACTTATGCCGCATACAGACGGTCGTTTTTTGTGATGAAAAAAAAACGACGTTTTGAATCATGAAATAAAACGACGTTTTTGAAACTTCATTTTCAAAAACGACGTTGCCTACACACCATCGTTTTTTCAAAATGCTCTAGTAAAGCGCGGTTACGTTCAGCACTCTTTTACATCGAAGCTAGCTTCATAACTTGCTTCTGAGCATGCGCGGGTTTAAAAACGTCATTTTGAAACGTTGTTTTGCCCACACACTATCATTTTCATTGACACAAAAAACGACGTTTTGAAAAACGACACAAAAAATTCGAGCATGTTCGAATTTTTTTTTTGTCGTTTTTCAGAAGACATAAAACAACGTTTTCCCCACACACGGTCATTTTAAATGACGTTTTCAAAAACGTCGTTTTTTTTCATCATAAAAAACGACCGTCTGTACGCGGCATTACAATGCACATCCATTACACACATGAAAGGGGGAAGATAGGCAAATTGTATCAAAGGTTAAAAAAATAGTCATGAACATTAGGGGGTGTAGCTGTAGAGGGGTCCCAAAGCCAGCCTGTCCATACTTTTGTGAATTTTTGTGGAAACCTCTGTTGCTGTAAGTGGCTTGATAGTAAGGTAGAGCAGAGTTCACTAGGTGCTTCCAGAACTGAATAGAGGGGAGAGAGCTTTATGCAATGTAATATGATAGCTGTCCTAGCGTAAAACAATAGTAGTCTGAGCAGTGTCTGTTCCGTGTGTAGCGACCAGGTCTTCAACTAAGCCCAGCAGACACGTTTTGGTTGAGAGAGAAAAGGTGGTGTGAGCAACAGAGCAGGTAAGTATAGATATGTTTGTTATTTTTATTTAAAAAAAACTGAGGGTTTACAACCCCTTTAAAGGCATGTGCAATCTGCAGCTATCTGAAGCAGTAGTGGGAAAGGAGCACATACACCTCCCTCCATGATATCAGTAATGGATTTTATTCTGTGTTGTGTCCAAACTCAGACACACTGGGGGGGATCAGTAACTGAATATAAATTTGTCAGTGATAGATTATTCCATAGGGGTGTGTTCGGGGACACGGAGGTTTGGGCACAGATTCTAGCCGAAGCCCCAAGATCAAGGCTTTGAGCATGGTATGCATGGAGGATGTTAGAGGATGTGGGGCCTTTTCCCCCCCGAAACAGAAGCAGTTGAAGGGCTTCCAGTGAATGAAGAATAGCTACCTCCAGTATAGTAGTAACATTTTTGGTGTCAGGGTATAGCCACCAGCAATCCGTGACTAGCTGTGTAGCCAAAAAATATTTGTGGTGGTCCGGCATATCTAAACCCCCTTGAAGAGGGGGTCTAGTTAGCATTGTGAGTTTATAGATTGAGGTCCCCAGAAGGAGGAAAGCATTTTGGTTGGGTAAAAAAGGATTTGGGAATCCACTGAGGAATTTAGGTAAGAATTTCATTTTGAGTAGATTTATACAGCCCAGGAGAGATAACGGCAGGTTGGGCCATGCCTTCAGCTTGAGCTTAAGGTCATACAAAACAGGCATTTCATTCAAAGACATCTACCATATATACTCGAGTATAAGCCGAGTTTTTCTGCACATTGCTTTTGTGCTGAAAATGCCCCCCTCAGCTTATACTCAAATCTGTGTCCATCTGCAGCTTTGTGCGCCTGATCTCTCGGCGCTGTGACTTCAGTCTAGTCGACGGCCATGCAGTGTAACAAAGCCCCTTCGCCTCCTCCGTCCTCGTCTGTGATAGGCTGAACATTGACTCACTGCTGGGAAACCGAGTAAGTGTTCTGTCACGGACGAGGAGGCAGCATTTTGTTACACTGCATGGCCGTCGACTAGACTGAATATATCACAGTGCCGGGAGATCGTAAGGCTGCAGATGGACACAGTGCCGGTAGATCAGGTAGGGAGATTAGGCAAAAAATATGGGCAAAGTGAGGCAAGAAATATGGGCAAAATGAGACATGCTGCAGATAGACACAGTGAGGCAAAGTGAGGCATGCTGCAGATGGACACAGTAAGGCAAAGTGGGGCATGCTGCAGATGGACACAGTAAGGCAACGTGGGGCATGCTGCAGATGGACACAGTAAGACAACGTGGGGCATGCTGCAGATGGACGCAGTAAGACAAAGTGGGGCATGCTGCAGATGGACACAGTGAGGCAATGTGGGGCATGCTGCAGATGGACACAGTGAGGCAAAATGAGGCATGCTGCAGATGGACACAGTGAGGCATGCTGCAGATGGACACAGTAAGGCAAAATGAGGCATGCTGCAGATGGACACAGAGAGGCAAAATGAGGCATGCTGCAGATGGACACAGTGAGGCAAAATGAGATATTCTGCAGATGGGCACAGAGAGGCAAAGTGAGGCATGCTGCAGATGGACACAGTGAGGCAAAATGAGGCATGCTGCAGATAGACACAGTGAGGCAAAATGAGGCATGCTGCAGATCGACACAGTGAGGCAAAATTAGGCATGCTGTAGATGGACACAGTGAGGCAAAGTGGAGCATGCTGCAGATGACACAGTGAGGCAAAATGAGGCATGCTGCAGATGGACACAGTGAGGCATGCTGCAGATGACACAGTGAGGCAAAATGAGGCATGCTGCAGATGGACACAGTGAGGCAAAATGAGGCATGCTGCAGATGGACACAGTGAGGCAAAATGAGGCATGCTGCAGATGGACACAGTGGGGCATGCAGATGGACACAGTGAGGCATGCTGCAGATGACACAGTGAGGCAAAATGAGGCATGCTGCAGATGGACACAATGAGGCATGCTGCAGATGGACACAGTGGGGCATGCAGATGGACACAGTGGGGCATGCAGATGGACACAGTGAGGCATGCAGATGGACACAGTCAGGCCCCGTACACACGACCAGTTTCCTCGGCAGAATTCAGCTTCCGACCGAGTTTCTGGCTGAATTCTGCCGAGAAACCCGGCCGTGTGTACACTTTCGGCCGAGGAAGCCGACGAGGAGCTCGGCGAGGAAATAGAGAACATGTTCTCTATTTCCTCGTTGTTCTATGGGAGCTCTCGCCCCGCCGAGCTCCTCGGCGGCTTCAGGGCTGAACTGGCCGAGGAACTCGATGTGTTTGGCACGTCGAGTTCCTCGGCCGTGTGTACGAGGCCTGAGGCAAAGTGAGGCATGCTGCAGATGGACACAGTGAGGCAAAGTGAGGCATGCTGCAGATAGACACAGTGAGGCAAGGTGAGGCATGCAGATGGACACAGTGAGGTAAAGTGAGGCATGCAGATGGGCACAGTGAGGCATGCAGATGGACACAGTGAGGCTGCAGATGGGCATTGTTGGCCCTCTTTTACACTTACAGTAGCTGCTGCATTTCTCACCCTAGGCTTATACTCGAGTCAATACGTTTTCCCATTTTTTGGTGATATTCGGGTCGACTTATACTTGAGTATATACGATAACTAGAGACAATTACGCCCAGGTATGTGAACTCATCAACCCAGCTGGAGGTTAGATGGGGCTTGGGTGATAGCTTGAGTATCTTTTGTGAAGAGGTGGGGGACTTATGCCAATTCACACAGAGTTCAGTTACCCTGGCAAAACTTTTTAGGACCTGTAGTTTTGCTTGTAGAGAGCTGTCAGCGTCGTTTAGAAACAACAAAAGGTTGTTGGCATAGAACAACCCTTTCCTCCAACCAGCCCACTCTAAGCCCTCTAATGTCTGGAGAGGCTTTAAGAGCCTCTGCAGTGGGCTCTTTGGCCAGGGCAAACAGGGTTGGAGAGAGAGGGCATGCTTGCAGGCTAGTAGGATGTCTTTCTGATTGGGTTTCACACTTTAAATGATAGAATCTCTGTTACATAGACTGGGATAAATACTTCTATGTAAACGTGGCAGATTTACAACTTTGGTTATGTGTCTTATTAGTTAAAATGTTTTCATATGCTGGGATCTTTATGCTTTCTCCATAGTTGTTAGAAGTGTCTAGCAGTCCAGCAGCATGGGAACCATGTGTTTGATTTAAACCTGAGGCTCTATCTGCATATAGTTTGAATGTTCTCACAGTGTTCTTTGGCTTTCTCACAAGAAATAAACAATTAAGTATTGTCCGTGATACTTTTTTTTTTATTTGCACTAACATCCAATTTTCAGGATGTTAGTGCAAATAAAAAAAGTATTACGGACAGTACTTAATTGTTTCTGTTGCAAGTGTACATCTTTAATCACCTCTTAGAAGACATGCTCATAGGTTGTTGACCTCTTCTTGAAAAGTGGACCTGTGTGTGCATATGATTTTGGAAGGGACATTAGATTGCAAGCTTCTGAACAGATAGTTATTAAGGTGAATGGCTTTGTGCTTCCTATAAACTACACCTGAATCATTTATAACTATGGAAAGAAAATGAATAAGCATTGAACTTAGCTGTCCTAATTGTTTTTTCAAGCCTATCAGTACTCCAGACAATCTTTCTATCTTTGTCTTTTTTTTCCCTTTTTTAAGGTGGAAAACAAAGGCAGAGTCCACAGCAATTTGATAACTTGTACTATGAAATAAAATGTCTTAAAGAAGAACTTCATTCTACCAAAAAGCAGTTAGAGACTGAAAAAGAAACTCATCTGGAGAAACTCTCTCAGGTAAGATGATTATGGACAGATACAGTCAATTATGTATAATAAGATACTTTTTGTTTTCTTTTGGAAATTGCATACTTTTCTATTGTGTTATATGAATTCAGGTATTAGCTAGGTAAATAACTAAATTGTTGCTCTTTTGTAGATTCATAGGACAACCATAATACAACAGAACCCATGGACTTGGCTGTCTGTATACATTCAGAATGTCAAGAGACATTAAGCTGCCAAGATTAAAATGTGTCTGTACCAAAGATATTTTTAGTTTTGGCAAGGGTCAGGATTATTATAACCCTGACAGATTATTTTTGTGCTGCCTGTTTCCTGTTGAAGATATTTAATTTAATTCCCTGTCCCAGAGACCCAACCGGAAGTGAGAGGACATTTCTACAAAATGAGGAGATATTGTTTGCCATTGGAATAGCTGTCTTGAATGAAAGATTTCCCCTCATCTCCTGTTCCATTGATGGCTGTAAACATTAGAATTTTCCAAAACTTTCTGTCCCAGTAGTAATAGTCTCTAGGACAGGGGTGCCCAACCTTTTGAAGAGCGAGGGCCACTTCAGCGACTTAGTAACCAGTCGCGGGCCACAATGAGCGGAGTGGGCAGATGACAGGTCTGTGTCCACTTTGCATATACAGAGTGGACACAGGCATAGCCCACTCTGCTTTACGGGCCCTTTGATCCGATAAGATGGAAGGGGACAGATCCACTTCTGTTTTTTTAGCAGATCAGATTGGAGATAGACAGGTGTAAACGGACACAAGTCTGTTTACATCTGCTGCTCCATAGAGGTGAATGCAGGGTCCAATTGGGTCAGACCGATCATGTGAAAGGGGCCTAAGGCTACTTTTACACTGATGATCTGTGGTTTACCCACGCCGCAGGTCCAGTGCAGTGCACCCGTGGCTTTTATGTAGGTGTGGTGCACTTTCTGAAAGCAGACCAACCCACAGGTAAAACCAGAAGTCTATGGATCAGTGCAAGTAACCCACAGGTGCACCTGTGAAAGCAGCCCAGTAACCACTGCAGAACAGATATGCCCATATATACACTGTGATTTTAGTTATAAACTTACCATTGATAACAGTTTTCCATTCAGGTATCACCAGCTGTTGCTGTCTCCTCAGGCAGAGCTCATTTAGTATCACTCTGCCTATTACAGGAGCTGGTGCTATATAGGAAGCATTGGGTCTGCAGCCGCTTGCTACCTTTACGGTCGGCTTCATTCACAACACTGAGTCGGCAACGTGCAATCTGGGCTTGCCAACCCGCCATACCAGGGCAGGAGGTCGTGGGCCACATCAGAGGCCTCTGCGGGCCACATGTGGCCCGGGCCACTGGTTGGGCACCCCTGCTCTTGGACAAATAGAGAGAGTGATTCTCCCTAGCAGGAACAGAGCAATAAAAAAACAACCCATTGTCATTCAGCTGTCAGAACCTTCCACTTTTACTTTATTTCTTGTATCCGCTTGTATATGTATCTGTTTGACTAACACAGGTACTTATAGTGTCTGAACTGATAAACCAGGTCAGATTCACATTAAGTTCACATTAGTTAGAGCTAATTCGAATTTGGTTTACTCAAGTCAGACCTGTACAAGATAAATTTAGATTGGTTGCTTTGAATTAGAATTCAAACATGGAAAAGGACACGTAAGGAGATGTATGTGTGCATATATGTGTGTGTGCATTAATACATGTATATCTCTCTGTCTATATATATATATATTTAGAAAAAGAGAAAATGTGAGAGATAAATAGAATTAGTAGCTTGTCTGTAAGACTAACAGAGGTAACTTTGTTATGGAGTGGGCTGCCACCCCATCCTTAAAGTGTTACTAAACCCAGAACAGTAAAATCACTCTGTATATGCAGTAAAGCATGCTTGATATACTCACTGTGGAACCTAATGGGTTAATTTTTTGCATTTTGTAAAAAGGCTGTTTAATCATGGCTTCTCTGATCCTCTGAGGCCGGGTACACATGAACAAACATGTACGGTGAAAGCGGTCCGTCGGACCGTTTTCACCGTACATGTCTGCCAGAGGGCTTCTGTACGATGGTTGTACACACCATCGTACAGAAGTCCGCGCGTAAACATTACGCGGGGCGTGTCCGCGTTGTCGCCGCGACGATGACGCGGAGACGTGGGCGGGCCTGCCATTTAAAGGCTTCCACGCATGCGTCAAAGTCATTCGACGCATGCGAGGGACGGCGGGCGCCTGGACATGTACGGTAGGTCTGTACTGACGACCGTACATGTCCGAGCGGGCAGGATTCCAGCGGACGGTTTTAAAACACGTCCAGGAATATTTGTCCGCTGGGAAAAGGCCCGGCGGGCAAATGTTTGCTGGAATTCGGCCCGCTCGCGCCCACACACGACCAAACATGTCTGCTGAAACTGGCCCGCGGACCAGTTTCAGCATACATGTTTGGTCGTGTGTATGGGGCCTGATCCTCCCCTCCTTCCACTGTCCCCTGATAATTTCCTGATAACACAGAGCCTATGGAGTCAGGCTGCACATGCTCAGTTTGGTGTGTATTGCTAGAGAGGTTTTTTCTTGGGCGAGTGAATGTGTTCAGCACTGTCCAGAGAGAGAGTTAGTTGTCCTGCAGTCTCATAGGACAGTCGAAAAACTCATCCTACAAGCTTTAACCAGTGCTTGGCTGGACACTGATAGAAGTCACAAGACTGCTATATACTGCTGATGATAAAAGGTATTTATCAGTTTATATTTACTAAAATAATTGCATTTCCATGTTCTGTGTGCTGTGGCAAACCAGTTATACCTAATGCAGGGTCCTGGGTTTAGTAACACTTTAACAACCATGACTCATCTGCTGACAGCAGAATGCAAACAAAATTTCCGCCATTAAAAAATATTTTAAAAAAAACAGCGTTGGGTTCTCCTCCCAATCCATACCAGGCTCTTCTAGTCTTGTATGGATTTTGAAGGGAACCGCACACCAAAATTAGGGGGGAAAAAATTGCTTAGAATTCCCCTCAAAATCCAGACCTTTATCATGCAGCCCGGCAGGCCAGGAAAGGGGGGGAGGCGAGTGAGCAATCCCGTCCTCCTGACTCTTAGCAGTCCACATGCCCTCCCGTAAAGCACCTTAACCCCATGTTGATGAGGACAGAGCCTCGTCCCCACAACCCTGGCCCCGTGGTTGTGGGGGAGAGGGGGGTGAATTATCATAATCTGAAAAAAAATGACCCGCACTGACACTTGGCTCCTGCTGCTAATTAAACTAAGGGGGAGGTGGGCACCTAATGATGTCACCGGGATGTCACCCAACCTCTTATGACATCCTTGAATGGGGCATGCTGTGTCAATTAGGGCTGTCGAATATAATCGATGCAGCGATGCATCGCGATTCGACCCCCGGCGATTCTGCATCGATGCGGTTGCTTTAAATAATCGATGCATGTTGATGACGTCATCGTCGCGTCCTGCCGCGCGGAGCCGAAGTTTTGCCGCCTTCCCCTGTATCACACTCGGAGTCCTGAGGAGAGGAGATGGACACGTGCAGCGCCAGCACAGTGTAGCCCTCCCCCCGAAGCCCCCCCCCCCCCAGAGCGCTCAGACACTTAGCTTTCCTCCGAGTCCCCAGCCGAAGTAAGCGCCGTCTTTTTCCACCTTCCGCCGACGTCATCCACAGCCGCCCTGTGTCACTTGCTTCACTGGCAGACACGTGAGAGGAGACAGAGTGACACCTGTTGTGAGTTCCGGTCCCAGTTCCCAGAGCTGTCCTCCTCGGCTTACTATTACTATGCAGCGTGCACTGCAGGCTGCCTGGTACAGGGGGAGAACGTTGCCGACTCACAACTGGCTGCTGTGGGCAGCAGCTGCAGGAATGTGGGAGAGAGACCCCGAGCGAGACAGGCTGCACTTGTCCTCTGTCCTCCTCACAGGCAACAGGAGAGGAGACCTCCAGCAGTGAGTAGCTGAGTGCAGAACTGACTCGTCATCATCATCATCAGGTACACAACAGAGACACTGACTGTCACAGTAGTACTACTAGTACACTTATAACTGTAACCAAGGTATATAATATAATATATTATCATATCTTTGATGCACCATGTGGAGTGGACTGCAAAATTCAAATATGCCAAATGTATGACTGTAATAATAATTGTAAATAATAAATATTAATGATGGTGATTGGGTAAACTGAATTATTCTGTATTTCTAAACATTAAACTGAGTTTGTGACCATACCATTGCCATTTAATTAATTATGGTTTATGTAGGTCTAGCTCTAATCTATTGTCCAATGTCTTACTGATTGATCAAAACTTCATTACTTACCTTGTTTGTATGATTTAGCTCATCACTGCCCCACACATGCAATGCAGTGCATGTGTGGGGCAGTGATGAGCAAAACCATAAATCATACAAACAAGCTAAGTAATGAAGTTATGTGAATCAATCACTAAGAGAATGAATACATAAAACCATAATTAATTAAATGGCATATGTTGTTGTAGCTGTTTGTTCAATGCCAGTGTGCCACGAAGATTGGAGAAGGAGAGACAGAGATCACTTTACCAACCGTTTCACTTTCACTGAGTGACCACGGTGGCTAGCAGTACCACAGATCACAGATAAGATGAGGGTGCATTGTTTTAACACGTAGTGACGGTGCATGGGGTAGAATAATCATCTCCTGAATCATGTCTGCAGTCTCTGACCATCTCCTGTAGCAGGTCTGCAGTCTCTGACCATCTCCTGTAGCAGGTCTGCAGTCTCTGACCATCTCCTGTAGCATGTCTGCAGTCTCTGACCATCTCCTGTAGCATGTCTGCAGTCTCTGACCATCTCCTGTAGCATGTCTGCAGTCTCTGACCATCTCCTGTAGCATGTCTGCAGTCTCTGACCATCTCCTGTAGCATGTCTGCAGTCTCTGACCATCTCCTGTAGCATGTCTGCAGTCTCTGACCATCTCCTGTAGCATGTCTGCAGTCTCTGACCATCTCCTGTAGCATGTCTGCAGTCTCTGACCATCTCCTGTAGCATGTCTGCAGTCTCTGACCATCTCCTGTAGCATGTCTGCTGTGTTTAGACTGTGCTACATGCAGGAAGTGTTATTGTGTGTTTTTTTTTTTTTTTTTTAAGAACAGATAGAAAAAAAAATGGAGTACTTAATTTTTTTTTGATGAAAGCCATGCGCACTTGCGCTGCAATCGTGATGCATCGTGATGCATCGCGGAATCGAATCGAATCGAATCGTGGACTTGATAATCGTAATCGCATCGAATCGTGAGATCGGTGAAGATGCGCAGCCCTAGTGTCAATGATGCCATAAGTGATGCCATAAGTCTTAAAACATTTGTTTGACTATCTTTCATATCACTATATTTATACAGGTACAGGAAAGTGAACAAAAGAAAACAATGGAGCTGGAAGTTTTGAAAAAGTTTGACAAGTGGAAAGCAGAAGAAAAAGAAACGTTTGAAGAAGAAATGAAAAAAGTGAAGGAAATGTTTATGAAAGAGCTTAAAGAACTGACTGATAAGAACTCCTCTTTGGATAATGTAAGTAACAACTGTAATATGATATTTCAAGTGTTTTGTAATGAAAATAAATAAAAAGCAAATACCCAAAGATGCTTGCACATACATTTTGTTATCATACAGAGTAAGGCCTCATTTACAGGAGGCGGATGCGCTCAGCGGAGTCCGGCAGCTTAGCAGGAGATCACTCCTTTGATCTCCGCTGAGTTGGTGGATGACAGGTTCATCTATGCTCACTGAGCGGGAAGGGGCCTGTCAGAGTGTCACTGATCCCTTTGGAGAGATATGATGAAAACGGACAGCATGTCTGTTTTCATCAGATCTCATCCGATCCGTCAAGACGGATGGCGAACGTATCGCCATATCTCTGATTTTAGCGAATCGGATGGTAGACGGGTGTTAGTGGACACATCTCCGCTGACATCCATCTCCCCATAGGAGCCAATGGATGGCCTGCTTGGATCTGCCTGAAAAACAGACAGGTGGATCCAAGCGGGCTTGCCGTGCGAAAGGGGCCTAACTTGTAATTTAAAGCACACTATGCAAATCGCAACTTCAAGCTCCAAAGTCAGAGCTGCATCACAATAGGGTTGATTTACTAAAACTGGAGAGTGCAAAAACTGGTGCGGCTGTGCATGGTAGCCAATCAGCTTCTAACTTCAGCTTGTTCAAGTAAGCTTTGACAAGAAACCTGGAAGCAGATTGGTTTATATGCAGAGCTGCACAGATTTTCCATTCTCCAGTTTTAGTAAATCAATCCCAATGTATTGCAAATTTCACTTTCAACTTGAGAGGCTCAGCACATTACTTAGAGACAAGGGCAACGGGTGCTTTTGAGGCTCTGAAGTCTTTACATGAAAATAATACTAGTATGGAAATATGCAGTATGGAAATATGAAGTACTGTATAGACTTCAATAAGGCTCCAGAGAGAGAGAGAGAAAGATAATTTGTTTGCCCCTGTTCAAGACTTTTCTGATCTGCATAGTTGTTCTAGGTCAGTGACTTATTTTCAGAAGGAGATCACCTGTGGCAGCTTCTGCATTTCTTCTAATACACTTTTTTAAGAGAAAAATAGAAAAACAACTGCAAGTATAAAGTGAAGGCGCCTAGGGTTTCAAAATCCATGCAGATTAGGCTAAATACTTTGCTGTTCTGACAAGCAGAGATTTTTTCACTTTTGTAAAATGCCCAAGCTTGCAGGTAGGTTCTTGGAGAATGTAGAAAAGGGCAAGCAAGCTCCTGAACATTGAGAAAGTATCTGAGCTTTGCCTCTCAAAATGGCCCAGTATTCAGCCATATCTGCAGGGATTGATATAATTAGTGGGAATGCTCAATAGCATTTCCAGTATTGTTATTCGTTTTTTATTATTCTTAATTTTAATTTTATTATTCCGTAAGTTTTTTTGGCTCTGCGTAACTTCTTCATACTTTCCGCTATTAAGACCATTCAACTTTTAAAATGTGCATCTCTTTCAGCTAATAATGGGACTTCTTCAACTGTTTTTCTACTATTTCTACTTTTTAAAATATTAAGCTTTTAGACACTTTTTTTTTTAACATTGAAGTCAATGAGAGCATCCTTTTTACCCCTTAAAATCTTCTCTGCTACCAAAAGTTTCAGCTCCTTCATACTTTCACCTACAGACACCAAACGTTAAAATGTTCACAAAATATTCAGCTATCCGGCTATATCTTTTCAGTTTGATATCTTTTACAGTTTTTGTGAAAAAGCAGTTTGAGTTTAGTGAGTTTTTCAGAAAAAAAGGATTTTTGTACTCACCGTAAAATCCATTTCTCTGAGTTCATAGACGGACACAGCCTTCATTGACCTTAGGGTTATGCTTCTTCCTACCAGGAGATTTAGGCAGAATTCTACAGCACTTAAGGTGTTAAAAACTTTCCTTCATGCTGCTCCTCCCAGGGGGCGTGGCTCCCCCAGGCATAACCCACACCCTGCTTTAGCAGCCTCAGTTCGTAACAAGCAGTACAAACAAAGGAGGGGTGGGTGCTGTGTCCGTCTATGAACTCAGAGAAATGGATTTTACGGTGAGTACAAAAATCCTTTTTTCTCTTTCGTTCATAGACGGACACAGCCTTAATTGACCTTAGGGACGTCCCCAAGCAGTGTCAAAAAAATTCGAGGGGTGGGAAAAATAACACAGCAAAAACAGGTTACACCCCAAACAAAAACCGGAGTTACTCAACGGAGGAACTCCAACCTTAAACTGCCGCCTGTAACACCCTGCGGCCAATGGAGGCATCCGAAGATGCACTCACATCCACCATATAAAACTTTGAAAAAGCGTGGACCGACGACCAGGTCGCAGCCTTACACACCAGTAACACAGAGGCTTGGTGTCGGAAGCCCAAGAGGCCCCGATCGCCCTGGTCGAATGCGCCGTGACCCGAAAGGGAGGCGCCTGCCCCTTCAGGGCGTAGGCCTGAAGCACAATCCGTCGGATCCACCTGGAAATGGTGGCCGACGAAACTGCCAGGCCCTTACTGGGACCGGACACAGACACGAACAGCGAGTCCGACATCCGGAACGGAGCTGTCGCCGACAAGTAAACTCGAAGGGCCCGAACCACATCCAAAGAATGTAAAGTGGCCTCCTTCGGGTTCTTCGGGTGAGGACACAAGGATGGAAGAACAATGTCCACATCCAAGTGAAAAGCCGAAACGACCTTAGGGAGAAAAACGGCTGCGGCCGCAGCACCACCTCGTCCTTACGGATGACCAAGCAGGGAGCCTTGCAAGACAAGGCCACCAGAACAGACAGACACCCGTCTGATCGAGGTAATTGCTACCAGAAATAAAATCACCTTTTGTGACAATAAAACAAAAAACCTCCCGAATGTCCTCAAAGGGAGCATCCCGAAGCACTGAAAGGACTAAATTCAAGTCCCATGGGGGTAATGGAGGGCGCACCGGAGGGGCCACCTGCCAGACCCCCTGACCCAACGCACGCACCCAGGAGTGCTATGTCAAGGGTCGCTGCAAGTAAAAAACAGCCAGAGCAGAAATCTGGCTCCTAACCGTACGTAAGGCGAGAGCCTGAACCACTCCCTGCTGCAAAGACAGCAGAATCCTGTACACAACGCATGTACGAGAGTGCCAGTTCATCTCCCCACACACAGAGAAGTAGGCCTTCCATGTATGAGGAAAAAACCTACGTGAGGTAGACCTCCGTGCAGGCAGCACGGTAGAGACCACCGAGCCCAATAGGCCTCGGTCCTTAAGCCCCTGGCTCTCAACAGCCACGCCGCTAAGGCCGGTGGCTGTGAAACAGGGTGGAAGATTGGACCCTGTAACAGAAAATCAATTCCCAGGGGAAGACGCTAGGGGGCGTCTGCCAGCAGACGCACCTGGTCCGCGTACCAGAAGCGACGCGGCCAATCTGGGGCAATCAGGACCGATAGAATCCCTACAGCTTCTACTCTGCGCAGCAGGCGAGGAAGAAGCTTCCGAGGAGGGAAGGTGTAAAGTAGGCGACAGCGACCCCAAGGAGCCACCAACGCGCCTGACGCGTCCGCCCACGGGTCCTTAAACCTGGCCACGAACCGTGGCACCTACCGATATAGAGACGGGACGCTAGAAGGTCCACGTCCGGAGTGCCCCACTTTAGGCACAGACCCCGAAACACCTGCGGGTGGAGAGACCACTCTCCTTGGCCCAGTGCAGTGCGACTTAGGTAGTCGGCTAGCCAATTCCGTATTCCCGGAATGTACCCGGCCGATAGAGCCGGAACGGACCCTTCGGCCCACCGAAAGGATGCGCGCGACCCCCGTCGCTGCAACAGAACTCCGTGTGCCTCCCTGATGATCAACCTACGCCACGGACGTGGTGTTATCGGACAGGATCCTGACCGGTCGGCCCTGTAGATCCAGGGACCACCTGGTAAGGCAAAGCTTGATTGCTCGGAGCTCCAGAACGTTGATCAGTAGGCAGGACTCCACCTGAGTCCAGTGCCCCTGGGCTGACTGGGTGCCCCAAGCGCCCCTCCCCAACCGGAGAGGCTGGCATCCGTCGTGACCACTGTCCAGTGGCCTGCAGAAAAATGACTTTCCGGCCCGAAGCACCGGAAACGCCAGCCACCATACCAGGGGAGACATGATCAGATGACTCAACTGAATCTGGTAATCCAGAGATGACGGAAGCTAGTCCCATCGTGACAGCAGTTCCCTCCGTAGTACCCTGGCGTGGAATTGGGCATACGGAACCGCCTCGAAAGAGGCTACCAACTGACCCAGAACCTTCCTGCAGAATCGCAGAGATGACCGCTTCTGGGTCGGCAACTGCTGCACAGCAGATAGCAGAGTCTGAAGTTTTTCCGCTAGGAGAAAAACACTTCCGCCCCGGAGGAATCCAGGACCAGTCTCAGGTATCCCTGAGACGGAATCAACCCTGATTTCAGGACAATCCAGAAACCAGCCGAACACTCAGAGAGCCCGACACGTGATAGACACGGCTCCACCAATGCAGAGCTCGAAGAAGCTCGTAGGAGAATGTCGTCCAGACATCCCATGATAACAAACCCCCGCTGTCACAGCCGGGCCAGTATCGGTACGAGCACCTTGGCGAAAACCCGCCGAATGGGAAGGACACCATTGAAAATTGTCCCCCCCGACCGCAAAGCACAGAATCTCTGGTGGTTTGAGGATATGCAGGTACACGTTCATGACATCCAAGGATGCCAGAAAAACCTGACAAAAACAAAACGAGGGACTTGAGGCCCAGGATCGACCGGGCCCCATCCTCCATGGGGACACAAACAGAATGGAGTAAAACCCCGAGACCGTTCCAACGAGGGAACTGGCACAATCACTCCCCTGACCAGAAGATCCTGGACAGCCCCTGACGGAGTCAACCGGCGAACCGGAGGAGGCCAGAAGCCGGAGGGAAAAAACCTGTTTGGCAGACAAGAGAGAAACTCAATCTTGTACCCCAAGGAAAACACTTCGCAATGCGAAGCCAGTCTCCCACCCGAGACACGGGCGGGAGCAGACCTTCAGGCGGAAGCAGGTATGTCCGCAGACTTGTTAGGCATGCGGTATCCGGTGCGCTGCTACCCCGCAGCGGGGATTCAAGCACCATGTAGACCTACCCCCACCGCACAGGGCGAGCGAAAAAACGCTCGGAGGTAGGCAAGGAGGGTCCTTGCACAGGGCGAGGTCCCTAGCCCTTCCCAAACCGTGGGAACAGCATGCGCTTACCACCTGTGGCATCCTCAATGATGCCAGTCAGGGAAGACCCAAAAGGACCGTTCACCCTTAACGGTGATCACCAAGGCCACCTTAGAGGTCCTTCTTCCAGCTCCTGCAGCAGGAGCTTCGCCCTTTTAGTCGGGGCCTGCCAGGGCCCCGGCCAGAGCCGGCCTCACCGCCGAACCCACCACCGTGAATAGGGAGCGGGCCACGGCCTCCACTCTCCTATCAGCGGGATCCTGAAATGCAGGAGCCCCTTCCACAGGCAATGTGGTGGCCTTGCGCAGTCTGGACACAGGGGGGTCCACTGGCGGAGGAGAGACCTACTTTTTTTTTTTTTTTTTTTTTTTTTTTTTAAAGCCCCCCTCAAGGGGGTAACGGGTTGCAAAGTTTTTTGACAAACTTTTTGCGGTGCATCCCATTCCTTGTATAACATATAGTCCAAATAAGGAACACAAGGAAACACTTCAGCGATGCGTGGTAGTCTGCTGGTACTGACACGGAGGTGTCTCCGCCACATCCTCAATTTTTAGAGCCTCACGCACCGCAGAAACAAGAGCTCCAACAAATTCTTGCCAGCAACTGACTGCAGCAGAGTCATCCTCACTATCCATAAGGGTTAAAACCCGCAGCCTCTGACATAACAGAACCAGAAAAAAACCGATTCTGTGTCATCCCCAGAAGCAGGCTTCAGGGAGGGGGCGCTTTTTTACCCCCCATCCGGGCACTAGCTGCTTCAAACCTGGCAAGAAACCCAGGACAGCCAACATAACAGATGTGGCAGGGGGAGGGGCGGTAAGGGTTAACTCAGGCATAGCTTGAGTTCCATAGTGTCAGCGCTGAGTCACCCACCCTGCAAGGCAGGACAAAAAAAAACCCACTGGTCACCTCCTTGCTGCTATTGCAGAGCATGGGGGGCCCCCGGTATTCACCACCCCACCCAGCTGCAGAGGGAGCTGAAAAACCTCGGGTGTGCTCTGATGTGCTGACTGTGTATTCACCTCATGGAAGATTCACAGCACTAAAACTGTAACAGCACTAAAACTGACCAGAGGCTGTGCCGAGTCATCTCAGGGAAGAATCACATCGTTACCAAGGAGATTTCCAAGACGGCCGCTGTCTGAGGTAAAAATTACCTCATAGAACACAGCAGCACTGACTGCTTTGTTACCTCAGAAAAGAATCACAGCGTTACCAAGGAGATTTCCAAGACGGCCGCTGTCTGAGGTAAAAATTACCTCATAGAACACAGCAGCCCTGACTGCTTTGTCTGTTACCTCAGAAAAGAATCACAGCGTTACCAAGGAGATTTCCAAGACGGTCGCTGTCTGAGGTAAAAATTACCTCATAGAACACAGCAGCCCTGACTGCTTTGTCTGTTACCTCAGAAAAGAATCACAGCGTTACCAAGGAGATTTCCAAGACGGCCGCTGTCTGAGGTAAAAATTACCTCATAGAACACAGCAGCACACAGCAGCACCCCCCAGAGTAACAACACACGGGCCCCGGTGGTAACAAAGAAAACCCAGGAGGCCCCCCTTCACAGCCACTACCCAGTCAGGGGAAGGAGGGAGAGGAAGGGGAGAGAGGAAAGCAGGGCGGACCCTCAGTCGACCTCCCCAGGGAAACCACCAGCCAGACCACTTACCTGAGTAAGGGGCCACTACTTACCTGTCCTGCGACTACCCGGCTGGAGGTATCCCAGACAGAACCAACGTCCGTAAACGGCATGGCTGTCGGCCAGACACACTGTGACAAAGCCATAGAGACCGGTCATATGTGTGCCCTAGAACCGAAGTTCCCCGGCCGCCCCTGGAGCAATGGGGCCTGTCGTGGACGTCCCAAAGCTGAGCTGAGGGCCGGCACACGCTCGAAGGCCGAACATGGGGGGACTACAAGAGTCGAGGACCCAGCCTGTCACCCAGTCGGCTGTTGATAGAAGAATCGCAGGATTCAAAAATGCAGGAACAAAATAATAAAAAAAAAAAAAAGCGAGAAAAATCGCCAGAAAAAAACTCCAGAGTCCAGGAACTCCAGAGATAGCCTTGACCTCCTGTCGTTAGGCAGAAAACAAACTGAGGCTGCTAAAGCAGGGTGTGGGTTATGCCTGGGGGAGCCACGCCCCCTGGGAGGAGCAGCATGAAGGAAAGTTTTTAACACCTTAAGTGCTGTAGAATTCTGCCTAAATCTCCTGGTAGGAAGAAGCATAACCCTAAGGTCAATGAAGGCTGTGTCCGTCTATGAACGAAAGAGAAATGTTATCGATTATACAGTGTTTCTATCGATTATACAGTGTTTCTATGCGGCTTGCTAGAGTGGATGATGTCATCGCTAGAGCACGGAGCTTTAAAAAAAATATCTTTATAGAGAAGGAACAAATTGCTCTCATGCCCACAAGATCTACTTGTCATACACAATTTATACATCAAAACGTAGGTATTTGTGTCTAGTTTCAGGCAATGTGCTCAGTTTTGTGATACGCCTTTTACTTTTGGCTGGATGAGCTTCCAAATGACAAGAGTTCCAAATTTTTTTCCATTGACTGTAAAAAAATCTTCAAATTTCCCAGCGAAACACACAGAGAACCTCTTTTTTAAATCGCTGACATGCCCAAATTTTTAAGTTTATCAACATAAATGTCATACCGATACGTTCACAAAGGCCGTGTATCTCTAAAGGTGAAGTCGCTGTTTCGATAGCATGTACTGTTGTGGATTTATTAAGGTTTGTTTGAAGGGTTCTCTCACTCATTAGGTGTGGGGATTAAAGGGGCTGTAAAGGTAAAACAATTTCCCCTAAATAGCTTCCTTTACCTCAGTGCAGTCCTCCTTCACTTACCTGGTGTGGAGAAAGCCTCTTAAGGGGGGAGGGGCGACCAGGCAAGTCAGGACACTCTCTACTTTGCAGATAGAGAAAGGAGCTGTGTGTTAGTGGGCATCCTGCTCGCCCTCCTCCCCCTCAAGAGGCTTTCTCCACACCAGGGAAAAAGCCTTGCATTACTGTGTGTAGTTACAGACAGGAGAACAGGAAGTGAGGATTTCTCAGAAGAAATAAGGACATTTAAAAGCAAAATCAAAGGATGAGGTAAGTGAAAGAGGACTGCACTAAGGTAAAGGAAGCTATTTAGGGAAAAATTGTTTTACCTTTACAACCCCTTTAATGATCAAAGAGAGGCTTTATAAGTACTGAAGGAACACTGCTTGTATGTCCTAAAGATAGTGTAGTGGTTATGGTGAATGGCTTTGGTGTGGGCTTAGCAATTTAGCATTCCCACGCATTTTCTGCAGGAAATGCATTTTCTAGTTAATTTAAATTTTATTATTCCGTACGTTTTTTGACTCTGCGTAAGTTCTGCACACTTTTAGCTATTAAGACCATTCAACTTTTAAAATGTTCAGCTCTTTAAGCTAATGATGGGACTTCTTCAACTTTTTTTCTATTTATATTTTTTTAAATATTAAGCTTTTTAACACTTTTTTTAACATTGAAGTCAATGAGAGCATGCTTCAAATCCTTAAAATCTTCTTCCGCTACCAAAAGTTTCAGCTCCTTCATACTTTTATCTACAGACGCCAAACAAACTTTAAAATGTTCACAAAATATTCAGCTATCCGGCTATATATTTTCAGTTTGATATCTTTTACAGTTTTTGTGAAAAATCTGTTTAAGTTTAGTGATCATTTCAGGAAACTTTATCGATTTAAACAGAGTGTCTAGAGGGCTGGTTAGGGTGGATGATCGCTACAGCACAGAGCTTTAAAAAAATGATCTTTGTTCCTTCTCTATATAAATTGCTCTCACGCCCACAAGATCTACTTGTCATAGACAATTTATACATCAACGTTGGTATTTTTGTCTAGTTTCAGGCAATGTGCTCAGTTTTGTGATACGCCTTTTACTTTTGGCTGGTTGAGCTTCCAAATTACAAGAGTTCTACACTTTCTTTCATTGACTGTTCTGTAAAAAAATCCTTAAGATTTAGACATTAATGGCTGTGTGTTGAGTTATTTTGAGGGGACGGCAAATTTACACTGTTATACAAGCTGTACACTCACTACTTTACATTGCAGCAAAGTGTAATTTTTTCAGTGTTGTCACATGAAAAGATAGAAAAAAGATTTACTCAAATGCGAGGATTATACTTACTTTTGTGACATACTGTATGTGATCTCCCGCACACAGAGGGGTGTACTTACTTTTGTGAGATGCTGTATATATTTATTGTGGTCTATAAATGGTTACATCACACATGGCGTGTGCTGAGGTCTGAAGCAATGAAGGATTTATGTATTTAAAACTTTAATGTAAATCTATACAGTTGAGGGGGTGTAATATTCCCGCTGGGTGGAGTATGCCATTCCCCTTACTTTCAATATCGCCCCAATTGAGGCATGATTTTGCCGTGATTGTCACCTGACAAATCGCAGGACTGCTTTTGGGAAACAAGCGTCCCGTCATTTTGTTTGTGTGATTTGTCAGGTGACAATATTGTCCCATGATTGGGGTGCCATTGAAAGTAAAGGGATCACAAACATGTCACACGTTTTGCGTCAATTCGGGAAATTGCAGTAATTCCGCCCACGATCCAGAACGCCTAGGTGTGATCGCAGCCAAAGCGAAGCGTCTTCTATCAGTTGCTGGGTTCTCCTTCTATAGATTCTGGGGGAACGTTTTCTTCCTCAAACATTCCACACATTCTCTTCATTCTTTATTCCACCGCTAATATATACTCCGCATTGACCTTGTATATCGCTTTTCTCTCTGAGGACTCCAAGTATTGGAGATGGCGTTGGCCGGGAATCGATCCCGGGTCAGCTGCTTGGAAGGCAGCTATGCTTACCACTGCACCACCAACCCAAAAGTAGCATATAGTGTGGGAGGAAACCGGAGTACCTGGAGGAAACCCACGCAAACACAGGGAGAACATGCAAATTCCATGCAGATAGTGTCCTGGTCAGAATCTGAAACAAGGACCCCAGTGCTGCATGGCTAACCCCTAAGCCTCTGTGCTGCCCATATGCAGCCTCTGTTCTCTAAGGCCCGCCCCCACTGAGCGGGGTAAATCACTTCTCCTATAATAAAACACACCCAAATAACAATAAAGAGTGTTCCCCAAATTAGCAACACAATGGAGCTAAATATTCCATTTACCCTTAGGCCTCATTCACACGGGGGTATTAATCTGTACCCCATGGGAGAGCCATGTTTACCGGAACAGGGATGCACAGGTGTTCCCAGCATCCTGTGTAGGCAGTCCCATTGCTGTCAACTGGGATGCAGTGACTGTAACCAATGTGACATCTGTGTGGGTGCCGGTGCACGGCCCCGAACGCACCCAGGGTGCGTCCGTGCAACTGCACCAACATGGATGTCCTTTTTGGGGTTAACGCAGCCCCCACACCGGGTACAGATTCATACATCCCGTGTGAGTGAGACCTTGGACTTCTTCATGAAGGACCTCACTGGCGGGAAAAGTTCTCATTTCTCTTTCGTTCATGGACGGACACAGCAGCCTTTGACCTTAGGGGTTATATTCGCTTCCTTCAGGAGAGTTTAGGCAGAAAAAAAGCACTTTAAGTGTTAACAACACTTTTCTTAGTGCAGATCCTCCCAGGGGGCGTGGCCCTCCGGGTATAACCCACACCCTGCTCTAGCAGCCTCAGTTCATAACAAGCAGTACAAACATAGGAGGGGTGGGTGCTGTGTCCGTCCATGAACTCAGAGAAATGGATTTTACGGTGAGTAAAAAAATCCTATTTTCTCTTCCGTTCATGGACAGACACAGCAGCCTTTGACCTTAGGGACGTCCCCAAGCAGTGTCAAAAATTTCAAGGGGTGGAAAGAACAACACAGCAATCAAGCTTACACCCCAAACAAAAACTGGAGTTACTTAACGGAGGAACTCCAACCTTAAACTGCCGCCTGTAACACCTTGCGGCCGAAGAAGGCATCAGAAGATGCACTCACGTCCACCTTGTAAAACTTTGAAAAGCGTGGATCGGCGACCAGGTCGCCACCTTACACACCTGTAACACAGAGGCTTGATGTCGGAAAGCCCAAGAGGCACCGATCGCCCTGGTCGAACGCGCCGTAACCTGAAAGGGAGGCGCCCGCCCTTAAAGGGCATAGGCCTTAAGCACAACCTGACGGATCCACCTAGAAATGGTGGCCGACGAGACCGCCAGACTCTTTTCAGGACCAGACACTGACGCAAACAGTGAATCCGACTTCCGGAAGGGAGCCGTAGCAGATAAACACACACGAAGAGCCCGAACCACATCCAGGGAATGTAAAGTGGTCTTCTTCCTTTTTGTTCGGCTGAGGACGTAAGGATGGAAGAACGTCCACATTAATGTGAAAGGCCGAAACGACATTTGGGAGAAAAGAAGGCTGCGGTCGCAGCACCACCTCATCCTCATGAATGACTAATTAGGGAGCCTTGCGGGACAAGGCCGCCAGTTCAGACACCCGTCTGATCTATGTAATAGCAACCAGAAAAAAACACCTTTTGTGACAGAGTCAACAAAGGGATCTTCCGAACGTCCTCAAAAGGGAGCATCTTGAAGCACCAAGAGGACCAAATCCAAGTACCATGGGAGCAATGGAGTGCGCACAGGAGGGGCCACATGCCGGACCCCCTGCACCAACGAGCGCACCAAGGGGTGCGCTGGCAATGGTCGCTGAAAGTAAACAGCCAGAGCTGAAATCTGACTCATAACCGCACTCAAGGTGAGAGCCTGATCCACTCCCCACTGTAAAAACAGCTGAATCCGGGACAACCCGTACGTATGGGGGTGCCACTTCATCTCTTTACACATAGAGACGCAGGTCTTCCACGTAAGATGGGACATCCTACGTGAAGTAGACTTCCGTGCACACAGCATGGTAGAAACCACCGAGCCTGACAGGCCCCGGTCCTACAACACCTGGCTCACAACAGCCACGCCGTTAAAGCCAGCGCCTGTAAAACAGGATGGAAGATCGGACCCTGCGACAGAAGATCTTCTCTCACATATTTTAATCTATTTATGCTATGTGTAATGTTCTCAATATCTGTGCTATAAGCTTATATGATTACTTGCATAGGGTTGGTTTAAACATCATATATACAGTATATATTTAGTTTTGTAGGAGGCATAGCATTGTACCATATGTTTGTGTTCTTTTTATGGTGTTTTGTTATTTGCAGGAGCTGACTGAAATGAAGAGACAGAGCCACCAAAGGATGTCTGGATTAGGTACTCTGGAGGAAGCCTTTCAAAATGACCAAGGTCAAGGAAAGTCAAAATATCACCGTGACACTGAAAATTATATGGAACGCCTAAAAAAGCAGGTATGATTATTAACCACTTGACCACCAGGCCTTTTTTTGACACTTTTGTTTACATGTAAAAATCTGTATTTTTTTGCTAGAAAATTTGAATCCCAAAACATTATATATATTTTTTTGAAACGGAGGCCATAGAAAATAAAATGGTGGGATTTGCAATTTTTTATGTCACATGGTATTGCGCAGCAGTTTTCAAACATAATTTTATTGGAAAAAATACACTTTTTTGGATTTTTGTATGCAAAAAAACACAATGCATTTTTTTGGTAAAATATAAATATACATGTCAGGCCTTGTACACACGATAGGTTAAACAGAGGACAACGTGTGTGGCCCCATAGGTTATTTAACCATCGGTTAAAAAAAAGCCAACTTGCTTTAAATTTAACCGATGGATTCCTAACCGATGGGGAAAAAAACGATCATTAGTAAGCACAACCATCGGTTAAAAATCCACGCATGCTCAGAATCAAGTCGACGCATGCTTGGAAGCATTGAACTTCGTTTTTTTCAGCACATCGTGTTTTACGTCACCGCGTTCTGACACAATCCGTTTTTTAACCGATGGTGTGTAGGCGCGACGGACCATCAGTCAGCTTCATCGGTTAACTGATGAAAACGGTCCATCGGTCCGTTCTCATCAGATGGACCGATCGTGTGTACACGGCATCATGCTTTAAAATTGCGCCATGGCAACAAACAACATACATTTTACTATGTATAGGTGTAGCTTTACAGCAGTGGTCATCAACCCTGTCCTCAGGGCCCACTAACAGGACAGGTTTGCAAGATAACTGAAATACATCACATTTGATATAATTTGCTGCTCAGTGATTGCAGTATTCTAGTCTGCATCCCCCCAAGGTAATACATAAAATCTGGCCTGTTAGTGGGCCCTGAGGACAGAGTTGATGACCACTGCTTTACAGGTTACCACTTTATATTTATGGAGGATGTCTGGTGCTATAATTACTGGTCATGATCTGATGTTTGCGGTGATACCTTACATGTGTGAGGTGATGGCTGTTTATGTGCACCGACGTGTGCATTCACCTACGTGTGCAAGCACAGGGGGATGGAGGCACTTAATTTTTTTTTTTTAATTCATTATTTACTTAGATTTTTACACTGTCGCTTTAAAAAAATGTATCACTTTTATTGCTGTCACAAGGTATGTAAACATCCATTGTGGCAGATACTCTTTATGGAGAGATCTGGGGTCTATAAGACCCTAAACCCCTCCAAAGCTCTTAAAAGCATTTGATTACACCAAGATTGGTGTTTGAATGCCGTTTGGTTTTTGAAAATGGCGCCAATGACATCAAGTTAAACCGGAAGTGATGTCAGGTTATCTCTTCCAGGTTACCATAGCTGAGAGCCAAACAACGCTGATCCATTTTTTGTTCAGCTCTCCGATCAGCCTGTGGAAGTGCCGGCTAGTCAATCTGGACTCTTGGTGGGACACTAGATCCCGATAAAGCCGCAGAAGGCATTGGGGGGGGACAGGGGGACATTCCCCCCCACTTATAAAAACAATTTAAGGACTGGTTAGCCACTAAGATTGCTTTCACAAGAGAGCCGACCTAAAGCTGCAGGCATCATCCCAGTATAACCACTTGAAGTCTAGCAACGTACTGGTATATTGCTGGTCGTCAAATGGTTAATGCACTTTAAATTTACTATTGTAATTATGCTTACTTTTGGTATGTTTTCAAAGGATTGACAAGAAATATATTATAGATTTAAAGTTTGCTGCCAGAGGAATTCATAAAGATACTTTTAAGCACATACAAAGTAATATTGTACATATTACATGATCCAGCCTCCACACAATACTTTTTATGAAGGCTCAATCTAAAAATATGCATTTATGCATTTGAGTGTTGGCATACAGTATATTACCGGTATATACCAATAGAGTATGGTCTGGGGGTTAGAGGGCTTTCAGACAAGAGGTTTTATAAACTGATCAATTTGTGATTTGATCAAAACAATCGAATCCTCAAGCAATTAAAAAAAAAAAAAGCCCTAGCTTCCCTTGTAATCAATTTAGACTACATTTCGATCACACTGAGTTGATAGGCCTGGGTGGAATAATGTTGATTTGTTTGCATCAATTGGTATTTTGAGATTAATTGGTGGAAACAGAGGTGTGATAGCTAACCTTCAAAACCCTTTTCCACGCATGTGGCATATCGATTGAATAGGTTCTAGATTAGAGATAGATTATTCCTATTGGATTTATAATTTCGGAAAGGAAATTTAGCACTTATCGATGCTTGTGTGACCACCATAGATTGGACTACCTAGCAAAGCCGCAATAAAAATGTGGTGACGGTCTGAAGAATACTTATAATAATACAAATGTGACTGTAAAAATACAAACCTATCCTACTTTTTCAGTTTCACTGAGAAACTTGGGGCTAGATTCATGTACCTGCGCTTCTTCTTACGGCGGCGCAGCGTATCGTATTTACGCTACGCCACCGTAACTTACAGGAGCAAGTGCAGTATTCACAAAGCACTTGCTCCGTAAGTTGCGGTGGCGTAGCGTAAATGTGGCCGGCGTAAGCCTGCGTAATTCAAATGTGGAAGGGGGGCGTGTTTTATGCTAATGTTTGATGACCTGACGTGATTGATGTGTTTTACGAACGGCGCATGCGCCGTCCGTGTACATATCCCAGTGTGCATTGCTCCCAAGTACGCCGCAATGACGTATTGGTTTTGACGTGAACGTAAATTACGTCCAGCCCTATTCGCGAACGACTTACGCAAACGACGTAAAAAAAAAAAAATTTAGAAGCGGGAACGACGTCCATACTTAACATTGGCTGCGCCTCCTAATAGCAGGAGCAACCTTACGCCGAAAAAGCCTAACGTAAACAACGTAAATAAATTGCGCCGGCTGTACGTACATTTGTGAATCGGCGTATCTAGGTAATTTGCATATTCTACGCCGAAAACAACGGAAGCGCCCCTAGCGGCCAACGTAATATTGCACACAATTCTACGCCGCCGCATTCAAGTTATGCCGGCGGAGGAAGCCTATTTTTTTAGCATATCTGCCTTTGAGAATCGGCGTAACGATACGCCGGCGCAGATTTGAAATTAGGGCGCGTATCTGGAGATAGGCCGCCGTAAAAGCTACCTGAATCTACCCCTTGGTATTCACTTTTGTTGCCAATTTTTTCACCCCACGGCTGATGCTGGAGTCCAGTCATGTTTCTTATTTTATTTGTTTCGGCTGGCTGGCTGGCTGGCTAGCTGTTTGGTTTGAGTTCTGGCCAATTTGGCTGGGCTGGGCTGGGCTGGGCTACGGGTTAGGAGTAAGTAATGCAGAGTGCAGGGGTGATCAGTAGTATGTAATGCAGAGTGCAGGGGTCAGAAAGTAGAGAACTGAGGGACACTTTACCACATCTATAGGAAAGTAAAATATGTATTGAATAGACTGACCCTAAATTTAACAGAAAAGGTGCATAAACAGTTTAGAACGTATACATTGTTGGCCTACATTGGGTTTGTAGTGCATGCATGGGAGTTAAATGCACTACATTTTGTCAAATTAGTTCAGTACTGTAAAATGGGCTGAAGAATGGTATAAATATTTCAACCAATTCATTTATTTAAAGGAAGAAAAGTGGAGAAATCACAACCAGGAACTTAAGAAAGAATATGAGCGGGATAAGAATCAGGCCATTCAGCTACTTCGGCAGGAACATGATCTGGAAAAGAACAGAGTTATACAGTTGCTTCAGCAAGACTTTGATCGGGAAAAGAACCAGATTGTACATCAGCTTCAAAATGAGCGCGACAGGGAAAAGAATGAGAAGAACCAGGTCATACTTCAGCTTCATCAAAAACATAATTGTGATAAGAGCAAGCTGGGCATTCTTGTTTTTTTTTTTATTTAAATGAGAGCCACACTCAAATTTTTTGGTTGGTGACCATTTGGATAGGGCAGGTTTTTAAACATCTTTGTATCATCTTCAAGTAAATAATACCTTTTTAGCATATTTTTCCAATCCTCTAACACATGTACATGATATATGTATTATGACCTACATTGTGGTGTGTGTGTGCATCCCCTTGAAATTGCCTTACTGAAACTATACTTATACTCACTTGAAATATTGCACATTAGGGTGCATGTGGTAACGCAGCACAATGCAGCAAAAATTACTGAATCCAGTCTAAGGGCCAGTTCACATTATAGAAACGCAGTCCAGATGCCTTTCTGCATGCATGCTTTTGACACGTTTTTGATGTTCCAATGGGTTTTTGATACAGTCCAGTACTCCCCCCCCCCCTTTTTTTTCCTAACCTTAAAGGGGTTGTAAAGGAAAACATTTTTTTTTCATAATAAGCATCCTTTACCTGCAGGCATTCCTCATTTTACTTCCTCATTGTTAATTTTTGCTCAGAAGTTGCTCTATTTCTTCTCTGTTCTGTTCACTTCCTGCTTGTCCGATTTTACTGACCACCGTGACGGGAGGGTTTACTGGGGTGGTCAGTGACGTGCTCGCCCCCACCTGGGAACTACATTTGTGCGGCAGGACGCTCTCTACGTGTTAGAGACTTCAAGAAGGTGACTTCAGAGGCGATTCAGTTCGCATGCGTTGCGCTATACAAGTCATTCATTCATTCATTCAATTACTGGGCGTGCCGCAATGCATACTGGGAAATGTAGTTCTTACATGAACGAGCGCCGCAAACCAGGAAGTGAATGAGAGAACAGAAACTAGAACGCCAGAGGTGATATAGATGAAGGAATTTAATAGGTATTTACTTGTTTTTTAACAGAATCATTACACTATTCTGTCTGTCTACCTTGCAGACATTAATTTTAGGCAAATTTTTTTTTTTCCTTTACAACTCCTTTAGATAAGGACATGTGTGTTCCAGTGCATTTTTGATGCGTTTTCCAGCATTCCATGTTCTACTTTTTTTCTGGAGCTGCAAGCACTGGTGTGAATTATGCCATTGAAAACCATATGCGTTTTTGATGCAGAAAATGCACTGGACTGCATGTAGTGTGAACTGGCCATAAAAGTACAAAATCAGATTGACAGATTTTATTTTATCTCTTTATCGAGATGTTTGTTTATCCTAGCTGTATATAGAGGAAAAATAAGTTGTACTACTGAGTTTCCCTCCTGAAGTTCAGGAGAATATTCAGTGAATGCAGAACAACCCCAAGTAATGATTTGCCTAATTGTTGCTTATCTTCTTTATCTTCCTTCAGATCAAAGAAATATTGACCAAACCACCCCCGGCTGTTAAAAAAAATCCTGGTAAGATATGTTTGTCAATCTGCTTGTAAATGTTGAAAGTGATATGATACTTATTGATGTCATCAGGTTCATGAACATGTTACAGGATACTTCAGCTAAACCAATATGTATAACAACTCAAACAACACCATATTCCTAAGATTTGAAGTCATCTTTATCCAAATCTGTTTTGGGGTTTTTTTTGTGGATAGCGTGGCGAATGGCTAAAACCCCTGTCACTTTTTTTTTTTTGTTTCCTATTGGGGAGATTTCTGTTTACTTTCTGTTCTGGGAACACATGTTTTACCAATGTCATGTAGCACTGTACACATACTGTAGACTCACATATTCTTGGACATTTAAAGCTAAATTCCGGGCACAAAAATGTTCCATTAACTATTTTGCTCACCAAGTGTTCTTACAAACCCAATTATTACATAGTAAAATTAGCAGTGACATCACCATTGTGCTATACATGACCTGTTGAAATGGCAGATCTGTGGGAGGGACCCAGTAGGCTCCACCCACTTCAGGCTGCCTGCACAAAACTACAGGAGGGGGTAGAAACAATTTCAGTCACCCTGCACAAGGAGGGAGAGCAGCAGTAACCAGTCCTTTTTTAAAGGAAGCTCTTACACAGAGGCAATGTTTCACAGGATCATTGCAGAGATCTGAAATACACAAAGCACACAGACAGGAAATTACAGCTTAAAAAAAACTCACCACGCCATGCCAATACCACGTGTGTATTTGTACTGTCCTGGCATTTTAGGGCCTCAAGAAATGGCAGTCAGTACATCAGAATTGAACATTTTTCAAATACCATAGTTTTTAGGCTATATAAATTTCATGCAAAATAAATAATGTACACTGATTTAGGCTATTCCTACCAAAGAAATGTAACAGGATACATTTTGGCCTTAACTTATGTTAAAACGATTACAGTAAACCCTTGAATTGTGAGCATAATTTGTTCCAGAAACATGCTTGTAATTCAATGCACTTGTATATGAAAGCACATTTCCCCATAAGAAATAATGGAAACTCAAATGATTAAGTCCACAACCATTTATTCATAAGTCCTTCAATTTATAGTCCATATAAAAAGATTATAGCAATGTGATAGGTTGTGTAACCATAAAATGTCCATCCACAAATGGAAGCCTCCACAAGGGGATTAGAAGCAAAAGTCAGCAGGAGCTACAGAGCATAACAGAGAAGAGATGTGCCTCTAATTGTAGCAATATGTTGCTAAATGTTGTACCTTCAATAAATGTAACCATATTGCTACACTTAGAGACACCTCTCTTCTCTTTTATACTCGGTTGTGACATGACGCTACTTGTATATCAAGACATCGCTTGTATATCATGTCAAAATGTATTAAAAACATTTGCTTGTCTTGCAAAATGCTCTTAAACCAAGTTTCTCTCAAACCAAGGTTTTATACCAAGGTTTTATTGTATTTATTTGCAGATATGTATAACAAACATTAAGGAAATCACAGGGGAAAGAGTACCCTTTTACTTCAGAAAAAGCACAGAACTCCTGAAGATAAACCTTCTGTCCCAGAGACCAAGAAGAGTTTCTTTTTCCTTTCTCCCAGGCCTTTAGGTCCAAGTCAGGAACCCAATTATGCCATAAGACTTGGACTTCTAAACCCACTAGGTCCAGAAACAAGCTCTGCTTTCTATGAGGGGGCACACCCACTCATCAGTTGTCATTCTTTACGTCCATCTGGTCCCAGGACATTTCAGACATCTTGGTCCAGAACATTGTGTCCATGTCAGGAGTCTGTGATAGTGAGCCCTTGTAGATCACCAACTCAGGGTTTCCCAGGGCGCAGAGTCTATGCACCAGTCTGCTTCTTTACCACGGCCCCTGATAGTGGGGATAGACTTGCAGCAAGTGGAACCAGGTCGTGGCCCCCAGGTGCATTCATATGATGATGCAGAGACCACTAGCGTGTGCAAAGTACAGTGTCAGGAGACAGAAGGAAATGCAGGAAACAAGCCGAGGTCAGGGCGGGTGACAGGCAAGCACAGACAGTACATGAAGCTGGGGTCGGTACACAGGAAGTCAGTCACAGAATACATGTATTATACATCACCAGAAAGTGATGGGATGGAAAGGAAATATAAACCCACAGAATAGCAGGTGACACTCATAGGTTAGCGCAGAAACCAAACGACACATGTAAAAGGAGGACTAGGAGAAGCACTGCAGCAAAGAGGTAAGAATTTACACAGGCAGGAAAACTGCAGGCTAAATCGTGACAGTCCAGAGGCTAAAATCTCAAGTTTCAGTTTCTGCTTCCACCCCATTTCACATTGTTAAATTTGCCAGCCTCTTCACAAAGGCAGATGGATCCCTAATCCTCTCTCAGCGGGTCAAAGTTCCTGTTCCAAAGTGGGGAAAGGTTCCAGGGTTTCTACTCAAATCTATTGACCAAGGCAAATGGAGTAATTTGCCCCATTCTGGATCTGAAAGTTTTTAAAAGGTTCCGTCGTGTGCAAATCATGGATCAGGCTTTGCTTCCCTTCAGCCAGGGCATCATTTGACCTCAGTGGACATCCTATTTTCCCACCACATCAATGCTACATATGTTGTACCGTGGTTGTAACAACATTATCAACCTGCTTTTGGTCTGTCTACGGCACCTCAGGTTTTCCCCAAGATGTTATCACCTGTCCTAGCTTTGCTTTGAGGACATACACTTGTGAATTCACTTGCGGATTATCCAAACCATTTCCTGCTAAAAGAACAATCAGTCCAGACTCTGCCAGCCAATGTCCAATGGACAATGCAGACCCTTCTATCCAGAAGCTACCTAACCATTTGCTTTTGCAGTAGCCATTGCTCAACATTTTGGCAGAATGGAGCCAGCAGACCTAGTCTTTTGGATCACCTCATGGACCTGATCGGCAAAAACAAGATTTGCGCCGCAACGGTAGATCTTTGATCCAGTACTAGACCTGGGAAGATCCTTTCTCCTGATTACCTGCATACCAGCCTTTCTGGCTGGGTTGGTGTACTGAATATCCTTAGGGTATATAGCACTTGGTTGTTGAAGAAAGCTCATTATCGTGGAACTCGGGACAACCAGGTTGTCCCTTCTTCACTGGACCTACTTAAAGTATTGCAGGGTCACCCTAACAGAATATATTTGGACAATCAATCTCTCGAATACAGTAGTATGGTCTCCTTACCAATATTCAGTTGGATGATGACATAGCAGTGGTCTACATCAGCTATACATTAACTATAGGGAGGCACCAGAAGTGGCACAGTTCAAAGAGAAGCAGAGCTGATTCTGGCTTGGGCAGAACTGCATGTCCCATACCTGACCACTCTGCACATTACAGGCATGAAAACTGACAGCACAGACTTTCTCTGTCATCAACATTTAGATCCCCAAGATTGTTCTGTTCAGCAGGAAGTGTTTTGAGTGAGTGAGTGTGAGTGAATAACTTGTATAGCTCTACAATTGCGAACTAAATCGCCTCAAGGCGCATTGCATCCAGTGTCGTCCTGATCCTTCAGAAGAGGTGGGTCTTTAGTTTTTTCCTAAAAGCCCAATGGTTTTCTTCCATGCGGATGCTCGTGGGTAGAGCGTTCCAGAGCCGAGGTCCTTGGACTGCAAATCTTCGTTCTTCCCTAGATTTGTAGCTCGATTTGGAGGATGTTTTGATTGGTTGACCGGAGCATGGAGAGTTGTAAACTCTCTGTCACAAGTTAGGGTCTCCGGAAGTGGATCTCCTGGAATCCAGGCTCAACAACAAACTGGACAGGATTGTAGCCCGCACCAGGGTTTCTCAAGCCTTCAAAGGTGATGCTCAGTTCACCATCCTGCTTTTCAGTCACTGGCTTGGCTGTTGAAGCCCAGGTAAGGAAGGACAGAAGCCTAGTGGATTCACTCATCCCAGTGCTCTTGAAAGCCAGGAAGTTGACTTCTTGCAAAGACTATCATCCCACCCGGGAGGCCTATCTGGTTTAGTGCGAGGCTAGGGATCGCTATCCCAGGAAGTACTCTTGGACAAATCCTGTCTTCTCCAATCCAGTCTGGATTAGACCTGGAGTACCATCAATGGTCAGATCTCAGCCCTAGCTATGCTTTTTCCAAAGTCCACTTAGTAAAAGCCTTTTGTGCAGGATGTTGCTCACATTATCCCCATGTATGTGCCGCAGTGACTTGTGGGATTGCAGCCTGGTTTGGTTGCCCTTTTAGAAGCTGCTCTTTGGACCCATCAGGGATAGTCCACTGTCTACCTTTTACTCTTCAGGTTGTTTTTATTTTGTTGTTATTACTACTGCGAGATGTGTCTCTGAGTTTGCAGCCTTATCTGGCAATGAGCTTTTTTTATTTTTATATATATATATATATATATATATATATATATATATATATATATATATATATATATTATATGGGTATAAGGTACTCTTGTAGCAACAGGCCTCTCTTTCTTCCCAAGGTGGTTTCATCCTACCACCTTAACCAGGACATAGTGCTTCTGTCCTAATGCCCTTCTTCAAAAGGAGTTTTCTCTCCACTGTCTGGATGTGCTATGCGATGTGTAAGCCTACAGCTACAGATTTTTTTAGACTGTTCAATTTACTTTTTGTCATTCTGGAGGATCCCCATAGGGAACATTCAGCCTCTCATTCCACTATTGTCAAGTGAATTAGACAAGTCATCATTCAAGCCTACAGTGTAACAGAAAAAGTTTCTCACTTTCTGGTTAAGTCACATTCTACCAGATCAGTCAGTCCTTCATGGAATTTTTAACACCAATCATCTGTTCCCCAGGTTTACAAGGTAACCACCTTGTATTCTCCTTGCATGTTTTGAAGTTTTCCAGTTGGATGTTTTAGCCTCTTCTGATGTCAGTTTTGGGTATAAGGTCCTTCACGCAGCTCTTTGCGTTTTAAAGCCCTGTGTTTGCCTAATTTGGTCTTGAGCCTGTTGGCATTTGTTTTCTGTGTTGCCCACCCCTCAGTTGCATTGCTTTTGGACATTTCAATTGTCTAAATATAAGATCATGTGTTCTGTAATATATGAGTAAGAAAATTGAATTGTTTACCTACCTGTGAAATCCTTTTTTGGAGAACATTTCCGGACACAAGTGCCTCTTCTATGTTCTCGTGATTCTTATGATTCACTCTCTAATCTTCTACTAAACTGAGGCTTGCTAGGAGCAGGAGGGTATATGTTAGGGCTGTCTTAACAGTTTTTTTTGCCAGTGTCCAGTCACCTAAAGGTAGCTGCATAACCCAATAAAGATCCTGTACTCTGTAGCATACCCCAAGAAAAGCATTTTACAGATAACTAGAAAAATTTTACTTTTCGGTGTATGTAGTCTGTTGCAAATTCCACCAATACAGCACAATTTAACTTCTACTTCTCTAGTGTTTCCCACTGTGTTTTTGCTAGTATCACCAGCAGCACAGACACTAATGCCACGTACACACGGTCGGAATTTCCAACAAGAAAAGTTTGATGTGAGCTTTTGGTCGGAAATTCCTGCCATGTGTAAGCCTCATCGGACTTTTTCTGTCGGAATTTCCGACAGCAAAAATTTGAGAGCTGGTTCTCAAATTTTTCGACAGGAAAAGTTCTTGTCAGAAATTCCGATCGTCTGTATGCAATTCCGACGCGCAAAAAAACACGCATGCTCGGAATCAATTTGACATATGCTAGGATTTATTGAACTTCATTTTTCTCAGCTTGTTTGTAGTGTTGCAAGTCACTTCGTTCTTGACGGTCGGAATTTTGTATGACCGTGTATATGTAACCAAATTTTGAGCCAAAATTCAGTCTGAAAAAAAATCCTTGGTTAAGTCATGTGTGATTATCTTTTTTGATAGCATCAGTCCCATGCTGCACTCCTAAAATAAACATCACTATAGTGGTCTGGTCCTTCTATTGGTTTCCTCTATTCTGACCACCAGAACTCTGTTCCTATAACCCCCAAGTCAGAATTTTTTTCCATTTGGGCCCCTATGCAGCAGTATGTTTTAAAGAAGGAGTAATCCCTATTCATCTACAATTCTCATAAGGAACAAATAGACATTTGTATTGTTGATGCATACATTTTTTCCTTAGACTTCATGTGCCACATATTACTAGAACTGTAGACTAGATCAGCCTTTCTCAACCTTTTTACAGCTGGGGAACCCTAAAAATAATTTTCAGGTCTCGGGGAACCCCTGATAAAACCCATTTATTTGGGGTCAGTGGGAACAATGCCCCTTACTTTGGTAGCCAGTGAGAAGAATGCCCTTTTTTACAGTAGTGGTAAGAATGCCCCCCTTACAAAGAACTATGAAAATCATTGGTGTAATACCACTGGCTTCTCCAAGTGGAATTGGCTCAGAACTATGTAGGCACCATTAAACAGGAGGTAAATCAGCCACAGCTCAAGGAACCCCTAGCCACCTCTGGAGGAACCCTAGTTGAGAATGGCTGGACTAGATTCTCTTAACTGATTGTTTTGCACTTCGGGGTGGCACTGCAGATGGGCTTTGACATTACAACACCTGATCTCATTAGAACAGTGATCTCCAGTGGCGGCTGGTGCTCAAAATTTTTGGGGGGGCGCAAACGAAAAAAAAAAAAAATTGCAGCCTCACTGTGCCCATCACATGCAGCCACTGTGCCATCAAACGCAGCCACTGTGCCATGCCACCAAATGCAGCCACTGTGCCATGCCATCAAACGCAGCCACTGTGCCATCAATTGTCACCACTGTGCCATGCCATCAAACGCAACCACTGTGCCATCAATTGTCACCACTGTGCCATGCCATCAAACGCAGCCACTGTGCCATCAATTGTCACCACTGTGCCATCAATTGTCACCACTGTGCCATGCCATCAAACGCAGTCACTGTGCCATCAATTGTCACCACTGTGCCATACCATCAAACGCAGTCACTGTGCCATCAATTGTCACCACTGTGCCATGCCATCAAACGCAGCCACTGTGCCCCTCAACTGTTGCCACTGTGCCAATTGTCACCACTGTACCCTTTAATTGTCACCACTGTGCCCCATGATGCCACTGTGCCCATTGTCACCACTGTGCCCCATGATGCCACTGTGCCCTTTGTCACCACTGTGCCCCATGATGCCACTGTGCCAATTGTCACCTCTGTGCCCTTTGTCACCACTGTGCCCCATGATGTCACTGTGCCCCTTTCCCTGTAAAAAGCACTTACCTGAGGATTCCATGTGCTCCCTCGATGTCTTCTGCCGCTGTGGTGAAGCTTCAGCCAATCAGGTTCCTGATAATCAGAATCCGGGAACCTGATTGGCTGAAACGGCCGTTTGTCTTATACAATGAGCGCAGATTGCCTGCGCTCAGAGTATAGACAGCTGAGAGCCGGAGAAAAGCCTATCAGAGCCGCTGGCTTTGATAGGCAGTTCCCCTCAGCCAACCAGCTGCCGCTATTCGGGTAACCGGCGTCCCGCATCCGGTTATCTGAATAGACCAGGCAGCGCTGGCAACCAACAATAACATACATTTGTGCATTTATGCACGAATGTGTGTTATTTGCGAGAGGGGGTGGCGCTGCAGCGCCCTCTATAGACGGCCGCCAGAACTGCGGCTAAAATGTCAAAATGACATTTTAGCCGAATAAAAGTTCTTAAAGGGCCCGTTTTTTTTATTTTTTTTATTTTTTTTGTGACTGTGGGAGGGGGGGGGCGTCACCCGTGCGTCCCTATGGACGGGCCGCCACTGGTGATCTCCAAACTGCGGCCCTTTGCTTGCTTTTATCTGGCCCTTGGGGCACTATTTCATCCACTGATAACAACAATGGGGCATAAAACAAGGGGGGAACTAATGCGCAAACCAGCCTAACCCGGGAAAAAAATATAGTGGTACAAATAAATTAAAAGTTACAATCAAGCAGCAGCCACAACTAATAGTGCTCACGCACTGACAGCATATGATAGACAGGGGGATGTAGTGGCGCTTGCAAATACTAAAAACCAACAATAATTTAAAACAATAAAATATTCTAAACAATGATTCCTAAAGTATGAGAGTGAGTCCGTCCTCTACTGGGGTAAAAATGTGTTCCACTCGAGGTCTATGCCCAAAGAATACCATCCAGCATCAATAATTAGATGTGGAAGGAACTGCGAGTGAATAAATAATGAAATCCAATGGATAAAAGTGCCTAACTGGCCGCACAGTGTACATGGGATAATAATCCTTTTTTTAAAAATATGTGTCATAAATCCTTAAAGTGCTTGATAAAAAACAAGTGCAAAGTGCTAATAAATAAAACAATAATAGCAGTGAATGAAAGCTCCAGCTCTCCTGGAAAGTGGTTAATTACTAATTAGCAAACACATGCAGGAAAAAGCAACAACTGAAAAGAAGTCCAAAAATGCAAGTGTCCTAAAAACCTAAACGGTTCAATCATAAAACTGTTGTTTTTCTGTGTGATGAAAAAAATATAATAATAAATAAAAAATAAAAAAATCATAAATAATAGTCCAAAAACAGATAGTACAATATCACTGCAGGATTAGTGATAGTGAATAAAACTATATCCAGTGCACAATCAAGTGATAATGATAATATTAAAAATAAAGTCCAAAGTGCAAAATGCATCTGTGCTCCATTCAACAATTCAGATGATCAGTGGTTAATTCAGTGAAGACTTGTTACATTGTGCTCATTCAGTGAAGACTTGTTGCATTGTGCTCATATGTCTGTGAATCAAACCAGCCCGATTTTCCTCAGTGTGGGGATTATTTTTACCAGCCTCTTACCTTCCTGAGGCTTTTACCAAGCCTGTAACAGGAGCTGCTCTGCAGTCACATAGATAAAATCCAGGATCCAAAGACAGCTCACACTCCTCCCCATTCAGGCTCTCAAAAAGAAACACAGGAATGCCTCCATAGCATAAAACCACAGGATATCAGGATCCCATGATTAAGCGACGTAGGGCTGTCGCGATACGCGTGAGGAGGACACAGAGGGCTTGCTGGTGAAGTCACCTGCTTTGCGGCCGCAGAGCGGTGACACTCGATTGTACACACGCTGTTTAACACAGCAATGTTTGTGAGTGTATTCGTTTTTCTTTATTAAACTGATATCCTGTGGTTTTATGCTATGGAGGCATTCCTGTGTTTCTTTTTGAGAGCCTGAATGGGGAGGAGTGTGAGCCGTCTTTGGATCCTGGATTTTATCTATGTGACTGCAGAGCAGCTCCTGTTACAGGCTTGGTAAAAGCCTCAGGAAGGTAAGAGGCTGGTAAAAATAATCCCCACACTGAGGAAAATCGGGCTGGTTTGATTCACAGACATATGAGCACAATGCAACAAGTCTTCACTGAATGAGCACAATGTAACAAGTCTTCACTGAATTAACCACTGATCATCTGAATTGTTGAATGGAGCACAGATGCATTTTGCACTTTGGACTTTATTTTTAATATTATCATTATCACTTGATTGTGCACTGGATATAGTTTTATTCACTATCACTAATCCTGCAGTGATATTGTACTATCTGTTTTTGGACTATTATTTATGATTTTTTTTTTTTTATTTATTATTATATTTTTTTCATCACACAGAAAAACAACAGTTTTATGATTGAACCGTTTAGGTTTTTAGGACACTTGCATTTTTGGACTTCTTTTCAGTTGTTGCTTTTTCCTGCATGTGTTTGCTAATTAGTAATTAACCACTTTCCAGGAGAGCTGGAGCTTTCATTCACTGCTATTATTGTTTTATTTATTAGCACTTTGCACTTGTTTTTTATCAAGCACTTTAAGGATTTATGACACATATTTTAAAAAAAAGGATTATTATCCCATGTACACTGTGCGGCCAGTTAGGCACTTTTATCCATTGGATTTCATTATTTATTCACTCGCAGTTCCTTCCACATCTAATTATTGATGTTGGATGGTATTCTTTGGGCATAGACCTCGAGTGGAACACATTTTTACCCCAGTAGAGGACGGACTCACTCTCATACTTTAGGAATCATTGTTTAGAATATTTTATTGTTTTAAATTATTGTCGGTTTTTAGTATTTGCAAGCGCCACTACATCCCCCTGTCTAACAATGGGGCATAGTTTCTCCTACCTACACTAACAAAGGGGCCCAATGACATCAACAATGGGTCACAATTCTTCCCAATGACATCAATGATGGGACACAATTCCTCACAGTGACACCAAGGATTAGGAACAATTCCTCACAATGGGGCACAGTTTTTCTCAATGATACCGACAATGGGGCAAAGTTTTTCCTCAATGACACCAACAATGGGACCCAATGATGGGGCACAATTACTCCCACTGAAACAATGGGACGTTACTTTTTCCCCACTGATGTCAGGACCTTTTCGACTCCCACTGACCACTGTCCGGTCCTCGTAAACTCTGAAGGACAGTAAACTGGTCCTTTGCTTAGAAAGTATAGATATCCCTGCATTAGAAGAAGGGGGGGGGAGCACAAGTCACACCTTTTAGTTATTTAGCATGGTTTAGTCAAACTTTCCAGTAAAATAATCTTTTAGGTATGTAAGCTTGATAACTGGAACTCAGTTTTATTTGCTTATTTATGATCGGGAGGGGGCATTCTTAAGAAAGGTTTTATTGTTTTACTCAAAAGGCCCATAAAAATAAGGGAGGCGTTTATATATATATATATATATATATATATATATATATATATATATATACCCTCTTTTGCATTATTAAACATGTACATATTCACTGGGCCAGTGCAAATGTGTAAACTCTTAACATGCTCTTGTGTAATAGGTCGTTGAACCCATGATATTGGTGTTGTAAGGCAAGTAAAGCAGCTGCCCCATGAATGATAGTGATGTTCCTGCCTGTCCCATCAGATTTGCCAGTCAATTTCTGTTTAAAATGTAATTTTGTTGCAAAAAACCCTATAAAATGTTTTTTACAAATTTTTCTGTAGAGCCAACAACCGTGCAATCATTACACAGCGTTGAAGGAAAACATTCTGCAACTGCCTTTTCCACTAAAGGTGAGAGAAATATTTGTGTGACATTGTGTTAACAAGCTTTGCTTTGGAAAGATTCCTTTGGTCAAACACTTGCCAATTTGGCCAGGTTGCCAGATCTTTATAATGTGGAGCTCTTCAGTACTAATTTTGAATTCAGATGGGGTAATTATGCAACTGGATTTACCTCTCTGTCTAACTGATTATCTAGCACAGCTTTTCTCTTGAGTTTGCTAGGGGTTCCTTGACTAACCACAAATGTAACAATTTTTCCCCCATCATTCTTCATCCAACAGTCCAACAGTTTACATGGTCCACTGACCATAAATGTAATGCCGCGTACACACCATCACTTTATGTGATGAAAAAAAATGACGTTTTTAAAAACGTCACTTTAATTGACTGTGTGTGGGGGAAAACGTCGTTTTTTAAAAGTGCACTTTTTACTTCACAAAAATTGACCGTGTGTAGCAAAAAACGTCGTTTTCTAAGACGTTTTTTCATCCACGCATGCCCAGAAGCTACTTATGAAGCAAGCTTCAATGGTAAAACGTGGTGGAACGTAACCTCACTTTGCAAGAACATTGTGAGAAAACGATGGTGTGTAGGCAACTTCGTCTTTGAAAATTGAAGTTTCAAAAACGTCATTTTTTACTTCACAGAAAGTGTCGTTTTTTTCCATCACATAAAGTGATGGTGTGTATGCGGCATAAGAGACCCTTCTCTCAGTCCATCAGTATAGATTTAGAAGATACCAATGTAAAGGCCGATATCTATACATTCCATGGTAATTGCATTTAAATAATTGGTGCTGTGTGGATATAAATGCTGGGGCATTTTCCTGACACTCATCAAAACTGAAGAGGTTGTCATCATTGCAGAACAAGTCCAGTTGAATGTGATCAACTAAAACCAGCTATACCAATGTAAGGAGCAGTTTTCTAATGACCTGACCACAATTGTCATACACATTTTTTATTGTCTGCTTTTCTTTTCTTGTCATTATTATTATTTCATTTTTATTTCACAATTATTTAGAATATAGGGGTGTTAGAATTGATCCATGTTTGTTGTCAGCTATCCTAGGTACAGCAAATTCATTATTTAATAATTTATGATAATATTTACAACTTAGGCCTCGTACACACCAGCGGACAGTCCGATGAAAACGGTCCGCCGGACCGTTTTCATCGGACATGTCCGCTGGGAGATTTCGGTCTGATGGTTGTACACACCGTCAAACCGAAATCTGCGCGGACAGACAGCGTGGTGACGTGTCCGCGCCGTCGCCGCGACGTGCGCGACGCTGGAAGGTCAAAGCTTCCACGCATGTGTCGAATGACCTTGACGCATGCGACGGATGGGGGCCGATCGGACATGTACGGTGAGTCTATACAGACAACCGAACATGTCCGACGGACAGGCTTCCAGCGGACATGTTTCTTAGCATGTTAAGAAACATTTGTCTGCTCGAAAACGGTCAGGTGGACAAATGTCCACTGGAAACCTGTCCGGTCGGCCGTACACACGACCGAACATGTCTGTTGAAACTGGTCAGCGGACCAGTTTCAGCAGACATGTTCGGTCGTCTGTACGAGGCCTTACTGATTATGCTCCCATGAACCGTAGATCTATGCATGTTTAGGAAGGGTTCCCCAAGATCTAAAAAACTTTCAAAGATTCCCCCTGTAAAAATGGGAAGGGTAAGTGGGACTTTGAATGAAGCACACATGACCATGTGTCTCCATCCCTAATCAAATATTGTAGGGGGGGGGGGAAAGTGATTGGGACTTTATATGAGGCAAATGACGATGTGGATAAAATCATGACATGTTTGTATGTGAAGCTTTATTTAACCACTTGCCGCCCACCAATGACAAATTGACGTCGACAATGTGGTTGTAGAAACCTGAGTGGACGTCATATGACGTCCTCAGGATTTTAAACCGCTGCGCGCCCCCAGGGGCGCGCATCGCGGCGATCGTTGTTGCAGGGTGTCAGTCTGCCACCCCGCAACACCAATCAAGGTAAAGAGTCTCTCACGGAGACTCTTTACCACATGATCAGCAGTGTCCAATCACGGCTGATCACGATGTAAACAGGAAAAGCCGGTAATCGGCTTTTCCTCACTCGCGTCTGTCAGACGCGAGTAGAGAAGAGCCGATCGGCTGCTCCTGTGACAGGGGGGGTTTGTGCTGATCGATTATCAGCACAGCCCCCCCCGAGGATGCCCACTGGACCACCAGGGATGCCCACTGGACCACCAGGGATGAAAAAAAAAAAGGTATGCCACCCTAGACCACCAGGGATGACAATGACACAAAAAATGGATGCCTATCAGTGCCGCAATGGATGCCAATCAGTGCCCACAATGGGCATCACTGATTGGCAGGCATTGTTTGGCACTGATTGGCATCCATTAGTACAATGCATACGATAGTGCCCATCTATGCCCATCAATGCCACCTATCAGTGCCGATCCGTGCCACCTATCAGTGCCCATCTGTGCCGCCTATCTGTGCCCCTCCGTGCCGCCTATCTGTGCCCATCCGTGCCGCCTATCCAAGCCCATCCATGCCGCCTATCCGTGCTGCCTATCAGTTCCCATCCGTGCCGCATATTAGTGCCCATCAATGCCACCAAATCAGTGCCACCTCATCGGTGCCGCCTTATCAGTGCCCGTCAGTGCAGTACCATCAGTGCCCATCAGTGAAGGAGAAAACATACTTATTTACAATGTTTTATAACAGAAACAACATTTTTTTTAATCGGTACTTTTTTAATTTTTTTTGCAGAAAATAAATATCCCAGAGGTTATCAAATACCACCAAAAGAAAGCTCTATTTGTGGGTACAAAATGATAAAAATTTTGTTTGGGTACAGTGTAGCATGACCGCGCAATTGTCATTCAAAGTGCAACAGCGCTGAAAGATAATTGGTCTGGGCGAGAAGGTGTTATAAGTGCCCTGTATGGAAGTGGTTAAGCATAAGAGTGTACTTTTCTGCTGACTTTTAGCAAGTTAGATTTCCTTTTTGAGTTTGGTTCCCCTGAATAAGACAAACTCCATATTGTACATGCTGAATTCTTATCAATTTATCCATTAGTTACCCATCCACACTGAAATTCCAAGTTACAGTACACCTGACTAATGTAGCTATTCTAAAAATAAATATCACTCTGCAGAGGGATTCTCCTTAGTATTAAATTAACTTAATTGGGACAAGAAACAGCAAATGGGTGGCATATTCAATGGTATTCTTTATAAGAGGGCTGTATCCTAAGACCTCTTGCACACTTGAAAGTTCTCCCATCTCTCCTAGGTGCTTTTCCTCCTGGCAGCGTCTTGGGCGAAAAACCACTTGACGCTTGTAAATGCATTTAGCCACGCTTGGGTGTTAGATTATTTCATTGGCCAGAATGATAATTTATTCTAGCTATTGAAATTTACTAACGCTCAAGTGCTAAACATGCCTAGCAATAACTACTTGCCCTTCAAAATATTTGCCCCCCCCCCCCCCCCTTCTTCATGACCCTTCTTCATTACCAATTATCAGGCCAAAGCTGTATATCTGCAGTGTAAACTCTAAAGGCCCCATACACACGATAGAATCCATCCGCTGAAAAATCCCAGCGAATGGGTTTCAGCGTATAGATCCAGCGGATAAATATTTGATGACATGCTATCAAATCTATCCGCTGGAATCCATCCCAACGGATGGATCCGCTGGTCTGTACAGACTCACCGTCATAATCGCGGCGACGGCGCGACACGTCATCGCCAGAGGATTTCGGCGCGGATTTCGATTCGATGGTGAGTACACTCCATCGCATGGAAATCCACGCAAATCCTCGAGAGGATTTATCCGCGGATACGGTCCGCTGGACCGTATCTGCGGATAAATCCTCTCGTGTGTATGGGGCCTAAGACACCGCTGCCCTTGTCCTAGCAGATCTGGGTTATACAGTATTTGGTGGTGTCACTACTGTGCTGCTTAATATTTTACTTGTCCTGCCTCTACCAAGTTGATCACCTCCACACAGAGACACGGTGCAGAACAAGGCATGGTAGGTCAATATTGGGGAAAGATTGGCTGCAGGGGGACCGCAGGCATTAGTAGTGACTGTTTGCCTTTTCTTGGGCTAAGCTTTCAGGGTTCCTTAAAGCGGTTCTCCACCCTAAAGTGAAGTCCCGCTGATCGGAACCCTCCCCCCCTCCGGTGTCACATTTGACACCTTTCAGGGGGAGGGGGGTGCAGATACCTGTCTAAAGACAGGTATTTGCACCCACTTCCGGCCCGGCATTCACGGCAAAAGACGGGCATTGTGTCACATCCCGTCGCCCCCCCCGTTGTGTGCTGGGAACACTCGGCTCCCAGCACACAGCGGGAGCCAATCGGCGGGAACCGGGCAGTGAAGCCGCAGCACTTCACTTCCTGGTTCCCTCAGCGTGAATGGAGGGGGGAGCAGCAGGGTGACGAGCGATCGCTCGTGCTCTGCTGCGGACGGCGCTGGACTCCAGGACAGGTAAGTGTCCTTATATTAAAAGTCAGCAGCTGCAGTATTTGTAGCTGCTGGCTTTTAATATATTTTTGGGGTGGAACATCCGCTTTAATAAAAGGAATTTGTGATTGAAATATTAAGGTCATAATAGTAATGTATTTTTGAAGACGTTTCAGGGCTGTAATGCTTTTCTTCACCAATTTCCTGAGACATGCTTTATTTTGATAGGTGCATGCTTCTTTCAGGTCAATAACTCACTTATGCCGCGTACACATGATGGGAATTACCAATAGAAAAACTCAGACAGACTTTTTCCATCGGATATTCCGATCGTGTGTAGTGCCATCTAAGTTTTTTCATTGGAAATTCCGATGAATTCCATCGGAGTTTAGATAGAGAACATGCTCTATTTTTCTTCGGAATTCCAATGTGATTTGGCAGGGCAAAAGCCCGATCATGTGTACGCGGCATTAGTAGTGAGGAAAATCAAAAGAATTCAGCAATGACAATTCCCATATTAGTATTATTATGCATTAATTTTGGGCACCCTTCAGTTCCAGTCTGAGATATAGTCTGTATAAAGGTCTTAATGGGAATGCTGGCTGTAGCGTTAAACACATAGGGCCAGATTCACAGTCAGCTTACGCCGACGTATCTGTTGATACGCCGTGTAAGTTCTGTGATGCGCCGTCGTATCTATGCGCCGTATTCAGGGAACATGATACGCCTGAATTTTGCCAAGATACGACCGACGTAAGTCTCCTACGCCGTCGTATCTTGGGTGCATATTTACGCTGGCTGCAAGGGGCGCTTCCGTAGATTTACGCGTCAAATATGCAAATGACCTAGATACGCCGATTTATGAACGTACTTGCGTCCGTCGGATTTAGCTACGCCGTTTATGTAAGGCTTACGTCCGGCGTAAAGTTACCCCTGCTATATGAGGCACAGGTAATGCAAAGTATGGACGTCGGAACAAGCGTATATTTTTACGTCGTTTACGCAAGTCGTACGTGAATGGGGCTGGGCGTAGGTTACGTTCACGTCGTTGCCATTGAGCCGTCGTATCTTAGGGCGTAAATTTGACGTGATTTTGAGCATGCGTGCGCATGCGCCGTTCGTTCGGCACTTTATTTACATGGGGTCACGATTCATTTCAATACAACACGCCCACTACCAGCCTACTTTGAATTAGGCGGGCTTACGCCGGCCCATTTATGCTACGCCACCGTAACTTAGGGAGCAAGTGCTTTGTGAATACTGTACTTGCCTCTCTATGTTACGTTGGCGTAGCGCATATGAGATGCGCTACGCCCGCACAGAGATACTCCGATCTCTGTGAATCTGGCCCATATTTGGCAGGCATTTACCGTGTTTCCCCGAAAATAAGACACACTAGGGCTTATTTTCAGGGGATATCTTATTTATTTATGGTATGTACAAAAAAGTTTCTCCCCCTGTCAGCTCTGGAGTCAGCATTGTGAAATTCTGTAATCCCAAAAATAAACCTTTGTTTAAAGACCTTATAAAATTATGTAATCTGTTCTGTAAAAAGATAATATCATGTGCAGTGTCTCCTTGTGTAACTTTATTGTGGAAAATACCTTATTTGCAGTGCCGCTTGCCGCTCACGTGACCCGCTGGAGCTCTTTTTCCCTACTCCAAATACTGCAGAGGGAGGGGCCAAGATCCCCAATGACGTCAGCCCCACTCTGAGTACTGCAGTGGGTAGGGGCTTAATAAAGTTTTATTGAAAAAAAAAACAGCTGACATCAGCCGAGAGGAGAAGAGCTCCAGCGGGTCACGTGAGCGCATAGCAGTGCTGTAAATAAGGTATTTTCCACAATAAAGTTACAAAAGGGAGACACACTGCACATTATATAATCTTTTTACAGAACGGATTACATGTTTTTACAAGGACTTTAACCAGGGCTTATTTTTGGGGTAGGGCTTAAATTGCAGCCATCCCAGAAACTCACGCTAGGTCTTATTTTCGGGGTAGGGCTTATTTTCGGAGAAACAGGGTAGCAAGCTTTGAAGTTTACTAACTGTCTTCACAAAACCTGCTGAATGTTTATTTAAATCTAAACCTACACTCCCACCTACAGTATATGTTAGAAGCCAGACTGCACCTGAAGGACACTTCTTTAATCCTTTCAAAGGCTCGTTAGGTAGGATTCGGATAAGTGTAAGATAATAAGGACTGCAGGTTGTTTTTAGAACCTAATCATAATACTTGCTGCTCTATGGCTCTCTTTTTAAACATTGTTCCCTGGCTGTTAATGTTCCCTTGTGATCAGTGTCAGAGCAGGCACATATATTGGAGACTATTCAGGAGCTTGCAGAAGATAAAGGTAAACACATTACCCATGATAGTGTACTTCATCTTTCACTAATTTCATGCTGTGCTTTCATACCCACTTTTGGTTTACACGCTATATATATATTTTTTTTAGCTGTTTTGCATAAATCTATTTTCTATATAATGATACTCAGGTATATACTGTATATATTAAGGATGTTTTTACTGAGAGAAATACAGAGGCTACCATTGCTGACCTTCTGAGGATACCAAATGGCTGGCTGTCTCTGGCCTCAGGGCTAGTCGCCGGCTCTGACAAAGCATTCAGATCATGAAATTGATGTTTGTCCTGTAGATGGCAGCAAAATCAAAGCATTCTACAAATTAGTCCATCTACAAAGCCAAACAACACTGATGCTCCAGATTGCTTCAGCAGTGTTTATGAGAGTTGACATTTGTTTAATAAACATTTATAGGGCAACAGCTGTAATGCTTACTTTTTGTATTTTGTTCTTTGTCAGCTGCATTCGCATTTATGTACAACTTGCTGCACACTTTGGGGTTGATTTACTTAAAGAATAGAGACTCTCCATTTTGCATAGTATAAATGATTACAAAAAGTAAATAGGGTTAAGCCATGTTCAATTTAAATGCTCAGTCATCTTGAAGGGAATAAAAAAAAAAATAGGATTTTTTTTCTTGTGCATGAATGGCTGATTTAAAGTAGTTGTAAAGGCAGAAGAGTTTTTATGTTACTGAATTCTATGTTGTAAGGTAAAAAAAAAAAAAACCCTGCATGCATCCAGCGTTGTGTACGAGAGCTGAGGATCTCTTGGCTCTCTCGCTCCGAATTGGCTCAGATACAACAGCAGGAGCCATTGGCTGTTGGCCATTGGCTGTTGTCAGTCAGAGTCAGTGATAAAGAGCACTTTAAGGTAACATACGTAGCTTTTCTCTATTAACCATTGCTTATGAGCAGTCTTTATTTGTTTAAATCAACCTCACTATACTGGGAATGTATGCAGCTTGGTCATTGGATAGTGTTTGAAACAACTTTTTGGCCCCTAAACACACCAACCTGGCATGCAATGACACCCCAACACACACCTGAAAAAAAAAATGCAGTATCAATTTTTTTAATTTGCCCCACACCAGTATAAATATATTCTTATTTCACCAGTCAGCTGAAGTTACTTTTATCTTAATATTTAATGTAAGTGGTTTGATTTTGTATTGTACCTATATACTCGAGTATAAGCCGAGTTTTTCAGATCATTTTTTAGGCTGAAAAACGACCCCCTCGGCTTATACTCGGGTCAGCAGTAAAACAGCGGGTCTGCTGTTTTACTGCTGACCCGAGTATAAGCCGAGGGGGTCGTTTTTCAGCCTAAAAAATGATCTGAAAAAGAGTTTTTATGTTACTGTGTAATCCATTTGCAGCCCTACCTTTTTCATTAGTAAAACAGCGTTTGTCTGCTGCTGTATAATCCAGTCTGTTTGGCCATCCATTGTAAGACAGCCCCGCCTCCTCCTCGTCTGTGATAGGTGGAACACTGATACAGTTTCCCAGCATCGTATCAGTGTTCCTCTATCACGGACGGATGAGGAGGGGCTTTCTTACAATGGACGGGAACAGACTGGATTATACAGCAGCAGACACATGGGGCTAGATTCAGATAGATCAGCGGATCTTTAGATCCGCGTAATCTATCTTATTTACGATCCGCCAGCGCAATTTTTTGAGGCAAGTGCTGTATTCAGAAAGCACTTACCTCGAAACTTGCGCTGGCGGATCGTTACTCCTCCGGCGGAATTCAAATTCCGCGGCTAGGGGGAGTGTATTATTTAAATCAGGCGCGTCCCCGCACCGATCGTACTGCGCATGCGCCGGCCACGATTTTCCCAGTGCGCATGCTCCAAATTACGTTGCTAGAACGTCATTGGTTTCGGCGTGAACGTAAATTACGTTCATCCGTATTTGCAACCGACTTACGCAAACAACGTAAAAATTCAAAACTCGGCGCGGGAAGGACGGCCATACTTAACATTGGATACGCCACATATAGCAGGGGTAAGTATACGCCGGAAAAAGCCGAACACAAATGACGTAAAAAAAAAGTGACGGGCGGGCGTTCGTTTCTGAATCGGCGGAAATCGGAATTTGCATATTCGTCGCCTAAAAAAACGAAGCGTCACCTAGCGGCCGGCGGGAGATTGCAGCCTAAGATCCGACGGTGTAAGTCACTTACACCTGTCGGATCTAAGGGAGATCTATGCGTAACTGATTCTTATGAATCAGTCGCATAGATCCGACCGTCGGATCTCAGAGATACGACGGCGTATCAGGAGATACGCCGTCGTATCTCTTTCTGAATCTCCCCCACGCTGTTTTACTGATAAAAAGGTACGGCTGCATATGGATTACACAGCGGCAGACACGCTGTTTTACTGCTGACTGAGAGACTGCATATGTGGGCACAGTGAGAGACTGCATATGTGGGTACAGTGAGAGACTGCATATGTGGGCACAGTGAGAGACTGCATATGTGGGCACAGTGAGAGACTGCATATGTGGGAACAGTGAGAGACTGCAACTGGGCACAGTGAGGCTGCAACTGGGCACAATTAGACTGCAAATGGGCACAATTAGACTGCAAATGGGCACAGTTAGGCTGCAGATGGGCATTGTTTACCCAGTAGCTGCTGCATTTTCCCACCCTAGGCTTATACTCGAGTCAATATGTTTTCCCAGTTTTTTGTGGTAAAATAAGGTGCCTCGGCTTATATTCGGGTCGGCTTATACTCGAGTATATACGGTAGTTTAAAATTTCTTCATCAGTGGGTTCATACTTGGAAGTACTAGTCTGGTTCCTTCTCCTGACTTTTTGTCAAGCTGGTTAGTAGTTTCATAGTTTTGGGACATCTATACAGGTAGAGGGTAGAAGCAAGTTCTCAGTTCCTGAGCAGAAAAGGCCCCTATGATTTCAAAGATCTGGTCTAAATTTTATGTAATTACAGTACACATTAAGTAGCATGAAATACTTTTTAATACGTAAACTTTGCACTGCACGAGTAGAAGCATAATTTGTCTTACTATGTCTTGTTATATGCATGCATTCAGTATATTTATGGTGGTCTGTTGTGTATACTTTAGTCATTAAGTATTCGCCTGGTGATGTTTCTATTGTGATATTATTTTGGCTAAAAATAAATATAATGGTTGGTTTTACTTTCTACTTTATTAAAAGTGTAATAAAAACGAACCGATGGATTTTTTCATCAGATATCGGATGAAGCTGACTTTCATCAGTCTTGCCTACACACCATCTGTTAAAAATCCAATCATGTCTAACGCAGTGACGTAAACACAACGATGTGCAGAGAAAAGTGAAGTTCAATGCTTCCGAGCATGCGTCAACTTGATTCTGAGCGTGCGTGGATTTTTGACCAATGAATTTTACCACAGGCGATTGTTTTTTTCACCATCCGAAAATTTTAAAACAGGTTCTATTTTTTTTTCACCGATGTGAAAAAACTGATGGGGCCCACACACGAGCGGTTCGTCCGATGAAAACGGTCCATTGGTCTGTTTTCATCAGACGAACCGATCGTGTGTACAGGGCATTACGGTGAGCAAAATGAAAAATGACTTGTAGAAATCTGTTTACAAGGGTTCCGCCTTTACTCACCCTGTGACTGACTGAACAGTGAAAGGATGAGCAGTACATTAATGCACCGATCTATCTGTCACCTCTCATTTATATACTTACACTGCTTGCATAAAAAAAAAAATATATTAAAAACAATTTAATGATATATTAAAGTGGTTGTAAAGACTAAAGTTTTTTTTTTTACTGTAATGCATTCTCTGCATTAGGGTAAAAAAAAACTTTTAGGTGCAGCTCCCCCAAGCCCCCCTAAATACTAACCTGAGCCCCATCTCGGTCTTGTGCTGTGCATGAGAGCAGCAGCACTGCGCTCTCTTCCTTCTCACAGAGCAGGTTGATCCAGTCAAATCCAGTGACAACGGAGCGGGAGGTAAAGCCAAGCCAATACTGTGTGTGTTAAAACACAGTGGGGCTTGGGAGCGAGCCTGCATGAGTGTCCGCCCCCCCCCCCCCCCCCCCAGCAATCTGTTAGCTGGGGGAGTACTCTAAGGCAGGAGGAGCACCGGCAGGCTTTGCTATGCAGTGACATTCATACAGTAATCAGTGGCTATTTATAGCACTGATCGTTGTATAAATGTCAGTGGTCCCAAAAAGTGTTCAATCTGAAATGACATGTCCATCTAGGAATACCCTGTACCACGGGGTGAAAATGCCAGTGGGACAGGGTATGAACAGCATTGTCACCAAATGACAGGAAGGGGAACATAACAAATCTACTGGCAGGACCAACAAGTAATAAAGCTGTGTTTTACGGGGAACTTGTTTAGTACAGTACAGGAAAACTTTATTTTCTCAAATGATTACAGACTGGGGAAATGAAGAACAAGGCACCATCAAGTATCATGTGAGGCATGAGGTGAAGAATGACCAATCGTTAAAGAAGACAATCAGGAATGTCATTGAACAAGACCTAGAAGAGAGGTTGGAAGTCCTAGGATTTAAAGCGGTAAGCTTGCATCACAGAATTAATAATTGGCAGTTTCTACAGCCAATCTATTGATTTAAAATGAATGTTTCACATATGAGATTGAATGCTGGTATTATAAATCGGATACAAAATCGATTTTTTTACTATTTTAATGCATTTTTTCATTGCTGAGTAATCAACTGTAGAAAAATCTATTATGTATGCAACAAAGTTGACATTGGCAGACTCAGTGGAAACGTTACTTCATCTAATGAGCAGACTGCTTCATTTCCAAGAGCCTTTTTGTTTGTGACAGGTTCACTTTAATTCTACTTATACTTGTATAGTTGTAGAGATGAATAACACATGTTGTTCTTTTTAGGGTTTGCGTGGGATCCCCAGTGACAAGTTCCAAAAATTAATGGATGCAAGGCAAAATAACCGACACATGAGGGAGAAAACTTTTCCAGGGATCCAGAAAATGTATGAAAAGCTTGCAAAGCACGTAACTCAAAAAGCAGAGGAGCAATTATCAACATCTTTTAAATGTGTTTCAACAAGTCAACATTTTACAGATGGTACGATATGGAGTGTATTTTATCTCAACACGGGGGTGTGAAACCGTTGATGTATTTTCTGTGTTAACACAGCTTATTGACCAAACTATTTGAAAATAACACAGCAGAATAAGCTTAAAGTGTAATTTTAGTCAAATTCTAACTAAGGCAAAATCTACTCCAACCCCCATTCTGAGGCCCCGTACACACGACCGAGTTTCTCGGCAGAATTCAGCCAGGAACTCGATCGGAGCTGAATTCTGCCGAGAAACCCGGCCGTGTGTACACTTTCGCCGAGGAAGCCGACGAGTTCCTCGTCGAGCCAAATAGAGAACATGTTCTCTATTTCCTCGTTGTTCAATGAGGAAAGTTGGCTCGCCGAGATCCTCGGCGGCTTCACACAGAACTCGACAAGCAAAACGATGAGTTTTGCCCGTCGAGTTCCTCAGACATGTGTGCGGGGCCTAAGACTTTATCTACCCTGTAAAAGGAAAGATGTCTATAGATGTCACATGACTGGCTTACAGCTCCAGCTTCAGTGTAGTGAGGAGACAGCCGACATACTAAGCCTATGGGTGCCATCATTGCCTACACTTTGCAGCTGTTGCTGGTTTTCCTCTACACATAAGCCTGCCCTGGGACCTGATCATGTGACCGGACTGGAGCAGATTCAGAATAGGTATGTATAGCCATGTTTTTCTTTACAGGGTAGATAGAATAAGTCGTAAGCCTCGTACACACGATCACATTTTCTGCGGACAAAGCGTAGGACTTTTGTCCAAAGGGCATTGGCCATGAACTTGTCTTGCATACAAATGGCAAAGAATTGTTGGCCAACAAACGCAAAACAACGTGGTTTTTCAGCTCTTTAGCGCCACCCTTTGGGCAACTTCTTATAATGTGTTATGGTGAGCATTAATTCCGAGCATGCGTGTTTGGACATTGGACTTTTGTCCGATAGACTTATGTACACGCGATCGGAAAATCCGACAACACACAATTGTTGTCGGAAAATTTTAAAGCATTCTATCCCACATTTGTCTGCTGAAAATCTGACAACAATTGTCCGATGGAGCATACAAACAGTCGGATTTTCCGACAACAGCCTGTCATCACACGATTCCCGCCGGAAAATCCGATCTTGTGGCTTGAGGCTTAGGGGTGGGGGTGGATTTAGACTTAGTTAGAATTTGAATGGAATTCCACTTCAAAGTGACCATATCAGCACAGGGTCATTTGTATATAAAAACATACATGCTAAAAGAAGCAGCAAAATACCTACTGGAGGCAAAAACGAATTGAAAAAAAATAATCTCATGGAAATTTTTGGACATTTCTTTATTTTACTCCAATGTCAGTACACTGACAGCATTTATTATGCTTATACTGTAGATCAGGCATGTCCAAAGTCAGGCTCAGGAGCCAATTGCGGCCCATATTTCGGTTTAATGTGGCCCCACTGGTAATTTATATATATATATCTCTTTTATAGCCCCCAACAAAACCCTGAGCGCCGTGCATTCAGAGGCTGCATTCATGTCAATAGTGGGGCTGCATTAATTGCAATGGTGAGGCTTTATTCATGGTACTTGTGAGGCTGCATTCATGGCAATGGTGAGGCTGCATTTATGGCAATAGTGAGGCTGCATTCAGAGGCTGCATTCATGGCACTGGTGAGGCTGCATTCATGGCACTGGTGAGGCTGCATTCATGGCACTGGTGAGGCTGCATTCATGGCACTGGTGAGTCTGCATTCATGGTAATGGTGAGGTTGTATTAATGGCAATGGTAAGGCTGCATTCATGTCAATGGCGAGGCTGCATTCATGGCAATGGTGAGGTTGCATTCAGAGGCTGCATTCATGTCAATGGTGAGGCTGCATTCATGGCAATAATGAGGCTGCATTCATGGCAATGGTGAGGCTGCAGGTGGGCACTGATTAGGCTGCATTGATGGGCACTGACCCTTATTTTGTTTCACAGTTCTTTATTTAAAAAACATTTTTTTTCCTGAAACTTCCCTCTGAGGCCCCGTACACACGACCGAACATGTTTGCTGAAACTGGTCCACGGACCAGTTTCAGCAGTCATGTTCGGTCGTCTGTGCAGCCGAGCGGACAGGATTCCAGCGTACATTTGCCCGCCAGACCGTTTTCGAGCGGGCAAATGTTTCTAAACTTGCTTAGAAACATGCCCGCTGGAATCCTGTCCGTCGGACATGTTCGGTCGTCTGTACAGACCTACCGTACATGTCCGAGCGGCCGCCATCCCTCGCATGCGTCGAATGACTTTGACGCATGCGTGGAAGCATTGAACTGCCAGGGCCGCGCACGTCGCCGCGTCATCATCGCGGCGACGGCGCGGCCTCGTCGCCGAGTATCGTGTACGCGCGGATTTCTGTATGATGGTGTGTACAGCCATCATACAGAAATCTCCGGGCGGGCATGTACGCTGAAAACTGTCCGGCGGACCGTTTTCATCGTACATGTTTGCCCATCTGTACGAGGCCTTAAAGTGAAGGTGGGTGTTATAAGCCTGTGCATGTTATACGCTGATAAATATGGTATATCCAAATAAAATGCCCAAACTCATCCTTAGACTCTTCAACACATACAGCCACAAAGGCAGGGGAATTCTTGTTGGGCAGTGTATTAGTTAATTTGCATTTATTTTAATGGTTCAAAAAAATGTCAGGCAAAATGGTCGGCCCTCACGCATGTTCACTTCATCAAATCTGGCCCTCTTTGAAAAAAGTTTGTACACCCCTGATGTAGATGATGAAAGTGCATTCGTTGATTAAAAAACATTTAGGATGAGGTTAAATGTTTAGAGACAGGTTATGGGTTACATTTGAGGAAAGTTAAAAGTTAGGGCATTGTATTTGGAGTTAGGTGAGGTGTTACAAGTTCAGGTAGATGAGGGTTACATTTTAGGGGTGGCTTGGGTTTTTTAGGACATCATTTTTATTACAGTTTTTCTACAATCTGTAGATTAATGTTCCTCAGCACGATGCCTATACTAGGAGATGATTTATCTACATTCACTTTCACAGCTATGAGAGCACAGTTGTGCATTCCTTTCTGATGCCACACTCTCACTAACGGCTTTCAGATTCCAGTAAGGTTAGGTTTACACTATTGCGAGTGTGAGAATCAAGCTGGTTCCTGCAACCACACACAGCCAAAATGCGCTGTTCTTTAAAACGTGCAGGGCTGCCATTCTTTTTTAAAGTTGTTGTAAGGGCAGAAGTTCTTTTTATCTTAATGCATTTTATGCATTAAGATAAAAAGCCTTCTGTGTGCAGCAGCCCCTTTAATACTTACCTGAGCCCCCTCTCTATCCAGCAATGTCCACAGGTGCCTCGTCCATCTGGGACTCTGCCTCCTGATTGACTGAGACACAGCAGCAGCGCCATTGGCTCCCACTGCTGTCAATCAAACTCAGTTAGCCAATCAGGAGAGAGAGGGGCGGGCCTAACCATAGCTTGGTATCGGAATGGATACACAGAGCTGCAGCTCAGGTGCCCCCATAGCAAGCTGCTTGCTGTGGCTGCACTCAAAAAGAGGGAGGGGCCAGGAGTTCCTGCCAAGGACCCAGAGAAGAGGAGGACCCAGGCTGCCCTATGCAAAACCAACTGCACAGAGCAGGTAAGTATGAAATGTTTGTTGTTTTAATAGGGAAGAAAAGACTAGAGTTTAATGGCACCCCCACACATCTAAAACAAAGCGTGTTTGCAGGTGCAGGAACCACAGGAAAATAGCGTGATGCAAAAGCACCATGCGTTTTCCCAACCACTGCTGTGCAGGCACAGCAGCCCATTCATGCAAAACCGCAATAGTGTAAACCTAGCCTAATGGTCGGAAACCAATCGGCATTGTCAACTATGAAGCTTTGAAGTTTGTTAGTAAACAAAACTTGCAGACTGCAGCTGTCACTGTATTTCTTCCTAAATGCACTCTGCATAGAAAAAGAATTTCAATTAAGACCCGGTTCACACTTGCCAGACATCGCATGTAATTCGCAGCGCACTGCTGTTCACATTACATGCGATGTATGTGCGGTGCAATATCAGCCATACAGATAGTATGGCTGATATTGCACCGAATTTGGTCCAGACACGCACAGGACCCTTTTTTCTGTTCAGACCAGAATTGGATCACATGTGTGTTCACACATATGCGATCCGATTCATGTCTGAACTGTCAGTTTGTAGTGCAATACGCGAGCTGAAATGGGGGTGTCGTTAACATATAATGACACTCCCCAGCAGTTCGCATATGGCAGTGTGAACTACCGTGCATGTCGGGTGCAATGCAGGAACCCGCAGTGTATTCGCAGTGTTCCCGCATCGCATCGCACCCGCCTGTGAACCGGGCCTTAAAGTGAAAACATGTTTGATAAACATTGTACCAATTAAAAGTTTTATTTGTCTTTTTAATTTTTTTTTTTTATAATTTAGGTAGGCAGATCAGTCATATAGATCAAGTTAAGATATGTAGTTTGGCTTATAACTCTTAGGAGAATTGTAGATTTTGAACTTGTTCTCAAACCGCAAACTTTATAATAATATAACATATACTGAAATTTTGGAACCCAAAAACTTGATTACAAGATTTTTTTTTTAATTTGTCTTAGCAGCTAAATCTTTAACTTGGGGAAGCACATCATCTTTTTCACCACCAAGACAAAGGAAACCAAAAACATCAGTAGTAAAATCTTCTCAAGAAGAATTAAAAGCTGAACCAAGATATCCGGTGCCTAAAACTAGTTCTACCCCAAAGTAAGTTACATTGTTTGAAGGAGAAAAATTGGATGGTTTAGAATCAACAGGTTACAACATGAAAAGGTTTCTGTAGAAATTAGAAAAATGTACTGTATTACCTTTAGTCTGGTGTAGGATGAAAGGAGATCATGCTAACCATCTTTTTTTTTTTAACAAGAAAAGAAAAGAAAATGCTAACAATCCTTATTTATGACAGTCATTGGACATATGACAGATTTAATACCTTTGAATTTCGACTGTGAGTGTTATAACCAATAGGATCTTTCTAGGTGTTTTGTAGTAGTGATGTCATTTTGTCTTTTGGTAGGGCACCTATTAGCTTTAGAACAGTATATAAAACTGAAGGTCATCATAATTAATCGTAACACAACTAGAACATAAGTGTATACATAGAAAAGTCTTAGCTTTAAGACACTTAGCCCTGGATCACACCAGTGCGGCTTTGAACTCATGCTACTTCAGCATGAGTTCAAAGCCGCCGAATAGTGCGATTTTGATGTGCCTTTTCATTGCGGCTTGCAACTTCATTTAACAGACGTCAATGCAAGTCGCAATAAAATCGCAAAATGGTAGTGCTTGAACCTTTTTCAAAAGTTGCTTCTATTTGAGTCGCAACAATTTCAACAGTACCATTGCCAGCAATGGGGTGCAACTTGTACTGTCAAATTGCATGACAAATCACACTGGTGTAAACCAGGGCTTAAGCTGAAAATGGAGCCGTAAGTTCTCCCCCCACCTCCCTGCCAGCAACCTGACTGAAGAACCGCTTTAAAGACTCTATAGAGAAAATATTGCATAAATCTAATGTACCTAATAATAGCTGAAAGTACATAAACCATAGACATAGGTTCACATTACAGTTTGTCTGTTAAAAGCTCTTCTTTCAGCTTGTAAAACTTTTTCATGTAACCTACATAAGTGAAATGTACAATATTATTGGTTATCTCCACTCTTAGTTCAATGTTATCCCACTGGCACTGTTGGACCCAGGACAAACTTCCATTACTTTAGTGTCAGAAAAGTTTAAGAATTCCTTATTTCGTTATATTCTCTTATGTCCTGTACACACGATCGGTCCATCCGATGAAAACGGTCTGATGGATTTTTCCATCAGTTATCCGATGAAGCTGACTGATGATCAGTCGTGCCTACACACCATCGGTTAAAAAAACGATCGCGTCAGAACGCGGTCACGTAAACCACGTACGACGGCACTATAAAGGGGAAGTTCAAATCCAATGGTGCCACCCTTGGGCCTACTTTAGCTGATTTCGTGTTAGTAAAAGACGATTTGCGCTTTTCTGTCTGTTACAGCGTGATGAATGTGCTATCTCCATAACGAACGCTAGTTTTACCAGAACGAGCGATCCTGTCCCCTAATTTAGTCTGAGCATGCATGTATTTTTAACCGATGGACGTGCCTACAGACGATCGGTTAGTTAACCATCAGATAATTTTAAAACAAGTTCCTATTTTTTTAACCGATGGTTAAAAAAACGATGGGGCCCACACACGATCGGTTAGTCTGATGAAAACAGTCCATCAGACCGTTTTTCATCAGACAAGCCAATCGTATGTACGCGGCATAAGTCATGGATTCTGAATGTATTAAAGAAAAGGCATGATAAATGGTGTACCAGCATTTTCAGAAAGAATGGTCAGCAGTGACGGCTTACATATTTCTCTCATGACAGGTGTACTCAAATCAAACATCGCCTGCAAATCAGAGTATTAGTTATAATAGAGTTCTGATGCCCGATGTCTGCACATAAGTATTACCACAGCTGAGATTATTGTTTTGATGTTGGGTTTTTCTGGGTCATGCCAGCAGCTGCAGTCCATTATTTGCTGGTTTACACTGCAGCGATGTCCGACATCAGATGCGATTTTAGCCATACAGGTAATATGGCTGAATTTGCATTGCATTTGGACCAAAACTCTTTTTTTGGTCCGCAGCAGGGGAATTGGCTGTTGTGACGAAGCAGCTTCTGGGAGATAAAAGATCTCTTCTGCAGATATGCTGTCACTATATCCTGTGTCCACGCAGGTCGGGAAAAGCTGGTTGTAAGTCCGAGCGGTTGGTAAACAGGTAAGTCGGTTAACGAGGAGTATCTGTAATAAAATATTTACAAAAATGTGAGGGGTGTACTCACTTTTGTGAGATACTGTATCGTTTTATTTCAGAGGCATTTCTTTATGTTATCTCTATATTTACCTGTAGATCAAGTTCTCCAGAAAAAGTGATAATTACAGGGGTTGGGAAAAAACATATAACACTGACAGGGTGCTTTCAACGTTTCCTATGGGTTGAACCTGTTGCTGTATCTGCCTAAAAGAGGTTAGCTGGAGTTGGACTGTAATTTGTAGTTTACTACATGTCCATCTAAGAATACTCTGTCTACAGGGTGACAACGCTGCTGCGCAATTTCACTGTGTTGTCATCCTGGTGAATTAAGTAAAAAACTATTCAATCTACTAGCATAATCAACGAATAATAAAAATTTGTTACTATTTTTTTGTAGAAAAACAAAAATTGCTGTTAAAACAAAGAGTATTCTACACAGTTTTTCTATTTTTTGAGTTTCATTTTAAATACAGAATCAAGATTATGAAAATAATGATATTGTATATGAATAGAAAGAAGTATGTGAAGGAAAAAAAGACGTAAATGTAATTTATTAAATGACTATGCACTATGTGGAACCAGCAGTCTGTAAAGATATAGGGGCAGATCCACATACATCTGCGCTGGGCGCAGCGTATCTAAGATACGCTACGCCGCTGTAACTTACTTTGCTTTGGTTTGAATCCTCAACGAATCCACACCATAAGTTACGGCGGCGTAGCGTATCTCTCGCGGCGTAAGGGCGCGGAATTCAAATTCGGCGGGAAGGGGGCGCATGCGCCGTCCGTAAAAACTCCCAGGGTGCATTGCTCCAAATGACGTTGCAAGGACGTCATTGGTTTCGACGTGAACGTAAATGGCGTCCAGCCCCATTCGCGGACGACTTACGCAAACAACATTACATTTTCAAAATTATACGCGGAAACGACGGCCATACTTGACATTGAGTAAGCCACCATATAGCAGCTTTAACTATACGCCGGAAAAAGCCGAACGGAAAACGTCGTAAAAAAATGCCACGGCCGCTCCTACGTTCGTGGATCGTCGGAAATAGCTAATTTGCATACTCGACGCGGATTACGACGGGAACGCAACCTAGTGGACGCCGAAAAATTGCATCTTAGATCCGACGGTGTACGAAGACGTACGCCTGTCGGATCTAGCCGAGATGCCATCGTATCTTGTTTTGAGGATTCAAAACAAAGATACGACGCGGGAATTTTGAAATTACGCCGGGGTATCAGTAGATACGCAGGCGTAATTTCTTTGTGGATCTACCCCATACTGTATTAAGGCTTTAAATGCTGCTAGCTGAACTGAACACAGTTACATTAGTGTATTGGTTCATTGGTTGAATCCTTTTTACTTTTTGTTCTTTTAGGTTTAAGTTGGTATCCTCAAAAGACATTTCTGTTACCAAATCATCAAGCATTACGTAAGGAACTATTTTGTCTATTTCAGTATTTGTGTTTTTTACCCTGTGTTTTACTGGGCCTAGAGAAATAACATGCAACTGGATGACAATAAAACTGTCATCTTGCAAGTATTTATTAATAATGGTGAGCGTTCTTGGACATGAGAATAGCCTATTTACTAGTCACAGTCTAAAGATCCTGCTTAAAGGCCCAGTTCCTTATCACCTGATTGCTGTGATAGCCTCATAGCCTGTCTTTCCTCTAACTAACAAACTGTACTTTTACCTTCTCCATCAGCTTATCCCTAGCAAATTACCCTTTGTATCACGTAACCCTTTCATTTAGATTGGAAGCCCTAATGAACAGGGCCCTCTGATCCCTCTTGTACTGAATTTTATTGTAACTATACCATCTCCCTCAATTTCTTAAGCGCTGCACAAACTGTTGGTGCTATAAAAATTCTTGTATAATTTTAATGGCATAAAAATAATCAAACCTGGAGTATCTCACTAGCTCATGGAGGATTTTACAAGAAGCTTACATTTTTATTATTGGTTAATCATTTTTGCTGCTCAACACAGCTGCTACTGTGTTAATCTGTTTGTTTTAATGTTTTAATGTGTATTTACCTCATTGTTGGTCCAATAACCCTGCTGGGCGTTGTATCAATAAACGTATTCATATTTTTATAATTGGTGCCTATAAAGTCCATTTTTGTCCATTCCCAACATTTACTTTAATAATTTGTTTAGCACCAAGGAAAAGGTAAAAAATAATATACATTTCAAAAATAAAGGCACTTCAAGAGCATAAAGGAATGTGAGTTTACCATGGCGCAGAAGATTCTGTCTACAATAATATCCATACAATAGTACAGCCCTCAAAATTTACACTCGCCTGCTCGCATTTTGCGAGTAAATTTTGAAGGCTGGTGAGTGTGGGCTGCCTGGGAGCAGGGGGCGAGCAAGGAGAGGAGAGTCGCCGCCGCCACCGTCTGGTTGTTCTGAGCGCGGGGAACATAACGGCTTTCAATTCAATAGCTGTGTTCCCCGCCGCGCGCCATCATATACAACCCCTCCCCCTTGTCCGGGCACTTTGATAGACAGATCACCCATCCCAGGATTGGACAGGTGATCTGTCTATCAAAGTTTCCCGGACAAGGGGGGAGGGGCTGTATATGACGGCTCGCGGTGGGGAACACAGCTATAGAATTGAAAGCTGTTATGTTCCCCGCGCTTTGAACAACCAGGAGGCGGCGGCTCCGGCTCCTCTCCTCTCTCTTACCCAGCACAGATAGGCTGCAATGGGGACACTGGCTGCAATGGGGACGCTGGCTGCAATGGGGACGCTGGCTGCAATGGGGACGCTGGCTGCAATGGGGATACAGGCTCCACTGGGAACATTTTGTTGCAATGGGGACACAGGCTCCACTGTGGACATTTTGCTGCATTGGGGACACTGGCTGCAATTGGGACACTGGCTGCAATGGGGACACTGGCTGCAATGGGGACATTTTGCTGCATTGGGGACCCGTGGCTGCATTGGGGACCCGTGGCTGCACTAGTGACTCGTGGCTGCACTGGGGACACATGCTGCATTGTTAGACATAGGCAGGCTGCATTTTTGGGCACGGATAAAGTTGTTGTTAATACTTATTTTTATAACTTAATTCTGCATAAAACATTTAAGTGTCATTTCATGAGATAATTTATGAGGGCGTGTCTAGGGGCGGGATTAGGGGGAAGGACATAGGGGCTGGGCGGGGCAATTGGTGGCGAGTACGCCTTGAGACCTGAATAGTAGCTCAGGACTTGAAATTTTGAGCCCTGCAATAGTATAACCAGTAAATATAACCAAAGAATGGGTCCAGAACACTGGGGAAACAAAGGTAGATTGGGATAAAAAAGTGTTAAGGGGAATGGATCAGCATGTTCTTTTATACGTGTGCAAGGGAGAGTCATGTGGTTTCATATTATCGGTGTGGGCATATGTTGTAAAAAGCGAATTCCAATGATTAAAGCTTGGGTGGGTCCCCTCTCAGAAGGTTGGCTGGGGGAGTGGGGGGAAGATAGAGAGAAAAACCTGGTCTTCTCTTCACATGTGTACTAAGTTCTACAAAGTAGATGTTTATGCCTCGGTGGATGGCAGTTTTGGGTGAAAGGTCTTGCAGGCGGCTTTGCAGTGGAGTTCTTTCTGTTTGACATGTTGGTTATGTTATTGCGTTGCCCACCCCTCATCGGTCTAATGCAGCATCTGTCCCCCAGAACCTTTAACACTAAGAACCGAGCAATCCAACATAGCCGATCACCCGGTTCTCACAGCTCTGTGAACACAAAGCTGCAGTGGCTCTCTGCTCTGTACCACCGCGCTCACTAGGTCACTGGGCTGTGGAGGGGGTGGGAGTGGCCAGCTCAGGCTCTCAGCGGCTCGCTGAAAGGCTGAGCAGGGTGTTGGGCAGATGCCAAATCCATGGTCGTAATGATGCCCGAACCTGGACCGACTCTGTGATGTAAACAGAGAGCGGACTTTAGCCCTCTCTCGGCTTAAAACGGGTCACAGGAGTGCCAAATGAACTGCATTCCTGTGATCCATAGGAGAAGTACAGCCAAACAAGATTTTTTTTGCCAGTGTCCAATCCACCTGTAGGTGGCAATATAATCCGAAGGTGAATACTTCCTGAAAAGGATTTTATGGTGAGTACAAAAATCCCCCTTTTTTTTTTTTATGCATCTACAATACATTTAGCTGAAAGTTCATTTAGAAGCAATTTGGAAAAATCTTTTTACTTTTACATATTCTAACATATTCATCGATTTTAACAATATCCTTTAATATGTAATTTCAGAACATCTCCATTCAGTTCCAACGATGAGTCTGAATCTAACGACATACCTTTGTCATCTTACAAAAATCCTGACTCTTTGAGAACTAATAGTAAAAACAATATTGGGTTTGTGGCCAATGAAAGTGAATCAGATGGGAGTTTGTTGGAAGAAGTTAAGCCTCAGCCAGCCTGTAGAAGCAATGGCCTATTCCAAGCTCCACCCAAACCAGTTAGAGGTAAGAAATACTAATACCATCAGTAGTAGGTAATCCAGCTGACACTATACTTCAGCACTAGCTGCACAATGTTATTAATACCTTGAATTAATAACCAGTAGCTGTCCAAACCAATTCTGACACTTTTCTCACATGAAAAAAATCTGCATTATTTTTTATTAGATAATTAGTTAGAACCCTGAAACATATATTTCATTCAATGCTGTAGACAAATTATATTTATGTATTTTTATTCCCACAAATAAAGATTTCTTTTGGTGGTATTTGATCACCAAAACAAACAGTAAAAAGGATAGAAAAATGAAACTTTTGATAGTCCCAAAGTTCGATGTGTTACTGTAGCAGCGCTACTTTCAAACCACCGCTTGAAAGACTTCTATATGACACATATAGGAAAGCAATAATGGTGCAGGCGGACAGAAGGTCAGAAAAGTTCCTTATATAGTGCTCCTTTCACCAAGGGGGGACAATCACCACGTGTGGGGATTTTACTACCCTTTTGGGGATGCACTCACCACAATGTAAACAAAGAGAAGCCTGGAATATTTATCCACCTTTGTCCTGAAAACTGCACTCTCCACCGGTTGGTAAACTTGCTTGCTTATAAGTCTCATTTCAGTCAGGTGACATTTCTTTCTGTACCCAACCGGCCACAAGAGCACTTCAAGTTCCAGCATGGACTTACACAATGTGGGCGGACTCTCCGCCTGTCAGCGCCGTTTTATCACCTCCTCTGTCACCTGACTGAAATGAGACTTATAAGCGAGCAAGTTTACCAACCGGTGGAGAGTGCAGTTTTCAGGACAAAGGTGGATAAATATTCCAGGCTTCTCTTTGTTTACATTGTGGTGAGTGCATCCCCAAAAGGGGAGTAAAATCCCCCCACGTGGTGATCGTCCCCCCTTGGCGAAAGGCGCACTATATAAGGAACTTTTCTGACCTTCTGTCCGCCTGCACCATTATTGCTTTCCTATATGTGTCATATAGAAGTCTTTTTAAGCTGTGGTTTGAAAGTAGCGCTGCTACAGTAACACATCGAACTTTGGGACTATCAAAAGTTTCATTTTTCTATCCTTTTAATTGTTTTTTTGTAGTTATTTTTGTATTTTAAGCAGCTGCTCTTTGTTTAGAATTTTATCTTTTAGTCTGTGGTAATTATCTCAATTGCAATTTCCTGAGCGCTGAGTTGTGCTTCCATTGGAGGTAGGGCGACACTAGCACTTTATTTTGGGTATTTGATCACCACTGGAGTTTTTATTTTTTGCGCTATAAACAAAAAAAAGACTACATTTTTATTTATTTTTTTACTTTCTGCTTTAAAATATATCCAATGAATATTTTTAATATCTGTATTTTTTAATAAGCTTCACTTAACCTTAAAAGTATTTCTAATCTCTTTTAGCAACACAAGTAAAAGAACTAGGCCTGCATTCAACAGGTTCTGCTGATCTTAAACCACGTGGTGATGTACCCCAAGCATTTGTGAAAAAAGACCCAGTTATGGATCTAAAGGTAGGCAATTAAGAATAAACAAAAAAATCTGACTTTTCTCAAAAATCAGACTTTTTACTCATTGGGCATTTAGCCACTTAATTCCTACCAAAATATACTTCTTGAAAAAATATCTATACCTGTTATAAAAATGCATTATATTTTGGTGCAATTTTTGGTGTCATTAAACAGCTCAGATCTTGCCGCTATGGCCTATCTGCCTTGTTCTTGGTCATGTGATAACTGCTGTACCCTCACACAGATAGCAGTGAAAATGAGATATGTGCTTTTTTTTTTGGTTAGCAGGAATATAAAATATAAAATGTATTCTGCTCTGTAAGAGTATTTTGTGTGTATTACATTTATCTAGCAAGCATACATTTTGTTTATTTGGTCAAATAATTCCTAAATATAACATCTGAAAGTTCTAAAAAGTATGGGTTATACAGTGGTGTCTTTTATTTTTTATTGTCTTATACGCCGGCAAATACGGTACTAGTAATTTTCTGGAGTGGAGTAATATTGCAGAGAACAACATATTATACTTGTATGGTGAGGTACAACTATTGACACAGATATAATAGTGTTGGTTGAACCATTGAACTCTATGGGGGATATATAAAAAAGGAATAAATGTGACTTTCATCAAAAATTTACTGCAGTTGGATTCACTGTCATTTAAAATGTGTGCAGTGTTTTACCTGCAGTAAATATTTGGTGAAAGTCACGTTATCTGTTTTCTAAACATATCCCTGTGATTTAGGTCTCAAAGTGATTTTGTTTTTTAAATTAATATCTTTTCTTGTTAGCTTACTGACCTTGATGACACTGAATTTGACAGTTCGTCTTTGGAGGAGGAACCTTATGAAGTGCCACGTTCTGTACAAAAACGTCAGGAGGCCACAGTTCACAGAAAAGAGGTTCCAACAGCTTCTGCTAAAAATGCTGCTGGTGTTACAAAACTTTACAAAGCAGGTATTTACTGAAATAAATATTCTCAGTCATTCTCATATTTTAGTTTACTCATAAAGATGGTCACATTATATTTTATGTGTACTTTGATTCTTCAGAGAAATTTCCTTCGCTAATTCAACATATTTAAACTCTGTTTTCACATGGTTTCAAATCAGTTACCCGTAGATTCAACCCCCATAAGAACTTCAGTGACCAGTACTCTGTATTTTGATAATCTTGCTATACTCTGCTCTAAAGACATTATGCCGCAGTTTTAGTAAAGTCACAATTAGGAGTAGTAGAGACAGCTTCAGAAGGATTCCTCTCCACCTCCCAAGACTTACAGAGAATCTGTGACTGTGGCAGTGCTTCTTCTAAACACTCAGGCCCCGTACACACGTCCGAGGAACTCGACGGGCAAAACACATCGTTTTGCCCGTCGAGTTCCTTATGAAGCCGCCGAGGATCTCGGCGAGCCGAAATTTCCCATTGAACAACGAGGAAATAGAGAACATGTTCTCTATTTCCTCCCCGAGGTCCTCGTCGGCTTCCTCGGCCGAAAGTGTACACACGGCCGGGTTTCTCGGCAGAATTCAGCTCCGACCGAGTTTCTGGCTGAATTCTGCCGAGAAACTCGGTCGTGTGTACGGGGCCTTATGTGATTGAAGCCTAAATGTCATAGAAGCTTGCTTAACTTGTTGAGGATACCGGATGTGCTGCACAGGCCCAAAAAAACATAATCAAAGTACGCATGATGTGCATAGCACATCCAGACTATCTGCCCTTTTGCTGCACACCTTCCTCTTACTCGTCAGCAATTCTTGGTTCTTAAAAATGGAGCTAAACTTACTTTCTATCAAAGGCCCCTGTCCCTCACCGGTGCCGGCATCTTCAGCTGGGGGGCAGTCTTTGCCCATCTTCATTGATCGGTATGAGATTACATCACTCCTGCACATTCACAGCTCAGTTTACATGCCGGAGAACACATTGAGCAAAGGGGTAGGTGTATATTGCATGTCTCTTCTGCAACAAAGAACCTGCCTGCTTGGAGTTTGTTACAGTGGAACTTTAGCCCTGCTTTAAGATAAAACAGGGAGTTGCTGTGTAAATATAGCAGCAGGTCTAAAGCCGGCCATAGACAGTTCGAATCTCAGCTGATTCAGCAGTGTGAGCAGGCTGAATGTACCAAGTTGACAAAACCCCTGTTAGCATGCAGTCTTTGATTTGCTTCAGCATCTGAAGCTCACATAAACAAATTCTAATTAATAATAGAAACAAATAGTACTTTAGAAACTGATTGTCAATAAAAACTTTGGGCATATATGTGAGATTTTAAAGACCGAAAATAAGCAATAGAAGTATACATCCTAACAGGTTCTTTAACCACTTCAGCCCTGGAAGATTTGGCTGCTCAATGACCAGGGCATTTTTTGCGATACAGCAGTGCGTCGTTTTAACTGACACTGTAACGCGACACTGTACCCAACCCAAAAAAAAATTACATTCTTTTTTTCCCACAAATGGAGCTTTCTTTTGGTGGTATTTGATCACCTCTGCTTTTTTTATTTTTTGCGCTATAAACAAAAGAAGGTCGACAATTTTGAAAAAAATACAATGGGGTTTATTTACTAAAGGAAAATCTACTTTGCACTACAAGTGCACTGCAAATGTAGTCGCTGTAGATCTGAGGGGAAGCTCTGCTGATTTCTATCATCGAATCATGTACAAAAGAAAATGCTGTTTTTTATTTTCCTTGCATGTCACCCTCAGATCCACAGTGACTCCACTTCTAAGTGCACTTGGAGTGCAAAGTAGATTTGCCTGTAGTAAATAAACCCCAATATATTTTATATTTTGTTATAATAAATATCCCAATTGATTAGGCCGATATGTATTCTACATATTTTTGGTAAAAACTTTGGCAGCTGGTCAGGAAGGGGTTAAGCAGTTTTGCTAATACCTTCATTGAAGCATTTTATTGGGTTAAATATCAAAGTGAAAGTATCTTTTTTTTTTTTTTTTTTTAACACAAAGATTCTGAAACACTCTTGTATTTTGTATTATCCAGACTTCATATTATCCATATACCACCTTGACTAGTTTGTTCATCGGCATTAGTGGGAGGCGATAAAAACTTGCAACCATCTTAGGGAAGTGATGCAGTCATTCCTAAGGCCCCTTTCACATGTCCGTTCCGCCTGTCCGTTCATTACAAGTCCGTTAACGGACTTGTAATGAATCCCTATGGGAACGCGTCCGTTAGCGGATGGAGCATCCGCTAGCGTCCGCGTCCGTCGGGATACGGTTTTCGGACGGAAGAAAACCCTATTTTTCTTCCGTCCGGCGGAACGGAACTGATGCAGACGGACAGACGGTCCGTCTGCATCCGGTTCCCCATAGGGCAGAGCAAAGCTGAGACAGGGCGGTCCCTGCACTGTGTGCGGGGACCGCCCTATCCGCCGAGAGCTCAGCAGGGATCCCCGCTGAGCCGACGGAGCGGACAAAAGAAACTGACAGGACGTGTGAAAGAGCCCTTAATGGGAAGTTCTCTGTAGAAACCTTTTTTGTTTTTATTCTTTGCCCAAAACCAGGTGTGTAATAGAGAACTTCTAATCCACTCTTATCCTTCCTCTCCTGCTGCATGATCAGACACTGGTTACTTGGTTTAAAAAATGCAGCTATCAACAAATGGGAAGAGAGAACAGGACAGGATCATAAATAGCCACACTGTTGTGTGCAATGATTATGTCTGCCTCTTGTGCAAGCCGGAGAGGAGAAACAGGAAGTGAGAAATTCAGACAAAGAAAAAAAAAAACATTTAGAACGGAAATCGAAGGAAAAGGGAAGTGAACCAACAATGCACTAGCTTAAAGGAACCTATTTAGAAAATAAAAAACAAACCTTTACAACCCCTTCAAAGGTAGATTTGAATTATGCCTGCCATTTGAAATACCTTAAAGAGGAACTGCAGCCTGCTCACATAGTCAAATAAAAACATCTTTGCCATTCTGAAGCTTCCCTCCAACCACTTTGCATATTATTTTATATATACTGTGATTCTGTACTTGCCAAGTATGCTGCAGAATTCTCCCTCCACTGCTGAGTCTGGCTGCAACTATTTTAACTGTGGGCAGCTGAAGCTGCTGCCTGATTACACAGACACTCTGCAGTTCTCATTGACCCTCTTATGACTCCCCCCCTCTATTTCTGGCAAACTCTCATGAGAGTGAGAGAGAGAGCTGGTCATGATGTCATAAGCCTACGCTAATGACCAGACAATAAACAGGAAGTGGGCTGTACAAGGTATTTACTGGCAGGGAAAAAAAAATGTTTTACTATCCAAAGTTAAAACAACAAGGGCAGAAGATTTAATAGATGGAAAGTTGAAAAAATGACTGAAGTTTCACTATAATCGCCTGACATGACCATACTCTGCTTCAGTGTTTCAGTGGAGCTTGTATACCCAAGCCTAAACGTTTGTGTCCATATCCAGGTCTGCAATCCATCCAATTAATGTAAGGTTTCAAAACTGATTGCTTCATATGTTGGTGGTATAATTTTAGTCCAGGATGTGTCTTATCTGAATATTGAAGTTATTCTGGATTTGTGTACATCCAGTGAAATGCCAATCACAGTATTCACATTACATTTGAACACATCTTTTTGACCCCATGAGGTCTGAGCAGAATATGAAAGTAACCAGAAATATTAGACAATCTGGATCTTTGTCTGTAGGTTACAACAAACTTCAAGGTTACATTTTCTAAGTTAGTATCTTCCTATATGAATATGTATATACTCTTTGTGCAAGAGGGGTACTATTTTTATTTTTTTCCAAACATCCATCTTCTGTCTATGGCACATTGCTGTAACAGCTGGGCCTGTTTTTTTGTCAATCACGTATGTTAAACATTAATATTACGCTTAGTTTTGTCTGATCAGTAACATTAATTGCTGTAACTTCCTTCTCTTCTCCAGATGCCCGTGAAGCCGATACATCCAGCACTGCTATCAGTTTAGTGACAGTGAGCGACATCAGTGACACCTCTGATATCTAGTAATGTCTTACTTGTCAGTATGTTATAATAATTCTCAAGTGCCTTGAGAGTTTGCACTGCCTCAAAAATCTTCCAGGTTTACATTTGTATTATTTCTATGTTTGTATGTTATTTTATACATCAAAGATTCTGAGTACCATTGGCCTAAACAGTGGGAGCAGATGGAGTGTTACGCAATGTCTTATGTATTTTCTATGAATTTTTCTATGATGTTTAAAATTATTTTTTTCTACGGTACAATGTTTTCCTACAAGCACTTAATCTCTTATTATCAGCTGCAATTACTTTAATATGTACTTCAGAGAAAGTTATTTAAATTAAACCTGTCACTGGAATACCACAACATGAGCCAGCGCAGAGCAGATATTCTAAAATAGATTCTATTCTGAAATTAGTGTACCTTTACACTGTTGTATAGTTTTTATAATAACTGCAGTTTTCAGGCCTTCAAAGTTAAAAACCACCTAGTATTTTAATTCTACTGTTTATGATTATTGTAGCAAACCTTAACTGCAGTCTCCACCACCGGGTCCACCATGATCATATTCTTTGCAATGTGCTGTATTCATTTTAAGTCATGTCGGTATATTTGTTTTTCGTGTTTTCTTAACGTTGAAAAATTGTCCCTGAGGCCTCGTACACACGGCCGAGGAACTCGACGTGCCAAACACGTCGAGTTCCTCGGCGAGTTCAGCCCGGAAGCCGCCGAGGAGCTCGGCGGGCCGAGAGCTCCCATAGAACAACGAGAAAATAGAGAACATGTTCTCTATTTTCTCGACGAGTTCCTCGGCGGCTCCATCGGGCCGAAAGTGTACACACGACAGAGTTTCTCGGCAGAATCCGGCTCTGACCGAGTTTCTCGCTGAATTCTGCCGAGAAACTCTGTCGTGTGTACGAGGCCTGACTGTCACGTCATTTAGGTTTACTGAAACGTGCATGTTGTACGGCAGATCAGCAAACCAGTGTATGGCTTAAAAACTTAATTAGATTAGTTATGTTTGGTTTGAAAATAAAAAACATCCATACTGTTACAAAATCTGAATCTCTTTGCAAACATGGCCAATAGTAGCAATGCACACTGTGTTTGAAACGGGTAGGTCCAGAAGCACTTAATCTTCACTCACAAAGCTGATTAGGGCCACAGAACACCAAGAATCAACGTAAATCTGTGGCAGGGATTGCAAGTGTGTGCAACCAGCCAGGAAGCCTGTGCAAATCAATGACTGGTGCTGCAGCTGTCTGTGGCTGTTCACATGTAACCAGACATCAAAAGGTTACAAGCGGTTAACGATAGATTATCAGCTCTGGAAGAAAACTGCCTGTGAGCAGGACCACTAATCTGTCCTTAAATCCCCGTTCACACCGGTGCGGCTTTGAAATTGCGCTACTTCAGCTCGATTTAAAAGCTGCACATCAGTGCGATTTGCACTGATGATTTCATTGCAGCTTTCGACTTTATTTAACTGAAGTTTATGCAATAGACGCAATTAAATCAAAAAGTAGCGCAGGAACCTTTTTCATAAGGCGATATGAACGGTTCCATTGCTGGCAATGTAGTGCAACTTGTCATGCAATTTGGCACTGTCAAATCGCATGACAAGCCGCACTGGGGTGAACTGGGGGTGATAGCTGTTCTGTTCAGGGTGCGGTTACATGCAAACAGCCCCAGAGCCTGTTATTGATTTGAACAGGCTTCTTTACTACAGCTGATTGTACACACATGTGATTCCCTCTGCAGATTGATGCTGATTCTTTACTGTGTACAACTGTAATTGGCTGTGTTAATGAGGTCTTCTTAGTGATGTTTTTTTTATTTTATTTATGACAGTGAAAGTTATCATAGCTGCTAGTTGTTGCGTTGCATATGGGCAGTGTTTTACAAGAGTACACTAGCATATGCTTATTGCAATGTAAAATGAACGTGAAAAGTTTTCACAAAACAATATTTAAACATCTAACCATTTTAAATTAATCTCATGAAATTTGACCTGGGCGCATTTATCTGTAGTGTTTACTTATCTCTCTTCAAAGCCCTAAGTCCCATGTCTTTCTGCTGTGCCGTTCCTCTGTTATCAGCATGATAACTTCTGACAAGCTCTCTGACGCAGGAGATGAAAGCAGCTGAAAATTTGTGTCAGGGAGGTTGCTATAAATAGATTAGCAGAGAGCTTATCTATTCACCCCACAGCTCTGCATGTTTCTTCCTCTGCCTATGTGGAGGGGTTGTGTGTTCCTTTCCTCCAATCAGCTGTCATAGTGTATGCCAATACTCCTCTCACACTGCTGAAAGGGGAAGTAATCTCTAACACAATATTCACTTTCTAAAGAATATGGAAAGCTGAAGACAGCAGATATTAATGTAAAACTTATGTATGGAGATTTGTTTAATCTCTGTGTATCATCTGAGGCTATTCACTTCACTGGGTATAGGAGAGGGTTTACATCCACTTTAAGAATGTGACTCATGAATTGTTGCTTCTTGCACTCTATTTTGAATAACCAAACATGTAAGTGTTCTTTTTTCTTTGTCCATAGTAACTTAGCAGGTCATGTAATTGCAGTCACAGTAAGCTTGCTGTATTCTCCTTCATTGCACTTTACTTCTCACCAATCTACTACCCAAGCCTCCAGAATCTCCTGTGTACTGAGCAACATACTGCATGCTCCCACCCCCACTCCTGACAGTTCTTATGCCGCGTACACACAACCATTTTTCGGGTTGTAAAAAATTACTTTTTTTTTTTTTTAAACGATCGTGTGTGGGCTCCAGAGCATTTTTCATGATGTAAAAAATGGACATTAAAAATTTAGAACATGCTCTAATTTTTCACAACGTTTTTAGTGTTGTCATTATTAACGTCGTAAAAAATGGTTGTGTGTGTGGGCTTTAACGACGTGAAAAAAAACGTGCATGCTCAGAAGCAAGTTATGAGACGGGAGCGCTCGTTCTGGTAAAACTAGCGTTCGTAATGGAGATAGCACATTCATCACACTGTAACAGACTGAAAAGCGCGAATCGTCTTTTACTAACACAAAATCAGCAAAAGCAGCCCCAAGGGTGGCGCCATCCAAATGGAACTTCCCCTTTATAGTGCGGTCATACGTGTTGTACGTCACCACGCTTTGCTAGAGCATTTTTTTTTTCACGTTCGTTTGTAGGCAAGGCTGTTTTAACGATCGGGTTGAAAAAATAGGTGTTTTTTCTAGACCATTAAAAATGTCACTTTTTACAACCCAAAAAACTTTGTGTGTACGCGGCATTAGAGTTAGTGACTGGCTATTTGGATATCAAACACTATATGTGAGAAGAAAGGAAGGGGGGTGCTAGGTTTTTGCCATACCTGCAAGCACTAGGCATGTCTCTGGACTGCAGCAGGTGTGCAAAGGGTGCAGGCAATGCAAGTACAGAATGCCTAAAGAGGAATTTCAGCTAACCCTTGTTTTCTTGTGGGCCTGTTGGCAGTTCTGTTGCCCCCTCCCCCCCAGTTTATTGCTTAGGTACATCCCATGGTCTATGAATACAAGTCCTGTGTCTTGCACTGTACGATAAAGATATTAGGAATTTTGATTTGCCTGTACATTCCTTATCTTGGTGTACAGTACAGGATGCTGGTCCCTCCCTTCTGTGTCTTGATGACTCCTTTTTGCTTGCTAAAAACTGGAGTCTCACAGAGTGGGTGAAGTTATTTGAGTATTCTCCAGGGGAGGCCACTTTTTCCCTGTTTCCGGTCACCTGAGGCTAGCCTGCATATAATAACCCTAAATACTTATTTGTAGATACTCTATTTGTAAATATTCAGCTTAATAATAAGAATAAATGTAATAAGAAATGTAATTAATAACAAAAATATCTTTAAATAAAAAATGTTTTGTTCTTAAACATTGCACAAACTCTGTAAACCTTGCTATGTTCATTGTATTTTAAATCTCACATTTCTTTAATCAGTATTGTATGTAGCACACAAAAGACAGTGTTAAATCTGGTTCTAACCCAGATCTGAACTTTTGGTTTTAAAGTATTTTTGAAAACATGAGAACGTGGTATACATTACATTTATATATAATATCAAAAACGACATTAAAGTAAACATGCCTTATATGGTTGTTGATTGATTATTATGTATGGTATTGTTACTCTAAATGTATGTTTGTCAATAAAATCATTCATTAAGGTGATAACGTCATAAATTATTTCCACACGTGTACAACTTCTTTAGACAAATACCTGTGGGTGAAACAGTTAATAAATATTCTTACTATTCTTAACAATGCAAAGGAGTGAAACAGCCAGTATCAAGACCTTTGCCTTAACTATGGATTAGGTAAAACTCAGACCTGCACCCTATGGATATCTTGCTTCACCTTTTTACATACGTAGAATCCCAAATCTGATGTTCTTGGTGCCTACAAATAGGCACAAGTAGTGTTCAGCATTCCAGAGGAGTACAACAGAGAGCACATCATAGGGTGGAGATTTGACGTGCTGCAGACGAGAGTCAGTGTGACAGTGGGAACTCTGAGTGAGTTGAGTTAGGATGATGTGGGTTGGTTGGCAGCTTTGACCAGAGAATTACCAGGAGAACAGCAAGGAAATGGAGCCTGCACCAAGAGGGACCCCCTCCTCTGTATTACTGTGAGAGGTAGGATCTGCTGTATTTATTCAGAAGGTGTGGAAAGGTTGTATGTATGACTGGCTGGCTGCAGTAAGATAGGAGCTAGTGTAAAGATAGGAGCCTTTTTGAGTCATGGAGAAGTATTGGAGTGTCCCCTGTCTGGTGGATAAATAAAAGAGGCTGCTGTATTTCTTTAAGGGGTGTGGAAGGGTTGTATGTATGCCTGGTTGCCTGCAGTAAGATAGGGGTTGGTGCAACGATAAGGGTCTTCTGGAGTCATGGAGGAATAGTGAAGTGTCCCCTGTCTGCTGCTAGATATCTGCTGGGAACTGTGAGAGAGATGGTGTCTGCAGGGAGAAGGTTAGAGGGGGTTTAAGGGTAACAGTTGGGAGGTGGTTGAGAGTTCTGTGAGTTGATTGGTGTGGGGAGCTCCTGTGAGATGGCTGTTTCTAGGATGTGAGGGCAGACATGAAAGGGGCAGTGTCTACCATACTGATTAACAGTGGATTGACATACGCTCTATGCTCTTGGATGGACCCATGTCTTTTTTCAACTTCATTAACTATGATACTAGGATTTGATTGGTGGGGGCGCAGGGATAAGGTGAGTAAAGGGCTTTGTTTTGTGTTAGATTAGTGGCTACCCTAGGTTATGTTTAGGCTCAGGGATTAGAGAGTTTTACATTCATTTCTAGGGGGTTGGTTAAGTTTAAGATTACTGTAAATATAAAGGGCTTACATTGGGGTTACGTGTTAGGATTAGGGTGACCATCATCTCTGTCACTTCCAAACTCATCATAGTTGACCTTGAGCATAGATGTAAATAAATGCTTCCATAGGATAAAATCAGAGAACGTTACCACTTTCAATGCTGATCTTGTCCTTCTTCCTCCTTGCTCCCTCTATTTGATCTCCTGTGCATTACCCTGGCTCTGACACTTCTCGGCCATATCGTCCAGTCTGTACATAATTATTTTGTTGGCTTAGGTAGTTTGCTAGCACTGTCACTCATTAGATTCACTAGGTTTGGTTTGTGGGGTTTTGGTATACTGGATGTGGGTTTATTTTGTTGATTTATTCAGTTTATCTATTAAGTCACATGATTTATCTCATACTTGTGCCTGATGTTCTCTGTGCAAGTCCACACATTTCTGGTCATGCCTGTTTCACAGGATACCAGCTCTTGGTATCCTTAATAGCTTTGCTCACTTAAACTCAGCATTGAAAATGCAATGTGTGCTATGAGTAATAGAAAAATGTGTACCTTCACATCTACTTCCACCTCTCGGACATTTTCCATAAAAACCTTGAATTACCTGTGCTTCTACTAATGTCGTCTTTCTATCACAGTGCCCTTGTGGCCGGCAATATGTTGGAAGGACTACAAAGACTTTGAGTGTTCGGTTGAATGAATATACAGTATCTCACAAAAGTGAGTACACTCCTTCCATTTTTGAAAATATTTTATTATATCTTTTCATGTGACAACACTGAAAAAATTACACTTTGCTACAATGTAAAGTAGTAAGTGTGCAGCTTGTATAACGGTGCAAATTTGCTGTCCCCTAAAAGTAACTCAACACACAGCCATTAATGTCTAAACCTCTGGCAACAAAAGCGAGTACACCCCTAAGTAAAAATGTCCAAATTGGGCCCAAAGTGTCAATATTTTGTGTGGCCACCATTATTTTCCAGCACTGCCTTAACCTCATTGGGCATGGAGTTCACCAGAGCATCACAGGTTGCCATTGGAGTGCTCGTCCACTCCTCCATGACAACATCACGGAACTGGTGGATATTAGAGACCTTGCGTTTGAGGATGCCCCAAAGATGCTCAATAGGGTTTAGGTCTGGAGACATGCTTGGCCAATCCATCACCTTTACCCTAAGCTTCTTTAGCAAGGCAGTGGTCGACTTGGAGGTGTGTTTTGGGTCGTTATGTTGGAATACTGCCCTGTAGCCCAGTTTCCGAAGGGATGGGATCATGCTCTGCTTCAGTATGTCACAGTACATGTTGGCATTTATGGTTCCCTCAATGAGCTGTAGTTGCCCAGTTCCGGCAGCACTCGTGCAGCCCTAGACCATGACACCCCCACCACCATGCACTGACAGCCTGACTCCCCACCACTTCAACCTCTGAAGCAATGCTGGCAGCACTCATACGTCTATTTCCCAAAGACAACCTTTAGATATGACACTGAGCATGTGCACTCAACTTCTTTGGTCGACCATGGCGGGACCTGTTCTGAGTGGAACCTGTCCTGTTAAACCACTGTATGGTCTTGGCCACTGTGCTGCAGCTTAGTTTCAGAGTCTTGGAAATCTTCTTATAGCCTAGGCCATGTAGAGAAACAATTATTTTTTTCAGATCTTTAGAGAATTCTTTGCCATGAGGTGCCATGTTGAACTTTCAGTGACCAGTATGAGAGAGTGAGAGCAATAACACCACATTTAGCACAACTACTCCCCATTCACACCTGAGACCTTGTAACACTAACGAGTCACATTACACCGGGGAGGCTAATTGGGCAAAATTTTGACTTTTTCACCTAGGTGTGTACTCACTTATGTTGCCAGCAGTTTAGAGGGGACTGTTATACAAGCTGTACACTCACTTCTTTACATTGTAGCAAAGTGTAATTTCTTCAGTGTGGTCACATGAAAAGATGTAATAAAATATTTATCAAAATGTGAGGGGTGTACTCACTTCTGTGAGATACTGAACAGGGTAATATAAGGAAGGGTTATAAGGGACATAGTGCTCAATTTACGAAAGGAGATCACATGCGATGTTTGAGTCACACAACATTTTTTATTGCATGCAATACCAAAATGTAGATTCCCTTTATGCAATATTTACCTCAAAAAGCAAAGGTGCTTGGTAAATACCACATAAAACAGCAATTAATAGGTAATTCACAAAAGTAAATGAATAAATGCATGGTGTAAATAAGTAGTGGTCCAGGCGTGCGATATTTAAGGAATATATGAAATGGAGGAGCTGCCACCCGCAGGTGTCCTTCGCAAACAGTTAATAGTTGGGCGTTAAGTAGCTGGCACCAGCCACGTCCTTAACAACCAGTGCTGTCAGCAGGGGCATGGGTTCTTCCACCCCCCTCCAATCCATGCCATGTGTTATTTACCGCATAAAGCAAAAACGACACACATAAAACAGAAGTGAAAGCCAATTCAAGTCAAGAAAAAAAATGCATGTGGTAAATAAGTAGTGGTCCCGGGAGGCCATATTTAAGGAACCAGCAGCCACAGTATTCTTAACGACCAGTAAATTTAATGGTTGTTAAGGAACGGGCGGATGCCACTTCCTTAACCACTTTAATACAGGGCACTTTCACCCCCTTCCTGCCCAGGCCGATTTTGAGCCTTTAGTGCTTTTGCACTTTGAAAGACAATTGTGCGGTCATGCAACACTGTACCCAAACAACATTTACATAATTTTTTTGACACAGATAGAGCTTTATAGTATTTAATCACCACTGGGTTTTTCATTTTTTGCTTTTGAAAAAAATACGTTTTTCTTAGTTTCTGTTATAAAAGGTTGTACATACGTATTTTTTCTTCTTCACTAATGAGGCTGCACTGATGGGCATTGATAGACTGCACTGATGAGGAGGCACTAATATGCAGCACTAATGTGCACCGATAAGCAGCACTGATTGGCATCACTGATGGGACATCTGATAATCAGGGCAGATGTCCCCACTGAAGAAAGACCCTTATCTGCTTTCCTATCCTCACGTGCTGTCAGCGTGAGGAGAGGGATGCCGATAACCTGCATTTCCTATTTACACTGTGATCAGCTGTGATTGGACATGATTCTTTTCTTATATACAATATGATTTCCGTATATGATTTGTGTATATATCACCTAATTGTGTTTGTTTGTAATCGTCTGTTTATGATTATAGATTAAAGGGTCACTAAAGGAATTTTTTTTTTTAGCTAAATAACTTCCTTTACCTTACTGCAGTACTGGTTTCATGTCCTCATTGTTCGTTTTTGCTTTGAAGTAGCTGTAATTCTGCTGTGATCTCCACACTTCCTGGTTGCCTGTTTCCTTATAACCATCGTACTGGGAGATTTCTCACGGTGGTCTAAGCTGTCATTACTGTGTGTCTAAAACTCCTCAGAACCAATCAGATTCATTTTAAAAACAAAACACTGCCCTGGATTTGTTGTTTTTGTTCTGTGAGTCTTCCCGACTCACCTCTCACCCGGAACTTCATGTATGTACCTAAACCGAACGTGAAACTAGAGGCACATTATATGATAGATTAAATTCAATTTTTTATCATTTTTAAAAGGAATCAGTTAACTTTTATGTCTCTATACCCTGTAAACAGTCATTTCAGCAAAAAAAAAAATTTCCTTTAGTGACCCTTTAACATTGCAAAATCTGGAATTCAATAACCTACCGACCCTGAAGAAGACTTCAATTATGTCTGTAGAAACGCGGTGGATTTCCTCTGTCCCACTTTGGACAGTTGATCTCTAGGTTATTCTAATGATTTGATGCTGTTTTATATACTATGGGGTTGATTTACGAAAGGCAAATCCACTCTGCACTGCAAGTGCACTTGGAAGTACAGTCGCTGTAGACCTGAGGGGAAGATCTGAAATGAGGGGAAGCTCTGCTGATTTTATCATCCAATCATGTGCAAACTAAAATGCTGTTTTTTATTTTCCTTGCACGTCCCCCTCGGATCTACAGCGACTGCACTTCCAAGTGCACTTGTAGTGCAAAGTGGATTTGCCTTTAGTAAACAACCCCCCATGTGTTTGTTACATGTGATTCATCTTTTTACATATATTGTCTGTATGTTTTATTAATACATTGTGTATTTTTATAATTTCATCACTGTTTTCAGCCTGTTAAAATCCCACTTTTTGAGGAAATGTTCTGTTCATTCTAAGTATTGGGCATGTGGACCTAAACAGTGTATACAGCTAGTTGGCAAAATTCTCTTCACATGGCAAAGAGCCTACGTAAAGACTCACCGCACCACAGATTGCTGCGCTGCACCGCAAAATCACCTTGTCTCTATGTTGATGAGAACAAGAGCCTCTTCTGCACAGCCCTGGTTGGTGGTTGTGGGGGTCTGCAGGGCGGGGGGGGGGGGGCATATCGGAATATGGAAGCCCCCTCAAACGGCGGGCAGTTTTTGATAAGTCCTTTATTTAAAAAATAAAACAAAAATGTCCCCCCAATGTAGATTCATTGTCAATCAAGATGCCCATGGCCAGCGCTGACCTAAAATAGAAACTATCCACTCCCAATGAAGGCTCTGTCTGCCCACTCTGACAGTTTCCACCAACTGACATTTGTGAACTAACTAAGGGGCAGTGCCACTCGGTGACTTCATCATACACCATCAATACCAGACCTGAAGGGCCTGGTATGGATGGGGGGGGGGACACCATATTTTTTATTAATTTCTTAATTTCCAGCTTTTCGTTTCATATTCATCTGTCAGCGGGGAACCCCTGACAACTGATGACTCATCGGTTGTTAAGGATGCTCCTTGACAACCAGCTATTTAACCACTTGCCTACTGGGCACTTAAACCCCCCCTCCTGCCCAGACCAATATTCAGCTTACAGCGCTGACGCACTTTAAATGACAATTACATAAAACACTGTACCCAAATAAAATTGTTATAATTTTTTTCCCACAAATAGAGCTTTCTTTTGGTGTTATTTGATTACCTCAGCATTTTTTTCTTTTTTGTTTAAAAAAAAAATACAGATTTTTAAAAAAAGAAAATATATTTTTTATATTTTGTTATAAAATTTTGCAAACGGGTAATTTTGCTCCTTCATTGATGTACACTGATGGGCTGCACTGATGGGCACCAATAAGGCGGCACTGGTGGGCACTGATAGGTGGCACTGGTGGGCACTGAAGGGTGGCACTGAAGGGCATTGATAGGTGGCACTGGTGGGCACTGAGAAGTGGCACTAAAGGGTGGCATTGATAGGTGGCACTGATAGCTGACAGTGATGGGCACTGATGGGTGGCAGTGATGAGCACTGATGGGTGGCAGTAATGGGCACTGATAGGCAGCACTGCTAGGTGGCACTGATGAGGCATTGATAGGTGGCACTGGTGGGCATTGATAGGTGGCACTTGTGGGCATTGATAGGTGGCACTCATGGGCATTGATAGGTTGCACTGGTGGGCGCTGTGGGCACTTTCAGGTGGCATTAGCAGGGGGGACTGGCAGGTGGTAATTGTGGGCACAGATGAGGCAGATGTGCCTCCTTCCTCTTCGGGACCGATGTCCCTTTCACATAAGCTAGTGATCGGCTTTTTTTTTCAGCTGTCAGTGTGAGGAGAAAAAAAAACGATTACCGGCTTTTGTTTACATAAAGTGATCAGCTGTCATTGGCTGACAGCTGATCACATGGTAATGTTACCAATTCCCGCCCGGCCTATAGCATAAGCACTGCCGGGCGGTAGTTCAGTTATCCTGACTGGACATCATATGACAGGATAACACCCGGCGCGCGCCAATGGGGGCGCGCATCGCGGCGATCATTGGTGGTGCAGTGTGTCAGTTTGTGTCACACCGCTACACTGATCTCGGTAAAGAGCCTCCAACAAAGGCTCTTTACCACATGATCAGCCTTGTCCAATCGCTGCTGATCACAATGTAAACAGGAAAAGCCGTTGATCAGCTTTTCCTCACTAGCGTCTGACAGACGCAAGTTGAGGAGGGTCGATCGGCTGCTCTCCTGACAGGGGGGGTCTGTGCTGATAGTTTATCAGTGCAGCCCCCCTCAGATCCCGCCAAGGACCACCCGTATGCTCCCCAGGACCACCAGGGATGGGCATCCACACTGGACCACCAGGTATGCCCCCTAGACCACCAGAGAAATGCCAATCTGTGCCAAGGCAGCTGCCAATCAATGCCCAGGCACCTGCAATCAGTGCCCACCCAAAATTCCTACCAGTGCCACCAGGGATGCATATCAGTGCCAGGTATCAGTGCCCAGCAGTGCTGCCTATCAGTGCCCAGCAGTGCCGCCTATCAGTGCCACCCATAAGTATCCATCATTGCAGCCTTTCAGTGCCCATCAGTGTTGCCTATCAGTGCCCACCAGTGCCACCTATCAATGCCCATCAGTGCTGCATATCAGTGCCACCCATCAGTGCCACCTACCAGTGCTGCATATCAGTGGCCGTCAGTGCCACCTCATTGGCACCGCCTTATCAGTGCCACCTTATCAGTGCCCATCAGTGAAGGAGAAAACGTACATGTTTACAAAATTTTATAACAGAAAAAAAAGAAAAACTTAATTTTTTTTCCAAATTTTCAGTCTTTTTATATTTGTATAGCAAAAAAATAAAAATTCGGTTTGAAGCATGGCCGCGCAATTGTCATTTAAACAGCGACAGCGCAGAAAGCTGAAAATTGGCTTGGGCAGGAAGGGGGTGTAAGTGCATGGTATTAAAGTGGTTAAGGACACCGCAGACTTTCACTACTAATAACCACATGACTTCATAAAATAACTCAAACTCGGATGCGGTAAGATATTGCTTTGTGAATGGAGCCCAGTGTGACCTACCTTAGTATATACTCAAGAGTCAACCCCTGCAGGTGAGTGTAAACCTGGTGGGAGTGCAAAAGGTGGACTGCTGTGTTTAGCCCCTGCTAAACTTTTCCTAAACGAGCTGTCATAAGAGTATTCTGTGCACATATACAATTTGAAGATTCTCTTGGAGCACTTTGAATAGACTTTCTTATGTACCGTAATGTTTGTATTTTAAGTGCACTTTGTTTGAATATTGCACTTTATTTATTGAAGCACTATTTGTATGTGATTTAGAAAGTCACTATTTCATTCCTTTTGCAGTGGATGTACAGTTTATGTATTTGCTTTTGTTATTTGCATTATATATTTGTGTTTATAGAGTAGGCACAGCTATATATATATATATAAACCAATCTTTATTGTGTGGTGTATGGGATCATAGACCATTGAGAGCAGCAGTGACTCAAATATTATCATTCACCTTGCGCAAGCTGTTTTTTTTTACATAGCACTTTGTTTAATTTGAGGTGATATCCCGATTAGCACAGTTCTTTTGCAGTTGAATGTGTACTATTATGCCGCGTACACACAATCATTTTTCGGCTTGTAAAAAAACTAAGTTTTTCAGCCTCTAGAAAAAACAAAGTTTTTTCAACTTCATCATTAAAACGACGTTTCCCACACACACGATAGTGAAAAAGAAAAGCTCTAGCAAAGCACGGTGACGTACAACGGCATTATAAAAGGGAAGTTCCATGCGGATGACGCCACCCTTGGGGCTGCTTTAGCTGATTTCGTGTTATTAAAAGATGATTTGCGCTTTTCTGTCTGTTACAGATCAATGTGCTTACTCCATTACGAACAGTAGTTTTACCAGAACGAGCGCTCCCGTTTCATAACTTGCTTCTGAGCATGCGCAGGTTTTTAAAGTCGTTAAAGCCCCCACGCGATAATTTTTTACAACCCGAAAAACTACATTGTTTAAAACGTCGTTAAAAAATGCAGCATGTTCGAATTTTTGTTTTTGTCGTTTTTCAGAACCCCTAAAAATGCTGTGAAGTCCACACACGATCATTTTAAATGACATTTTTAAAAAACTGCGTTTTTTACAAGCCGAAAAAATGATCGTGTGTACGTGACATTACTCCCTTTCCTAAGTCACACATAAATCAAAATGCCTCTTTAGAGAAAAAAATAAATAGTAAATTACTCATATGACAGAGTTGATTTTAAAAGGAAATCCTTGATGATAAACCGTGAACATTTTCTACTTCAATAACTAGTCTCGAAAGAGAACAAGAATCTTTATTTGTCACATATTTTCCTTGTGTGGCGACATCTGTTTAATCTTGAAGTTTCCTGGATTTTAATTTGGAGTTTCCTGGACTGATTTGTTAAACTAAATCAGAATTACCTCTGATGTTATCTTCAGCTGAGGAACTAGCGTTGTAATATTATATAATTCATATTGTTACATTGGTATTGATATGCAAGCAACTAATAAGACTCTATTCACACCTGAGCGACAGCCGCGTTCGGCGGTAGCGGCGTATTTTGCCGCGAGTGTGAAACTTTCAATTTTTTTTTTTTTTCAAAGTCTTCCCATTGCTGTCAATGGGCAAACGCCAATGTCGCCTGAAAAAAAGGGTCCGGGACTTTTTTTCAGGCGACAGGCGTTCGGCGTCTATGAGATGTGAACCATCTCCATAGACAGCAATGGGAATTCTCCCCTCTAGCGCCAGAAGCATCCGGCGTCGGGCGTTTTGTCGCTCAGGTGTGAATGCAGCCTAATATGTTCAATAGACCCAATGACAGGTCAGCATTAGATCATCCACTGCACCCCTTACTTATACAGTTCTCTTGCTGAATTTAGCCACATATCTCTAGATAAGTCTAAAGAGGGAGAAAGAAAAAATAAATAAAAGTAAAAGTTATTACAATGGTGAATTTGGAGATTTGGTGCCTCCCAGTGCCCTGATGATAAATACAGCCTTGCCTAAAAGTCCACTTCTATTTCTGTGTTTCTCCTGTTTCTATTTGTATTCCTAATTCCAGCTGCAAGCATGACTGTTCGTTGACTGGCTTCTGTTAGACAGACAGCAGTACAAGCAGACCGAAATTCACACAGTTCCTGCTGCACTGGCCGATTTTCAGTATGTGTAATCCCAAGTTTACCCTACCCTCTCCCCAGACTGACAATGTTGTTGTCCAAAGGTGTCTGCTTTACTACTTTATCCAACATGCAGAAACCCTACACGGGATGTACTAAAACGCGTGTTTACTTGCAAGGGGAAGCTCAGATGTTCCATGCATCCCTGTGCAGGCAGTCCCATAAATGTCAGTAATAGCAGTACAGATACAGCCGCTGTTTCCAATTTGACATCTGTGTAGGTGCAGGTGCATGTACCCATACATACACTGTGTGATGTCTGGGACACAAACCCACACGGATGTCAAATTTGAAGCAGCGGCTGTGCCTATGCAGCCACTGCATCCCAATTGACGTAATAAGGACTTCCTGTGCATCCCTATGTGAGTATATGTGACCCTCCATAGGCATATCCTTTAGTACACCCCATGTGAACAAGGCCTAAGACAGGAAGTGTGTTACTGACAGGATCACAGGGTGAAACAAGGAGAAAAAGCCTAAAAAAAAAGAAATCGAATGTAGCCACCATATCCAAGGATTAGTAAGCTGCAATATATAACATTTTTGTTTTTGGGTTTAATACCACTTTAATTACAAGTGATTTTGATTAGGCACTACTGTGTAAAACACATCAAGGTGCTCCAACACTACAGCTGATATATGTTATTAATGCTAAAAATCATTCTCCAGCGATTGTAGAATTATCCATTATTGTGCTGGGCTTTTATTTCATGCAAATTTTGAATTTCCAGCTGGGTAAAGTTGTAGTCTTGCAGTGCACCATACCGTGGGTGCCAGGCAGATTACCTAGTGGCAACAGTGTATGTCATGTTATACATTAGTATGCTGAGACATCGCCTTTTCTTAAAAGAAAAGCACAACAGCATAGGCAAATGAAAATTGTTCTTCATCTGTCATGAGTTTGACTACGTCTTTTAAGACAACTTTCCAAAGATTCTCTTTTTAGCAAATTGAGTGGTGCTGGATCTGTGATATTGTTTTTTTTAACCTTGATTAAAGGCTTGAAGTACAACTGAGCCCAGAAAAAAAATATTATTACAATCGGGTATAAAAGAGTATTTTTTATTTGGCTATAGACTTTATATAAAGAACAATTGAGGGGGGGCGTGGCTACCGGGCTTTCTGCATGGACGTGTAGGCAGAGAGCTCCGCGCCAATCGTAGGGAAATCAACTTACCGAGGCTCCATCCCCTCCAGATCGCTCCACCAGATCGCCCAGCATCCCGGGATGGCTCGCAAGAGGAAAACAGCTCCGCAGGTACAGAAGCTGTCCCACTTCTTCTCCCCGGCGTCCCGCGGCCTAGTCCAAGATGGCGCCGGCGGCGCCTCGCCGTCCTCCTCCAGCGGCTCCGGTTCGGCCCCAACGAGTCCTAACCCACTTCCAGGTGAGGCACATAGGTCCCCCGAGATCTCCTCACCCCTGGTGCGCAGCCCAGCGAAATCCAAGCCGCGGCTTTCCCCTGAAAGCTCCGGTGGGAGGGCGGACATACTGCAGGACTCATTGAATGACACCAGGGAGCTGGCGGCACCCATTAACTCTTTCCCCACTGCTGACAAGCCGCTCTCAGACACCATGTTGAAAGACATGCTGGTGTCCCTCCGCAGCTCCCTCCATGCGGACATGATGGAGTGCATGAGGGGTTTTAAAGCTGATGTGCAGGAGTTGGGGGGCAGAGTGGATCATGTGGAACAGAAGATGGGGGAATTTGCCTCATCTTTCAACTCACTGGTGGATGCCCATAACGACCAGGAGGATGAACTGGCTTGGCTCAAAACAAAGGTCTCGGACCTGGAGGACAGATCCAGGAGGAACAATGTTAAGATCCGTGGTGTCCCTGAATCTGTCCTCCCCCACCAACTGCAACAGTATGCACAGGACCTTATGAGGTTGCTGGTCCCCGACCTGTCAGACGCTGATCTGGCTATTGACAGAATACACCGCTTGCCTAAGCCGTCCTACCTCCCCGAGAACATACCCAGAGACGTCTTAATGCGGGTACATTTTTTCCAAATAAAGGAGCGCTTCATGATGTCCTTCAGGAAGAACAAAAACCCGCTTCCCCAATATGATTCTGTTCAATTGTTCGCCGACCTCTCACAATACACAATGCAAAGACGCAGGGCTCTTCTTCCGGTCACCAAAGCTCTACGCAACCATGACATCGTCTACAGATGGGGCTATCCAGCCAAACTCACCGTCACGAGAGACAACCACTCATCTGTGGTCAACAACCTCACAGAGGGCTTGGCCCTCCTACGCTCTTGGGATATCGTGCCGGCGCAGGTTGATGGAGACCAGCCCTCTGCCTCAAAGGTTTCTACCCAGGACTCATGGCACAAGGTGACCCACAAGAAGAAGAACAAGAAACGTCTCTCTTAAGTGCCTCGGTTACTTCAACAGTTTGATACTACATGCTTCCCTACTAACTTTGTTATTTTCCCCCCCGTGTTAAATGAGCAGACCCCCTGCTCTCAGATTCTCAAAAGAATCTCCCTTTTTACCGTTTGACTTGGTTCTGATCGAACTTCTTTGCTGTTTAAAGACCACTAACCCATGTGGCATTGTTTTGTTTTTCTTTTCTCTTTTCTTTTTTGTTCTTCCCCACCCCCTACCTAGAGATGGACTTCACCCCATGGACCAGGACTTGTCGAGATCCTCGCCTCCGAAAACAACACCTTGGCTTTCATCCCTGCTACACCAGCTTCTTCAACCAGAGGTACTGTTACATCTTCACCCCACGTTGCTATGGTTCTTAACGTAATATCCTTTAATGTGCATGGGCTGAACCACCCTGCTAAAAGAACTGCTCTGTGGAAAGAGGCTCAGAAATTACAGGCGGACATCTTGTGCATACAGGAATCCCACTTTTTATCCTCCAACCCCCCTTGCCTCAAACACAAAAACTTTCCCCATGTGTTTTGCGCCTCAGCCCCCAATAAGAAGCATAGAGGAGTCGTCACGGCCATAAGGGACTCTGTTTTGTTTAAACTAGAAGAGGTGGTCTCCGACCCAGCGGGCCGGTTTGTGATTCTTGTGGGGGAGTTTAACAACCACATGTACACTATTGCTAACCTTTACGCCCCCAATGCCAATCAGGTCAGGTTTGTCAACAAGGTCTTTAAGAAAATAAGTGATGTTAAAAAAGGTAATGTTATTGTATGTGGTGACTATAATATGACGGTTGACTACAGTGTTGACACCACATCTAAATCCAAACGCCCTCTTCCCTCCCTACACCCTGCTCTTCTCAGAGAAGACTACTACGATGTTTGGAGGTGTCAGCACTCTAGTGAACGGGACTATTCCTTCCACTCGACCAGACACAATACCTACTCCCGTATTGACATGGTCCTCGTCGACAAAACTCTTCTCAGGGCGGTCACCTCCTCCGCCATCCACGACATCTCGTGGTCTGACCACGCACCTGTCTCCATTTCGCTGGCGGAGGGGATGACCCCTAGTCCTGCTTACATCTGGAGAGCAAACGCAGGGGTATTCCAAACTCAGGCCCAGGTGAATGCTATCACCAAGCAACTGAAAGAATTCTTTGAGGTGAATGAGGGGTCAGTATCTGACCCGTCAGTCTTGTGGTGCGCCCACAAGGCCTTCATCAGAGGGATTCTCCTCCAAATTAGCGCTAGACTAAAACGCCAGAGAAATCTGAAGATAGACCTTCTTTTGAAGGAAATCAGATCTTTGGAGGTGCAAAATAGGGCCTCGCCAACTCTAGCCCTGTCAAACAAACTGGTCGGCCTTAGGTGCGACCTTCGGCGATCACTCCTAGAATCTCATAACAAATTTGTTAACGCCCTGAAACTAACGTGCTACTCCTCTGGGAATAAGGCTGGCAAATTTCTGGCACGTCGCCTGAAGGACCAGAGAACTCGTACGAAAATTCCTTACATCCGCAGCCCACTTAACAATAGCAAACTGTATGACCCGAGAGACATTGCCAACTCTTTCGCAGACTACTACTCCGCCCTGTATAACATTAAAGAGGATAGCTCCACCCCACAACCCTCAGATCAAGACATACAGAACTTTCTAGCTGACATATCCCTCCCCGCCCTGTCACCTACACAACTCAATGCACTTAATGCTCCCATCACATCTGCAGAGATCCAGAAAATCATATCCAAGATGCCCCTAGGTAAATCCCCTGGCCCTGATGGCCTATCTAATGACTACTATAGAACGTTTGGTGAGATCCTGGCACCCTCACTGTGTTCAGTCTTTTCACAAGCCATGGTTTCTGCTAGTCTCCCTCCTGAGATGCTTTCCGCTTATATTGTCACAATCCCCAAACCTGGTAAGCCTCCCGATGTTCCCTCAAACTTCCGCCCCATTTCATTATTGAACACAGACGTTAAGCTATATGCCAAAATTCTAGCCCAGAGACTTCTGACTGTCATCCCTTCCCTAGTTAATCCTGACCAGTCTGGCTTTACTGCGGGAAGACAGGCTTCAGATGCCACCCGCAGGATCATAGGGGTTGTACAGTGTGCTTGGACCTCTCGGACGCCTTCTCTGCTCCTCTCTCTGGACGCGGAGAAGGCGTTCGACAGGGTCCATTGGAACTATATGTCCCATACCCTAACTAAATTCGGGTTCCAAGGCCCCATTATGTCTGCTATTCTGGCCCTCTACTCACACCCTTCAGCCCAGGTTTTCACATCCAATTGCCTCTCAAGACCCTTCCACATATCCAACGGGACGCGACAGGGATGCCCTCTTTCTCCCTCCATTTTTAACCTCCTAATCGAACCTTTAGCAGAAAAAATTAGGGCCCATCCCCATATCACTGGGTTCTCTATCCAAGGTATGTCCCATAAAATTAATTTGTTTGCTGATGATATCATCCTGTCCATAACATCTCCGTCATCATCACTCCCCCATGTTCAGGAGGTTTTGCACTCCTTCAGCAATATTTCTTACTATAAGGTGAACGCCTCCAAATCAACTATCTTACCTATGCACCTACCAACCCCCACCCAAGCGTATCTGGAAAAAACCTTCCCCTACTCGTGGGCCAAGAAGAGCATATCATACCTAGGTCTTCAGATCACAGCAGACCCCTACGGACTGGCAGATGCTAACTACCCAGCGCTAATAGCGAAACTCAATAGGGAGTCGATGCGCCTTTCCAAAATAGAACTCTCCTGGGTTGGGCGTCTTGCCTCCTTTAAGATGTTGCTACTTCCCCAGATCCTGTACATTTTTCGCACACTCCCTATTCCCTTAAAAGCCCACCATCTCCGTTCATTAAACTCTATCCTTAGGTCCCATGTCTGGGGTTCACATAAGCCCAGATGCTCTAAGACACTCTTAACCAGACACAGGTCAGTCGGGGGTATGGGCCTAACGGACATAAGAGACTACTACCGTGCCTCCCTTCTAAACCAGCTCAAGGTGTGGTTCACAAACCCCCAGGCGACCCCCTGGTGCAGTATTGAGAGATCCTTGAGTCCCACCAAGGACTTGGTCTCCTTGCTGTATCTGGACAGGTGGAAACCTTTTCCTCTACATAGGTTGCCCTTGTCTCTTCGGGCCTCACTGGAGGCCTGGAGGGACCTTGGGAACAGGACCGATCCCCGCGACGCGCTGGTGGAGGTTCCGGTCCCTATTGACGTCTTAGAAAGCGCAATCCCCAATGTTAGTCTTAGAGGGTGGAAAGACAAGGGTATCACGCAGATTTCTCACCTCTTCAGTGCTAACCGCATTTCCATATAAAGAACAATTCTTTTATATCTGATCACCATATTGATCTGTTCTTTCGGCACTCTGTTTTAGTGCTGCTTCTAATACAGATATTTTTTGGGGAATCTGATCACCTTTCCACATACTCTTGTAACAAAGAAAGGCAGTCCCCAATTAAGTGAATGGTAGACTGATAAACTTTTCTTTTAGAGGAATATATAATAACAAACATTGTATACATTATGGGCCAGATTCAGAGAAGAAGTACGCCGGAGTATCTGCTTATACTCCGGCGTACTTTCAAATTTGCTGCGGCGTATCTTTATTTTGAATCCTCAAACCAAGATACGGCGGCTTCTGGCTTCGATCCGACAGGCGTACGGCATCGTACGCCTTCGGATCGTAGGTGTAATACTTTGGCGCCCGCTGGGTGAAATTCGCGTTGTTTTCCGCGTCGGGTATGCTAATTAGCTTTTTTCGGCGATTCACGAAGGTACGCGCGGCCGTCGCATTCTCTTACGTCGTCGCTAGTCGGCTTTTCCCGGGGTATAGTTAAAGCTGCTATTCTAAGGCGTATAGATAGACGTGCCATGTTAAAGTATGGCCGTCATTCCCGCGTCGAAATTCAAATTTTTTTGGCGCAAGTCCGTGAATAGGAAAGGACGTAACTCACGTCGACGTTCAACAAATTACGTTGGTGCGACGTCATTTCGCGCAAAGCACGGCGGGAAATTTCACAACGGAGCATGCACAGTACGTTCGGCGCTGGAACGCGCCTAATTTAAATGATACACGCCCCATTTGAATTAGGCGGGCTTGCGCCGGACGGATTTACGCTACGCCGCTGCAAGTTTACAGGCAAGTGCTTTGTGAATCAAGCACTTGCCCATAAAACTTGCGGCGGTGTAACGTAAATGCAATACGTTACGCCGCCGGAATTCTACGTGAATCTGGCCCTATGAGTTTTATTACTACTCCATCTGATAACCCACTGGCATATAAGTTATTTATGTCAATACAATCTTATTTTCACACATTAATTTTTTTATATATATATATACACACACACACACACACACATAACCATCCAGAAGGCAGACAATGCTAAAAATTTACTGGAGTGAGGCATTATCAGCAAAGAAATAGATGTGCTGGTACTGACATAAAACAATAATACCATTGTTTTCTAGAAGTTTGTACTGCTGGAAGTAGCCGCTTTTACATTTATACATAAGAATTTTTGTTATAGGTTTGTGACAGTTCATCACGATGCATGAGTTTTGATGGTGCTTTTATTTTTGTCAGTGAGTGGATGGAATTGGCTGAAGCTGTGGCATATCGATAACCTGACCTAGAAGAAAAAATATTTAAAGTCCGTCATTCTTTTGTATTCAACCAGAACAGGTATATTTGCAAGAGACTGATTGTTATATATTTTAAATTAGATATGTTGTTTCTAGGTCAAAATAGAAAAAAAAGAATAATATATAGATATATACAGTATATAGATATACACACACTTGGGTAAAGTACTTAAATATATCACATCTGTCTTAGTATTTGTTTCCACAAATGCTTTTTCTTGTTCAAAATTTGTAATAACTTAAATAAGTGAAGCCATGTACAAGCCATGCTGTATGTAAGAGAAAGTAGAAAAGAAAAGGAGGATGTTGGGAGATCCACTGGACAACTACCTGGGATATACCCAGGCACACTTGTGATAGCACCGTAGTTTCTATTTTATTATGGATCATAAATTGGGTTATTCTATGCTTTCTCTCAACAAGGCTTAGATTCGGTTATTTCCAGGCCATAGAGATAGTTTGTTTTGACACAGTGATAACATATACGAGAAGTTTGAATTGTGCAGAGGTCAAATAAGGTGGGTGTTTATTTTATAAGCCTGTGGCAAGATCAGGTATCAGTTTAGATACCATCCGGATCGCCTCAGTCCAGTATGCATCACAGCCCTGGTGTCACGGTTATTACCGTGCCAAGCAGATAGCGAGGTGTGGTCGTGCCCCAAGTGGCTCTGGATGGTATTGAACCTGGGACCTCTCTGTTGCTGCTTCGGTTCTTTACCTCTGAGCCACTCCTCAGTTTGGTATTCTGCTTGCTTTCCAGCTAAGGTGGTTCTGAATGATGTGCTGATCTCCTTGCAATCTGTACCTGTCTCTCCTGGTCCAGCTGAGGCAGGTTACCCAATTAACTAGGGTATAAAACACTGCCTCACTCTGAGGGAGTTGTCAGTTCATTGTGATTGTCCTGTCATTGCCAAAGGTTCCTGTATTCCTGTGCTTTGTTTCAGCTACAAGACTGACTCCGGCTTCTGACCCTGGCTATGTTCATCGTGTACTCTGAATTCTGGAATCCCTGACCACGGCTTAACTTTGACCATCCTTTGGCAAATCCCTGTCAAGCCCCCGTGCACAGACTCACAGCCCAGGTAGCTTCTTACTTCGTTACTGTGGGCTGTGTGTATTTGTAAGGGTGAGCATACAACTCAACAATATGGACTCCTGCCAAGGTAAGCCCTTACACCTGGAAACACTGTGAGGGGTAAGACAGGAGTATTTTAGCAATTCTCACAGGAACTGGGTATCACCCAGTGAGGACTTTGTAATTTACCTCCAAAGCTAATATGTTTATAGTGGAGAACTTAGTCGATTGCCATATTTTGGCCCAGTTCTTCTGGGTCCCATGGGATGCCCAGGTCACTGGCCCAATAGCCAGCATAAGAGGGTAGAATTAGAAGTTGAAGTTAAATACAGTTGTGCTCATGAGATTACATACTCTGGCTGAATTTATGGTTTCTTTGCCATTTTTCAGAGAATATGAATGATAACACAAACTTTTCTTTTACTCATGGTTAGTGTTTGGCTGAAACCATTTATTATCAATCAACTGTGTTTACTCTTTTTAAATAATAACAACAGAATCTACCCAAATTACCCTGATCAAAAATGTACATACCCTGGTGATTTTGGACTGATAACATGCAAACAAGTTAACACAAAGGGGTTTGAATGGCTATTAAAGGTAACCGTCCTCACCTGTAATCTGTTTATTTGTAATTTGTGTGTGTGTGTGTGTGTGTGTGTGTGTGTGTGTGTGTGTGTATAAAAGGTCAATGAGTTACTGGACTCCTGATAGACCCTTGCATCTTTCATCCAGTGCTGCACTGACTTTTCTGGATTCTGAGTCATGGGGAAAGCAAAATTAATTTCAAAGGATATGTGGGAAAAGGTAGTTGAACTGTATAAAACAGAAAAGGGGTATAAAAAGATATCAAAGGAATTGAGAATGCCAATCAGCAGTGTTCAAACTCTAATCAAGAAGTGGAAAATGGGGGGGTTCTGTTGAAACCAAACCACGGTCAGGTAGACCAACTAAGATTTCAGCCACAACTGCCAGGAAAATTGTTTGGGATGCAAAGAAAACCTCACAAATAACTTCAGGTGAAACAGCACAGAGACAAGCCTCAAACCTTCTGGCACAAAGTAATTTGGAGTGATGAGACCAAAATTAAGCTTTTTGGCCACAACCATAAACGCTTCATTTGGAGAGGAGTCAAAAAGACCTATGATGAAAGGTACACCATTCCTACTGTGAAACGCGGAGGTGGATCATTAATGTTTTGGGGATGTGTGAGCTACAAAGGCACAGGAAGTTTGGTCAAAATTGATGGCAAGATGAATGCAGTTATGTTATCAAAAAATACTGGAGGGACGTTTGCATTCATGAGCCAGGAAGCTGCGCATGGGGCGTACTTGGACATTCCAACATGACAATGATCCAAAACACAAGGCCAAGTTGACCTGTCATTGGCTACAGCAGAAAAAAGTGAAGGTTCTGAAGTAGCCATCTTAGTCTCCTGACCTCAATATCATTGAGCCACTCTGGGCAGAGCTCAAAAGTGCAGTTCATGCAAGACAGTCTGTTACGGAACCATGAACCAGACGTACAACAAGAGATAAGTGAAAATAAGAAGGCTTTATTGAAAATCAAGCTGTAAAGCAAAAGTCCAACGGATGGTGAAACCAGAGGTCAGGAACCAGAAGGGTAGTCAGACGAAGCCAGGATCAGGAACCAGCAGGGAAGTCAGACGAAGCCAGGATCAGGAACCAGCAGGGAAGTCAGACGAGGCCAGGATCGAGAACCAGCAGAGAAGTCAGACGAAGCCAGGATCAGAACCAGAAGCAGCAGCAGTCTTAGAAGCATGTGCACACAGGAGGACCAAGCAAGGAACTGAAGTCACAGACCTCCTATATATGTGAGCCAGGCATCCAGCTCCTCCCAGTGGGAAGGAGGAGCCGCAGGGTGGGAGGCTACAAGAGACCTAGAAACCAAGATGGCCGCCAGCACATGTCAAACGAAGGAGACAGGAGAGAGGTAAGACCATGACAGTACCTCCCCCTCAAGGGCCCCTCCTCCGCGGTGCAAAAAACGGTTTCTGAGGGAAGCGTGCATGGAAGGCTCGGAGCAAGGCAGGAGCATGGACATCTGCGGAGGGAACCCAGGAACGCTCCTCAGGGCCATAACCACGCCAGTGGACCAAAAACTGCACCCGACCGCGGACCAGGCGTGAGTCCAGGATATTGCTCACCTCATACTCCTCGTGATTGCCCACTTGGACCGGACGAGGCCGAGGAACCGAGGAAGTGAAGCGATTGCACACCAGTGGCTTCAACAGGGAGACATGAAACACGTTGGAGATCCGCATGCCAGGTGGAAGCGCAAGGGCATAGGCTACCGGGTTTACCCTGCGAAGCACTCGGAAGGGACCAACAAAGCGAGGAGCCAGCTTGGGAGTGGGCACTCGAAGGTTGAGGTTGCGGGTGGACAACCATACACGGTCTCCGACCTGGTAGGAAGGAGCAGGCGCTCGTCTGCGATCAGCCTGGAGTTTCTGGCGTTGCGCAGAGACCTCAAGGGACTTCTGGATCTGTACCCAAGAAGCACGTAGGACGGAAAGGTGATCCTCCACAGCCGGAATATCCTGGGGAGAGAATGCCTCCGGTAACACGGCAGGTTGGAACCCATAATTGGCCATGAAGAGAGACGTCCCAGAGGAAGAGTTCACCGCCGCGTTCCTGGCAAACTCAGCCCAAGGCAGGAGGTCAACCCAGTTGTCTTGGTGATCGGAAACATAGCAACGAAGGAATTGCTCCAAGGCCTGATTGGATCGTTCTGCGGCCCCATTGGACTGAGGGTGGTAGGCCGAGGAGAAGGAGAGATGAATCCCCAACTGGGAGCAAAAGGCGCGCCAGAACCTGGACACAAACTGACTCCCCCGATCCGACACAATCTCCTTGGGCAAACCGTGCAACCGGAAGACCTCCCAGGCAAAAATCGTGGCCAACTCTTGTGCAGAGGGTAACTTCTTGAGAGGAACACAGTGGCACATTTTGGAAAACCGATCCACAATCATGAGAATGACCGTATGGCCTCGGGATGCAGGGAGGTCCACGATGAAATCCATCCCCAGGTGTGACCATGGACGGTCCCCGGTGGCTATGGGTTGCAGAAGGCCCAACGGAAGGTGCCGAGGGGACTTACTCTGGGCACAAACGGAGCATGCCGCTACATATGCGGCGATGTCGGAACGTAGGGAAGGCCACCAGAACAGACGTGAAACAGCCCAGGACAGCTGATTCTTTCCAGGATGCCCCGCGGTCTTGGAGTTATGGTAGGTTCGCAACAACCGAGTGCGCAACTCCTCAGGCACAAAACATCTGCCGTAGGGTCTCCCAGAGGGAGCACCAGATTGAGCCGCCAAAATCTGCTCACCCAGGGGAGAGGTCAGGCTGGTGCGAATGGCGGCCAGGATCTGATTCGGAGGTATGACCGAAGTCGGAATCGATTCCTCCCTGGACAGCTCGGAGTACTGCCGTGATAAGGCATCCGCCCTGATGTTCTTGGAACCGGGTAGGTAGGAGACCACGTAATTAAAACGTGACAGGAACAGAGCCCATCTGGCCTGACGTGGTGTCAATCTCTTGGCCTCAGAAAGGTAGGTCAGATTCTTGTGGTCCGTCAGGATGAGAACCGGAACCACCGAGCCCTCGAGCAAGTGCCTCCATTCCTTAAGGGCCTGCACGATGGCCAATAACTCCCTGTCACCAATCTGATAGTTGCATTCCGCGGGAGACAGTTTCCGGGAGTAAAACCCACAAGGAAGCAGAGGACCCTCTGGTGTTCTACGCTGAGACAGAAGAGCGCCTACTCCCGTCTCAGACGCGTCCACCTCGAGGACAAAGGGCAACCCAGGGTTGGGATGCGACAGAATCGGAGCCGACACAAAGGCGGACTTTAGGGCCTCAAAAGCTCGGATGGCCTCGAGCGGCCAGACCTGGGAATTACTGCCCTTCCTGGTCAGATCCGTGAGAGGCTTGGCCAGCATGGAAAAGTCCCTGATGAACTTCCGATAATAATTGGCGAAGCCCAAAAAGCGCTGCAGGGAACGAAGACCACTGGGCTGGGGCCACTGTAAGACAGCCGAGACCTTCTCGGGATCCATGGAGAACCCCTCAGCAGAAATGATGTAACCTAGGAAGGTTACCTGGGATCGGTGAAATTCGCATTTCTCAAGCTTACCGAACAGCTTGTTCTCTCGTAACCGTTGCAACACTCGTTTGACATCCAGAATGTGGGCCTCCATGGATTCAGAATATACCAAGATGTCATCCAAATAGACCACCACACACTGCTGCAACAGGTCACGGAAAACATCGTTGATGAATTCCTGAAAGACTGCGGGCGCATTGCACAACCCAAAGGGCATAACCAAGGATTCATAATGACCGGTCCTGGTGTTAAACGCGGTCTTCCACTCATCGCCCGCCTTGATCCTTACCAGGTTATATGCCGCCCTCAGGTCGAGTTTGGTAAAGACCGTGGCCCCTTTCAGGCGATCGAACAGCTCAGAAATCAAGGGTATCGGGTAAGCGTTCTTGATCGTGATGCGATTGAGACCCCTGTAATCGATGCAAGGCCTCAACTCACCGCCCTTCTTTTTCACAAAGAAAAATCCAGCCCCTGCCGGGGACGAGGATTTGCGAATGTGACCACGGGACAGCGCCTCCATCACGTACTCCTCCATGGCCTCATTCTCCGCAACCGACAGTGGATAGACCCTGCCGCGAGGAGGAATGGCACCAGGTTGTAACTCTATGGCACAATCATAGGGGCGGTGCGGAGGTAGGGCAACTGCGCGTACCTTATCGAATACATCCCGGTACTCCTCGTATTCAGGAGGCAACAGAGAGTCCGAGGAAGTACACAGCAACTTGACAGGCCCATGGATGCACTTAGCCCCACACTGTGGTGACCATGAGAGGATCTCGGCCGATCTCCAGTCGAAAGTCGGATTATGCTTCTGGAGCCAGGGGTACCCCAAGACCACCGAGTAGTGTGGAGACGAAATAACTTGGAAGCAGACCGACTCTCTGTGAGCGACACCAATGGCTATCCCCACTGGAAGGGTCTCATGAGTCACGTGTGACGGCTGGAGGGGTCTGCCGTCTATCGCCTCTAGAGCCAGCGGGGAACCTCGAGCCTGTAGAGGAATGGAATTGGCGGCAGCGAACTCACTATCAATGAAAAAACCACCAGCACCAGAGTCCACCAACGCCTGGGTCGTCACCGAGCCCCCGACCCAGGAGAGGACAACAGTGATCAGTGGTTTATCAACACGGGAAACCGGGGACGAGGAGACTCCACCCAAGATCTGCCCCCGACAGGATCTCAGGTGCGAGCGTTTCCCGGACGGTTCGGGCATGCCAACCGAAAATGCCCACCGAGACCACAGTACATGCATCGGCCCTCGCGTCTCCGGAGTACCCTCTCCCCCTCGGACAGGCGAGCAAACCCCAGCTGCATGGGTTCACCCCCAGACAAGTCAACACCAGGAGGCGTGGGAGGAGAGGGAGGCACGGGTGGGACAGCAAAAGTAGGCGCCAAACTGTTAGGAGGCCTCCGCAGGCGCTCCTTAAAGGAAGGTCTCTCCCTGAGTCTGGTGTCAATCAAAATCAGGAAAGAAATAAGAGCCTCGAGCTCCACTGGTAGGTCCTTAGCTGCAACCTCATCCTTCAAGGCATCCGAGAGACCATGAGAGAAAGCAGCGACCAGAGCCTCATTATTCCAACCTACCTCTGCTGCCAGGGTACGAAACTCAATGGCGTATTCGGCTACGGATCGTGAACCCTGTCTGACGGACATAAGGAGCTTCGCAGCAGAGGCGGCGCGAGCCGGCACATCGAATACCTTCCGAAGAGAAGCAACAAAACCGGAAAACTCGGCAACCACCGGATTGTTGTTCTCCCATAAAGGGCTGGCCCAGGCCAAGGCCTTGTCCGAGAGCAGCGAGATCAAGAAGCCCACCTTTGATCTCTCAGTGGGAAAGGCATGTGGCAGCAACTCGAAATAAATGCCCACTTGGTTAAGGAAACCTCGGCACTGAGTTGGCTCTCCCCCAAATCGTTGTGGAAGGGGGGCAGAACCGGACATACCCCGAAACACCGCAGGCGCAACAACAGGTGTCGGGGTAGACTCTGGCGCAACAACCGGAGCGGCAGTAGGAGCGGGCCCAGGAGCGACAACCGACCCATCGGCAACGGGAGCGACATGAACCGTGCGTTCAAGCAGGGTTTGCAACGCCACGGCGAACTGACCCAACAGGGACTCCAGCTGATCAAGTCTGGCAACCAGCGTGGGTAGCGAGGGTGGCTCTGTACCGTCAAAATTCATGGCTTGGTCCTAATGTTACGGAACCATGAACCAGACGTACAACAAGAGATAAGTGAAAATAAGAAGGCTTTATTGAAAATCAAGCTGTAAAGCAAAAGTCCAACGGATGGTGAAACCAGAGGTCAGGAACCAGAAGGGTAGTCAGACGAAGCCAGGATCAGGAACCAGCAGGGAAGTCAGACGAAGCCAGGATCAGGAACCAGCAGGGAAGTCAGACGAGGCCAGGATCGAGAACCAGCAGAGAAGTCAGACGAAGCCAGGATCAGAACCAGAAGCAGCAGCAGTCTTAGAAGCATGTGCACACAGGAGGACCAAGCAAGGAACTGAAGTCACAGACCTCCTATATATGTGAGCCAGGCATCCAGCTCCTCCCAGTGGGAAGGAGGAGCCGCAGGGTGGGAGGCTACAAGAGACCTAGAAACCAAGATGGCCGCCAGCACATGTCAAACGAAGGAGACAGGAGAGAGGTAAGACCATGACACAGTCCAAGAATTTAAAGTAACTGGAGGCTTTTTGCCAAGAGGAATGGGCAGCTTTACCATCGGAGAAGATAAAGAGCCTCATCCACAAATACCACAAAAGACTTCAAGCTGTCATTGATGTTAAGGGGGGGGGGGGAAACATGGTATTATGAAATGCGGTATTTAAACTTTTGATCAGGTCATTTGGATAGTTTCTGTTGTGATTATGATTACAAAAGAGTAAACAGTTCATTGATAATCAATACGTGTGCCCTTAATTACAGGCTTGTGTGCTACCCCAGAGTGTCACAGGGGACACATCTTGGGATGCGTTGTATAACAATCTGTAAATTGGTGTGTTGAGGGGAGAGGTGCAGTAAGGAATGGTAATATATAATCAGCCTGTGTGACAGGAAGTCAGGTAAATCTGTGGGTGTTGTCACAGACGGGAGATACATTTCTGCCTTGTTTGGACAATACACCAATCATTATCAGGCGTCGGCTACAAACGTAGCCAGGAAAGGTTTGAGGCCGTTGAAAAACTTCAGCTGTTCAGAATGAGGCAATTAAGGCTTCTATAAGTAGTCCAAAGGATTACCACTAATTTGCTGCATCCTGAAGCTTTGTGAGGAAGGAGATCAGTACTGAAAGTCTTGTGTGGAGGTAAGGAGAGGATTGATTTTTCTGTGTGATAAAAATCAAAAGACTATTGTTTTGTGCTGTATGACCAGCACTGTCTGCCCAGCGCTAGGCTGAGTCAGACTCCATAGATAGGTTCCTGTGTGGAAGGTAGACGCCCAGAGTGGCTAGGGTTTATTTTATGTTTGATTTTGTTTATGCTGTTTGGATGCTTGCAATTGTTTTCCAGCAAGATGGAAAAATAAACCAAGAACTTTTGTTTTCAACCGTCTTCGACTGCCAGTCTGTATAAATTCAGTGTGTGGTGAACCCATCCAAGGGATCACACACCCCGCTACTGAGCTAACCCCTTACACATCAATGTCACGTACAGTATATTGGGGTCGGTGTGTATAAGGACCGCCAGAAGTTCTATTAACGCAAAGAGGAGAGGATACAGGGGGCAACCCTGTCTCATTCCTAGTGCTATCTCAAATAGAGCTGATTAATAGCCCACATATTATTTTTGGAAGCCTGAGGTTTCTTGTGAACTAAAAGTATCCTTCATAAGAAATTAGGTGAGAAACCCTACTTTTCAAGGATATAACGCAAATATCGCCATGACAGTGTATCAAAAGCTTTCTGCACATTTAAAGAAAGAAAGTACACTGTTATCCGGCGACAATGCACTGTGTAAGCCAGAAGGAAGACTCTACCTACATTGTCAGCTGCATGCTAATGTGGAATGAAGCCTGCCTAGTCATTTTTAATCAAAGAGTCAATAATAGGATTCAGGAGTAGCATGAGAATGTTAGCCAAAAGTTTTACATCAAGATTCTTCTAATTGATTTCTCATCAGCCTCCGCTAATAACAGATTTAACTCAATGTGAGATATTTTCGGTTGGAATTTAATGTAAGAAGTAGGTTGTGACTGGAAATGAGTCTGGAAGTCTTGTTCTAGTTGTTGCTCGGGCAAATTCACCTGCTTGAGTTGAGTAGCTATTTTAATACATGTGCCCTTAATTACAGGCTTGTGTGCTACCCCAGAGTGTCACAGGGGACACATCTTGGGATGCGTTGTATAAAAGATTTTCATGCAGGGCTATTTGGATATCAAAACAGAAGGATTTATTAGTCAAATGGGATCCATTCAAAGTACATAATGTGTCTGTAGTTTTGGATATCAGAGAAGACAAAGTGGTTATAACCGCTAAAGTAGTAGCAGAGGGATGGAGGCTACCTGGAGTAATATATGATCAGTTTTTGTGAATAAATTGTGGGGATGAGGATAATGGTTGTTATTACGTTGCACTGGGTAGCATTCACGCAATGTGTCAATGAGGGATGCTCATTGTAGGAGAGTACCAAAAGCCACAAAAGTATTGTAAAAGGCAGGGTTATACAGGGACTTATCAAGCTGAGGGTGTATCATTTGATTAGAGTCTCCACAAAGGATTGGAGTACCTCAACGAATTGGAGTCTGGGTCATCAACATCCTGTAGATGACCCACAAGAATATTATAGCGACCTTTAGGGTCTTTAACGTCAGTTGTGGAATGCCAGTAGGCTGTTTAGTTTAAGAGAGAGAGAGAGAGAGAGAGAGAGAGACCATTCCATACCCAAGGCTATGCATGATGCTCGAGAGAAGGAATAAGTGGGGATGCAGTGACTACTACCCGTGTGATTAGAATCACTTGGTAGATAAAGGTAATATTAACAAAAAGCCTGGTGGCATGCTGTTCAATGCAAGGAAGCCCATCCACGTTAATTAAAGAGGAGAAAGAGGAAGAAAAAAAGAAATATGGAAAATGAGGAGGAAGGGAAGAGGAAAGGGAAAAAGGAATGGATGGATAGGTGGGAGGGGGGTTTCAGCTTGTGGAAGAAAGCGCCAAACATACTACTATTCTTACATTAGAAAGGCATTAAGCTAGTAACACAGACAAGCAGTGTTTATAATGAATAGACAACAAGAGGTGACACCAGGGCCAAGAAGAATGAATATGTAAAAAATGGAAATAAAGTGAGGTTCCAGCTATTATAGAGGAGTATGAAGAGCCAGTCAATTTGAAAACTATTTTTTGAGTATTAGATAGTGGTAAAATATCCTGGCCCAACCTCTGGACTCCAAGCAGTAACTAAGGTATGTAAGGATAATAAAGATATAAGCAGACTTAACAATTCTGCATTATGGTGAATAAACCAATATCAGTCCACACTAACAGAGGGCTAGCTTTCAGTGTGACTGCAATAAAAGTGGATGATTTGCTAGGCCCTGGTAAGCGAACAGTCAACAAATCCAGTAAAATAGTAAAAGAAGATTAAAAGCAGTATTCGATTCACAAATAAGGCTGTCGGGAGAGTATCTTGGGGAAAATTGGAAGATTGCTATTAGCAGGAGTGTTCACCTTAATTGCTTTTTCAAGCCTGCCTTCAAGCCTGCTGAAGCAGTTTTAACATTGGTATTTCAATAATTTCCCAAGCTAGCCATGGGCGAGTTATGTGACAGAAAGCAGTGCATTGGAGGGACCAATATCATATAATTTGACATTTGTATTGCAAATATAACTGGCCCTTGCAGTTAGACTAAAAAATAGCCCAGTGCTACATACATACTGTATTACTGGGTTACGCAACCTCAACTATTGACAGCTCCAACTTGTCTTGTTTCAAAATGTACTTAAAGTAGAACTAAACCCACAGATAAGGTAATTCTTTCCCAAAACATTTACATTCAAAGTATACCTGTAGTAAAAACTATCACAGTTGTCTGTGTGCTCATGTCAGCTCTAAACAAACTTTTGAGCCCTCAAGTGGCTGGTGTTGTAGCTGGTCACATGTGCAGCACCATGACAACCTCAGTTCTAAGTACAGTCTAAGGCAGGGCTGCCCAACCAGTGGCCCGGGGGCCACATGTGGCCCACAGAGCCCTCTTATGTGGCCCGCGACCTCCTGCTCTGGGATGGAATAGAATACTGTTATTAAAGGTCAGTTTATTACTAAAATCACAGTGTATATATGGGAATATCTGTTCTGCAGTGGTTACTGGGCTGCTTTCAAACGAATCCGCAAATGCAGAGCAGTGCACCTGCGGGTTACCTGCACTGAGCCAGAGACTTCTGTTATTATCTGGGAGTTTGGTGAGCTTTCTGAAAGTGCACGAAACCTGCAGAATATAATAGAAGTCAATTGCAAAGTGAAGAAAAGCCAAAGGTACACTGCATTGCACCAGCGGTGCGGGTAAACTGCATCGCATTAGTGTAAAAGCAACCATGGGCCCCTTTCACATGGTCAGTCCAACCCAATTGGACCCTCCATTCACTCCTAAGGAATGGCAGATGTAAACCAACTTGTGTCTTACCTCCAAACTGATCAGGCTGTGTCCGTGTCCGCTCTGCATATGCAGAGCGGATACGGACCTGCCATCCACCCGCTCCGCTGATTGTAGCCCGTGACCAGTTACCAAGTCGCTTAAGCGGCCCTCGCGCTTCAAAAGGTTGGGCACCCCTGATCTAAGGTGTGACATTTTCAGCTTTAAGGATAGGATTTAGGTTTTGTTCTGCTTTAAAGTAGAGCTAAAGACACTTTTTAACACTTTTTTTTCTCCATTGGAAGATTTCCCCTCTATTCCCATTCTGGGGACAACCCAAAATGTGGGATTTTCTTTCACTTTTGGTAATAACGGTAAACAGAAAATAGAGAGAGCAATCTCCCGAACAGGGGGCACAGACAGTAATACAAATCTGACAGGTGTTCTAACCCATCTCTCTAAAACAAAAACAAAAAACATTTTGCCATTAGTTATACTACAGGTCATTATATCTTGTCTCTTGTAAGCAAAGTGCCAAAACTACCATACTGTAATATACATGGCTGAATTCACAAAGCTTTAACGCAAGAATAAGGATCTTTGTTTTAGCCATAGGACTGTAATATTGAAATCTCATTGGACTAAAAATATTGGTACGTTTTTTAACCACTTGCCGACTGTCTAACGTAGATAAACGTCAGCAGATTGGCACGGGTAGACAAAGCAACGTACAGGTATGTTGCTTTGAATCTGCCACCTAGCGGACATGCGCCCGCCATGGGCTCTGTGACTGTGCCCACGGGACCCGGGGACTCAATGTCTGCCGGTGTCCCGCGATCATGTCACGGAGCGTCAGAACGGGGACATGCCTTTGTAAACAAGGCATTTCCCTGTTCTGCCTAGTGACAGGACAGTGATCTACTGCTCCCTGTGATCGGGAGTAGTATCACTGTTAGTCCAGCCCCCTCACAGTTAGAATCACTCCCGAGGACACACTTAACCCCTTCCTCGCCCCCTACTGGTTAACCCCTTCACTGCCAGTGTCATTTACACAGTAATCAGTGTATTTTTATAGCACTGATCGCTGTATAAGTGACAATGGTCCCAAAATAGTGTCAAAAGTGTCCGATGTGTCCGCTGCAATGCCGCACGTCATGATAAAAATTTCAGATCGCCGCCATTACTAGTAAAAAAAAAAAAAAATACTAATAAAAATGCCATAAAACTATCCCCTATTTTGTAGACGCTTTTACCAAAAATATGTAGAAGAATACATATCGGCCTAAACTATATATTTTTGGGGGGTATTTATTATAGCAAATAGTTAAAAACATAGCTTTTTTTTCTAAATTGTCGCTCTTTTTTGTTTATAGCGCTAAAAATAAAAACCGCAGAGGTGATCAAATACCACCAAAAGAAAGCTCTATTTATGGGGAAAAAGGAACGTTAATTCTGTTTGGGTGCAACGTCGCACGACTGCGCAATTGTCAGTTAAAGCAATTCGTAAAAAATGGCCCGGTCATTGGGCAGCCAATTCTTCCGGGGCAGAAGTGGTTAAATTGTGATCCTTATGTTGGTCTGTTTAGTTTGGGGATTGAGCCTATAACATTGATAAAAAAACTTCTATCTTCTCTATGCAATACAAACACTTATGCCGCGTACACACGATCGTTTTTCGGCATTAAAAAAAACATTGTTTTTCAGCATGTCCAAAAAACTAAGTTTTTCCAACTTCATCATTAAAAACGATGTTGCCCACACACCATCGTTTTTGAAAAATGATGAACAAAGCGCGGTGACGTACAACGCGTATGACGGCACTCTGAAGGGGAAGTTCTATTCGCCCTTGTTAGTAAAAGACGATTCACGCTTTTTTGTCTGTTACAGCGTGATGAATGTGCTTACTCCATTATGAATGGTAGTTTTACCTGAACGAGCGCTCCCGTCTCATAACTTGCTTCTGGGCATGCGCGGGTTTAAAACGTAGTTTTAGCCCACACACGATCATTTTTAACAACACGAAAAACGACATTTTAAAAAACGCTGTGAAAAAAAGCAGCATGTTCGGAATTTTTTTTTTTCGTTTTTCAGAAGCCGAAAAACTATGTGAAGCCCACACACGATCATTTTAAATGACGTTTTTAAAAACGTTGGTTTTTTTCATGCCGAAAAACGATCGTGTGTACGCGGCATAAAAAAAAAAAATGGAATGTATTATTGGGCAAATGAAGCTGTAATAAAATATACATACTGTATGATTTGTTTATGATGATCTGCAACTTACCGCCTAAGAATAAGGAATGCATATTTTTCAAAATGTAGGAAAATCATTTTATTAAAACAAGTCACATGATGATAAACATGCAAATCTCCTCTGAATTCTGCTAATCTCTGGGAGGTTCTTACTTGCTATTCCTGTCACCAGAGCTTTTTTTCTCAGAAAATAGGTGCAGGAACTCAACCACGACCCCGTTCATATTTCACAAACAGTAGAAGGGTCTTAATGGGGCATTAAATACCAGGATTGTATTACATACAGAGTGCAGAGTTCAGGGGGGTTACACACAGAGTGCATAGCTGTCATTTGTAAACACAGAAACCAGACTTCTGTGTTTGCAATTGATTGTGGTGATTAGGCACCAAAGGGTCTGAGCCAAAGGTGGTGGAACTCAGTTCCCCCAAGTTCCCCCTGGAAAAAAAGCCCTGCCTGTCACATACTAGTTAAATAGATGTCTCCCTGCACGCTAGAGTTCCCATAATGCCCTGGGACCCCACCAAATTGTGGGCAGCTTCAGAGAGGTGTTTGTGGGGGTTCTTCCGCCCAGGTCAGTGTATGACAGCAGTTCGAAAGCTGTCCACCAATCCTCTTCCCCTCCTGGATTCTGAGTTTCGCAGCTCCAGCACTAACTCATCTGTCTCGTTGTAGTGCTCTGATTATGCTCTTGTGTGTGAGTAGAACTATTGGTGTTTTAATAAAGCTTTTTAACCTTTTAAACCTTTTCAACTTTTTATACAGCACTACAGGCTTGCGTGGTCTCTCCTTTCAGTAGCTGGCTTTCAGCTGTCACAGGGAGAGGCACACAGGGCATTACTTTCCTCTATCCCTACCCCCTCTGACACACTGATCATCCTCCCTGTGCTGTTGTCCGCATGCAATTTCCCCTGCTGTCCAGGCCCCCCTGTGTGTCAAGGCCCCCTTCAGGAAGACCGGTGGTACCCCCTATCGGCAGCCCTGGATGAAGCTGGGCAGCGTACTCCATTGATATAGGAGTCAGGTAAGTATTAGAGAGGGGGAGGGTGGGGACAGACAGTGGACATTTTACCATAATGCAGAAAGTGCATTAAGGTAAAAAATAAAACTTTAGCCTTTAGAACCATAATGGTTCTAAAGACTGAATGTTTGTTTTTTTTTTTACTTTCATGCATTCTATGCATCAAGGTACAAACACCTTCAGTGTGCAGCTCCCCCTCAGGCCCCCCCCCCTTATATTCATCTGAGACTGATCCGGATCCAGTTATGTGCATGAGAGTATAAGCTCTCTTGGGTCTCTTCCTCCTCATTGACTGAGACACTGCTGTTAATCACGGCCATTGAGGAGGGGGGGGACTGAGACACACTCTGTGTGTCCCATAGACACAGAGGTGGCTTAGGAGTGAGCATACATGAGAGTGCCTCCAGAGTAAGAAGCTTGCTGTGTATGCACTCAGCAGCACAGAGGGTCCAGAAGCGTCGGCAGGGGACCCAAAAAGAGGAGGATCGGGGCTATTCTGTGTAAAATCACTACACAGAGCAGGTAAGTATAACATGTTTTTTTTTTGTTTATTTATAAATCTAAGCCTTTACAAACAATTTAAAGTGTTCATGGATCATATTCTAGTTCAGGGGTCTCCAAACTGCGGCCCGAGGCCAGATGTGGCCCTTTGCTAGCCTTTATCTGGCCCTTGGGGCACAATTCCTCCCACTGACATGAGGCACTATTCCTCCCATTGACCCCAACAATGGGGCACTATATTATCCATTGATACCAATGATGAGATACTATTCCTCCTACTAATAGGGGGAATACTCCTCTTCCTATTGACCACCAACCCTGAGGCCATATTTGTTCTCACAGATGCCGGGCCTGTGAAATTTTCTTCCCTTGCTGGCCCCAATCCGGCCCTCCTAAAGTCTGAAGGGCAATAAAGTGGCCCTTTGTTTGAAAACTTTGGAGACCCCTGTTCTAGTTCATGTAAAAGGATGCATTATTTAAAAGTTCATATACAATTAAAGCCCATTTATTAACTAGTGCAAGCAACAAAGCTCACAGTAGAGAGTGCAGTGACCCATAGAAATTAGTCAGACATACTTTTACTGAAGCCAGATTAGTAAGTATAGAATACATTCAGGGTCATTTCTGCAGGTGCTACACTGTGTATTATTTTATTGAATAAACTTTTAGATCATACCTTTGGGTAACATTTTCAAATGGAAATGTACAGCAAAAAATCAATCCTCCAACTAGGCAAAGGACAGATCCAGCCCAACCAATAAACAGAGCTGTCCCCAGCTCATACCTGCAAGAAGACGTAAATAGGACATGTCATTATAGCCTAACTTCATGTTTCTTTAAACCAAGCTGGTTCAAACAAACTATTGGCTTCACAGATACACTGATTGGGAGCATTGTATAAACTGTATGTAGCATCAGCTACAGGGCTTCCTCTGACTTGGTAAAGGTATACATTAAAGGAAATCTGTACTATCAGTAATATGTGGGCTGCCATTTTTGATTTCCTTTTAAGATGCTTGTTGCCTGGCTTCAATACTTATTTGTGAGGGTGAGTTACTACAGGAGTAGATTTTTACTTAGGGCACTTGGGGGCGTTGGCGGCAAAACGGCGCTATTTTTAGCGATACTTTACCGACTCTTTTCGGCCGCTAGCCCGGTGCTTTTAACCCCCGCTAGCGGCTGAAAAGGGGTTAAAAGCCCCTGCTCACTTCGGCACCGCTGCCCATTGAATTGTATACACTGCTCCTAAAGTGTTGCAAAGATGCTGCTTGCAGGACTTTTTTTTACTTCCCGCAAGCACACTGCTCCAGTGTGAAATCCCTCGGGCTTACATCACTCCTGAACAGTAAACCCCACACTCTCACATGGTCAATTTAAACTAATGCTCTTCGTAACCACAGCAGCAAAGCAGACTATTGCGACAGCATAGAAATCTGACTCACTATGTATTTTATCAGTCAAAAACGGGATTACTCAATCCATGATTCATGCAGAAACGGAAGCAATCTTTCTTGACAATATATCCAAATATGAAGCCTTGTGGAGACCGTGGTTTAGGCATTTCCTACCTCTGGGTTTTGATAAAACATTGTTGTCTCTATGAGGGAGTTTGCCCTATAAATATCCTCTCTGGAAATATTCCTCATTCTCCGCTCTGTCATTCCTCAAACTGGTTTAGTTTTACTTTGGTTATACAAGTTTAACCAATCAAAACAAGTGTCATCTGAAATAGTTAGGACTATAACTTAATCTCCAGACATCGCCAAGCCAATTAGCAGGAACTTGGCCCTGGAAAAGTTCATTAATTTCTCCTATTTTAGGCTATTTTGACCCGCTATATCGAGCAAACGATATCTTCTTCTATTTTCCCTATAACTAAGTAGGGGTGCAACGGATCAAAAAACTCACGGATCGGATCGATCCTCGGATCAGGAGTCACGGATCGGATCATTTTCGGGTCAGCGCAAAAAAAAAAAAAAGGTGTTTTCATTGGTCCAAAAAAAAAAATGTGTGTGTGTGTGTATATATATATATATATATATATATATATATATATATATATATATATATATATATATATATATATATATACACACATACATTTCAGGGGTGGATTAAAGAGGAAGCAGGTGAGGCTGTTTGGGACTTGTTAAAAGTACAATCTTGATGTTTTTACAGCTATATATATATATATATATATATATATATATATATATAATTTTCTGTAAAAACATCAGGATTGTACTTTTAACAAGTCCCAAACAGCCTCACCTGCTTCCTCTTTAATCCACCCCTGAAATGTGCTCTTCCCCCCCCCCCTCCTCTCACACCAGTGCTTCTCTGCTAATATTCCCTCTCCATGTCGGCTTGCCAGAGCCCAGTGCACAGCGTGACACGCCTCCCCGGGGAGGCGTGTCACGCTGGGCTCTGGCAGCAGACTGGCCGCCGCTCCGGAGCTAGGCCGAAGCCGGGGACTTTCCTAGGCCTAGGCTCCGGAGCGCTCCGCGGATCGCGGGGTGTGCCGATCCGAACGGGGTGGCCTGTTCGGATCACGGATCGGTGACGATCCGTTGCACCCCTATAACTAAGTATTACCTTTTATATTCTCCTATCTTGATTATATATGATTGTTATTGATGATAGCTAGAACAACATCACTAAATTGTTATGATAACTGAAATGTTACACTAAGGAATACTCCTTACATTTGGTTCTATATACTTCATGAGAGAAGCATAGTTATAACTGCTTTTTTGCATTTTATTATTTTCATTGTATTGTACTAATGTGAATGGTATTATTCTTATGACCTCTGTTATGCTTTATGAAAACACAATAAAATATTCAGGCTTTCACACTGGAGTGACAGGAGAGCCGCTTTGCAGGCGCTTGTTTTAGCGATATAGCGCCTGTAAAGCACCTCAGCTTTGATTATCTGCAGAGGAATTTTAAAATAAAAGCAATTTGCAGATGACTGAATGATTGAAGGTAATAAAGCTGAGTTTCTTTAGAAAGGTAACAATAACAATTCAACGTCAGTGGCTTCAATACATCCAAGTCACTATCCCAGAACAAGTATGCAGGTTAGGAGTTCTGGCATAATTGTGACTTCACTTGCTACATGCTTGTTTTGGATCAGTGACCTTCACTTTTTACATGTTATTTTCAGGTCTGAAATTATTAGCCTGGCAACTAGCATTTTCAGAAGGATGTCAATGATAGTAGCTTTCATCCTCTTTTCTCACTACAAGATTCCTTTAATATTGACATATACAGTTGTGCTCATATGTTTACATACCCTGGCAAAAATTTATGATTTCTTGGCCATTTTTCAGAGAATATGAATGATAACACAAAAACACAAGTTGACACAAAGGGGGTTGAATGGCTATTAAAGGTAACCATCCTCATCTGTGATCTGTCTGCATGTAATTAGTGTGTGTGTGTGTGTATAAAAAGGTCAATGAGTTTCTGGACTCATGACAGACCCTTGCATCTTTCATCCGTTTCTGGATTCTGAGTCATGAGGAAAGCAAAAGAACTGTCAAAGGATCTGCGGGAAAAGGTAGTTGAACTGTACAAAACAGGAAAGGGATATAAAAAAGATATCCAAGGAATTGAGAATGCCAATCAGCAGTGTTTAAACTCTAATCAAGAAGTGGAAATGAGGGGTTCTGTTAAAACCAAACTACGGTCATGTAGACCAAGTAATATTTCAGCCACAACTGCCAGGAAAATTGTTTGGGATGCAAAGAAAACCCCACAAATAACTTCAGGTGAAATACAGGACTCTCTGAAAACATGTGTGTGTGTGTGGCAGTTTCAAGATGCACAATAAGGAGGCACTTGAAGAAAGATGGGCTGCATGATCGAGTCGCCAGAAAAAAGCCATTACTATGGCTATTACTATGGAGTGATGAGACCAAAATTTACCTTTTTGGCCACAACCATAAATGCTACATTTGGAGAGGCATCAACAAGGCCTATGATGTTTCCTACTGTGAAACACCGAGGTGGATCGTTGATGTTTTGGGGATGTGTGAGCTACAAAGGCACAGGAAATTTGGTCAAAATTGATGGCAAGATGAATGCAGTATGTTATCAAAAAATACTGGAGGAATATTTGCATTCATCAGCCAGGAAGCTGCGCATGGGACGTACTTGGGCATTCCAACATGACAATGATCCAAAACACAAGGCCAAGTTGACCTGTCATTGGCTACAGCAGAATAAAGTGAAGGTTCTGAAGTGGTCATCTCAGTCTCCTGACCTCAATATTATTGAGCCACTCTGGGGAGATCTCAAAATGTGCAGTTCATGCAAGACAACCCAAGAATTTACAGGAGCTGGAGGCTTTTTGCCAAGAGGAATGGGCAGCTTTACCATCTGAGAAAATAAAGAGCCTCATTCACAAATGCCACAAAAGACTTCAAGCTATCATTAATATTAAAAGGGGCAATACACAGTATTGAGAACTGGGGTATGTAAACTTTTAATCAGGGTCATTTGGGTAGTTTATTTTCTCATTACGATTTAACAAGAGTAACCACAGTTGATTGATAATAAATGGCTTCAGCCAAACCCTAACATGAGTGAAAGAAAGGTTTTTGTGTTATCCTTCATATTCTCTAAAAAAAATTGCCAAGAAATCATAAATTCTGCCAGGGTATGTAAACTTATGAGCACAACTGTAAATACAGAATATACTGTATAAGTACAAGTATCAGCACTGGTCACTTATTGTTTTATCTATTTCTATTTTATGCCAGAAAACAGAACTTACTTTGCGGTTACAATGGTAGGGTCAAAGTATTCAGAAGTGGTCTTATGAGCATACAGAGAGCAACCAGCCAAGGAGCAAGTACCTGAAACACATGAGAATAGTGACACTAGAGCCTGGAAGGGAGCATTTAGAGAGTTACCAGCCCTGGAATTTATTGACTAAAAGAGTAGAGGCTGTTCATGCTGGAATTTTTTATTTTTCTAAATTATCTGGACCATAATTTAGATTCACAACACAGCTTCACCTTGTTGAATAAAATTCACTTTTTATTAAAGTGATTTATTAAAGGATGTTCACTTAAAGCGGAGGTTCACCCTAAAAAACATCTATGTACCATTACATGCAGCATACTTGCGTCAGCTATAGTATGCTGGTATTTTTTATTTTATTTTTTATCGCTGTACATACCGTTATATAGTTCATTTTCTTTTCTTCCTCCCACGGGGAATAGGCGTTCCTATGAAGAGGCGTAGATGATTGACGTGCGGCTAAGGCGTGTCACGCGTTCCGAAAATAGCCGGACTAGGACTCGGCTCTTCGCGGCGCTATACGGCGCCTGCGCACAGACTAGGAGATGACTGCGCAGCCTAGTTCGGCTATTTTCGGAACGCGTGACGCGCCTTAGCCGCACGTCAATCATCTACGCCTCTTCATAGGAACGCCTATTCCCCGCGGGAGGAAGAAAAGAAAATGAACGATTAAACGGTAAGTACAGCGAAAAAATAAATAAAAAAACAGCATACTGTACATGTCGGCAGTATGCTGGATGGGATGGTATATAATTGTTTTAGGGTGAACCTCCGCTTTAAGCCAATGAAGCTGTTGTTTACTTCAGTTAGCCAAACAGATGCATTGCAAAATCCAGTGTCTGTAAACCCTTCCATATACCCAGTGAAGTAATTGACCTCAGGTGATACATAGAGATTAAATAAATCCTCCTACATAAGTTGTACCTATCTATCTGTAGCCATTTATTTTCTACATCTGTTAAAAGTCCAGACATATAAAGCTTGTCTGAGAGTTCAGAAAAAAACTGGGCAGAGAGCTGAAGTTACACTCTGCAGAGCTCAGTGAGGAGAGCTCTGAGAGCTGATTGGAGGGAAGGGACACACCCCCTCCACACAGCACACAGGAACAGAGTTAAGACTAATCAGCTGGAGATCCCTCCCTCGTCACCATTTTTCTTTTGTTGTCAGGAAATTCTGTCAGAAGCAATTCATGCTGAAAGCAGAGGAACAAAGCAGCAGACAAAAGTGGCACTTAGTGCTCTTAACTTCTTGCCACCCATGCTATAGCCAAAAGATGGCTACAGCGTAGGCCTTAATTGCGTCCATAGATGTTCTCCCGAGCATGCCCTGTCTGCATGTCCCTGCGGGTCATGCGTGGCACGCTCTGTGATCACCAAGTCTATGAGACCCGGCTGATCACAGTTCGGAGTAAGGGGTCGATCCCGGCCCGTTACCATGTGATCAGCTGTCAGCCAATGAGAGCTGATCATGTGATGTAAACAGAAGATTGGCAATTGGTATCACCTGCTTCTGTCATCGGTCCCTCACACAGAGCCGCGGCTGCCTCATCTGTGCCCACCAGTGCCACCTATCAGTACCCACCAGTGCCACCTACTTCCTCAGTTTAGGCCGATATGTATTCTTCAACATATTTTTGGTAAAAAAAAAACGCAAAAGTTATAGCGCCTACAAAATAGGGGATAGATTTATGGCATTTTTATTGTTATTTTTTTTACTAGTAATATCGGCGATTTTTATCATGACTGTGACATTGCAGCGGACATATCGGACACTTTTGACACTATTTTAGGACCGTTCACATTTATACAGCGATCAGCGCTATAAAAATGCACTGATTACTATGTAAATGTCACTGGCAGGGAATGGGTTAACCCTAGGGGTGATCAAGGGGTTACTTGTGTTACTTAGGGAGTGATTCTAACTGTAGGGGAAGGGGACTCACAAGGGGAGGAGACCGATCAGTGTTCCTCTGTACTGGGAACACACCATCAGTCTTCTTTTACCTGACAGGACATGTTTACACACACAGATCCACGTCCCTGCTGTGTGACAGGCAATTGCGGGTGCCCGGCGGACACCTCGGCTGCCGGACACACGCATTCGGCTTGCGAGTGATGCGGTGCGCCCCCTAGAGAACCAGGAAGCCAAATACGTCATATGACGGCGGCCCGGAGGGACAGAGGGTTCCTGCAGCCGTCATTACTATACCTCAGTAGGGAAGTGGTTATTACGTGACCATTGGCCCTGCAGTAAAGGCATAGGCCAAGTTTCAGGCAACAAGATCGCTTTTGTGGTGTGAGTCATGTTTGCCCTAATTGCATGGGTTCTTCTGATGCCAAAATAGTAGCTGAAGTGGGTTGCTCAAGAGCTTTCTGAAACACATGTGCTAAATAACCTAGGGTGATGTGGAGAAGTCGTCCTCTCCAAATCTCATTTCTGGAAGCGGACATCGACTTGGACGATAAGGGCAACTAAGTCATCCAGGGTGGATGGTATGGTCCTGACAGCTAATTCATCTCTAATATGATCTGCTAAGCCCTGCCAAAACGCTACAGTAAGGGCCTCATTATTGCACACAAATTCCGAGGCCACGGTGCAAAACTGAACCACATATTGCCCAACAGTCAAGAAGTGCTCCGGCAGCAGATGTGGCCCTGCCTGGCACACAAAGGTCTATGGAGAGCTTCCAAGAAGGTGGTAAGATTGGAAATTGTAGGAGCTTGGTACTCCCACAGTGGCGAGGCTCAGGCCAGGGCATCACTGGCAAGAACTGATATCCGATATGCCTTCTTGGAGTGGCCAGTTAGGATAATGGTGGGCCACTAGTTTAAAATGGATTGAACACTGGTTGATGAAGCCTCAACTTGCTTTTGGACCAGAAAAGTGAAGGGGCAAAGGCAGCTGGAGTTTTAAGGAACCATCCAATACAGGAGGAACAGTGGGGACTGGAGCAGCAGGAACCAGAGCAGGAGTAGGAACAGTAGAAGAAGATGAGGTGGCCACTTGCAGCTGGTCTAAATGGGAGGACATTTCCTGTAAACATTTTATGATCCGTTCTTGATAGGCGTGCTGTAAAACTCTCTGCACCAAACACTGAAGTTGTTCATGTAGAGGCTATGGTGCCTCCGAGGAGCTTATGACCTGAGCAAACTGTAAGGTTCTTATGGTAGTGAGCCCTTGTAGAAGACCAACTCTGGGTTTCCCAGGGTGTGGAGTCAAAAACGGTAGATGAAGCCGGGTTGGTACATGAGAAGTCATAGACAGAATATATTATATATATATAAGCAGGTGAGGAAGCGGACCAGTGAGTGAAGTGATAGAGTGCAAAGGGAAATTAATTCCCAGTATCGCAGGTGAAGCCCATAGGTGAACACAGAAGGCAGCAGCACATGTGAGTAGAACCACAGGTCAAGCAGAACTAATGCAGCAAAGAGGTAAGAATTTTACAAGCAGCAAGCTGCAGGTTAAACTGTGACACTGATTGAGACTTTATGACTGAAGAATAGAATTTTGTCCTGTTGACTATTCATAAATGTGGACTTCGGGTTGCTTTCCCCTTTGGCTAAATATGTGAGATCTTCTTAAAGAGGAACTGCAGTCTTCTCACATAATTTGTAATAAAAACATCTTTGCCATTCTGAAGCTTCCCTCCAACCACTTTGCATATTATTCTATATATACTGTGATTCTGTATTTGTCAAATCTGCTGCAGAAATCTCTCTCCTTTGAGTCTGGCTGCATCCATTTTAACTGTGGGCAGCAGGGTCCTGAAATGGAGTAAGCTGTCTTTGAAAAACAGACTGGGCAGTGATCAGAGAAAAAATGTGACTTGTTGGGTTCTCCTAATTCCCAAATTCTGAGTCATGAAAAATGAGTGTACATCTTTAATGTTCTTCCACTTCTAAGAGCTCAGGAGTTTGAAAGCTCAAAAGCAGCCCAGGATCTGAACACTGTATCTGTGAGTCCCAGAGGTAAAATGTGGATGGCTTATGATGGGTGTCAGAGGAGAGGGAAAGCTATGTGAGTCTGTTGGTTTGTAATAACTGCCTATTTCAAATAAAATTAGGGCCCGTTAATCGTGGGAACACAGATTTTGGGTTGAATTCTTATTTATCCCTCCCTCCTGTAGAATTGCACACTAGAATGGATCTTACCTGAAAGTATCGAAAGGATTCCTGCTAAGCAGACAATTTTAGCTTTCATGTAGTTATTCCCACCAATTCTTGTACATTTCATGCCAGCAAATGCACATATGGTCCCAAAGAATCCCAGACAAATGGATGTGATCATAAGTGCTCTACATGCTTGCAAAAATCCTATAAGGCAAAAACAAAAAACATTTATTAAAATATATTTGCTATTCTTTTTTTTTTTTGAAAACTGACAATTTTTATTGAGTTTGCAAATTTTCCAACAGGAAAAAAACAACAAAATATACAGATAAAATACAAAAATAAAATAAAAATAAAAAGCACTCTTTGTAAAAAGTGGTGAGCATCAGGTGAGCCAATCCAGATACAATGTGGAATGAAATAGTAGACAGGGCTGATGTATAGAAAACAAATACGCATTAAGCCGAGGATGCTCAGAACCGGGCAATGAGATTAACAACAAGGCTCCAATATTACCACTACGGTATGTTTGACTTAGTAGAGGAACATATCAATAATGTTAGCAGGAAAAAGGGCAAAGAAAAGCTAGAAAGAGCCAAGAAGTAGGAGGGGGAAGAGCAGAGGAGGTTGGAGGGAAGAAGAGATGGAAACCACCTGACACAGGGCTTCCGCGCCGTCTGGGGGTGCCAACCATGCATCAGCCGGCATTAGGGGCTTCCAGTTTGTCCCACAGTTCCCATATTTCGTTGTGATTATCAAGGGAATTATTCAGGGAGGCTGTCATATATTCCATCCACTTAACATCCTTCCTTTTCCATTTCAGGGCTACCAGGCATCTCCCGGCTGTTAGTACCTGGGCCAGGAGTTTTTTCGAAGTTTTAGAAAAAGAAGCGGGAGGAAGACCTAAGAGGAACAATTTAGGGTCGAATGGCACCCAAGTGCCGAAGATGGAGTGGAGAAGAGAGTGAATCGTCTGCCAGTAGGGAACAATGAGGGGGCAAGCCCAATAGGTATGATACAACGTCCCCAGGGGTATATGGAATGGAGCAGGTCAGGAGTTTGATACCAATGAAGTCAAATTTTGTATTTGTTTTCTTGGTAAAGTGTACAAATAGAACTCCTAGGAGCCTGTGACTATATTATTTGCCACGTCTTTAAGGGTACATCTTCACCCAGGGCCTGCTCCCACTTGCGCATATAAGCATGCCGAGGGCCAATTGGTGACATATCCATAACCAGGATTTGGTAGGTGCGCGATATCATACCCCTAGGGGACGAACCCTCTAAGCAGATTTTCTCGAACTCGGTTAGGGGGGGGAAATTGTAAATTTGGCGCCAGAGACTGCGCAAAATGGCGAATTCGAAGGTAGCTAAAGAAAGCCTGTCTAGGTAAATCGAAGGCATCTTTCAGATCCTGAAAGGACTTCAGGAGTCTGGTTCTAGTATCCACCAATTTACCGTACCGAAACAAGGCCTTACTCATCCAAAAGTGGGACATCTGCGAGGTCAGGCTATCTGGGACATTGGGAGTAAATAGAAAGGAGGTGACCAAGGAGGCGGCGGAGGTGAGCGAATATGTCAATTTGGCGCATCGCCATAACGTCCGTAAGAGCGCCATCGGCCCTAGTAGTTGGGACCTACCAAGAGGCACATCTGTACTCCACAGCATGGAGTTGGGGTGGGTGGGAGCCAGCCACAGCTTCTCAATTTGCATCCATCTATTGTATGCGTGAAGGGTACACCAAGAAGCCACCGAGCGCAACTGAGCTGCCAGGTAGTACTTGGCTATGTTGGGAAAGGCAAGAACGCCTTGGCCTGTGTCTCTTGTAATTCCAAAAAAACCTGAGTAAGTCGCCCTGAAGGGATCTAAAGTGCGCGGCTGGGATAGGGATAGGAAGGGTCTCAAAAAGATAGAGGAGTTTAGGTAGGATCGCCATGTTAATGGTCACCAGATTTGCTATTTTAAATGTATTACAGCAAAAATATTTGAGCTTTCTCAGTATGACCAAATTAATAAAAAAAAATGTGTCTTTCTGGTAATTAGTGGTCAGCCATACAAGCTGGAACTGATGCTTTCAAAGGTCTAGAGCCGGGTGCTCAACCTGTGGTCCTCCATATGTTGCAGAACTACAAGTCCCATGAGACATTGCAGGCCGCTGAAAGTTACAAGCCTGACAACCAAAGGCAGAGGCATGATGGGATTTGCAACAGCTGGAGGGCCACGGATTGAGCACCCATGGTCTAGAGAATGATCCTCCCTCTGGCACTGTTGGCTGTTTTGGCTGTAATAGTTCTCCTCCTCATTCTTTTCACATTTATCAGAACATTGCATGACAGTAATTTGAATAGTCTGCACGGCCTTCCAGTGCCATTGAGTTTGTTGCTATAACAGTATCAATACCAGTATATGCAATATATTATATAGCACTATTTAATTGTTTAATACTGATCAGTTTGTATCCGAGGTAATTTGTCTTTGGATATTTATAATTTAAACTTCTTTGCCATTTAGTGCAGCAATTCTGATGTTACCAGTACCACAATTTTGGTTTAGTACTTAAACTTCCCTCTGCACTGGTATTTCAATAATCAATGTGAATCCAAACATCCACTCAATCAATTACATCTGCCAACACCTATACCATAGCTCACATGTGTATCAACCTTTCAAACCAAATAGGTGTAGCACTGTAATCACACAATTTATCCCAAAATGATAACCTAAAATCAAAACAAAGTGTACATGCACACCAGTGACAAAAACCCTCCACCGGTTGTTCTTTCACCTTAAATTTGGCCTTTGTCCCTTTTAAATGGGATCCTTTATAATCCAACTTAATTTCTTCCTTCTCACTGTAAGAGCTATCTGCTCCCTTTAAATACAAGCCTCTGTCCTCCAGCAGGCATCTTACTTCTCTGTTCCTCCAGAATATTAAGGGATCACCCCAAGAAAGAAAACAAAGAAGTGCTTTTACTTTCTAAAAACAATTTATTCAAGCCCACTTCACATACAGTACACTCAAATTTCAATGTGCATAAGCATACTTATTACAGCCTCACATTTTATTGCTGATACTTGGCTGATAATAGATGCTGGACTTCCAGGTAAAATGTACTGCCATCATCCAAAAGCTCCAACCCGGCGTATTTCGTCACCAACACATACAACTTCCTCAGGGGAATACTATTGGATGACAATTCAATCTCTTTTTTATAGCCTTGACTACTAGCGATATTTTGTTGAAGACTGCTTGTTCCTCTATCTACCTGTGCCATTTTATGCGTACTTACAATTTATTTGTATTCACAACCCTTGGCACCGTTTTCTAATAGATATTTCTCATTATTGTCTCTAACCTCCTACATCATTCTATTGGGGGTTATTATATTGTGCCATTTTTCAGGAATCTCTTAGCCCTACACCATTTTCCAAAGACTTAAATACCAAATGGGCCCAGTCCCCTACAAATTATCAATGTCTATATATATTTTTAATCCATAAATTATCATTCTCATTAACCTCACAAATTCATATTAAGTACCGGTGTATATATAAAATATTATTCTAAACTGTATAATCCACAATCTACCATCTACCAATCTATGCATGATTTAATTATCAAAGTCATTATTATATTAGTAAATTATTAAAACATACAAATTGCTTTAAAACTTATTCAAATTGATAACCATAATAATTATATAAAACCTTCCAAAAATGTAAACGTATTCCTTGTATGCTACCCCCTAGAGTCTCTATTGCATAAAACCTGTCAAAAATGATTGCTAAAACAAAGTAAATCAAAGTCTATATTAAGAACGTGAGGGGTGAGGGTTTGTAGCTGATATATAAATTTTAATTCTTATTTACTGAGCTCTTTAATTTCACCAGGATCCTTTTTAAGAAATTGTGAAAATTGCTTAGATATACAGTATGATGTATTTTAAAACCTATACTAATGTTATATGTGTTCTTTTATGTGCTCCTGTGAAGTTTTCTTTGTGCGCCCCACAAATTGTAATTCACAGGGGGATTGTATCACATAGATGGATCCCCTCTATGGAACATGATACAAAAAAGTTATAAAAATACATGACTTTATAACATGTGATATAATAATAATTTTTTTCACATTATTTTTTACACTGCAACAGCTATAACAATGCCCACAGGCATAAAAACCTACTTCATTAGGCTAGGTTGACACTTATACGGTGTGGAAAACACTGCAATCCATGTGAGTTTCCCTCACCGAATTCCAATCGCACTGCCCTTGCGATCTTCTGCTGGTGTTAATACAAAGTTAATGATACCCCAAACGCAAGTCGCAAGTGCAGTGTGTTTGTCTGCACCGGATTTCATAGGACAAAATGGCCATGTGATCCAGTTGTGGAGCAGCTCCAAAAAAGGTGCATGGACGTCTTTAGTGTGATGTGGTGAGATTTAAGCCCAGTCAAAATGAACAAGCTCAAATTTCACTGCCATGAATCACATGTAAATTGCACTGGAATGTGGTGTTGTTCCTGTACAATTCACATGCGGTGCACAGTGTGAACTGAGCCTTAAATAATGTAAAACGGCCTCTGTGGTGGGGATATAATATGTTTCTGACCAGATTATCCCTCAGGGTGTGTACTTTTTTGTATACAAACTTGAGTTTTTGGGTTTGTCTGGAATTATCAACTTTAGGTATTTATCCTTTTTCAATATTGGCCAGCGTTCTTTTTAAAGATAGCCTCTATTTTTTTCAAAAAGAGATGTGGCTTTTAATATTCATTAGGGCATTTACGGATGTTCAAGATTGAGTTGGCACAGTGAGATACCTGGAGCGAAGGCTGAAGTGGGAGAGGCTGTGAGCCTTCTGTTCATCCATTGATCCGTCCATCAATGTAAAATCTCATTCTGTTTGAGCCCAATTTGCTTCACTTTGGGCATTACTAGCTGGTGAGTGTATGTCCGAGAGTTGGTAGGGGGCTGCACTTTCTTTTTTAAGTCTACAGCACCTGGTATTCCCAGGCGGTCTCCCATCCAGGTTCTAACCAGGCCCAACCCTGCTTGGCCTCTGAGATCAGGCACTTTCAGGCCTCGTACATACGATAGGTTAACCAGAGGACAGCGGTCTGATGGACCGTTTTCATCGGTCAAAACCGATCGTGTGTGGGCCCCATAGGTTATTTAACCATCGGTTAAAAAAAAGCCAACTTGCTTTAAATTTAACCGATAGATTCCTAACCGATAGGTAAAAAAACGATCGTTAGTAGGCACAACCATCGGTTAAAAATCCATGCATGCTCAGAATCAAGTCGACGCATGCTTGGAAGCATTGAACTTCGTTTTTACATCACCGCGTTCTGACACGATCGTTTTTTTAACCGATGGTGTGTAGGCATGACGGAACATCAGTCAGCTTAATCGGTTAACCGATGACAACGGTCCTTCAGACCGTTCTCATCGGATGGACTGATCGTGTGTACGAGGCTTAAGGGTGATGTGGACGTAGTGGGGGCTGCACTTTCTTAAACAAGTCACAGCAGTGGTATCAAGAAGTTTTTCAGAGACTGCAAACAATGGGTTACAGAGGATGTGGACTTTATTTGCATTAATAGACACTTTGCATTTATGTTTTCACAGAGTATTTCATAAACACCAAATAAGAGGTAGGAACTGGGAAATACTGTACCTTCAAAATGTACCGTTGTTAAATCAACAAATTATTTACATGCACTTTATCTTAAAAGTATGTAAAAAACAAACATTTATGCTCATCTGGCTGGATGCAGCATCGACCTGATGCTGCATTTGTCACCTACCAGCTCTGCATTGAGAACTGAGTGATCAGACACCACAATTTGAGCAGTTCTCTCCCTCCACTCTGAGTAGAGAGAGCTGTGACTGTCAGTCACCTTCTCTCGGTTTTGCCCCTTTCAGTGCTCACTGGAGAGTTGGGCCATGGAGGAGACCGATGAGAGGCTAAACCAGGTGTCAGTCCAGGTATCTGGGTGGATCCTGACCTTATGGCTGGGATCTTTCTGGAGTCTGGAACGGCTAAATGACATCAGCCGACAGCAGACTTTAGCTTGCTGTCTTATGAAAACAGGTCGAAGGAATGCAGAATAAACTGCACTCCTGTGATGTGACCTACAGGAGAAGTATAGCCAAAATAGCTTTAGCTATACTTCTTTATTTTTGTTTACAAAAGTTTTATTGTATAGATTAGTATGAATACAAACATAGTCAATAAGTATGAAAACGTCTCAAGAGGTACACAAAAAAAAAAATAAACATCCAATTAACATTGTATGCAGATCTTACACGAGGTACAGTAATTTAGTGAGTCCGTTGGAGAGGAAATAATGAATAAGGAAAGAGAGGAATTAATATTTTGGTCATATAGAAACTAGTGAGTGAGATTGAGATTATTGTGTTATAGACCAGTATGACCATTTATCATCAAATGTGTGTAGGGTATCATTTAGTGTGTGGTAGATCTTTTCAGAGAGTTTTAGCAATTCCATCCTATCTAGAACCTGTGACCATTGTAGGGTATTTGACCTCCAGTTGAGAGCTATCATCCATTGGATGGAGCTACAGAGAGAATGAAACAATCTGCTACATGGGGGAGGAACATCAGGGATACTAAAATACAATAGACATATTTGTGGGGTAAGATTAAGTTTTTGTTTAGAGGAACTTTCAAATCTGTGTAGTGCGGCTTTCCAGATTGGAGTTAGGTGGGGGCAGCTCCAGAAGATATGCAATAATGTGCCCTCTGTAGGGCAGCCCCTAAAACAATTAGGGGAGACTGAGGGATAATACTTATGAATTTTGGAGGGAGTTAGATACCATCTGCAAAAAAGTTTAATCGGGGTCTCTCTAAAGGAGGCCGCCTCTATTACTTTTCCGGAGGTTTTCAGACATCGATTTCCAGGTATCAGGGGTAAGGTTCGACCCTATATCCGCCTCCCAGAGCAACATTGGTTGTGATTTGTCAGGAGTGGAGATGTCATTGAGGTGTTGATAAATTCTTGAGATCATCCCTTTGTCTCTAGAAGTGGAGAGGCAAATTCTCTCAAATAGTGTGTTTGTAGGTTGGGTGGAGAGGGAGAAGTGGGAGGAGAAGAATTCTTTTATCATAAGATACCTTTCATGTTCGACTAGGGGGAATCCGTCAACTCTCTGGAGAGCGTCGAAGGACTTGAATTGCCATTTGTGTTGAAGAGATCCTAGTGTGGTCTTATTGGAGTTTATCCAGCATGAGAATGTGGATCTATCGTCAAGTGCTGAAACTAATCTGGGGTCTCCAAGGAAGGATGTGAGTGGCGAGATGGGGGAGGATAGTCCGAATGTGTCCTTAACTTTAAGCCATAGTTGAAGCATATGTGCCACTATCATATTACATTTGCGGAGTTTACTGTATAGGACTAGGTCGGACCATAATATCCCCTGGAGATGATAAGGGAGGATGGAGGATGTTTCAAATCTAATCCAGGGGATATCCTGAGAGGGGGAGAACCATTGTGAAATTTGTGAGAGTCTGGCAGCCAGAAAATACTTCCAAAGGTTAGGGAGGCCTAGTCCACCATTGGAGAGGGTTCTGTGTAATAGGGCGTAACTATATCTGGGTTTTTTGTTGGAGAATATGAATTTATTAATAAGTCTTTGAATGGATTCTAATTTGGATTTGGGGATGTTGATAGGAAGGGTACGGAAAAAGTATAACATTTTGGGTATAATGTTCATTTTAATAGCACAAATTCTTCCAAGGAAAGAAATGTTGTAAGTGGACCAGGTGTCTAGGAGGGAGCTAATATGGTTAAAGAGGGGAACGTAATTAAGTTTGTATAAGTCATTATGATTAGGAGTAATATTGACCCCTAAGTATCTCACAGAGCGTGAGTTCCAAGAAAAAGGGAAGTTGGCTTGAAGTAGGGAGAGGGTGTTTTGTGGGATGTTAATGGGCAAGGCTGAACATTTATTTAGATTTATTTTGAGACCTGAAATGTCATGAAACATGTTTAGTTCTTTTAGGAGGACCGGGATAGAGATATGGGGGTCTGTGATATATAATAATGCATCGTCAGCATAGAGGCTGACTTTATATTCCGATTGATCTTTAGAGTATCCCCTAATATCAGGATTAGCTCTTATGGCTTGTGCAAGGGGTTCAATGGCCAGAGCAAAAAGGAGTGGGGATAGGGGGCAGCCCTGTCTGGTGCCTCTACCAAGAGGGAAGAAATCCGAATTATAACCCGGGATCCTAATGCGGGTTTGTGGGGCATGGTATAGAGCGTTAAAGCCTTGCAGGAATTGGCCTGAGATTCCAAATCTAGGTAGGAGATTGTTCAAGTATGCCCAACTGACACTATCAAAGGCCTTATGTATGTCTAGGCTGAGTAGGCATGCTTGGCGCGAATGTAAGTTGGCGTCCTGTAAAATGTTGGTCACTAGTCTAATATTATCGGTTATCTGTCTATGGGGGATGAAGCCTGATTGGTCAATATGTATTAGTGGGGAGATCACCTTAGCTAGCCTATCCGCAAGAATCCGTCCAAATAATTTAAGGTCATTGTTTAATACTGATATTGGTCTGAAATTTTGTGGGAGGGTATGGTCTTTGTCTGGTTTGGGAATGAGAGATAAATTTGCCAAAAGCATCTCGTTAGGAAAGTTGTTACCTTCGAGTATGTGGTTAAACAACCTCACAAGATTGGGGGCTAGGAGAGGAGCAAACTTTTTGTAATATGACGATGTAAAACCGTCCGGGCCAGGGGCCGTAGAGGTTTTGAGGGATTTGATGATATTTGTTATTTCTTCGACTGTGCAGGGGGAGTTGAGGTAGTCAGTTTGTTGTTGCGTTAAGGAGGGGACCGAAAGAGACTCCAACCACAATTTGGACGCGTCTCCCGAATCTCCATCAGGGCCTGCCATGAGCTCTTTATAGAAGGAACTAAAAATTTCAAGAACCTTTTGTGGGTGGGTGACCAAGTCTCCCTTACTGTTCCTTAATTTATAAATATGAGTGGGTTTACAGTCCTGATTTAGTTTCCTGGCAAACATCGCCGAGGTAGTGTTGCTGTAAAGCATGAACTTGGCCCTGGAGAATCTAAGGGATTTCTCTGCATTAGATGATAATATCAGGTCAAGGGCCTGCCTTTTTTCCTGAATCTGTTGGGTAATAAGTGGTGTGGTAGAGTGTTGTAGCTTGTTATATAGGTGGTGTAGGTCTCTAGTGAGTCTCCTAATGTCCGCTTGTCTTTCTTTGTTTTTGGTGGAAGCTATATTAATTATATGTCCTCTCAGGACCGCTTTATGGGCAACCCATATTGAGGTAGGCGCAGTTTCGTCATTTATGTTTTCAGTGAAATAATTGTCAATATGGTTGGAGATTTTCGCAATGATTGTAGGGTCTGTAAGTAAAGAGTCATTAAGACGCCAGTTAAAAGTGGAAGGGGCAAGGCCAATATAAGAGATGTCAAAGGAGGTGATGCTGTGGTCTGACCACGAGCAGGGGTGGATTTGTGCTTGGGCGGAGTTTGCCATGAGGGTTGGGGTGCAGTATATATAGTCAAGCCTTGCGTAGCAATCGTGTGGATGCGAGTAATGAGTATATGCTTTCACTCCTGTGTTGTGGGCCCTCCAAGAGTCAATTAGTTGCATCTTATTAATAAGTCTACTGATTGTCTTAGTGAAAGATTTAGTGTGGGGGGAGATCTTACTCCTATCTAGAACCGGGTGAGCAGCCAGATTGAAATCCCCTCCAATCACCAAATGTGGAGAGTGGTATTTGTCTATGGAGTCGAAGAATTTCGTGAAAAAGGATGTATGGGTGTCATTTGGGGCATATACGGATGCAATTGTGATATCTCTGTTATTTATTTTTCCTTTAAGGATGATGTATCTACTTTCGGGATCTTTAAAAGTGTGGTGGATGTCAAAGATTATTGAGTTGCGAATAAATATCGCCACTCCTCTGGTTTTATTAGTGAAGGTGGTGAAATATGCCTGATTGTAAGATCTGTGAAAATATTTAGGATGAGCTGAGGTGGCGAAATGTGTTTCTTGGAGCAGTATTATATCAGCTCCTAGCTTTTTATATTGTTGGAATGCTTTTTTGCGTTTATTAGGGGAGTTAAAGCCATTTGTGTTGTGGGATATTATTTTAAGGCCCATATTGTATCTTTCCTAGAACTATCGACTGAATATCGTACAAAACTATTCCTATTATAACCCTACAATGAGGGAATGGCACCCTTCTGTGTCTAGAGACAAAATCGCATATAGGTATAAAAAGGGGTGTAAAGGTGATTTCCTCAATGTGTGAGGGAAGTCTGGTGATATTACCATAAATCAAGTAGTATGGACACAAATCTGTAGGAGCATACATATCATTAGGAACCAATGAGATTGCATATTTATATTCAAAGATTGCTATGTAAAGGTAAACAATGCTGAAGCATACTAGCATCAGTGGGACAGGGGAAAGTCTGTCAAAATAAACCTGTAAAGAACACAATAACGTGTGAAGGACCAAAAAGGGGTCCATTTCCTGCGGTAGACTCGGGTGCTGCAGAGTCTGATGTGCAGCAGACGAGTCTCTGAGCAGGAGTGGGGTCAATCCAGCAACAGCAGATGCCCCCGGTCCTTGGAACAATAAAATGCAGAAAAAATAAACATATATAATAATATATTTAGTTAGCTTGGTGCATGGAGTTTGTATGCATAATCATAAACATATGAGCTGTTAAGAAGGAAGTATAGATATGCCTCTAAGTTATAGATTATTACATGTTCTACTTTAAATCAGCTATATCATGTATGAGCAATAGGAGATTAGTCTAATCTTGTCAAGTTATAGAATGACACATTCCTATAGGAAGGTGGTTAGTGGGGTTGTCACACCTCACTCAGTGGATGAGCATGTATGATGATTGGGTTATTAGATACTCTGCCCTGATGAGGGTATCGAGACAGGGAGAGGTAGATACGTGACCCAGGGTAGGTTGTTATAACCTGGAAAGCTGGAGAGGGGTGGGGGGGGAGGCCTATGATGCAAACCCTGGACAAAAACCACTATCACATTAATCAGAGAAAAAATCTCTCCTTCCCTGCTATTCAGCATAAACATATGACCTGTGGAAGGAAGGTAAATAATTAGAGCTGTCCAAGGGTTGTAAGTCACTATGCATATTCTCCGAGAAAGTTACAAGTCCTGTATATACCAGAAGCACTACTGGGCATATTAGCTATACTTCTTTAAGGTTAGGCATATGTTTGTTTTGAACATGTGCAGGGAAAACCCATTGAGTTTGAAATAAGTCAGAAATCAACTTTTACAGAGAGTAACTGTGACTGGTAGTTTACTAAACAGGTGCAATGTTAGAAACAATAATGTGAAACAGGCTTAAGATGGCAAAGAGGAAGCATACATTGCAGAATGATAAAAGCTGCCAAAGATATGAAAGCTGCATGAACATGGACTCTTCACATCAATGTCTTTATAGCTCAATCAAGGTAACATATGACTGCATAGCACATAAAATACTAAAAAACAGAGCCTAGCTGACAACCACTAATTGAGTAAAACAGTTCAGGAGAGAAACAGCTACTTGTGGTTATTCACAGGAACAGCTTCCCCCTTAATACAGCCTAAGGTAGCTCTGGTAAAACAGGTGAACAGTTGGAGGGGGTCCAAGGACAAAGGACCACCCCAATGGAACTGGAGCACTCAGCTAGCCATTGGGGAGGGGCTCCCCACAGTGCCTGGGCTTTCCATTGCACGGGTCAATTTTGACAGTTCAGAGCCGCTTGTAGAAGAGGTTTCAAAGAGGATTGGAGTTGAGGGCTCTCACAGCCTGGGGGAAAAACTGTTGAGCAGTCTGACAGTCCTGGCTTTGATACTCTGGTACCTTCTACTTGATGGTAAGAGCTGGAAGAGACTGTGGGAGGGATGGGTAGGATCCCTCACGATACTGGTAGCTTTGCTAGAGCATTGTGTATGGAAAATATCCAGGATGGAGGGCAGAAAGACACCAATGTTCTTTTCAGCTATCTTCAGTAGCCGCTGCAAGGTTTTGCGGTCAGCAGAACTGCAATTCCCATACCAGACAATAATGCAGCTGGCCAGCACGCTTTCAATAGTTCCCCGATAGAATGTAGTAAAAATAGGTGGAGGGAGGCTTTTTTAAGGCGGCAGAGAAAATATAGGCGCTGTTGTGCCTTCTTGGTTAGTGACGTGATGTTGGTTGTTCAGGTAAGAGATGTGCACTCCCAAGAACTGAATACTGCTTACTCTCCCCACAGTCAAGCTGTCAATGGTCAGTGGGGGACGATCAACAGAATTCCTCCTGAAATCCATCACAACCTCCTTTGTTTTGCTTACATTAAAGCGGAAGGTCCATCCAAATTTTTTGTTTTAAAAGCCAGCAGCTACAAATACTGCAGCTGCAGACTTTTAATAAATGGACACTTACCTGTGCAGCGTGCCCGTGATGTTGGCAGCTGAGGCCAAGAAAACGCTCGTCTCTCGGCTGCCCCCACCTCCATCCCTACTGCACATGCGCGAGTTGCGCAGTGCATCATTACTTGTCCCAGTTGTCTCCTGGGACCAGTGTGTTTCCCAGAAGACAGCGGGGGTGACGCAAAGGGGCGTGACTCCCGCGGGAGTCTATTCCCGGAAGTGGGTGCAAATACCTGTATTATACAGGTATCTTCACCCCCCTCCCCCCTGAAAGGAGCCAAATGTGACACTGGAGTAAGGGAGGGTTCAGAAAAGCGTAGGTTCACTTTTTGTGTGGACCTCCGCTTTAAGGAACAGGTTGTTTGTACTACACCATTTAACCAGTTGTGCCACTTCCTCTCTGTAGAGTGTTTCATCATTGTTACTGACGGGACATACTACAGCTGTGTCATCCATAAACTTGACGATATGGTTGGAGCTGAACTTGGCAGTAAAGTCGTGGGTCAGCAGTGTGAAGAGCAGCGGGCTGAGCACACATCCCTGTGGGGCACCCGTGCTCAGTGTGGTAGTTCTTGCTTACCTGGCTGCATAACACTTGCCCAGATACTTCTGTCTTATTTCGCAAACCCAAAGCTGTGCATACACCCTTAATGGATGCAATAAATAATAATTGGGCTTCTTATTTGGAAATTTACAAGTGCAAAGTCTCTAACAGATATCATGCATCTTTCGCAATGAGGGAAGCAGACATACTCTTTGTCCTGTCAGAAGCAGCCCCGGGGTACACACATACCATAGTTACCAACATTGTAAAAAATTTTATAGGGACACTTTGTCTGTAGGCAGAGTCTTATTATAATTAGGGGGCAAGGCATTCGTTTGTAGGCGTAATATAGCGGGGGGAAAAATGCGGCGCCCGAAGTGCGCCGTGGCGTAAAACATCCCGGCACCATGGTTGGTATGGTGTCAGTATGATTGAAGTGCATTATTTATATTACATTGTAATATAAAATGAAATAGTTCAACCATAATGCAGAATCAGTGAGAGCCCTGAGCTTTTTACTTGCCACTGTCACCTGCCACCAGATGCCATCAGGTGTCCCCAGCAGAGTCCCTCCTTACACCAGGCATTCCCAGCAGAGTCCCTCCTTACACCAGGCATTCCCAGCAGAGTCCCTCCTTACACCAGGCATTCCCAGCAGAGTCCCTCCTTACACCAGGCATTGCCAGCAGAGTCCCTCCTTACACCAGGCATTGCCAGCAGAGTCCCTCCTTACACCAGGCATTCCCAGCAGAGTCCATTCTTACATCAGGTGTCCCCTGCAGAGTCCCTTCTTACACCAGACATTCCCAGCAGAGCCCCTCCTTACATCAGGTGCCCCCAGCAGAGTTCCCCCTTACATCAGTTACCCCCAGCAGAGTTCCTCCTTACATCAAGTGTCCCCAGCAGAGTTCCTCCTTACATCAAGTGTCCCCAGCAGAGTTCCTCCTTACATCAGGTGCCCACAGCAGAATCCCTCCTTACATCAGGTGTCCCCAGCGAATGTATCTCCTTAGATCAGATGCCCCCAGCAGAGTCCCTCCTTACAACAGGTGTCCCTAGAAGACTCACTCCTTACATCAGATGTCCCTAGCGGAGTCCCTCTTTACATCAGGTGTCCCCAGAGTCCCGCCTTACATCAGGTGTCCCCAGCAGGGGTCTCTGCCCCACTACAGAAGACCAGCTCTCGTGTAACAGGTCGCCTGTCGAGGGTAACAAATTAGAGGCGGAGCCGGCCGGGTATCTGCCAATAGAAATGGAGCACAACACGTCATAGGGTGCATTTTTGATCCGAATGAGATATCCACAAGTGTTGCAGCTGTGAATGTCACGAATATTTGGACTTTGTATTCACGTTCAATTGTGTTTTAGTTTAATTTTGTTATTCATGCACATTGCTGTCACTATTTTGCTATTTCTGTGGACACTAGTCATATACCATTTCAGGGATGGTTGTGATATTTTGTTCTCACATTATATACTTGCAGCGCAGCTTACCTTTTCTTTTAGTTATCATATTTATGTTTATCTGACATATTTTGCTGCAGCAGCTAATTCACTATATGCGTAATATTTGATCATCAATACTACCTATTTACACAGACCTGCGCAGTATTTTTTCCTATATACAACACGTCATAGACTGGCAGCAGTTGGGGGGTTGGCGGCAGATCCATTTCTATTGGTAGCCACCGGGTTGGCTCTGCCTCTTGTTTGTTGCCTCGGCGAGTGACCAGGCTTCACAAGAGCTGGTCTTCTGTAAAATTACGGCGGTGACCATCGCCAGTGCCGGCCCCGGCACTGGCGATTAAGGCAGCTCTGGCGATTCTCCCATGAATTTTCCCAGGACAACACAAAAATGGGACAAGGGTCTAAATTTCGTAAATGTCCCGGGAAAATTAGACTGTTGGCATGTATGACTTACCCTAACACTGCTATTAACGACAGTATAGGTGATTACTTGTAACTCTGAGGCCCCATACACACCATAGAATCCATCCGCAGATAAATCCCAGCAAATGGGTTTCAGCGGATAGATCCTATGGTGTGTACACGCCAGCGGATCTTTATCCGCGGATATTTTTCCCCTGGGATGGATTCCAGCAGATCGGATATTCGCTGACATGCAGAACAAATCCATCTGCTGGAATCCATCCCAACGGATGGATCCGCTGGTCTGTATAGACTCACCGAATCCATCCGTCCGAAGGGATCCCCCGCATGCGTCATAATGATTCAACGCATGCGTGGAATTCCTTATATGACAGCGTCGCGCACGTCGCCGCGTCATAATCGCGGCGACGGCGCGACACGTCATCGCCAGAGGATTTCGGCGCGGATTTCAATGCGATGGTGAGTACACTCCATCGCATTAAAATCTGCTGAAATCCTCGAGAGGATTTATCCGCGGAAACGGTCCGCTGGACCGTATCCGCGGATAAATACTCCCGTGTGTATGGGGCCTGAAGCTAGCCTATGAACATTGACTTTAAGCTGGTTAATACATTATCAAAACAAATTCCTGTATGTTAGTCTGACAATGCTTCATGCACAGTGACTCAGCAAACTGAAATGAGCAGAAAGATTTTCTCCCACATTAATTTGCTAATAGAGTTTACAGAAGGATTTTTAAAGTTTATCTTCTTTCTGTCCACAAAGGATTTTCAAGGCCTTTTTATTTTTAGGTAACTTGACAGTATCTTATGTATTAAAGCGGAGGTCTGGCGGTAAAAAATAAATAAATAAAAGTCAGCAGCTACAAACACTGTAGCTGCTGACTTTTAATAAGCACACTTACCTGTCCAGGTTGCCCGCGATGTCGGCTGCCCGAGGCTGATCCGTCCCTCCGACTGGGTCCTGACGCTGCCATCCTCACTAAGGGAAACAGGCAGTGAAACCATTGCGGCTTCATTGCCCGTTTCCTGCTGCGCATGCGCGAGTCGCTTTGTAAATGGGCGGCTTTCTCCTGGGACACACACAAGGTCCCAGAAGATATCGCTCCCCATTTCCCAGGAGGCAGCACGAGGAGGAGAAGAGAGAAGACCACCGCGGAAGAGGAAGTGGCAGATTAGGACGATCTGTCTAGCAACAGCCATTTCTGGTAAGTACTATATATGTATATGTGTATGTATGTATGTGTATGTATATATATATATATATATATATAAAAAATAAATTTTGTAGCCTTTTTGGCAATTGTTTTTCTTTTTTTTTAGAGTGGACCTCCGCTTTAATGTTTTACATAGTAATATTAGTTACTATATTTATAGTATTGTATAGCCAATGTTTTTTTTTTTTTTTTACAACGGATGAGATTTTCAGTCACACTGCACATTAGTCAATTTAATAGCTGATATTACTGCACAGATTTACACCAACATATTTTCTCCTGTTTATCCTGAATGTAGGCCCAAACTACATGTAGCATTAAAGATCTCCATCAAAAAATATTTTTTTTGATTTCAGAATGGGGAAGTGTTAAAACCTCTGTTAAAGCGTTTGTTAGCCCAAAAAAAATTAAATAAATGGATCCTGCGCCTTTAAAGCATGTTATATGACATGTTAAAAATCCACGCATGCTCAGACTAAATTAGGGGACGGGAGCGCTCGTTCTGGTAAAACTAGCGTTCCTTATGGAGATAGCACGTTCATCACGCTGTAACAGACAGAAAAGCGCGAAACGTCTTTTACTAACACAAAATCAGCTAAAGCAGCCCCAAGGGCGTCATTGGATTTGAACTTCCCCTTTATAGTGCCGTCGTACGTGGTTTACGTGACCGCGTTCTGACACGATAGTTTTTTTAACCGATGGTGTGTAGGCGCGACTGACCATCAGTCAGCTTCATCGGTTAACCGATGGAAAAATCCATCAGACCGTTCTCAGACCGTTCTCATCGGATGGACCGATCGTGTGTACGCGGCCTTACTGTTAACCTGTAAAGGTTTTTGAAATATCGCCTATGAAGATTTTTGAGTACCGTATTTTGTTCGAGTTTCATGGGCATACTTTATTTAAAGTATATATTTGGCATCTATTTACTCAATGCAGCATAATATTTTATGTTTTACCAAAAGTTACCAAAAGTTTGCATTTGATAAAAGGCTGTGCAAATATTGTGTGATATAAAAAAATTTCAACAGCAACAATTGTATTCTCTAGGGCTTATTTGCAGAAAATAAATAATATTTGGGGATTTTAATTACCAGTAATTTTCTAGCAAAAAAATGCAGATTTGTATATACTGTATGTGTTAAAAAAAAATCTAAATTACCCTGGGCACAAGGTGGTAGTGAACTTATTCTTTAAATATAGATATTTATACTACTTGTTACCAACTACAACATCTCCATTGTAAATTGCAAAAGTTCTGCTGTACACAGTAATAAAAAAGTAAACCCATATATACTATAATATATAGAATGATTAATAATTATCTTAATGACTAAGCCTTCAAGCATTCTCCTTTCACTGGAATGAGTTAACTGGAATGAGTTAACTAACAAGCCATCACATGAGTTAGGAGGAAAGGTCAGTGTGGCTTTAGATGACAAACTATTAGGCAGATTCAGAAAGATTTAGGCCGGCGTATCAGTAGATACGCCGGCCTAAGTCAGAATCTGCGCCGACACAAATTTAAGCATATTCTGGAAACCAGATACGCTTAAATTAGGCTCAGATACGAGCGGCATGAGTGTCTTACACCGTCGTATCCTAAAGTGTAATTGTTGGGCTGACCGCTAGGTGGCGCTTCCATTGTGGTCGGCCTAGAATATGTAAATAAGTAGTTATGCCGATTCACGAACGTACACTTGCCCGACACAGTAAAGATACGCCGTTTACGTAACGCATTTTCAGGCCTAAAGTTATTCCATCAAATAGCTGGAATAGTAATGTTAAGTATGGCCGTCGTTCCCGCGTCGAAATTTGTAAATTTTACGTTGTTTGCGTAAGTCGTCCGTGAATAGGGCTGGACGTAATTTTTTCTATGGACACCTTTGTGGCTAAATCAGATATCGGAACTAAACATGATATTTTTTTATAAATTAATTTAGACAGTAACAAACATTTTATTTCACTGTGATTTCATATCACAGCATACTGAAAACGTAGGTTTGGTAGATTAATTTAACTTTTCCGAAAAATTCTTATGAGTTACAGGTATCCAAAAAAACTGTTAAAGGAGTTGTAAAGTCAGACTATTCTTTTATCTTAATGCATTCTATGCATTAAGATAAAAAGCTTCTGTGTGCAGCAGCCGTCCCAGCACCCCCTTATACTTACCAGAGCCCCATCTCTGTCCAGCGATGTCTATGAGTGCCATCCGAGACTCTTCCTCCTAATTGGCTGAGACACAGCAGTGGCGCCATTGGCTCCCGCTGCTTTTAATCAAAGTCAGTTAGCCAATCAGGAGAGAGAGGGGGCAGGGCCTGAGTGGACACAGGGAACGGTGACTCAGCTTGGGTGCCCCCATAGCAAACTGCTTGCTGTGGGGGCACTAGAAAGGAGGAAGGGGCCACGAGCATAGAAGAGGGACCCGGGAAATAAAATAAAAACTAGACTTTACAGTCACTTTAAGTATATTTTAGAATTCTGAAATATACCAAAATTAGGTGTGGAATATAAAAAATTCAATAAGTTAGGTGAAATTTGTGATTTTTAATGTCATATACAAAGACAATATCACCATGCCTCTTGTGTTATCATTGGCTTTGAGAATCTCTCCAATAACAATTACGAAACACTTGAAAGAAAAATCTATAAGAAGGACGGAGTTTCATCTGTATAATAAAGTAAGAAAAAATAGGTAGAAAACTGATACAATATATTCTAAATACATCCATACAGATCATAGAAGATTAGATATAAGTAAGAAAAAATAGGTAGAAAACTCTGATATAATATATTCTAAATACATCCATACAGATCATAGAAGATTAGATATAAAAGTGCACAGCTCAGAATTTGTCGAATTTTTTTTTAGTTTTTTTAGTTTTGGAATGTTTTTGTCTATGTAATGATCGCTTAGTGCCCCTGTTCCTCATTCCAGCACCCGGGTGTTGGCTGTTGCTTTTCCTCCCTGTCTGTGTTAACCTGTTGACTGATTGATTTGGTCAGTCACCTGATAGAAGCAAACTGAACACTCTATCCCTCGCTTGTGATAGAGACAGATTTACCTGTATTGTTCTAGACCAAGCCCCCTGTTAGTCTGCATTGTTTGTTGTTGGATCCCCTGTGTTTGACCCGAATTGGACTGGATTATCCCCTGAACTCAGCTGGCCCTTCTACCTGGAACAGATACTGGATTATCCCCTGAACTCAGGCTGCCTCTACCTGAACTGTCTTTGAACCATGCTGTGTTCTAACTGGAAGTAATCAGTTGTTTGCTGTGTTCGAATCTGCCCGGGTGGGCTGGCCAGACACTAAAAAAAACAACATATGCATTACTTTGATGTTAACTAAAACAGTTATTGCAGAATAAACAGCCCCATAGCAGTAATTTAAAATTGCCCTGGTCCATAGGGGAAGTAATGATGTAGGATCTGAAGTTGTTAACAGTGTTATACATGTTCTAACCCAAATTTACATTTAAATTCATATTTATAATAAGTTGTTCAGTTGTTTTCACCTTTTTTGCTGTTCCAGAAGTGACATTTCAGCAGTCAACTTCACGATAGTTTAAATTCTCAGTGATTTCCACTAGCCTAGGCAGTGCAGTACTTTAGAATTGCCCCTACTGCCTCATAAACATTGGAGGTTTTATAATATACTCCAGTAATTTATCAGTATGTACACCCATAAGTAAACAACAAAAAAAAAATAATGGGATGGTTAACCACTTCAGCCCCGGAGGATTTGGCTGCCAAATGACCGGGCCACTTTTTGCGATTTGGCACGGCGTCGCTTTAACTGACAATTGCGTGATCGTGTGACATGGTTTACAAACAAAATTTACGTTCTTTTTTTCCCACAAACAGAACTTTCTTTTGGTGGTATTTGATCACCTCTGCGGTTTTTATTTTTTGCACTATAAACAAAAATAGAGCAACAATTTTGAAAAAATAAATAAATATTTTTTACTTTTTGCTATAATAAATATCCCCAAAAATATATAAAAAAACTACATTTTTCCTCAGTTTTGGCCGATACGTATTCTTCTACATATTTTCGGTAAAAAAAATACCAAAAATTGCAATAAGCGTTTATTGATTGGTTTGCACAAAAGTTATAGTGTCTACAAAATAGGGTATAGTTTTATGGCATTTTTATTATTGTGACTGCGACATTATGGTGGACACATCGGACACTTTTGACTCCAGTTTGGGACCATTCACATTTATACAGCTATAAAAATGCACTGATTACTGTATAATTGTGATTGGCAGGGAAGGGGTTAACCACTAGGGGGCTAGGAAGGGGTTAAGTGTGTCCTAGGGAGTGATTCTAACTGTGTGGGGGCGGGGATTACTGTGACAGGACACTGATTGCTGCTCCCGATGAGGGGGAGCAGACGATCGGTGTCCTGTCACTAGGCAGAACAGGAAAATGCCTTGTTTACACTGGCCTCTCCCCGTTCTGTCGATCTGTGACCCGATCGCGTGACACCGGCAGACATTGAGTCCGTGGGTCCCGCGGGCACAGTCACTGAGCTTGCGGTAGTATACATTGCTTTGCGCAGCCGTGCCATTCTGCCAACATATATGTGCAGGAGGTAGTCGGCAAGCGGTTAATGGTGCTGTACCTTTCCCGAGGGAAAATTTCAAGAAGTCATAGCTTTAAAATCAAGGATTGTATTACAATTGATCATGAAAATTCCCCAAAGTATTTTATTATATATATATATATATTTATTATATATATTATAATATAATCCTTGATTTTAAAGCTATTACTTCTTGACATTTACTCTTGGGAGGGGTTCAGCACCATTAACAATCCTATTCACTTTTCTTTTTGTTGTTTTCTAAGTCTTATTGGGATGAGGTGCAGATGTGTTGAGTTGAACCAAATGTTTTTCTTACACCCATAGGTAACTCTACCCATAATTCCTTAGCACCATCAAACTATCCATTGGACACAATCTTTGTTTAAACTCAATTTTATATCACTTTTCAAAAAGACCCTACCAACATTTCTGTTTACCATTTCTCTATGTGAGAGAGCATATCTATATTAACAGCTCATGAAATACCAATGAAATCACAATGTTCTTCCAGCCCCAAAACTAGGGAACTAGGGTCTCTATAGTTTGGTTTGCCAGACCTCTTTCATTTGAGAACAGACCCCTTTAAACACCCATTACTTTTTGCATATAGAGTTGAAATATACTGTGCAGTACCATTTAAGCCTCATTTTTTTGTAACATAGGGTTCCTGTTGTTCTGTCTGTAACTCCACACAGTAGTGCAAGGCTTGCTCCCTGGTGTGGAGTGCCGTGCTCGCCCCCTCCCTTGAGGGGGAGGGGGCGAGCAGGAGAGTCAGGACGCCCACTAACACACTAACTCACAGCTCCTTTCTCTATCTGCAACATATAGAGCGTCCTAAAATATAAAGATAAGCAAATAAAAAAATAATAATATAGCATATACAATTGAAACCGCTTTGCCTGATTTGTTGCCAACCTAATCTGCCTGACTACGTTTCGCCTGAATTCTCAGCACACAAGTTCCACTTCGGACACTACCAATCACAGGTACCTTACATTATAAATGGGCCACAATGGCAATGGACCCTGCTGAGATTGTTAAGGCGATTTCACATCAAGGACAATTGATTGGCGCTCATGAACAGCATCTTTCTTCCCTGGACGCCAAGTTAGATGAACTTTGTACTATGCTTAAATCTTGTTTGTCTGGTTCCTCTGCAACGGTCCAGACTCTGGATCCTACTCCTGCTACGATCTAACCTGCCTCTTCTGTACCACCCAAACTTCCCTTGCCTGACAAGTTTGGTGGTGATACTGAGGACTGCAGAGGCTTTTTAAATGTTTGCCGTTTGCATTTCCGCAACAACCCTGGGACTTTTAGCACTTCGTCTGCAAAAGTAACTTTTGTAATTTCCTTGTTAAAGGGGAAGGCCCTGGCCTGGGTCTCTCCTTATCTGGAACGCAATGATCCTGTGCTGCAAGATGCTGACAAATTTCTGGCTTCTCTCCAGACTATTTTTGACAAGCCAGATAGAGCTTCTGCAGCTGAGTACTCACTCTTGGACATGCAACAAGGCACCAGGTCTGTGGCACAATATGCTATCGAGTTCCGTACCCTTGCTTCTGAGACTAATTGGGACTCAAGGGCATTACGTGCAGCCTTCCGAAAAGGTCTTGCAGATCCCATCAAGGACGAATTAGTCTACAAGGATTCCCCAGAAGACCTTGAGAAATTCATAGAGCTGTGTGTTCGTCTGGATGTCCGGTACCATGAAAGGTGCCAAGAGAGACTTAGAACTCACAAGTTTCCTAGGCCAGTTTTCCTTTTAGCCCCTAACTTCCAAGCACCACCTCAGCCAGAACTTGAAATCTCAGTTGAACCCCAGGCACCAGTGGAACCCATGGATATAAGACGTCTCCACCTAACTGAGTCAGAGAAACAAATGAGGCATGCATTGGGCCTATGCCTGTACTGTGGACTTAAAGGACATCTATTATCTGTCTGCCCTTCCCGTCCAGTAAAAGGCAGGGTCTAACCAGTGTTGGAGGAGCTGGCTTAGACCTTACAGGTATATCCTCCAAGACCAAGATGACCGTTCCTGCAATTATCCATTTACCCTTTAAACTTGTCTCCTGTGAGCCTTTTGTGGATTCTGAAGCTGCTGGCATATTTTTGGACTACACTTTTGCTAAAGAAAATAACATCCCATTTGTTCCAAAGTCTAGACCCCTGAATGGACAACCCTTGGGACATGGCATTGTAAAATTTGAGACTACGAAAATCACCCTTTTGGTAGGCGTATTCCACAAAGAGGAAGTTGTCTTGTCTCTTATTGATTCTCCACTTCTGCCCGTTATCCTTGGTTACCCATGGTTACAACCACATAACCCTTCTTTTGATTGGGAAAATTGAGAACTAACCTCTTGGGGGTCGTTCTGTCATCCAAACTGTTTGTCTCAACCCAAAAGACTTTCTGCTTGTAAGTTGGCTCCCGTGACCATCCCAATGCGTGACTAACAGTCAGACCCCAGGATTGGTGGGACACCTTGGTTATCATTAAGGAGGTGAACTGGATCTATTCCATGCATGAGAAGAAACTGTAATATCTAGAACTGAAGTTTGAATATCCTTCTCCCTTTTCTCCTGATGAAGCTGGATATGTGAAACATGTTGAGAAAGGAGACATCTGTGAAAATGTATTTAATGGAAACCCTGGACTAATTGACACGTGTTGTATACAAAGTTTTGGGAGTCCTACACCAGTACAATTTCCAGTCTGTCCCTGGGGACCTATTCCATCCAAGGATACATCATCCAATTGGGTCTACACTTCCCGGCCAAGGATCGTTTTTTTGACATCTGTCATACAAAGCCTTGATCGACCTCTTTTGGCATACGCCATCAGTGGTCAACTAGTTCCGGTAAGCCTGCACTCTTATCGGTGGTGGGATTGTTTCATTTTAGAAGTCACGTATCTTTTCATTTATTCACTCACTTGAATGACATGTGGAAAATATGAACTTCAACATTATCAATTATCCTGAACACTAAGTTTTGTTGGACTTTGCACTTCACTTGATATCACATCAAGTGTACTAGACCATTCATTTAATTGGCACCTCTTTCATTTAAAGGGTTGTACATACTGTTTTGATTTATGTTTTACATTTATTAATATCTGTGTATTTTTTTATTACATAGACTATGGTATTTTGATATTTACTATATCACTTTAAGCGCTACACTTATATATCTTTTTGTCACTTTGCTTTTTTAAATAAGCTGTGTTAGCAGCTACCATTACCGCATTATTGGCAGCGCAGGGTATTCACTTTTCTCCAGTGACCATCCCACCTACCTTAAATCGTGAATACCATGAGTTTGCAGACGTATTTTGAAAGCAAAAGGCAGAGGTTTTACCTACACATCATTCTTTTGACTGTGCAATTAAATTGATTCCTGGAGCACCTCATCCCAAAGGAAGGACCTATCCCCTTACTGCTATGACTAAGAAGGGTACAAATTGCAAGGTGTGGTCCTCAGAAGCAGAATCAGCTTTCCAGCAATTAAAAGACATGTTCAGCAAAGCTCCAATTCTTCAGCATCCAAATCCCGATCTCCAGTACATAGTTGAGGTTGATGCCTCTCAGGTAGGAACAGGTGCCGTGCTCTCCCAGAGACAGCCTAAGTTCGGGAGAATTCATCCAGTAGCATTTTTTTCTAGAAAGTTTTCTCCAGCGGAGATGAATTATGATGTTGGGAATCGAGAACTACTGGCCATCAAATTGGCATTGTCTTAATGGCGACATCTTCTGGAAGGGGTTCCCAAGCCTTTTTCTATCCATAAAAACCTACTGTATCTTCAGACTGCAAGACGTCTGAACTCACGTCAGGCTCGATGGGCTCTGTTTTTCTCCCGTTTTAATTTTGTTCTTTCTTATGTTCCTGGGCATAGAAACAAGAAAGCCGATGCTCTTTCCAGAGAGTTCGCTACCTCTGAAGATCAACCTACCGATTATATTCTAATCCCACCTCACAAAATTGTCGCACAGATCTCTACAGCTCTTTCCCAACAGTTACAAGAAACCCAGAATCGTGTTCCCCAAGGCTTGAAGATACCACCAGGTCGCCTGTACGTAGCCCCTAGCCTCAGAAAACCTGTACTCTGCTGGACACATGATGGTGTGTTATCCGCTCATACTGGTGTCGCCATCACTCATAAGACCTTGCAGCGTCATGTCTGGTGGCCTCATATGAAAAGGGATGTTACTGACTATGTGGCTGCCTGTCCAACTTGTGCTGCTAATAAAGTACCCCGCGCATTGCCTACTGGACTGGTACAACCACTTCCGGCACCTCGCCAGCCTTGGACCCATTTGACTATGGGCTTCATTACAGACTTACCCAAGTCTAAGGGCATGACTGCTATATCGGTCATAGTGGATCGCTTTTCCAAAATGTCTCATTTTGTGCCGCTCCCGGGATTACCTACCGATTCTGGAGAGCATTCTGCAAGAAACTGGGAGTAACGCTCTCACTCTCTACCTCACATCACCCTCAAACAGATGGTCAAACCGAACGCATGAACCAGACCCTAGAAATCTATCTTCGACATTATGTCAATGCCTTACGCTCCAACTGGTCTGAGTATTTGCCTTTAGCTGAGTTCGCCCTTAATTCCCGTTGGCACAGTGCTCTTCATACCACACCATTCTACGCAGCCCTAGGCTATCACCCTCAGACTTTTCCCCTACTTCAGCCTTCTTCTGGTGTACCAGCAGCAGATCAGCGGGTGAAAAATATTCTACTACATTGGAAAAAGATTTGCTCATTACTAAAGGAAGTCAGCAGGCAAGTATGTGCTTTTTTACAACAAAGACGCCATATACCTCCATATGTGGTGGGGGACAGAGTTTGGCTGTTATCCAAATATGTGAGGCTGAAACAACCTTCTACCAAATTGGTCTTTACAGAATTATTGGTCCTTACAGAATTATTGCTCGAGTCGGGCCAGTCTCCGATCGGTTGAAATTACCCTCCTCTCTCCAGATACATCCCGTGTTCCACGTTTCCCTTCTCAAAAAAGCAATTTTTAATCCATACTCCAGAACGCAACAGCTACCTCCTCCTGTTCTTGTTGATGGACAAAATGAGTTTGAAGTCTCCAAGAATCTTGATTCTAGAAGACAGGGTCGTGGCCTTCGGTATCTGGTTCATTGGAAAGGATATCTCTTCACAGACCGTTCCTGAGTTCCAGCCAAAGATCTGCATGGCCCTTCTCATATTTAAGACTTCCATGCCTCCTTTCCCACTAAGCCCCGCTAGGCCCCCGGAGGGGTCCACTGGGGAGGGGGCTCTGTCATGTACCGGGGTATATTTGAACCAGGATCTTCCTGGTCCCACAGCTGCAGGCTTATCTGTTGTGCTACAGAGAAGATCTGGACTTTTGTAAATGTCCTTGCAGTATTAAGCATTACCTTGGACTCACTAACCCCACCTGCTGCCAGCTGTGGACAATTTTCAATCAATGCAGCCCATAAATAGGAAGTGATGCTATCACTCAGCGCCTGTTTATGTGGATTAGCTCCCTGGGTGTTGTGACTGCTTGTGATCTTGATTGTCGTCTTGAACTTCTGCCTGAATCCCTGACTACTCTCTAGCCTACTGATTTTGTACTTCACCACCAGCTCGTGTATGACCTTTGCCTGCCTGACCACTCTCTGGATTTTTATCGTGTACCACTTTGCCTGATTTGTTGCCAACCTAATCTGCCTGACTACGCTTCGCATGAATCCTCAGCACACAAGTTCCACTTTGGACACTACCAATCACAGGTATCCTACAGGAAGACAGAATTTTTACATTTTGACAGTTCTCAAGAAAAAAATATTTGACACTCCTTCCCAGTTCATAGAATCCTTAATTGCCACCCCCTGTCTAGGTCTTGCTGCATTACAACCCTTATTTGTATGGGATGGGCTGCCCTCCTTTATAGTAGAAGGAGCAGTAAAATCTAGACCTGTCTTTAATGTTTTTGCCATCTTCACTCAACTTGGTAAATTTGTTTGGATGCAGGGTCTTCCTTTTTCTAAGGTTCATTTGTCATTATTAACTCAACAACGACCTGATTATCACCAGATATTGCTCTGCCCACCATAACTACCCCACTGTCAGCTCACCAAGCAGGTAACAACTACCCTGTAACTGCCAGCTCACTAAGCAGGTGACAGTCCTCAAGGATATCAGTTTTTTTCTGTATTGATTTTTGCTCCTCCAGATTTAAAATGTAATCTTCCCAAAGGGCAGTGCCCTAATATTGTCATTCCAATAAACAGTATATACACTTGGAGTAAAGAAACTGTTACATTTACTTTACTCAGTGCCGATCCTGACCTCCCTGGGGCCCTAAGCAAAATGACATGTCACAACATTAAAGTTGAGAAGTGTGGGGGGCGCTGCCGACAGTGACATGTCACATTAAAGATTAAAAGATTAAAGTTGAGAGGCGGGGGGAGGGGGTGTTCTGCCGTCGGAAATTACATCTTACATTAAAGTGAGAAGCGGGGGTGCTGACTTCTTACCTCTAATCCCATGCAGCCAGCGAGTTGAGAAGCGGGGCGAGAGGCTGAAAATTACTTCCCACCAGGCGGGGCCTCTAGTAATTTGGGGGGCCCTCTGCAGCTTTGCGGGGCCCTAAGTGGCTTGCATAGTGAGCCTATAGGGCGGATCAGCCATTATTAAAATGAGCATATAGAAACCAACATTATACTACAGTTTTACTAGAACTTCAATGTTGCACCTATTATAAAAAGCAGTCACTATTTGTTTCCTCTTGTGTTGCACTGTTTTTTGTGACCTCATTATCACAGCAAGATCAATTTTCAATTCAATAAGTTTTGAGGTTATAACAGTTAAATACAAGTAATACCGAGAAAAGTCCAGTACAATGAATTAAAGATTATCAGAGCGTGCTCATGCATAAGATAATTTTTCACTTGGAGGTATCTGAAAATTTCTGAACAAGGAAGTTTAAATTGCTTTTGAAGGGTAGTGAAGCGCTCGGGCCCCATGCCCGTGCAAAGATTATGTAATTGGATGATACTATTAGTAAACCAAGCCTTATGGGTTTTCGAATTCCAGTGGAAAGTAGGGGTTGTATAGGATAGACTACAGGGAAAGATGGAGGATCTATTTTCTTAAAGGATTTAGTTATTTAAACAGGTAATTTTGACACATCATTTGTTTTTACTTCTGAAAAAGCGGATCTCTTATTCTCAAAAATGGGAAGCTAAAGTAGAAAGTTTTATCAGGGTGGCATTTGTAATGTTTACATTTGTAAAACATTCACTTTTTTGCTGCCAATGCATTGAAAAGGGATTAAGAGTCAACAATATCTGGTGCAATGAAACGTAAAATGTCAGTGTCTGCTTTCTAAGCAACATGCATACTTAATTATGATCAATGCAGAGCACCAGAAAAGGAAAATAAAAAAGGGGACAAGGACCCTGACTGCATATTCCAAAAAAGAAAGAAAGAAGAAAAGTAAAACGTTTAACCTACAAGTGGAAATAATATAAGCCTATCTATATAAAATCAGTTTTGTACTTGTGTTGTAAACTCCAATATAAAAAAATTAAAAATAAATACACAGAAAAAGGGTGGTGAGGATCTAAATGTGAAGTGAACTACTTACATGGCATGTGTGTGTGATGTCACGGCGCAAAAATTTTGATTCTTATCAAATTACTATATCTGCTGCAGTTACTGTGAACACCTCCAGGAGGTGTAATAATATAGAAGATATATATTTGTATATGCTACACATATACTACTGCGCTGATTCAGTGCACAATTTACTTTTAACCCCTATAGATATAACACTTCCAATCTCTTTTCAAACATAAATCATTTAAAACTTTTAAATATGCAATAACACCAACGTGCTCAAAAACGTGCCCCGCGATATGCAATCACGGGTAATTAAACCAATATAAACATGCACAAAAAAAGTCCAATGTTGCAAAGTTCCAAAAAACTTTCTTTCCAAAAACAACTTTTCCAAGAAAATATATATATAGTGCCAATATTCTTGACTGAAATTCCGTGACTTTTCACCATCTGTGTGTTACCACCACCTCTTATGTGCTAAACTCTCACCAGATAAGGGTCGGTATATAGCCTGTAATGAGTATCCAGGTGTGTGTCTCCTCAATACTGTGGCAATATTTCCGTCTCTCCTTCGAGATGTATGTTAGATCAACATGCAGAAAAAACGTTTGCATCCACTCCAGCCTCCAACTACTTTTCTTGCTCCAAAGAAAGAAAACTCCATATGGTGTAGTATGTAAAAGTATGGCAGTTTTATTTATAAACATAAAAGATAAAAGATTTTTCACTCACATTTCCAAGTGCCTAACCGACACTAGTCTGTTCAGCGTTACTGCTATGGTTCTTCGGCGTGCGTTCCACGCCTCGGTTGTGCGCTGTTCAGTACGCGGAAGTGCCGTGGAGGTGACGCGTGACGCATTTCCGGTCGTGAAGACATTTCCCAGAGGCCTATGGGAAATTTCTTCACGACCAGAAATACGGCCACAGTATTGAGGAGACACACACCTGGATACTCATTACAGGCTATATACCGACCCTTATCTGGTGAGAGTTTAGCACATAAGAGGAGGTGGTAACACACAGATGGTGAAAAAGTCACGGAATTTCAGTCAAGAATATTGGCACTATATATATTTTTTCTTGGAAAAGTTGTTTTTGGAAAATACGTTTTTTGGAACTTTGCAACATTGGACTTTTTTTGTGCATGTTTATATTGGTTTAATTACCCGTGATTGCATATCGCGGGGCACGTTTTTGAGCACGTTGGTGTTATTGCATATTTAAAAGTTTTTAATGATTTATGTTTGAAAAGAGATTGGAAGTGTTATATCTATAGGGGTTAAAAGTAAATTGTGCACTGAATCAGCGCAGTAGTATATGTGTAGCATATACAAATATATATCTTCTACTTACATGGCATGCAAGATCACAGCTTTGTAGTGAAAAACTAGATACTTTCAAAATTGCTACGGTAATTGGCTCTTTCATTTTTTAAATCAACAAACAGTCTTTAAATCTCTTGGTAGAAAGCTTCATAAAAACTGTTTGGATGCAGGATACTCAATGCTGCTTTACTTTAGCTTACTAATATTGCGTATACTAATTCAGCATGGCACAAACTACTATGAATTTAATAAATATGTTGAAATGTTGAAAGAATATTCTGAACACTGAGATTTCACCAAACCATGTTTGGTTAACTAAAAAAAAAAAAATCTTTTGATATGTTATTTTAAAAGTAGTTAGGTAAGACGACACTTAGTGATATACCAGTTCAAAGGTTTATTTTATAAATATATAATCTGAATGAATCAATAAAATGTTTAATTAAAAAGGTATCCTCATTTTTGAACACACGACTATGGGCCAGATTCACCAAAGAGATACGACGGCGTTTCTCCTGATACGCCGTCGTATCTCTGTTTCTATCTATGCGACTGATTCATAGAATCAGTTACGCATAGATAGCCAGAAGTTCCGACAGGTGTAATTGTTTTACACTGTCGGATCTTAGGATGCAGTACCGCGGCCGCCGCTGGGGGGAGTTTGCGTCGTAAACCAGCGTCGGGTATGCAAATTAGGAGTTACGGCGATCCACAAAGATTTTTCCCGTCGTTACGGTGTCGCAAAGATAGTGCACCTTTAACATGGTGTAAACGTACTCCACCATGTTAAAGTATGCCTGTCTTTCCCGCGTCGCTTTTGAATTTTTTAAAAATCTTTCATTTTTTCCCGGCGTAAATCTTTTTTCACGCCGCGATTCACAAAACGTTGGCGCGTCGTAATTTCGCGCAAAGCACGTCGGGAAATTTGCGACGGGAGCATGCGCAGTACGTCCGGCGGGGGAGCGCGCCTAATTTAAATGGTACCCGCCCCATTTGAATTGGACCGCCTTGCGCCGGACCTGTTTACGATACACCGCCGCAAATTTCCAGGTAAGTGCTTTGTGGATCGGGCACTAAATCGGAAAAATTGCGGCGGTGTAACGTAAATCGGTTACGTTACGCTGCGCCCGCTGTACGTGAATCTGGCCCTTAGATTATAAAGTTTACTGTGTTTTTTCTCAACTCCACAAAATATTTCATATTTTATGTAAATTTCTTGCTTTTCTTAGCCATTCTAGACAGATGTAAACTGAAAGAATCATATAGGATTTAACTGTAATTCAACATACTTTTCAAGTGAAATATCTAATGGAACTTTGGCATGTACACATTTAGCAATTCTCTGAATTTAATAGCATGTTTCCACTAAAGTCCTCCAGTGCTTGGTTTTAGGTTCTAACTTATTATAATGCAATATAAAAAATATTATTTATTCTTTGTGCAATCACTTTTATTTATTTTCATTGTCCAAACACAGAGTAGCATAAAGAGTTGCTATCTATACACAACTTTTTACTATAGTGTTACCAAAAGAAAAGGGAAGGCATCGGCAGACTTTTGCATTGCTTTACCCTTTTCTACAAAATTGTTACATGCAGTATATGTTGGATTTGGTTTAATATTTACATGCAGTTAAAGGTAAAAATAAAAAAATGGACTATAAGCAAAATATTAGACATGTAACAAAGAACCACATTAACCAAAAAGAAAGAAATGGAAATCAAGAAGCTCTGCTTACCTTCTACCCGGAAGATGGTTAGGTGAGGTCGGCAGTGGTATGAACCAAGGGCATTCCCTGCACAATTCATCCACAACCCCTGGAAAACCCAAGTGGCTGTAATCACCGAGCTAGCTCTGCTGGTCACTTTCCATTCATTAGACACAACTGCCCCAATTACAGCCCCAGTGCCGGAAATGCAAAATATCAAAGCAAAAATCTGCATTCCAGACATAATTAATCTTTTTGAACTTATATCAAATAAGCCTTAAACAGCAATATTGCATGAATAGGTAAAGGTAAAAAGCAGGTGCTCTGCATTATAAGCAACTTGATAAAATTACACCTGCTACAAAAACATCAGATGCTTGTAAAACATAGTTTTCTTTGCTAGAGGTAGCCAGCCATGCAGAAGAGCAAAGTACATCCAAGTGGGGGGTGTTTCACCTAGCCGATACAGGCTAACACTATTAAAAATTAATTAATGACTTAACCAATATTAGTAATAAGCTGATCATATAATAATATATTCAATTAGGTTTATAGCTGTGAGATTATAAATCATATATTTTTACATTGTGTGTACGCATGTGGCTTTACCATTAAGAATTTGTCTTTCAATAAATAAATATGAAAACCAAGACAGCCTTTAGAGCAAAATCTAATGAATAATTGTGTGGTTTTCAGCCATCGTGGTCCATATAAGGACACAGATTATGGGCTAGATCCACAAAGAAATTACGCCGGCGTATCTATTGATACGCCGGCGTAATTTCAAAATTCCTGCGTCGTATCGGTTTTGAATCCTCAAAACAAGATACAACGGCATCTCGGCTAGATCCGACAGGCGTACGTCTTCATACGCCGTCGGATCTAAGATGCAATTTTTCAGCGGCCGCTAGGTGGCGTTCCCGTTTGTAATCCGCGTCGAGTATGCAAATGAGCTATTTACGGCGATCCACAAACGTACGTCGGCCCGTCGCTTTTTTATCCATCGTTTGCGTTCGGCTTTTTCCGGCGTATAGTTAAAGCTGCTATACTGAGGCGTACTCAATGTTAAGTATGGCCGTCCTTCCCACGTACAATTTTGAATTTTTTACGTCGTTTGGATAAGTCGTTCGCGAATAGGAATTTGCGTAGAATGACGTCACCGTCATAAGCATTGGCGGGTTCCGGTTTAATTTCGAGCATGCGCACTGGGATACCCCCAGGGACGGCGCATGCGCAGTTCCAAAAAAACTTTGTTTACGTTGGGTCACGACATATTAACATAAAACACGCCCCTATTAGATCCATTTGAATTCCGCGCCCTTACGCCGCGAGAGATACACTACGCCGCCGTAACTTACAGCGCAAATTCGTTGAGGATTCAAACCAAAGCAAAGCAAGTTACAGCAGCGTAGCGCATCTTACATACACTGCGCCCGGCGCAGATGTATGTGGATCTGCCCCTATATGTCTAAAAGTGGTTGTCTCCATAGAAGATCCAGTATGATAAGTGAATAGAAAAATACTGCATTGATGGGAACCTGTAATAAGGTAATGTATATAAATTATTTTTGCATGCTAATCATGATGCAAATTATGCACTATATATATATATATATATATATATATATATATATATATATATATATTATCATATATACATATTTTCTACTATTACTCTTGCATGTATGTAGAAATACAGATAAGTTACAATTTGGTTTGCTGGTGTATGTGTATATTATTTTGTAAATCAGTCCATCTGTGTAGACTCTCAGACCCCTTTCATACTGGGGCGTTTATCAGGCGCTTTAGCGTTAAAAAAAGCGCCTGAAAGAAGCTGCAACTGCAATCCCAATGTGAAAGCCTGAGTGCTTTCACATTAAAGCACCTGAAAAAGCCCCAGTGTGAAAGGGGTCTTAGCATTAAAAAAAAGCACCTGTAAAGCGCCTAAAAGAAGCCTAATCTGCAATCCCAATGTGAAAGCCCAAATGCTTTCACACTGAGGCGCTGCGCTGGCAAAGCGTCAAAAAAAGTCCTGCAAGCAGCTTCTTTGCATTGCTTTAGGAGCGGTGAATACACCGCTCCTAAATCGCCCCTTCCTATTGAGGCGCTTTTTTAACGCCAAAGCACCAGAAAAACGCTCCAGTGTAAAAGGGGTCTTAGCGGAGCTTTACCAGTGTTTTTTGGGCGCTGGCAGTGGGAAAGGGCTCTGAAAGCACTCAGACTTTCATATTGGGATTGCAGATGAGGCTTCTTTCATGCACTTTTTTTAACACCAAAGCGCCTGAAAAACGCCCCAGTGTGAGAGGGGTCTAAGGGGTTGATTTACTAAAACTAAAGTGCAAAATCTGGTGTACAGAAAACTTCCATATTTTTTGTTAGAGGCTGTTTGGCTACCATTCACAACTGCACCAGATTTTGCACTCTCCACTTTTAGTAAATAACCCACTTAGGGTCATATCAAAATGTATATGAAATTAAATCCACAAAGGAGCGGCACAAAAGAGGTTAATTATAGGATGTATGCAGTATAAAAAAATCTATTGGAAAAAACTACATATAAAAATGTTGCCAAGATTCCAAAACCTGTCACCATTAAAGCTGAACTCCAGCTTTTTGATTGCGCCAGCTGGCCCAAAAAACGATTTCCCTCAATGACATGAGTGAGTGAGTGAAAAACTTGTAAAGCGCAGCACATGCGAACTGAATCGCCTCTGGGCGCTGTTTCCATTCCATGGGAAAGGAACCCTATTTGACCTCAGAAGAGATGGGTTTTAATCCTTCTCCTGAAGGCCAAGTGGTCCGACTCCAGTCGGATGGTAGTTGGTAGCGCATTCCACAGCCTTGGACTGCAAATCTTCGATCTCCTTTGGACTTGTATTTGGCTTTGGGTATTTGGAGTAGGTTATGATTTGTGGATCGCAGAATGCGATTTGGGTTATGGGCTTTTATTTTTTCGCATTGATATTGGGGGGCGTTTCCGTGAATACACTTATGCGTTAGGCAGAGTGCCTTGAACGTGATTCTGTCTTTTACTGGCAGCCAATGAAGGGATCTCAGCGAAGGTGAGATTGATTCCCATGGTTTTTTGGCAGTCACTAATCGAGCGGCTGTGTTTTGAACGACTTGCAGACGAGTGATTTGGTATTTGGGGAGTCCTAGATAGAGGGCATTTGCGTAGTCTAGTCTGGAATTGATGATTGTTCCCACCACGACTGCAATGTCCTCTTTCGGGATAAAATGTGAGGCCACTGGATGTGCTGTATAAACTGTATGTAGCTTCATCTCAGAGAGGCAGGCTGATAATGTCACAACCTCTGACTCAGCCAATCAGAGGAAGCTTTGAACTCATTGCTAGAATTCATTGCTTACTCTGAATGGCTGAGTGCCGATCAGATAGACTATATTTTGTTAAGAGGATGAGACAGGAAGTCTCGGCTTGAACCCGAAACACAGTGCGTTATGCTGTATTGCTGTATTGCGTTATGCTCAGCTATATAGTGTTCATACAGCACCTCCAGAAACAAACTATGTTTATCAAAAGCTGGAGTTCAGCTTTAAAATATGGCGTTGTTATCAACCTCCTACTGTCCAGATTACACTCACTTGGCCCCAATATTTACTGTTCACCAAATAATTCCTTAAAGTGACACTATAGGTTAGTTTTTCCTTTTTTTAAATAACATGTCATACTTACCTCCACTGTGCAGCTCGATTTGCACAGAGTGGCCCGAACGCCATTTTCTGGGGCCTCTCCCCGCATCCGATAACCCCCTCTGGAAAGCTCTCCCCCAAGTGGGTTACCTTGCGAGCGTGCTCCCGAGTCATACACTCGGCGCCCATAGGCGCCGAGTGTATGACTCCGCCCTGGCGCCCACCTCATTGGATTTGATTGACAGCAGCAGGAGCCAATGGCTGCGCTGCTATCAATCTAACCAATGAAGAGCCGAGAACCCGTGGAGAAGAGCGTACATGGAAATTCAGGGCTCAGGTAAGCAAAAGAGGGGGGCCGGACACTGTGAGGCCCCGTACACACGACAGAGTTTCTCGGCAGAATTCACCGAGAAACTCGGTCAAAACCCGGATTCTGCCGAGAAACTCTGTCGTCTGTACAGTTTTGGCTCGATGGATCCGCCGAGGAGCTCGACGAGAAAATAGAGAACATGTTCTCTATTTTCTCGTTGTTCTATGGGAGAAGGCGGCCCGCCGAGCTCCTCGACGGCTTCATCCCAGAACTCGACGAGGAACTCGACGTGCCAAGCACGTCGAGTTCCTCGGCCGTGTGTACGGGGGCCTAAGGTGTTTTTTCACCTTAATGCATAGGATGCATTAAGGTGAAAAAACATAAAGGTTTACAACCCCTTTAATTCCTGGGCTGCATAGTAGGACCAAATAAAGGCAAAAATAAAGTTTTCTACAAAGGTGATAAGAAATCAAAATGTTATATAATGGGTATTTTAGGGAGTGCAACAGCCATGGATTAGGTGCAACTTAAAAACTATTGTATGGTCATACAGTATCAGTTTAATCTTTAATATCCACATTTTTCAAGCCGTTTCTGCGCATTGCTGCATATACAGTACATTATTGTTCGCTGTAAATGGACAGCTGATGTATGAAAAAGTAGGTTTTAAGAACCTGAATTATTTTTCTGATGCATTACATCACAATGATGATTCACATCAGTGTTGTAAGGTGCACATGCATTGTTGTCTATTGGCTAGGCGCATTGAAAATGATAGGCACTGCAGTGCACTTCCCTTTTTTCATGCGTTACCAAACATTATGGTAATGCACAGTAAAAGGCATGTTTTTGCAAACATTACCGCAATGCATAACATAGTTAACTGCCCATGTAGAAAGTAATCTGTATATTCCTTAAAGCAATAGTAAACCTCTGGGTGTTTTTTTAAATATAACCTGTAAGGTAATGTCATAATATGCTTGTATGAATTGCATACTAGCACATTATGTTAAACTTACCTGAAAACCAGGCCTTCCAGTGCCGAGCTGTCACCACTGAAGGCTCTTCTATTTTCACCCGGTCTTCTTTCTGGGTCCATGGACTCTGGCTGTGTGACTGGCCAGAGCTGCAATGACGGCACTTCCATGCATGCGTGTAGGAGCCATCGTTTACGGCACAAGACTTTGAAGGAACGGCCCAGGTGGCTGTTCCTTTAGAGTGCATGCATTGGTGACATTACCCCGCTGCATGTATAGTAAATATTTTATGAACGGTGCACGTTTAGGAGATATTTTCAGTAACTATAGGTAAGCCTTATTATAAGTTTACCTGTAGGTAAAAGTCAAAGATGGGAGCTTACTCCCACTTTAAGTCAGGAGTTTGTTGATCAAAGGCTACTGTAAGAAGTTCAATGACTGGAAACTCCATATGTACTATACTGATGTGTGACGGCTCCTGAAGTACCTCAGCAGCCAAAGTCTGGGATTTATAAAAAAATAAAAAAAATACCCTTACTGTGAGTTCCTTCTGGCTGATACTGTCTTACTATGGTGGTAGGGCTTCAGGTGATCCTTTCACGAATGGCCATTCATTTTTCATGCTCTGCAGTGATTTGGTGTGATTTCTTCAGGCTCCTAGGCTACATACAGTATAAGGTTTATTCCTTCCAAAAAACATGTGGGTGCATTATTTTATTTTTTTATAATCACCAAATAAAGTGTTTTATTGTGCAAGATTGTTGCGTTTCCATTTCTGTCTTTTTTTTTTGTTTGTTTCAATTCCCACCCACACTACCGGGGTTAAAAAAGCCTAGGGCAGGGGTAGGCAACCTTGGTACTCCAGCTGTGGTGAAACTACAAATCCCATCATGCCTTTGCCTCTAGGAGTCATGCCTGTGATTGTCAGGGTTTTGCAATGTCTCATGGGACTTGTAGTTTCAAAACAGCTGAAGGGCCGAGATTACCCACCACTGGTCTAGTTATTCTTCGCTCCCCTGGCCAACAACATTATTCTCTTCTCTTCCAGCACTCCGGTGGTGAGCAGGCCCTTGCCGCCCTGATGTACAATGCAGTACTGTTTGTTCTGCATGGCTGTGGTATAACTGCTCAGTTCAGCTTGCAGGATATTTGACAAATGGGTGCTAGGGGGCGCTGAGTGATTCTATTAAATTCCTTATATACAACCATATAACATGGAAAGGTGAACATGTGCATAAAGTGCCACAATTATTCTATTAAATTTCTTATATGAGACCATATGACATGGAATAAAGTGAACATGTGCATAAAAGTGCAACAATTAATAACTATTTGTGACAAACAAAATTGATTGATATATCAATTATAAAGTCTAAGACATTCAATATTGTGTCTGGATAGTAGACCCACACCGAAAAAAAGGGGAGAATTCCTTCACCGTTTGTAATGAAGATATACTCAGAAATGAAAACTGCTCACCAGATGGATATGACCTCTTTACCTAAAAAGAAAGTCTAATTCGCTGTTGGGAAATCCTAATTAGATACCCTTGGTTAATGGATGGATCTTCTATACTGCAACCTCCTTTCCACCATGTTGTCCCATATAGAAAACAAAGACGCAATAGTGAGCTCGGCGGCAAGCGGCTTTCACATATCAATTTCTGCAAGCTATCCTCAGTGCCAGGCAAAGGCACCAACAAATGTAAGCAGGCACCGTTTTTATGTATGATTTTACATAAAATACAGTATTGCGCAATGTATTATCCCTTTGTTTTCTATATGCGACAACTTGGGTGCATACTACTGGTTGCATATCCAGCACTACATATGTAGCAAAAGGATTAAGTGCTCTATAGTGTGAAATGTCTCACTTTTCCCATTTATATGGAATTGTACCAATAAAGAAGTACCGTATTTTTTACTGTAGTGTGGTCAGGCAATATCCCTTTATTTCATTCACTTAGTAATGGTAGTAATACCACCTTGGAATGAATAACTTCCCAAACTTCCCAAGGAACCACACATGCTTGCACCTGCATTAGCAACATTGAAGCATATGCCTCCCTGAAGCGTGAAGCACGGTTTGAATGTGGATCATGCTGCAGAGGATAGGAAGATTTAGACGCATGTCTAAATTTAAAAAATGTAGACTATACAAGAGAGGGGACAGTCAATACTTTTTTGATTACTATTTCCCAATGGCTCCTATAGGAGCCACTGGGAAATAGTAATCAAAAAAGTAACACAGGTGGGAGGGAATTGGATTAAAAATAGAACTCAGGTTAGGTATATAATACACAAGGGTAAGATTTTGACACACCAAGAGATTAAAGTCAAGATAGAATCCATGAGGCTGGATGAATGGCGATATATGCAGTTGGCGCTTTTCATCAAGTGTCTCCCGCTACCTCTCCGACCACGTGAGGAATACACATCGATTGAAAAATTATGCATTTCCGATAGTTCAAAAGGTAACATCTCCAAAATCTATAGGTTTTTGTTTAAAAGGGAGGAGTTGGAGATCCCAAAATACATTCTAAAATGGGAAAGAGAACTGGATGCACCTAGAGGAAACACGTCTGTAACTAGAATAATAAAAATGATCCATACCTCTGCAATAGATGTAAGGACTGCTGAGATGAATTTCAAATGTTTAACGGGGTGGTACGCTACCCCAGATAAAACCACCAAATATAAAGAAGGGCAGTCAGCAGATTGCTGGAGAGGGTGTACAGAAAGGGGGACAATGGCCCACCTATGGTGGGACTGTCCGGTAATAAAAAACTATTGGAAAAAAATTCTGCCACTGATTAAGGTAATTACCAAGAAAGAGATAATAGAAGACCCATGGGTAGTTCTGTTTCATGGGGGGGAAGAGAGTATAAAAGAATATAAAAGATCGTTGACTCCCCATCTACTCAACGCAGCCAAACGCCTGATACCAAAAAAGTGGAGGGAAGTAGAAAGCCCACAAGTGTGGGAGTGGATGGAGTCAGTGGAGGAGACCTACAGGAGGGAGGAGTGGAAGGACGGGATGGACGAGGAAAATGCCGACCACAGGGGTAAATGGGCAAATTGGTTTGAGTTTAAAAAAACTAGGGGATACATGGAAAATCTGAGGGAGATATAGAAAGTTAAGGTAGCATCAGGGACAAATTAGCAAAGTGGAGTCACAAGATGGTGGGGTGGGGTTCAGGAGGGGGGGGGGGGGGGGGGGGGGGGGGGGGGGGGGGGGGGGGGGGGGGGGGGGGGGGGGGGGGGGGGGGAGGGGAGGATTGGTGGGTTCAATATATGTATTCCCTTATTTTCTTCTCTGATTGAAAAATTCAATTTACTTTCTACAAAAATAGATAATATATTAAAAAAAAAAAAAAAAAAATTTAGCATGAAAAACCAAAATAAGGAATCATACATCCGCAGATGATGCTAAAACTTCTTCGGAGACGATGGGGGGACCATCTTCAATGAGAAAGTCACCAAGAAAGTTATTGACTGAGCGGAAGAAAAAAAAAAAAAAAGTAACACAAAAAGTATCATAAAAAAGTATCATATTCCTCCACCTTCCACCATCTAAAATGACAAAGTTGTCAATGTCTAAAACCGCCTAGATGTCATCCGCGCATACACACTTCCACACATCATGTCATATCGAATCATAACTATCACTATGAAATATAGAGGCAAAAATTAAGCTGTATGTGTTAACAGGGTGGCTGCTCTATCATTAACAAAAAGCCAGTACGTAGCAACTAATGGCAATAGGAGGTTGGAATGACTGAAGAGCTGCAAACTGTGGCAGGATCAATTGAACATCATGCTACCAGACAGTTGAAAATAGTCCATAATGCTGCAAGAGCATGGCAAATTTTAGTGATCAACGATCCATGCAGCTCTCCTATGGACACCTGGATACGTAAAGTTGCCACTGATTATATTGAGTCACATGCCTCTCAAGTATTTTTTTGTTTTGAATTGTTGAATACTATTTCCCAATGGCTACTATACAGTATATGGCCCTATTGACTATCCCCTCTCTGGTATAGTCTATATTTTTTATGCCTTTTTGCCATAGAGACCCGTGTCCTTTTGACAGTGAGTGGACAGTAGCATAATTAGTTTTTTTTTTGTTTTGTAGCATGTCTAAATTTACGCAGGAGGCATTTTTCAGGCGCTAAAGGGCTAAAAATAGTGGGGTAGATTCAGCAAGCAATTACGCCTGCGTATCCATAGATACGCAGCGTAATTGCTAAGTTACGCCGGCGTATCTACTTTCTGTATTCAGAAAGCTAGATACGCCGACTGTAGCCTAAGATACAACTGGCATAAGTCTCTTATGCCGTCGTATCTTAGGGTGCATTCTGACGCTGGCCGCTAGGTGGCGCACCCGTAGTTGTCAGCGTAGAGTATGCAAATTGCATACTAACGCCGATTCACAAACGTACGCACAGCCGGCACTCGTTTTTTACGTTGTTTGCGTACGTCGTTTTCGCCGTAAGGCTGCTCCTGCTATTAGGAGGCGCAGCCAATGGTAAGTATGGACGTCGTTCCCGCTTCGCGATTTTCAAAATTTGCGTCGTTTGCGTAACTCGTTTGTGAATGGTGCTGGACGCCATTTACGTTCACGTCGAAGCCAATAACGTCCTTGCGACGTCATTTACCGCAATGCACGTCGGGAAATTTTCCAGACGAAGCATGCGCAGTACGTTCGGCGCGGGAATGAGCCTAATTTAAATGATCCACGCCCCCTACGGGATCATTTAAATTACGCACGCTTACGCCGGCCCATTTTACGAAACGCCGCCGCAAATTACGGAGCAAATGCTTCGTGAATGCAGCGTTGCTCAAGTAATTTACAGAGGCGTAGCGTAAAAACCATACGCTGCGACCGCCGTATCAGTGCGGGCCCCTACCTGAATCTGGGCCAGTGCCTGTAAAATGCCTCCCCTGCAGCCCCAGTGTGAGAGCCCGAGTGCTTTTACACTGGAGTGGTGTGCTTGCAGGACATTAGAAAAAGTCCTACAAGCAGCATCTTTTGAGCGGTTTAGGAGCAGTATACATCACTCCTCCACTGGCCCTGCCCATTGAAATTAATTGGCATGGCTTCGGCAACGGCACTTTGTGAGCGCATTTAACCCATTCTTGGGCCACTTAGCAGGGGTTTAAAGTGTCCCACTAGAGGGCAAAAAGCGCCACTAAAACAACGGTAAATCGCTGCTTAAACTAGCTTAACCGCTAACACGGAGCAGTGCCAGTGTGAGAGGGGTCTTAGGCTAGGGTCACATCCATTTGGATCTGGGAGCCGTGATTGCATGATCACAGTAGCCTATTCATTCAAATTTGTTGCAGTGCCTGCATTTTCATGCAGGAAAAGAGGTTCCTGCACCTTTTTAAAAATACAACCATAGGGAAAGTGCATGGTGCTTTTGCACCATATGATTTTACGTAACCAAAAAGTGTTGTGTTTTCAGATGTGTGGAGGGGCCATTAAGAATAAATGGCAGCCCCGTATGTCCACAAAAGAGCAGCATATTTTGGCTGTGAGTGCAGGAACAGGTGCTATTTACGTGATGTCCTGTACCCTAACACCTGCATAAGTGTGAACCTAGCCTTAGATCTTAATGTGGTTGTCTTATAGTTACAATAAAATAATCCTATGTATCAGTTTCCATTAACTGCCTCCTGCCTGGCCTATTGTCAAATGGGGACCAAGCATGAGCCCTCTCATCCTGGGTGGATGTCCAAAAAGGGGTCATATGTGGGTTATTTGTACTGTAGTGATCGGAGTGGCAGCCTTTGCCTCTGAAATTGTATGGTGAGCCCAGCTGGCCAGGTATGTCCTTTCACCCATAGAATGCCTGAATGCAATTCGGAAATCTGAGCTGTGTTTTTCAACTGTAAAGGTGTGCATTGCTGAAAGTTCTGACACTCTCCTGTAGTATATACACAGTCTCTGATGTTCTCCTGTACTCTGTACGCAGTCTCTGATGTTCTCTTGTACTCTGTCTGCAGTCTCTGACGCTCTCCTGTTCTCTGTCCAGTCTCTGACGCTCTCCTGTAGTATGTCTGCAGTTCCTTAGGCTCTCCTGTTGTATGTCTACAGTCTCTGACTATCTCCTTTGCCATGTCTGCAGTCTCTGACCATCTCCTGTAGAATGTCTGCAGTCTCTGATGCTCTCCTGTGGTATGTTCACAGTCTGACTCTCTCCTGTAATATGTCTGCAGTCTCTGACGTGCTCCTGTAGTATGTCTGCAGTCTGACGCTCTCCTGTAGTATCTCCGCATAAACAACCCCCAATATCACAGTATGTATAATACTGAGCCGTGGACTACCCAATAGAGAGCCTACTATGTAAACCCCCCCCCCCTTTTTTTCCATGTATATTTTCGTTCTTTTTTTGTAAACCATTGTATGTCATATTTTTCTATAGATCCAATTAGTTCTATCAGTCTGTGGTGGTGCTCCTGGGAGTTGGGCTGAGTGCCCTTTGTGGATGATTCTGGCCAGAATTGCCATGCACGTCTCTCCCAGGATTTCCCTATGGGTCCATGGCAGCAATGATTTCTTGCTTTTCAAAAGTGATGCAATTCTAATGTTTTAATATAAGCACATGGTCAGTATACTTGATGTTCATACTGTATTCATAACCACTTACCCCTGACAAAGAGGATTTACGCTATAACTCGAAACTCGTTGGGTACACTCCATTGTGTATTGTCACCAGAACAGAGATAGTGGTTTCTCTTGTTGTATGCATTATCTCTGTGTGTTTCTTTGATTTAATTGCACCCATTGCAGTTCCATTACTGCGTATCTGTATCCATTTAAAATTTAGATAGTCTGTCTGTTTCAGGGAGGTGGGCAGTACCACCCTTCCTATAAATTTACAGCATACCTGTAATATTTGTATTCTGACAGTAAAGAGACTTCCCCGCCATCAGAATACACCGATTAGCCTGCAGTGTTGATCGAGATAAAACTTTGCAGCAGGATGGTTGTACAAAAAGTGGCCAGTAGATCAACTTCTGTTCAATCACAGGGTCCACACATTGATTGAAAATTAGCCGATCCCTGGTGAACTGGATGAATTTCAATCCATCTATGGAAATAAGATGACTGAGGGATCTAAACAGATACTAATATGATGATAACTTGTAAAAGCTTCTATGTAATCAATATCATGCTTGCATAAAGATGTCATCTGACTGTAATAGCTTGGCACAGTTTTTAGCCAGCAATCACATCTAATAAGTGCTTATGTAAGCCTTTATACAGGTGTGTGTTTTTTTTGTTAGCAGTTTTAGTTTTGAGCATATTTGCAGGTGTGTATGCATGGTATGCATGTATTTTAACCACTAGCCACCCGGCGGCCGACTATTTACGGCCGCAAGGTGGCTCTAATCTGTTGGGAGGCCGTCTATATACGGCCTCCGGTCGCGCGCCACTGGGGATGCGCGTGCCTGGCTGCCGCGATGTCGGCCAAGCACCCGCGATCGGCAGTCACAGAGCCAGGGACGTGGATCTGTGTGAGTCACATTTATACAGTAACCAGTGCATATTTATAGCACTGTTCGCTGTATGAATGTGAATGGTCCCAAAAATGTGTCAAAAGTGTCCGATGTGTCCGCCGTAAAATTGCAGTCGTGACAAAAATCGCAGATCACTGTCAATTCTAGTAAAAAATCTTTTTAAAAAAGTAATAATTCTATCCCCTATTTTGTAGGCGTTATAACGTTTGCGCAAACCAATTATTATATGCTTATTGCGATTTTTTTTACCAAAAATATGTAGAATACGTATCGGACTAAACTGAATTTTTTTTTATGGGAGATTTATTATAGCAAAAAATAAAAAATATTGTGTTTGTTTTCAAAATTGTCGATCTATTTTTGTTTATAGCGCAAAAAATAAAAAAACACACAGGTGATCAACTACCACCAAAAGAAAGCTCTATTTGTGGGGAAAAAAAGGACTTCAATTTTGTTTGGGAGCAATGTGGCACGACCGCGCAATTGTCATTTAAAGCGTGACAGTGCCGAAAGCTGAAATTTCGCCTGGGCAGGAAGGGGGTATATGTGCCCAGTAAGCAAGTGGTTAAAGTCTTTTGCAAGTGTTTGTGCATGTGCATGCAAGCTTTTGGGCATGAGGAGAGGAGAATAAGAGCAGAGGAGAAGAGTTGTTCAGGTGCGAAAACACATGCAAAAACATGACACAACTACAAAAAAGCTTGTTTACTTTCTGAGCGCCAAGCAACAAACGGGCAATTTTAACAATACATGGGTAGCAGACAATTGTGACAATAAACATGCAATCAAGACAATATGCAAGTAACAAGGCAATTGTTAAAATACTGTACATACAGTATAATTGATAACACAAGAATTCCAAGACTTTTTCTCGACATTGTACCGCCAACAGGCCCAATTCTTGATAGAGAGTGCAGACAAATTTTTTCAAAATGTTCCTTTACCACAGATCCAACAAGCTCATACTGAGCATATGGAAGGAGAATTCTCAGAGCCAGAAATTAAAATGACCATTAAATCCTTACACCCATTTAAGACCCCTGGCCCACATGGCTTTTCGGTTTACTACTACCGAAAATACCAAGAAATTCTCAAACCCCCCCTTATGCGCGTAATTCAATGACACCCGCAAGGGTTATAGCATCCCAGCCCATGAAAACACAGCATATATACCGAAACCGGGGGAAAGACCATGGAGCTTGCTCCAATTACCGTCCAATATCCTTGATAAATGTGGACTTGAAAATTCTGTCCAAAATATTGGCCTGTAGACTAAACACTTTTCTTGCACGTTATGTACACCCTGATCAAGCAGGATTCATTCCTGGCTGCCAAGCGTCTGACCAGACCAGAAGAATAATAGATATTATCTCAGCTATTTGATCAGATTGGGATGGGAGAGGGCCTAGACAAGCTATGTTACTTTCTTTAGATATTCATAAGGCCTTCGATTCCCTGTCATGGGACTACCTATTCTATTGCCGCGTACACACGGTCGTTTTTCGGCATGAAAAAAAATGAAATTTTTCAGCATGTCCAAAAAACTATGTTTTTCCAACTTCATCATTAAAAACGATGTTGCCCACACACCATCGTTTTTGAAAAATGATGAACAAAGCGCGGTTACGTACAACACGTACGACGGCACTCTGAAGGGGAAGTTCTATTCGCCTGCTGGGCTGCTTTTAGCTGATTCCTTGTTAGTAAAAGACGATTTGTGCTTTTTTGTCTGTTACAGCGTGATGAATGTGCTTACTCCATTATGAATGGTAGTTTTACCAGAACGAGCGCTCCCGTCTCATAACTCGCTCATGGGCATGCGCGGGTTTAAAACGTTGTTTTAGCCCACACATGATCATTTTTTACAACCAGAAAAATGACATTTTAAAAAAACGACATTAAAAATGCATGTTCGAATTTTTTTTTTGTTATTTTTCAGAAGCGAAAAATGATGTGAAGCCCACACACGGTGATTTTAAATTACGTTTTTGAAAATGTCATTTTTTTTCATGCCGAAAAATGACCATGTGTACGCGGCATATGTCTTATCACAATATAAATTTGGTCTGCAGTTTTTGTCAACTCTAAAATCCCTGTATAGCTCCCCTGCAGCATCCCTAATGATTAATGGCTACTCGTCCACACTCTTTCCAATCCAACAGGGGACTCGCAAGGCTGCCCACTGTCACCCTTATTTTTTGTACAGGCCATAGAACCGTTAGTTATCAAAATCTGCTAGTGTACAGATATAAAGGTCATAGAATGTGGCGATAGGAAACACAAAACTGTATTTTTCGCGAACGATATCTTACTGATGATCTCCATGCCCATTACCACCCTCACGTGGCCCTCCCCTATTTAGGAATTAATCTAACTTCTTCATTACATCTTTGTTTTACACGTACCTGTAGATTAGACACGCCCTTCAAGCCCAATTCAAGGCGCATCCGGTGAGATGGCAAAAAATTCCCCACCTTCAAAGTTTCATTAAGTTAGGGACTTCTAAAGGCCTTATCTCAGAACTATATGAGCAGATTAATGATGGGTCCAAAGGGGGAGGGAGATTGGAAAAAAATAAACAAAGGTGGGAGGAGGATGTAGGCCTCATTACAAATTAACAATGGGATCGGATACTGGAGCTAGGGACAACGGTGTCACTCGCCCCGTCACAAAGAGTATCCCATCTATTTTTAGTTCACAGAGTTTATTACACCCCAAAGAGGTTATATACATTTGGAAGGAAACCGGATGACAAATGCCCTAGGTGTCAAAGTACGGGAGACCTTATACATATGGGGCCAGATTCAGGTAGATCGGTGCATCTTTGTTCCGGCGTATCGCATCTCATATGCGCTACGCCGTGGTATCCCAGAGAGGCAAGCAGAGTATTCACAAAGCACTCACTGCCTACATTGCGCCAGCGTAACGTAAATCATTTGGCGTAAGCCCGCCTAATTCAAAGTAGGTGGGCGTGATTCATTTAAATGAACCGTGACCCCATGCAAATGATGGTCCGAACGAACGGCGCATGCGCGCGCATGCTCAGAATCACGTCGAACATACTCCCTAAGATACGACGGCTCAATGCCTACGACGTGAACGTAACCTACGCCCAGCCCCATTCACGTACGACTTACGTAAACGATGTAAAATACGACGGCTGTTCCGTCGTCCATACCTTTGCATGGCTTGCGCCTCCTATATGGTGAAATAACTTAATGCCGGACGTACGCCTTACATAAACGGCGTAGATTACAGCGACGGGCGCAAGTACATTCGTGAATCGGCGTATCCCAGTCATTTGCATATTCGACGCGTAAATCAATGGAAGCGCCCCTTGCGCATGTTTAGAACAGTCCCTACACAAAATGACATTTCTAAAGGAAAAAAGTAATTTAACCACTTCCCTGCCGAGTCATTGTAAAATGACGTCGGCGGCAACCTTTCCTCCTTCAGAGTTGACGTCATATGACGTCCTTGCATTCCCGGCCACTAGGGGGGCCGCCCCTAGTGGTTTTAAAAAAAACGACATGGGTTCCCCCCACCCAGTCCATTACCAGGACCTTGGGTCTGGTATGAATATGGATTTTAAGGGGAACCCCGCACCAAATTTTTAAAAAAATGGTGTGGGGTTCCCCCCCAAAATCTATACCAGACCCTTATCAGAGCACACAACCTGACATGCCCTCAACCTGGAGAGGATGTCCCCATGTTGATGGGGACAAGGGCCTCATCCCCACAACTAGGGTTGTCCCAATTATGGATGAGCTTCGTACTGGAGTTGAACTCATGCACCAAATTGGAGTTGTGTTTCACGGCCCATAATTCACTGCGGCATCGCAGTGTATTGCTGGCTGATGATTGGCCAAGCATGCACTATGACCCACATGCTTGGCCAATCACAGCTTGCAAAAAACGGAGAGCCATAATTGGCCAAAGTCAGGGTGACTTTGGCCAATTATGGTTTAGGGCAGAGATATGCAATTAGCGGACCTCCAGCTGTTGCAAAACTACAAGTCCCATCATGCCTCTGCCTCTGGGTGTCATGCTTGTGGCTGTCAGAGTCTTGCTATGCCTCATGGGACTTGTAGTTCTGCAACAGCTGGAGGTCCGCTAATTGCATATCCCTGGTTTAGGGGGTTTAGTACACACCCCACACAATAAAAGGCCGCCTGCAGGTCGGCCTTGTGTAGTGTTGCGGTGGTTAACCCCTTAACGCCCGCCGCACGACTATTTACGTCTGCACAATGGCACAGACAGGCAGAAGGACGTATATATACGTTCTTGCCTTTCCGCGGGTCGGGGGTCTGATCAGGACCCCCCCCCGCTGCGTGTGGCGGGCGGATTCCCTCGGGGAGCGATCCGGGACGACGGCGCGGCTATTCGTTTATAGCCGCTCCGTCGCGATCGCTCCCCGGAGCTGAAGAACGGGGAGAGCCATATGTAAACACGGCTTCCCCGCATCGATCGTGTCATCCCCTTTATAGGGGAGACACAATCGATGACGTCAGACCTACAGCCACACCCCCCTACTGTTGTAAACACACACTAGGTGAAGCCCAACACGTTCAGCGCCCCCTGTGGTTAACTCCCAAACTGCAACTGTCATTTTCACAATAAAGAATGCAATTTAAATGCATTTTTTGCTGTGAAAATTACAATGGTCCCAAAAATGTGTCAAAATTGTCCGAACTGTCCGCCATAATGTCGCAGTCACAAAAAAAAAAAAAAAAATCGCTGATCGCTGATCGCATTAGTAGTAAAAAAAATTTTTTTAAAAAAAATGCAATAAAAATATCCCCTATTTTGTAAACGCTATAAATTTTGCGCAAACCAATCGATAAACGCTTATTGCGATTTTTTTTTACCAAAAATAGGTAGAAGAATACGTATCGGCCTAAACTGAGGAAAAAAATAAATTTATATATGTTTTTGGGGGATATTTATTACAGCAAAGAGTAAAAAATATTGAATTTTTTTCAAAATTGTCGCTCTATTTTTGTTTATAGCGCAAAAAATAAAAACCGCAGAGGTGATCAAATACCACCAAAAGAAAGCTCTATTTGTGGGGAAAAAAGGACGTCAATTTTGTTTGGGAGCCATGTCGTACGAGCGCGCAATTGTCTGTTAAAGCGACGCAGTGCTGAATTGTAAAAACGCCTTTGGGCATTTAGCAGCATATTGGTCCGGGGCTTAAGTGGTTAAAAGAGAGAAGACAGAGAGAGAGAGAGAGAGAGTGTCATTTTTAGTAGGTAGATAGAGCAGGCAGGCTAATCAGTTAAAGTTACAGGGCTAGATTCACATAGATTAGCGGATCTTTAGATCTGCGTAATCTATGTGATTTACGATCCGCCGGTGCAATTTTGCGAGGCTAGTGCAGTATTCACAAAGCACTTACCTCGAAACTTGCACCGGCAGATCGTAACTCCCCCAGGGGAATTCAAATTCCGCGGCTAGGGGGAGTGTACAATTTAAATCAGACGCGTTCCCGTGCCGATTTAACTGTGCATGCGCCGCCGGCGAAATTTCCCAGTGCGCATGCTCCAAATGACGTCGCTAGGACGTCATTGTTTTCGGCGGCAACGTAAATTGCGGCCATCCGTATTCCAGACCGACTTACGCAAACGACGTAAAAATTTGAAACTCGGCGCGGGAACGACGGCCATACTTAACATAGGAAACGCCACAGTTACCCCTGCTATAGCAGGGGTAACTATCCGCCGGAAAAAGCCGAACGCAAACGACGTGAAAAAAAAGCGACGGGCGGGCGTTCGTTACTGAATCGGCGGTTCTCCTCATTTGCTTATCCGACGCGTAAAAAACCCGAGGCGACACCTAGCGGCCGGCGGGAGATTGCAGCCTAAGATCCGACTGGTGTAAGTCACTTACACCAGTCGGATCTAAGGGATATCTATGCGTAACTGATTCTTATGAATCAGTCGCATAGATCCGACCGTCGGATCGCAGAGATACGACGGCGGATCGGGAGATCCTGAAAAAAGTGAATATTACCGCGCTTATCAGGGGAGAGGGGAAGAGGGGGGGAGGGAGGTGGGGAGGGGTAAGGGTACAGCTGCGGCACTGAAAGGTGTATCAAACCATAAATACTTGATAATAGGGAGGGTAGTGCTGCGCTAATGGGTGGTGGGTGGGTGGGTATATGGACAAGTGGGGGAGGGAATAGAGGATGGTATAACTGAAAGTGGGAACAGTGTAACCAAAATAGCATAAACAAAAAAACTGATCAGTGAACAATAATGGTGCAAATCATATAACTCCACACATTTCTCTTAATGTGATAAAATCAAACAAGGTATTGGATAGTGCAAAAAACAGTAATTAGTGTATAACACAACACCCGAATAACTGTGATGGGTAACAGTATTAAACTGGTGGTAAAAAGTCCATAGACAAGGCTTGAGCTGTGTCAGCCAAAATATATATGGATAATAATTAAACAGTCCAAAAAAAGAAAAGAAAAAAATGCTGGTGTAGGTCCGCAGTGTGAGGTGGAAGAAGGATAGGTATCCAGTGATCCTTTTAAGGTGAATAAGGGTGTCCCCTTACCTTACTGCTGTAAGGTAACAGCATATAGATCCAACCACATTAGGTGGTTAACCAGATGGGCTTTTATCCAGAAACGATAGATCCTCCTTGGAAATCTCGTCCCGGATTGATGAATATCACACCCCAAAGAAAATAAAGCATCGATAGTGTGATATCGTTTAAAATTTTAATTCTCGTAAAAAGTATAAACAAGGGTACTCACATTGTTAAAAATACAATAAGGCATGTAAGAAAGGAGAGCAGTCTGTCGCCAACGTCACCTCCGATACCTCTCAGTGGGCTCATGCGCATTCGTCACTATCATGTGACTTCCTCAGGAGTAATGAGAGGCATAGGGGAGATACCTTATATAGGTGACTTGTTAGGTGGGCTGTCAGTAAAATCAGCTGTTTGTCATACAGGGAATGTGGCCGCAGCCATTTTCCCGTAGCCTGCTGGTATCCAATAAAAATAGAGATACTAATATCCCACCCAGCATATATTTGGCTAAATGGCAAAAAAAGTTGAGTGATGGGCATGCCATCTCATTTGTATAATTGATTTTTTGAAAACTTGGAGCAAGGAAACAAAAAAAAAGCAAAGAAAGCAAAAAATTATCAAAGGAATCACATTATATCCCCATGACATTGTGTGCTGACATTCTAAGCACGTTCCGCCGGAAGTCCGGCAGCCGCCATTTTGTTGAAGCTCAGGAGGCGTCCCCAGCGTTTCACAGGGCGCTGGGTGTCCGTCTCTCCCATTGAGCCATCTTTTCTGTTGTCTAGTTAGGAGCCAGCACGGGGCCCCCCGATCTCGGCCAGCATTACAGGCCCAGTAGCCGACATGTAGCGGCGGCGTCCGTCCAAACGAGCGCCGCCGGAAGTGGAGCCGCGGCTGTTTTGCAGCCACCGGAAGTGGAGCTGCGGCCATTTTTCCGGAGCCAATGGCTATTTCAATGATAATGGGCAACATCCTCAAAGAGGGAGATTAAAAACATTTAAAACCTGAGTAGAAGAATATTTAATACCTCGTAATGTACCTAAGAGAGTTAGAATTCAATTAATACCACATATAAGGGATATTGGAAACTAAAATAAAATTGTTTGTTAAAAAATATAAAAAAATGTTTTTAAGAAGATATGTCGACATATAAATATATTAATTTTTGCATTGAATAAATATGCCACATAAGGTTAAAATCGTAGATGACGTGTGCGAATAGATCTATATATAAATATTAAACAATCTGCGTCATCAATATTGGGTAGCAAGGAGGTGAGAGGGGAACAGAGAAAATAAGTGCAGCGAAATATTAAAATAAATTAAAAATATATTCTTAACGGTCACTTAAAAAACAATTAAGATCAAAGTCTATGTTAAGACCTCGAGGGGCAAAAGTATCCAAAGTAAATATCCAGCGAGATTCTAACTGGCTCAATGTTCTAACTTTATGGCTGCCTCACATAGGGCTCTATGCCCCAAAATCTGAGATGTGTCGGATCTTTATTATGGTGAGTGAGAAAATGTCTGGATACGCTATGTTTATCAAAACCCTTAAGGATGTTTTGAACATGTTCTTTTATACGCACACGTAGTGCTCTTTTGGTCCGACCTATATATTGTAGTCCGCAGCTACATTCCAGTGCGTATACGACTCCCTCTGTATTACAGCAAATAAATTCTTTTATTTCATATACATCTCCTGTACTCGTTGCAGTAAAATCTTTCCTCTTCTGGTTCGGTTTATGTGTTCTCAAGCATGCGTAGCATCTCTTGCATGGAAAGAAACCTTTACCAGTGAAAAAGGAGAGGAAGTTATTTTTATTTTTAGGCGGATCAGGCACATTTTTTACAATTTTGTCCCTAATAGTAGGTGCCCTTTTGTATACAAATTTTGGAATCGATGGAAGGATACTCCCTAGTTCTTTGTCAGCCAGTAATATATTCCAATGGCGTCTGATGACTTTTTCAATGCGTTTATGTTGTATACTGTAATCAAAGATGATGGGCATCAGGTCTTTGTGTGTTTTTTGTTTAGGCTTATCATTCATAAGGGTCCGTCTATCCATTGTTGCCACTTCTGCAATTTTCTGGTCAATAAAGGAATTGTCATATCCTTTTTGTTTGAACCTTTCTCCCATATCTTTTGCTTGGGCAAGGAAAATATCTTGGTCTGTACAATTTCGTCTTAGGCGCATTAGTTGCCCTTTTGGAATGTTAAAAAGCCAATTTCTATGATGGCAACTTTCAAGCGGCAAGTAGCTATTACGATCCACATTTTTAAAATGAGTTTTAGATCAGAGTTTATTGTTTTCTTGTTCCACCTCTAGGTCTAAAAAAGTGATCTTTTTGTTGCTGATTTCCCAAGAGAGTTTAATATTTCTGTCATTGGTATTCAAATCTTGTAGAAAATCTGCCAATGTTTCTTTCTCGCCCTTCCACAGTATAAAGATATCGTCAATATATCTTTTATATATGTACAGATCATCAGGTGGTTCGGAAAAGATTTTCCCTTCTTCCCATTGGGCCATAAAAAGCCCAGCTACACTAGGGGCAAATTTTGCCCCCATGGCTACGCCGGTTTTCTGAAAAAAATAGTTGCCGCCATACCAGAAATAGCTATTTTTTAGACAAAAGTCCAAACTTTTTACCAGATATTTACGTTGAATGCAGGGCAACTGGGAGTATTTCCTGAGGCCCCATTTGACTGCTTCACATGCTTGATGGTGTAGTATGATCGTATATAACGACGATACATCTGCCGTTGCTAGCCAGAAGGGTCCATCATCTCTTGGTATATCATCCAGGCATTGTAACATCTGTTTTGTGTCTCTGAGATACGCTTTTGTACTCTGAACTACTGGCTGTAAGTAGAAATCAATGTATTGCCCCATTCTTGCAGTTAAGGAGTCGATTCCATTTACTATCGGTCTGGGCGGTGGATTTATGCTGTCTTTATGTATCTTGGGGAGTGAGTATACAATAGGTGTACGACATGATGTAGGAATCAAATATTGTGCTTCTTTCTTATCCAGAATTCCTCTTTTTAGTCCTAGATGTACAATCTGTTCCAAAGCTTTTCTGCATTTAAACATAGGATTACTCAAAAGGCGGTTGTAGGTATTGGTATCTCCTAGCATTTGTTCCATGCTCATTTTATACTGTTCCTTGGAAAGTACCACAATACCACCGCCTTTGTCGGCTGGTCGGACTACTAGATCCTTTCTTTTCATCAATTTGCGTATTCCACTCCTAATATGTTTAGGTTCCTCTTGTTTTTTCACTTTCAGGTCCATTAGTTCTCCTGTGACCAATCTTTTAAAGACTTCTACACATTTATTATCTTTCACAGGCGGATTAAAGATAGATTTATTCTTCAGAGTACTATGCCTAATTTCTTCATCCGGATCGGTAGTCCTAGTTTTATAAGGGTTACTGATCATATACTTTTGGATATTTAATTTCCTTATATATTTTTGAATTCCTATGTATGTCTGGAATTTGTCCAGATTTTTTACTGGTGCGTATTTGAGACCCTTATCTAGGACGCCAATCTCTTCATGTGTAAGTGGAAGTCCACTTAGGTTGAAGATTCCCTCTCCCTTTCTGTTCTTTTTCTTTTGTGTTCTCTTTCCTCCTCGTTTTCCCCGTTTCTTTCTGGGGTTCTTCTGTAGGCTCTTGTTTCCTCTATATGTCGAGGCGGATGGTATTCTTGGCCCCTCTCTAAAAAAGAGGAGGTATTGAGGTTTTGGTGTCTCTCCACTCTGTCATCCACTGTTCTCTGTTCTAAGGGTGCATAGTAGTTCCGTGTAGGAATTGGACTCCTATCCTGTGGGTGATGAGTGTAATAACTTCGATCTCCCTCTCTTCGATCATTTGAGCGAACAGGGCTTCTTCTTCTCTGTTCATATGTATATCCTCTGTTCTCTTGGTATTCATTTGGACGTCCCTGGTAATGGTTGGTTTCGTGTGGCCGGCCTCTATTATCATAGCCTCCACCTCTATTATCTCGTTGGTTTTGAGGTTGAGGTCTATTGTCCCTCTGATCCTGTGGCGGTCTATGTCCATAATTATTGCCATTGTTATTATTTCTACGTTTTTTCCAGAAGGGTTTCTTCCAGCCATTCTGAGGTGTCCACTCATTTTGGGGCGGTCTTCTCTCATTTTGGTAGGGAGTATGTTGATTATAGTTGCCCTGTCTCTCTTCATGTCTATATTGCCGGGGCGATTCATACCTATTCCTATCATGTGTTTCTTGGGTGGGTCCAATATAATTAATCACTCTCGGGGGTAAGTAGACCCTCACATTTCTCTCTGGTGTGGAATAGGTTGAAATAGGGTCTGAGCGGCCCGATTGGCTTTGCCATTTAAACGTGTGATTCGTTTTAAGGTCATTTATATCACGACTGTATTTTTTGCTTTTCCTGTGTTGTACTTCCTTGTCTTTCTTTGTTAGGTCTGTATTCAGTTGTGTTGTATATCTTACGAGATCTCCTGAATCTTTATATGCTTCTAAATCTTCCTTAACCTCTAAAATGATCTGTTCGATCAGTTTCAACTTTCTCTTTTTCCTGTCTAGTAGGAACATCAATAGTTCTAACCCCTTGGTATTAAAAAATTTAAACCATTCATCTATTGAAGCCTGGTCTATTAGGCCATCATTGGGGGTTATATCCCATCGTAGACGCCGTGGGACAATGCTATCCTTAATATAGCGTTCAAAGGTGACTATGTCCCACCATAAACTGATCTTTTTTTCCATATTATGCCCTAACTTCCTCATGAGGCTCTCTAGGTCACTGTTTTTCTTAACAGGTGCAGAAGCATTAAAGACATCTTCAAGATTAACCTGCCTCTTATCAAGAAATGAGAAGACATCCATGATAGCTGCGGTAATGAGTGTGAAACAGTGGTAGATAATGAAAAAAGTGAATATTACCGCGCTTATCAGGGGAGAGGGGAAGAGGGGGGGGAGGGAGGTGGGGAGGGGTAAGGGTACAGCTGCGGCACTGAAAGGTGTATCAAACCATAAATACTTGATAATAGGGAGGGTAGTGCTGCGCTAATGGGTGGTGGGTGGGTGGGTATATGGACAAGTGGGGGAGGGAATAGAGGATGGTATAACTGAAAGTGGGAACAGTGTAACCAAAATAGCATAAACAAAAAAACTGATCAGTGAACAATAATGGTGCAAATCATATAACTCCACACATTTCTCTTAATGTGATAAAATCAAACAAGGTATTGGATAGTGCAAAAAACAGTAATTAGTGTATAACACAATACCCGAATAACTGTGATGGGTAACAGTATTAAACTGGTGGTAAAAAGTCCATAGACAAGGTCGGACCAAAAGAGCACTACGTGTGCGTATAAAAGAACATGTTCAAAACATCCTTAAGGGTTTTGATAAACATAGCGTATCCAGACATTTTCTCACTCACCATAATAAAGATCCGACACATCTCAGATTTTGGGGCATAGAGCCCTATGTGAGACACTGGCGAGGCAGCCATAAAGTTAGAACATTGAGCCAGTTAGAATCTCGCTGGATATTTACTTTGGATACTTTTGCCCCTCGAGGTCTTAACATAGACTTTGATCTTAATTGTTTTTTAAGTGACCGTTAAGAATATATTTTTAATTTATTTTAATATTTCGCTGCACTTATTTTCTCTGTTCCCCTCTCACCTCCTTGCTACCCAATATTGATGACGCAGATTGTTTAATATTTATATATAGATCTATTCGCACACGTCATCTACGATTTTAACCTTATGTGGCATATTTATTCAATGCAAAAATTAATATATTTATATGTCGACATATCTTCTTAAAAACATTTTTTTATATTTTTTAACAAACAATTTTATTTTAGTTTCCAATATCCCTTATATGTGGTATTAATTGAATTCTAACTCTCTTAGGTACATTACGAGGTATTAAATATTCTTCTACTCAGGTTTTAAATGTTTTTAATCTCCCTCTTTGAGGATGTTGCCCATTATCATTGAAATAGCCATTGGCTCCGGAAAAATGGCCGCAGCTCCACTTCCGGTGGCTGCAAAACAGCCGCGGCTCCACTTCCGGCGGCGCTCGTTTGGACGGACGCCGCCGCTACATGTCGGCTACTGGGCCTGTAATGCTGGCCGAGATCGGGGGGCCCCGTGCTGGCTCCTAACTAGACAACAGAAAAGATGGCTCAATGGGAGAGACGGACACCCAGCGCCCTGTGAAACGCTGGGGACGCCTCCTGAGCTTCAACAAAATGGCGGCTGCCGGACTTCCGGCGGAACGTGCTTAGAATGTCAGCACACAATGTCATGGGGATATAATGTGATTCCTTTGATAATTTTTTGCTTTCTTTGCTTTTTTTTTGTTTCCTTGCTCCAAGTTTTCAAAAAATCAATTATACAAATGAGATGGCATGCCCATCACTCAACTTTTTTTGCCATTTAGCCAAATATATGCTGGGTGGGATATTAGTATCTCTATTTTTATTGGATACCAGCAGGCTACGGGAAAATGGCTGCGGCCACATTCCCTGTATGACAAACAGCTGATTTTACTGACAGCCCACCTAACAAGTCACCTATATAAGGTATCTCCCCTATGCCTCTCATTACTCCTGAGGAAGTCACATGATAGTGACGAATGCGCATGAGCCCACTGAGAGGTATCGGAGGTGACGTTGGCGACAGACTGCTCTCCTTTCTTACATGCCTTATTGTATTTTTAACAATGTGAGTACCCTTGTTTATACTTTTTACGAGAATTAAAATTTTAAATGATATCACACTATCGATGCTTTATTTTCTTTGGGGTGTGATATTCATCAATCCGGGACGAGATTTCCAAGGAGGATCTATCGTTTCTGGATAAAAGCCCATCTGGTTAACCACCTAATGTGGTTGGATCTATATGCTGTTACCTTACAGCAGTAAGGTAAGGGGACACCCTTATTCACCTTAAAAGGATCACTGGATACCTATCCTTCTTCCACCTCACACTGCGGACCTACACCAGCATTTTTTTCTTTTCTTTTTTTGGACTGTTTAATTATTATCCATATATATTTTGGCTGACACAGCTCAAGCCTTGTCTATGGACTTTTTACCACCAGTTTAATACTGTTACCCATCACAGTTATTCGGGTGTTGTGTTATACACTAATTACTGTTTTTTGCACTATCCAATACCTTGTTTGATTTTATCACATTAAGAGAAATGTGTGGAGTTATATGATTTGCACCATTATTGTTCACTGATCAGTTTTTTTGTTTATGCTATTTTGGTTACACTGTTCCCACTTTCAGTTATACCATCCTCTATTCCCTCCCCCACTTGTCCATATACCCACCCACCCACCACCCATTAGCGCAGCACTACCCTCCCTATTATCAAGGATCAGGAGATCCGCCATCGTATCTCTTGATGAATCTGGCCCACAGTGTGTAGAGGATATATATGCATCCCAGGTGTTGTATATATATTTATACACTGTATAGTTTAGCTAGATCAGCTCTTCCTAATTTACTGGCAGGCAGGTGATTGTGCTAGCTGCAGTATTCTCACGTGGTGTATCCATGCTGTATCCTCTGCAGTGTGCACCATAAAGCTACATGGTGGGTGTACTGCCTTTGTCCTCTGTAGTTTGCACCTAAAGCTACTTGGTGTGTACTGCCCGTGTCCTCTGCAGTTTGCACCTAAAGCTACTTGGTGTGTACTGCCCATGTCCTCTGCAGTGTGCACCTAAAGCTATGTGGTGTGTGTACTGTCTGTGTCTGTGCTTTTTTTCTCAATGATTTTCATCCATATTGCAGGGACCAGACATTACATTAAAGCCGCAAGCAGTTTTAAATTACTTTTTTCTTATAGTAATCTCATTTTGTTCAGGGACAGTTCTAAACACGTGCCACTTCACAGGCATACTATAGACACCCAGCAGGTACGATATTTAAAGGAATTTTTAATTTTTTAATTTTTTTTATTTAAGCATGATTAAAATCACTGCTCCAGAAAAAACGACCGTTTTTAAAACTTTTTTTCCATTGATACATGTTCCCTGGGGCAAGACCCGGGTTCTCAAAGACATTTTCACAGGCATACTATAGACACCCAGCAGGTAAGATATTTAAAGGAATTTTTCATTTTTTTATTTTTTTTATTTAAGCATCATTAAAATCACTGCTCCAGTAAAAAAGACCGGTTTTAAAACTTTTTTTCCATTGATACATGTTCCCTGGGGCAAGACCCGGGTTCTCAAAGACGTTTTACAACAATAACTTGCATATTAGGAGGTTCTGGTGCGAACCGAACGGGGGGGGGGGGGGTGTTCGGCTCATCACTAGTCCCAATTCCGATACTAGTATCAGTAAGGATACTGAGCATTTGCCTGAGTACATGTACTCGGGCAAATGCTCCGATGCTTCACCCGATACCTGGACAGTCAGCGGTGATCGGTGCGGTGGGGGGGAGTTACAGGCACTGATCACCCTGTATAGATTTCAATAAAGCCTGATAGCCGCTTCTCCCCTCCCTTCAGCTGCTTTAGTGAAATCTATACAGGGTGATCGGTGCTTGTAATTCCCAACAGGGCTGATAAAAATAAAAAATTGCAATAAATAATAAAAAAATGAATTGGAAAAAATAATTACAATTTTAACAAAAAACACACTGACACGTCCACCACCCCTAAAAAGAAAACATTGTAAAAAAAAAAAATTGCAATAAAGAAACTGTAAAAAATAATAAAATAATAGAAAATGAAAAAAAAAATGGCACATGACATTAAAATAGGTATCGGTAATCGGTATTGTCGAGTACTTAAAAAGTATCGGTACTTGTACTCTGTCTAAAAAAAGTGGTATCGGGACAACCCTACCCATATCCATTGCCCGGTGGTTGTGGGGGTCTGCGGGCGGGAAGCTTATCGGAATCTGGAAGCCCCTTTTAACAATGGGGACCTCCAGATCACGACTCCCCCTATGTGAATTGGTAATGGGGTATATTGTACCCCTACTATTTCACAAAAAAAAAACATTACACAGCTTGGGACAAGTCCTTTATTAACCACTTCGTATCCGGGCCACTGTAGTTTGACGGCCACACGGTGGCTTTACAATGCTGGGAGGCTGTCTATTGATGGCCTCTGGCCTTTCACCGCTGGGGGCGCACACGCGCTCCCGCCACGTCACTCAGGTGCCGATGCGCGTGCCTGGCGGCCACGATGACTAGGCACCCGCGATTGGCAGTTACAGAGCCAGGGAGAGGAGACCGATGGTGTGTCCCTTGTACATAGGGATAACCATCGGTCACCTCTCCCAGTCAGTCCCCTCCCCCCACAATAAGAATCACTCCTAGTGTTAACCCCTTCCCTGCCAGTCACATTTATACAGTAACCAGTGTATATTTATAGCACTGTTCGCTGTATAAATGTGAATGATCCCAAAAATGTGTCAAAAGTGTCCGATGGGTCCGCCGTAATATCGCAGTCCTGACAAAAATCGCAGATAACCGCCATTACTAGTAAAAAAAAAATAGAAAAAAAATTCCTAATTCTATCCCCTATTTTGTAGGTGCTATAACTTTTGCGCAAACCAATCACTATACGCTGTGTAAGGGGTTAGCTCGGTAGCGGGGGTGTGTGACCTCCTGAGTGGGTTCACTACACACTGAATTATACAGAGAGGCAGCCGTGGGTGGTTGAAAAAACAAGGGTTATGGTTTATTCTTCCATATTGCTGGAAACAAGTGCAAGCATCCAAACAGCATAAACAAAACATAAAATAAACCCTGGCCACTTGGGCCGTCTACCTTCACAACACAGGAACCTACCTATGGAGTCTGGCACAGCCTACTGCTGGGCAGACACTGCTGGTCTTCCAGCAGAAAAACAATAGTCTTTTTGATTTTCTTATCACACAGCAAAAATATCAACAACTACTTCACCCTCAGAAGTCTTCCTTAGCTCACTGCTCTCCTTAACTCAACAAGCCTCAGGATGCAGCATTCAGTAGTAATCCTCTGGACAACTTTTAGAGGCCTTAGTTTTCTCATTCTGAACAGCTGAAGCTATCCAACGTCCTTAAACCTTTCTGGCTACCTCTGCAGCCAACACCTGATAGTAATTGGTGAATTTTCTAAACAAGGCAGAAATGTATCTCCCGTCTGTGACAACACCCCCAGATTACCTGACTTCCTGTCACAGCTTATTGCGATTTTTTTTTTTTACCAAAAATATGCAGAGGAATACGTATCGGCATGAAATAAGAAAAAAAATGTTATATATATATATATATATATATATATATATATATATATATTTTAAATTGGGATATTTAGTATAGCAAAAAGTTTTTTTTTTTTTAAATTGTCAGTCTTTTTCGTCTGTGACAACACCCCCAGATTTACCTGACTTCCTGTCATATACCCCCCTCTTGTTTCAACCTTAGGGTTGGGACACAGGTTGCCAGGCACGCATTTACTCGGGACAAACCATCGGCATTCCCCATTTTAACACCGGGGCGATGCGTTACCACAAAACTAAATTCCTGAAGGGCCAGGAACCACCTATTTATTCTCCTATTGGTCTCCTTGTTTTGTGCCATCCACTTCAATGGGGCATGATTTGTCACCAGTTCAAACTGTCTACCCACGAGGTAGTACCGGAGAGAATCCAAAGCCCATTTCACCGCCAAACACTCTTACTCAATGGTGGCATAATTCTCCTCATGGGCCTTCAACTTTCGGCTAAGGTAAAGAACAGGGTGTTCCTCCCCCTTGATAATCTGGGACAGCACAGCTCCTGACCCCACATTTGACGCATCTGTCTGAACCACAAAGTCCCGTGAAAAATCAGGCGAATTTAAAACTGGCTGACTACATAAGGCCTGTTTTAAAGCCTGAAAAGCTGTTTCTGCTTCGGGAGTCCATTTGGTCATGACAGACTCCTTCCCTTTGGTCTAATTGGTCAGGGGAGCAGCCTGTGAGGCAAAATGGGGGATAAAACGGTGATAATAACCCGCGATCCCCAAAAATGCACAAACCTGTTTCTTATTGGCGGGACGTGGCCAATCCTGAATAGCCTCAACTTTGTTTATCTGGGGCTTGATTAGACCTCTTCCACTGGTATACCCCAGATACTTCGCCTCTTCTAACCCAAGGGTACATTTTTTTGGATTGGCTGTAAACCCGGCTTCCCAGATGGAATCCAACACAGCCTGAACTTTTGGTAAGTGTGAGTCCCAATCCTCACTGTGGATGACCACATCATCAAAGTATGCAGCAGCATAGGCTCGATGAGGCCGAAGGGTCTTATCCATGGTGCGTTGAAACGCGGCGGGAGCATTCTGTAACCCAAAGGGCATCCTCCGATATTGGAAAGATCCTTCTGGAGTTACAAATGCTGTTTTTTCCCTGGCCGACTCCGCAAGAGGAATTTGCCAATAACCCTTGGTCAGGTCTAACGTCGTCATGTACCGGGCAGTGCCTAGGCGCTCAATCAGTTCATCTATGCGGGGCATAGGATAGGTGTCAAACTTAGTGATTTTATTCAGGCGGCAAATATCATTACAAAACCGCCAACTTCCATCTGGTTTGGGTACTAAAACAATGGGACTGGACCAATCACTATTTGACTCTTCTATCACCCCTAGCTCAAGCATTTTTTTTAGTTCCTGGTGAATTCTTCAACTTGACCTTATGGTGTGGTGATAATGTCATGTTCAACTCCGGAGACCCAACCTGACAAGTCTGAAAACTTCTCCCTATTTCGGAGCACAAACTCTTTAGCCTCCTGTTGCTGAGTTTTGGACAGAGTCTCCGCTATCCCAACTTCAGGGACAGCCAGGCTAAACGAAGCAGAAGATCGGGTAGTCTTAGCGACCAAGGACTCTCTATCCTTCCATAGTTTCAACAAGTTCACGTGTTAGAGTTGCTCAGGTTTTCGTCTTCCCGGTTGGCTAATTTTATAATTCACCACCCCCATTTTCTCCAACACTTCATAGGGACCCTGCCATTTGGCTAGGAATTTACTTTCGACCGTGGGGACCAGCACCAACACCCTCTCACCAGGTGCAAAGGAACGGACCTGGGCCCCACGATTGTAAATCCTTTGTTGAGCCAACTGGGCTTCGGCTAAATGTACCTTCACAATCGGCATCACTTGGGCAATTCTATCTTGCATTTGTGCCACATGTTCAATCACACTTCAATGAGGGGAACTCTCACTCTCCCATGTTTCCCTGGCAATGTCCAGTAGGGTGCCTCCCATACAATAACTCAAACGGAGAGAACCCTGTGGACGATTGGGGAACCTCTCTTATGGCAAACATCAGATAAGGGAGCAGATAATCTCAATTCTTTCTGTCTTTTTCCACCACCTTTCTCAACATTTGTTTTAAGGTTTTATTAAACCTTTACACTAACCCATCTGTTTGAGGGTGATATACTGATGTACGTAATTGGGTCACTTTCAGGAGTTTACAAAGTTCTCTAGTCACCCTAGACTTCCTTAGGGAGACCCACACGGCTGAAAACCTGAAATAACTCTTTAGCAATGGTTTTAGCAGAGGTGTTTCTGAGAGGAATCACTTCTGGGTAATGGGTGGCATAGTCCATTATTACCAAGATGTGCTGGTGCCCTCTAGTGGACTTCAGTAAGGGGCCAACCAAGTCCATTGCGATCCTCTCAAAAGGGACCTCAATAATGGGCAGGGGTACCAACAGACTGCGGAAATGTGGCATGGGTGCAGTAATCTGACACACTGGACAGGAAGAGCAGTACACTTCCACTTCCTTAGTGATCCCAGGCCAATAAAACCTCTGGGTGATTCTCTCCCGGGTTTTTTCTGCTCCCAAATGTCCCCCAAGAATGTGCCCATGGGCCAGTTCCAACACCATCTTGCGGTACGGTTTAGGCACTACCAGTTGCTCAATGGTGTCCTCTATGACACTCGATATAACAGGTCCCTTTCAATAATGAAGTAAGGGAGGGCAACCCTCTCGTCTGGGTTAACTAACTCCCCATCTATCTTCACTACATTCTCCCGGGCTCTTAGCAATGTTGGTTCCCTCAATTTCTCATTGATAAAATTTTCTCTGTGCACCTCGAGGTCATCAAACCCTATCAGCCGTAGTTCCTCTTCTGAGGTAGCCGGCTCCTCCCTAGGGACTGGTGTTTCCCCTGCTAAGACTGAAAACTGAAACTCAGGAGAATCCTCACAGTTAGAGGATTCTGGAGTAGATGGTTCAGGCTCAGAAGAACCACTTACTGGGGAACCTGGGCAATCCCAGAGTTCCCAGAACTTTGGGAAATCCCTTCCTACAATGGCGTCATGTGGCAGTCGGGGAACTAGACCCACTTGGTGACACAAGTTACTGAGGGAGGTTTCAAAGGAAACCGTAGTCACCGGATATTCTCGAGTGTCCCCATGTACACAAACTACAGCCATTTTCCTAGGATGTAAGGTTTTTCCCACCACTAGATCACTTTTCACTAAGGTGACCAGGCTACCTGAATCCAACAATACCACAACATCTTTACCATCTAGCCACATTCTACATAAGGGTTTCTCATTCCCCTTTTGGTTGCAAAAAGGGACGGTTGTCTCTCTGTCAGAAAGTCACACTGCATTGGTTCATCAACCGCTGGGCAAACCGCTGCTACATGTCCCTCTTCCCGGCAAAGGTAACCAATCAACCTTCTGGTCCTCTCTTGGGGGATGGATCTTCCAGGCCGCTCTCGCCAACCACTAGCAGTGGTCCCGATAATACCTCTAGTTGTTCTTTGGTCCCTCTCTCCACCCCCATCCCTTGATGCAGTCTTACCTATAGGTGGGGAGGGTCTGGTCTTGGGGTGGAAAGTCTGTGCGTCTCTGGGGAAAGGGGACAAATTTTCTGTTGTTGGGTACCTTTCGACCAGGTCTACTAGTTTGTCTGCGGTTTCCGGACCACCATGGCTCACCAATTTCTGCAGGGTGTTAGGAAGAGACCTAATAAATTTGTCCATGACTACTCGCTCCAAAATTTTTGGTCTGGACAAAGTTTCTGGCTGCAGCCATTTCCTGGACTGGGGATTTCATCCCACCCGGACCTCTACTAAATCCCCGGGCTCCAGGTCCCAAAGTGGATTTTAGTAAATACAGAGGAAACTGAAAAGCCAGTTTCCTCCCAACCCAGAACATACCCTGGAGCCCCTCAACCTGCCTGGTTGAGAATCCTGGGTCATTACGCTTTTGGGGTACCACACTACTACAACTGATAACTTTAACTCATGTGACAAGATTTACATAAGTAAACAGTTTCCTTCTGCAGTTTTGAAAATGTTCATGTCGTCTCATTTTTCTTATTATATTGTTATGCAATGTCTGCTAATCTGTGGTTAAAGTGTTACCAAACCCACAACGGTAAAATCAGTCTGTATATGCAGTAAAACATATGCTTGTTATACTCACGGTGGAACCTAAGTGGTTAATGCTCTGCATTGTGTAAAAAAGCTGTTTGATCTTGTATGCGCAGATCCTCCCCCTCCTTCCACTATCCCCCCAATAATTTCCTAATAACACAAAGCCTATAAAGCCAGGCTGTACATGCTCAGTTCTGTCCACACAGAGTCAGAGGTCCTGGATCCTGATAGGACAGCTCAGTGCTATATGAAAACTCCTTCTACAAGCTTTAGCTAGTGCTTGGCTGGACAGACACTGCTAGAAGTCAAAAGATTGCTCTAAATGCTGATGAGAAAAGGTATTGAGCAGTTTATATTTACTAAAATAATTACATTTCCATGTTCGGTTCACTGTGGGAGGCCAGATAAAGTGAATGCAGGGTCCTAGGTTTAGTAAGATTTTAATATAAACTGAAACACACAAACATGATTGTGATTTGTTCAAATTTGTAGGTATGACTTTTTGCATGTAAGAACTGTTATCTAAAATACCGTTAATAAGCAAGTTCTTCTTATAGGACATCAGTGAAAACTCACAAACATGCTTCAAACAGCTGTTAACATTTGTTTCTACACAGAGCAATCCATTTAATGAAAACTCATCAATTATTTAAACATATAAAATATGAATAACAGGCAACTACACATTGGCACACAAATGGGCGTTTTAGCACCCTGCTGCAAAGAGCAAGCAAGATGTGCAAAATATAGTAATCAATAGCAACAATTATTCAGACTAAAATGTAAGCTGACCAATTCTGAAACATACTATATACTTGTAATGGCTTGCTTACATATAGTATATTCTGATTCTGCCATTTTATTGTATATGCTGTTTTAATTTGCTTGTCTCTTGGTTTTAAATTTACATGATGTAAATTGTGTAGCCTTCTACCGCTTTGCAATATCATGTACTAGTGTTTTATTTGGGATCAGTTTTAAAATACCTGTGAAAAGTAGTGTCCCAAGTGGAGCTTGTGTGCTGAGGATTCAGGCGAAAACTTTGTCAGGCAGATTATTTTGGCAACAGATCAGGAAAAGCGGTACACGATCGAAATCCAGAGAGTGGATAGGCAGGCAAAGGTCATACACGAGCTGGTGGTGAAGTACAAAATCAGCAGGCTAGAAAGTAGTCAGGAATTCAGGCAGAAGTTCGACACAATAATCAAGGTCACAAAGCAGTCAAAACACACAGGGAGCTAGTCCACACAAATGGGCGCTGAGAGATAGGAAGTGCTGCTATTTATTGGCTGCTTTGATTGTAAATTGTCCACAGCTGGCAGCAGATGGGGCTAGTGAGTCCAAGGTAATGCGTAATACTGAGAGGACATCTCCATAACTCCTCCGTAGCACAACAGGTAAGGCTGCAGCTGTGGGACCAGGAAGATCCCGGTTCAAATACACCCAGGTACATGACAAGGCATGATCTTCATTGTTTGTATGAGCCATTGTTGATAAGTTTCACTGAGAAGTGCCAAAGTCATCCTATGAGTTACAACTATTCATAAATTCACTGTTGATAATAATACAGAAGGCTAAGCTGGTAACATACTGTAAAAATTTGATTTCCCTATGGGCCCAATTCACAACACAATGCTAGTGTTAAGCATGAGCATATACTGTCTTGTGTTGGGTTGTGCTGCAGTTTATAGGTGGTTTTTAATGCTTTGCAGTGCATTGTTTTCTATGCTTCTCTGAATAATCATTCATCTCATACCTCTCTCACTTATGTAGCTTAGTGGGAATGAGATTTGGTGACCGAAATGGACTTGGCGGCCTGGAGTGGGGCCTTGTCTTCTGTGGCCAAATGCTTGTTTAATACAGCCACCTTGGAGGCAGCATATAAGGTGCTCCTACACTGGTATTGGGTCCCTGCTCGCATTGCCCATGCCAATCCATCCTACAGTGACCGCTGTTTCTGGGGTTGTGGCCATCGGGGGAATGTTATACATATATGGTGGAAATGTCCTAGACTAATTGGCTTCTGGTCTCGGGAAAGTGGCCTTCCAAAAGAGGTTTTCTTATGAGTGGAAACTCACCTCCTACCTATTTCTGTCAGCCAAAAGAACTATTGCCCAAGCCTGGAAAAAGCCACCTGTCCTGAATGATCGCATGACAGCGTTGATGCTAAATGAACAGTGTTCTGTCTCTAGGACAGATAGCTAAACCTCCTTGTCCCATAAACTTCAAATACCATATTTCTTTCATCTCAGTTTTATAAGAACAAGCCAGATGAAACTTCAAAATAACAGAAATAGACCTCAATAAGTACAATATTGCATACATTACAGAAACAACAATCTACAATATAGGATAAGATAGTAAAAATTTACTTTTTAAGTTCTCTAAGGGGTGATGGCGATAAATTGAGAAATACATGTCTTGCTTCCTGCAGTATCTTCTCAAAGAATGGTGGCTGCATCATTTACTGTGAAGATTCTACCCAGAATTCCCTGCTTACTAACAACTTCCTTAACTACACATACAGTAATCAAATAAACAGAACAAGTGCAGCAACACCAAAAAAGAACACTAGATGGAGCCTGCACTCCACATAAGATTGTCTTATGTAAATTACAAATCTTACATATAATTTTAACACAGATACAGATAATCAACATATACATCTGGTGGACAGAACAAACAGATGTCAAGCATCTGCAGGGACACTCAAGTTCCTCAAAATTTGGGAACCATGGATGTCATATGCCTTTCCTACCCTGCCCCCAGCCCTCTCCTTTTGCCCATCCTTCTGGTCTTTCTTTTCTTTCCTGGACTCCCCTATCCCTCCTCTAGCTCCTTACTAAGTAGGTGAGCTTCCTGCCCCTCTTCAGATTCTCCTGTTTGACTAAATTTCTTCTGTACTCTGCCCCTACTATCTTTGTTAGTTCAATTTTGGCTGTACATTGCACCACCTCTTGAGGGGCCTAGGGGGTACCCCGATCGTTGTGGGAAACCTCTCTGGAACTCCTTGATACCGATGGTATCCTTTACACTTGAATTTACTACTTTTACTATTTTTTTTATTTGTGTTGCTTTATTTTTGCTCTTCTTATGAGCTAATACTAATGCCGCGTACACACAATCGGTTTGTCTGATGGAAACGGTCTGACGGAACTAAACCGATCGTGTGTGGGCCCCATCGGTTATTTATCAATCGGTTAAAAAATTAGGAACTTGTTTTAGAATTATCTGATGGATAAAAAACCTATAGAAAAAAACGATCGTCTGTAGGCACGTCCATTGGTTAAAAATTCACGCATGCTCAGAATCAAGTCGACGCATGATTGGAAGCATTGAACTTCATTTTTTTCAGCATGTCGTTGTGTTTTACATCACCAAGTTCTGACACGATCGTTTTTTTAGTGTAGTGTAGAATGAACTGCATTCCTGTGAACCTTAGGCCTCGTACACACGATAGGTTAAACAGAGGACAACGGTCTGATGGACCGTTTTCATCGGTCAAAATCGTGTATGGGCCCCATAGGTTATTTAACCATTGGTTAAAAAAAAGTCAACTTGCTTTAAATTTAACCTATGGATTCCTAACTGATCAAAACCGATCGTTAGTAGGCACAACCATTGGTTAAAAATCCACGCATTCTCAGAATCAAGTCGACTCATGCTTGGAAGCATTGAACTTTGTTTTTTTCAGCACGTCGTTGTGTTTTACGTCACAGCGTTCTGACACAATCGTTTTTTTAACCGATTGTGTGTAGGCGCGACGGACCATGAATGAATGAATGAATGAAAAACTTATATAGCGCGGCACATGCGAACTGAATTGCTTCTGGGCGCTGGTTGTTAGTGTCTCATGCCATCAGAAGAGCAGGGTTTTGATCTGCTTTCTGAAAGACAGGTGGTTTTGCTCCAACCGAATGCTGGTTGGTAAAGCATTCCATAGCCTGGGACCTTGGAAAGCAAACCTTCTTTCTCCTTTGGACTTGTATTTGGTTTTTGGAACCTTGACCAGATTTTGGTCGGTGGATCGCAGAATGCGGTTGGAATTGTGAGGTTTGATCTTGTCGCATAGATATCTTGGAGCCTTCCCATGGATGCACTTATGTGTCAGGCAGAGTGCTTTGAATGCAATTCTGTCTTTCACTGGCAACCAGTGAAGGGATCTCAGTGAAGGTGAGATTGATTCCCAAGATTTTTTCCCAGTCACCAGTCTTGCGGCCGTATTCTGTACGACTTGTAGACGAGCGATTTGGTACTTGGGGAGCCCGAGGTAAAGGGCATTTGCATAGTCCAGTCTGGAATTCACGATTGTTCCCACCACGACTGCTACGTCTTCTTTGGGGATAAATGGAATAAGTCTGCGTAGTAGGCGCATCAAATGGTGCGACCCGCTGACTACTGACCCTATTTGTGCGTCCATTGTCATGAAGGTGTCAAAAGTGACTCCTAGACTTTTGACTTTGGAGCTAGGGGAGATGATTTGTCCCAGAATGGGCGATGGTGTCCAGTTTGTTGCCAGTTGACTCTTCCGACTGGCGTTAAACATAAAGAGTTCTGTTTTAGAGCTTAAGATAACTCTTAGTCATCCAGTTTTCTATTGAAGAGAGACATTTCTCTAATCTGAGATGATGATCCTTTTTGTTGCAGATGCGAAAATACAGTTGTGTGTCGTCTGCATAAGAGTGATAGAGTAGTTCTTGGCTACTGATAATATCAAAGAGAGGACGAAGATAGATATTGAACAGCACCGGTGATAGGGGGGATCCTTGGGGGACCCCACATGGCACCGTGCGTTTTTCCGACGTGAAAGATCCCAGTTTCACTGTTTGTGATCGGTTTCCAAGAAAAGAGGAAAACCATGGTAAAGCCTCTTCTGCGATACAACAGGACTATAGCAGAAAGGTTAACATGTTTTACGTACCAAATTGCTTAATCATGTTATATATCTCTCAGGCTCCTGCATGAGATACGTAAATCACCTGTCAGGCACAGCAAGGGGGAAGAAACAGACACCTATTTCTCTGTGTCCATTTTTATCTTACTGAAAAAAAGATAAGAGGATTGCTCAGAGCTGGATTAACTCTTTGTGGCAAGACTGGGGACAGATGATATGAAATCCTATACTCTGCAAGGTACAAGCCTTAATTAAATCGGGTTTACATCCACTTTAATGCATTCTATGCATTAAGGTGAAAAACCTTTTGTAGTGCAGCAGCCCCCCAGAGCCCCCTTTACTTACCTGAACCCGATCGTTCCAGTGACGGGAATGAACAGAGCAGCTCCAGCCACTGTCTCCAGTCTTTATTGGCTGAATTGATAGCAGCAGGAGCCATTGGCTCACACTGATGTCAATCAAAGCCAGTGACACAGAAGCTGGGTCGGGGGCCAAGTCTTGCTGTCTGTATCAATGGACGCAGCAGCAGGACTCGGGAGTGCGCCCGCATGAGTGCCCCTGGGGAATGTGGGTCTATTCGAGAAGAGGAGTAGCCAGGAGCACTGCTGGGGGACCCCAGAAGAGGAGGATCGGGGGTTCCTTTGTGCAAAACCCTTGCACAGAGAAGGTATGACATGTTTATTATTTTAACAAAAAAAAAATGCCTTTACAACCCCTTTAATATCATTTTAACCCCTTGCCTCCCAAGCCAATTCTGACACTTCTCTCCTACATGTAAAAATCATCATGTTCTTACTCAGAACCCCCAAACATAGAGATATATATATATATATATATATATATATATATATATATATATATATATATATCTCTATCTATCTATCTATCTATCTATCTATCTATCTATCTATCTATCTATATATATATATATATATATATATATATATATATATATATAGTTTAGCAGAGACTCTAGGGAATACAATTTTGGTTATTGCAACTTTTTATGTTGCACGATATTTACGCAGCAATGTTTTTAACGTTTTATTAATTAAAACAAAACAAAACAGGAAAGTTAGCCTGATTTGTTTGCATAATGTGAAAGATAATGTTACGCCGAGTACATAGATAACCAACATGTCATGCTTTAAAATTGTGCACACTTGTGGAATGGCGCCAAACATTGGTACTTAAAAATCTCCATAGGCGATGCTTTAAAAAAATTTACAGGTTACCTGGTTACAGAGGAGGTATTGGGCTACAGTTATTGCTCTTGCGCTAACGTTCGCAGTGATACTTCACGAAACACCGTTTACATATGCGGCTACGACGTACATATGCGTTCACTTCTGCATGTGAGCACGCGGGGACAGGGGCACTTTAAAAAATATATATATATTATCTATTTTACTTTTATTTTTATATTTTGACATTTTTACATTTTCTTTTTGATCACTTTTATTTCTATTACAAGGAATGTAAACAGAATAGGGCATGACAGTTCCTCTTTACAGTGACATCTTGCCTCTAGGCTGGAAAGCCTGAGATGAAAAAAAAAAAAACAATCATGGCTTACCACCTGAAGAAATGGTGTTTACATCTGCCGAGGCTGGATGTGACGTCATAACGGCATGCCTGGCCTTTGAAGGTCATAGGGCAGGGGTAGTGAATTAATATTCAAGGAGGTCCGATAACTAAAAAAAAAATTATCCGAGGTCCGAATCACAAGTCTGTGCCATGAAAGATTGTACGTGTCTACTTTCCTTTTTTGGCACAAGCCACACTCTCTGGCACTTTTCTTACTGTTTCCTCCACACCCTCACTGTAAATGTCCCCATTAGTGTTCCCCCTTACATCAGGCACCCCTACCAAAGTAATTCATTACATTGGGTGCCCCCATAAGTCAGTTGCCACCGTCAGAGTATTCCCTTATATCAGGTCTCCCCATCAGGAGGCCCCCTTACATCTGATGTTTCCCATTAGTGTGCCCCCTTACATTATTTGTCCCCATCAGAGTCCCCCTTACTTTATGTACCATCATCAGAGTGCCCCTTTACACCAGGTGTCTCCATCACATCAGTTGTGCCCATCAGAGAGCTCCTTTACATTAGGTGTGCTCAGCAGAGTTCTGATTTACATCATGTGTCCCCATTAGAGTGCCCCTTTACATCAGGTGTTCCCATCAGAGTGCCTCTTTACATCAGGTGCCCCATCAGAGTGCCTCTTTACATCAGGTGCCCCATCAGAGTGCCTCTTTACATCAGGTGCCCCAACAGAGTGCCTCTTTACATCAGGTGCCCCACCAGAGTGCCTCTTTACATCAGGTGTCCCCATCAGAGTGCCCCTTTACATCAGGTGTCCCCATCAGCGTGCCCCATTAACATAATATGTGCCTATCATCATGCCCCTTTAACATAATATGTGCCCATCACTCTGCCCCCACTAACATATGTGCCCATCAGCATTTTTCTTTAACATAAAATAAGGGGCATGCTGATGGACATATTTAATGTTAAGGGGAACTCTGATGGGCACATTTTATGTTAAGGGGCACATTTTATGTTAAGGGACACTCTGCTGGGCACATTTTATGTTAAGGAGCACTCTGATGGGCACATTTTATGTTAAGGGGCACTCTGATGAGCATGTTTTATGTTAAGGGGCATTTATTGTTAAGGGGGACGCTGATGGGCACAATGGTTGCAGGGCGCCCGTGGTCCAGGCAACCAATGACTGCTAAACGGAGCCGTAGGAATGTGGCGCTGTACACTGGCGGCCTGACGGTCCAGACACGAGCATTGCTCGGTCCGTGTTCGGACCGCGGACTGCCTATTAGTGATGGCTGTCATAGGGGATCATCTGGTCCATAGTATTCTCTGTTTCCTCCCACCGCCTGTAAAAACAATCAATCGGCTGAACAGCTGCTTGATTGTTTTCACGGTGCAGGGAATCGCCGCCAGAAAAATAAATCTAAATGATGCCTGCAGCTGCAGGCAGGGGCAGACTGACAACTCATGGGGCCCCCGGGGAATAAAAGATTATGGGGCCCCTGGGCTTACAGATGGCCACCACGCCAGGAGGCAGTGCAGCTAAAATCTCTGGATTTTCACATCAAAAGCATGTTGGTTGTGGACATATCAGGGACAGATCTAAAAAAAAACATAGATTTTTACATACTGTCCCTGGTTTTACTAAGCCTGGCAACCCTGATGGGGCCCCCTAGTGGCATGGGGCCCTCAGGCAGTGCCCGAGTGACTCAATGGTCAGTCCGCCCCTGGCTGCAGGCATCATTTAGATATCCCCACTTAAAGTCCACAATGTCATATGAGGTCAATGAGCGGAAAGTGGTTAAGGGTCTATGTTGACAGGCTTTGATGTACTCCAGGCAGGTTTAGTTTCCCATACAAATTTATAGGAATGCAAAACCCGATTTCAGCAGGTCAGAATGAGTGAGTGAGTAACTTGTATAGCGCTACAAATGAGAACTAAATTGGCTCAAGGCGCTGTATCCAATGTCGCCGTCCAGCCACGCTTCAGAATAGATGTGTCTTAAGTTTTTTTTCTGAAGGCCCGATGGTTCACTTCCATCCGAATGTCTGTAGGTAGAGCATTCCATAGCCGCGGTCCTTGGACTGCGAATCTTCGTTACCCTTTAGATTTGTAGCGGGACTTTGGGATGCGGAGGAGGTTCTGATTAGTTGATCGTAGGGCCCGATTTGGAGTGTAGTGTTTTATTTTCTCACATAAGTATTGTGGCGCGATTCCTTGTGTGCATTTGTGGGTGAGGCAGAGGGTCTTGAATGTCACCCGATCTTTTACGGCTAGCCAGTGGAGGGACCGCAAGACCGGGGAGATTCCCAATACTGTTATCAGTCTGGCTGCAGTGTTCTGGACAACGTGTAGATGAGACATCTGGTATTTGGGTAGTCCTAGGTAGAGGGAATTTGCATAGTCGAGTCTGGAGTTGATGAGTGTTCCCACTACTACTGCTGCCGGGATAAAGGGGATGAGTCTATGCAGCAAGCGGAGAAGATAGTGAGATCCGCTGACCACTGATCCTATTTTTGCGTCCATAGACATGTCTGAGTCAAAGATAACTCCTAAGCTTTTTACTTTCGTGCTTGGGGTGATGGTTTGTCCCAAGATGATGGGAGAATGATGTGGACTAGGGGTCAAACGCAGCAGTCAATAAATGCTGAATGATCTCAGAATTGCCAACATGTTGTCATCAACACAAGCCCAAATCATGTGAGGACAGACCCAAAACCAGGGGTGTCCAACCTTTTGACCTTCCAGAGGCACATTGGAAGAAGAGGAATTGTCTTGGGCCACACATAAAATACACTCAGGCCTTGTACACACGAGAGGATTTCCGCTGGAAACGGTCCGCCGGACCGTTTACAGCGGATAAATCCTCTGGCGGATTTTGATCTGATGGATGTACACACCATCAGATCAAAATCCCCGCGGAATACATCCGCGGTGACGTGGCCGCGCCGTCGCTGCAAAATGACGCGGCGACGTGTGCGACCCTGGAAGGTAAAAACTTCCACGCATGCGTCGAATCATTACGACGCATGCAAGGGATGGGAGCGGACGGACTGATCCGGTGAGTCTGTACAGACGACCGGATCAGTCCGCTGGACTGGATTCCAGCGGATAGATTTCTTAGCATGCTAAGAAATTTTTATCCGCTGGGAATCCGTCGGCTGGATTTTTATCCGCCTGAAAATGTCCGCTAGGTCGTACACACGACCGGATCTATCTGCTGGAACTGATCCGCGGATCAATCCCAGCGGATCGATCCCGTCGTGTGTATGGGGCCTAAGGATAGCTGATGAGCAGAAAAAGTTGGGCAGATCACAAGTTAACGATCATCGATATATATAATGTAAAAAGGAAAAAATACTGCGCTTATCTGAACAAAGTGAGCTGCTACACAGCAATGTGACAAAAATGATAATGTACCTATTTGAGTAATAAAACTTCATTTTTTTGTAATATTTTCTATTATAAGTAAAAGAGGGCGACATAAAACTAGTGATATATTTGACACTGTTTTTGATAAACGCATTAATATAAAATTATGTTTTAGGCCGGATTCACAGAGACTTACAACGGCGTATCTCACGATACGCCGTCATAAGTCCGATTGGGCGCCGTTGTATATATGCGCCTGATTCTTAGAATCAGTTACGCATAGATTTCCCTAAGATCCGACCGGCGTAAGTCTCTTACACCGTCGTATCTTAGGCTGCATATTTACGCTGGCCGCTAGTTGGCGCTTCCGTCGATTTCAGCGAGGAATATGCAAATTAGGTAGATACGCCAATTCACAAACGTACGTCCGCCCGGCGCATTTTTTTACGTCGTTTACGTTAGGCTTTTTCCGGCGTAAAGTTACCCCTGGGTCTATGAGGTGCAGCCAATGTTAAGTATGGCCGTCGTTTCCGCGACGAAATTTGAATTTTTTACGTCGTTTGCGAATAGGGCTGGAGGCTATTTACGTTCACGTCGAAAGCATGATGATTTGCCGACGTCATTTGGAGCATGCGCACTGGGATACGTCCACGGACGGCGCATGCGGCCTTCGTTAAAAACGTCAAAGACGTGGAGTCACTACTATTTTACATAGTACATGCCCCCAACCAACCTATTTAGAATTAGGCGGGCTTATGCCGGCCCAGTTACACTGCGCCGCCGTAAGTTTTAGCGCAACTTTTATGTGAATACACAACTTGCTGCTCAGACTTACGGTGGTGTAGTGTATCTGAGATACGCTACGCCAACCTAAATATAGGCGAATCTCTGTGAATCCGGCCCATTATCTATATCGATGATCGTTAACTTGTGATCTGCCCAACTTTTTCTGCTCATCAGCTATCTTTGTATTTTGTGTGTGGCCCAAGACAATTCTTCTTCCAATGTGCCCCAGTGATTAGTGACAGTGGTAGGGGGCGCTGGTGTATTTGATCAGCATATCGAATAATTAATTATAACATGTACAACTCAATATACATAATAAATTGCTCCTTCCATATGATGTCCAGCAGAATAACAGCCGCCGCTCGCCTCCAACAGTGTCCAATCATGGCTGATCACGACGTAAACAGGAAGAGCCGTTGATCGGCTTTTCCTTACTCATGTCTGACAGACACGAGTAAAGGAGAGCCGATCGGTGTCTCTCCTGACAGGGAGGGTCTGCGTTGTTTATCAGCACAGCCCCCCCACGGATGCCCACACTGGACCACCAGGGAAGCCCCTAGCATGTGGATGGCCAGGTACATCCCCCATAGCCATCCACATATGCAAATACATGCCAAATATGTGCCAATCAGTGCCCACAAATGGTCACTGATTGGCACCATTATGAAACAAATTCAGTGATGCCCAGCAATGCCACCCAGTGTCATCAGTGCCACCCATCAGTGTCCATCAGTGCCCACCTATCAGTGACCATCAGTGCGCATCCATGCCACCTATCAGTGCCCATCATCAGTGCCACCTCATCGGTACCGCCTTATCAGTGCCCTTATCAGTGCCCGTCATTGAAGAAGAAAACTTACAAAAAAATTAACAGGAACAAAGAAAAACTTAAACTGCATCCAATTCGCATAACATTATAAACTACATTGATTTCAATGAGGCTGGTTCACATATGTGCGATGCATTCGCACTGTGCATTGCCGGAAAAACTTGTGCGTTTTCTAGGCATTGCGGTGCAGCTCAGGTGCGAATTCAGGCCCATTATCTTCTATGAATACGCATCTAGGAAATGTACCCACACACATCGGGTGCAAATGCAAAGTTATCTGCATATGGTGATGAAGTTGAGTTATGGAAATACAGTTGCAAGACAAAGTATGTGAACCCTTTTGGAATGATATGGATTTCTGCACCAATTGGTCATAAGATGTGATCTGATGTTCATCTAAGTCACAACAATAGACAATCACAGTCTGCTTAAACTAATAACACACAAAGAATTAAATGTTACCATGTTTTTATTGAACACACCATGTAAACATTCACAGTGCAGGTGGAAAAGTATGTGAACCCCTGGATTTAATAACTGGTTGAACCTCCTTTGGCAGCAATAACTTCAACCAAACCTTTCCTGTAGTTGCAGATCAGACGTGCACAGGAGTCCACCGTAATTAATTATTTGATTGATTAGCTGATCAATCTAATACACCAGGGCCCGTACTACTGTCACTGACCCCATTACTCTCTACAGATCTGTATCAGTTCAGCAAAATTCTTGGGATGTCTGATGTGAATCGCTTTCTTGAGGTCATGCCACAGCATCTCAATCGGGTTGAGGTCAGGACCCCTGCTTTAGGCTCGATTCACACTAATGCACTTTTTTTGGTGCATTTTGCAGAAAAGCAGGGAAATTTTTTAACATGGGTTCCTATGGAACATGTTCACATCAATGCTGTTTTGTGCCTCTGCGTTTTTGGAAAGGGTCGGGGACTTTTTTTTCCTGCAAAAAGCAGTGTTTTGCATGTAATAGAATTCAATGGACCCGCATCCAAAACGCAAGTAGCGCGTTTTTGCTGCGATTTGTGATTTTTTTTTACCTGTTTATAGCTGGTTGTTAAAGGAAATGTAAAAAAAATTTAATTGATGGAAAAAAAAAACGCAAATCACGGTAAAAACTCAGAAAATCGCAAGTCAAAAAACTAGCGCTGCTATACTGCCTGAAAAACTCCTGCCCAGCTACCTCAATGTGAAAGCCGGAGGGCTTTCACACTAATGCGATGCGCTGGCAGGAGACAAAAAAATCTCCTGTCCGCAGCATCTTTGGAGTGGTGAGAGGAGCGGCGTGTATACCGCTCCTTCCCATTTAAAACAATGGGAAACCGCGGCAATACCGCCCGCAATGCGCCTCTGCGGTATTAACCCTTTATTGGCCGCTAGCGGGAGTTAATACCGCACCGCTAGCAGCCGATTCCCGCGGTAATCCCGGCGGCGATATTCCTTCACCGTGGCTCCGGGTCCAATGTGAAAGGGGCCTAAGGGCCGGTTCTCACATGATTTGGGCTTGTGTTCTGATTGGATGGACGTCGAAGCAATTCTCAATGAATTCCCAAGGTGCTCATCAGATATTTTGGTTCTAGTTTTGGCCTTCATGTGCTTCATCCACGAAACTAGTCGCTCACAAATATAGGTGCTGCCGAAAACCGATGACACGTATAGGGTGTGATTGTGAAGAATGAGATATTTTTCTTTGGGAATACAAAAGCTCAGTAAAGAGACACACGTCACATTTTGCTTTGGCTTCATGCATTTGCTAAATGTAAATGCATTTTTACGGAAAAATCTCCTTTAAAAAAAAAAATTGTAATGGTGGAGTACCCCGAATACCCTCATTTCATATCTCCCCGCTGGCGCTTAATTATAGGTGACTGGCCTATAACAAGTATACAGTAAAACCTTGGTTTGCGAGCATAATTTGTTCCAGAAACATGCTTGTAATGCAAAGCACTTGTATATCAAAGCATTTTTTTTACAGGGTATAAAAGAGAAGAGAAGTACCTCTAAATGTAGCAATACGTTTTGCTAAATGGTGTACCTTCATTAATTGTAACCATATTGCTACACAGAGGCTCCTCTCTTCTCTTTTATACTCAGTTGTGATATGACGCTACTTGTATATCAAGACATCGCTTGTATATCAAGGCAAAATGTATTAAAACATTTTGCTTGTCTTGCAAAACGCTCTCAAACCAAGTTACTCTCAAACCAAGGTTTTACTGTATACCTATACTAGGACAGTCCTGTGTCTACACTTCCTCATATCAGCCAAGGAAGTAGGTTAGTTGCTAACCGATGCGGCCGACTCTAGCTTTGTGTTGGGGAAGTTTTTACTCACAGCCATTTATTTTTCCTAGAAGCACACGGCCTGCTGGCTGCCTCCGAGCCGACATTAGGGTGACGCTGCGCTGAGGTAATCAGAGCGCTCGCGGCCTCTCAGGCCTGTACCCTTCCCTACCACCTCACCGCAGAACACACACACAACAATCTCCGCACCAGCGGCTCCCCCCTTATCCTTCTTATGTGACGCCTCCTCCCTCCCGCTCTGTCGCTCTCAGCCTCCGTCCAATAGCAGGCTGTTATTCCAGCGGTGGGCGTTGCATTGTGCTGGTGCCGGGCTGTGTGGTAGAAGCGGTAGCTGTAGCAGAGTGCTGCGCTGTGCACTTTGTTCAGTCCTCCAGCCCGGGGCTGTCCCGGTGACCCGGGTGTGCTGAGCATGGAGCACAAGGAAGGCAAGCCGAACCCACTGGAGAGAGCTAACTTCTGCTCCAAACTCTTCTTCTGGTGAGTGCTTCTATACCAGTGTATACAGAGGACAGTGTGGGCTTGTGTCGTGGACCTTGCCAAAAACCATTTACACATGTCAGTGTTTCAGGTGGCCATGCTGATGTATTACTTGTAGTTCTCAGATCAGTGTTCGTTCCATTACCTCCTGCATTCACCCAGAGCTACTGTCCCTTTTGTATTCTCTGTCACCTGCATGTCCTGACTGATAAAGCTGTTATTGGTTTCTTCCCAGTACTGGATGAGGTTTGATGGCTCCTTCTCTGTACTGGATGAGTCTGGGCGATGTTTGATGGCTTATTCCACGTACAGGGCGATGTTTGATGGCTTATTCCACGTACAGGGCGATGTTTGATGGCTTATTCCACGTACAGGGTGACGTTTGATGGCTTATTCCACGTACAGGGTGACGTTTGATGGCTTATTCCACGTACAGGGTGACGTTTGATGGCTTATTCCACGTACAGGGTGACGTTTGATGGCTTATTCCACGTACAGGGTGACGTTTGATGGCTTATTCCACGTACAGGGTGACGTTTGATGGCTTATTCCACGTACAGGGTGACGTTTGATGGCTTATTCCACGTACGGGGTGACGTTTGATGGCTTATTCCACGTACGGGGTGACGTTTGATGGCTTATTCCACGTACGGGGTGACGTTTGATGGCTTATTCCACGTACGGGGTGACGTTTGATGGCTTATTCCACATACGGGGTGACGTTTGATGGCTTATTCCACGTACACGGTGATGTTTGATGGCTTATTCCACGTACAGGGTGACGTTTGATGGCTTATTCCACGTACAGGGTGACGTTTGATGGCTTATTCCACGTACAGGGTGATTGATGGCTTATTCCACGTACAGGGTGATTGATGGCTTATTCCACGTACAGGGTGATTGATGGCTTATTCCACGTACAGGGTGATGTTTGATGGCTTATTCCACGTACGGGGTGACGTTTGATGGCTTATTCCACGTACGGGGTGACGTTTGATGGCTTATTCCACGTACGGGGTGACGTTTGATGGCTTATTCCACATACGGGGTGACGTTTGATGGCTTATTCCACGTACACGGTGACGTTTGATGGCTTATTCCACGTACAGGGTGACGTTTGATGGCTTATTCCACGTACACGGTGACGTTTGATGGCTTATTCCACGTACACGGTGACGTTTGATGGCTTATTCCACGTACAGGGTGACGTTTGATGGCTTATTCCACGTACACGGTGACGTTTGATGGCTTATTCCACGTACACGGTGACGTTTGATGGCTTATTCCACGTACACGGTGACGTTTGATGGCTTATTCCACGTACACGGTGACGTTTGATGGCTTATTCCACGTACAGGGTGACGTTTGATGGCTTATTCCACGTACAGGGTGACGTTTGATGGCTTATTCCACGTACAGGGTGACGTTTGATGGCTTATTCCACGTACAGGGTGACGTTTGATGGCTTATTCCACGTACAGGGTGACGTTTGATGGCTTATTCCACGTACAGGGTGACGTTTGATGGCTTATTCCACGTACAGGGTGACGTTTGATGGCTTATTCCACGTACAGGGTGACGTTTGATGGCTTATTCCACGTACAGGGTGACGTTTGATGGCTTATTCCACGTACAGGGTGACGTTTGATGGCTTATTCTACGTACACGGTGATGTTTGATTGCTTATTCCACGTACAGGGTGATGTTTGATGGCTTATTCCATGTACAGGGTGATGTTTGATGGCTTATTCTACCTTCTGGGTGATGTTTGATGGTTTGTTCTCTGTACCTTGTGATGTTTGGCTCATTCCCTCTACTGGGTGATGTTTGATGGCTCAATCAAAGTAGTGAGTTATGTTTGCTCCCTGTACTGGATAATGTTTGATGGCTTATTACCTGTTCTTGGCGATTTGTATGATTTGGGGTTTCCCTGGTACTTGGTGACATGTGATCTCAGGTTCCCTGTTAACTGGTGATTTCGGGTTCCCTGGTAACGGGTGATGTGTGATTTCGGGTTCCCTGGTAACGGGTGAGGTGTGATTTCGGGTTCCCTGGTAACGGGTGAGGTGTGATTTCGGGTTCCCTGGTAACGGGTGAGGTGTGATTTCGGGTTCCCTGGTAACGGGTGATGTGTGATTTCGGGTTCCCTGGTAACGGGTGATGTGTGATTTCGGGTTCCTTGGTAACGGGTGATGTGTGATTTCGGGTTCCTTGGTAACGGGTGATGTGTGATTTCGGGTTCCCTGGTAACGGGTGATGTGTGATTTCGGGTTCCCTGGTAACGGGTGATGTGTGATTTCGGGTTCCCTGGTAACGGGTGATGTGTGATTTCGGGTTCCTTGGTAACGGGTGATGTGTGATTTCGGGTTCCCTGGTAACGGGTGATGTGTGATTTCGGGTTCCCTGGTAACGGGTGATGTGTGATTTCGGGTTCCTTGGTAACGGGTGATGTGTGATTTCGGGTTCCTTGGTAACGGGTGATGTGTGATTTCGGGTTCCCTGGTAACGGGTGATGTGTGATTTCGGGTTCCCTGGTAACGGGTGATGTATAGTACTGTGCAGGTATGAAAAAATGCTGTAAAGTAAGAATGCCCTCAAAAATATATTTTTTTAATTGTTTTTGATCAATTTATAAAATGGAAAGCGAGAGGCCCAAAGGGAAATGTAAACCAAATCACTATTAATGCCCCTTTTAACACTGACACATTTTTCAGGAGGTTTAGCGCTAAAAACAGCGCTGCTATACCGATGGAAAAAATCATGCCCTGCAGTCTTCAGTGTGAAAACCCAAAAGTCCTGCTAGCTGCATCTTTTGGAGCGCTATAGGAGTGGGGTGTTTACTGCTCCTACACCACTCCTTCCCATTGAAATCAATGGGAAACAGTAATGCGCCTCTGTAGAGGCGCATTGCGGGTGGTATTAATTGTTTTTCGGGCACTAGCGGGGGTCAAAACCGCACAGCTAGTGGCGGAATACCACGGCAATTCCGACGGTATTATAAATAGCGGCGCTATACCGACACCGCACCTCCCGCCCCAGGGTAAAAGGGGCCTTAGTGTGACTACCCTACTTGACTTCAAATCAGCAATAATTCTTCTAGGTACACTTGCACACAGTTTTTGAAGGAACTTGGCATTTAGGTTGTTCCAAACATTTAGGAGAACTAACCAAAGACCTTCTGTGGATGTAGACTGCCTCGTATCCTTCCTTATCTCCATATAATCCTAGACAGACTAAATGATGTTGAGATCAGGGCTTTGCAGTGGCCAAACCACCAGTTCTAGGACTCATTGTTCTTTTTACAATGAAAATAGTTCTTGGACTTAAAAAAATAAAAATAACAAACATATTATACTTACCCGCTCTGTATGCTGGTTTTGCACGGCGCAGCCCTGATGCTCCTTTTTTCGGTCCCCCTCTGGCGCTTCTGGCCCATCCTTCCTGCCGAGTGCCCCTAAAGGGCACTACTGTTAGATTTGGGATCAGATCAGGAGACGTACTTTGGCCACAGAATCACTTTCACCCTGTTCTTCTTCAGAAATGCAACAGTGGCCTTAGATGTGTGTTTTGGATCATTGTCATTAGGGTTGTCCAGATACCGATACCAGTATCGGTATCGGGACCGATACCGAGTATTTGCGGGAGTACTCGTACTCGCGCAAATACCCCCGATACCTAAATAGAATACTCCCCCCCCCCCCCTTTCCCCCCCGCCCGCCGCTCCTGCTGCATCGTGCCGCCGCATCGAGGGACATGGCTAGAGGGACATTGCTGCATATGTGAGGGACATGGCTAGAGGGACATTGCTGCATATGTGAGGGACATGGCTAGAGGGACATTGCTGCATATGTGAGGGACATTGCTGCATATGTGAGGGACATGGCTGCATATGTGAGAGACATGGCTAGAGGGACATTGCTGCATATGTGAGGGACATGGCTGCATATGTGAGGGACATGGCTAGAGGGACATTGCTGCATATGTGAGGGACATGGCTGCATATGTGAGGGACATGGCTAGAGGGACATTGCTGCATATGTGAGGGACATGGCTGCATATGTGAGAGACATGGCTAGAGGGACATTGCTGCATATGTGAGGGACATGGCTGCATATGTGAGAGACATGGCTAGAGGGACATTGCTGCATATGTGAGGGACATGGCTGCATATGTGAGGGACATGGCTAGAGGGACATTGCTGCATATGTGAGGGACATGGCTGCATATGTGAGGGACATGGCTAGAGGGACATTGCTGCATATGTGAGGGACATGGCTAGAGGGACATGGCTGCATATGTGAGGGACATGGCTGCATATGTGAGGGACATGGCTAGAGGGACATTGCTGCATATGTGAGGGACATGGCTAGAGGGACATGGCTGCATATGTGAGGGACATGGCTAGAGGGACATGGCTGCATATGTGGGGGACATGGCTGCATATGTGGGGGACATGGCTGCATATGTGGGGGACATGGCTGCATCTGGGGGGGACGTGGCTGCATTTGGGGACACATTTAAAAAAAGTATCGGTATTCGGTATCGGCGACTACTTGAAAAAAAGTATCGGTACTTGTACTCGGTCCTAAAAAAGTGGTATCGGGACAACCCTAATTGTCATGTTGGAAAAGAACACGGAGTGATGGTAGCATCTTCTTCTCTTTCAATATAGAGCAGTACATCTGTGAATTCATGACCCCATCAGTGAAATGCAGCTCCCTGACACCAGCAGCCCCACAGAAGGGCACTGCCACCACCATGTTTCACTGTAGGCACCATGCATTTTTCTTTCTACTCCTTACCTTTGCGACGCCATACAGTTTTGTAGACAGCAGTTCCAAACACAATTATTTTTGTGCTCATCACTCCAGGGTACAGAGTACAGTACAGATTCCCAGCAGTCTTCTTCTTTTTCAGCATGGGCTCTGCCAAATTCTAGGCGTTTTTTTTTTTTTGTCCATGGGGTTTAGGAGAGGCGTTCTTCGTGGACGACACCCATGCATGCCATTTCTCTGCAGTGTACGCTGTATTGTGTAACGGGAAACAATCACCCCAGTTTGGCTTTCCACTTCTTTAGCTAACTTGCATGGCGATTTTCTTCAACCCTTTTCATCAGAAGACGCTCCTGTCGAGGTGTTAAATTCTGTGAGATGGTTGCAGCTAAATTTGTTAAATTTTTGTATCACTTTTGCTCCAGTATTCTGACTGATAAGTAAAGCTTTGCTGATCTTGTTTTTTCAGTTTGGTACATACATTTGTAGCAAGCTAAAAATTTACATTCTATAAAATTGTATCAAAGTAGTGCCTTGGTGGATAAGGACACTAACTTTTTTGAACTTGACATGATGCATGTTGTGTTTTGCTTATTACAGTAAAACCTTGGATTGCGAGCATAATTTGTTCCGGAACCATGCTTGTAATCCAAAGCACTTGTATATTAAAAAAAAAATCCCCATAAGAAATAATGGAAACTCAAATGATTTGTTTCACAACCATTCATAAGTCCTTCAGTTTATAGTCAATATAAAAACATTATAGCAATGTGACCAGATTGTATAACCATAAAATTTCCATCCACAAATCGCAGTCTACTCCACACGAGGATTAGAAGTAAAATCCAGCAGGAGCTACAGCGTATAAAAGAGAAGAGAGGCGCCTCTAAGGCCTCTTTCACACTGGGCGGATCAGGATTGATCCGCCCCGTGCACCTCCGCTTGCTCAGCGGGGATCGCTCCGTTGATCCCCGCTGAGCCGGCGGATGACAGGGCGGTCCCCGCACACTGTGCAGGGACCGCCCTGTCTTTTCTCCGCTCCGTATGTCCGTGTTCATCCGATCCGCCAGACGGAAGGAAAAGTAGGTTTTTCCTCTGTCACACTTTGGCGGATCAGAGCGGGTCGCATGTCAGCGGGCATGTCGCCGCTGACATCCGCGGCTCCATAGAGGAGCTTGGAGCGCCCGTACAGGTCCGCAAAAAAAACTGAAAGACGGACCTGTACGGGCGCTCAGTGTGAAAGAGCCCTAAGTGTAGAAATATGGTTACATTTAATGTAGGTACAACATTTAGCAACTCACATGGTTGATGATTAAAAGAGGCACATCTAAGTATGCAGGCATCTGGGTAAAGCTGTCTGCATTCGTGACCAGGAAAACTACCCTGCAGAAGAGCAATCTGAAAGCGATGAGGAGAACGGTCTATGTAGATCAGGGGTGGCCAACCAGTGGCCCGCCAAGCCCTCTGATGTGGCCCGCGACCTCCTGCTCTGTAATGGTGGGTTGGCAAGCCCAGATCGCAGGTTGGCATCCCGCCATACCTCAGCATCAGTGTTGTGAATGAAGCTAGTGGTAGAGGAAGAAAGCGGCTGCGGAGTAGAGCCCCATAAGCTGATGCTTCCTCTACAGCGCTGGCTTTTGCCACAGGTGGAGTCTATGGCAAAATTCAGCTAACCCGCAGGATAGACACAGGTGCACTACGCTGCACCCGCGAAAAACCAAATTGAATTTGTCTCCTTTCATCTGGGTGGATCGGAGGGCCTATAGAGTAGCCGTGACCTGTCATCCACCCGCTCCACTCATTGTGGCCCTCGACTGGTTACCAAGTTGCTTAAGTGGCCCTCGCTCTTCAAAAGGTTGGGCACCCCTGATGTAGATGAACATCATTACCCCGGATCCATGCATACTTGCATGCACCTGTTTTAATCATCAACCATGTGAGTTGCTAAATGTTGTACCTTCATTAAATGTAATCATATTTCTACACTTGGAGGCGACTCTCTTCTCTTTTATACTCAGTTGTGACATGACGCTACTCTTATATCAAGACATCGCTTGTGTATCAAGGCAACATTTATGAAAAAATTTGTTTTGCAAGACAAGCTAATCTCAATCCAAGGTTTTACTGTATTGGTTAATGGTTAATAGTTTGTTTATTATCTTTGTTGATGAGTTCAAAGATTACATAAGACGAACTAGGAAAACCTTTTCTCTCCTAACCTAGTTATTACACATTATAGTTATAAAACATAGTTATTAAACATTATGGGCCCTTTCACACTTGCGGATCCCGTGAGGATCCGTTCCTTTAATATCCGCTTGCTCAGCGGGGATCGCTCCATTGATCCTCGCTGAGCTGGCAGATGACAGGGCGGTCCCTGCTTACGGTGCAGATCTCTGCTTTCCTCTATGGGGGGATCGGATGAACATGTGTTCACCTGATCCAATCCACAGGCGGATGAAAAAATAGGATTTTCCTCCGTCTGCAGAAACGGACCATAGCGGGGACCGATGAGATCGGGTGTCAGCGGATGTTCATGCGCTGACACCCGATATCCCATAGGGATATATGTATGTCTGTATTCCATCCGAAAACGGATGGATGAAATACAGACATACCGCCTGCACGTGAGAAATGGCTCTATGGGAGCCTTTGCACTGCTGAAGGTCAGCAATCGAGAAATATTGTAAACTTTTTATTTCCAAGTATCCATGAATAGCTGTAGCATGAACAAATCCTGTAGGATTGGAAAAAAATTGCAATAATCTGTTAATGTTGGGAAACAGGGAGGTTAAAGGAACACTAAAGGCAAACTTTTATTTAAAAAAAACAAAAAAACAAAAACCAAACATGTTATACTTGCCTCCACTGTGCAGCTCGTTTTGCACCGAGTGTCCCCTAACCCTGTCTTCTGGGGTCCCTCGACGGCTGTCTTGGCTCCTCCTCGCGAAAGCTTTCCACCTTCATGCGAGCGATCTCGCATGGTGGAAAGCTTTTTCCGAACGCGCTCCCGTGATACAGACGGCAGCTTTTCCCGCTGCTGTATCACTCAGCCCCGCCACGTCATCCGCTATGATTGACAGCAGCGCCAGCCAATGGCTGCGCTGCTATCAATCCGTCCAGCCTAGCCAATAAACTGCCAGGCTTTGAATCGAAGAGGATCATGTGGACGTGCGCGGGACTTTCGAGGGGTCAGGTAAGTAAAACGGGGGTTCGGGGGGGGGGGGGGGGCGGTACCGTTGGATGTTTTTTCACCTTAAGGTGAAAAAACATTTACCTCTACAACACCTTTAAGGCTAGCTATATACACTTTGATTTCTCTTGTTCAGCCATGAGGGCAATAGTTTTCCACATCCATGCTAAACAGCGAAGATGGAACTTGGAAACATCTCCTTCGCTCCCTGTTGTAGTCAGACAGCTATGGCACCTGCGGCTATCTGAATACCCAACCAGGGACTATAGTGGCTTAAAAAAGTATTCATACCCCTTGAAATTTTCCACGTTTTTGTCATGTTACAGCCACGAACATAAATGTATTTTATGTGATAGACCAACACGAAGTGGCACACAATTGTGAAGTGGAAGGAAAATGATAAAAAAAATTCAAAATGTTTTACAAATATGTGAAACGAGTGGCATTTGTATTTGGGCCCCCCTGAGTCAATACTTTGTAGAACCACGATTTTGTTGCAATTACAGCTTCAAATCTTTTTGGGGATGTCTCTACCAGCTTTGCACATCCTATAGAGTGACATTTTTTCCCATTCTTCTGTGCAAAATAGTTCAAGCTCTGTCAGATTAGATGGAGAGCATCTGTTAACAGCAATTTTCAAGTCTTGCCACAGATTCTCAATTGGATTTAGGTCTGGACTTTGGGTGGGCCATTCTAACACATGAATATGCTTTTATCTAAACCATTCCATTGTAGCTCTGGCTGTATGTTTAGGGTTGTTGTCCTGATGGAAGGTGAACCTCTGCCCCAGTTTCAAGTCTTTTGCAGGTTTTATTCTAAGATTGCGCCATATTTGTCTCCATACATCTTGCCATCAACTCTGATCGGCATCCCTGTCCCTGCTAAAGAAAAGCATCCCCGCAACATGATGCTGTCACCACCATGTTTCACCAGAGCACCTTCTTCCACATGTTTGTTGTGTCCCCCATAAGGCTTCTCGCAAATTGCTAATGGGTATTCTTATGGCTTTCTTCTTTCCACTATTCCATAAATTACAGATTTGTGAAGTGCATGACAAATAGTTGTCCTGTGGACAGATTATCCCACCTGAGTTGTGGAGATGTTCAAAGCTTAGGATATATTGTTATAGCCTAACCCTGCTCTAAACTTGTCCTTGTCCCTGACCTGTCTGCTGTGTTCCTTGGCCTTTATGTTGCTGATTGTTCACGAAGGTTCTCTAACAAACCTCTGAGGGCTTCACAGAACAGCTGCATTTATACTGAGCTTAAATTACACACAGGCAGACTCTTTTTACTAAGTAGGCGACTTGTGAAGGCAATTGGTTTCATTAGATTTTAATTAGGGGTATCGGAGTAAAGGGGGCTGAATACAAATGCACACCACACTTTTCAGATGTTTACTTGTAAAAAAAATTGAAAGCCATTTATCATTTTCCTTCCATCTTACAATAATGTGCCACTTTGTTGGTCTATCACATCTGAACAGAAAATTAAAGCTTTGTTAGTTAAAAAATGTCTCCTAACTTTTTTAGCTGGCTCCTAGATTTCAATGAAAATGTGTCAAGCCCCGATGTAGACTGCCATTGATTGCTTCCTTCTGAAGTTCTTGGCTGTTTTGTGTTTGTGTTTTATTTATTTATTTATTTAATTTTATTTTTCTACTTCTTGGCATGAAAAAAACTAATGTCAGAACTTCATGATCTACATACTTGCTCCAGGTCAATGACTCAAAAAGCAATAAATTAGAGGTGATCCCAAGTTGGATAACATTTACTTTGCTAACACTGTGTAGCTTTTGTATCATAAATAATTGGCAGGGCTTTATTCTTTAAAAAATGCTGTTTTCACCTTTTTTAGTTTTTGTTGCATCTCGGTGCTGCTGATCTCCTGTAGCCTCTTTGCAGTCCTCCTTGACAGTAACAACACGGCTATGGCCAAACTGCTTATTGTCTCCACTGGAAAGGCAAGTGACAAGGTGACAACGCAGGAGAGACAGAACTTTGTCACCCCATAACAGGAAGTGCCTGAGGAAGGATCTTCATGGCAGGAGAACAAGGTTTTATTTAACCACTTGCCGACCAGCCATTATACTACGGCAGGTTGGCTTTATTGCGCAAATCGCCATAGCTGTACGTCGGTTCGTGTAAAAGATAGTGGTCAAGTGCATTTTTTTTTTTTTTTTTTTTTACACAAAAAATAAAAACCACAGAGTTATCAATTGCCTCCAAAAGAAAGGTATATTTGTGGGGGGAAATAAGGACATAAATATTGTTTGGGGACAACGTCGCACAATTTTCAGTTAAATTGACACAGTGCCGTATTGCAAAAAATGGCCTGGTCATTAAGGGGGGGAATCCTTCTGGTCCCTAAGTGGTTAATTAAATGCTGTAGATCAAAAACTACCGACAATTCCTGTAAAAAAGACATTAAAATAGCCCTATTTTTAAAACGCCAAGATTTGCTGCCTTATAGGCAATATAAAGAAATGTTAATTTTGCCTAAGCAGTGCCCTAAAAATCTAAATTTTGCCTTTTGCCTTTTATTTCTTCTGACAAATAGTTTTTAGTTTTATTCTTGGCTTGTGACATCTTCCCTTTTGTCATCTTCAAAACTTAGCCCTGATTCACACCCGTGCAATTTGATATGCGATTCAACAGTTCCAAATCACACGACAAGTCACACCCCATTGTCGGCAATGGAATTGTTCAAATTGCCATGACTCATGTTGCAGCGACTTTGATAGGTTCCTGTGCTACCTTTTTTCCAATTTCATTGCAACTTGCATGGACTTCTGTTAAGCCTCAGTGATAAATCGGAGGTACAAATCTCACTGATCAGCGGCTTTGAAATTGTGCTGAAGTAGCTTGATTTCAAAACTGGTGTGAATCAGGGCTTAAAGTGGAACTAAACCGATTGATTTAACTGTTGCCCAAAACCTTTTCACTCGAGACATGCTGTGAATGATAACTGTCACAGTTGCTTGTGCTCGCAAGCGAATTGTCACACCATCAAATGGCTGTAACTCATTACATGTGCAGCACCATGGCAACAGCAGATCAAACAGAGGCTAACATGGAAGCTTCCTTGGCTATAAAGGATAGGTGGGTTTAGTTCTTCTTTAAGGGGGATGTGTTTTGTAGTCCAGCAGGGGAGAACTAGACATGCCTGGTAGCGTCCGATCACTACACAAAGATAGGAACTTGTTGGATTTCCACTGGATCGACAGGTGTTTTTCTGTGTTTTGATTGTCTTTAAAAAGACAAAACCTAGTGAAATTTTGTATGAGAGTTACAGAATTTTTTTTTTACTCCAAAAATAAAACTGAGTTCCACCCCCCCCCCCCAGCAAAAAAATTAAACTTTAGCAGCTATGCATGCTGTAGCTGCTGACGTTTAATATTGGGACACTTGCCTGTCCTGGAATCCAGCGGCACCCCAGCCGATGTTTCCATCGGAGCCTGGTTGCTGCTTCTGCCATTCATAGTAAGTGAACCCAGCAGTGAAGCCTTACGGCTCCCTGCTGTGCTTGCGCAAAGCACGCTGCACCTTCTGAATGGCTCGGGGGTGGGGGGAATGAGGAGGGAGGCCGAACTTTAGAGGGATCTCCCGGAAGTGGGGACAGGTACCTCTCCAAAAACAGGGACCCGCTGCAAGCTCCAGACTGTGTTGCAGTATGAATGGGACACGTAAAAGACCACAATTGTTTGTAGTGACCATCATCTTACAATGCAATAAAACGCTGGTCACCACACATCAGTCACAGTGTAAATTCAGCCTAAAAAGTAAGGAAAATGTAAAGCCGCGTACACACGGTTGGAATTTCCAATGGAAAGTCCAATGAAAGATTTTCATCGAATATTCCGACCGTGTGTATGCCCCATCTGACTTTTTCCATGGAATTTCCAATGGACTTAGAGAGCAGGAGTTTTGCCTGGTCAAAAGTCTGACCGTGTGTACGCGGCATAAGTGGCTGGATTGGCATACAGTAATGTTGACCTTACTCCATCCTGTGTCCCATCCTGATAACATGGCTGCTACTCCTGCAACTGGGCAGGCATGAAGACATTCCCTGGAGGAAAGGCAACATGATTGACCAGCGACTGGCATGAGTAAGGTGAGTGTGTTGTGTGTTCGTTCATCCACTATTTAAAACAAGAATATATTTTCCACTGGTTTGGGGTAGCGATTTTAGTTTTATTTTTAATGTGACTAGAGTTGAGATTTAAGACCCATTCCCATAGGCCCTCAGCTCCCCATAGTGAGAAGAGCTGCGTGTTTATGTTTGGGTATTTGCAGCCTATACTAGGGAATGGAACTGTATTGGCTGTATGGACTTGCACAGGCCCTAACACACAGCCTGTGAATGCAGGTCCGGATACCCATCCATGTAGGTTTGATTCCTCTTCACTCCCCAGGGGAGACGAAGACAAAACATATATTCTTAGAATGGCAAAGTGTTAGAACATCTAATTGTTGTTGATTCCTTCACATAACTGCTCCCTCCTATTTCTTTGAGAAACAAGAAGTGGGGGATAATCTCATCAATGGGGTCACTAAAAGAAATAACAGCCTGGAAGAAATGTTAGCACTTTGCCATATGTAACAGCAGATAGAATTGATCTAATATGGAGTAAGTAGACTGGGGTCACCTCACACTTATGCGTATGCAGTAAAATATCTTCATTTTGTGCGAATTTATGTACATTTTATGGGTTTTGTGTGTAAGTTTGTTCTTCATGCATTGAAAAGTGTTTCATATACTATGAAAGATCTCTTACTTTTACCCACATACGTATTTTCTAAATATGTATGTAGCTGCATTATACTTTCTGCATTCACCATTTGTTTTAACAGGCCTGCTTAAAGTGGTAGTAAACATTTAAAAATTAAAAAAAGTTTCCAACTGCAAGGCAATATCATAATGTGCTAGTATGCACTGCAAACTAGCACATTATGAAAGATTTACCATGAAATTAAGCCCTCAAGTGTAGCTATCACTGCTACAGAGGCTTCCATTTTCACCCGGTCTTTTCACTCCTGCGCATGCCTGTGGGAGTCTCGGCTACAGCACACTGCTCTGAAGGAATGACACAGGTATGCCATTCTTTTAGAGTGCATGTGCCAGTGACGTCACCAGCTGCTACTCGCTAGAATATCTTCTAAACGGTGTGCATTTGTCAGATATTCCTTTTCCCTACCGGTAAGCTTTATTATCGGCTTACCTGTAGGTAAAAATCAAATGTAGACTTTACTATCGCTTTTAAAAGAGAAGTGCAGGATTAGAAAACAAACACATATACTCACTTGGGTGGATGCAGCATCGATCTGATGCTGCATCTGTCCCCCCGCTATCTCTACACAAAGAACTGAGTGATCAAAGAGCGCTGATCACTCAGTTCTCTGTCTTCAGTGAGCATAGAGCTGGTCAGTGCCCCTCCAGAGCTCACTGGAGCACTGGGCTGTGAAGGGGGTCAGGAGAGGCTGGCTGAACCAGTCCAGACATCTAGGTGGATCCCAACACTAAAGTCAAGATCTCTCTAGAACAGCTGAGTGATGTCGGCCAACAGCAGTCTTTAGCTCGCTGTCAACTGAATACAGTACACTCCTGTGATCCTCAGGAGAAGTAGGGCCAAGAGACCTTGGCCCTACTTCTCCTTTAAAGTAGACCTAAAGGCAAACTTTTTTTTTTTTTCATTTTGGTTTGAGTAAGGGTGGCTTATAACCCCTGTCAGGGTTTTTTTTTTTCCTTTTGTCATCTGTTTCTTATTGGAGAGATTTCCCTTCACTTCCTGTCCCAGAGCAGGAAGTGAGTGGAAATCCCTCCAAAGTGAGGGAATCCTTGGTTGTCACCAGAAAGAGTGTCCCCATTAGAAGCTCTTTTACTGTTTGGGCAGAACAATGCGCGTTTTTACTGGCATTTTTGCCACGATTTTCACATGTCAGAAGGTCACCAATGTAAAAGGCAGAAAAACTCCTATAATCTGCCCAAATACATGTACTTTTTTGAGTTTCAGGTGTTTTGCTTCAGGCTACAAAAGCTCAGATGTAAACGGGGGGCTATTTAAATGAATGGGATTTTGCTTGTTGGGCATTATTTTCTGGTGGTTTATGAGCTGAAAATGCTTGGCTGTGAATGCAGCCTAAGACACCAGTGAACTTGTGGTACATCAAAATTAAAATTCAGGATGCACTTGGCCGAAAACCGAAATGGACAGTTTTTTATATATATATATTACACACACACAGTGCCTTGCAAAAGTATTCACCCCCCTTCGCATTTTTTGTGTTTTGTTGCCTCACAACCAGGAATTAACATAGATTTTTTTTTTTTTTTTTTGGAGGATTTGCATCATTTAATTTACAGAACATGCCCACAACTTTGAAGATGTTTTTTTATTTTATTGTGAAGCAAACAACAAATAGGACAAAACAGGAAAAGTCAATGTGCATAACTATTCACCCCCCTAAAGTCAATACTTTGTAGAGCCACCTTTTGCGGTTATCACAGCTCTAAGTCGCTTTGGATAAGTCTTTATGAGCTTGCCACTGGGATTTTTGCCCATTCCTCCTTGCAAAACGGCTCCAGCTCCTTCAAGTTGGATGGTTTGCACTTGTGAACAGCAATCTTTAAGTCTAACCACAGATTTTCCATTGGATTGAGGTCTGGGCTGTGACATGTTTCCCCTGAAACCACTCAAGTGTTGCTTTAGTAGTGTGTTTGGGGTTATTGTCCTGCTGGAAAGTGAACCTCCGCCCTAGCCTCAAATCACACACAGAGTAGTACAGGGTTTTCTCAAGAATATCCCTGTATTTAGCACCATCCATCTTTCCCTCAACTTTGACCAGTTTCCCAGTCCTGACTGCTAAAAATGGTGTTCTTTGGGTGATGTGATGTGATGTTTGGGGTTTGCGCCAGACATAGTGTTATCTTTGGCCAAAAAGTTCAATTTTAGTCTCATCAGACCAGAGCACCTTATTCCATACATTTTGGGAGTCTCCCACATGTCTTTTCACAAACTCAAAATGTGCCGTTTTTTGCTGAAAGTGATGGCTTTCCTCTGGCCACTCCGCCATAAATCCCAACTCTATGGAGCGTACGGCTTACTGTCGTCCTATGTACAGATACTCCACTTTCTGCTGTGTAACTCTGCCGCTCCTCCAGGGTTACCTTAGGTCTCTGTGCTGCCTCTCTGATTAATGCCCTCTTTGCCCGGTCTGTGAGTTTTGGTGTGCGTCCGTCTTTTGGCAGGTTTGCTATTGTGCCACGTTCTTTCCATTTGGTTATGATAGATTTGATGGTGCTCCTAGGGATCATTTAACGATTTTGATATTTTTTATAACCTAACCCTGACTTGTACTTCTCGACAACATTGTCCCTTGTTTGGAGAGTTCTTTGGTCTTCATGGCAGTGCTTGTTTAGTGGTGCCTCTTGCTTGAGTGTTGCAGCCTCTGAGGCCTTTTTTATTATTTGACTTCTGAAGGTAATTGGTTGCACCAGAGCTTTTTATGGGCTTTATAACAAAGGGGGTGAATGCATACGCATAGGGTTGTCCCGATACCGATACTAGTATCGGTATCGGGACCGATTCCGAGTATTTGCGGGAGTACTTGTACTCCCGCAAATACCCCCGATTCCAGATCCGATACTCGATCCCGCTGCCACGCCGCATCCCCGCTGCCGCCGCCGCTTGGTTAATACGGGCGGGGAACATTACAGCTTTCATTTGAATAGCTGTAGTGTTTCCCGCCGTGCCGCGTATAGACACTCTCCCTTGCTCTGGTCAACTGTCCAATCCCGAGCAAGGGGGAGTGTCTATACGCAGCGCGGCGCGAAACACTACAGTTCTTCAAATGAAAGCTGTAATGTTCCCCGCCCGTATTAACCAAGCGGCGGCGCGGAAGCATGCAGGTAAGGGGGACATGCCTGCATATATGGGGGGGGGGGGACATGGCTGGATATGGGGGAGGACATGGCTGCATATATGGGGGGGGACATGGCTGCATATATGGGGGGGGACATGGCTTCATATATGGGGGGGGACATGGCTGCATATATGGGGGGGACATGGCTGGATATGGGGGGGGAACATGGCTGGATATGGGGGGGGGACATGGCTGGATATGGGGGGGGGACATGGCTGGATATGGGGGGGGGCATGGCTGGATATGGGGGGGGGGACATGGCTGCATATATGGGGGGGACATGGCTGCATATATGGGGGGGACATGGCTGCATATATGGGGGGGACATGGCTGCATATATGGGGGGGACATGGCTGCATCTGTGGGGGGGACATGGCTGCATCTGTGGGGGGGACATGGCTGCATCTATGGGGGGGACATGGCTGCATATATGGGGGGGACATGGCTGCATCTGTGGGGGGACATGGCTGCATTTGGGGACACATTTAAAAAAAAGTATCGGTATTCGGTATCGGCGAGTACTTAAAAAAAAATCGGTACTTGTACTCGGTCCTAAAAAAGTGGTATTGGGACTCAGGACAACCCTACATACGCACATGGCAATTATCAGTTTTTTATTTCTGAAAAATATATACATTAAACTATTTTTCTAATTTTACTTCACCAATTTAGACTATTGTATTCTGATCCATCACATATGTATTTCAGATTAAAAAAACATTGAACCAAAGGCTGTAATGTAACAAAATATGTAAAAAGCCAAGGGGGATGAATACTTTTGCAAGGCAATTGTATTCTATTCGACTTTTTAGTTCATATCATGAATTTAATGTGCTTCCTTTGTGATGTTAAAAACCCTGCTTGCAGCATTTTTGGTGCAGATTTGGTCAGTTAAAAAACAACACACCTCCCCATTGAAATGCATTGAAAGCACGGTACAAAACCGTCACATGACCTATGAAAAACGCACTGCAAACATAGTAAAATAGTGGCAAAATCGTAGGGTTTTTTTGGGCACCGATCGGCACTTTCTATCGTCAAAAGGCTGATGACCCTATTTTCGGCCAATAATTTTCAGCTGAGTATATATCATTGCATCCTTGCAGTGAATCCCTGATAAGTTTATAGTAGGCCCCTTTCACATTGGACCTGTAGCCGCGGGAATCGGGCGATAGCGCTGCGGTATTAACTCCCGCTAGCGGCCGATAAAGGGTTAATACCGCCCGCAATGCACCTCTATAGAGGCTCATTGCGAGCGGTATTGCCGCAGTTTCCCATTGTTTTCAATTGAAGGAGCGGTGAAGGAGCGATATACACGCTGCTCCTCTCACCGCTCCAAAGATGCTGCTGACAGGAGACTTTTTTTGTCTCCCGCCAGCGCATCGCCTCCGGCTTTCACATTGAGGTAGCTGGGCAGGAGTTTTTCAGGCGGTATAGCAGCGCTATTTTTAGCGATGTACCGCCTGAAAAACTCCTCAATGTGAAAGGGGTCTTACTCTGTCCAAAAGTAAAATTTGCCACGTAACATTTGTTGGGCTAAACCAACGCTAACTGTGTCAAATTTACTCCATTAAATTATGATATGAGCAAGTAAGCATTTGACAAAGTTGAGTAACTTGGTCAAGGTTGATTATACTTAAATTGCAATTTAGGCTGCTTTCACACTGAGGCGCTTTACAGGCGCTATAGTGCTAAAAATGGCGCCTGTAAAGAGCCTCTCTTGTCCAATGTGAAAGCCTGAGGGCTTTCACACTGGAGAGGTGCCCTGCCAGGATGGTAAAAGTCCTGCAAGCACCGCGCCTAAAACGCCCCTGCCCATTTAAACCAATGGGCTGTGTCGGCAAAGTGTTGCTGCAGCGACACTTTGCGGGCGATTTTAACTAGGGTTGTCCCAATACCACTTTTTTAGGACTGAGTACAAGTACCGATACTTTTTTTTTAAATGTGTCCCCAAACGTATTGCAGCCGTGTCCCCAAACGTATTGCAGCCGTGTCCCCAAACGTATTGCAGCCGTGTCTCCAAACGTATTGCAGCCGTGTCTCCAAACGTATTGCAGCCGTGTCTCCAAACGTATTGCAGCCGTGTCTCCAAACGTATTGCAGCCGTGTCTCCAAACGTATTGCAGCCGTGTCTCCAAACGTATTGCAGCCGTGTCTCCAAACGTATTGCAGCCGTGTCTCCAAACGTATTGCAGCCGTGTCTCCAAACGTATTGCAGCCATGTCTCCAAACGTATTGCAGCCATGTCTCCAAACGTATTGCAGCCATGTCTCCAAACGTATTGCAGCCATGTCTCCAAACGTATTGCAGCCATGTCTCCAAACGTATTGCAGCCATGTCTCCAAACGTATTGCAGCCATGTCTCCAAACGTATTGCAGCCATGTCTCCAAACGTATTGCAGCCATGTCTCCAAACGTATTGCAGCCATGTCTCCAAACGTATTGCAGCCATGTCTCCAAACGTATTGCAGCCATGTCTCCAAACGTATTGCAGCCATGTCTCCAAACGTATTGCAGCCATGTCTCCAAACGTATTGCAGCCATGTCTCCAAACGTATTGCAGCCATGTCTCCAAACGTATTGCAGCCATGTCTCCAAACGTATTGCAGCCATGTCTCCAAACGTATTGCAGCCATGTCTCCAAACGTATTGCAGCCATGTCTCCAAACGTATTGCAGCCATGTCTCCAAACGTATTGCAGCCATGTCCCCCATACCTTAATGATGCCGCCGCGTTAATCATCGCGCGGGGAACATTAGAGTCAGCTTTCGTTTGAATAAGCTGTTTTCCCTGCCGCGCTGTGTATAGAGACACTCCCCCTTGCTTGCGATTGGACAGATCCGTCCAATCCCGAGCAAGGGGGAGTGTCTATGCGCGGCGGGGAAAACAGCTATTCAAACGAAAGCTGACTGTAATGTTCCCCGCGCGGTGATTAACGCGGCAGCGGCGGCTGCTTTGCGATATACGACGACGGCGGCGGGGGGGAGCAAGTATTCTAAGTACTCCCGCAAATACTCGGTATCGGTCCCGATACCAATACTGGTATCGGTATCGGGACAACCCTAATTTTAACCCTTTTTCGGCCGCTAGCAAAGGCTTAAAGGGCCTCGCTAGTGCCAGAAAAGCGCTGCAAAAAAGACAGTAAAACTCTGCTAAAAATAGCGATGCTTTACCACCGACTCCCCCCTCACTTCGGGGTGAAAGTAACCATACTGTAAACAGGCTGTATTTGAAATGGAGCAATCTTTCCTGTATACAGTAAATGTCCATGTGTGGAATGGTACGATGTTATGTATATGAAGTCATTCAGCATGCTGCCTTTGTGACTTTTTTGCTGTTGCATGCAGACATGCTGTCAGTGGAGTTATTGTTTATTCCCGCACACCAGCTGCTGCTTAATAATCATAATCCTATTTTCTTTTGTGTGCTTCCCTGGAATCAAAAGAATAATGGCTTTATTGCAAAGCCTACGTTTTACTTAAAAAGAAGAGGAGAAAAAAAAAAACGCAAGAGATATTATTTATGTTCAGCTTCAATGTGATGTGTCCCTTGGCATCAGAGGAGAAAGATTTCTGGTAAACCAGGACACAGCAGCACAAGGTAAGTATTATCACTTGTGCTGATTTAAAAAAAAAACATATGTATTTTATAAGTAAACTTAAAGGGGTTGTAAAGGTTCATGTTTTTCACCTTAATGCATCCTATGCATTAAGGTGAAAAAACATCTTGTGTCCCCATAGGAGAAGGTGGCGTATTGTATGCACAGGATTGCTCTGCCTCCGGATTTCTGGTCGTGGCATTTCCTGTTTATCCTACGCTCTCCATGGTTACTGCGCCCCTATACAACGATATCGGGTGACGCGATGGCTCCACCAACCGCTGACTAAGTCATACAGGACGCAACGTGCGTACGGGGGGAGGAGCTGTCTTTTTGTTGACGTCACCCGCAGTCCATCTGCTTGTTTGCGGACTGCGGTCCACACACCGCTGTTTTTTATTGCTTATACGGCTTTATGCCTACTGTCTGGCTTTTATAGTATCAAGCCATATTTTTTCCATTAAACAATCTTACAAGTTTGCACTTGGATCGTGTTCATTTTTTTTATTCCTGCACATGCCTTTCATCTACATGATTGTAACCCGTTTGCTACACTGCTGGATTGACTCATCGTTTCTACCCCATGTGTGGTAACAAGCGTGTTTGAGCATCTGTTCATTCAGTGGTCCATCCCATCTGGTAAGAGTGTATACTTTTGACGGTGGAGGATTTGTCACTTTGAATACTCAGCATCAGCTTTAGATCCTTTTATTATCCCGTGGCGTTTTTATCTGACATTGCTTCTCTACATCTTTTATTGCAAAGTGTATGGACTTATCTATATTGTGCTTCACCGTTCTATATATTTTCTCCAGTGTATAAAGATCAGCAGGTTGGAGGTCGGTAGGGCAGTGTACAGGGGTTAGCAGGGCAGAGCCCAGTAGGGCAATGTACAGTGGCCAGTAGGGCAGTGTACATGGGTCAGCAGGGAGTAGGACAGAGGTCAGGAAGGCAGGGGATTGGACAGTGTACAGGGGTCAGCAGGACAGGGGGCAGAGGTCAATTAAAGCAGTGTACAGAGAGGACGGAGGTCAGCAAGGAGTAGGACAGAGGTCAGCAGGGTGGAGGACAGTAGTGCAGGGTACACGGGTCCGTAGGACAGTGTACAGGGGTCAGCAGGGTGAGGGACAGAGCCCAGAAGGGCAGTGTACAGGGGTCAACAAGGCAGAGGTCAGCAGGATGTAGGACAGCATACAGGGGTCAGCAGGGTGGAGAACAGGGGTCAGGTAGGTCAATGTACAGGGGTCAACAGGGTGGAGGGCAGAGGTCAGTAGGGCAGCGATTTCACCCATATGCCGAGCAGAGAAGTGGCAGTAACACATTCCTCTGGTACGTAGATCCTGCCTGCCCTTCTCTTGCCCATCCTATATTATTTCTCATACAAGTGCCCGGGATGTACAAGAGAGGAGGACCAGCAGGGATCAGCAAAATTTGCTTCAGGAATACCACTTCCCTCTGCCACTATGCAGGTGAGGAAGGAACACTGATGCCTTGCCGACAAGTGTTATTAGGTGGGGAATGCGCTCAGGTGGGTTCGGACACGGGTCCTGCGAGGAATCTGTCAAAGCTGACAGTCAATCATAGGAGGGGAATTCCTCTGCTGCATGAGCCCCTTCACTGGTAGATCGCAATCGGTAGGTTTTTGACCCCCAAACTAGACCATTAGGAATAGGTGTTTTGTATTTGTTTAAATTGCTCATAGAATTTTGGTATTCTATGTACCACTCTACAAAACTGTAATTTGAACGTTAAAAAAGCCCCTAAGGGAAAATTAATTGTCTTTCAGTGCCATTACATTTTGCACATGTCATTTTAAATATTCAACAGTGTTTCAACTGTTGCATACTATTACTTAAGATTGCTGCCGTTCTGGGCGTAGTATTTCACTGGAGGATAGATTCCAAAGATAAATAAAACAATGTTCTTTTATTCCAAGAAAGACTGACCTTATTTCAATTTAAAAGCAAGAACATTTTCCTCCTTGTTCATTCTTGTATACTTTACAAACAAGATAGGGACTGTAGGTTTGTTCTTAAAGTGGAGGTTCACCCTAACAACATGTATATAACATTACATTCTGCATACTTCCAACATTTACAGTATGCAGTTTGTTCTTTTGCTGTACATACCGTATTATTGCTATATTCCACTCGGCTTCCGGGTGCTCACTCCTGCGGGAGTAGGCGTTCCTATGCAGAGGCGCAGTGTCATGTGGGACTTCGCCCAGATGATTTGACGTATTGAGAAACCCCCCCCCCCGTCTGATACGGCGCATCACAAGTTTCCGAAAGTAGCCGAACTGCGAGTCGGCTCTATACGGCGCCTGCGCACCAACTAGGAGCAGTGTAGAGCTGATTGCGCAGGCGCCGTATAGAGCCGACTCGCAGTTCGGCTACTTTCGGAAACTCGTGACGCGCCTTATCCGCCGGGGGGGAAGTTTTTCGCAAGACGTCAATCCTCTGGGAGAAGTCCCACATGACACTGCGCCTCTGCATAGGAACGCAGGAGTGAGCACCCGGAAGCCAGGTGGAAAATAGCAATAATACGGTATGTACAGCAAAAAACAAACAGCATACTGTAAATGTTAGAAGTATGCAGAATGTAATGTTTTATATACATGTTTTTAGGGTGAACCTCCGCTTTAAGTTGAATTTGGAACAGGTACATTTTTTTTAAGTGTAGCTCCAGCCCAAAAAAATATATTTTAAGCTTTTTGGGTAGCATAGGGAAGGGTTATCACCCTTTTTTTTGCGGTCTGAGCCCCTGTTCAGAAGATTTCACCTCACTTTCTGTCCCAATGACAATTGAATTTGGAAAATTTTGGGTTGTTAGGGAAACAAGGATTGGTGATAAAGCATGAGTGGAGACACTTGTTTCCCATAATAACTCTAACAGGAGAGAATTATCTTCCTAGGGGTAGATTTCCTGTTGTCTCGGATGTTTGTAAGTAGGGGATCGCCTGTGTATATATCTATCATCATGTATTAAAAATATGCTAGCCAAAAGCTGTTTTTCCTGCAGATCACCAATCAGGGCCCATTTACACTACAGTGCAGTGCTCTGCAGTGCACACTTTTGTCCGATGATGTGCGTTGCAATAAGCTATCTATTCAAATGAATTGGCTGCAATACACCAACATGCGACATATTAGGTGTTGCTTGCATTTTTCACACCAGTCAGCATTGTGCTGAACTGCAGTGTGTTGCATCTCATATGGGTTTTGGAGGTGTGTTGGAATGCTGTTTACAGTGAATAGCACTGTAGTACACCAACACGCGTAGCATTGCTATTTCAAAATCAGAATTTTATTTGCAGCTTTGTAGCCATACATGCAGTCCTTAGTATCGGTAGCAACCTGGAAAAAATACCGTATTTGTCGGTGTATAAGGCGACTGGGCGTATAAGATGACCCCCTAATTTTACAGTTTAAGATTTTTTGCCTGTACTCACTGTATAAGAAGACCCCCTTCCAAGGCTTCCGACGCTTTATATTTCTTTCTTCTGTAGCCATATTCTTCTTCATTTTTGCTGGAGTCAATCACATCGAGCAATGTATTCTATTAATGAATACAAAGCCTGCTTGGATTGGTAGACGCTGTCACATTATCAGCCCACGCCTCTCTGACTCTCAAAGCCAATCCAAGCAGGCTACTGTATGTAGCCTGCTCGGATTGGCAGAGGTTGTTACTCCAATCCGAGCAGGCTCTGTATTCATTTGAATACACCGCTCGAGATTGGCTAAGCGGTATATACTGTATGTAGCCGAAGCTACATACAGTATTACCGCACATCCAGCAGGCATCCAAGCAGCTGACCCGGCGTATAAGACGACCCCTGCTTTTTGGGCAGTTTTTTTAAGTGTAAAAGGTAGTCTTATACGCCAGCAAATACAGTAATAATGTTTGACCTGAAAGCTCAATCTACAAGAGTGCTTTACTACAAGTGTTTACTTTGTTTTATGCTGTGTGGCATTGGGAGGAATAATGCCAAGATCATCTTGATCCTGTATGATTATTATTAGCATTCCCTGGCAGTGCTCTTTGTTTCTTTGGATAATGTTATAAGCTAGAGAGAACACAGCTTGGATCCAGGATTTATTTCTACAATCTAGAACGTACCCCTAAACGTTTTCGGGAACATTGATATGGCACTATAGCATCAAGAAGCACATAATCTTAGAACGAACAACCACTGTCAAGGTCGTTGTAATGTTTCAACAGATTATGCAGTTAAAATTCATTGTTTTTTTTTTAATGCAAGTTACATGTTTAACAGATTAAGAAAATCATTGCAAATGCTTAGTGGTGAAAAACGCTTAAGAAAAAAGAGTGCTGGTATACTGAAAAAAATCTTTTACATGTACAACACTTCTGATTGTTACACCTACAAAAGGCTGCTCAAGTTGCCCTAATCTGTACTGCAGGGGATTTAATTCTTATTTGTGGCCAGTGGTAAACCCAAGACGGAGTCCTCTGGAATGTCTTTGGAGATTTGTAGTGCTATGGCATGGAGCCATGCCTGCATTAACGTGTTTCAGGGACCCACCCTGTTTTTGGTGTGTTTTGGATGGAGATGGAAAATGAAGAGAATTTAAAAAATACCATACAGACATTAATGCAATCTTTGCAGAGGTTACATTTTTTTCCCTACTCTACCAAGAAAAGTTTTTTTTTTCTGGAGTTACACTTGTTAATCAATTTGCAATTTTGGCATGCACCTGAAAGCAAGTTGCCTTTGTCCATTAATGCAGGCTTGAGGCTGGGTTCACACTACTACACTACTTTCATCCTACTTTGCTATGCTACATTGGTCCTACATTTATGCTACATTGGTCCTACATCCATCCTACTTTCATGAACAGGATACTACTTTGGTCCGACTTCAATGATATTCAATGGGCCTGAAGTAGGATCAATGTAGGACCAAAAGTAGTACAGGGAGCATTTTCAAAGTCGGACCGACTTGTGTAGGACGCTACAAGACGCTCTCATAGGGAAACATTGAACACAGAGCAAAGTAGGATGAAAGTAGTGTAGTAGTGTGAACCCAGCCTAAAGCTCCTCCACTCTGGTCCTAAATACCTTTTCAGCGGCAACCTAGAGCCAGAAACGCTTGTAAAACAAGATTATCCCAAAATACAAAGCTATCAGCACACATCAAAACCGTTCAAACAGTATTTTAATGTGTCTTTTTTCTGGAACCTTTAGGCCTCATGCACATTGGGCGTTTTCACAGCAGCTGTTTTTTGTCTGTAGACATTTTTTTTTCTACAGTCATTAAACTCTCCATGTTATTCTATGTGTCCATGCACACATAGGCTGTTGGCAGCAGTTTTGGGCAGTTGGGTTTAGAGCAGGGGCCTTAGTCAAGGTAGAAGGAATTATGAACAGTTCCAAATACCAGTCAATATTGGAACAAAACCTTCAGGCTTCTGCTAGAAGGCTGAACATGATGAGGAACTTCCTCTTTCAGCATGACAATGACCCAAAGCATACATCCAAATCAACAAAGGAATGGCTTCACCAGAAGAAGATTAAAGTTTTGAAATGACCTAGCCAGAGCCCAGACCTGAATCTGATTGAAAATCTGTGGGGTGGTCTGAAGAGGGCTGTGCACAGGTGATGCCCTCACAATCTGACAGATTTGGAGTGTTTTTGCAAAGAAGAGTGGTACATAGATACATAGATGATGCATTCTTTTTTCATTCAACCAGCGAGTTGAACGAAAAAAAAAAATACTTGCTTCTAGGGCTGCGAAAATTAACGATTCATTCCTCGATTTAATCGTTAATTTTTTTGATCTTTCAAAATTATTTTGATTGGTAGTCACCTCTCCGCCGGCTTCCAGGTCTTCAGGAAGTCCATTAGGAAAGGCCGCGGCTTCAGCCTAGCTCTGAAGCAGGAGCCATCTTGGTACACCCGGTGGCAGTCTAATAGCGGCGTGCTGACGTCATCATCATCCGCCTGCTTGTGTCGTATATGGACGGGTCTGCCTGCTGTAGTTTCTATTCTGGTAAGATCAGACAATTCCTATATATACAGTGGGGGGAGATGTGGATATTGCAGTGGGGGGGGGAGATGAGGACATTACAGTTATAATTAATCGGAATGAGTCGATTTTTTTATTTATTTTTTATTTTTAATCGAACACGAAAATTTTAATCAGTAACGGCCCTACTTGCTTCCCCTATACACACATTCAAGATGAATGAGGGATTCTTCCTGTTGTGCCCTTGTATTTTCACAGCAGGGATGCTTCCGCCTTCAGAATAACCTGAACAGTCCTGTTGGCTATAGCTGGCGGTGCTGATTAAGTGGACATTTCCCAACAGGGTGGTTGCACAGAAGTCGATTGATTGACTTCTGTAAAACTACTCTGCCCCTAAACGGTTCCATGACGAAGTGGTCAAATTTCGATCCATGTATGGCTTCAGCAAATATGATATGTACAGTTTTCGTAACTCATGTCAAAGTTGCAAAACTGTGTTTGGGCATTACATTACCCTCTGTCGTAAAGGGGTTAACAAAGCCACCATTAAAAAAAATATTTAGTTATTGCATATATATTATCAATTACACCATGACAAAAGCAGTTTTCTTTGTTTTGTGGAATTAATGTATTTCTGTAGGGGGTTTGCATGCCCTTCCTGTGCTTGCCTGGGTTTCTGGTCCTCCAGTTTCCTCCTATACTCCACAGATATGTTCATAGGCCAATTGGCTTCTGTCCTAATTGACCCAAGTAAGTGTGTGGCGTGTTTATAAATATGCATGCGAGATAGGTACCTTTTTTAGATTGTAAACTCCTTAAGGGCAGGAACTATAGTAAATGAACAGTATTTAAATTGCTACTTAATTATTTAGCCCTGTATAAAATACCTTTTAATTGAGGAAGAATGTGTAATTTGCACTTTTACATCAATGTTTAATTTTCAAATGGCCAATTTTTAAGATACACATTCTAAATTGTGTTTTTTTTATTTTTTTTAAGAACTGAAATATTACTTTCCACAATTACTTGCATAAACAGAATTAATTAAATATAAGTAATTCAGTTCCAAACTGCCAGTGTTTCTTACAAGTATCAGCTTTCGTCCATGACATTTGTCACTATAATTCTTCACCAGCGTGTTGGTTTATTAGGCAGTTAGTAAAAGATTTATTAGACTTGTTTTGTAAATGATTCTTTGTGTATGGTAACTCACCAACAACACATGCTCTTCATTCCAGTTTATACTGCCACTGAGGTTTTTCCAGTTCCTTGGTTTTATTTAGATCAGCATGGTGTCATGGTCTTGCCTCTTTGCAGGCTTCTCATCACTGACATGTGCTAGCAGCCATCTTGCTTCATGGGGTTCTTGTATCCTGTCACACCCTGCGGCTCCTCCTTTCCACTGGGAGGAGCTGGCTGCTCAGCATATATATCTTGCATGTGCAGTGCTCCATCAGTTTCCTCCCAAAGTGCATTGAAATCGCCTCTTATAAGTAGTGCTGATCTTGTTGTGCCTACTACTTCACCTTCCACCCGCTGCCGATACTTGCACGCCCTCTTAGGAACAATGCCAACAAAACACTGCCACTATACATTCCCTTTTCAAAAATGTCTCGCCGATCTCATTATTTCCTGTTTTACCATTACCATAACGCAATGCTAGCAGTGGGGGGAAATTCAAATGACTCCTGGGATTGAAGACACGGCAATCCCAGGAGCCAATGCCGCTGTGGAAATTACGTACCTCGCCTTATCGAGGTAGGGAGGAAGTCAAATTGAAAAACAAGTGAAAAGCTAAAGGGGGGGAGAGAAAAAAAATAACCAAAAATGGGGTGGGGTCTATTGAACAAGACCAATTTGTATTTTTACCTGGAACCCCACTTTAATCTTAAATTGCTTATTGTCGATGCTATGGATTTCCTTCTGTCCATAATTTCTTTTCAGTTAATGGGGTTTGTTATGCCCAGAGATATGGAGCTTTAATGGAGTCTAAAGCTGACCATACATTGAGCAAATGTTGGCCGATTCCTGATGAATCGGCTGAAATTTTATTTTTTGTGTAATCAAAATTTGCTGTCTAGGCTTTCATCTATTGTACAATAGTCTGTTTTATGCTTCTTCTTTTTTTTTTGTAATTCACATAATGCTTCCTCTTTTTTATTGCTTTCCATTTGCTAGTGTATACAGAGAGAACTAGGTAAAAGTGTATAATTCACCTCAACAAGAGTTCATCTCCATACTGTGACCTCTGCGAGCTATTTATGGCTGGAAGCCAATGTAATCTCCAAGTTACTGTGTATCTTACTTGCGTTCAGTGAGGGCGGCAAAATATTCACTGTTCCATAACAGACACTCTTTAGCTTACTAAGATTTTATGGCAACAGCTATTCTATAATTTCTTGAAATTCGAATTGAAAGAAGGGCATAATTTGTGTAGGAAACTGATAACTTTTTTTTTTTATGCAGGCTGGATCTATTGGCCGTCAGATCTTGACTTGCATGACAAGCTTTTAGAGTGAACCAGTGGTACATCCTAAGGCCCCCTGTGCACTGGGTGTTTGGCTCCAGTTTATGGGGCTCTGGCATTTGGTTTCGGGGTAGTGGGCACAAGTGTACCTACCAGCCCTGCACCAGGCAGTGGCGTCACTAGGGTTGGTGTCACCTGGTGTGGTAAAACATGGTGTCGCCCTCCCCATTCCCATCTAGGCTGCCCAGCACCCTGCAGGCAGCACACGGTCACGGGGCACACCTCAAACCGACCCCTGTAAATGATGGTATAGGGTGGTATAGTGGCAGGTTAGGGTAGCATGGGGTGTCATAGGGGCAGGTTGGGGTGGTATATGGTGGGTTGGGGTGGTATAGGGCAAGTTGGGACACTATGTAGTGACACTGCACTGCATTTACTTACAGCATGGAAACGGGGGGGGGGGGGGGGGACTAATGCGCAAAACCAACCTAAACAAGGGCACAACAAAGCTAAAATAAGAAAATCAAACTAATAATGCAGCTGCCACGACTAATACTGTTTACACACTTAAAGCAATTAATAGCAAGGGGGGGGGGTGTAATGGCGCTTGCAACAGGATCTAATTAAAACTAAATAGCAATAACGATTTCCATAATGTGAATAAGTTGTCAGGAAAATGTGCTCCACTAGTTCCTGTGTAAAATGTGTTCCACTCTGAATAAAATCAGATACCCACCCAACATTAACTGGGTAATGTGGAGAGTAAGAAGAGTGGATAAATGATGATAAAAAAGACAAATGTGCCAGTGACCCGCACAATATTAATAGCGAGTGATCTGGAATCGTTCAGATAAAATTAACAAGCGGTAGCTATCTTCATAAACATATAACATATATAGTGCAAATATGCAAATGAGCTCAAACCAATCCATAGTGCAATAAATGCATAATATCCATAAAAGTGAAAAAAAAACATCAAAAAGTGGAAGAAATATAAATAATAATAATTATTTATATTTCTTCCACTTTTTGATGTTTTTTTCACTTTTATGGATATTATGCATTTATTGCACTATGGATTGGTTTGAGCTCATTTGCATATTTGCACTATATATGTTATATGTTTATGAAGATAGCTACCGCTTGTTAATTTTATCTGAACGATTCCAGATCACTCGCTATTAATATTGTGCGGGTCACTGGCACATTTGTCTTTTTTATCATCATTTATCCACTCTTATTACTCTCCACATTACCCAGTTAATGTTGGGTGGGTATCTGATTTTATTCAGAGTGGAACACATTTTACACAGGAACCAGTGGAGCACATTTTCCTGACAACTTATTCACATTATGGAAATCGTTATTGGTATTTAGTTTTAATTAGATCCTGTTGCAAGCGCCATTACACCCCCTTGTTATTAATTACTTACAGCATGCTTCATGCCTGCAGATGGGCGGGGCTGCTGTGTCCTCGCCCCTCATCTCTTTCAGCTGCGGGATCAGCAATAGTGAAAGTCTGTGGGAGGGTGGAGAAGGCAGCCACACCCCCAGCTCCGGCAGCCTCCCCCACACAGCTGAGTGCTGTGCTTGCACCGCTCCACTACAAGCAATAAAGTACAGTGTTTAGCGGTGGCCCTGGTGTCGCCCCTCTGGCGGGTGTCACCCAGTGCGGGCCGCACCCCCGGCACTTCCATAGCAACGCCACTGGCGCCAGGCAGCCTGTCAAACTCTGAGAGGCTAACTGCTGTTTACAGCTGGATGGTGCTAAACGTGGCACCTAGCAGTATAAATGTTTAGGGTAGCATGCGCTTCGTGAGGGATGCCCCGTACGTAAGCAGTCTTTCTTTCTTTCTTTGCAGGCTTTATCTTTAATGTAAGGCTTGCAAAAGGGCAGTTATAGTCTTTGTAAGCTGAATTAGCAATTTTTTATTCTTATTGAGGTTTTGGCTGGACTGCATGGTTGCCTGTCAGTCAAGACTATATACATCCCTACTTGCTATCTATTCGTGAGGGAATGCGGACTGCATACGATCGTACTCCTGGTAAAAACAGCTGTGCTGAGAACTCGTGTGCTCCTCTACAATGTCCAGACTTATACTCAAATCCCCCCAGTCATACACTGGGAAGTTCAGTATGCTGTTTCTCCTACCCCAGCTACCTGTTCTCGGCTGCATAAGGAGCTTAGAGGGTATGTGATCACTTCTAAAACAGGGATTTTTTTTTTTTTCTATCTACATCAATGTTTTGCCTTTCGAATCTGAGTAGCCTGGGCACAGTATCTGAATTGATACTTTACTTGGTTAGAATGACTTCTGGGTATTTGGCTTTTGGAATAATGCAGACTGGGTTGCTAACAAACATCTTTACTCCACTTCAGATCCCTGGTTTGCCAGTTGACACCAGTGAGGCCATGCAAGAAATTATTAGAAGGGGATGGTTGCCACACAAGTTCTAACCACGCCATCAGTGGCCATGGTAAAGACTGAATAATAAAGTCATCCTTGGCAGGAGTTTTTACCATTCAGTTATGCCTCGTTTCCACTGAGCGGAACGGTTCGGGTCGGTACAGTTTGGAAGGGTTAGAATGGTCTGGCCTATTCAGGTGAGCGTTTCCACTGAGGGTCAGACCGTCAGGGGCCATACATGGTTTAGAAAAAATGCCTAGCGCGTCCGCCAATCAGTGGAATGTACTGTATTTATCGGCGTATACCGCTCACCTTTTTGCCCTGATAATCAGGCCAAAATCGATATACGCCGATACCCGCTTTCCCGCGCCAAGTTTGAATACTGCGCCGACATATACCGAGCGCAGTACACTCGTGTATAGTTGGCCAGTCTCGGCTCCTCTCGTGCTGACGTCCTGGACGTACAGGACGTCAGTGCGAGAGTAGCCGAGCCTGCCCGACCATACACGAGTGTACTGCGCTCTGTATATGTCGGCGCAGTATTCAAACTCGGCGCGGGAAACGAGCGGGGAGGACGCCGCAGAAGGACGCCGGACCTGACGAAGAGGACACCCGAAGCCGCAGAAGGACGCCGGACCCGACGAAGAGGACACCCGAAGCCGCAGAAGGACGCCGGACCCGACGAAGAGGACACCCGAAGCCGCAGAAGGACGCCGGACCCGACGAAGAGGACACCCGAAGCCGCAGAAGGACGCCGGACCCGACGAAGAGGACACCCGAAGCCGCAGAAGGACGCCGGACCCGACGAAGAGGACACCCGAAGCCGCAGAAGGACGCCGGACCCGACGAAGAGGACACCCGAAGCCGCAGAAGGACGCCGGACCCGACGAAGAGGACACCCGAAGCCGCAGAAGGACGCCGGACCCGACGAAGAGGACACCCGAAGCCGCAGAAGGACGCCGGACCCGACGAAAAGGACACCCGAAGCCGCAGAAGGACGCCGGACCCCGTGCAAGACACCAAAACTGTAAGTACAAAAAATCTTTTTTCCACATGAATTTCGGGCAACTTTAGGGGTGCGCGCTATACCCCAATAAATACAGTATTTTAGATCCACCTTAACCGACCCGTACCATTTTCTATGGCCCCCACATCTGAAGCAGGACCCAAAATGGTGCAGTATGGGCCGCTTTCATAATGAAATACTCAAAATGGCGTACCAAACCGATCCGCTCAGGAGAAACGAGGCATTAGTGTCCTTTTAACATAACCTTGCTCTGTCTCTATGGGTCTAGTGCCTAGGTGAGTAATCCTTGCCCTAGGTCTTCTGAAAGGATTGTGGGAAATTAATCTGTCTCCCTTTTTTTTGTAGTAACAGTAGCAGCTTTTCATTTGTCACATACGGTACTTAGAGTTTACATTTGTGTAGAGAAAGAACAACATATCGTATATGTTGTGAAAATTGGTGCTGGAGAAGGTCAGCTTTTGTCTAGAGTACATGTTCTGGTAAATGATAAAGTTCAAAACCATTTGTACAATGTGTTATAACTGAGACTGGAATTCAAGGCTATTATTATTTGAAAACCTACAAAAATAATTAAATATCCTTTTGCAGGGACTATTTCATAGAAAAATAATTTTCCGGTGTAATATTAGGGATGTTTCACTTGGTGGTCAGTGCATTTGTAGTGAGTCCATGTGAATCAGAACTGTGGTTAAAGCGGTGTTCTGCTCACCGCTACAAAAATTTCAAGCCAGCCGCTACACATAATGCGGCTGCTGGCTTTTAATAATGGTACACTTACCTGTCCTCTGGAGTCCAGCGATGTCATGTTTCCATCAGCTGTCGGGTGCATGCCGTCGCCATTGTGAGTAAGGGGACCCGGCTGTATAGCCTTACGGCTTCACGCCTGGAACCTTACTGCGCAAGCGCGAGGCTCCGCTCCTAGAGGGAGCAGAGTGCTGACGTCATTGGCAGTGGCCCGGACTTCTCGAAGTGGGAGCAGGATACCTGTCAAAGACAGATATCCGCTCCCCCCCCCCCCCCCCAAAAGGTGCCAAATGTTGCACCGGAGGGGATGAGGAGACAAATCGACCCAAGTTCCACTTTTGGTTGGAACTCCGCTTTAAGAGCTCGCTGGCCCACTTTTATTGAAAAGGAAGTTTAAATTCCATAGATCGGGTTGCCCACTCAGGGGATGGTCAGTAATGCAATAAATAATGAAAATTCCAAGCCATCTGACTTGCTCATCAGCAGATCCACTGCTCTGATCAAAGGTCCCCTCAGACCATGACCCCAGTTCTCTGGGTTCTCCTGTCTTACTCAGCCTGTAGTTACAGCATCCAGCTGCACAGGCCCACTTTGGCCTCTCAATCTGGAATCTCCAGGCACCCCAAGTTCTCTCACTTCACAGATGCTCAGACTCCCCCCCCAGTCCCCTGGTCTCGCCTAGTTGACTCAACTTTCTCAGTCTTCCAGACTCGCTCAGTTGTCAAAACATCTGCAGTACTGTGGGTAAGGAATCTCTCCAATATGGAGTACTGTCTACTGATGGGGCGCACCTCCCTCCTGGCTGGAGTACTGAGCTTTGGCCAGGTCTGGCCTTTAACAAGTGTGCACTCCTGCACCTTCACAACCTACAGGTCTCCAGTAAGACCTGGACAGGGGTTTGAAGGCTTTGTCCCAACCAAGATGCTTTGAAGTCTAAGCTCCAGACCCTGATCTGGGATTAGAAAATCTGGAGAAAACCGAATATCCAGTTTTGTCTGCTAAAGCACAACATTTTAAGGAGACCCACGCTCTGGATTAGTGCAAACCCTGTGTGGATTTTTCATATACTCACCCAGTGGCAGGGCCTAGCATTGTCGCACAGGCAACATAGTCGCTTTAAAATTATTATATTTGCAGCTGGTTATGATTTTCGAAATCTAGTTTTGTGCACACAGGATATCATATAAATTTCAATACTCCTTCGATTGGGTCATTAGTATTCCAAGAAGTCTGCACAGAGCTTGAGGGAAAATGCCAGGCATCCCAGCACTATGCTTCAGTTTATGAAACTGAGAAAAGCTTGGTACAGTGGAGGAGCCTATACAACTGTGCAAGACTGAAGATTGAAGCCCAGTCCCCACCATGTCTGCAGCAGGGGTTAACTTTCCGTTAATAACACCTGAAATGCAGGTCCTGAACCCAGTGCATGTGATCTGGTTGCAGCGAGTTTCCAAAAGTAGTGCATTTACTATATTTGGTGCGGTGATATTTTATCCCATTCAAAATGAATAAATTGCACTGCACAGAACTGCATGTGAATGCACAGTGTGATTCCTAGTGTGAATCGGCCCTTAACCTACTCTTTTCGAAATGTAACCCACTAACATATATTTATGATGGAGTGTATAAGTTGGATTCTAGCATGTTTAACCAAACCATCATCTTGTTGCATACATTTGGGACTCAAGTTTCTAGCTCTCTTCCCAGGGATTTCCTGATTGTCTTGTATACCTCAGGAAAGAAATCTTAAAGGGGTTGTAAAGGAAAACTATTTTTTCCCAAAATAGCTTCTTCCTAAATAGCAGTCCTCCTTCACTTACCTCATCCTTTTGATTTTGCTTTTAAATTTCCTTATTTCTTCTGAGAAATGCTCACTTCCTGTTTTTCTGTCTGTAACACAACACCGTAATGTGAGGCTTTCTTCCTGGTGTGGAGAAAGCCTCTTGAGGGGGCGAGCAGGAGTGTCAGGACGCTGACTAACACACAGCTCCTTTCTCTATCTGCAAAGTAGAGAGTGTCCTGACTTGCCTGCTCGCCACCTCCCCCCTCAAGAGGCTTTCTCCACACCAGGGAGAAAGCCTCGCATTACGGTGGTGAGTTACAGACGGAAGAACAGGAAGTGAGGATTTCTCAGAAGAAATAAGGACATTTAAAAGCAAAATTGAAGGATGAGGTAAGTGAAGGAGGACTGCACTAAGGTAAAGGAAGCTATTTAGGGAAAGAATTTTTTTTCCCTTCACAACCCCTTTAAAGTTAGGATCCTGGAGAGATAAAACGGAGGCTTTTACTTTACCCTGACTGTTAACTGGGCTAAATGAGTTGCACACTTTACAAGCGTTGGGTGCCAAAACGCTGCTGCCAGAAGAAAAGGCTTCTTAGGAGAGTTGGCAAAGCTTCCAGTGTGCACGAGGCCTTCGTAGCAAATAGTCCCATGTGTTTGTTTTTTTTTAAATATTTTCTTATAGCTTAATTTATTTACTTTAGACAGTTATACCCGTGGCAATCCGGATTGCTTGATAACAGCATGGCATAATATTGAATCTTTCATTTCTTAATTGTCTGAAAGCTGGTCCAAATCTGCATACTCAAGCTCCCCGAAATTGAGGCTCGCAGAAGTGGTTACTAAAGGATAAGTAAAATAGACATGTAAACTACATTTCAAACTCTGTGTCCCTAAACTACATTTAAAAAGGTAGTAAACCCGGAAAAAAAGAAATGGGCCCCTGCAGGATATTGTCATAATGTGCTAGTATGCATTTTGGGTGCAGTTTGCCATGGATTTGGAAATGCAGATGTGAATGGAGCCTCATTGTTCTTGTGGAAATTCACCAATTTTACTTTCAGGCCCCATTCATATCTACAGTAGTGGGAACGCATGTTTTTTTGGCTCTTTTTTTCCAGTGGCACACATAGGGCAGCCCGTTGATTTCAATGGGCTGTGCTACACCTGGCAAAGTAGCTTGTGGGACATTTTTTTTTCTTCTGCATTTGTCATCCTTTTTTTCATGTGGCAATTGTGTGTTTGGTGTGCCATTAACACTGGAAGTGCAACTAGGTAATTTCAGGTGTATAAATGTGCCCATGCAATATATAATCTGATTGTACAATCTTCTTTTAGATTTACCAAAACACTATAATAGGTGAACACACCATCTATCCAATCAGGCAGGCTCTTGCACTACGTCAGGGGTGTTGCATGGGCTGCATGTGGCCCCAGGGAATTTAGCATGCACCCTGAGCCCATCTGAAGAAATGCTGGGGAAATCAGGCAAATGCACGCATGGGGAAATTCCGGGGGTGCTGTAAAAACGTAGTTGATGGGTGAAGGTGTGCAAATGAGGTCAGCTGGTAAACTCCTTCCTGTGTCCTACTGGCTTCTCTGTCCTGTATGTATACCAGGACGTTTCTGAGGTGATCTGCAAAACATAGCTATGGGTAAGGTAAGGCCTTGTTTTAAAAAAAACTTGTATTTTTGTGCAACCGAGGTACATTATTGTTATATTGATACATAGGGGAGCTGGATTTTATGAAGAAAAAAAAGTGAACTTAGCCTTTAAGGATATATTTACTGTACCTACAGGTAATGCTGACTTTTACTACCACTTTAAAAAAGCAGCTTGGGCTTTTTAGAATATTTAGGCTTTCCTTACAATACAAATAAAAACAATGCTAAAATAATTATTTTTGAAGGAAATGTGAAATTCCAAATGCTTGTATGGTTTCATAGTCCATATCAAGTGCTGCAATATGTTCAAATAGCAGAAATTCTTTGAATGCCAAATAGATGAACCTTATTTTAAGAATACTTGAACAGCAGAAGGCTTGGATTTGTACTTTTAGTGGTAAGTATTGTCTTACAGCTGCCTGCTTCGAGTTAAAGTGACCCGGTTGGTAAAAGGATGCACTTACCTGCCATTTCTTTGGCCTGGCTTTGGTAGTTTTCTAGTCTCCTAGAAGGGCCGGTGATAAACATCTGGATCATACTTGGTTAATCGCCTTTCTAAACAAGTCCCTATCAGTGCTGCACATTTATGCTTATGAAATGTCTGTTTCTAAGGACCATGCTGTCCATATTCCACTAGACCAGTCATCTCCACACTTTGGCCCTTTTGCTTGCCCTTAACTGGCCCTTAACTGATAGGAGGTACTATTCCTCCCACTGACACTATGTGGCCAACAAATAAAACATACTCCTGCGCATGAGTGTCCGTAATGTCTGGTAAAAAAAGTGAATAATTCCTGAGATGCCTTGCTGCCACCTAGGACTGGGGTTATCCTGCCCATGCTGAAAGAATAAAAGAAAGAAGGGGGGTCATGAAAAAAATCGTCACAGTGGTGTAGTGGGTAGCACTCTCGCCCAGCAGTTAAAAGGGTTGCTGGTTTGAATCCCAACCACGACACTACCTGCCTGGAGTTTGCATGTTCTCCTTGTGCCTGTGTGGGTTTCCTCTGGGTACTCCAGTTTCCTCCCACACTCCAAAGACATGCTGGTAGGTTATTTGGCTTCTGCCTATATTGACCCTAGTATATGAATGTGAGTTAGGGACCTTAGATTGTAAGCTCCTTGAGGGCAGGGACTGATGTGAATGTACATTGTATATGTAAAGTGCTGCGTAAATTTACGGCGCTATACAAGTACCTAAATAATAATATACAACTACTACATTATACTCTTATGTTGCAACCCTTTCAATAAAAGTAAAAAAAAAAAAAGAGGGCACACTGGCCTAGTGCATTATCCAACAGATTTATTAAGATTATGTTAAAACCATAAAGATGTCTACTCACAAACGTGGACGTCAACCTCGCTCAACAAACCACATGAATGGCTGCTCTCTCACACAATGTTTAGACTACCCGGCCAAGGGAGGGGTTACTAAATAGGACCCAGCTGACTGACACGTTTCGAAGGACCGGCCTTCTTCTTCAGAGCCCAGCTACAGACTGTTTGACAACAATGGAGCTTCAGTTCTCCCGGTGACTGCAATGGTGGGGCACTATTTTTTACCTTTTTTTTTTTTGCAGAGTCATTTTCTACTCCCACTGACTATAGTTTGGTCACCCTAAAGTCTAAAGGACAATGAATTGCCCTTTTTGATTAGAAAGTTTTGAAGACCCCTGCACCAGACCCTGGTAAAACATGTTCAGTGAAGCTTGTTTGCCATACTATGAGTTACTATTTGTTGCATTCCCATTAGGTATTAACCACTTAAAGTGATTCTAAAGCTTCAATTATATTAAATAACAAACATGTCATACTTGTCTCTGCTGTGCAGCTCGTTTTTCACAGAGTGGCCCCGATCCTTGTTTTCTGGAGTCCCTTGGCGACTTTCTCGGCTCCTCCCCGCTTCTGATAACTTTCTCTGGGGGGCCTATAGGCATCGTTTTTTTTTTTTTTTTTTTTTTCACAAAAGGTTTTTATTAAGGCAAAATCAAGGATACAATACAAACGTTTGTCAAGTTGCATAGTTCCAAGACAGATATATAGAGGTCTTCATTGACAAACCCGTAACAATATATGCATCAGACATAACATTGAAGCATAGGCATCAGATGTTTTTTTCACTATAATGCATAGGATGCATTATGGTGAAAAACGGGAAGCTTTACAACCCCCTTTTAAGGACCGGACCGAACCTGTTTTTCAGACTCTGTTTTTATAAATAATAAAATGGCGGTCATTGCAATACTTTTTATCACACTATATTTGCGCACCGGTCTTACAAGCACACTTTTTTTGGAAAGAAATTCACCTTTTTTAATAAAAAAAAAAAGACAACAGTAAAGTTAGCCCATTTTTTATTTTTATTGTGAAAGATAATGTTGCGCCGAGTAAATTGATACCCAACAGGTCACGCTTCAAAATTTCGGAATGGCGTCAAACTTTTACTCTTAAAAATCTCCATAGGCGACATTTAAAAAATTCTACAGGTTGAAAGTTTTGAGTTACAGAGGAGATATATGGCTATAATTATTGCTCTCGCTCTAACGATTGCAGCGATACCTCACGTGTGGTTTGAACACCGTTTTCATATGCGGACGCTGCTCACGTATGCATTCGCTTCTGCGCGTAAACTGGTCGGGAAGGGGCGCTTTAAAAATCCTTTTTTTTTTTTTTTTTTTTTTTTCTTCTTCATTTTACTTTATTTTATTGATTCTTTTTTTTTAAACGGTTTTAAAAAAATAAATAATACAAATTTGGGTCACTTTTTTATTCCTATTACAAGAAATATAAACATCCCTTGTAATAGAAAACAAGCATGACAGGGCCTCTTAAATATGAGATCTGGGGTAAAAAAGACAAGAGATCTCATATTTGGACTTTGGTAATTTGTAAATATAGTGTTTGCCGATGCTGAAACAGTAGAAGCTGAATACAAACCTACAGCTGGGCCAAATTGTCCCCTTACTATATTGTTTGATCTGTTACCGGTACACAGTTCAGTTTTTTTTTTTTTTTTTTAGAACAAAGTAAGATACTCTGCCTATTTTATAATTCATTTGCCTTAATCCGCTGAAAGGTAATTAAAAGGGCAAATCTGGGCTAAGCCTTTCACATGCATGGAATTTTATCCTGCAAAATATGTTTAGGAATATGCCACTAATAATTGTCTGTGAACCACAAGCTTGAGGAACAGCTTAAAGCGGAGTTCCGGCCACAATTTCACTTTTTTAAATATAAATACCCCTGTAATACACAAGCTTAATGTATTCTAGTAAAGTTAGTCTGTAAACTAAGGTCCGTTTTGTTAGGTTGTTACAGCATTTAGACACTTTATAAAATAGAAATTGATTGGGGACATATAAAATAGAAATTGACTGGGGACATCTTAAGTGTGGGCATCATGAAGCCAGACTGTATGACCTGCATTTCAGCCTTGCAGATCTCGCACATGCTCAGTGCTGCACAAGCAGTGTCAGATCAGGGTTCAGCACCTGTGCTGTCCAAGATTCTTTGAGACTGGGGAGTGCACAGACTCCTGGAAAGTTACGCCCACTACATTCCCAGGAGTCTGTGCGGTGTAGGTTAGGAAGCATTAAGCACCTAGGTGCAGAAAGTGGGAAGATTAACTATTCTGCCTAGCAACAACACTTTGAAGGTATCTAAAAAAAAATGTTTTTTTTCGTAAAGGACTAATGATTTTTTTTTAAAACTACTGATGTAATGTTATATTTATGGGTGGAACTCCACTTTAAGCAGTGAGAGAAAATACAGTGCACTGGCTTTAGGAAGTAGACAATCCCACTGAAATTCAGCCTTAGTGCATTTCACAGAATGCTGATTGGGTAACACTGAGTGTTTTCTTAACCACATGGTCTCTGGAGGATTATCTCCCCTTCATGACCAGGCCACTTTTTGCAATACGGCACTGCGTTGCTTTATCTGACAGTTGCGCGGTCATGCAAAGCTGTACCCAAATAAAATGTATGAATTTTTTTTTTCTGCACAAATGGACGTTTCACCACTGCATTTTTTTTTTGCACTGTAAACAAAAAAGACAGACAAATAAGAAAAAAATAGTTTTTATTTTCTGCTATAAAACACATATCCCAAAAAATAAAAAATTTCTTCATAAATTTAGGCCAAAATGTATTCTGCTACATGTTTTTGGTAAAAAAAAAAAAAAACTACCAATAAGCGTATATGGATTGGTTTACGCAAATGTTGTAGTGTCTACAAATTAAGGTATACAATATATTTATGGAATTTTTATTTATTTTTATTAAATTGTAAATGTATTTATTTTTAATAAATAAAAATATCCAATAGTTTGTAGACACTATAACTTGTATCAAAAATATGTAGCAGAATACATATTGGCCTAAATTTATGAAGAGTTTATTTTTTATTTTTTTTACTGGATATGTTTTTATAGTAGAGAAAAATATATATAAATGTATTTTATTCAAAAAAGACTGACAATTAATAAAATTAAATATATATATATTTTTCCTTCTGCATTAAGGTCTTTCACCTTTTAATGCATTCTAATAACTGATTTTTGTTTATATATATATATATATATATATATATATATATATATATATATATATAATCTCTCTTGAGGGTGTGCCGCTCTCAGGAACCAAGAATCAGACCGACAGAAAATGGAGTATAAAATTGCACTTTTTTTTTTTTTTTTTCGATATAATGGTAAACGTAGTCAAAACATAGCCAGGGTACGGTAGCCAGAGAGGGTAGTCGGAACAAGCCAGCAAATCAGGAAGCTAGAGATCCGCTTAGTCGAAGGCAGCAGACAGAAAAAAGGAACCAGAAGGGATGTCAGCCAGGCAAGTCTTCAACAGGAGCACAACAGAGCGTCTCCAGATATGTTTGACCAAGGGGAAGGCACAGAAGAAATGAAACCAGGTAGTTTAAATAGCCAGAAGTGGCTGGCAGGACTGACGAGCAGGAAATGATCACCAGGTGAGCCACTGTGGAATGATGAGTGTTGGCAATTAACCAGCATGCATCGAAGGGTCAAAGGGGCATTCTGAGGGGTCTTGGAGATTATTTTATTATGTTTTAGGGGACAAATCCTTACTACCAATGTTTCCAAATGCATCTATATTTCCATTTGACCTGTTATTTAATGGAACGAAATTATGATTTATTAGAGACCAAATATTATATTGATCTTATGCACGATCCATCTATAGATGGCCACAACACAGCTCGGCCCCACCCTGCCCCCACTTCCTCCTCACAGGAATTTGTTTGTCAGCAGCAGGAGCCAATGGCCTATCCTGCTGCCTATGTCCTGTGGACGCAGGGAAAGGAGAGATCTGCTACAGTTGGGCACAGCACTGGATCAAGTGAGTAAGTAATTAGAATTGATGGTTGGCGATACAAATGCTGGAACATTTTTTTAGCTTAATGCAGGGAATGCGTGGTGGTCTGTGACCTATTTGTCATCGCATTCATTTAACCTCTTGACCACTGGGCACTTAAACCCCCTTCCTAACCAGACCAATTTTCAGCTTTCGATACTCTCACAATTTGAATGACAATTACTCAGTCATACAACATTGTACCCATTTGAAATTTTTGTCCTTTTTTTCCCACACAAATAGAGCTTTCTTTTGGTGGTATTTGATCACCTCTGGGTTTTTTATTTTTTGCGCTATAAAAGAAAAACGACAAAATTCTGTAAAAAAAAAAAAAAAAAATTGTTTCTGTCATATTCGCAGGTTATTTCTCACACACAGCATATGCATACCACAAATTACACCCCAAAACACATTCTGCTATTCCTCCCGAGTATGGCGATACCCCATGTGTGCGACTTTTACACGGCGTGGCCACATACAGAGGCCCAACATGCAGGGAGCGCCATCAGGCGTTCTGGAGCACCCAGGCCAATTCTGACATTTCTCTCCTACATGTAAAAATCACAATTTATTTGCTAGAAAATTACATAGAACCCCAAAACATTATATATGCAGAGTATTTGGGTATTGCAGAGTATTTGGGTATTGCAGAGTATTTGGGTATTGCAGAGTATTTGGGTATTGCAGAGTATTTGGGTATTGCAGAGTATTTGGGTATTGCAGAGTATTTGGGTATTGCAGAGTATTTGGGTATTGCAGAGTATTTGGGTATTGCAGAGTATTTGGGTATTGCAGAGTATTTGGGTATTGCAGAGTATTTGGGTATTGCAGAGTATTTGGGTATTGCAGAGTATTTGGGTATTGCAGAGTATTTGGGTATTGCAGAGTATTTGGGTATTGCAGAGTATTTGGGTATTGCAGAGTATTTGGGTATTGCAGAGTATTTGGGTATTGCAGAGTATTTGGGTATTGCAGAGTATTTGGGTATTGCAGAGTATTTGGGTATTGCAGAGTATTTGGGTATTGCAGAGTATTTGGGTATTGCAGAGTATTTGGGTATTGCAGAGTATTTGGGTATTGCAGAGTATCGGGGTATTGCAGAGTATTGCGCAGGGACAGCTGAGCTTGGATGGATGGATGGCTGGATCTGTGACTGCAGTTGTCACAGATCCAGCCACAGAACTGCTGACACCCGCTCCCCCTTCCCCCCCCCCCTCCTCTCGCACTGTACCGAACGGTGCAGAGAGGAGAGGGAGGAACCGGCGTCATCAAATGACGCCGGTTTGTTTACAAGTGATCGCTCCGTCATTTGACGGAGCGATCACGTGGTAAACGGCCGCGATCAGCGTCAATTTACCGTGATCCGTGATGCGCCGGGTCTTCTAGACCCGGCGAGCACGGACACTTCCGCGAGCGCGCCCCAGGGGACGCGCAAACGCGGAAGTGCACGAGGACGTCCCAGGGACGTCCTGTCACAGTAACTCGACCGCGCTGTAGCAGTATTTTTGCTATAGCGCGGTCGGCAAGTGGTTAAAGAGAAACTTCACCCAAAAGGTGAAACCGGTACCTGTCAAAACCATTGCCTGGGTGATCCCAGGGAAAGTCCCCCCCCCCCCCCCAGCCTCCAGTCTTCTGTGACATGTTACAGGTCCCAAAAGGCTGCAGGACCATTCACAAAGCACAGCACGACTCATGCATGCACAGTGGGCAGCTGGCTGTGAAGCCACATGGAGTCACAGCCGACTGCCCATAGTTAATATCCCAGCGCTGGGGACTGAAGACCAGTGATGAAACAGGCTCAGGTGAGGACAGCCCTGGATCCCTGGACAATTTTAGTGTCTGTTTATAAAAGTCAGCAGCTACAGTTTTCGTAGTTGCTGACTTTTTTAATTTTCGCAGAATGATTGAAGAACCACTTTACCCACCTCAATACTGGGTACTTTTACCCCCTTCCTGCCCATGCCAATTTTTGTTGGTATTTAATCACCACTTTTGCGCTACAAATGAAAGCAGACCAAACATTGTGGGGAAAAAAAATGAATTTTTCTTAGTTTCTGTTATAAAATTTTGCAAAAAAGTAATTTTTCTTTATAAATTTTGACCAGAATTTACACTGCTACATATCTTTGGTAAAAATAACCCAAATCAGTGTATGTTGTTTGGTCTGTGCGAAAGTTAGAGAGTCTGCAAACTGTGGTACTAATCATTGAAAATTTGTCACACCTGATGTACTGACGGCCTAACATGAGACCCTAACATGTCAAGACAGTACAAATATAGAAAAAAAGAAATTTTGGAAAGTAGACAGTCCAAGGTATTTAGTGAGAGGCATGTTGAGTTTTAGTTTTATTTCCCCACAGGTTGCAGGAAATAAATTTGCATGATTCGCCCATCAACAAAGACGATGCTGACAGGGAAGCCACCCCCCCCAGGAGAAGTCTGTGATTATTACTAGAGGCTATGGAAGCTGCTAGCGATAATCGCAACTGAATTCAGCAGGCTGGTTGTATTAAAGTTAATTGATCGATCAACCTGGTACATTTTAGCCTGCCCATACACTGTTCAAATCTTGGCCACTTCCTGCTGAACCTGTTGAGATTCGGCCTTAGTGGATAGTATGGAAACTTAAAGGGGTTGTAAAGGTTTGTTTTTTATTTTCTAAATAGGTTCCTTTAAGCTAGTGCATTGTTGGTTCACTTACCTTTTCCTTCGATTTCCCCTCTAAATGTTTTTTTTCTTTGTCTAAATTTCTCACTTCCTGTTTCTCCTCAGTAAGCTTGCCATCATCATACGAGCGGTGTTTAGTCATCCAGAACAGCTTACTGAGGAGGAACCGGAAATTGAGAAATTCAGACAAAGAAAAAAAACATTTCGAAGGGAAATCAAAGGAAAAGGTAAGTGAACCAACAATGCACGAGCTTAAAGGAACCTATTTGGAAAATTAAAAAACAAACTTTTACAACCCCCTTAAGGCATTGGCTGTTGGCAGGGCATAGTAAAGGAAGCCATGCAATAAAGTAATAAGGTGATACTATTTATCAGAAGCTGTACAGAAGAGGGTGCAAACACTCTGATCTCCCAGAATTGTTACTTCTAAAAGTGTCAGACAGGTTCACTTTAGAGTGAATTTTTTCATTTGCAAAAAATTGTTTTTTTAAACCTGTATGGTTTTACATTACATTCGAAGCAAAGTCTAGACGGCTTAAGTGTTGGCACTACAGAATCTCAAGGGATAGTGACAGAACAATTATTTGCACTCAGTTCTAGATATGTTATTTCCTCTTCAGGGGAAGATCTTCTGCTCAAACAATGGGACAGCATGCAAATACTTACTGTTAGAAACCTTGCCAATGTACTTAGGAAAGTGTTTTTTTTTTTTTTTCTTCTTCTTCTTTCATAAGCTCAAATTTAGTCAAATAAGTGATGTTTGCATTTACCTGCCATGGAAACATACCATGTTCTATGTAATTCTCCAGTTATCTTATCTTATGTGTTCTGATCATGTTTTATTTCCAATTTTTCCATGTAGTTTTAAAAATTGTAAGCTAAACAAAAGAAGAGTATTGTTGTGGGCCAATATAATTTTTTTTTTAAGCATTATATAAGCAGTTTATGATTTATGATGGATTTTCTGTACTGCTATAGGCCTGATTCACCAGGTAGCATGGAAATTCTACTTCAGTTTTATTTTATTATTTTTTTGTTTTTAAAGTGGTTGTAGAGGCTGAAGGTTTTTTACCTTCATGCATTCTATGTATGAAGGTGTAAAACCTTCTGTTTGCAGCATTCCCCCAAGCCCCCCATAATACTTTCAATCCAGCGATGTGCACGAGAGCAGTGGCTTTCTCGGGTCTCTCCATCCTCATTGGCTGAGACACATTAGAGGGAGCCGCGCTCTGTGTATCTGGGAGCAAGAATGCAAGCTAAGGGGGAAGAGCCAGGAGTGTCGGCAGGGGACATGAGAAGAGGAGGATCTGGGCCGCTCTGTGAAAAACTGTACAGAATATAGTATAGTGCAGTGATGGTGAACCTTGGCACCCCAGATGTTTTGGAACTACATTTCCCATGATGCTCAGCTACTCTGTAGAGTGCATGAGCATCATGGGAAATGTAGTTCCAAAACATCTGGGGTGCCAAGGTTCGCCATCACTGGTATAGTGCATGGGTGCTCAACCTGTGGCTCTCCAGCTGTTGCGGAACTACAATTAACATGAGGCATTGCAAGCCGCTGACAGGTACAAGCATGTCTCCCAAAGGCTGAGGCATTATGGGAATTGTAGTTTTGCAACAGCTGGAGAGCCACAGGTTGAGCACCCATGGTATAGTGTATAGTATAACATGTTTTTTAATTAAAGAAAGAAACAAAAAACTTTAAGCCTTTAATATTACATTCAGTTTTAGAAAAAAAATGAATGCATGCTATGCCTGTGACAAAGGAATCTCCGAGAACTATGGGCTTTCTAACTAGAGCATTCAGCAGAAGTTATTCCATTCATTGCTTTTAGAGAAATATTAACTGCTTGCCGACCAGCCGCCGTAGTTTTACGGCGGCAGGTCGGCTCTGCGGGGCGAGATCACGTAGATCTACGTCCTCTCTCCCAGCACCCCCGCTCCTGACTCCCGCGCACGTGCCCGGTGGTCACGAATCGCGATCACCGCTGGGCACCCGCGTTCGCTCGTTACAGAGCGAGAACCGGGAGCTGTGTGTATAAACACACAGCTCCCGGTCCTGTCAGGGGGGGAAATGACCTATCGTCTGTTCATACAATGTATGAACAGTGATCAGTCCTTTCCCCTAGTGAGTCCACCCCCCTACAGTTAGAACACACCCAGGGAACATACTTGACCCCTTCCCCGCCCCCTAGTGTTAACCCCTTCCCTGCCAGTGGCATTTTTGTAGTAATCAATGCATTTTTTATAGCACTGATCGCTATAAAAATGCCAATGGTCCCAAAAATGTGTCCGAAGTGTCCGCCAGTTAAAACAACGCAGTGCCGAATCGCAAAAAGTGCTCTGGTCTTTGACCAGCATTTTGGTCCGGGGCTTAAGTGGTTAAATTCATTTTTTTTCCTACAGCAGAGGTCATGACTTGCATTAGCTGCTGCTTGTATTTCTTTCAGAAGTTTTCCTTCCTCCTACTCAGTAGGTCCACAGGTAACAGGGATAGCACAGATGTCCCGTCATTTGCCGTAATTTGTGATCGTGGGCAAAATCGCAGCAATTCTTCCCACGATCTGGGATGCCTAGATGTGAATGGAGCCTAAAAATACTTATATTTCATATCTGCTTGACAAAGGACTATAATAAAAGAAAATATAGAACGGGTCACTGTACATTCCCTTTTAAAATATAATATTAAGTGGGATTATCAAGTGTAATACTAAAGCTTGACCAAAGCACTTCAGGCAATATTCGTGCTTGAAAATGAATAGCATTTTTATATTGGAAAAGTAGATAAAAGCTTTTTTTTATATTTCCTCCTCAAGTTTTATTCTCCAGGTTCTCCAAAACCCCTGCCTGAATTTGCAGAATGTAAGTAGAAAGGATTTACAGACAGGGAGCTCTCTTTTCACCTAGCCTTTATTCCTGTGCTCTTGAAACCATTTCCCAACAAAAAAGTAAAGGTAGGACTAAAAAAATGGCGGTTGTTGGTAGAATGTATATCGGACGCTATAATATCTACTATATTTCTTTCACTTCAGTAGAGCTTAAAAGTGGAACTTTAGCTTTAAAAAAAATTGATTGCGAACAGACAAGATTTTTAATGCAGAAGAGACACTGGGATTGATTTAGTAAAACTAGAGTACGGAAACTGATGCAGCCCTGCATAGAAACAAATTGGCTTCCAGGTTTTGCCAAAGCTGAAGTCAGACGCTATCATGCATAGCTGCACCAGATTTTGCACACTCCAGTTTTAGTAAATAAACCCGGAACTGTGATGGAGGGGGGTGGATCGTTGATACCTCCAGGCACCCTGATCATAGATGTAGGGAGGGAGGGATGGATGAACGGCACCTGGACTGCTGTCATGTAACCAAGTGTGATGGTGGATGAACCAAAGATGACCTTCACTCTGACCTACTGGCCCCCAAACTCCAGTGGTGATGTCAATTGGGGGGGGTCGGAGCGAAGGATCCCTGCGGCCACACCAGCCTCGATTACATGACAGAGGTCCAGACACTGTTCATCCATCCCTTTGTACATCTATGGTCAAGGTGCCTAGAGGTGTCGTTCTATTCCTGATGTTTTAACCCTTTGAGTAGAGCTCTTGGTCTTTTTAATAAAAGATGCACTATGGCGTTTGCGTTGTTTTCCCCTCCCTTCTTGTCTTTGGTATATAGACAAAGTTCCCTCTCCATATAAGCTATACCATCAGTGTCCGCTTTTCATGTGTAGTTTGTGGGCCACCCACCCTTTTTTGTCCTTTTAGGTTGCACATATTGTGTGTTTTTATATACATGCAATCATTATTTAGCACACATTTTTATATATATATATAATTTGCAACATATTGTAGCGATTTTCAATGCGAATTCAACGCTGAACACTTTTTTTTTTTTTTTTTTTTTTGCATTAGGCAGTTTGTTTTAGCTAGAGAAGTAAGCAATTGCACCCTTCATATTTCTCCCACGATGGGTGTACTTTAAAGCCCAAAATAAGTCACTGAAATATATATGAAGTGTGACAAACATGGGATGCATTAAGGTGAAAAACCACTAAGGGTTTCCTTGGCAAAAGTTTTTATTGGTTGCACATTAAATAAAGAAGTACATTAATTTCCTATACAATGATACTGATGGTAGAGCTTACATTAATAATTACTACAGATAAAAACAAATTGAGATCTTTCACCATCTAAACAGCTGGTGGGCAGTGTTATATTCATAACTTCAGTGATATAGATTCTAACTAAATTACCACTGGGACATGCACATGAATTGTGATATAACAGATCATACAAACTGTGGTAAAAACGATATAAGTAAAATGAAAAAGCGAGAGTAAAGAGAAGAAAGAAGGTGGTAAGGCAGGGAGAAAGTCCACAAGGTCGATCCAGGAACCAGTACGGTGCGTGATTTTTATGATGCAGTAAGTAGATAGGCATGTAATGATTTGTTTTGAAACCGTTAATCGGCTACAATGGCAGAAGGACCGTGTCATTAAAATCCGGAGGTAAATAGTGTTTTATCCATGGAAGCCATAGTTTTTTGAATTTTGGGATTTGGTCCCCATCTATGGCTATCATTTTGACGTGTGACATTGTGATGTTCATTCTATGTTTTGTTTCTGCTATCCCTAATACCAGTGTTTTCCAAGCTTTAGCCATGGTTTGCTTTGCAGCAGTTAGGAGTGGAATAAGAAGTTTAAATTGAAAATATGTTAAACCGTCCAGTTTTAGGTTAAATATTTGCTGTAAATGGGTCCGGTTGTATCTGCTGTCGGAACATTTTTAGAGGCCATTACAAAGAATTGTGCCATCGGGCATGTCCACCAGATGTGCAAGTGAGTACCTATTTCTGAGCAGCCCCTGAAACAAAGAGTTGAGTGTGTAGGTGCATATTTGGCCACTCTGGCTGGTACAAGATACCACTGAGTTGGGACCTTGTAATTTGTTTCCATCGCCATGACATAAACACTAGGGTTTTCAAACCCTTTAACCTTGGGTAGTAAAACCTTATTTTTCTGCCAGTAAATACCTAATGCAGCCCACTTCCTGTTTCTTGTCTGGTCGTTGGCCTAGGCTTATGACATCATTCACAGCTCTCTTTCTCACTCTCGTGGGAGTTTGCTAGGAAGGGAGAGGGAATTAATCCTAAGAGGGCCAATGGGAGCTGCAGAGCTGGAGGTGTGTGTCTGTGTAAATCCAGGAAGTGAACAGGCAGCAGCGTCAGCTGCCCACAGTTAAAATGGTTGCAGCCAGACTCGGTGGAGGGAGATTTCTGCAGCATACTTGGCAAGTACAGAATCATAGTGTATATATAAAATAATATGCAAAGTGGTTGGAGGGAAGCTTCAGAATGGCAAAGATGTTTTTATAACACAAATTTACATAGTTGCATAGTCACCACATTCTTTCAAAAGTGTAACAGTATTTTGTCTTAACATGGGATTGTAGATCGCATGGGATTGTAGATCGCACTTATCTATAAAACCCAGTAAATAACAGGCAAGACAAATAAATTAGTGTTTTAAACGGCCGCGGCACCTTTATTGGTAATTAATAAATAAATAAATCTTTATTCAAATATCAATCATTGAAAATATAAATATATAATAAATTTAAATATATATATATATATATATATATATATATATATATATATATATATATATATAACTTTTCAAACAAATTCTAAACCGGCTCAGTCATAGGACTCGAGCTATAATGAATAAATTGATAAACCAAAGTCCCCCCTTGATCCAAGGGTGACATAACCACATAATGGTGCCAGCGACAGGGTGGGAGGGAAGAGGAGCTCCGATTCTAATTGCCTCAGGGGCTGCTGTGAGGAATCCTGTCACACAGGTGACTTATACGTATAACCTCCAGCCACCTGTGCCCTCACGTTGTTCCCGCTCAAAGCCCTGTGACAATAACTCTTCTTTTTTTATTATTATTTAATATTGACAAAATTCAGAACAAAAACGTTATAAACTATATGGCGATCACAATCCCATGTTGTGGGCTCATTTGGTATGAAAATATATTATGTTCTTTAAATATGAGTATTGGTGAGCTGTGCCAGCAAGTCACTATTCTAGTCAAAGTTTGCGCTCTACAGACCCAATGAGTATACATTTTATGACTTTGTATATGTCTATGTTTGACTAGGCGTATACGTGTAAAGTGGACTGTCATCTCATAAAACATTAGAGTTGCTGTTCATTTCTCTTGCTGAATCCTCTAGTTTTATGTATAAGCAAATGTTATTTTTACATTTTGTTTCATTGAGTTTGTTCACGAGCTGAGAATAGATTTCTTTTGTGCTGTCATATCAGCTGTCCTGAATTGATTGTGTAAACATACTTACGGTACCGTGCAGAGTATTTTTTTTTTGCACCCGTTGCCCACACTGTGACCACATCTACGTACATTTCAGAATTTGGGCCGAAACTAATTGATTATGAAATTAATCGATTACAATTTTCATAATCGATTAATCGGCCAGTAACATAATGGGGTTAAAAAAAAACAAAAATTAGCCCTTTATAGTACAAAAAAGCAAATCGCTACTGTAAATATTACTTTCACTGTCCCACAGTAAAAAATGAACCCCTTACAGTAGCGATTATTTGCTCTTTTTGTACTTCTTTTTGTTTTTTTAACCCCATTATGTTACTAAACTTTTTTTTTTAGCCCATTATCCAATTGATCGAAACAATCGGCCAACTAATCGATTATGAAAGTAATCATTAGTTGCAGCCCTAATGCCAGTGTTAGGGAAATTTAGAATACATCAATGCAGATAACAAAAATAAGTCCAGATATGTCACACTTCTCACCCATTCAATTTTTTTTTTTTTCTCTTTACCTCCTTTTAAAGCAGTGGTTCTCAACCCTCGGGGGTCAAATGACAATTTGCCAGGGGTCACCGAATCCTGGGCTGTTCCTGAAGCCCGCACAGCTCTCTAAGGCCCCATACACACGATAGAATCCATCCGCAGATAAATCCCAGCAAATGGGTTTCTGCGGATAGATCCTATGGTGTGTACACGCCAGCGGATCTGTTTCCGCAGAGAAATCTCCTCTGGGATGGATTCCAGCAGATCGGATATTTGCTGACATGCACAACAAATCCATCTGCTGGAATCCATTCCAACGGATGGATCCGCTCGTCTGTACAGACTTACCGGATCCATCCGTCCAAAGGGATTCCCCGCACGCGTCGTAATGATTTGACGCATGCGTGGAATTCCTTATATGACAGCGTCGCGCCGTCGCCGCGTCATAATCGCGGCGACGGCGCGACACGTCATCGCCAGAGGATTTCCGCGCGGATTTCAATGCGATGGTGTGTACACTCCATCGCATAGAAATCTGCGGAAATCTTTGAGAGGATTTATCCGTGGAAACGGTCCGCTGGACCGTATCCGCGGATAAATTCTCTCGTGTGTATGGGGCCTTAGTCTTTTTGCAGTCGCCCAGCAGGGCTGTCCCTGGAGCCTGCGGCCGCCCACTCAGCCTCTTCACAGCCACCCATTCAGTTCATGGCATGGCTGGGGGGCAGAGACTAGAGGTCAGCTGACTGGTAAAGAATGAAGTGGGAGGGGCTGGAGGAGACCCTATCTCCTATCATTCTATTCTATGCATTAAGGTGAAAAACCTTGTGTGCTTCAGCTGCCCCCCTTTTTTCTTACCTGAACCCGATCATACCAGAGACTAGCCCGAGCCCAAGCCCAGCAGCTCCAATTACTGTCTCGGATCCTCATTGGATAGATTGATAGCGGCAGGAACCATCTGCTCCCGCTGCTGTCAAACAAATTCAGTGACACAGGAGTCGGGGCGGGGCCAAGTTCTGCTGTCTGTGTCAATGGACGCAGCAGCGGGACTAGTGATCACGCCTGCAATGGTGCCCCCCAGGGAAATCGGCTCTTCGCGGGGGCACCAGATGAAGAGGAGTAGCCAGAAGTGCCGCCGGGGCACCCCAGAAGAGGAGGATTGGGGCTGCTCTGTGCAAAGAGCAGGTAAGTATAGCATGTTTGTAAAAAAAAAAAAAAAAAACCTTCACAATCTCACTTTAATGCTCCTGTATATTTTTTGTTTAATTGTTTGTTGCGGTTTTTAATGCCTCCTTGTAACATCCTCCCATGAGCTCTTGAACCACTAATTTACCCCCCTCACCACAAGCAGTGCATGCTAGTTGCAGTCGTGTGCCGTAGTCCATAGTTCCTAATCCATCTCAGGAGTGAGACTAGGGAGAACAAAGTTATCCACCCTCTAACATCAATTATAAAGTTGTTTTCTGGGTTAAGAATATACGCCTGAATAGCGGGTTTTTGATTTTAAATCAGAACGTAGTGTCACTTTAAACCAGTATTAAACCTAAAGGCAAACGCTTATGTTGAAGCTTGCCAATTTTTAGATGCGATGGCTGAATTAGTTTCCCTTTTTAGGATTTCTTCTATTTCCATTGGGTGATCCAGTCAGCAAATCTATATATATATATATATATATATATAGATCTATAAATATATATATTTTTAAAGCACAAACTCTCCAGCAGAATATCTCCGTTTACATGTATGAGACAAACCACTTAAGGCTGGCTTCACACGGGTCCGGCTGCAGTTTGCAGTCTGGTGTCCTGTGTGTTTGTGTTCATCGGTTCAGGTGCAAATTTTTCCCTGAATTGCCACCGCAACTGGACCCGAACGCACAGGAAACCTGTCGGGGCTTCTAGAATGTGCATCACTGTAATGTTATGTTTTTGCTCTTATCGCTGTATTTTGGTATATGTATTTTAGCCTTATCACCAGAGCTCATGTTGTAATGTCTACCAGTGTTTCTAACTGTTTCTTAAATAAAGACCTTTTTATATAATTAACAAGTTGTAATATTATTGCTGCTTTAAAACTCAGTGGCGGAACGCCTCTATTCAATACCCTGTTTCCTAATACCTAGACTACTATCCATTAAAGCTTCATTGACAGCATGGAAATTTCTAATCTCAAAATGTCATATTTTAGATGAAATACAGAATATACCTATCCCTCTGAGAGCCCTCGAGTATTGCAGAGCCCTTTCGATGAATTGGATTACCCAGGGCTTTGGGTAATTTTTTTGATCACCTCTCCAATGAAAACAAAGACATAGGGGTTATTTACGAAAGACAAATCCACTTTGCACTACAAGTGCACTTGAAATTGGACTGAAAGTGCACTTGGAAGTGCAGTCCCTGTGAATCTGAGGGGTAGATCTGAAATCAGGGGAAGCTCTGTTGATTTTATCATCCAATCATGTGCAAGCTAAAATGCTGTTTATTTTCCTTGCATGTCCCCCTTCGGATCTACAGCGACTGCACTTCAAAGTGCAATTTCAAGTGCACTTTTGTACTTGTAGTGCAAAGTGGATTTGCCTTTAGTAAATAACCCCCATATTAATCACTAACTTACATAAGTACGATCATCTGACATATTTTAGACCAAATAAAGGTTTTAACATACCATCCTTCTATATGGAAACATTTCACAATCCACAAAATTGAGAAGTCTAAGAGTATAGCTTTTTTCTGTGAGCCATTTTCTCAATATCCTCAGTATGAGAAACATCATAATATGACTATCTGGGGAAAAAGATCTGGATCAATCATTCTCTGAGGAATGTTGGTAGAATCAACAACACAGCCACATCCTGTATTGAACATTGAGATAATTCCCAAAAGATTTTGAACAGATTTGCGTCTAAATTGGCAGAAACAATTCCTACTTCATCCCTATTATGCTGGCATTGTAATGACCAAATTGGGTCCCTGTCTCACACACTATGGGCCAGATTCTTGTAGAATCTGCGTCGTCGTCGCGTAAGCCATTTACACTACGCCGCCGCAACTTACTGGAGCAAGTGCCGTATTCTCCAAGCACTTGCTCCGTAATTTGCGTCGGCGTAGTGTAATTGGCCCGGCGTAAGGCCGCGTAATTCAAAGGGGGCGGCTTGTATTTAAATTAAGCGCGCCCATGCGCCGGGCTTAAAATAGCCCAGTGCGCATGCTCCAGTTCTCGACGGAAAACGTCAATGACCCCGACGTGGGCGTCATTGACGTAAAGTCGTATTCGCGGACGACTTAGGAAAATGACGGAACAAGCCGACGCTGACCCGACGCCATACTTAACATGGCATACGACGGACCTACGTAAACTTGCCCCTCATATTAGCAGGGGCAAGTTTACGCTTGCGTAAACGTCGTAAATTCTCTGCGTCGGTTGCGCGTACGTTCGGGAAACGTCGTAAATTGCTAATTTACATAAGCGACGGGGAAAACGACGTCGGCGACACCTAGCGGCGGGAAAAAAATGCATTTAAGATCTGACAGCGTAAGAGCCTTACGCTTGTCAGATCTAAGGGATATCTATGCGTAACTGATTCTAAGAATCAGTTGCATATAGGCCGGGCCAGATTAGGACTTACGATGGCGCAAATGGCTTTGCGCTGTCGTAACGCCTTTGAGAATCTGGCCCTAAGGAGCTATAAGAATTTTGACTAGCTTATGGAACCCTGTATCAACCTTCATTGCCTCTCTTACAGATAACCGAAAAAATCTCACCAGCCATGGCCTTTTTAAGTATTGACCTTTGACATCTCTCTGCCTTACTACCGAATAAAAAACTATGATATAAGCCACTTTAAGAAACGCTGGCATATATGGATCAACTACCACACAGCCTCTAAAATTTTTGACAGAACTGTACTTCTACTTTTTATTACTGTAATCAATTTCTCCGATACTGAATTTTTTCTTATTGTATTGAGCTGCTTACTTACCCCCATTAATTACATTATCCGCTTCCCTGTGTCTCAATAGTTTATTAGCTAGCATCCTCTTCTAGCAGCCCTATTTACACTTCGTTCCTCTAGGGGTGAAAAGGTTTGCTTTTTGCTTTATTATTACTCAGAACCCTAATGTTTGCATTAGTAGGCTTCTTTTTTTACAATTTCTTTCTTTTCAGTTTTCTTTTCATTTATACAAAAAAGGGAATGACATCAATCTTGACATAAGAATAACAATAATCAATCAATCACCTTTACATAAACTCTCATCTTATATTTCATCAAAGGATACATTAGCACCATTGATTCACCCCAATCCTCTCGACTCCCCCCTGTCCAAGGTAACCGGGGTCGCGACGACGTAGTGAACCCCTCATTCTCAGTGCTTAAACGGGTATAAGAGAGGGAGCAGTAGAAAATAAAGAAAAATACATAAAACAAAGATTGTCTGGTCATGGGGGTGATGCTATCCCCAGACCCTACATATTGCTAATACCTTACCCCACTCCCTCTCAACCTCTATGCTTGTGGTCCTTGTCTTGTTCCATTCCTTTCCCTGTACCCTTCCCCCCGCTCCCCCCCCCCAAAAAAAAACAAACAAAAAAAAACCTCCCCTCCACAGTATCTCCTCTCCCTTCTCCTCCGTCAGCCTCCCACCCTCCTCTGAGGATATTCTAGGGTGACCAAATTTTTTGATAAACTTCTCTTCTTTTTCTACTTGTCCATACTAGGTCTTCTATCCTGTTCACTTCTTCCACTTTTTTGAGCCACATGCTCACAGTAGGAGATTGTGCTTGCTTCCATTTAAGCGGTATGCATGCTTTAGCAGCATTCACTAGGTGACACAAGATGGAGTTCCTGTATATTCTCCACGGTATCTTCGATAGATGCAGGGGGAAGATGGCTGGATCCTCCGGTATTGCCACCTCACGAAATTTTTGGATGATCTCCCTGAATTTCCCCCAAAATCCCTTTAACCTTGGGGCAAGCTCAGAAGATGTGTACCATTGTGCCCCGTTCTACTTGACATCTCCAGCAATTACTCGTTCTGTTTGGATAGTACCTATGTAACCTTTCTGGGGTTCTATACCATTGTAAAATTATTTTATAGTTTTTTTTTTTACTGTATTTTTGTGCATGTTGCTGTCCCAAATATAGCTTGTATCATTTTGTTTTTTTGGGCTTCTATAAAAGTCCTTCCCAGATCTATTTCCCATTTATAAAAAAAAAAAAGTAACTGATAGTTTAATAGCGATATACATTTTAGATATTGTATGCTTACTTGGCTCCTTTTCCATACACTGTTTCTCAAATGTTGTCTGCTTATGCTCCTGATAGTGTGGTACTATTTTAGTTTTTAAGAAATGTATTAATTGTGCTGCTTGCCAAAACTCTAATTGATGAGGGCCATTTTTATTCATCAAATCCTGTATTGTTGGCCAGGTATCCATAGTCCTAAAATGCAAAGTCTAGTATATTCCTCTTTCAATTAGAGCTGCAGAGGGTCCTTTCTGTGTACCTGGTATAAATTGTGGATTGCCCAATATAGGCGTCAAGGGTGAATTATAAGTAGATATTTGCCCCCTTGAAAAGAGATTATGACAGACCCGCAATGTAGTTCCTATTGTTGGGTGCATCTTAATATTAGCTGTAACCTCTCTGTAGCACCAAGGAGCTCTACTTAATAGTTCCTTACACAGAGCTTGTTCTATGTTTGGCCATATTTGTGTCCCTGTGTTCGCACCAATCCAGCAGTCGACCTAAGTGAACTGCCTGATAGTACCTAAATATATCAGGAACGGCCAGTCCTCCATATTGTTTTGGTAAGGAAAGCAATGTCCTCTTTATTCTTGGTTGTTTACCTGCACATTTAGAAAAAAAATCTTGGTACTGCCTGGAGAAGGTATAGGTTTTTTAGTAGAATATTCATTTTGATTATATTACTTCTTCCAAACCAGGAGAACATCCCCCCTATGCCATTTTTTCTCCAGCAGTCCACGTATTTTGTTTAACATTGGCACAAAATTTAGCTCATACATTTTCAAGGAACTCTCTGCAATGATTGTACTTAAGTATTTCAATTCTTGGTCTGCCCATTTAAATTTATAACTTCGGCTTATTGACTTCAACATTTACTTCTGGATTGATACCATCAAGGCCTCTTGATTTACTACAATTTATTTTAAAGTACGAGAGTCTACCATACCACTCCATTTCTCTAATCAAATTTGGTAATGACACTATCGGGTTTGTCGTTGAGAAAAGCATATCGTCTGCATATGCTGCAATTTTATGTTGTGTTCCCCCTATTTAAAGTCTCTTTTAATATCCTTATTCCGCCATACTCTATATAAAAAGGGTTCCAAAGTTAATGCGAATATCAAAGGTGATAGTAGGTAGCCTGGTCTTGTCCCATTTGATATTTTAAAGGGGGAAGAGACTACTCCGTTTGCTTTCACTTGGGCTGTGGGTCCTTTGTACATACTAGCAATCCATCTAATCATTTTCTCTCCTAATTTTATATGTTGTAGGACTGAAAACATAAACCCCCACCCTACCCGATCAAAAGCCTTTTCTGTGTCTGTCCCAAGGAAGATGCAAGGAGTCCTAGTCAAATTGGCTATATGCATCACATTCATGGCCTTGATGGTATCATCCCTTGCCTCTCTTGTTGGGATAAATCCCACTTGGTCTTGGTGAATCAAGGAAGGGAGTTGCTGTTGCAGCCTAAGGGCCAGTATCTTACTAAATATTTTTAAATCCGCATTTAGCAATGATATTGGCCTATAGCTGCCGCACTGCTTTGGGTCTTTACCCGCTTTTGGTATCACAGCTATTATGGCCTTCACTGTTTCTGAATGAAAAGATGTGTCCCCCATCTCGTTGAACAATTTAACCAAAACAAGCCCTAACTCAGAGCTAAATGACTTGTAATACTGAGCCGTAAATCCATCTGGTCCTGGTGCTTTTCCACTTTTTGCTAGTTGTATTACCTTCTGAACTTCTTCTAATGTTATTGTAATTCCAACTACTCCCCAACAGCCTCTGGCAGGCACGGCATTCCACTTGATGTTAGATATTCCTTCATCTCTGCTCGATCCGGTTCCCCCATACCCAGGTTGTAAAGTGAGAAGTAGAAATCCCCAAATCCTTCTACAATTTGTCCAGGCATGTGGACCTCTATTCCTTCCTTATTCTTAACTGAGGGTATTTATGTCTTTGCCTGTATTTCCCTTAGAGCTCTTGCCAACTGTCTACCACACGTATTACCTGATTCGTAGCTGCATTTACACCCTATCTGTAAAGCCATCTTTGCCCTGTATTGTAGTAGATCTGTCACTTGTCTCCGGTTTTTTAATAGTTCTTGTTCTACTTCTGTTGTTTGGGCTTGCTCATGTTGTGCCTCTAGAGACTGAATCTTCTCTAATAACCCTGTTAGTTTAACCTCCCTCTCCTTCTTAATCCTTGACCCGTGTTTTAATCAATACGCCTCGTATTACAGCTTTATGCGTTTCCCAAATTGTCCCCAATTTACTTTCTGGACTATCATTCATGAAAAAAACATTTTAATTTCTTTCTGAACATCCTCCATCACCACCGGGTCCTGGAGGAGGCTTTCATTGAGTTTACACATTGTTGGAGCTGAATAGCTCCTCTCTACTAATTTGTATTTTTAAAAAAATTGGTGCGTGGTCTGACCAAGTGATATACCAATGGAAGTTTCCTTTACTGAGTGTAGTTGTTTGTGTGGGATTAAAAAAATATCAATACGTGAATATGACCTATGGGGGTTAGAGAAAAGGAAAAATCTTTTTCCTTTTGGATGTAGCAACCGCCATATATCCACTAGTTTTGCTTCTGTCATCACTATTGTGATCCCCTTCCTTATATTAGGCGGTACTGATGATGTCCCCAGTGAGGTGTCTTCTCTAGGTATTAACGGAACATTTGCATCTCCTCCCAAAATTAACTGCCCCTCCGTGAACTCCATAAGGCTGCCCACCGTTTTTTTTAAATATGTCTTGTTGCACATTAGGGGCATAATATGATGCCGGGGTCACTCTAACCCCTCCAATTGTTCCTTTAGTAAACAGATGTCTTCCTCTTGCATCCACCAGGGTATCCCTATGATCCCAGGCCACTCTATTAGATATCATGATAGATACCCCCTTAGTCTTGGCATCTGGATTAATTGCACGGTACACCTCTGAATAGTCTCTACTCCTAAGTAAGGATAAATTATTTTCTCTAAAATGGGTTTCTTGAATAAAGGCAATATCAACCTGTTGTCTCCTAAGATCCTATAGTAACATGCAGCGTTTTTGAGGGGGTATGCAATCCCCTAACATTCAACGACATTATTAAGGTTCCCATGGTCTCTCGCCCCCTCTCCCCCATCAAAAAGAGACGAGAAGGGGGGGGGGGGGGAAGTGTCCTTTCCCTGTCATACTTTATTAGTATTTCTTATGCCGCGAACACACGATCGATTAAACCGATGAGAATGGTCTGATGGACCATTTTCATCGGTCAAAACCGATCGTGTGTGTGTGCACCAAGGGGTTATTTAACCATCTTGTTTTAAATTTAACCGATGGATTCCTAACCGATAGAACAAAACCGATCGTTAGTAGGCACGACCATTGGTTAAAAATCCACGCATGCTCAGAATCAAGTCGACGCATGCTTGGAAGCATTAAACTTAGTTTTTTTCAGCACGTCGTTGTGTTTTACGTCACCGCGTTCTCACGCGATCGTTTTTTTTAACCGATGGTGTGTAGGCGCGACGGACCATCAGTCAGCTTCATCGGTTAACCGATGAAAACGGTCCATCGGTCCGTTCTCATTGGATGGACTGATCGTGTGTACGCGGCATTAGCCTTGTAATTCCTATACGGAATTAATTTTGTCATACCTTGTATTTGATGTCATTTGTTACCCTGAGTTATTAAATGGGGGGGGGGGGGGGGAATGAATGCAGCCACCATATCTAATGATCGGTAGGCTGCAATATATTACAATTTTGGTTTTGGTTTTAATACCGCTTTTAGTTTATGTACATCATAGAAAGTAAGACTGCTATGGTGGAGCAGAAATAAAGATGTTTTTACAATGGAGCCGTGTCCTGGGGATCTGTGAACATTCTTTCTGTAGCCAGTATTGTGTTCCATAAAATAGCCCAAATTTTCAGGAAAAGCAGCAGGCTTACAGTTACATCAAAACGTTTGTAAATGTTCAGCTTCTGGGAACAAGGCAAGTCATATCCTTATTTACAAGATGTATTATCCTGTTTAACTCCGGATAAAGAAATGAGAAGCCAAGTTGTCATTTTAAGAGGATATTTGGTAGATTTTTCCATGGTTATATTACGGATTGTATGACTTCGAAAAAACAATTGGAAAGTGGCATCTTTGGCAGTCTGATGTGCTGCAGAACAGGCAAGTGATGGCAGTAATAAAACCAGTGTTGTTTATTTTATTTCACATGTACTTAAAACTGAATCTTTAGCTTTCAGATGAGAAGCTTCACTGAAGGATCTTGTAAAGCTACATGTGTCTGTATGGGAAGTTTTGTTGCATTTTTTTTTTATATATACACACACACAATTAAAATATTGAACATTTTAATACATGCAGTATTTCACACTTTGGTAATCGCTTGAAAATATGAATGAAAATAAGATCTAACTGGCCACTAAAACAAGCATTTAATCGATCTATATTATGACCGGTTCACCAACACAAATGCAGATATTTTTTGATTGATTACAATTATTGGAAAAGTTCTACCAAGGCCGATTGACTTGGCAGAGCTGAAAATGATTAATGGCTCACCTAACCAATACAATTCTTTTGGTTAGAAATTTGATTTCAGTTGGACCAGTTAGCCACATTTAAATGACTGAACTATCATAAAAACATGTGGCCACCATTAAAGTGTCACTAAGCGCACATCATAAGAAATGATCAATAAATGGCGTATTACATGCTGTTCATACTCGGTCACTATGAGATTTGTTATTCTGCAAAAAAACTGGCTGATCCTGGTGTTCTATGTCCCCCCTCCTGTCCATGTCCCCACTGGAGTTGGGGATTTTGCAGAGCAGCGTTGGCAGCTCTAGATAAGTGTGTGTGTATAAGGGCGTTCTGAGTAACAGACCAAGCAGATATCAGTCTATGTAGAAATAGAAGAAGATCTTCATGCACTTGTGGCAGCACTTGAAGAGAGAAGCAAACTCTGGAAGTAAAATGAAAAGGAAAAAAAGGCACCTCTAAGTGCAGAGGTAAAACTTTATTTCCCAAAAGGGTTAAAAACACTTGCAAAAGGATGGATGGGTAGAAGCACATATGTTGTGCTCCTGCCCATCCACCCTTTTGTATGTTTTTTTAACCCTTTTGGGAAATATAACGTTTTACTTCTGCACTTAGTGGTGCTGTTTTTTTTTTTTTTTCTTTTCATTTTACTTCCAGAGTTGTCGGCTCTGCACATGCTCAGTTTTCAGTGAGCTTCTATGCTGAGCGTTTCCTCCATATCATATGAGCAGCCTATGTGACTATATAGTCGCACACGTGGGCGTATACACAGTGGTAAGTGACAGCCCACTCCTTCCCTCCTCCATGTCCAATAACCAGCTAAATACAATGGGGGTGGGATATTGCATGTAGATTAACAGCGGAATCACCTCCCTCTTATTCTATGATACAGGCTGGAGGGGTGTGACACAGCCTGTTGCCTGGCAGAAATCCACCTACACCATCCTATTGCCAAAAAATAATGAAGATTTGATTTCAAGTGTCTATTTGTATGACAATTTAAAACTATTTATTGATAATAATTATTCATTTTTACTCTGTGTTCCAAAGACAGTTCTATTTTGAACATGTGGCTAGCAGCAGAGGACTAGAAGCTCCTCGGGCTTATGTTTCCCTGCAGACAGGCTGGGAAAGATTGGGGTCATGTAACAGCTGTATATTGATTAGGCAAAAGGTACTTCGATTTTTTTTTTTAGATTAAAATAATTTGTGCCATCATCCTAATTCCGAAATAGAGGGGACAATGTAAATGAAACAGCATGTGTTTAGTATTACTTTAAGTTTACCATACACAATACAGTATGACTGTGCAATCCCATTTAGATTTCTCATCAGCTACTGTATGTAGTGCTATGGCCTGCCTGATTAATTAAAGTGGAACTACACTGCATCTGAGCACCACAAACCAAAAAGTCTATCGAATTTGATTTTTAATTTCATTTTTAATATTCAAAGCAAACTCACCCATCCACTCATGTCTCTGTGCTTTATTTGGCTAAGAAATCACTTTGAAAAACGCCCCCCAACATATATAGCCATAGCCATCTTGAGTAAGGGCAGATGCTATATGTAGTATTTACTTTTTGGAATCCATCTGTCATTGGCTCAGGTGTGCTTAGCTGAGAAAACCCATCCTGCCCTCCTGAAGACTCAGGATGTATGACATCTTTGCCTAGGCCTGCAAACTAGGAAGTAACAGAACAAATGTCAAGTAAATATGATATACTGTCTATTTACTAATGCTAGCAGCATAAGTAAAACAATATATGTGTTACGTTGTTATCTCTAGTAATGAAAACTCATTACTGAATCAATAGGCACATAGCAGCAATGTAAAAATTGCTCTGGCCTATAGGCAGTGTACCTGGGTGAGAGCTGAAGTGGTTAAAAATACTTCAGGACAACTGCTATTATCCTTTGTTTTTTTACAGATTCTGTGAGAGAAACATGCAAGGCAGGGCACTTTAAATATGATTGTTGGGTATGTTGCCAAGTCAGAGTTGTTGCCTATTATTATGCTAGCTGCCAGGCTGTCCTGTGTTAATTGCACTTCAATATTTCCCACAACAATGACCCAGGTCAAGTATGCAAAATAAGAGCTCTATCTTCAAGTTGACTACCCTGTCTGTAGCTGGTTCCAGGTCAGGGTCTCAGAAAGCATTGAAGCCAGAGGATCAGCGTTAGCCAGGCAGCTAGCATGCCCAAAATCAGGTTACCGGCAGTCTAAATATTTATCAAATGGCAAGCAAGCTTCTTTTACTTACTTTGGCTGTTTAGGTAAGATGTGGAACATTGGATGTGCCCTTTATCTATTTTTGATACGTTTTACGTGTTTGATACAGTTTAACTGCTTGATGACGGATTGTTATGGTTATAAATACATTTTAACCACTTCCCCCGGGTAGACGTCATATGACGTCATTTATTTTGAGTGAATATATCTGGATGATGCCTGCAGCTACAGGCATCATCCAGATAGCTTTTTTTCTTAGTTGGCGATTCCCTACATTGTAAAAGCCATCGTATCATAGTGGCTGTTTTAGCCACTTAATTGATTTTACAAGTGGTGTTCCCAAACCCCCTCCCGACACCCTCCAGTGCTGCTCCGGTCTCTGCCGTGCGATCAGGGAGCCGGAGAATGAATCTGCCGGTGGCTTGCCATACAGCTGCCCATTAAAGAGATGGTGCCCGGTCATCTCTGACTCCCGGAGGCCAAAAGCAACGTCATGACGTCACTTTCGGTACCAGTAGATGTAAACATTGCTGTTTCTTTTTTCAGGGGTAGTGTTTGGGAAGGGGGACCTGGAGGTGGTCCCATTGCAGCCAGCTTTTTGACACATATATGGCTATGGTCAAATCTGAGATTTGGGGCTGTTTTACATGTGATATACACTTCTTCTTCACTCGGATCACAATGGAAGCACTTAGTTTTAGGCCTTAATTTATTGGCCAGTTTCTTTCACCTCATGCACAGATTAAATGCTAAAATAAACTTTAAGCAGAATTTAAAAGGGTTCCTATGTTAGTATTTTTGCACAAATTTTATTGTGAAGCAGTAACTATTTATTTCCAGATGTTCACATTCTTTGACAACTTTAAAATGAGTCCTATAATGTAACCAGCCCCACTAATTTCTTAATATACTGTCTTGTAGTAGTGATATTGCCTTTCAACAAACTGGGAAATTTGTTTTTACAGTTGTTTGTCTCTTGTGTATTATATGCATTTTATAGCGCAAATATAGTAATACGTTTTTGTTTTTTTTTAAGCTGGTTGAATTCTTTATTTCTTATTGGTCACAAACGGAAGCTCGAAGAAGATGACTTGTATAACGTGCTACCAGAAGACACTTCAGAGAGACTTGGAGAAGAACTCCAGTGGTAAGAGGCTTCTTCTCTTTGGTGTTAGAATGTTGAAATATAGTCTTTCTTTTCTTTCTTTTTTTTTTTTTTTTATTCATTACAGGTTCATCAATTTTACTTAGCGCTATATATATATATATATATATATATATATTACATTCTCATTAGTTTCTGCCCTCACGGAGCTTACAATCTAAGGACCCTGTCTCGCATCCATACACATACTAGGGGCCTAATAAGGCAGGCGTCGATGAACCTACCAACATGTTTTTGGAGTGTGGGAGGAAGCCGGAGTAAACCCACACGGGTACAGGGAGAACATGCAAACTCCAGGCATGTAGTGGTTCTAACCGACGACCATAGTGCTGCCAGATTTAATTCACAACAAGAACATAAGCCTGCATTACATTTTTACAGCACTAACTATAAATGGGTTATCATTATTGTCCCCAACACTTTTTTCTTTGGTAACAATAAAAACATATTGAAATGTTTTGTATAGCAGAACCAATATTGAGTGATATATTTCAAGCATTTCTTTTGTTTTAATTTTGATGAAAACCCAAGATTCAGTATTTCAGAAAATAAGATTATTACATGAGACCAATAATAAAAAAATAAAAATAAAAGATTTTTTTAATACAGAAATGTTGGCTTACTGAAAAGTATAGAAAAAAGGGGTGGAGATAAGGGCCGTCTAATGTGAGCCACCCTCACTGCGCGTAGCTGGAGAATAAATGTGAACACTAGTGATATTTATAAAATAAATGAATAAATTAATAAATATGCAAGAGCTGCTGCTTTAAAAATTATAGAATCCAAAATAGTTAATATGCAAATACAGTGATACCTATTATAAATAAGGTGCCAAATGTGATATTAAACAGCGCTCAAAAAAATAGGTGAAAATGTAAATCAACAAATATAATATTGGTACAGTGACATAGTGAAAAATAAATAAATAATCCACCCTCTAAGTGAGTCAATATATAAGTGTCCAAAAATCCGTGCAAAAATCGCATCAAAAAATACCAGGTTGGCAAATAAAGTCCATGAACTGTCTAAGTCAGGGATAAGCAATTAGCGGACCTCCAGCTGTTGCAAAACTACAAGTCCCATCATGCCTCTGCATTTGGGTGTCATGCTTGTGGCTGTTAGAGTCCTGCTATGCCTCATGGGACTTGTAGTTCTGCAACAGCTGGAGGTCCGCTAATTGCATATCCCTGGTCTAAGTGAACAAAAATATATATAAATAGTTCATAAATGGAGAGCAAAGGAAAAGAAAAAATCTTTCCCGATCTTCAATAAGTGCTTTCACCACACCACAGTGACTGCGTGCTTCCACCACCCATCAGAAATGCAAACTCACCGCAACAAATGGCCTGACACTCTCGTGTTTAGGCACACAGGCTTGTTAACTGACCCCCTCAGTTTAGTTGATAGAACTCCTTCTTTTCATATAGAGTGGAGCATTCAGTTAAACAGATGGAGATCCGAAGCAAAAAGAAAACTCCAAGATAACAGCCATATGCAAATAAGAAAAAGAGAGCACAATAGTGTGATACTGTAACACAACTTTTAATAACACACTACAAATCTCCCAAAGAATGCACTCACAAAGGTAACTCTTGTTACAAGCAGTGTATAAATCCAAAAACTGACACGGTGTAAAACAAAAAATAAAGATATCCTCCAGGTGAACTAGTGGTCACAGCGGACCAACGAATAGCCCAAGTGTTACAGCCCTTGTGCAGGTGTACTGGAGCCGCTGCTTAGGTAATTGAGCTGGTGGCAGATTAGACCATTCCACGTTCAAGCTTAGAAAGTTAAGGTGTGCGGTTATGACTTCAGTAATCACTCCCCGACATGTTTCATCGAAATGATTTCTTCATGGGGTTACTTACCAGCTGTCTAGTGCCGCTTTATATAGTTGCCAGGGTCCTCCCTCCCCCCTTGTGTTGATGCGTGCCTACTGATGATAACAAGCTGCAGCTGAGTGGACTTACGTTCCTCCCAGCCATGCTAACATGCAGCTGATCCGCTCATCCAATCAGAGCAGCATCATCGTCATGACGCTGTAGCTGGCATTCTTCCAACGTGGTGGAGGCCCTCAGTGGCGACGTCGGTGTATTGCACCACATCCCACTGCCTAGTATCGAATGTAATGTCTAACCCCGATGGTTAAACTGGGGTATGACACTCAACCTGCCTGCAGTGTATTCCATAATGGAGGGATGAAAACCAAATATTGCTGACTGTCAGCTTTTCGGATGTCCCTATGACCACAAGTTACCTCTAGGTCTATGCATACAGAGTATAGCAGTATAAATTCAGAAACACAGAGTACATTGGCTCTCATTATTTAAGCACAAGAGCCAGCCAATTAATGGTGTGTATAGTTATGAATGACATGTATACATATATAAAATATATATTATATAGCACTCTAAAATCTACAAACACATCTCTAGACAATAAGTGTATATACAAAATATAAATGATATTTTAAAAATTGTATATAAAAGAGTTGCAGATATTGTTATCCATATTAAAAATGCATAAAAATATAAGTTAAAAGATATTAATAGGCATAAACAATATATATAAAATACATATATTTTTAAAAATGTTAAAATTATTTAAAAACATTATATTAAAATGAATACTGGAAAAAGATAATAAACTGGGCCATGAGCTGTAAATGACATGTGTATAAATATACGTTGGTAAAACAAATAAATGCTCTGGTTTAGACGTAAGTGGGTGTACTACATCATCCCCATATGCATGCACTCATCAAAACTCTGATCATGACGGGTAGCCCAGTTGTTTGGCCCCCTTATATAAACATAGCTCATGATCATCCTATATATGTAAAAACACATGTCTCAAATCTATTGCTCATAATTTAGGCATTGCTAATGAAGCAATTCACATCCAGTTCTATGTTTAGTCCCCTCGGAAAATGGCTTTTTAACAGGAAGATCCATTGAGTTTCGCGCTGCGACAGGTCTCTCACCCTATTTGAGCCTCTCCACGAAGGGTACACACAGTCAATACCGCAGAACTGAGCTAACGAGGGGTCTTGGTTATGTTTTTCTTTAAAGTGGACTGACACACTATGATACTCGAAGCCTTTCTTAATATTCGCAAGGTGTTCAGCCACTCGAATCCGCAATAACCGCTTGGTTCTCCCTACATAAAGTAGCCCACAGGGGCACCAGATCAGGTATACTACGTAAGAAGAGTTACACGTAATAAATTCTTTAATAGAAAAACTCTTCCCATCACTACTCATGACCTGTTGTTTACCCCTGTTACTTGTTCGTACAGTTCTACAGCAGATGCATTTCCTACAGGAGAAAAATCCTTTAAGATCTATTCTAAGGGCCTGTTGGTCTGGGGGATCTAAAATCTTACGAACCACCTTATCACCGAAATTAGGAGCCCTCCTGTAGATGAATCGTGGTTGACTCGGAAGAATTTCGGCAAGGTGTCTGTCCTTACCCAAGATGTGCCAGTGGTTTTTAAAAATGGCCTCTACCTCCCTATATTGGGCATGAAACCCAGACAGGAATCCGCATTGGTGTTAATTATTGTTTGGCTCTTCTGCCTTCTTCTCCAAGCATTTATCTCTAGGGATAACAGCAATGTCTTCAATCATAGTATTCAAAGCTGGCTCATCATATCCCTTTTGAACAAATTTATTCTGGAGTATTTGTGCTTGTGAGAGATAGTCAGTGACATCTGAGCAGTTGCGTCGAACTCTTAAAAATTGCCCCTTAGGGATATTTTTAATCCACGCTGGATGGTGTCCACTATTAATGGACAGGTAACTGTTCCGATCAGTGGTTTTAAAATACACTTTAGTCTTTAATTTATTTCCTTCTCTTTGAATAGTCACATCCAAGAAATTGACAGTATTTCCACTGATCGTGTATTCCAGTTTAATATTATTGGAATTATTATTGAGTTCTCCCAGGAACTGGAGTGCTTCTTGTTGTGATCCTTCCCATATAAATAAAATATCGTCTATAAACCTCCGATAAAATAATAATTGGGGTCTCCGGTTATGAAAAACATGCCTGTCCTCCCACTCAGCCATAAACAGGTTGGCGAGGCTGGGGGCAAACTTAGCCCCCATAGCCACGCCAACCTGCTGGGAAAAGAAAGAGCCATACTGAAAAGTATGTCTATGTACAGTAAAGTATCCACTCAATACATGGTCAGGACTCCTTTTGCAGGAATTACTGCATCAATGCGGTGTGGCATGGAGGCGATCAGCCTGTGGCACTGCTGAGGTGTTATGGAAGCCCAGGTTGCTTTTATAGCGGCTTTCAGCTCATCTGTATTGTTGGGTCTCGTGTCTCCCAGATTTCTCTTGACAATACCCCACAGATTCTCTATGGGGTTTAGGTCAGGCAAGTTTGCTGACCAATCAAGCACTGTGATACCATGATCATTAAACCAGTAATTGGCATCTCTGGCTTTGGGTAAAACCTGTAATGTTGCTTTGGGCACTGAATCCAATTGTACCAAATGAGGATGTTGCTTCATTCAGTGATTCTGTAGGTAGTACATTTGAGATGCTCCTAAATTTTACTCTTGCAAACCCAACCCTGCAACGAGCTCTCGCTGCAATTTGAGTGCGTCAAACTGCAGCAAACTGGACTAGTGCAATGAACAACTAACATGATCCTGTATTCAAGGACCAAGCTTTAACTGAGCAATTACAGCAACTTTCTTCTACCGTTTTCTGTGGATGCCCTAGCCTAGATCATGTGATAACACAAATTTCCACAATGGCTCTAATCTCCATTCACATGCGCAGACTCTTGTGGCTTAAAGACTGGACAGTTGACACCTGCCAGCAAAAAGCACCTCTCACATCAGCCCTTTTTAAGCCAGATGTCCTTTTTGGGGAGGCACGTGACCATTTTATCAAAGGCGTCAGGAGAAAGGGTTTTGCTTCCACAGCAGAAGGTTTTTAAGCCTCCCTCCTCAGGAGACCTCTACCTTCTCAAAATACAGAGCACCTAAGAGTACAGAGCACCTAACTGCTTTACCCAGGTTTCAGCTTCAAGTTCAGTCATTCCTTTTGGTGTGAGACTTGACCCACTAATTTTCTCTAAGGCCCTCTTCACAATGAAGGGGCACCCTCACTCCCTCACTAATAATGGGAGATGTTGGTTATAGTGGCCTCCCTCTAAAAAAGATAAAAATCAGAGGGAACACCGCTTTAAAACATGTCCATGACCATCCTTTCTTTCTCAGGTGTTATCAGCCTTTAATTTCAGTTAGAACATAATCAAACTATCTTTATTCCCTATTACAAAGCTTCCAAAGGAATGTTCTGTTCATTGCCTGGACGTAGTCCAAGCTATTATAATCCATCTCAAAGTAATGGCTTTGATCAGACAGATGAAGTGCCTTTTTGCCCTGTCCTTAGGACCTCACATGGGATACCCTGCTTCCAAGTCCATCATTGATGTATAAGAAGGAGTTATGCACCCATTCTACCAGATCAATGGAGTTTTCTGGGCTTTGTTTTATTCATTCTTTATTTAATCAAGGCATTCGGATATACATATTTTTACGATCAATCACAACCATCAACACCAATAAGAATGTTTCCTGGGCTTTTTAAGGTCCCCACCTGATCCTCTGTTCATACGTTTTTAATGTTCTACCAGGTGAATTTCCAGACTTCTGCAGATGCAACAGTTAATCGCAAGGTTCTTGCAGCAGGATTCTGAAGTCGAGTCTGTTGACCCTTTTTTTTTTTTTTTTAACTTGTTGGCACAGTTTTGTTTACCTAGTTAATGCCCCCTATTCGCCTTTATTGCTTGGGGAGGTCCCAGGGTCTGTACTTTGCCTGTGTCCTGTACTGTAAGATTAAGATAAGAGGAATTCTTGACTTGCCTGTAAATTTAAATAATTGGAGTACAGTACAGGGCACATGCCACCCTTCCTTTCTTTTCTTGGTTACAAAAATAAGGACTCAGAGTGGAGTAGGATTACAGGGGGAGTGCCCAGGGGGAGTGTCCGGGAAAGCTTTGCTAGTGACGGGTCACTTGAAGGTACGAGCCTATAACCCAGGGGCTATGTATACTTTGCCTGAGTCCTGTGCTGTACTCCATGATATGTAATTTAAATTAATAAAGTATGTCAGTTGATAAATGACACCACATCCTGAAAAAAAATTGGTTGGATAGTGGGACTTTTAAGGTGCCAAAACCTCCTTGTGGAATAATACTGGCAAAGTGATGTAAAATGTATGAAATTTATTATAAAAGTCTACAACAGAAAAATAGACATGACAGCAAATATCCCCCAACAAACAGTATGTGTAAGTATTAAAATTCATCCCCTATCAAGATAGGCTAATATCTCTATATTATAGCTTATATGTGGCCATGGACATCCATGACATGCACCAATGCCAATACATAAAAAAGCTCTACCCCCACGCGTTTCGCCTGAAAGCTTCTTCAGGGGTTCTTTTAGGAGGAGGGCAAGTGCTCTGTAGTTGATTGAATCAAGAAAGATACCAAAAGAAGCCCCAACACGGAATCACTAAAATCTTCTACCAGTGCGTTTGTAAGATGAATGAATGACTTGTATAGCGCTAAACATGCGAACTGAATCGCCTCTAGGTGCTTTTTGCAGCCAGTGTCTTCCCGGCTGGTGCGGTCATTTTACTCCGTAGGATCTTGACACGCTTGGGGACACACAGTCCAAAGATGAACGTGTCTGTCCCCATCAGGCAGATTTAAAGCCAGCCAAAAAGAGCTGTCCTGGAAGCCATTGGAGATCCCATATGAGGATAAGTAGAAAAGGCTAATTCAATCACGCTATTTTTGGCCAGATGATTCTGGAAACACTCCCTAGTACATCCACATGAAACAGTGATATCAATGGACAGATTTCTATTGCTGAGGTAAGCGGCTATATCTGAGAAATTACAGGGTGGTGATAAAGTCAGCTGCAGATATTGTTGCTTCAAAAACATCCAGGACATCCATCCATATAAAAGGTATACCACAAATGAGTATACACTCATTCTTATTTGTGGTATACCTTTTTATATGGATGGATGTTTTTGAAGCAACAATATCTGCAGCCGACTTTATCGCCACCCTGTAAGTTCTCAGCTCTAGTTACTTACCGCAGCAATAGAAATCTGTCCATTAATATCACGGTTTCCTGTGGATGTACTAGGGAGTTCTAATAATATTATCTAAATTGTTTTGGTGTTAGATTCTTTACATTCTAATAGCTTTACTTCAACTTGGTACATGACATTCTGCATTGGAATTGTTAATCAGTTTAGCTTTTTTCACAGATAATTTGTTTTCTTTTTGTTTAGATAACTTCTAACCACCAAGGTTACATTTATCTTACAAGTGCATTTAGCGCGTTGCATATTTTGCAGTCTTATTTGTTAGTGTATTCCAGCCCAAAATCTATTTTTCAGTATGTTTGGCATCATATTTTACTTTAGATTTTAGGTAATACAAAGTATAATACAAGACTTGCATTCCTCGAAAGGAACGCTTTGCTTTTTCCTTTACCCATTGATTACCTGCTTTGTGTTGGTAAAGACACGGGTGAGTAAACAAAATTCAGTTTTGGTGCAGTTGCTATTTTTTTGGTTCATGAGGGTCTCTGCTGGATTTTAAAACATCGTACACAGGGTGAGAATATTGGTCGAATGATTGTCTGTTTTTTATTTTTGCATGCTAGTCTCATAAGATTTTCTGTAACTTCTAGTTACATTTTCGATATATGACAGAGTACAACTTTAAAAGTGACGTAATGTATTCTGTCATTTCTTGGCAAAGAAAAGTCGTACGTTCTAGTATCGTACAAGAACATTTTTCGTGTTTGTCCCTTCTGGATAATTTTGCATGAACTGTCGCGATCGGCACTTCAAAGCTAGAGATCGGATTATTGTATGATCGCTTCAAAATCAATTTTTTGATTGTATGTACTAGTAATTACGGATGCATCTAATTAGGATTTAGTCTAGAAGGCAAGTACGAGACTAGAATCACTAAAGCCGGGTACACACAAGCCAAATGTCGAGACAACAGGCAGTTAAAAAATGGCCAACATTTGGTCCTGCTGCCCCTTAACCACTGAGGAGGGTATCTGTGGTTGTTAAAGAATAAAGGGCTGACAGCATGTCACAGAGCTCGTACAGTTCCTGTTTTACTTACTGACAAGTCTGGATTAATTATCTGACTTATTTATTTATTTTTGCAGTTAGATGACTATCACAGAAGCACATTTCCTTCATTAGGAAACTCAGGAAGAGATTATTTCAGTGTTAAAGGATTTGTGTATCATAAAACAGAAATAATGGGAATAAGTAATGACATTTATAGCCTTGAGTGTTGAAATGCATGTCCGCTGCTTGTGCAATTCTGGTCTCTTTAAAGGACTCCTTTCCTGAGAACAGCAGGGAAGCTGCTATTGACACTTCTCATTTTGCAAATGCTAGATTCCTGGCTGTCATGAATATCCTCTTGCTTTGTGTATTTTTTTTACTGTACCTGGAACAAATATGCAACTAAAGATGTCTGACGTTACTCTAACTATACAGATGCATGTCTCGGGTCAGTGAATCAAAAATGAAATAAATCAAAAATGACTGAACTCAAGTAAACCTACTTGAGTAGGTCCATATTCTAGCTAGAGAACTGGCATCATTAGACATTATTAAACAGTAGGTCAGGGTACTAGCCAGAAAACTAACATCATCAAACATTACTGAACTGAATAGGTCAGGGTACTAGCTAGAGAACTAGCATCATCATAAACATTACTTAACTGAATAGGTCAGGGTACTAGCATCATCATTAAACATTATTGAACTCCTAGGCCCAATTACTATTCAGAGAGCTAGCTAGCATCATCAAACATTATTGAACTCGGTAGGCCTGGGTACTATCCAGAGAGTGCATTATCCTCATCAAACATTATTGAACTCAGTAGGCCCGTGTACTATCCAAAGAGTTGGCTAGCATCATCATCAAACATTATTGAATTCAGTAGGCCCGTGTACTATCCAGAGAAAGGGCATTATCATCAAACATTATTGAACTTGGTAGGCCTGGGTACTAGCCAGAGATCTAACAGCATCATGAAACATTATTGAACTCAGTAGGTCAGAGAATTAGTTCATCAAACATTATTGAACTCAATAGGCTAGGGTACTAGTCAGAGAGCTCTCCATCCTCAAAAGGGGCCAGCAATGGCAGCCCCACGTGTCTCTCAGGAAAGATTAACTTTACCTGGTTGTCTTCCTGATTTTCTGATTGTTGCTTATACCACTCCTCTGCTGTATAATATTAAATGCACTTCATGGCAGCTGCAATAAAGTCAACCGTGCATCCCATTCATGAAAAATATTTGAAAAAAACAATCGCAAATTAAAGCCAGTGGCACATGCATTTTCTCCCGGTTTGGCTTTGTGACATTTTATGAACTTGTACCTGCTGAGAAAGGCACAGTTCACGCTTATCAATTGAAATAAACTTTGCAGTTTTTATCCTGATTATTGCATCTTTTTGGTGTGGTTTCTAACATGCTGCACTACTGACTTGTCCTCAAATGCACAAAGTTATAATTGCCATATCATATTCATAAAATATGCTGTTATAGTCTACAATTATGTGTATACACAATCATTGAAAAAAACTTTGAAAAAAAAAAAAAAACACATTGAACTAATTTGTATATAATGGACAAAAGTCCCAAAATATTGTGAACAGTCCCAACATTTGCAAAATCCACTCCTTTTGCTGTGATCAGATGTGCTGCAAAAGAAAAAAGCTCTACTGTCCCCCAAAGGGCAAATTCTCATGTCCACTGTTGACCCTCACTACAAATTGGCATATATGTCAAGCACCTCTCGGATTAAAAGCAGGACATAATCATCTTCCATTAAATCCTGCTTGCATGTGTTGCCAAAAAAACATTGTTTTGAGGAACCACAAAGCCCAGCCTTTTCATATGTATCAGGTGGTTTTCAAACTCGGAGCCAAAGAAATCAAACCATAGTGCTCACCGTCGTATATAACTCCTATGCAAAAAACAAACTTTTACATATGAAGGAAAGATACAAACTCTTCTCTCCAGCTCAAAGGCGCTGAGTGAAGCATTGCTGTCTGGGAGGAGGAAAAAAAACAAGTACTACTATAGTAAAGCGAGAGATCCCTTGTGGGATTGTTTTCTTTTTGCTTCCCTTCCATCTTTAGACTGCACTGTCTCCCATGGGACTGGCAATTGACAACAAATGTCACATCCCTGTATGCCTACATAGCATGAAGTATTTGGTTGCAGGAAACAGCCCACCTTTGATGTGAACATTTTCTGAAAAATATTTCTGAGTACTGTACATTTCATACTATGTCATTCTTTTTTAGGTTCTGGGATGAAGAATTACAAAAAGCACAGAAGGAAGGCCGAGCCCCACGTTTAACCAAAGCAATTATACAATGCCATTGGAAGGCCTACTCTGTCCTAGGATTTTTTACTCTAATTGAGGTATGGATTTATCGGTACCAAAGTAGCTTTTGTTTTGAGTGCTCATTCATGTGTTTTTTGCCCGACCTGCAGAAAATCTATTTTCAGGCATTTTCATTGTTACCTCAGACTTTTTAGAAACTCTGGATTTATATTTTAGCCTATTTACTGTCACCACCATAGTTGTTAAAGTCTGTGACTGATGCAGGCCACCGCAGCAGACATTGGCTTGTTTTAAAATTTGATGGCCAACTTGCCTGCAGTGTAAAGCCACCTAATATTTTCAACATGCTGACAAGTGGCAATTTACGCTTCTGACCCACTACCTGTGCCCTCTGAGCCCTGGACCACTGGATCAGGACTTAAAATGAAGAGCAACAGCAGATTGGTAAATCCTAGAAATGTTCAACTCTTAGCATTTCTACATATACAGTATCAGTATCCTGGCTGCACTGGCCAGCTGAAGCTGCAGCTCAGGAATTCTGTGCCCTCAGTCCGCATGAGCTGCCGGCTCTAATAGACCCCTGATTAATCTATAAAAAGTACCTGTCACTGCCTCTTCGCTGAAACGTGGGGGTTGTCAGCTTTTCTGTCATAGTAATAAACTTAAGTAAACAAAAAAAATATTTAAAATAATTAAAATAAAAAATAAGTTTAGCTCTAAACTAAACTAATGAACAGTAAGGTTTTTAATATTCTGATATTTTTCAGTTTTGAGTATCCTATCTTTTGCAATTTTGCAAGTGCATGCAATTTTAAAACTCGATTTACGGGATTTAAAATTGCCAAAATCATCTCTTCCTTTATAATTAATGGAAAAGTTACATATTATTGTGTATTTATTAAAGAAGTGTATTTTTTTACTTAACATATAGATATTATAAACATTTGCACAAATACTGTGTGACATTAAAATTTGAGGCTACCATCTCTTTATTCTCTAGGTCCTGTGCTTTCGGAAAAAAATATAGTTTTTTGGGTCAATGTTTAAATCAAGCATGTACAGTGCCTTGGAAAAAGTATTCGTATCCCTTAAAATTTCCACATTTTGTCATGTTGCAACCAAAAAACATAAATGTATTTTATTGGGATTTTATGTGATCGACCAACAAAAGGGTCAAATGATTGTGAAGTGAAAGGAAAATGATAAATGGTTTTTCAATATTTTTTTTTTTTTTTACAAATATGTGTCAAGTGTGCTTTGCATTTGTATTCAATACTTTGTAGAACCACCTTTCAATACAATTACAGCTGCAAGTCTTTTTTGAGGATGTTTTTACCAGCTTTGCACATCTACAGAGTGACATTTTTACCCATTCTTTTTCGCAAAATGGCTCAAGCTCTGTCTGATTGTATGGAGCGTTTCTGTGAACAGCAATTTTCAAGTCACAGATTCTCAATTGGATTTAGGTCTGATCTTTGACTGGGCCATTCTAACACATGAATATGCTTTGATATGCACCGTTCCATTGTAGCTCTGGCTGCATATTTAGGGTCGTTGTCCTGATGGAAGGTGAACCTCCGCCCCAGTCTCAAGTCTTTTGCAGACTCTAACAGGTTTTCTTCTAAGATTGCCCTGTATTTGTCTCCATCCATTTTTCCATCAACTCCGACCAGCTTTCCTGTCCTGTAAAGAAGAAAAGCATCCCACAACATAATGCTGCGTTCATGGTGATGTGCAGTGTTAAGCCTGGTACACACAATCGGATTTTCCGCAGACAAAGCATAGGACTTTTGGCCATGAACTTGTCTTGCATACAAACGGCAAAGAATTGACGGCCAACAAACCTGAAACGACATGTTTTTTAGCACCACCCTTTGGGCAACTTCTGCTAATGTTGTGTTATGGTTAGCATTGCTTCTGAGCATGCATGTTTTGTACTTTGAATTTTCTCCAAAGGACTTCTGTATAAACGATTGGATAATCCGACAGCACACATTTGTTGTTGGAAAACGTTAAAGCATGCTATCCAACATTTGTTATCGGAAAATCCGACAACAATTGTCTGATGGAGCGTACATGACAACAGCCTGTCATCACACAATTCCCGTTAGAAAATCCGATCGTGTGTATGAGGCTTTAGTTTTCTGCCACACATAGCGTTTTGCTTTTAGGCCAAAAAGTTACATTTTGGTCTAATCTGACCAGAGCGTCTTCTTCCACATATTTGCTGTGTCCCCAACATGGCTTCTCGCAAACTGCAAACAGGTTATTTTGTATTCTTTTCAATGTGTTTCAGTACAGTAGCACGTTGCACTTTTTTTTCTGGAACGCACTGCACTGATATGAATTATGCCATTGGAACCCATACAACTGACTTTCCATGCATTTTTGATTTAGAAAAAAAGCACTCCACTGCATGTGGTGTGAACAGGCCCTTATGCCGCATACACACGGTTGGAATTTTCGATGGAAAAAGTCAGATGGAATCGGATATTCCGACCGTGTGTATGCCCCATCGGACACCTTCAGTCGTAAATTCCATCCAACTTAGAAAGAATTAGAATTTTTTTCCATCGGAAAAAAAGAGATTGGAAATTCCGTTCGTCTGTATGGAATTCCGACGGAGAAAAAAACATGCATGCTCGTAAGCATTGTGTCCGGAATTTGGTGTGTCCGTGTGTATGCAAGACAGCTTGAGCGACATGTTTTTCCGATGAAATTCCGGAGTTTATTCCGGCGCGAAATCCGATTTGTGTGTACAGGGAATTACAGCTAACTTGTCAGCAAACGAATATGGAAAATGCAACTGCTGACTTGTTTTTGAAGGTGTATACTCGGGTGCTGTTATTCTTATTCTTCTTTTACTACATTATGAATCACTGTCCCAGTACCTGCGATATATTTACATGTTCCAGGTCAGTGACCTACCAGCAAGCATAATTACCCCACAGAGTACACCTTTTTAAAACAAGCAATCAGCGGCAGCTCCCATCTTTCTTTTCTGACGGGTTCTTGAGGAAAAACTGGCAAAGCTGTTGGAGGTTTTCATGAAAACAATGGCCTATTCAGCTTAGAAGCACATCCATGGAAGTGAAATAACAAAGGGACTGTTCAAGGTGTGTTGTAATGAACATTTACAAAATACTTTCAGTAGTCTGTTTTTCTTGGTGTACCAGTTTTACATTTTGGATGATTGTTGCAATAAAATGTGGTCCAGAGTATAGTCTATAATTTTGTGATACTTTTTACTGGAGACTATTGTGCCTTTTCAGTAGGCATGTGCCCTCAGTTTTATTGCAAGGCTTTCTTGAAAGTACGTTTTTCCTGTTGACTTTTATAATGTTCATATAAATGTAGCTCTTCTGTAAACACATATTCTGCCTCATAAGTGAGGGAGTTTTAGTGGAATATTTAGAATGCCTGACCATTCCCATTCCATTACTCGCAAGCATTTTCTAAACCTTCCTATTGGTTTTGGTTGAAGTTGTTTTAAAGGCTCAAGGTTTTTTGTACCGTGCATTCTTTGCATGAAGGTAAAACAATCTTCTGTGCGCAGCGTCCCTACCAGCCCCCTCTAATACTCACCTGTGCTCCGTCTCAATCCAGCGATGTGCATGAGAGTTGAGCTTCTCCTGGGTCTCTCATTCCTCATAGGCTGGCTCTTGCTGCTTTCAGTCACAGCCAGTGAGCCAATGAGGAAAAAGCATGGGGCAGGGCGGAGCCGCGGCACTGCCTGTCTTGTGAACACGTAGAGCGGGACTTGGGAGCGAGCACGCACCAGTGCCCTCAAAGCAAGTGGCTTGCTATTGGATGCGCTGGCTGAGGTGGAGGAGCCAGTAGCACTGGCAGGTGACCCAAAAAGAGGAGGATCGGGGCTGCTCTATGCAAGACCAGTACACAGAGCAGGTAGGTAGAAAAGGTTTGTTATAAAAATAAAAAAATATCCTTTATTGCTACCTTAAACTCAACTTAACATATGCCCCAAGATGCAGCCAATGGGCACAGCCTAACCTTTCAAGACTTTCGTTTTCATTAGTGTAGTATGCCAGGCTGCCTTACACTTCTTCTTTTTTTTTTTTTGGTAAAACTGGCCATACACTGGTAGATTTTTTTTTTGTTTTTGTTTTTGTTCATTCAACCTGTGGTCCCAGGTTATAGACGGCTTAATCTGATGGTGCTAGAGCACACCTGCTTGTGATATTGGAACATACACCTTGCTGCCTGTCACATACAGAAAACCTGATGTAAACAAAATTAATATTAACAAGCCACAAATCAAATTCAGCCCAGTTTTTACAATTTTGAAAGTGATGTGGAAATCGGAGACGCTGGAAGTTACATAGCGCATGTATTGGTAAATACTTTGCTACTTCCCTTTCACTGACACTGAGGGGGCCTGTGCAGTAGATAACAGAGAACACGGATTAAAGGGAATGGTTGAAAGAATATAATAATTTAAAAAAAAAAGTATCCCCACAGTAAGAAAAAAATCAATATGTATCTGTCCCGCCATCTACCCCACCGTTTCACTAGACTAGTGGTCCCCAAATGTGGCCTCGCCTTTCCCTTAACTGTAACTTTGATCAATTTTACTCACTAAAACAACTGATGGGGTACTATTCCTCCCAAATGCTCCATTAATGGGGCACTATTCCTCCCACTGACATCATTGATGGGTAACTATTCCTTTCATGGTTACCAACAATGGACATCATTGATTGGGCACATTTTTTCCCAATGACCCCAAAAATTGGCATTATTGATGGAGCATAGTTCCTCCTTCAGAAACTAACAATGGGGCGCCACTTTACACACTGAAATCAACAATAGGGGAATTTTGCTATGTTGTTCACTATTCCTTGCACTAGCACAGCCCATTCTACTGACACTATAAATTGGATGTTATTCCTCCTCCCACTGGCTACAGCTGCTAGGTAATTTTCACTCCCACTCGCCACCAACCCCAGGTCATGTTTTACTCCCACAAACCTGTCCTAGGTTCTTTTTTACTCCCATTGCCTTTGAACCCTTGGGGCATTGTTCACTATGGCTGACCACTGAGGCCAAAGTGCTCTCTACTCCCACTGGCTACAGTCTGCACCTTTAAAAGTCTGAAGGACAGTGGGCTGACATTGCTTTAACCCATGGGTCTTCAAACTACGGCCTTCCAGTTGTTCAGGAACTACAATTCCCATCATGCCTAGTCATGTCTGTAAATGTCAGTGCATTACAAGGCCTCATGGGATGTGTAGTTCTACAACAGCTGGAGGGCCGTAGTTTGAGGATACCTGCTTTAACCCATAGCAATTGGTTCAATAATGTCTGTGGCTTATAGGAAACCTATACTGAGAAAATATAAAGACTAACTGCAATATTTTATCTTTTTATTATGAGATTGCTGGTAAGAAAACATGTTGCTGTCCATCCTATTTGGCTGTTTAATTTTTTTTTATTATTATTATTATTTCTACATTTTAATCTCCTTTTTTTTATATTTTTAATATCAAAATGAAGACGAGGGTAAGCTTTTATAAGGTATAATTTCTGAACCTCCATGCTTGTTATGGGCTGGTTTAAGCATTAATTGATATCGTTGGAAATGTAACACTGATTAGATTGTAACATCCTCATATGCTTTGATAATTATTTTTGTTTTTATTTTCTCAGTTCATTTGAATAAACATGAAAATATGACCCTATGTTTTTTCTTTTCCTCAAGGAAAGTGTCAAGGTGATCCAGCCAATTTTCCTTGGAAATGTTGTGAGTTACTTTGAAATGGATAATCCCAGTGATGCCGCCCTGGCTAGTGCCTACATAAACGCTGCAGCCTTGTCCGTCTGTACTTTGCTTTTGGCAGTCTTTCATCATATTTATTTCTATCATGTTCTTCGAGCTGGCATGAAACTCCGTGTTGCTATGTGTCATATGATCTATAGAAAGGTGAGGGTTTATTTCTGAGCCTGTAATACCCTGCATTATGATATCAACAAATAAACCAATATTGCCTTCTTTTATATCAAGCTATATTATAGATTATGTAATGTTCTATCCAGCCATTATTACTTTATTTCATGATATTGTCTCTTTAAAGTGGATGTAAACCCGAAATGTATATTTTTTTTTATGTCAGTGTACAGTATAAGATTTCCTATAATCTGTGCCCAGTCTTGTCACACAAAGTTAATCCAGCTCTGAGCAATCCTCTTTTTTATTGTTCAGTAAAATAAAACGGACTTGCAGAGAAAAACCTTGGTCCGTTCCGCCCCCTTGCTGTGAGTGACAGGTTATTTACTAATCTCATGCACTAGCTTCAGACAGGCATTATTTTTTAATTCCCACCCCCACTCCTTTTCTGAAGTCATGTGGTTACTTTTATGGATTTTGACTGGATGTTGGTGATCATGGCAGAATTTTGTGTAAGTAATACACAGGAAAAAATGCATGTTGACAAGGGGAGTGTAGAGGTGGGTGGAGAGTCTACTGACATCACAACTCCACCCACCGAGCTCCAGACAACAGATCCACCCACAGAATCTGCAGTTTTTCAGTTCTTATAACGGACAGAGGGGAGACATTTGACAGGTAAGGATACATGCAGGAGGCATGTATATCCTTATAGATCAGCACTATGGCAGTAGTTTAGAAAGGATGAGAGTGGGTTTACATCCACTTTAATTGTCTGCAATACTCTTTGCTCTCTATGTGGATCTTTTACTTATTCCCTTCTTTCATTTTTATTCATATCGTTTTTGTTTCCTCTGCAATCAGTCCTTTGGTTTGGTAATGCTCTCGCTTAAAGCAGAGCTCCACCCAAAAAGAGAAGTTCCGCTTTAAGGGCTCGTCCCCCGCTCCCCTTGAACAATTGGCACTTTTGAGGAACGGGTACCAGATTTTGACAGGTACTCGCTCCCACTTTCACTCTGAACGTCGGACGATCGAAGCAGAAATTCTCCCTCCCCCTGCAGTCTTCTTCGGCATGTGACAGGTCCCAGAAGACTGCATCCACCATTCACGATGGGCAGCGCTGCTCGCGCATGCGCAGTGTGCACCCGGCTGTGAAGCCCCAAGCTGTCACACCCGGGTGCCCATAGTAAAGATGTTGGTGTCAAGGAAAGAAGACAGTGGGTGGGATCGACTGCAGTGAGCACACCGATGGATCAAGGAACAGGTGAGTGGCTGTTTTTTTAAAAGTCAACAGCTACAGTTTTTGTATCTGCTGACTCTTATTTTTTTCCACAGGAGACTGGGACTCTGCTTTAGCCTAGGTTCGCATTGGTACGATTTGGCATGCGATTTGACATGTCAAATCGCATGCCAGATCGGCGGCTACTTCCGGCAATGGCACCGTCCACATCAGTGCGGCGGCGATTTTGCGTCACCGCACCGGTTCCCAAAAGTAGTTCCTGTATTGCCGCGTGGAAATCGTGCAAGTTCAGCTGGCAATTTTCTAACCCGCAGCAATGTGAACCTAGGCTTAAAGTGGAATCACACTTCATCTGAGCACCACAAACCAAAAATGCTATTTTTAATATTTAAAAAAAAATTAAATCGTCCATCCATGTCTCTACGCTTTATTTATTTTTTTGCGAAAAACACCCCCTATCATTTCTGGCAGTAGCCATCTTGAGTAAGGGCAGATTCATGTAGTGTTTTCTTCCTGGAATCCAACTGTATTTAGCTCAGGCATGCACACAGGAGAAGGCTTTCTTTTTTTCCTTCCCCCCCCCCCCCCCCTCTGTTTTTACCTGGGGATCTGGCCAGTAGCACACCTTCTGTATTAGTGTGCCTACACTCTGGATAAAGTAGATAATTTAAAAATAATTATTTAATACACTAATTGAAGTTAAACATCAGCTTACACTTTATAATTAAGTACAGCAATGAATTGTTTATCAGCGCAGCCCCCCCTCGGATCGCCACACTGGACCACCAGGGAATTAAAAAAAAAAAAAAAATGGGAAAAAAAAAATAGTAAAAAAAGATAAATAAAAAAAAAAGACAGTAAAAAAAAGAATGCCAATCAGTGCCCACAAATGGGCACTGATTGGCAACATGGATCCATCAGTGCCACCTCACAATGCCAATCCATGCCCAGTGCCCACCTATCAGTGCCCATCTGTGCCACCCATAAGTACCCATCAGTGCCACCCATATGTGCCGCCTATGAGTGCCCTTCAGTGCCGCATACCAGCGCCCATCAGTGCCGCATACCAGCGCCCATCAGTGCCACCTCATCGGTGCCCATCAGTACTACCTTATGGGTGCCCATCAGTGCCGCCATATCAGTGCCCGTAATTGAAAGAGAAAACTTACTTATTTACAAAAAAATTAACAGAAAAAAATAAACTTTATTTTTTTTTTCAAAATTTTCAGTCTTTTTTTAGTTTGTGCAAAAAAAAAAAATCGCAGAGGTGATCAAATACCACCAAAAGAAAGCTCTATTTGTGGGGAAAAAAGGACGCAATTGTCATTCAAAGTGCGACATGGCTGAAAGCTGAAAATTGGCCTGGGCGGGAAGGTGCGTAAGTGCCCTGTTTGGAAGTGGTTAAGCTTATATAGGATGTCATTACCAGTTGCTCCTAAATGTAATTTTCTACAAGTTCATAATCAATATTTGGACTAGCAAATGAGTACCCGTTATACATCAATGATTGGAAAACTCTGGCTGATTGGCAGTTCTACAATCTGCCCTTGGCCCTGTGGTGATACCACACCAGCAGCAATACCAGTGCACAAGGTCAATTATTTGTTTCCTTTCTTTACTGATACTTTTTTTCTTCTTTCAGGCCCTTCGTCTCAGTAACACAGCCATGGGAAAAACAACTACAGGGCAAATTGTCAATCTTTTGTCAAATGATGTCAATAAGTTTGATCAGGTAATTTTATTCACATCCGCTCCCATTCAGCTTGCATTGTAATCTGTATAACATTTTCCCAGGTCTTCTCCCTGCTAATTTTTTTTGTCACAAACCTGTACAATAAATTCTATTGTTTTTGGATCAAATATCCTCAGTGGTATCTAAAAGTTGCCCTGAAGTAATGTTTACAGACAAGTCAGATTAATGAAATGGTGCCAATCTAACCATAGCAATGCTTTCAAGGCATCTTTATTTATTATCAGACACTTGGCCTCCAGTAATCACAATGGGTTATAATATTTTCCTTCATACAGTATCTAATCTGGTCATTTTTTATTTGTTTTGGATATATTGTCGCCTGTCTGATTTTTATATATCTTGTAGAACAAAACAACATGAAATTATCTGTGGCTGCCTAGGTCTTCAGTCTTCAGTGAAGGACAAGATGATTAGGAGACTAGCTACTTTTACCAATAAATAGATTATTTATAAACCTTATTATTAATCATGTGCAAAGCAGTATAAGACACTTTACATGTTATTTGACAAATTATGTTTTACCTAAACGATACACGTTACATAATACAATTATGGGTAAGACAATTATCTTTTTTACTTTTCCACTAAAATAAAGAGTAACCTGTTTGCACCTCTCATATGCATGCGCAATTCCTTTTTAATACTTGCCTGCTCTGCAGTCCTTTTTCTTACATTGGTAATAAAACCAAAAGCAAAAATGTAATATATTGCAGCTTACCAATTATTCGATGTGGTGACTGCATTATTTTTTTTCTTCTGTCTTTTATTTTTATTTTCACCTGGTGATCTGATCAGTAACACACCTCCAGTACTAGGTTGCCCCCAGTCTGGATGAAACGGCATAGAGGTGCCTTTGGACAGCAGCATTGTTGGTCTGGGTTGGGGGTGGGGGGAGAGACTAACAGATTTAGATGCACAAAACAAATTCAAGCTAAACTCCAGCCAATACTTTGAGTACAACATGGTTACAAGAACAATTGCACAACCAGAAGTGACATGTAATAACAAAAGTCAATATAATACTTTCAAGTTACAAAAGTATAAGTTAAAGTAATTCTTTAGGGTCATTTAAAAATAAATAAAAATAAGAGGTTTATACTTGTCTGCTCTGTGCAAGAATGTTGTCGCCATATCAAGTCCTGTGCTTTAGAGGTGTCTGTGCGAGCTCGCTCCCAAGCTGGACTGTGTGTGTCCAAAGATGCACACAGCATGCCTTGGCCACATCCCCTGCTTCCTCCTAGCAGGATTTGACCGCAGCAGTTTTCTACCCGAGTCTAATGTGCGGGGGAAAAAAGCTCCTTCTAATGATTATTGAATGATGGTACAGTGGAACCTCGGATTGTGAGTAACGCTCGTTTCGCAATACGAGCACTGTATTTTTAAAAATTCTGACTCGGTTTGTGAGTGTTGTAAAGCAAAACGAGCAGGATTCAAGCCAAAGCGGTGTGCAGTACCACGTTTGGCCTGAGGTGGGGGGGGGGGGCGCCTGAGCTGATCGGAGCCGTTCGAAAAACCTTGGAAATACTCCGTTCCCGAGCCTTTCCGAGGTTTCCTGAGTTCAGCCGAGCTGTCCTCGAGCCTTTCCAGGCGTTTCCGAAGCTCCCCACCTCTGGCCGCATGCAGTATTGCATGCCATTGAAGTCAATGCGGAACTTATTATTTTCGTTTCGATTGACTTCTATGGGGAAACCCGCTTTGATATGCTAGTGCTTTGGTTACGAGCTTTCTTCTGGAACGGATTATGTTTGTAATCCGAGGTTCCACTATATTTGTAAATGCGCCTTTGAGGTTTAAGTCCATATTCTTTAAAAAAAAAAAACATAGAAATCAATATTTCTCTGTATTAAATCATAGACCATATACTTTAAAAGAACACCTAGGAATCAATAGGTTCCAAACTCGTGCAAATCAATAACCCAAAAAAGTGTAAAAAACACCTACCGTATAACATGAAAAGAAACCAAGAAACCCTGCATTTATATCATAACTTTCATATCACAATAGTGAATAAATAAATACATCTTCATTTAAATTATAATGGATACATTAAAATTGTTAAGTCGATGTATAGATCCCACACATGAATAACGTCCTCAGTGAGTATAGGAAAGATTCCTCTCCACCAGCATACAGACGTGCTATGCAGTCATCAGACTTTAAAGCGTTTGTTACCCTAAAAAAAAAAAAAAAAATGGATCCCGTTCCTTTAAAGCATGTTATACACCATAGTGCTGAGTAATTTGGCCCTTTCTGTCACCTAAAATACCTGTCTGATCCTGTCTGGTTCTGCCCTCCTCCCTGTAAACTGACCACAGTTTATCATGGCTACTGAGCCCTGACAAAATCTGACAAAATCTCCAGAGTGTGTGCTTTATAAATAAATAAAATTCTGTTCTCTACCTTATTAGAGAAAGTGACCTTTCTAATAAGGTAGAGAATGATGTCTGTGGGGGATTCTCGGTCCTTCCCCCTGTAGCAGTCAGATCGGGAGAGGCAGCCAGTCACATAAGCATCGAGAGGCGCTCTATAATAAGGTATATACAACGGAATTATATTTATAAAGCATGTACACAGGGGCAAAGCATGTACATGGGGAGAGAGTTATGTTGAGACAACAAAGTGGCTTAACTATTACAGGGGGTCAAATTACTCATATGGGGAAATCCAAGATGTCATACATGAGGTCACAGGAATAAATTCAAACCGCTGCTACCATCCATTATATATATATATATTTATTTATATATATAGATAGCGTATTAAAAGCTCCAGTGTTGCCATATAGAGAGGGAGAGGAAAGAACACTTGTGGTACAGTATTTCAAATAATAAAAAAGAAGGTTGTATTGCACTTGCATCAAAGAAGACAGGGATCAGCATGTATTGTATCGGAATCGCCGGTTTGCACTCCACCTGTGTTCCAGCTGATCGGAAATGACGTATCTCAAAATGTATCTTTTAGAATTTTTAAATGAAGATGTATGTATTTTATTTATTCATTTATTTATTTGCTATGGTGATATGCAATTTGATATAAGTGTGAATGTCCTTTTAAAACTTTTTTTTTTTTTTTTTTTTGCAACCTCTTTAACAGAATCTGGTTTAAAAATATTGTGTGTGGCCTGAAATATGTTGTCGATAAAACAAGACAGTGGCCCCCGGACTTGATATACAGTATTTAAAAGGATTTTTATTGCTGTCTGTATCACCGTCATGGAGGTTCCCAACACGTCCTGTCCCAGATTTCAAACCTTCTCCACAGTTCCTAAAAATAAAAAAAGTCCTAAAGATTTGGTCGAGTTCAACTTTAAATGTTAGAAACATGTTCTAGTTAGATTTTGTATAGAAGATGTTTTATGATGAGGCAGATGATCAGGTCCTAAGGCAATGCTGTCCTAAGCAGGCTTTCACATCCTCTGCTTTATTTGCAGGTGTATAGTTGTGCACCTTCTGATAGAGCTGTTTTGTATACCATACATGTTAAAAAAATGAACTGTATGTGGAAGTCTATGTATATATAGTTACATAGTTACATAGTTACATAGTTAGTCAGGTTGAAAAAAGACACAAGTCCATCCAGTTCAACCTCAAAAAAATAAACAAACAAAATAAAAAACACAATACAATCCCATACACCCAACTCCATACCCACAGTTGATCCAGAGGAAGGCAAAAAACCCCAGCAGAGCATGATCCAATTTGCTACAGCAGGGGAAAAAATTCCTTCCTGATCCCCGAGAGGCAATCGGATTTACCCTGGATCAACTTTACCTACAAATCTTAGTACTCAGTTATTTTATGTACATGGTGGCAGGCTGATACAAGAAGTTAATTTGTTTTGAGGAGACCGTATTTCACCAAAGATGCTGTATGGAACACTTTCTTAAAGCGGCACTCCATACCGCACAGATTGATCACATCTGTGGTACATTTCATTTTATGCGTTGTGCTAGTGTTTTGGAGTTCTATTCAAAATAAATGGCAGTACATGCATTGCTGTGCATTTGCAACAAGACACAGTAAACATAGTTGGTAAGGTTGAATAAAGACACAAGTTCAACGTTTGGGTGTGTGTTCATGTCTCTACCATTTCCCATATCCCTGTATATTGTGTTGGCTAAGATGCCCATCTAAGAGTATTTTGAAACGCCTTTTTTTCAGTGCATTAATACAACACAGAGGTGTGAACAGGTCCTTATACTGAGTAGTAACTTGTCATACTGATATGAGGTTTGGGTTTTGTTAAAACCTCTTTATGAAATATAATGTGAACATCCCATTTGCATACTTTTCAATCATTATTTTGCAGGTGACCATATTCTTGCACTTTTTATGGGCTGGACCCTTGCAGGCCATTGCAGTTACAGTTCTTCTTTGGTTAGAGATTGGGCCCTCCTGTATGGCTGGAATGGCAGTGCTGATAATCCTGATGCCTCTGCAAACTTGTCTTGGAAAACTCTTTACTTCATTGAGGTAACATATTTTTTATTTTTTTTTAAGCTTGTTGTCATCTTTAGGGCTCTTGCACATGCGTCGTACATTTGGGGTGTATAACCATGTAGAGTAAAATATGTAAATTTTGAAAACTTACTATTTGAAAAAAATACCCATACTGTGTACATATAAATGCAATTTCCAGCAGTTATAGAATGTGTGTGTGTGTATAGCTTCACACAGCATAGTCTATTATCTATGTTGGTGGGCACAATTACACTGCAACTGTGGTTACTTGGCACCGCAGCCAATGCTGTATCCTGGCCTATGCCAACAAGGCCCAGGCCTAGGGCAGCACGAAAAGAGTCCCAGTGGCTTGCGCTATGCTTTTAGTGTAGTGCCACTCTTGGGGCGGACTGGGCCTGGAGGCAAATCAGTCTAGTGCCCCCATAAAGCGGCCGCACTACTGCCGGTATAATACTGGCAGGGCCACCATCTGGGGGGAAGGGACAGCCCATACACATGGAGGAGGCTAGGGCGGTAGACCCCAACCAATGGGTTGTTGTGTGGGCGGGCGGTGTTCCGCAACTCGGGGCGGGGGGGGGGGGGGCTTTGCATCGCTTCTAGTTTTGACTGTCCTATCATAACAGTGGATCTCCCACCTGAGTTCTCAGCTATAGAGAGACGGATGCCTTGTCGGGAAGCTAAAAACTGTCAAAAAGTCAGCTGACGGGCTCCATAGCAAAACAGGAAGTCAGAGTAAATCCCTGCAAATTCAGGGACTTTAGTGCCCCCCTAGGTCCTCAAAACTAGTGTCCCCACTGGAAAATGTCAGGGCGGATCTTAAATGGGGGTGTGGCCTTGACAGGGAAGGGGTGGGTCAGATTTAAATTAGGGGGTGCAAGAGTTTCGTCAGGCCTAGGGCAGCACAAAACCTAAATACACCACTGACCGCAGCAAGAGGCAAAATGTACTATATACAGCCGCATGCCCTAATGTACGCCCATGTATATTAGGGCATACTGTTTACTGATGTCCACCTCTATGAGCTATGCATGGAAGCTCAAGCTTGGTTAGTCTGAGCAACAGAGGTAATGTAAGGTTTTATATTTTTACTTGCCTTCACTCCATACTTTTCTTCAGTAGATGATTCTTCACAAATACGTATTTTGTTATCAAGGCTTTTCACTAACAGCTAAAACCTGTCAGACAGTTTGTCTGCTCCCAATGTGGATGCAGAAATCCTAATTTCTCTGTCAATGTGTTCCGGCAGCAGGACTCTCCTGCCGTCACAATACACTGATCGAAGCGCTGATCGAATGGAAATTTTCCAGCAGGATCTCTCATGAGAAGTTAGAATGGGAAAGATTAGAGATGGATTGAAATTTGCCCAATTCCTGCCGAATATGGCCGAATTTCATTCCATATATGGCCAGATTTAGATTGGGTTTGTGATTTACTTTTCACAAGTCTATGTAAATGCATGACAAACGCATCTCAAAAGCTCAATGAACAATCATTTTGCTAAATAAACCATCTCTACTCCTCCTTCCCTTAGGGCTGGTTCACAGCAGCCGCCACATTGTAGAACAGTGGCTGGTGTGCAGTGCGATCCGACTGAGCTCTGTACAGTAATGAAGCACTTTTTTTTTTTTACTAACTTTAATGGGATGTCACACAGACATCTTGTACATCTTATACATTTCAATGGTCAGTCATGTGGTGTAAGTGGATTTCCTCGCACTATGCTGATAAAAAGTACTGCAAAACTTTTTCACAGCACACCGTGCCCGCACACCAATGCAACACAGTGCAGTGAGGTGAACTGGGCACAAGGCATTCTTGTTCATACAGTGGGACTGCACTGAAATAGCGCCCAACGCAGTCCCACCGCATCTGGTGTGAATTTTACCATTAGAGCTTTTAAAAAAAAATCTAGTAGACAAATTTACTAAATACGTATTGCCTTGTATTTATAATTTAATTCAGGGATCCTCAAACTACGGCCCTCCAGCTGTTGCGGAACTACACATCCCATGAGGCATTGTAACACACTGACATTCACAGACATGACTAGGCATGATGGGAATTGTAGTTCCTGAACAACTGGAGGGCCATAGTTGGAAGACCCATGATTTAATTGACATAACAGTTTGAAATAAGGGTTTGTCTTTACCATAGCAATCCACTTACTATGGGGTACTCGTGCAGATTTGCTCCAGAGCCGGCTCTGTATTTCCACAGACAGAGCGTGACTTGGCCCTGCCCCTGCTCTCTCTTCATTGGCTGTGATTGCCACTGGCTCCCACTGCTGTGTCTGAGCCTGTGGAGAGGGAGAAAGCTGAGAGAGTCGCTGCTCTTATGCAAATTGCTGGATCAAAATCGGGCTCAGGTAAGTATAAGGGGGTGCTGGAGGAGCTGCACTCAGAAGGTTTTTTAGCTTAATGCAGAGAATGGTAAAAAAAACTTTAGCCTTAACCTCCTGAGACCCGCGCAATATTCAAATGACGGCTACAGCGCGGATCTCAAAATCCAACTAGACGTCAATTGACGTCTGCCCCTTTGGGCGTTCCCCACGCGCGCTCCAGAGCGCGCAGTGGGGAACTTCTGTGTTGGCCGTGTCCCTTGGACACCCCAGTCACCCCCCCCACTTACAGTTAGAACACTATATAGGGAACATATTTAACCCCTTCCTCACCCCCTAGTGTTAACCCCTTCAATGCCAGTCACATTTATACTGTAATTGGTGCATATTTATAGCACTGATCGCAGTATAAATGTGAATGGCGCCAAAAATGTGTCAAGTGTCCGCCATAACGTCGCAGTCCCAATAAAAATCGCAGATCGCCGCAATTTCTAGTAAAAAAAAAAATAATAATTCTGTCCCCTATTTTGTAGGTGCTATAACTTTTGCGCTTATTGCGATTTGATTTTTTTTTTTTTTACCAAAAATATGTAGAAGAATACGTATCGGCTTAAACTGAGAAAAAAAAAAGGGTTTTTTTTTTTTTATTGGGCTATTTATTATAGCAACAAGTAAAAAATATTGTATTTTTTTTTCAAAATTGTCGCACTTTTTGGTTTATAGCGCAAAAAATAAAAACCGCACAGGCGATCAAATACCACCAAAAGAAAGCTCTACTTGTGGGGAAAAAAGGACGTCAATTTTGTTTCGGAGCCACGTCGCACGACCGCGCAATTGTCAGTTAAAACGCAGTGCCGGAAGCTGAAATTTCACCTGGGCAGGAGGGGGGTATATGTGCCCAGTAAGCAAGTGGTTAAGAACCACTTTAAATAAGCTATGCTTAGGCTTAGACAGAGTACAGCATTCACAAGTGTGGTGTTGGTCTTTTGTATGGACTTGTACTACTTTTTCATCTTGTCTACCTCCATTCCCAGGGGCAAGACAGCAGCCATCACCGACATCAGAATCCGAACCATGAATGAAGTAATATCTGGAATGAGAATAATTAAGATGTATGCTTGGGAACAGCCATTTACAGAACTTGTAAATGAAAATAGAAAGTAAGTTACTTTGACCTTTAAAGTATTATTTCATAGCACCTTCACTTTTATTTTTATGTCGTGTTTTAGTTACCAGGTTTTCTACTTTTGTTTCTGCTCTACCTTTTTTCTTCTGTCCGAGTCATAGATCACGTTGTTCAAGTTAGTTATATCATCTATAAGTCCAAAATACATTTGTCTCTTTACACTTTGCCTGACACAATTTCTTATTTAACCACTTGCCGACCACCGCATGCACTTACACGTCGACAGAATGGCACTCCTGGGCAAAAGGATGTAACTGTACGTCCCCTTTAACCACTTAAGGACGCCTTCACGCCAGCAGAATGGCACGACTGGGCACATCCACTTACCTGTACGTTGCCCTTTAAGCCCAGCCGTGGGGTCGCGCGACCCAGACCAAAACTCCGTGACCGCGGGTACGCGCGGACCCGATCGCTGCCAGTGTCCCGCGATCGGTCCTCCGGAGCTGAAGAACGAGGAGAGCTTTGTGTAAACACAGCGTCCCCGTTCTTCACTGTGGCGCTGTCATTGATCGTGTGTTTCCTGTTATTGAGAAACCCGATCAATGACGTCACACGTCCAGCCCCGCCCCCCTACAGTTAGAAACACATATGAGGTCACACTTAACCCCTTCAGCGCCCCCCTAGTGGTTAACTCCCAAACTGCAATTGTCATTTTCACAGTAAACCATGCATTTTTATTGCATTTTTTGCTGTGAAAATGACAATGGTCCCAAAAATGTGTCAAAATTGTCCGATGTGTCCGCCATAATGTCACGGTCACGAAAAAATCGCTGATCGCCACCATTCGTAGTAAAAAAAAAATATTAATAAAAATGCAATAAAACGATCTCCTATTTTGTAAACGCTATAAATTTTGCACAAGCCAATCGATAAACGCTTATTGCGATTTTTTTACATTTTTTTTTTTACCAAAAATAGGTAGAAGAATACGTATCGGCCTAAACTGAGAAAAAAAAAAATGATATCTTTTTTGGGGATATTTATTATAGCAAAAAGTAAAAAAAATTTTTTTTTTTTTTTTTTTTTCAAAATTGTCGCTCTATTTTTGTTTATAGCGCAAAAAATAAAAACCGCAGAGGTGATCAAATACCACCAAAAGAAAGCTCTATTTGTGGGAAAAAAAGGACGCCAATTTTGTTTGGTAGCCACATCGCACGACCGCGCAATTGTCAGTTAAAGTGACGCAGTGCTGAATCGCAAAAACTGGCCAGGTCCTTTACCTGCATAAAGGTCCGGGTCTTAAATGGTTAAGGAAGCAGCATTGCGGACTCGCCCGCACCGCGAGACAAAAAGCAGGTCCCGCGCACTTGATCATTGCTGGGATACCCGCGATCGTCTCACGGTGAGGAAGAACGTGGAGATGCTCATGTAAACAAGCATCTCCCCGCTCTGCCTAGTGACAATGACAGTAATCACTGCTTCCTGTATTTGGAAGCGGTGATCACTATCTTGTCACACACAGCCCATCCCCCCTACAGTAAGAAGCACTCACTAGGGCACACTTAACCCCTACATCGCCACCTAGTGGTTAACCCCTTCACTGCCAGTGTCATTTTCACAGTTATCAGTGCATTTTTATAGCACTGATCGCTGTAAAAATGACAATGGTTCCAAAAATGTGTCAAAAGTGTCCAATGTGTCCGCCATAATGTTGCAGTTACGATAAAAATCGCTGATCGCCGCCATTACTAGTATAAAAAAATTATTGATAAAAATGCCATAAAACTATCCCCTATTTTGTAAACGCTATAACTTTTGTGCAAACCAATCAATAAATGCTTATTGCAATTTTTTTTTTTTTTTTAACAAAAATATGTCGACTACGTATCGGCCTAAACTGAGGAAAAAAAAATATTATTTTTATATATTTTTGGGGGATATTATAGCAAAAAGTAAAAAATATTGAATTTTTTTTTTCAAAATTGTCGCCCTATTTTTGTTTATAGCGCAAAAAATAAAAACCCCAGAGGTGATCAAATACCACCAAAAGAAAGCTCTAATTGTGGGGAAAAAGGGACATCAATTTTGTTTGGAAGCCACGTCTCAAGACCGCGCAATTGTCAGTTAGAGACACCGTGCTGAATTCGCAAAAAGTGGCCCGGTCTTTGACCAGCAAAATGGTCCGGGCTTAAGTGGTTAAATCTGTGATTTTTAGAGGGACTTTATTGTCTAAAGCCACCAATCAGGTGTTATCTTTGATTTTCATTGTACCATAAAAATAACCTAGGGAATCTGCATGTGCTCCATGTTCCGGTATCTGTGCTGCATGTAGGAGCTAATCAGCTTACAATTGTCATTTTTCAGAGGTTGTTATACATTGAGCTCCTTAATAGTTCATAAGGGCAACGCATACATTTGTTGTCCTCTTTTTATTCTTTGTAGTTTGATAATTTCTGTATGATTCATGTTGCCATCATGTATCTGATGTAGTAAGGTATATTATTAGAGTATTTTTAAAGGGTACGCTTTCTTCTCTTAATTGATGTGCGTGTTTCTAAATGTATTCTGTTTGCTTTTCTTGATTTTATTATAGGAAGGAGATTTCCAAAGTCCTTCTAAGCTCTTATCTGCGTGGACTCAACTTGGCCTCTTTCTTTGTTGCAAGCAAAATCATCGTGTTTGTAACTTTCACCACGTATGTTCTGCTTGGCAATGTTATCACAGCCAGTCGAGTGTTTGTTGCAGTGTCCCTTTATAGTGCAGTGAGACTCACTGTCACTCTCTTCTTCCCCTCAGCTATTGAGAGGGTATCTGAGGCCAAAGTCAGCATAAGGAGGATTAAGGTATGTGTGTGAAAATTTTTTAGACGTATAATTCTTGGCTTCACTTCCTTCATTGCTATATAGTTGGGTGGACAAAGTTTTTTTTTTTTTTGTATGCTGACTCAGCTGTCTTACTGTTGCCTGCAAATGTCTCCTTCGTTAAATAGAATGTAATATGAGGTCAAACCTCAACACGTTTATGCAATCAGGCAGGCCTTGTTACTTCATATTTGAAGGTCAATCTAATGGAAATTGAATAAGAAAATGGTTTAATGTATGGCCAACTATAGCCAAGCATGCAGAGGGTGGGAGCTGGGAAGTGAAACAAGATGCAGGGCACACATGACATCATTGGTTGCTAGGATGCCAGCTGTTCTAGCAACTAATGACAGCGACAGAGGGAGCATTCTGTGCTGGGGACTGGCTGTCCAGTCACAACTGACCACGGATGTCAACAGAAGCCAGTTATCCGCACTCTTCCTCATGCTGACAGTATGAGGAGAAGAGAGCCGATAACCGGCTTCTCTTAAAGGAACATCTACACTGATAATCGGGGTCCTGATTATCAGTGCAGTGCTGCCAATTGGTGCCGCTGATCAGTGTTGCCTATCAGTGCCCATCAGTGTCACCTACCAGTGCTGCCTGTCATTGCCCATCTGTGCCATCTTTCAAGTTCCTATCAATGCAGCCTATCGGTGCCTATCAGTCGAGCCTCATCAGTGCACATCCGTAAAGGAGAAATTATCTGTTGGCATTATATTTTTTATCAAACTATTAAAGTTTTTCTTTTTTTGCTCTTCATTCCTTAATTTAATAAAATATAAAAAACCCAGCTGCGATTAAATACCATCAAAAGAAAGCTCCATTTGTGTGTAAAAAAATATAAAAACTTTGTTTAGGTACAGTATTGCATGACCGCGCAATTGTCATTCAAAGTATGACGGCGCTGAAAGTTGAACATTGACCTGGGCAGGAAGGGGGTAAAAGTGCCCAGTAGGCAAGTGGTTAATGCCAATTTCAGTTTTCAATTGCTAAATACAGTGCAGGTTCAAAAGGTTTGCAAAGTCTGACGATTTGTTTACTTAACAAGCCAGAGGGGAAAAGCCTGTGTCCTGCTTGCATGCTGCAGAGTGAGACCCTTGTTTTCTTTGGGTAAACCGCGATCTCATTGCAGAGGTCTGACACACCTACTAAGTAAAACATATGGCTCTGCAATCCTCATAGCCCATACAGCCCACTGATTGGGAAGCTCTCTCTCTGACTCATGCAGAGGCAAGAGATAACTTCTCCACAGAGAGCAAGGTTCCCACTGTGCAGCTACTGGTCAAGAGATGGGCTCAGGCGTGTTCGAAATCCCACGTGCTTGATCCCGCCAGGAAGCCGACAATGCAAACGGCTATCACAGGCAGTGAGACATTTCCCAGTTTGTGCAGCTGTGAACCGGGAAATGTCTCGCTGCCTGTAATTAGTTGTGTGCATTGTCGTTTTTTTTTTTTTTTTTTTATTTAACGCAAGCGGACATTGACTTTAGTGGTAGACCTTCAATACTAGTTTGTGTACCCCATTACACCTCAGTTTCTGTTTTTAAGTTTTCACAAATGATAAACCAATTGTAAAACAAACCTGAATATATATTTTATTTAAACACAATTTTTATTGTTGGCAGTACACACTTGATGGGTACTCTATAAAGGGTGACTGATTTCAGGAGGTACTAGGTAAACACGGTTTATTTTATTAGGGTGCACTATTTAATTTATTTGAAATACATGGCTTAAGAATATCTTCAATGCATACATGGTAAAAGCATAACACCGTGTCTAGAACCATAAAAGTACAACAAAAAACGACATGTATAAATAGCAAAAAATCTAGCCTTCCAGAAATAGATGAAAAAGATCAATGCATCTGAACAACTACATAAAAAATGATTGTAAGTTGGTAAAGTGTAACGAAAGGCAAAAGCTGAGCTCTCAGGTTTTTTTTTTTTTTTTGTTCAGCCCTGCTGGGTTGAATGAAAAAACTACTAGTGTATACTAGGCTTTACTCTATCCAAAATTAATAAAAAAGTTTTGTTTGCCTTTAGTTACACTTTAAGTGGTCCATGTACAGAAAAATATACTATGCTAATATTCGTATATCAGAAATTCAGAAAGTCACCAAGTAAGACTAATACACAAAAGAGACGAATCTAGTGACTTCAAGGCTCAGGTGATAAAAATAATAATTGACTAATCTCTTTTATGTGCCAAGGTAATATATAAAACATTTATAAGAGCCTGTCCCAGATTAACCTTTTTACTCATTTTGGAATTGGGCATCGACATATGTAGGTTAAACATTTCTAACAAAATAAGAGGTTCTGCCATGGTAAAACTAAAATACTTTAAAGGGGTTGTAAAGGTAAAAAAACTTTTTCCCTAAATAGCTTCCTTTACCTTAGTGCAGTCCTCCTTCACTTATCTCATCCTTCCATTTTGCTTTTAAATGTCCTTATTTCGTCTGAGAAATGCTCACTTCCTGTTCTTCTGTCTGTAACTACACACAGTAATGCAAGGCTTTCTCCCTGGTGTGGAGTGTCGTGCTCGCCCCTCCCTTAAATTAACTGCTTTGGAAGATTTACCCCCCTTTATGATCAGGCCATTCTTTGCGATACAGCACTGCATTATTTTAACTGAAAATTGCGTGGTCATGCAACGATGTACCCAATACAACTTATGTCCTTTTTTTTTCCCCACAAATAGATCACTTCTGTGGTTTTTATTTTTTGAACTATAAACAAAAAAAGACTGACAATGTAAAAAAACAAAAAACATAATTTTTTACTTTCTGCTATAAAACATATCCAATAAACAAAATGTAAATAAAAAATAAATGTCTTAATCAATTTAGGCCAATATGTATACTGCTGCATATTTTTATATTTTTGGTAAAACAAAATCTCAGTACTGTTTTATAGTGTCTGCAAACTATAGAATATATTTATGGAATTTGTATATATTTATTATTATATTGACACTTTTTTTGGGAAGCAGTGACAATAATACAGTGATCAGTGCTAAAATAATTCACTGTACTGACACTGGCTTGGAAGGGGTTAACATCAGGGACGTTTAAAGGGTTAACTATGTTCCTAGCTTGTGTTTTTTCTACTGTGTGGGAGGTGCTTTTACAGGGAGAAGACGTGGATCCATGTCCCTGCTTTGCAGGAACACAGGATCTATGCCTTCTGTACTGACAGAACGTCAGTCTGCCTTGTTTACATAGGCAGACTGCCGTTCTGCCTGTTTAATGAGCGATTGGCGGATGAGGGATCATGTGATTCTGTGCAAAGCAATGATTTGCTGTCTTGGAGGAGACACCAGCAGAAAAGTAAAAATTATATGTGGAAACTGAGTGGCAGGGTTGTAAGCAGTGTATTTGTCACCCAGGTTTTTCACTTACAGATGGCACATGGCTCCAGGATTTGTGTCTGTAATGGAGAAAACAGAATTTGTATTTTCAGATCCTAATAAGTGCTATTCTGGGCCCTGGAGGCATGAGATTTTTTTGAGCTTTGGGTGGGATAAAGCCTCCATCCATAGGTCCACATCTTAACTGGCAGCCAGACCATTATTTGTCTCTGCGGTTTACTGGCTTACCCTACCCCACTCTGAGTCTCAGTTTTTTGCTGGTGTCCTAAGATGGACAGCAAATACCTTACAGAGAAATCTTGTAGCCTAACTGGTTTATTTTACTTTTGATTCTTAAATCATCTCTTTACTGTCATCTAATACAATAAAATAATTAATGAATTTGAATAGGACAAGTGGTGAGGGGAATGCTTCCAATGAAGTCCTTCATTCTTATGACAACCGTTTAGAAGGGAACTTCCCCTCACTTTGTAAAGATTGCTTCTCAATTCTTGTTAGGACTCCAGGACATGATAGGAACAGGACGCAGACAGCAACAGATCTACTTACAGGGGGGTTTATGTGGTAGTTTTCATGTTTCTCTCATAGCAGATTTAGCTAGCTGTCTTAAAGTGATACTATGTGATTTACATTGTCCCTTCTATGTCTGTATATGGATGATGGCCATGTAAAGCCCTGTACACATGATCAGTCCATCCGATGAGAACGGACTGAAGGACCGTTTCATCGCTTAACCGATGAAGCTGACTGATGGTCTGATGTGCCTACACACCATCAGTTAAAAAAACGATCGAGTCCAACTCGGTGACGTAAAACACAACGACGTGCAGAGAAAAATGAAGTTCAATGCTTCCAAGCATGCGTCGACTTGATTCTGAGCATGCGCGTGTTTTTAACCGATGCTTTTGCGTACTAACTATCGGTTTTGACCTATCGGTTAGGCGTCCATCGGTTGAATTTTAAAGCAAGTTCTAAATTTTTGGACCGAAGGATAACTGACCGATGGGGCCCACACACGGTCGGTTTGGACCGATGAAACGGTCCTTCAGTCCGTTTTCATCGGTTTAGACTGATCGTGTGTACGCGGCCTAATTGTTTGTAATAAACAAATTCAGGTACCTTCTTTCCTAATCGACACACAGCTGTCACATATCCCAGCTCTTCCCCAGTCTGTCTGCAGGGAAACTGGTAGGAGGAGCTTCTAGTTCTCTACTGCTGGTCTCATGTTCAAATTCGAAAAAAATCTGCATTTGGAATACAGAGTGAATAAACTAATTTAAATGGTCTCGCAAATATATGTTTGAAATCAAATCTTTATTATTTTTTGGCAATACCATGATGTGAGTGGATTTCTGCCAATTACAGGCTGTGTCACCGGCTCCAGCCTGTGTTTTGAATAAAAGGGAGGTGAAGCCTCCATCAATCAAGATGTAATATTTCAACCCTATTGTGTTTAGCTGGTTAGTGGGCATGGAGAATGAGGGAGGGAGGGAGGGAGTGGGCTGTCCTTTACCACTGTGTATATGCCCACATGTGTGACTGGATAGACTCACGGGCTGCTCAGATGTGATAAAGGAGAAAAATGTTTAGCATAGAACCACACTGAAAAATAATCATGCACACTAGCTGCCAACACTGCTTTGCAAAATCCCGAATTGCAGTAGGGGCATAGACAGGGGGATGCAGAGAACGGCAGAATCAAACAGATTTTTTTTACAGAATACAGAAAGTGAATCTCATAGTGACGGAGTTAATATGAACAGCATGTAATACAGTATTCATATTTTTTAATCATATGGGTTTAATGAAACTTTATTATTTGTGTTCCTCTGTTTTATTAAAATAGGATAATTTACTGTGGGTCCCTAATTTTATTGGTTCATTCACTTTTAGAACTTTTTGTTGCTTGATGAGGTTTCAAAACCAGCTGTATACCAACCAGAGGAAAATGAGGAAGACCTGCTGGTACAAATTCAAGATCTAACCTGTTACTGGGACAAGGTAAGAGTTTAAAGAACATTGATGTGTACCTTTCACAATAAATTTGTCCAGATATAATGAGAAAATCTCTCATCTCAAGTTACAAGTAGTGAGAGCTTTTATTTGAGGCCTGTAATGTGGGGACTGATGCAATGTGTGTACTGTTTTCTTATAAGGAGGTCACAGTGAGAACGAAGTATACACTGCATGTCAATAATAGATGCAATTAGATGGGTGAGGCTTCAGGTGCTGGTTTCTTGCTGGAACATGCTGTTTATAATGATAAATCTCTTGTGTAATTGCAGTATGATTTCATTTTGAAGAATGGCCTTCAGTACAGTCACATCATTTAATCCTTTTATTGAATGCTATTAGTTTACAGCGTCTTGAGAAAGTTTGACCATTGTGAGCCTGTAAATCTGATATCCAGCAGTTTGCCTGGATTGCAGCCTTAAAAGTAAACTTTTGTGGGAAAAAATATTGCAAATAAAAAAATTGTGTATATAAAATAAATTTCAAAGCAAATATGGCAACCTTGAAGCCTTCTGTACACAGTTGGTGTAGGTAGCGTCCCCATAAATGTAATTTCCTGCTTGTGTGATTGGATCGCTGATTTTCCCAGAAGTCCGCACTAAGATACAAATCAGATTTTATGTCTTCTCTGCAGCAAAAATCGAATTTTTGTTAAGATACTCACTCCCAAAGGGTTACTTAATTTTGAAGGGGTGCTGATAGTGCAACTTTCATTATTAGAACACTGCAAATGCATTAGCTGATTAAAAAAAGCTAATGAAAAAAGTCACACGCACATTCGCATACTCTAAGCACTAGAGGGTGAAGCATGATGGTGCCGCTCCTGTCATTCTGACGAAACACATAGGGCAAAGCTTCTGGCGTAACCATGTCACTTCCGGTTTTAGTTCGTGGAACACGTTGCGTCCTGGATGTATTGCATTGCATGACTGATCTATTATACACTGTCTAAATGTAAGTGTAATTTTCAAGCTTTCAATAAAAACAAACAAAAAACACACATGGATTTACACTGTGAGGCTTGCCTTTGTCCGCTTACTTTGCGCATTAGCCTGCAGAGACAGAAGACCGATGAGAGGAGGGGGAGACAAGTGTACCTAAACTGAGGATGCTGTTAGCATTTGGATGCCGCACCAATATATAAGCACTGGCTTATTTAGGACTTTATATATTTATGGATTTATGAACTGTGTTTTTTTTTATTTTTTCTTTCATGCTCACATAGGATATATTTTTGACTATTGTAGGCACCATGCATTTTATTCCATAGAGTAATTTATGTTTTTTTATGTATATATTAAACACATTTATTTTTGTATGCACCCTGGACTTAACACAGTGCATGATGGCTTATGCTCAACAGACTGGCCACCTTTGAAAGATTATCACCTCTGTGGCATAATTCACGTATTTATATTCATTTATACTGCTGGTATCACGTACTTTGATACCTTAATCATTTCACACCCGGAAGGATTTACCCCCTTAATGACTAGGCCATTTTTTGCAATACGGCAGTGCGTTGCTTTAACCGACAATTGCGTGGTCGTGCGACCCAACAAAATTTATGTCCTTTTTTTCCCCACAACTGGAGCTTTCTTTTTGGTGGTATTTGATCACCTCTGCGGTTTAAATTTTTTGCGCCATAAATAAAAAAAGACAGTCTGACCAGTGACCACTCCCCATACTGGGCTTCACTACGTTTGCCTGCTCCCCCCACGGTCTGTATATGGAAGCCGAATCCTTTCTGGCTTACCACCATGTCGGACCTGGAGAGTATCTAACGAGAATAGGTTTACTTTTCTCACACCAATCAGGGGTCTGCGTCGGTCAGGGTGGTGTGGGAATCCTTTACACAACATGCCCTCACAATCCTTTCCTCATGTATTAATAGGCACAAGGCCTCCTCCAAGATTGTACTTCAACAGACGGAAGAACGTTTGAGATCTCTTACATAGGTTTTTCTCACTGACCCCTCTGCAGCCAATGCTTTTCTTGTAAGAATGCAGTCTAGACTCACTGATCAATTACACTTTGATAAAACCAAACTAGGTCAGTGATGTAGCTGGGGGCAGAGTTGTGGATGGCTTTGTAAGTAGTTGTTAGTATTTTGAGAAAATCACACTATATCGGTATGTACGGCGGAAAAAAAAGACCTGCATACTGTAAATGTCGTTCGTATGCTGGATGTAATGTTAGAATTTTTTTTTTTGGGTGAACACTCGCTTTAAGTTTGAGAAAAGTGGTGTGACATCCAGACTGATATATCTGATAGTAAATTAGTGATGCGTGAGAAGACTGAAGGAGTGAGCTGAGGGGTAGAGAAATAGATTTGGGTATCGCCAGCATAAAGGCGTTATTGGAAACCATGGGAGGTTATCGGCTGATTCAGGGAGGAGGTGTAGATTGAAAAATAGGAGAGGTCCAAGAACAGAACCTAGGACCCCAACAGAGAGTAGAATTGTAAGCAAAACTAAAGATGCGGTTGGATAAGTATGAAGAGAACCAGCGAGTACAGTCACGGAGAACAAAGGTGTGTTTTTTTTGAGGAGCAGGGGGGTGGTCAACCATATCAAAGGCAGTAGAGAGGTCCAGGAATAGGAGTACAGAATAGTGTCCATTGGTTTTGGCCGTTAGTAGATCCGTTGTTTTAGGAGAGCAGTTTCTGTGGAGTGTTGAGGACGAAATCGAAGGGGATCAAGAAGGCTATTATCAGCAAGGTGGTTGCTCAATCGGTTGTAGACCAGACGTTCAAGGAGTTTGAATAAGAAGGGGAGCAAGGAGATGGGGTGTAGGTTGTTAAGATTGGATTGGTCCAGTGAGGGCTTTTTAAGTATGGGGCTGACAAGTGCATGTTTTAGAGAGTTGGGGAAGATGTTAGAAAAGAGGGAGAGACTGATGTTATGGGTTAGAGAGTGTAGAATAGAGCCGGAGGATGAACGTAGCATTTGCGAGGGAACGGGGTCCAGAGGGCAGGTGGTAAGATGGACGTTGGAAAGTAGTTTAGTAACCACTGCAGAGCCGAGCCAATCATCTCTCATGTAGCTGTCGTGAAAACAGTTACCAGTAAGATGCTGACTTGCTATCCCTGCGCATCAGCGTGGAAGGAACACGGGTAACAAGTAACTGCGGAAGGAGCAGAGCTATATAAGCCGATGCTTCCTCTCTAGTGCCGGCTTCTACTGCATTTGGTATCACTCTGTCTGGAACAGGAACCTAGTGATGCTGGCAGAAGCTGAAAAAGGTCCGTTAATTTTGCAATGGGCATATTATTTATTAAATAACATTGGCATTATTAAATAACATATGCATGTTAGCACTTTTAAAGAAGGGTTATTAGGCTGCTTTTACAGTGATCTGCAGGTGCAGTTCAGTGCACCTGCGGTTTTCCTTCGGGTTAGGCTGGGTTCACACTACGGTTTTCCCGTGCGTCAGCCGCATACGATTTATATGAAAAACCGTATGCGGCTGAAACAGACGGGAACGTATGGAACCGCACATATGTGCGTTTTCCATTGACATTAATGTTAAAGGAAAACGTATGCGGTTGCCATACTGTTTTAAAAACGACCGCAAAACCGTGGTTGAACACGGTTTTGCGTACGTTTAAAAAACGTTTTGCCAGCAAATCGTACGCACCCGGATGCATCTGAGTGCATACGATTTGCAATGCATTGTCTATCTATACGTTTTCCCGTCCGTGCCCGTACGTTTTCAATACTGAAATCGTATGCGGCTGACGGACGGGAAAACCGTAGTGTGAACCCAGCCTTAGCTGCACTGATCCATAGACTTCTATTATATCCTGCAAGTTTGGTGCACTTTCTGAAAGTGCACCCAAACAACTGAAGGCAGGATTTTTGGTTCGCTTTTAGACAATGCACCACACCTCCAAGATAACAGCTAACCCCCAGGAAATGCCGTAGGTGCACTGCCACTTTCGCACAATACGTATGATTAAGTCCGCCTTCAAACCCAAACAGACCTTCCATTCCCCTTGTGTCCATTTCATCCTGCCTACCTCCAATCAGATTTGCTTAAAAAGGAAGGCAATTCATTCCTCTCAGTCTAGAGGATTGGAGGGCCCATAGAGCAGCGGACAGATCCCCTGCTGAGCAAGCAGATTCCACCCCCATGTGAAAGGGGTCATATAGGTGGCTTAGGAGAGAAAGGGCTCGTTTATATTGCATTGTGGCCCGCCACCTGTTGCCAAATCACTTAAGTGGCCCCTTAATATTTACCTTTAACCACTTCCATACCAGGCACTTTCGCCCTCTTCCTGCCCAAGCCAATTTTCAGCTTTCTGCACTGTCGCTGTTTGACAATTGCGCGGTCATGCTACACTGTACCCAAACAGAATTTTTATCATTTTGTTCCCACAAATAGAGCTTTTTTTGGTGGTTATTGTTTGCTATACAAATAAAAAAAGACCGGAAATTTCGAAAAAAAAAATAGTTTTTCTTTTTTTTTTCTGTTCTAAAATTTTGTAAATAAGTAAATTTTTTCCTTCACTGATGGGCACTGATATGGCAGGACCAATGGGGTGGCACTGACGATGGGCACTAGAATGCGGCATTGATGGGCACTGGTAGGCTGCACTGTTGGGTGGCACTGATAGGCGGCACTGATGGGCATTGATAGGCGGCACTGATGGGCATTCATGGGTGGCACTGATAGGCGGCACTGAAAGGCTGCAATGGTGGGTACTTATGGGTGGCATCGATACATGGCACTGATAGGTATCCCTGGTGGCACTGGCAGGGATTTTGAATGGGCACTGGTTGGCAGCTGCCTGGGCATTGATTGGCAGCTACCTTGGCACCGATTGGCATTCCCTGGTGGTCTAGGGGGCATACCTGGTGGTCCAGTGTGGATGCCCATCCCTGGTGGTCCTGGGTGGCATGCTGGTGGTCCTGTGCGGTGATCCGAGTGGGGGCTGCGCTAATAAACTATCAGCACAAACCCCCCCTGTCAGGAGAGCAGTCGATCAGCTCTCCTCTGCTCGCGTCTATGGGACGCGAGTGAGGAAAAGCCGATCTGCGGCTTTTCCAGTTAACATTGTGATAAGCCGTGATTGGACACGGCTGATCACATGGTAAAGAACCTCTGCCGGGGGCTCTTTACCAAGGTCAGTGTAGTGGTGTGTCAGACTGACATACCGCATCACCGATCGCCGCGATGACGTCCAGTCAGGGTAACGAAACCACTTCCCAGACGTGCAGGGGCATCTGATATTTTACTTGAAGTATAACTAAACCTTCCTCTCCTTTACAGTCACAGAAGCTGCCATTTTAGCCTCTATTTGATCTGCATTTGCCATGATGCTGCACATGTGATCAGTTATTGCACCAGCCATTTCATGGCTGGACAGTTTTGTTGTGAGCACAAGCAACTGTGAAGGTTATCATTCATGATATACCTTGACTGTTTATGGAAACTGGTAAATTGATGGGTTTAATTCTCCTTGAATACAAAAAGTCCACATAAACATGTATTTTCTAGAGAATAAAAAAAAAACTGTGCCGAGTGTAAATCCATGTCAATAAATTATGTTTCACTAATTGGTTGATATATTTACAGCACTTGGCTTCTTGTGATATTTAATTGATGTCTGAAAGAGGTGTTATTTTTACCTGGCACAAACATATATTCATGGCAACTAATTAGTTGTTCATTATGTACAGTAGATAACAGAACACTGCTACACGTGGGTACATAATTGATTGCTATGTGTTATACCATTCTGTTATTAAATAAAGTCCAAGGGAATATCCACTTAGTAAAAAAAAATATATCACTTGGCAATGTTCCAGTTTGCTTTTCTGTCTGATTCGTGGACTTGTGTAAAAACTCACAGGAGTAATATTTGGTTGGTATTCTAATGTGCACTTTTTAGTCTGGGCAAATACTATGGGTTTAAAGTTGTGTCCTGCCCCCCCCCCAGCTCCCCATAATATTTAAGGTTATTGAGTAACATGCATGCAGCATGTAGCAGTTCTTGAACAGTCGCAGGCATCATATTGATCATCTTGTTCTCTTGTTATACAGGATTTTTACTTTTCAGTTTACCTGATCTATTTTTGTTGACTTGCTGCCACCTACTGGTACTTTTGTAGAATACATTCTGAATATTCTCTCCTAAGTTTATGGCCTGTGTGAAAATGTGTCTTGCAATTATTAACATTAATGTAAAAGAAATATCACCAAGATCATGGAAGTAATTGCTATTTCTACTGATCGGTGATGTTTTTACATTAGCAGAACTTTTAAAACATCTGTGAATTGTTTTTATGTAGTCTAGAACAATGTATATTGTATCTAGGAGATCATCTTATGATGAGTGTAAAAATACCTGGATGGAATCCTGGAAGTGGAAACGTCTTATGCCCTGTACACAAGATCGGAATTTCCGATGAAAAAAGTCAGACGGAATTTTTTCGCCAGATATTCCGACCGTGTGTGGGCCCCATCGGACTTGGTGTTTAGAAATAGAAAGTTGGACGATAGAAAACATCCTAGCGGAAATTCCGATCGTCTGTATGGAACTCCGACAGAGAAAAAACATGCATTCTCAGAATCAAGTCGACGCATGCTCGGAAGCATTGAACTTAATTTTTCTCGGCTCGTTGTAGTGTTTTACGTCACCGCGTTTTAGACGGTGGGAATTTTGTCTGACAGTGTGTATGCAAGACTGATGGAAGTCAGATGAAAAATTCCATTGGATTTTAGGCCATTCTGAAATTTCCGATCGTGTGTACAGAGCATTGCATTTTTTTAATAGTTTTTTTTCACAATACATTTTCTTACAAGGTCTAATTTTTAACCAGTACTCATTTCTTAACCAATGCCAGGGGGCATGTTCTGTATTGAACACTAAAATGCAGTGTTACTTTTCTGCTTCAAAGTAAACGCCATGTCATTTTTTCCATTTTCAATTGAACTATAAAGTCATTATAATTAGTTTTGTATACAATATCTCTTGTGAAATATTTTTGTCACATTTTTTTAAGGCTTAAATAGACAACATTTTGTTCTGAAAACCTCATGACCAAACAATATTTTGTAAGTGCAAAGCAATGTATGATGTTCTTTACTTGGTGCTTGGCAGATTTCTAAGAACACACGCATATCATGTTTTCAGTTCTATCTGGTGAATGATCTGCCTGTAGATATTGGGGCCAGGACTGTGACAAACTGTCTCATATGAACGCGCTGGAACATAGCCTATGTTTTAACTGCAAGCTCAAATCCCTGTTTGTCTTCCTTACTCATTATTGCTGTTTTCTCAACCAACAGCACCTTCCTGCCCCCCAGTGTATTTTGACAAGGTGATAGCTAACATCTTTTTCTTTTTTAGCTTTGGCATAGTTTATATTGTCACTTATTACCAAGCCTTATTTGGCTGCAAGCTTTGTAAGCCAGATAAACATTGGTATTTAAATCTCAGCAAAAGCTATTTATTTTTATTTTTTTACTTTTTAAGCTATGCATAGAGTGTGGCTTAGGTTTTTCTTACTACATGCTTTGGAAGAGTACCTCTTTTTTTTTTTTTTTTTATCCTGTCTTGTGCCCACACGGGAAATCAAAGGCATCATCTCAATAGGGACACAGACGGAATTTGTATGCCTTCCCTTCAACTACAAATAAGTCCTTTAAATGCTTTGTGTATCTTGTGAGAAAAAAATCCCCTTTTTCCCTGGCCACCACATAGGAAGTATGTAAAAAAACCTCCCTAAAGAGGTCAAAGGCAGCAATCGAATCCTAGGGTAGGTGCTTCTCCCCCTATTATCCAATACAAAGTTATTAAGAAATTTTTTGTAGCGGTAAAATAAAATTTGAAAAATAAAAAGTCTATATCAACACTAAATAAGTGTAATCAAATGTAAGTCCATGTATGTGCATAAACTTGATAGATGAATGAACCATGTGCAGAAATGTATTCCAAACCCACAGTGATTCACGATAAACTTAACGTGTGAAAACAACCCCAGATGATGCAAGATATTGCGAAACGCATCGGGACTCTACTGCTGCCATGCACATTTCTATATTGATGTCCTTTTTTACTCTTCCAACTGTAAGTGTTTTTAATGTCATTAAACCTTCCATGTTTTTACGGAATCACACTATGTGCCTTTCATTTCCTCTATGCACTCATCTCCAAGTTGTTGATACCCCCCCCCCTCCTTCCTGGTTCAAGTGATGTCTTCAGTGTATCCTGCCGATTGCATACTTAGTTCCTGCTGATGCGACCTCCATCTACCTACATTCAGCCTTATTGACCCTTTGAGCGTATGCTCACTTGGGTTCAATATATCTGGTAAGCCTCCCCTCTTGGTGGTGGTGGTTGTTTTCACACGTTAAGTTTATCGTGAATCACTGTGGGTTTGGAATAAATTTCTGCACATGGTTCATTCATCTATCAAGTTTATGCACATACATGGACTTACTTTTGATTACACTGTTATTTAGTGTTGATAGACTCTCGTGTCTTTTTTTTTTATTTTATTTTTAAAATTTTATTTTAGCGCTACAAAAAATGTCTTTGTATACTACATATTGCTTTCTTGTTTCACCAGACTGTTTGTGGCTGCTCACTACTATGATAGTGCAGATTTAGCTTTGTTTTTTAATACAAAGTTATTAATAGGGTTGCACTGATACTGGTATCGGGGGCCAAAACTAAGCATTTGCACAAGTACTTGTACTCCGATACCTAAAATCTATACCGTTTGCCGTGTGATTTAAGCCCATACAAAACAAATGGGCTCAAATAGCACTGCTAATAATTGCATGTGATTTGAACAGCAATGCAGGGCGATTCCTGTCGGACTCAAATGTGGTTTCCTGCACCGCTTCTATGTGATCCCAGGCACCGCATACTAGCTCATTATGAAATATTTGCCTCCGAACGAGATGAGGAACTTACCTGGTCCACGCCGAGGGAGATGTCATCTTTCCTCGGCGTGTCTTATGGGTATCGCCGCTCCAGCGCTGTGATTGGCTGGAGCGGCGAAGTCGTCAAGGATCCCCCCGAAGTCGTCGCTTCTCCCCGTCAAGGATCTCCGCTGCGCATGCGCCGCTGAAGTCAGCAGCGCATTGCAGGGGGAATATCTCCTAAACCTTACAGGTTTAGGAGATTTTCTTTATACCTACAGGTAAGCCGTCCTATAGGCTTACCTGTAGGTTAAAGTGGTAGTACAGAGTATACTACCACTTTAATTTATCCAATCTTGTGCTAGAAAACTCCTGTTCTCCTTGAATACCCAATATTGTACAGATACTTTTCACATTATGGATAACTGAAGTGAATATTGAGATTTTGGGTAAAAAATCGGAACTTTATATAGTATCATAGTCGGTATTCGAATACAGCATGTTCAGTATGCGATGTTCCATTTTATGTGGGAAAAAGGCTGACTGATTACTCTACACCAGGGATATGCAATTAGCGGACCTCCAGCTGTTCCAGAACCACAAGTCCCATGAGGCATAGCAATACTCCTGACAGCCACAAGCATGACACCCAGAGGCAGAGGCATGATGGGACTTGTAGTTTTGCAACAGCTGGAGGTCCGCTAATTGCTTATCCCTGCTCTACACCAAACACTCAATGAGGTTGATTTACTCTGGCTGTTTGCTGAGTTTACTTTGCAAGGGAAGTTGCGCTCCACAAATAAGTTTTCTCCAGAGCTTGGTGTATGTGGTACAATTCCACTTTGCAATGTTAAAGAATTGAGTTCAATCATGATTGAATTATGGAAGTCAGCAGAGCCCAACCTCTTTCACCAAGCTTTGATGATTCCCTTGCAAAGTGCAACTTCCCTTGTAAAGTGAACAGTCTATTTGCCTGTAGTAAATCAACCCTATTAAAGAGGATTCACCCCCGTCACAAAGAAAAATAAAAGTCGTCAAATACTGTAGCTGCTGACTTTTAATATTGGGACTCTTACCTGTTCCTGCAATGTCGGCTCCCCAGCCAATTTTCGGGTCGGCTCTCGGGTGCTGCCACCGCTGCCATTCCTTGTAAGGGAAACCATCTGGGTTTTTTTTTTTTTTTTAATTAAACAAAGTGATGCTGTCAATTATTATTCTGTCTATTGGTATATAAAATGCAATTTCTGTTTGTCAGTTCAGAGTGTAAGAGATTGCACAAGTTTGAATAGTTTTTGCTTGGCTACATTGGTGTTACATCAAATATTGTTTTATTTGCAGACCTTGGAAATGCCAACCCTTCAGAATATCTCATGCAGTGTGAGACCTGGGGAATTGCTGGCTGTAATCGGACCTGTTGGAGCAGGGAAAGTGAGTATCATTTTTCTCTCCCTCTTTCTCTCCTCGCGCTCTACATACTGCTAAACTGTCATTTTCCAGCATAATGAAAGTGCTGATACTTTCTGTAGGCTGCATTCAGAGTCTGTCATTGGGCTCATGGTGAAAGAGAACATGTATTTACATTGATTGTCCCAATGCATTCCAAATGGGTGATGAAATGCCAGCAAAAACTGCTCGGGGTGTTACTTCTTTGTGAAGACACAATAGTCCGCTTAGTTTACCTTACCCTGATGTATTGTATTTTCTTATGGGATGTTGGCTGTTTGATGTTTTCCAGTGAAAGGGAAAATAGTGCATTAGCGTGGGCTGAAATGATTGATGAAATGATAGATACAAGGATAGAACACAAGTTTAATGCTTTTGTGAGAGTCATTTCATGTCAATTACAGATGCACAATACAATTTTATTGTGCTTAAAATTGAATTATTTTCAAAGATGATTTCTGTTTTAACCACTTCAGCCCCGAAAGGATTTACCCCCTTCCTGACCAGAGCACCTTTTGCGATATGGCACCAACAAAATTGATGTCCTTTCCCCCGCCCCCCCCCCCTCCCACAAATAGAGCTTTTTCTTTTGGTGGTATTTGATCACCTCTTTTTTTTTTTTTCCACTATAAACAAGAAAAGAGCGACATTTTTTAAAAAAAACAACATTTTTTACTTTTTGCTATAATAAATATCCCCCAACAAATATATAAAATTTTTCCTCAGTTTAGGCCGATATGTATTCTTCATATTTTTGGTAAAAAACAAATTGCAATATGCGTATATTGATTGGCTTGCGCAAAAGTTTATATAGGCAGATTCAGTAAGAGTTAGGCCGACTTATCAGTAGATAAGCCGACCTAACTCAGAATCTACGCTGACTTATGTTTAAGCGTATGCTCAAACAGAGATACGCTTAAACATATCTAAGATACGACGGCTTGCGCCGTCCTATCTTAGATTGCAATATTTTGGATGGCCGCTAGGTGGCGCTTCCATTGCGGTCGGCGTAGAATATGTAAATGAGGAGATACGCCGATTCACGAACGTACGCCCGGCCGACGCAGTACTTTTGCGCCGTTTGCGTAAGAGATAGGCCGCGTAAAGTTAGAGCTAGGCCCTATTGGAATAGTAATGTCAAGTATGGCCGCCGTTCCCGCGTCGAAATTCGAATTTTTTACGTCGTTTGCATAAGTCGTCCGTGAATCAGGATTTACGTTGTTTACGTCCACGTCAAAATCAATAGGCCCGTGCGGCGTACTTGGCCGCAATGCACACTGGGAAATGTAGGCGCCCGGCGCATGCACAGTTCGAAAAAACGTACAAAACGTGAGGTCAAGCCTCATTAACATAAAACACGCCCCCTCAAACACATTTGAATTAAGCGCCCGCTTTAGGCTACGCCGCCGTAAGATAGCAGGCAAGTACATTGTGAATCATGTACTTGCCTAGCTGACTTACGGCGGCGTAGCCTAAACACGCTAAGCTACGCCGCCGCAAGTTTGCTCCATTGTACCTGAATCTAGCTAATAGTGTCTACAAAATAGGGGATAAATTTATGGCATTTTTATTATTATTTTTTATTAGTAATGGTAATCTGCAATTTTTATCGTGACTGCGACATGGCAGCGGACACATCGGGCACTTTTGACACTATTTTGGGACCATTGTCATTTATACAGCGATCAGTGCTATACAAATGCACTGATTACTGTGAAAATGACACTGGCAGGGAAGGGGTTAAACACTAGGGATCGATCAAGGGGTTAAGTGTGTTCTAGGGAGTGATTCTAAAGCCTCGTACATAGGATCGGATTTTCCGACGGGAAATGTGTGATGACAGGCTGTTGGCAAATCCGACCGTTTGTATGCTCCATCGGACAATTGTTGTCGGATTTTCTGTGGACAAATGTGGGATAGCATGCTTTAAAAATTTTCCGCCATTTTCAGAGCGTGTGTACACAAGTCTGTGTACAAACACGCATGCACGGAAGCAATGCTCACCATAACACAACATTAGTAGAAGTTGCCCAAAGAGTGGCGCTTAAGAGCTGAAAAACCACGTTGTTTTGTGTTTGTTGGCCGACAATTCTTTGCCGTTTCTATGATATACAAGTTCCTGGCCAACACCCTTCGGACAAAAATCCTACGCTTTGACCAATAAAAATCCAATTGTGTACGAGGCTTAACTGTAGGGGGGATGGTCTCACTACCACGACAGAGATCACTGCTTCCGATGACAGGGAGCAGTAGATCTGTCATGTTGCTAGGCAGAACAGGGAACTGCCTTGTTTACATAGGCATCTCCCCATTTCCTCCCACACTCCAAAGGCATGCTGATAAGTTAACTGGCTTCTGTCTAAATTGGTCCTAGTATATGTATGTATGTATGTATGTATGTATGTATGTATGTATGTATGTATGTATGTGAGTAAGGGACCTTGTAAGCTCCACGAGGGTAGGGACTGATGCGATTGTACAATATATATGTAAAGTGCTGCGTAAATTGACGGTGCTATACAATTACCTGTAATAAATGTAAAAAATAAATGACTTGCCCAGTAACGGATGCCCAAGGTAAGGGGTTTGTGCCCACTCCTTCCACTAAATCGTGTTGACTTAAAGCGGTAATAAAGCAAAAAACAGGTGTAATATGTTGCAGCTTACCAATCCTTAGTTGTGGTGGCTGAATTTGTTTTTCTTCTTTTTTTTTTTTTTTTTCCATTATTTCCAGCCAGTAACACACTTCCTGTCTTGGGCTGCATTCATATCTCCACAGCACACAAACGCACATACTTTTGCTTATTTTCATGCTAAACCCTCACCAGAGCCAAAAGGCCCGCTGGACCACAAAGCGTGTAATAAATGATCTCCCAGTATGGGGTTCCAAGTTTTCTGTTCTACATCTCAGACGCTGCTTCTCCTCAGCAGGATATACACCAATCACCAAGAAAGAAGATAAACACAGTGATCATGCAACAAGTTCCCCTTTAAAACCAATCCCCAGATATATACGCTTACATGTCAGGGTGCCCAGACTGACACCAGCTGGACCAGCATAAACATTTTAATTCAAAGGATAATGCCGTTACAGTGTAAGACAAAGACGCCGCCTGTCTCGCCAGATTCTGACGTGCGTCTCACTGCTCAAACGGACGTGACGTGACAAGCGGTCCACGGGAATAGCTAAGGCAATCCGACCTCTCTGCATTTCGCTGCATAGCTTCATCAGGAAATGACTGCCCTTTTCCTGAAGATCTTATGATCCTTAAGATCTTATGACTTATTCAACTCAACCAAAACCCTCTATGTGCAAGTGGTAAAACTGGCTGGATAAATACAAAGGACTAATGATAATAATAGTATAGTATATTACTTAATTCATTTACTTGTCCAAACCCCATATTTCTGGTATAGAAAAGGAAAATTAACATAATTGTATTTAGGGCTGCAACTAACGATTATTTTCATAATCGATTAGTTGGCCGATTATTGTTTCGATTAATCGGATAATAGCCTTAAAAAAAAAAAAATATTGAATTTTTTATTTTTTGCCCCAGCCAAGTATGACGCATTGGTGACCATGCGCTGCTGCAAGAGTGGGCAGAAATTAAGCTTGTACAGCTTTTGAAGTTGTGAATGTATTTGGACTCATAAGTATTTGATAGAGTGCTCTGCCCACTGAAAAGGAAATGTATCTGCGGTAGAATCTTGGGTGCTTGTAGAAAGTTATATATCCTAAGCAATATGATTTAGCAGCATTAATTTTAAAATTACTTAAGATGCCAAATAATTCAAATTCCCTTGATAATGAAGGAAAGGCGACACCTGCTAAACTATACCATGTTGAGAAGGCCAAACAGAAGGCTTCATTTATAATTCTTCCACATGTACCTTACTTGTAGATGAATGGGGACCCTGCAATTTGTAAATGCTTTTTGACAGTTTATTTTTAAGAAATAGTATTGGATATAAATGCATGTAGCTATCAGCAAATTTTTTCTTTTTAACCACTTAAGCTCCGGACCAATACGCTGTCTAAAGACCAGAGGTGTTTTTACAATTTGGCAATGCGCTGCTTTAACTGGTAATTGCGCGGTCATGCAATGTTGTACCGAAACGAAACTTGCGTCCTTTTCTTCCCACAAATAGAGCTTTATTTTGATGGTATTTGATCGCCTCTGCGATTTTTATTTTTTGCGATATAAACGCAAAAAGACCGTAAATTTTGAAAAAAAATGATTTTTCTTATAACAAAAAGTAAAAAAAATCGAATAAACTAAATTTTAGTCAAACATTTAGGCCAAAATGTATTCAGCCACATGTCTTTAGTAAAAAAAATCGCAATAAGCGTATATTTATTGGTTTTCGCAAAAGTTATAGCGTCTACAAACTAGGGTACATTTTCTGGAATTTACACAGCTTTTATTTTATGACTGCCTATCTCATTTCTTGAGGTGCTAAAATGGCAAGGCAGTACAAAACCCCCCCAAATGACCCCATTTTGGAAAGTAGACACCCCAAGGAAACTGCTGAGAGGCATGTTGAGTCCATTGAATATTTAATTTTTTTGTCCCAAGTGATTGAATAATGACGAAAAAAAAAAAAAAAAAAAAATGTTTACAAAAAGTTGTCACTAAATGATATATTTCTCACACATGCCATGGTTATATGTGGAATTGCACCCCAAAATACATTCTGCTGCTTCTCCTGAGTACGGGGATACCACATGTGTGGGACTTTTTGGGAGCCTAGCCGCATACGGGGCCCCAAAACCCAAGCACCGCCTTCAGCATTTCTAAGGGCACAAATTTTTGATTTCACTCCTCACTACCTATCAAGGTTTCGAAGGCCATAAAATGCCAAAATAGCAAAAAAAAAAACCAAATGACCCCATTTTGGAAAGTAGACACCCTAAGCTATTTGCTGAGAGGCATGTCGAGTCCATGGAATATTTTATATTTTGACACAAGTTGCGGGAATATGACAAACTGATTTTTTTTTGCACAAAGTTGTCACTAAATGATATATTGCTCACACATGCCATAGTTATATGTGGAATTGCACCCCAAAAGACATTCTGCTGCTTCTCCCGAGTACGGGGATACCACATATGTGGGACTTTTTGTGAGCCTAGCCACGTACGGGGCCCCGAAAACAAAGCACCGCCTTCAAGATTTCTAAGGGCATACATTTTTGATTTCACTCCTCACTACCTATCACTACCTATCACAGTTTTGAAGGCCATAAAATGCCAAGATGTCACACAACCCCCCCAAATGACCCCATTTTGGAAAGAAGACACCCCAAGCTATTTGCTGAGAGGCATGTTGAGTCCATGGAATATTTAATTTTATGGCCCCAAGTGATTGAATAATGACCAAAAAAAAAAAAAAAAAAATTTTTTACAAAACGTTGTCACTAAATGATATATTTCTCACATATGCCATGGGCATATGTGGAATTGCACCCCAAAATACATTCTGCTGCTTCTCCTGAGTACGGGGATACCACATGTGTGGGACTTTTTGGGAGCCTAGCCGCGTACGGGACCCCGAAAACCAATCACCGCCTTCAGGATTTCTAAGGGCATAAATTTTTGATTTCACTCCTCACTACCTATCACAGTTTCGAAGGCAATAAAATGCCAAAACAGCACAAAACCCCCCCAAATGACCCCATTTTGGAAAGTAGACACCCCAAGCTATTTGCTGAGAGGCATGTTGAGTCCATGGAATATTTAATTTTTTTGCCCCAAGTCACTGAATAATGACCAAAAAAAAAAAAATACAAAACGTTGTCACTAAATGATATATTTCTCACACATGCCACGGTTATATGTGGAATTGCACCCCAAAATACATTCTGCTGCTTCTCCTGAGTACGGGGATACCACATGTGTGGGACTTTTTGGGAGCCTAGCCGCGTACGGGACCCCGAAAACCAATCACCGCCTTCAGGATTTCTAAGGGCATAAATTTTTGATTTCACTCCTCACTACCTATCACAGTTTCGAAGGCAATAAAATGCCAAAACAGCACAAAACCCCCCCAAATGACCCCATTTTGGAAAGTAGACACCCCAAGCTATTTGCTGAGAGGCATGTTGAGTCCATGGAATATTTAATTTTTTTGCCCCAAGTCACTGAATAATGACCAAAAAAAAAAAAATACAAAACGTTGTCACTAAATGATATATTTCTCACACATGCCACGGTTATATGTGGAATTGCACCCCAAAATACATTCTGCTGCTTCTCCTGAGTACGGGGATACCACATGTGTGGGACTTTTTGGGAGCCTAGCCGCGTACGGGGCCCCGAAAACCAAGCACTGCCTTCAAGATTTGTGTGAGTGAAATCAAAAATTTATGTCCTTAGAAATCTTGAAGGCGGTGCTTGGTTTTCGGGGTCTCATACGCGGCTAGGCTCCCAAAAAGTCCCACACATGTGGTATCCCCGTACTCAGGAGAAGTAGCAGAATGTATTTTGGGGTGCAATTCCACATATAACCATGGCATGTGTGAGAAATATATCATTTAGTGACAATGTTTTGTACATTTTTTTATTTTAATTTTTTTTGGTCATGATTCAATCACTTGGGGCAAAAAAATTAAATATTCCATGGACTCAACATGCCTCTCAGCAAATAGCTTGGGGTGTCTACTTTCCAAAATGGGGTCATTTGGGGGTTTTTTGTGCTATTTTGGCATTTTATGGCCTTCGAAACTGTGATAGGTAGTGAGGAGTGAAATCAAAAATTTGCGCCCTTAGAAATGCTGAAGGCGGTGCTTGGTTTTCGGGGTCCCGTACGCGGCTAGGCTCCCAAAAAGTCCCAAACATGTGGTATCCCCGTACTCAGGAGAAGCAGCAGAATGTATTTTAGGGTGCAACTCCACATATAACCATGGCATGTGTGAGCAATATATCATTTAGTGACACATTTTTCTTTTTTTTTTTTTTTTCTCATTATTCAATCACTTTGGACAAAAAAAAAAAAAATCAATGGACTCAACATGCCTCTCAGCAGTTTCCTTGGGGTGTCTTCTTTCCAAAATGGGGTCATTTGGGTTTTTTTTGTGCTATTTTGGCATTTTATGGCCTTCGAAACTGTGATAGGTAGTGAGGAGTGAAATCAAAAATTTACACCCTTAGAAAGCCTGAAGGCGGTGATTGGTTTTTGGGGTCCCGTACGCGGCTAGGCTCCCAAAAAGTCTCACACATGTGGTATCCCCGTACTCAGGAGAAGCAGCAGAATGCATTTTGGGGTGTAATTCCACATATGCCCATGGCATGTTTGAGCAATATATCATTTAGTGACAACTTTGCGCAAAAAAAAAATATATATATATATATATATTTATATTTCCCGCAACTTGGGTCAAAATCTAAAATATTCCATGGACTTAAGATGCCTCTCAGCAAATAGCTTGGGGTGTCTACTTTCCAAAATGGGGTCATTTGGGGGGGTTTTCAATTGTCCTGGCATTTTATGCACAACAATTAGAAGCTTATGTCACACATCACCCACTCTTCTAACCACTTGAAGAAAAAGCCCTTTCTGACACTGTTTGTTTACATAAAAACATATTATTTTTTTGCAAGAAAGTAAAGTTGAACCCCCAAACATTATATATTTTTTTAAAGCAAAGGCCCTACAGATTAAAATGGTAGGTGTTGCAAAAAAAATTTCCACACAGTATTTGCGCAGCGTTTTTTCAAACGCATTTTTTGGGGAAAAAATACACTTTTTTTTATTTTAAAGCACTAAAACACACTATATTGCCCAAATTATTGATGAAATAAAAATTATGATCTTAGGCCGAGTACATGGATACCAAACACGACATACTTTAAAATTGCGCACAAACGCGCAGTGGCGACAAACTACATACATTTTTAAAAGCCTTTAAAAGCCTTTACAGGTTACCACATTAGATTTACAGAGTAGGTCTACTGCTAAAATGACTGCCCTCGATCTGCCCTTCGCGGTGATACCTCACATGCATGGTGCAATTGCTGTTTACATATGACTCCAGACCGACGCTTGCGTTCGTCTTTGCGCAAGAGCAGGGGGGGACAGGGATGCTTTTTTTTATTTTTTTATTTTTTTATATATTTATTTCGCTTTTTTTATTTTATTTGTTAACTGTTCCTTCCATTTATTTATTTTTTTACCATTTTTATTGTTATCTCAGGGAATGTAAATATCCCTTATGATAGCAATAGTTAGTGACAGGTACTCTTTTTTTTTTTTAAATGGGGTCTATTAGACCCTAGATCTTTCCTCTGCCCTCAAAGCATCTGACCACACCAAGATCGGTGTGATAAAATGCTTTCCCATATTCTCAATGGCGCCGTTTATATCTGGGGGGGGGGACATTCCCTCCCACTGAATGTAAAAGCAGTCTAGAGGCTAATTAGCCGCTAGGACTGCTTTTACATGAAAGCCGACCGCTGGCTGAAAAGAATGATACCAAGATGATGCCTAAACCCGCAGGCATCATTCTGGTATAACCATTCAAAGTCCTGCAACATACCAGTACGTTGATGGTTCTTGTTGGACATGTATTGTAATCTTTTTTTTTTTCATGCAGTCTGTTGGCTGAACAAAAAAAAGATTGATCGGTGGGTATGCCCACCATTAGAATACCTCCCTTCATCCACCCACTTCTAATGATGGGCATACATGCACCATTTATATATGCCGAAGCATGGGGGCATCCTCCCGCAAAAAAGTTATGCCGCGTACGGTCGGACTTTTCTATGCCGCGTACACACGGTCGGACTTTTCTATGCCGTGTACACATGGTCAGACTTTTCCACAGGAAAGCCTCCGTAGGAATGTCAACCGTATGTACGCGGCATTAGGAGCAAAATCGCTCCTCCGCCCCTAATGCCCCCATGCTCCGGCATATATGCTCTTTTTTGAACTGTAGTGGTGAAATCACCTCCTACAGCATTGGAGTCGCGGCTTTATATATCGTGGGAGCAAACGCTGTTGCTGTCACGCTAAATAAATCCGCACTGCAACTGAATGGCGTACCTGCTAAGCAAATGATGGTTAACATTAAAACAAAGTAACATTCCAGTATAACAGTAAGATCATACCATACCTGCAAAGCAAATACCTATAAAAAAACATAGTAAAAAATAAAACATTTTTTAACGCAACCTGTGCCTAAAATATATATATATGCCAAAGCATGGGGGCATCCTCCCGCAAAAAAGTTATGCCGCGTACGGTCGGACTTTTCTATGCCGCGTACACACGGTCGGACTTTTCTATGCCGTGTACACATGGTCAGACTTTTCCACGGGAAAGCCTCCGTAGGAATGTCAACCGTATGTACGCGGCATTAGGAGCAAAATCGCTCCTCCGCCCCTGCTGCCCGCATGCTTCGGCATATATGCTCTTTTTTTTAACTGTGGTGGTGAAATCACCTCCTACAGCACTGGAGTCGCGGCTTTATATATCGTGGGAGCAAACGCTGTTGCTGTCAAGATAAATAAGTCCGCGCAACAGCTGAATGGCGTACCTGAAAACAGTAAAATAAATTACATACCTGAAAAGCAAGCATGAAAAAACATAACAACAATAAAACTTTGCAGAATAGAATACAGTAAAAAAGAGCAGAACAATAGAGAGAGAATAGAGAGGGAGAGAACAATAAAACGACAACTATTTTTGGTTTTTTTATTTTATATTTTTTTGTGTGTTTTTATTTTTTACTTTTTTTTTTTTTTTTTTTAACACTTTTTTTTGTAACTGTGAACTGTAACTTCAACTTTTCGGTTCCAGGTTTGGGTCTCTCAAAATGCGATGGCATCTTGGGAGACCCTGTGTGAGTGTGCCTAGCCTGTGAAATGTTTCACCCTACACTAATAATTAACGTGTGTGTGGAAGCGTTCAAAACATTCACCAATACAAAGACCAGGATTGCCAGGACATTTGGGACAAAAATAACGGGTGTCACGCCTAAATCCGCGCTTGGTACAGACACGACATTTTCTTTGGGGGGCTCGTTGGGTAGGGGTACTCGGGAGGACATAAGAAAAATGCCTCTCATGCAGTCGGCTTACTGCATTTGGTAGGAGATGGTGAGGTACAATACCGCCTGGATACAGGAGTTCTGTGATGATATCCCTCTGGAATTGAAGGAAGGATTCATTCCGTCCTGAAGCTCTGTATACGACATGAGCATTCAGTAGAGCCAATTGAAATAAATGTAGAGACACTTTTTTGTACCAGCGTCTCGTCTTACGGGCAATATGATACGGCGCCATCAACTGGTCGTTGAGGTCCACCCCTCCCATATTAAGGTTATATTCGTGGACACAGAGGGGTTTCTCCACAACACCAGTCGCCGTACGAATTTGGACTGTCGTGTCTGCGTGAAGGGTGGTAAGAACGAAAACATTCCTATTGTCCCGCCACTTCACAGCGAGCAAATTTTTACATCTGCAGCAGGCTCTCGCCCCCGGCCTAACACGGGCATCTACAAGCCGCTGGGGGAAGCCCCGGCGATTAGGTCGCACGGTGCCACATGCTCCAATCTGTTGATCAAATAAGTGGCTAAAAAGTGGCACGCTGCTGTAAAAATTGTCCACATACAAATGGTACCCCTTTCCGAATAAGGGTGACACCAAGTCCCAAACAATCTTGCCAGCGCTCCCCATGTAATCTGGGCATCCTTCCGGCTCTACCTGACTATCTTTTCCCTCGTAAACCCTAAAGCTCCATGTGTAGCCTGTGGCCCTGTCACAGAGCTTATAGAGCTTGACCCCGTATCTGGCACGCTTGCTGGGAAGGTACTGTTTGAAAGACAAGCGGCCAGCAAATTTAATCAGGGACTCATCAACGCATACAACCTGCTGGGGATTAAACAAGGCTGCAAAACGTTCGTTGAAATGGTTTACGAGGGGCCGAATTTTGTAGAGCCGGTCAAATTCAGGGTCTCCACGTGGACGACAAAGTGCATTGTCACTGAAATGCAGGAACCGCAGGATCGCCTCGTATCGTCTCCTGGCCATGTGAGCAGAGAAAATGTACATATGGTCAATGGGATGTGTGGACCAATACATCCGCAATGACGGAAATTTGTGTATGCCCATGTTGAGGGTAAGGCCCAGAAAGGTCTTAAATTCGGAAACCTCGAGAGGTTTCCATTCTTTGGCAAGGCGAGACTGGGGGTTAGCGGCGATGTAAGTACCAGCATATAAATTGGTCTGGTCCACAATAGATCTATAGAGATCTTCCGTGAAATACAGCGAATAAAAATCAAGTGACATAAAGTTCGCTGTATCCACCTGAATACCGGGTTGGCCAGTGAATGGGGGAAGTACAGGTGCTGTAGAAGTGGTGGGGACCCAATCAGGATAGGCAAATTCTACAGGAAGGGCACTATGGGCACGACGGGCCTGTCTCTGTCTTTTTCTTGGTGGCAGCGGGACACTACTTGTGCTTGCCACATCGCCAGCTTCAACTGCACTTATGGGACTCGCCACGTCACCAAGTGTTACTGCAGTGCTGGATAAACGACCAGGGTGTACTAGGCCGCTGGTGCTTGCCAATTCACCAGAAGGAATAGCGGCGCTAGTACTGGATCTCTGCTCCATACGAGGGTCCTGCGGTTCTTGCTGCTCAACAACATCAGAATGGGATCGGGTACGCCTGGCCTTAGCAGGGACCTCAACTTCGTCGTGCGAGCTATCTGACATGGAGCCGCTGTCGTAAATGGGTTCATATTCTGAGCCAGAATCTGTCAGATGCGTGACCTCCTCCTCTTCACTATCTGACATGCACATGAACTCAAAGGCCTGCTTATCATTGTACCTTCGGTTTGCCATTTTGGACTCTAAATTTAGTGGTACAATGGTAAGGATTCACAGGTAAAAAAAGCACCTGACTATAGAAAAGCAAATGTAGAAAACGCTTCAAAAAAAACTGTAAGCGATCGCAGGGATCAGGCCTGTCTCTGCGAACGCTGCAGTTATGTGTCTTGTGTTTTGTAAGTGACAGTGATCGATCGATACTGCACTTGGGTGGGTTGGGCTGGGCAGAGGGGGAAAACGCAGGTGCTAGCGGGTATCTGGGCTGATTCCGCTAACAATGCGTTTTTGGGTACCCTAAACTGCTGGGTACGCTAGTATAGATCTGATCAGATCAGGTATCGATCCGTTCAGATCCTATACCACTAAGGGGGGTGTATGCTTAGCGAGTGGGTGTAAGCGGTACTGGCTCTAACCTAACGCTGCCTGGGGTGACGCAGACCCTGACTGGCGCTAAAATTAAATTTATATCACCCGCCGGGTGATCAGGGGGTTAAACCTATTGGGTTATATACGGCGGGTGCTCTGATGCTATAAACAGCAAACTAACCAACCAGCGTCAACCGTAACACTTATACGGTGATCACTGGTGAAAGGGTTAACTAGGGGGCAATCAGGGGGTTAAAACCTTTATTCGGTAATATATGGGGGTACCTAACGCTTTCTAAAAACCTGGTGGCGAACCTAAAATAACTAAATAACTAACTGGCTAACCACGTCACCAGTGACACTTATACAGTGATCAGTGGTGAAAGGGTTAACTCTAGGGGCAATCAGGGGTTAAAACCTTTATTTATGGGGGTACCTAACGCTATATAAACCTGGCGGCGAACCTCAAAAAAAACTAACTGCCTAGCGGCAACAGTGACACTAATACAGCGATCAGAAACCGATCGCTTAGTGACACTGGCAATAGGGGTGAAAGGGTTAACTCTAGGGGCAATCAGGGGTTAAAACCTTTATTTATGGGGGTACCTAACGCTATATAAACCTGGCGGCGAACCTCAAAAAAAACTAACTGCCTAGCGGCAACAGTGACACTAATACAGCGATCAGAAACCGATCGCTTAGTGACACTGGCAATAGGGGTGAAAGGGTTAACTCTAGGGGCAATCAGGGGTTAAAACCTTTATTTATGGGGGTACCTAACGCTATATAAACCTGGCGGCGAACCTCAAAAAAAACTAACTGCCTAGCGGCAACAGTGACACTAATGCAGCGATCAGAAACCGATCGCTTAGTGACACTGGCAATAGGGGTGAAAGGGTTAACTTTAGGGGCAATCAGGGGTTAAACCTTTATTGGGGGGGGGGTAGGGGGCTACCCTGGACCTAAAGGGGCCTAAACCTAACTGCCCTGACACTTTTTTCTGTCACACTGACACTAAAAGCAGTGATCAGAAAATAAATGATCACTGCAATCAGTGACACTGTGACAGGGGGTGATCTGGGGGTGCTGGGGGGGTGATCGGGGGGGGTTATGTGCCTATGTGTGCTGTGTCAGTGTGCTGTTGGTGCAACTCACAGTACTGACGTCTTCTCTCCTCTGGAATCAAACGAAAAGACCGCCAGAGGGGAGAAAACGTCACTTCCTCCCTGCCTGTGTTTACAGTTACACAGGCAGGGAGGGCTCTGCTGCATTCTCATTCGCTGAGGGAGATCGAGAGGGGACGGCTGGAAACCAATAGCCGCCCCCTCCTCCCGGACCTCCCGTACACCGTTCCCGGCCGCCGCATGTACCGGAGGGGGTCCCGATCGGACCCCCGAACCGAGGTAAGGCGGGGACGTACCTATACGCCCATGTGCCTGTACGTGCCATATTGTGGACGTATATGTACATGCGGTGGTCGGGAACTGGTTAAAGTCTTACTAAACCCAGGACTATACATTCACTAAATCTGATCTCCCACAGGACACAGCATGCAAATGCAATTATTTTAATAAATATAAACCGCTAAATACCTTTTCTCATCAGCTATAAACTTATATATATAAACTTATAGCGGTCTTGTGACTGCTATTAGTGTCCAGCCAAGCACTGGTTAAAACTTCTCCTCTGTCCTATGAGGCTGCATGACCCCTGACCCCCTTTCTAGCAATACACTCCAAACTGAGCAGAGTGCCCCCGAGGCTCTGTACAATCAGGAGATTGATTTGGGACTGTGGAAGAAAGGGAGGATCAGAGAAGGCCGGATCAAACAACCTTTTTAGGGCTCTTTCACACGGAGCGGATCCGTATTGATCCGCTCCGTTAGCCCGTTTGGCTCAGCGGGGATTCCTCCGTTAATCCCCGCTGAGCTGTCGGCGGACAGGGCGGTCCCCGCACACAGTGCAGAGACCGCCCTGTCTCTCCTCCGCTCTCCCCTATGGGGAATCGGATGAATACGGACCGTGTGTCCGTATTCATCCGATCCTTTCCGCCGGACGGAAGAAAAATAGGGTTTTCTTCCGTCCGCAAAAGCGGATCTTTGCGGATGGTTGCGGACGTTAGCGGATGCATCATCTGCTAACGTCTGCAATCCCATAGGGATACATTACAAGTCCGTAAACGGACTTGTAATAAACGGACCGTTTGTCCGTGTGTGTGAAAGGGCCCTTACACAGTATGGAGGATTAACCCTTTAGGTTCCACAATGAATATAATAAGCATGCTATACATACTGATTTTACGGTTGTGGTTTAAGTAACACTTTAACACACTTACAGGTACATAAGCATCTACATGGGTAAATATTATTATTTTTTGTTTCCAATAACTTTTATTTAAACGGTACATAAAAAACATATATACATTTTTGAAAAAGCCGTTTATCATGCATAATCAGCCAACATTAAATTCAAAGTAGTAAATAACATATAAAGGTTCATTGCTTCTACGCCGCCTTGATGGTAATATTTCCTCAACACATCAGAAGATCATTACCCAAATAGCTAATCCAGGGGTACAAAACATCACATCCAAGAAGTATAGGAATTGACAGAAAGGAAGAAAGTATTCCATTCGATAGAAAAAGGTCAGATAAATATTTTTGAACCGTAACAGAGCTGTATACAGTAAGGAAAAAAAATCAGTGCATTCTTTTCACCAGCCATTTCATTTAGAATTCTCTAAAATAAAAATATTGTACAAATATGGAACCTTTTCTGTATTGAAAAGCTATGCACCTTGGAGTCTTTTATATTTGTGTTTCCAACAAAGAGGAAAACAATAGCTAAATATTTACTTATTGAATATTTGACTGCTCAGTCAAATGTCGGTATGATATTTCATCTCAGATATGATGCAGTTGGAAAAAAAAATCCTGTGAAACCTAATTATTAATTTGTATTGACAAATATATCTTTTATTTTACCTTTGCGCAGTCTTCTCTTCTGAGTGCAGTTCTGGGTGAATTACCAAAAGATAAAGGCTTTGTGGACATCAGAGGAAGAATCGCCTATGTCTCCCAGCAGCCCTGGGTGTTTTCAGGCACTGTCAGAAGTAACATATTATTTGGGAAGGAATACATTCGAGAGAAATATGAAAGAGTCCTGAGGGTGTGTGCACTGAAAAAGGTATTTATCTAAACAAGGTGTTTTGCTGCAGATTTGTGCTAATGGTGTTTCAGGCATTTTATCAGGATTGTGATTTAGTTTTTCTTGGAAACAGACAGAGCAGTTGTGATTCAAAGATATCTTAAACAGAACTGCCTAGAGCGTGTCATGGAAACCAGAGCTTCACATGACTGCGGTTATAGTAGTGTTTGCCAGATTGAGCTTTTATTTGTACAATGAACACTACACTGTAATGTATCACAGCACTAAATGCACCCCTGTTAACAATAGCACACATACCACTTGAGGGGTAAGGCTGTGAAAACCGAAACACTTGTGCTGTTTGATGCAATGCATGCGTGATAATGTTCGTTATCTTGTATGTTCTTGTGCTGTGCATCAAGGCACTCATTCTTTTAAGTGGGCTGTCGACACACTTCAGTGGACCAGAATTGCACTATTTTTGTTACTATGCAGCTTACCACAACACTAAGCCGGGCGCGGCCCTGTGTTCTGATTACAATACCAAACAGCAAATGGAGACCAAGACCAGTCAACCATACAAAGTAGTTCCATCAAAGAACAATGGATTCCCACCTATGCATTTTTAGTGCATTTTGCAGATTTGCACTGCAGTCCACTTAACATGGTTTCTTATGGAATACGTTCTGTAGTGCAAAATGCACTAAAAATGCATAGGTGTGAATCGGGCCTAAAATTTGCATTATTACAAAAAAAATTGTATTGATAGTACAGCAAATACCCAGCGTTTAGTTAACAGGCTAATTACTGATAATCCCAAATGGACGTTATGGATAGCAAGTTGACAGGCATAGAGAAATCCTAGTTGATTTGATCAGAAGGTTCAGCTTAGTCCTCCACTTGAAGTTAATAAATGACAGGCTATCCTGTATGTAGCACTAATGGTTCAGCATAAGAGTCCACTGATTAATTTACAAAAAGTAGTCGGCAAGCAATTAAATGTCCAGCAGCAGCAAAGTAGAGAAACAATAGGCAGGGAAGTGGCAGACAGTTGGCAAGATAGTAGCAGAGTGGTAGCAAATAACTGGCAGTAATCAAAACAGGAACAGCCAGGAAACTTGCATATTACAGCTCAAACTGCCATTGACAGCTGTGTCAATTTTCAGTCTGCACAATACAAGTCTCAAGTGCAAAACATGACAGTCCTGGGGTACATAGCTCGGTCCAAGACGTTGCTGAACAGCATTGGTGTGTATATATAGCTCACTACTCCTTTTGGCACCAATCATCCTCCAGAAATCGGAGCTGATTTATCTCCTGTCAGTGCTGTTCTGTGATCATTTCCGCCACATTAGCCATGCATCCATCCTCTCGGGTATTGCGATTAGTGTGGAATGGCAGGTTGGACAGGCAACCTGGCGTGCGGGTGTGGTGACATGATCATGCCAACTTGTTTCGCTCACTGGTCATGTGAGCTTCCTCTGGACAAAGCATCATTAGATCTGCTGGTCTAAAGGCTCCCAGATGCACTTACAACATTTCCCCTAGCAGGGACTCCCATCCCACAAGATAGCCATCAACAATTTCAATGCAAAGTAAAGGCAAGAGTAGATTGGTCCCTCATGGATCCTAGATGGTATAAACCCTCTTATTTCCTTTAACCTTTCAACCCAGAGTACCACCTACAGACTATTGAACCTTCTAAACCAGGGGCCTCCAAACTTTCTAAACCAAGGGCCAGTTTACTACCGTTCAAACTTTTGGGGGGCTTGAGTGTGGCAATTGCGGGTAGAAATTTATCCTGGTGTCAGTGGGAGTTAAAAAAGCATCTTTGGTGTTAAGGGGAGGAATAGCAGCCCGTTGTTGGTGTCAGTGAGAGGAATCGTGCCCATCATTGGTGTCAGCAGGAGAAATAGTGTCCCATCATTGGTATCAGTAGGAGGAAAAGTTCCCCATTTTTGGCATCAGTGGGAGAAATGGTGCCCTATTGTTAAAGGAACTGCAGTCTGCTCACATAATTTGTAATAAAAACATATTTTCAATTCTGAAGCTTCCCTCCAACCATTTTATATATATTATTTTATATATACTGTCATTCTGTACTTGCCAAATATGCTGCTGCAGAGATCTCCCTCTACGGAGTCTGGCTGCAATCATTTTAACTGTGGGCAGCTGAAGCTGCTGTCTGTTCACTTTCTGGATTTGCAGACAGACACACACACACCTCCAGCTCTGCAGCTCTCATTGGCCCTCATATGACTCATCCACTCTCCCTACCTGGCAAATTCTCACAAGAGTAAGAGGGCTGCGCATGATGTCATAAGCCTAGGCTTTTTACTAGACAAGAAACAGGAAGTGGGCCGTATAAGGTATTTACTGGCAGAAAACAAATGTTTTACTATGCAAAGTTAAAACGACAAGAGCAGAAGATTTAATAGAGGAAAAGATGAAAAAATGACTGAAGTCCTGCTTTAATGTCAGTAGCAGGAATTCTGCCCCATTGTTGGTGTCAGTGGGAGGAATAGGGTCTTGTATCAGTGGGAAGAAAAGTGCCCCAAGGGCCGGATAAAGAGCCACATTCGGCCCCTGGGCCACAGTTTTGAGACCACTGTTCTAAACTATTGCTTCAATAATACAATAAAGTCCCATTGGGTAATCCCAGAAGCTCAGCACACAGAGAAAATTACAGGAAAAGCGCTAAGGGTCCAGAAACACTTGCAGACTCCTCTTTATTATAAAGTCCCTTTGGAAACTAGGGAACCCAACCTAAACATATTTTTTTTTTCTCCTAATGCAGAAGGACCGTATTAAAGTCTCCTCTGCGGCTGAATAATTTTAAGATCTAAGGGCCAGATTCACAGAAAAAGTACGCCGGAGTATATGCTGATACTCCTGCGTACTTTCAAATTTGCCGCGTCGTATCTTTATTTTGAATTCTCAAACAAAGATACAACGGCATTTGGCTAAGATCCGACAGACGTACGGCTTCGTACGCCTTCGGATCTTAGGATGCAATACTTCGGCGCCCGCTGGGTGGAGTTCGCATCGTTTTCCGTGTCGGGTATGCTAATTTGCTGTTTACAGCGATCCACGAAGGTATGCGCGTTCGTCGCATTCTCTTACGTCGTCGCTAGTCGGCTTTTCCTGTCGTAAAGTTGCGATTGCTATTTAGGTGGTGTAAAAATAGACAGCCCATGTTAAAGTATGGCCGTTGTTTGCGTAAGACGTCCGGGAATAGGAAAGGACGTAACGCACATCGCCGTTCAAAAAATTACGTTGGTGCGACGTCACTTCGCGCAAAGCACGGCAAGAATTTGAATTAGGCGGGCTTGCGCCGGACGGCTTTACGCTACGCCGCCGCAAGTTTACAGGCAAGTGCTTTGTGAATCAAGCACTTGCGCTGAAAACTTGCGGCGGTGTAACGTAAATGACATGCGTTACGCCGCCGCAAATGTATGTGAATCTGGCCCTAAAAGCCTTTCACTTCAAGGAAGGCCGCAAAGCGTTGTGCAACTGGACTATCATCATCCTTGTTCCTAATACTGTCATGGTGTTCACCGATGTGGATCCGAATTGAATATAGAGGACCCATGCGATACCACAGTTAATAAAATGTCTGATATGATACACCTTCTGGTTATCCTCATGGCTGAACACATCTATACTGTAGCTGCTGACATTTACCTGTCCAGCACTGTATCCAGCACCGTACTCAGGCTTGTTCTTCACTGATATTCGGGTCCCGGGGCACCATGATGAGAGTGGGAAGCCTGCTGTGAAGCAGCTTTACAACTTGCCCCCCCCCACTGTGCAAGCTACGTTGCATTGTGTAAATGGTTCCGTAGCGTCCTAGGACCGGTGACTTATCCCATAAGGTTGCAGAGAGGGGGGGACTCCCACTGGAATCACTTGGGCAATTCCAGTGGAAGTAGGGAGCATGTACCTGACAAAACTAGGTACCTGCTCTCTTAAAAAAAAAAGATATGCTGCTCCGATGCCATCGCTTGATGGAGGAGCGTTGCCATCGCTTGATGGAGGAGCGTTGCCATCGCTTGATGGAGGAGCGTTGCCATCGCTTGATGGAGGAGCGTTGCCATCGCTTGATGGAGGAGCGTTGCCATCGCTTGATGGAGGAGCGTTGCCATCGCTTGATGGAGGAGCGTTGCCATCGCTTGATGGAGGAGCGTTGCCATCGCTTGATGGAGGAGCGTTGCCATCGCTTGATGGAGGAGCGTTGCCATCGCTTGATGGAGGAGCGTTGCCATCGCTTGATGGAGGAGCGTTGCCATCGCTTGATGGAGGAGCGTTGCCATCGCTTGATGGAGGAGCGTTGCCATCGCTTGATGGAGGAGCGTTGCCATCGCTTGATGGAGGAGCGTTGCCATAGCTTGATGGTGGAGCGATGCCATCGCTTGATGGTGGAGCGTTGCCATCGCTTGAGGAGGAGAAGGAGGAGGGGAACTTTATAGTTTTTTAGTTAAGTTTCACTTTCACTTTAACTGCCACTGTCCCAAGATGCACGCAATTTCCTTTTTTGCTTCCCTATTACCCAGTTTTGCCACTGGGAGGCGATGGATGGAGTCTTGTTTGAGTTCCTGAAATCTTTAGGCTCTGGACCCTCTTGGTTCCCCATCTTACAGTGCTAGGTGCCTGACTGGCCATCACCAAGCACCAGTGCTGTAAGTAAGAGGAGTGCGTTGAACATGCTGTCTTTACTTATACCTAGAATTAACATATATTTCTCTTTTATCCTTGATAATCAAATGGAGCAAGAGGGAAGCCAAGGTATAGTAAGTCTGTATTGTTGGGGAGGACAGCAGTCAATTCAACCACAAATTTGTTTTAAGAGTGAAGATTTGTATACATGTCCATTTCTGATTGGTTACATAGATTATAAGGTTGAACAAAAAGGCACAGGTCCCTCCAGTTCAACCTATGTGTGTGTGTGATTATTTTTCTCGAACAATTCCCATAGCCCTGTATATTCTGCTTCCGAAGGAAGACATTTAAACGTTTTTCTTAAAAACAAATTGTAAGTTGTAACATTTTTGGATAAACCCCACAGAAAGTTGCAGATACTGTGTAATGTGGAAATAAAAGATTTCCTTGTTTATGAATCTAATATTTCACAGAGGAGGGTGTTCTTCTTCTTCTTTTTTTTTTTTTTTTTTTTTTTTCCTTACTGTGCATTTTACTTTTGTGTATAGATTTGTTGTATTAAGACTGAGTTACAAAATTGTTGCTGTAACCCTCACAGGACATGCTGCAGTTAGATGACGGTGACCTGACTATGATCGGAGATCGTGGTGTTACACTAAGTGGAGGACAGAAAGCGCGTGTGAATCTAGCCAGGTAGGTCACTTATTATGTAATATGTAACAGTGTAGTATAAGCTGGCCAGATATAATAGGTAACAATGTAACATGTGCATGCTTGCGGTGCTTGATCATAGTTCAGAATGGCTATGGGATATTTACAGCATACCATCTTCTAACTAAAGCTAACACACGCAGTACTGAAAAATGGTGTAAAATAAATTTGCCTATCTCTCTCTCGCCACTTTGGCAGAATTTAATTCACTGTTCCCAATGTGGAAGAGTCACTGTACACAATCTGAATGTACATAATACACTTTAATTTTGCCAAAACAATGTAATATAATGACCTGCCGCAACAATGAAATACATTTATATCCATTGAGGAAGGCCCTTGCATTACATAGTTGTTGGTTAGATCTAAAGGAGATTGTACAATTGGATTTTAAAGAGTGTGGCAAACTTAAAGCTCTCCATACTTCTTTCACCCACACATACTGTATGACCAGATTGGGCAAACGCAGAAAATCTGAACCCACAGTACATACCGTATTTATCGGCGTATAACACCCACAGGCATATAACATGCACCCTAACCTTAAAGCGGGAGTTCACCCATTTGTAAAAAAAAAAATTTTCTCCCCTTAGCTTCCTGCTCGTTCGGTCTAGGGGAATCGGCTATTTGTATTAAAATATGAGCTGTACTTACCCGTTTTCGAGCTGCATCTTCTTCCGTTGCTTCCGGGTATGGGTCTTCGGGAGCGGGCGTTCCTTCTTGATTGACAGTCTTCCGAGAGGCTTCCGACGGTCGCATCCATCGCGTCACTAGTAGCCGAAGGAAGCCGAACGTCGGTGCGGCTCTATACTGCGCCTGCGCACCGACGTTCGGCTTCTTTCGAAAAATCGAGACGCGATGGATGCGACCGTCGGAAGCCTCTTGGAAGCCTGTCAATCAAGAAGGAACGCCCATTCCCGAAGCCCATACCCGGAAGCGACGGAGAGGATGCATCTCGTAAACGGGTAAGTACTGCACATATTTTAAAATAAATAGCCGATTCCCCTAGAGAAAACGAGCAGGAATCTAAGGGGGAAAAGTGCCCTCTAAGGGTGAACCCCCGCTTTAAGAGGGAAGTTTCAGGGAAAAAAAATTCCACAGCCCCCTGCGTATAACACGCAGGCACAGTTTACCCTCTATTTTCAGGGTAAAAAAGTGAGTGTTATACGCCAATAAATACAGTAAATGCTCATAAACAGGCTAAAGTCACTGTTTTCAGTTCTACTGTATATATTCACTTTAAGCTTGAAATATGTTGCTCTACCTCGTACCCATTCCAGTTACAGGGAAACTCGCATATCAAAGCGAGTTTCCCCATTGAAGTCAATGTTGACTAAAATAATTTGTTCCGCATTGACTTCAATGGCATGAAATGCCGCATGTGGCCAGAGGTGGTGGGGTGCTGGAGAGCCTTGTAAATACACGGAAAGGCCCGAGCACTCGGCTGACCTCAGAAAACCTTGGAAAGGCTCTGGAACTGAGTATTTCCGAGTGTTTCCAAGCATTTCCAAACGGCTCCGCTCGGCTCTGCCCCCCCACCTCAGGACAAACGCAGTACTGCACACCGCTTGAATCCTGCTCGTTTTGCGAAAACACTCGCAAACCAAGTTAGGCTTTTAAAAAATGCAATGCTCGTATTGCGAAACACTCGTTAACCGCATTACTCGCAATCCAAGGTTCCACTGTATAGTCTACATTGATCTGACTGAACTGTATTTGGGTATCTGAAAGATACCTGAAAGATGGGCCAATACATTCTCAGATTTATTGCATAGAATACTTATTTTAGAAGTTTTCTTGTAATGATTTGCATGTGTATGAGCTGCCCATTGGGGTATGTATGTACATCTTGGACCATTTGCTTTATTCCCCACATGATTTGAGCAGTTGTCACAAGCACGATGTGGAACTACTGGTTATATTGCTTTTTTGCTTAAAGTGTTAATAAACCCACAGCACTAAAATCACTCTGTATATGCATATGCAGTAAAGCATACTTGTTATACTCACTGTGGAACCTAAGGGGGTAATCCTCTGCATTGTGAAAAAAGGCGGTTTGATCCGGTCTTCTCTGATCCTCCACTTCTTCCACAGTCCCCAAACCATCTCATGTAAAAACGGAACCTTGGGGGCAAGCTGCACATTCTCAGTTTGGTGTGTATTGCTTGAGTTTTTTTTCTTGGGAGAGTGCATGTGATCATTACAGGGCCAATCGGCACTGTCCAGACAGAGGGTCAGGGGTCCTGCAGCCTCATAGGACAATGAGGGGAGAATGAAAACACCTCCTACAAGCTTTAACCAGTGCGACACTGATAGAAGTCACAAGACTGCTATATACTGCTGATGAGAAAAGGTATTATTTAGCAGTTTATATTTACCAAAACTATTTCATTTCCATGTTCTGTGAGAAACCAGATATAGTGAATGCAGGGTCCTGGGTTTAGTAACACCTTAAGCTTGCAAGGTTCTATTTGAAATCTAATCAGTTTTGTGATGGAGTATATTGGACTTTTAGGCTGCAATGTGGAATTTTTGTGTAGGTAACAAAAGATATAATTTTTTTTTTTTTTTTTAATGCAGCATTACCAATGAATATTGCTATCCAAGTACTCGCATACAGATCATGTTCCCTGAAGGTTGATAATTTGCTGGTCTTAAAAAGGATTGTCCCCCCATCCTCTGCACAGCTTGACAATGGGGTTGATTTACTAAAGGCAAATCCACTGTGCACTACAAGGGCACTTGGAAGTGCAGTCACTGTACATCTGATAAGAAGGATCTGAAATGAGGGGAAGCTCTGCTGATTTTATCATCCAATCATATGCAAGCAAAAATTCATTTTTTTTTCCCCTTGCATGTCCCCCTCAGATCTACAGAGACTGCACTTCCAAGTGCACTTGCAATGCACTTGTAGTGCAAAGTGGATTTTCCTTTAGTAAATCAAGCCCAATGTGTTATATAAACATTGATGAACTTATTCTTGTTCTACAGGGCAGTTTATCAAGATGCTGACATTTATCTTTTGGATGATCCCCTGAGTGCTGTTGATGCTGAGGTTGGGAGGCATTTGTTTGAAAAGTATGTATACTATATTGCTTTCGATGTATGTCTTTGTAAGTATCCTTTCCATTACAAGTTAATTAGATTAATACAAACATTCAAGTTATATAGTTGAAAGAATAAGTTACAATTGGTATGCAATAAAAAAAGGTGTGGTAAAAAAAATATGTGGAGCATCCCTAGAACTGATAACCCCCAATGATTTAATTGTGGAAAGATATAATATTTGTAAATACCCTTCTAGCATAGAGAGAAAATGCAGTGTCAATAGATGCACACAGCCTGCCTCAAAATCGAACCATTGTGTGCCCCCATAGGAAGCAACTTCCTATGGAAGGCACACAAAGAAGACAAGGAGGAGCCAGTAGCGCTAACGGGGATCCCAGAAGAGGAGGATCGGGACTGATCTGTGCAAAACCATTGAACAGAAGTGAACCTTTACAATTGCTTTAACTTAAATCTATTATTTCCTACGAGAGCTGAAAATAACAATAATTTGGCAAATGTCTTTTGGTTTCATGACACAGACATCACTAAAAACCTTTAAAGGGGTTCTAACCCTTCTTCAGTCTTTCAAAACTTAAAAAAACTTTTTGTCTGGAGTTCAACTTTAAAGGAATTTTAGTTTTTCATTTTTGCTCAGGACTGCCTTCCATATAGTGAAAACAGTGCACCCTTCAATGTTCCAGTTATTGTATTTGCTGGCGCATAAGACTACCTTTTACACCTAAAAAAAATGGGCAAAAAGCAGGGGTCGTCTTATACGCCGGGTGACCTGCTCGGATGCCTGCTGGATGTGCGGTAATACTGTATGTAGCTTCGGCTACATACAGTATATACCGCTTAGCCAATCCCAGTGAGCGATTTATTCAAATGGAGTACAGAGCCTGCTCGGATTGGAGTAACAACCTCTGCCAATCCGAGCAGGCTACATACAGTAGCCTGCTCGGATTGACTTTGAGAGTCAGAGAAGCGTGGGCTGATGATGTTCCAGCCTCTGCCAATCCAAGCAGGCTTTGTATTCATTAATAGAATACATCGCTCGCCGTGATTGGCTCCAGCAAGAATGAAGAATATGGCTCCAGAAGGAAGAAATATAAAGAGTCGGAAGGGTGGTCGTCTTATACGGTGAGTACAGGCAAAAAATCTTCAACTGTAAAATTAGGGGGTCGTCTTTTATACACCCGGTCGCCTTATACATTGGCAAATACGGTACCTTCAGAGGTGCATATATCTAGGTGACAACACAGCAGCAAATTTGGGACAACTGCCACCCCCTAACAGGAAGGGCCTAATAAGGACCTTCATGGCAGGTTCACTAGGTTTTAATTCAATAAAAGCTGCAAAATGTTTAAAGGGTATAAATAACTTTTAAAATTACATTGCCATGGAAATTGTACAGTAAAATGTTGGGTTCCCGGGCTTAATTCTGTTTTAAAAATGAATAGATAAAGTACATAACCTCTGAATCCCCATTCAGTGTATGTATGTAGCACCCTCTACCTTAAGCAGGTAGGTGCTAGTGTAGGTTTTTGTGTAAGCTGCCAGCACAGGTAAATTTAAGCATGCCTATGCTGTGATCTAGGCCTGTTTGTTTTGATCTGGGGGCAGGGGAGTGGTTTAGTATAGAAGTAGGTGACTGACATGTGCCTCAGCTCTTGGGCACCTCCTCTGTTTCTGGAAAACATGTTCTGGAAAAGGGGCAGGGCAAAGAGCTGGAGTGATGTGGGGTACATGTGAGGCTCTCTGACCAATCCCCCAACTAGGATTGGCAGGGTGCAGGCCTCCTACATATATACCCATGGTCGGCCTTCTGGAGGAGTTGTTGATGGCAGGGTGAACTGGATGATGGGGTGTTGGATTGTCATGTCTGAGGGAACCCCCTTAGTGAGGGGGGTGGGGGTGTATCTCAGTCAGGGAGCTTGGGAGCTGGGCGGGAGCCTCTCCTTAAACGGTCATGGAGAGGTGTCCTGGAACAGGAGCTGGAAGGACGGTTGGTAAGCATGTCCGGAGTAAAGTCTTTGTGTTGGTGAGTGGAACGCACAGTGGAAAGTTCTGGAAGAGACATGCCAAGGGAGCTGGATGTAGAACCAGAGGGCAGAGGGAGAGACTGTGGGAGTTTTGTGTCAAGTCACTGCAGCCAGGAGGGCGGGCAGGATTTGCAAGTCAGAACTTGCTGGAATCAGTAGTCCATCTATATTTATTCTTGAGTAAATCGGTTGCTACCACAAAAGAGTACTGCAGGCCCGGCCTACAAAGGGCTATCAAGTAAAGACACTGGGTCCTATTCAGAGTGAGTCCTAGTCATGTGCTGATGGTGTGAGAGGAGTACTAAAGTTGGACAGTGAAGTAGCGTGCTGGAAGAAGTGTTATGACTTAAGTCTGTCAAGTTTAGGGTCAGCCATTTTGTTCTGAGAAGTTTGGTGCAGTTACTTTGTAGAATAAATTTATCCTATGGCCATCCCATGTCCCTTTTTCCCAACCAAGTTTAATCCCCTTATAAAAACAACAAAAAAATAAGAAAGAAACTGCTCATTGACTGAGAAGTGTGTCTAATGGATGTCTGGCCGCAGGGTGAAATGTGTGGATGCTTTAACACGTAGCAACCACGCAGGGCCATCGCTAGGTGTATGGCACTACAATTTCACATTTCTTTTTCATATGGTGTTTGTGTCTCCTAATAGCAGGCTTTATGGGATTTTTATCAAAAATATATAAGGTACAAATATTCTTTAAAAAAAGTATATGGTTAGGCAGACACTTTGGGCTTGGGTTGTATATTATATGTGTTGTTTGTATGTGTGAACAACTTTTACACAGATTTATAAAGTAGTGGCATCATAAAATAAGAGTAAAAACCACATCGGCAAAGTAAAAAAAGGCCTCTGCCAGTCTCTCTACTCGCCTTTTAGATCTCCTATTTCGCATTGGGTACCCTGTTGATTGGTGTGCATCCTTGTTGTCACTCTATGGGATTGATCTGTGCTGTCGTTTTGCGCATATGAAGCACAAAGCAGGTGAATTGGTGGAATGGAGAGGAATGTCTACAGTAGCAGAAGGACCTGCTTTAGAGGCAGTGGGGGAACAAGGAGTTCTGGAGCTTTGATAGTGACAGGGTCTGTAAAATCTGGTTAGAAAACTGGGTAGTAAATCTGTGTATCTTGTCCATTATATTTTAATATTCATACATTTTTTAACAATTTTTATTGCTGCATGTGAATAGGTATACAATAGAACATTCAGAAGATGGTATATTTTAAAATACAGAACAAATATACTTTGAACATTAAAAAAAAAAAAAAAAAAAACACTGACAAATGCACACCTCATAGTAATTTTACACAGTATGTGTACTCCACCCAAGCTGACCATCCTAAAGGGTTACGTTATGAGCGCTGCTACCCCATAAAGAACAACCAAATCATCTTATTCACATATAGCATTTAGAGCCGGTTCACACTGGGGCGACCTGGCATCAGTCTTGAAGTTGCCCCAAGTTGCCCCAAGTCGTCCCAAGTTGTGTGGTTGAGAAAATCAATGGAAGTGAATGGAGCCGTCTTAATACACACTACTGAAGTCTCTCCGACTTCAGAAAAGGTTCCTGTACTACTTCAATCCGACTTCTAGGCAACTTGTACCCATTGATTTCAATGGAAGTTGCCTCAGAAGTCTGATCACTGTCTTAACTGAAGCAACAATACAGGAAGATAACATGCATTTCTCAGGCAAACCCCTCCCTCCCCCTCCCTCCCACAGAGCTGATTGTTGTTTGATTGGCCACTGGAAAGCCTCCTGTCCTGAAGGCGACTTGAAGTTGCCTTGTACTGTCCTGGAGGCAACTTGAAGTTGCCTTGTAAGTTGCCTGATGATTCATACTCAACTCGTGTCCAAGTTGCCTCCCAAAGTTGTGCTGGAAGTCATGTTGCCCCAGTGTGAACCGGCTCTTAGTGTGAATATTTATATATAAAAAAAAAAAACGAACAAACCTCTAGGCAATCCCAACAAACCTAATACTAGGGTAAAATGAACAAAACCCACAACCTTACCGGAGTGAACCCCACCCTCCATCCCTGCATCTAAATCCAGAGTTGCACAACACCTCATAGTCTCAAAACTCTTTCAAATAAGTAACATTATACAACATGCAGAACACCTTACCAACCACCTGAGTTTATGCCACTGTCCCCCTCTACTATTTCTATGGGTTATTAGTTACCGTTGCAGAAGAATCCGCCCATCTGTGCCACATTTTCTAAAACAATTTGGGCACCTTCTAGCCTCATATGTCCTCTCATAGAGTGATCAGAATTACCCAGTTTTTTCCAGGCTGCCAGTTCAAGAGTATCAGTACGTATCCAGTTTTAATTAGTGGGAATGCTCAATAGCATTCCCAGTTTTGTTATTAGTTTATTATTCTTATTCATTTTAACTTTAATTTTATTCCATACGTTTTTTTAGCTCTGTGTAACTTCTGCATACTTTCAGCTATTAAACCCATTCAACTTTTAAAATGTTCAGCTAATGATGGGACCTCAACTTTTTTTCTATTTATACTTTTTAAAATATTAAGCTTTTTAACACTTTTTTTTTTTTTTTTTTACATTGAAGTCAATGAGAGCATGCTTCAAATCTCTTTCCGCTTCCAAAAGTTTCAGCTCCTTCATTCTTTCACCTACAGATGCCAAACACAATTTAAAATGTTCACAAAATATTCAGCTATCCAGCTATATCTTTTCAGTTTGATATCTTTTACAGTTTTTGTGAAAAAGCTGTTTAGTGATAATTTCAGGAAATGTTATCGATTTTAACACAGTTTCTATGGGGTTGCTTAGAGTGGATGATGTAATCGCTACAGCACAGAGCTTTAAAAAAATTATCTTTGTTCCTTCTCTATAAATTGCTCTCACACCCACAAGATCTACTTGTCATACACAATTTATACATCAAAACTTAGGTATTTTTGTCTAGTTTCAGGCAATGTGCTTTTGTGATACGTCTCTTACTTTTGGCTGGTTGAGCTTCCAAATGACAAAAATTCCACACTATCTTCCATTGACTGTCCTGTATAAAATTCTTCAGATTTCCCAGCGAAACGCACAGTGAACTTCTTTTTTTAAATCGCTGACATGCCCACATTTTTATGTTTATCAACATCAATTGTATACGATGGGTTCACAAAGGCCGTGTGTCTCTAACAGTGAAGTCGCTGTTTCGATAGCATGTACTGTTGTGGATTTATTAAGGTTTTCTTGAAGGGTTCTCTCACATTGTCTCTCACTCATTAGGTGTGGGGATTAATGATCAAAGAGAAGCTTTATAAGTACTGCTTGTATGTCCTAAAGATAGTGTAGTGGTTATAGTGAATGGCTTTGGTGTGGGCTTAGCAATTCTACTATTCAGCATTCCCACTCATTTTCTGCAGGAAATGCATTTTCTAGTTGCTATTAATTATATTGCATAAAAGAACAGGAGCCCTTTAAAAAAAAAAGCTTAGTAGCGGTGTCCCTCTTCATCTTTAAGCACCCCAAAAAGGCAAACATATATTTGGGAAATCAAACCTGTCAGCTAATAATTCTGTAACTTTTGACCACAAAGCCTAACTTTAGGACACTCCCAAACCATATGCAGAAAAGATCCCCTGCAGATTTGACATTCATGGCACATGTCTGTTTCTCACTTATCCATTCTAAATAGACGCTGCAGTGTATAATACGTTCAATGCAAGTAATGTATCTGTATCATTTTGTCCCTTGAAGAAATAACAATGCCTAATGTGAGTCACAAGTACATCTACCCATAATTCCTCTGTTAAATCGGAAATTAAACTCAACCGTCAGTCATGTGCCTTATAACACTGCCTACAAAAGCCAGTACTGAATAATAGTCAGATACCAGCTTAGTGTGTTCTGGCTGCAGTAAAAGGGCTTCTATCTTGGTGTTCACAAAAGACACATACCGGAATCATGCTAAGCCAGTGCAGCATGTTTAAGTTGCACATACTGAAAATGCCACAAGGTATACCGGATTCTGCTTGCAGTTGAGAAAAGGGTTTAAACTTTCTGACCTCGTATAGGCGATGAGCATATTTCACCCCATATTGTGCACAGCGCGACCCCTCATTCAACTTATAAAATTATCCTAGATTAGGATTATACCAAAATGGGGCATTTGGAAACCAAGATGAAGCAAACATATTGCTAGAATCCGTTTAGAGGCTGCCAAGACAGCCATACCTCTCCTCTGTAAAATAAATTCAATAGTGTCTCAGAAGATGTGGCTACAGCTGCTTCCACGAACATGGCTGTGTTATTTAGCTGAGGAAACATTCTCCAATGTGCATACACTAACTGTGAAGCAACATATTACATACGCAGGTTGGGTAAGGCCAAACCAGCCCTTAGTCACCGGCAGTTGTAAAACTATATTAGGGCTCTTTCACACGGGACGGAACCTTGATGATACGCCCCGTGAACCTCCGCTTGTTCAGCGGGGATCGCTCTGCTGAGCCGGCTGATGACAAGGCTTCCCCCGCACACTGTGCAGGGACCGCCCTGTCAGATCTCCGCTCTCCCCTATGGGGGGATCGGATTAACACGGACCATCTGTCCGTGTTCATCCAATCCGCAGATGGATGGAAAAATAGTGTTTTCCTCCGTCTGCAGAATCGGAGGATTGCGGACCCGGATGAAATCGGGTGTCAGCGGATGAGATCGGGTGTCAGCGGATGTTCATCGGCTGACACCTGCAATCTCATAGGGATCAATATATGTCCCTTTTTTTCATCTGTAAACGGATGGATGAAAAAGCCGACATACGGTCCGCATGTGTGAAAGAGACCTTGGACTCTAATAAAATCACACCAAGATACTTAAACTTATCCAACACTGCCAGAGGACAGCCGCTAATGGGCGGCATAGTCTTTTGGCCATCCAGGGGGGACAACGAATTTAGCCCAGTTTATTCTGAAGCCTGAATAATCCCCAAATTCCTGAATAAGCGAGATGGCCTTGGACAATGAAGTATGAGAATCTTTTAAAGATGATAGCAAATCGTCTGCGTAAAAGGGTATGCATTCTTCAAGCAACCATATTTGCAGGCCCTATACGTCTACATCCTCTCTCAACTTCGCAGCCAGTGGCTCAATGGCCAGTGCGAATAAGAGAGGCGATGGAGGGCAACCCTGCCTGGTTCCCCCTATAGATGGTGAAAGCATTCAATATGAGCCTATTAATTTCAATGTGAGCCCTAGGCTCACAATATAAAAGCTTTACCCAGAAGATAAACCTAGATCCAAAACCAAACCTAGTCAATGCCGGGAAAAGATATACCCATTCTACGGAATCGAAAGCTTTTTTTTTTTTTGTATCTAGTGATGCAATCACTAATTATATTGTAATGTATTTTATATAATGCCATATACAGCTGGCACAAGATGGCAGTTTTGACAATTCTTCTTCCCTGCTAGTATTAGGCAGTTTTGTCATTACATTACATTGACACTGGTTGGGAAGGGGTTAACATCAGGGGCGATCAAAGGTTAACTGTGTGCCTAGCTTGTGTTTTTGTATAGTGTGGGAGGCCCTTTTAATAGGGGAAGACATGGATCCTTATCCTTGCTTTGCAGGAACACAGGGCCCATGCCTTCTCTACTGACGGAACGACAATCTCTGTATGATCAGTGGATATCAAGTCCATGGTACCAGCTGAATGGATCCTGCTGTGTACAATCACAGCAGTAGTGAGCCACCAGTGGCACACATTTGTGCCTGCCAACCGGACGTGTAAGATCATGTGTGTGTATATATGTATGTATGTGTGTGTGTGTGTTTGTATATGTATATCTGCAAGTGGTTAAAGAGAAACTGCAGTCTGCTCACATAATTTGTAAAAAAAACTTTTTTGCCATTCTGAAGCTTCCCTCCAACCACTTTGCATATTATTTTATATATACTGTGATTCTGTACTTTCCAAATATGCTTCAGAAATATCCATCCGCTAAGTCTGGCTGCATCCATTTTAACTGTGAGCAGCTGGATCTGCTGCCTCTTCACTTCCTGGATTTACACAGACACACACCTCCAGCTCTGCAGCTCTCATTGACAATCTTATGACTCATCCCCCCTCCCTTCCTGACAAACTCTCAATTGAGAGTTAAAGAGAGCTGTGCATGATGTCATAAGCCTAGGCTTTTTACCAGACAAGTAACAGGATGTGGGCTGTATAAGGTTATTTTTTGGCACAAAAATGTTTTTACTATCCAAAGTTAAAACAACCAGGGCAGAAGATTTAATACATTGAAAGGTGAAAAAATGACTGAAGGTCCGCTTTAATGCATTTTATGCTTTGGATAAAACATTTTTTTTTTCGTTATTACTGCTGTCAATCGCAGCCAATGAGAAGGGAGGATAAGGCAGGGTTGAGCCCCACTCTGTGTGTCTTAACAAACGGATCAGGGTTTGGGAGCGAGCAAGCATGAGTACCCCCATAGTAAGCAGCTTGCTATGGGGCACTCAGTGGGAGAGAGGAGCCAGGAGTGTCGACGGGGGACCCGAGAAGAGGAGGATCGGGGCTTCTCTGCAAAAGCATTACACAGAGCCGGGAAGTATAATGTTTGTTATATAAAAACGAGCCTTTAGAGAGAAAATAAGCTGTTGTTGATGACGACTTTCTTACAATGCTAGTTGGCTGTCCACCACTGGCTTTAGTATTTGTATGTGTTGCTGGCCTGGATCAAACCTGCAGAAAGTAAAGTCAGGGAGACGTCCGCCTGATCTACATGCTTGTTATGGGTCAGTGACGCAGAATGTATTGAAGCCATTGGATCAGCATGACCCCTAGGCAAGGCCAGTAATGAGAGGCTATTCCAGGTTTCCTTTGATATCCACCTAGTCATATATGGCATACGAGACACAAGATTCTCCTTGTCGCCAGTCCCGTAGTAGTTGGTATGCAAGGTTTTACAGATACATTGCCAGCATAAGTGTGTTTGTGTGTAGAAATATTGTTTTCTTGGCCGAATATCTGTTGTTCTTTATGTGCAGTGCGCTATAATCCTCTCATCTGTTTATTTCACAAACTTTGTATTTCCCCCTGGTCACGAATTCTGTTGCTGTCTTTGATGTTTTGTTTTCTCCTCTAAACAGCAGCGTTATCTAAATAAATTCAGACATTTGTTTTCTTGACACAGACAGAAGATTTCTGAAGTGTATGACAATGCACAGAGAGTTACTTTGATGATTCGTCTCCCTCTCATATTCCCACAAAGTGAACCGATGCTCAATGCCTTGATTATGCCGTGAAACATATTCACTATACAGATCGCGTTTGTTAGCTGCCGAGGCCCAGGGACATAAAACATTTATCAGTTCAGCAATACTGTAAGAATTTGCACATGAAATGTGTCAAACAAAGCGCTTAAATTAAGGCATGGCAGCTTGTTATCCCAGTCTTTTTTTTTTATTATTTATCGACTCAGAATGTAAGACGAGAAATGATTGAAAATGTTCCCTATCTCCGATCTGTCAAGAGTCCTCTTGAAACGGAACATTCTTCTTTTTTCAGTTGTACGCTGTACAATAGAAGTGTATTCTTGCTGAATGTTTTCAAAAACGCTGCTTTGAATCATCCGCACAATGGAATTAAAACACCCGTCCTTCTTAACGACACGTTTTTATTAAAAGAATAAGTGTGTGGCCCTGACGTGGGCTCTGTGTGTGTGAAGGGGGATTCTGGCCTTGGACTTGTATCAATACAGTTGTCAGTGACGTTTTTATTAACTATAGAAATTCGGTGTCCTTCAGATTGCGTCTACTGTATGCTTGTTGAGAAGGCCTTGATCTGCGATTAATAGGAACCATTATTAACGATGATTGTGTGTTATTCTTGCCGAGCTTCATATAGTTGTAAAACGTCAGCGTAAACCTTTATTTTATAGTCAAATTGCAGCGAGTCATCTGCATGTTCCGACAGACATTTCAACGGATACATTTTTCAATGGTACTGTTTGTAAAACCATTTTCCAATGCTGTCTGTAAATTAGCAAGGCTTCAACAAAGGATTTATTTGTTGAAAATCTCTCTAAATGGTGAGCATTAAAATGAAACTCCAGGGAAACCACTAAAGGCATACTTTAATACAGGGGTGTCCAACCTTTTTAACCACTTGCCGCCCGCCAATGACATATTGACGGCGGCAAAGTGGTTGTCTGATCCTGACCGGACGTCATATGACGTCCTCAGGATTCTGAGCCGCTGCGCGCCCCCGGGGGCGCGCATCGCGGCGATCGTTGTTGCGGGGTGTCAGTCTGACACCCCGCAACACCGATCTCGGTAAAGAGTCTCTCACGGAGACTCTTTACCACGTGATCAGCCGTGTCGAATCACGGCTGATCACGATGTAAACAGGAAAAGCCGTTGTCGGCTCTTCCTCACTCGCGTCTGACAGACGCGAGTAGAGGAGAGCCGATCTGCGGCTCTCCTGACGGGGGGGCTCGCGCTGATTGTTTATCAGCGCAGCCCCCCCTCGGATCGCCACATGGACCACCAGGGAAGCCCACCCTGGACCACATAGCTAAATCAGTGCTGCCCCAGTGTCCATCAGTGACACCCCACATTGTCCATCAGTGCCACCCTACAGTGTCCATCAGTGCCACCCCACAGTGCCCATCCATGCCCAGTGCCCACCTATCAGTGCCCATCTGTGCCACCCATAAGTAGCCATCAGTGCCACCCATAAGTGCCGCCCATGAGTGCCCATCTGTGCCGCCTATGAGTGCCCAGTGCCGCCCATCAGTGCCGCCCATGAGTGCCCATCAGTGCCGCCTATGTGTGCCCATCAGTGCCGCCTATGTGTGCCCATCAGTGCCGCCTATGTGTGCCCATCAGTGCCGCCTATGTGTGCCCATCAGTGCCACATACAAGCGCCGCCAATCAGTGCCACCTCATCTGTGCCCGTCAGTACTACCTCATCGATGCCCATCAGTGCCATCTCATCGGTGCCCATCAGTGCCGCCATATCAGTGCCCGTAATTGAAAGAAAACTTACTTATTTACAAAAAAATTAACAGAAAAAAATAAAAACATATTTTTTTTCAAAATTTTCAGTCTTTTTTTAGTTGTTGCGCACAAAAAAAAAATCGCAGAGGTGATCAAATACCACCAAAAGAAAGCTCTATTTGTGGGGAAAAAAGGACGCCAGTTTTGTTTGGGTACAGTGTAGCATGACCGCGCAATTGCCATTCAAAGTGCGACAGTGCTGAAAGCTGAAAATTGGCTTGGGCGGGAAGGTGTATACGTGCCCTGTATGGAAGTGGTTAAAGAGGGCCACTTGAGAAACTTTGGTAACCTGTCACAGCCACAATGAGCGGAGCAGGCGGATGACAGGTCCGTGTCCACTTCCGCATATGCAGAAGTGGACACAGACACAGCCCGCTCTCCTCTATGGCCCCTCCAATCCTATCCAGCCAGACGGAAGGGAACAGATCTTCTGTTTTTATTTTTTTATGTGTATTGGATTGGAGGTAGGCGGGTGTAAAGGGACACAAATCTATTTACATCTGCCGCTTCATAGAGGTAAATGAAGGGTCCGATTGGGCTCGCCTGAAAAACAGGCAGGTGGACCCGATCGGCCTGATGGCGTGAAAGGGTCCTAAGGCTGCCTTTCACACTAATGCACTGTAGTTTACCCACACAGTAGGTGCAGCGCAGTGCACCTGTTACTTTCCTGTGGGTTAGCTGCACTTTGCCATAGAATTCTACTATATCTTGCAGGTGTGGTGCACTTTCTGATAGTGCACCAAACCCATAGGTAATAACCGAAGTCTGTGATTCAGTGCAGGTAATCCACAGGTGCACTGCACCTGCAAATTAGTTTGAAAGCAGCCCAGTGTAGCTAATGTACCAGTGTAGAGTACAGATATGACCATTTCTGTTTGATTTTAATTAAAAACTGACCTCAATTTTCACTTCTTCCTCAGTATTCCTGCAGGTATTACTGGCTGCTGTTGTCCCCTAGGCGGGTGTGGCTGCTCCTGTCCCTCAGGGCGGGTATTGCTGGTGGCTGCTGCTGTCTCCAAGAAGGCTATGGCTGGCGGCTGCTGGCTGTGGGTATGGCTGACGGCTTCTGCTGTCCCCCAAGCTGGTATGGCTGGCGGCTGCGGCTGGCGGCTGCTGCTGTCCCCCAGGTGGGTATGCCTGGTGGCTGCTACTGGCTGCCCCCCTTGGTTAGTATGCCTGGCAGGTACTGCAGGTGTTTGCTGTCCCAGGCAGAGTGCATTTGGTAATACTCTGCCTGTGACAGGAAGCATCGGCCTTGCTTCCTCTAGCGACGGCTCCGTTCTTTACACTGATGCTCGGGATGGCGGGTTGAGAACCCACTATCTGGGCTCGTCGACCCACCATCCCATAGCAGAAGGGCACGGCAGGCCACATGTGGTCTGCGGGCCAACAATTGGGCACCCCTGCTGTAAGAGGTGCTTTACTAAAACTGCAAAATCTGGTGCAGCTCTGCATAAAAACCAATTCGCTTCCATTTTTTTGCTTTATTGAACAAGCCGAAGTTAGTTAGAAGCTGATGAGCTACCATGTACAGCTCCACCAGATTTTGCACTCTCCAGTCTTTGTAAATCAATTTTCCATTGTAGTCATTGTTGCTAATGATTAGCTTTAGCTCCATTTCATGTGGATCCAGATCAGAATATTTTTCTTTTGCTTGTAGCAGGAAATCGGGTTACTCATAGGGGTACAGCAGAATTAAGATTTTGTTTGTAGTTAATATTTACATTTTTATAGTCTTATGAGTTTATTTTCTCAAATTGTGATTTTCATGAATGATGATCTTCAGGAGCAAATACTGGTAATGATTTTCTTTGTATATAATGGAAGCTTGTTTTAGTTTGATTTAGACCAAAGTTTGGGCTTTTGTGTGGTTAGAATTTTCACTGTACTTAATTGTTGTCTCCTTCTTGGAAGGTGCATCTCCCAGGCTCTTCGTAAGAAGCTCTGCATCTTGGTGACCCATCAGCTTCAGTACCTGACTGCCGCCAAACACATTCTTATCCTTAAAGAGGTATGCTTTTATTCTCAAGGTCATTGTAACTGACATTTTCACTGGGCTCAAATTCTGCAAATAAGAGAACTAAAGCTGACCATACATGGATCCAGTGCATAAAGAGCTCAGGGGTGCCACCCCCATAAAACATGCTCCCGGCCACTAATCTACATGCAGGGCACCTGACGCATTGATTCCAATGTTTTTTTTTTCTTCCGAAGCACATGATTAGCGCTGGAGGCTCTAATTGCCTTCAAAAAGGCTTGGCTCGGAGTACAGAGCACTGTGCCCTGAGCCCACTCAGTTGTTGTGACCATAGCAAATTAAAGGGGTTGTAAAGGTTTCTGAACGGTTTTTATTTTCTAAATAGGTTTCTTTAAGCTAGTGCGTTGGTTCACTTACCTTTTCCTTCGATTTCCCTTCTAAATGTTTTTTTTCTTTGTCTGAATTTCTCACTTCCTGTTCCTCCTCGGTAAGCTTGCCCCCATGATCCGAGCCGTTTTGGCTGGGGGTTAGTCGGCTTGCTCACCCCCTCCCTTGCGACTACATCCCTGTGGGGAGATGCTGTGTTCACCGCTCGGATGATGGGGGCAAGATTACTGAGGAGGAACAGGAAGTGAGAAATTCAGACAAAGAAAAAAACATTTATAAGGGAAATCGAAGGAAAAGGTAAGTACACCAACAATGCACTAGCTTAAAGGAACCTATTTAGAAAATAAAAAACAACCTTTTTAACCCCTAATATTCGCTATTGTCTTCCTGATTCTCCTCCTGGCCAATCAGGAAGTGTTTGGCTGAGAGGAGAAGCAACTGTATTGGCCACCGAGGAGCAAGCTACCGAGAAGGAGGAGACGCAGGGAAAGATGTTGTGAACCCCCCGAGGAGGAGGAGACGTAGGAAGGGGCTAAAGCTGCACACAACCTAGATGGGGTAAATGTGAGGCTGGTGGACGGACGAGCGATGGGGGGGTTGGCGATATCGACCGACCAGGGGGATGGTGGGTGATTTGCTGAATTTATAAAGCTTGTCTGAGCTGTCAGGAAGGGGGGGGGGGGTATCTGAAGTTGCACTCTGCAAAGCTCAGTGAGGAGAGCTCTGAGAGTTGATTGGAGGGAAGGGACACACCCCCTCCAAACAGGAACAGAGCTGAGGCTGTCAAACTGCTGGAGCTCCCTCCCCTGTCTGTATTTTTCTCTTGATGTCCTGAAAACTTATCAGATGTGACTCATACTGACATAAGTCACTGAGATGTGACACTTGGTGCTCTTAATTGATACAAGCACACACCTTAGAGTGATATGCTTTGTTCATATTTCATGTCTGAGGTTTACAATCACTTTAATTTATATTTTGAATAATTCAGAATAACCGTAGAAATACACTAGATAAAGTTTCCTGAGAGTCTTTCCAAAGGGATAACTTTCATCAGAGTAAATGGCAGGTATGTAAGTGAATGCCTCACCCACTGATTTTGTAAGGCATGACATTATGTTGTTGATTTACGAACACTGGAGAGTGCAAAATCTGATAGTTTTGACACTAATTAGCTTCCAGTTTTTTGTTTTTTTTCGTCAAAGCTTAATTAAACAAACTGAAGTTAGAAGCCGATTGGCTATTGTAACAGCACCCCAAATGCAAAAGGGGTTAAGGCCATTTAGGATATTCCCTTTCCGAACATAAGGCAGCTACCGACACTACACAGATGACTCAGACACATGACCTTAAGGACCCTTTCACACTGGGGCGGGAGGCGCAGTGGCAGTATAGCGGCGCTATACCGTCGGATTTTCTGCGGGATTCGGCCGCTATCGGTGCAGTATTGACCCCCACTAGCGGCCGACAAAGGGTTAATACCGCCCGCAATGCGCCTCTGCCGCAGTTTCCCATTGTTTTAAATGGGAAGGAGCGGTATACACACCGCTCCTCTCACCGCTCCAAAGATGCTGCTGGCAGGAGATTTTTTTATCTCCCGCCAGCGCATCAGGCTTTCACATTGAGTATGCAGTGCAGGAGTTTTTCAGGCGGTATAGCAGCGCTATTTTTAGCGCTGTACCGCCTGAAAAACTCCTCAGTGTGAAAGGGGTCTTAGGCTTCCCAGAATGGCTGTCTGCTAACTTACAATACATATTATCATAAATACACCTTCACACAATTAAAGGGGCAATTGGCACAAGCCACAATTAGATGCAGAGCAGTCACACTAGAATGAGTCACTCCTGGGAGATATTGGGTATAAACATTACAGACCCATTTTAAAGCAATCCAAGACATATTCTGAATGTCCATTATTTTCTGGCTCATACTTTCTAAGAGCTTCTGGGTTCTACAGGTCCTCCCGTTACAGCTGCACACGATTTTTCACTCTCCAGTTTTAGTAAATCAACCCTGATGAGCCCATGTTGCCTTCACATGGCCTCCCACTTGTTATCCTTCTGTTGAGAGCCTATAATAAAGGAGCCTGTACAAAGACGATATTCTAAGCTCCTGTGTTATCATGAATACAGAGATTTACAGAACATTTCCAGGAAACATAATGAGGCTGGTAAAAGTCTTCACTCATGTGAATTCTTGTTTACTTTAAATGCCCAATCATTTGCAGATAAGAAAAAAAAACTGATTTGCTTTTCACATAATTGGATAAATAAAGGCAATATTCACTTATTAGTAAATCCGTCTCAATTGAACGCTCAGCTGCTTTTATTTATGATTCCACATACAGTATGTATCTGTGCTAAAGTCATTTACTCCACTCAGTTAAGGGTTCATCCCCTCTTCTATACCCCCATGCTTGTGGAGTGTAGGGCTTGCAACCTACTACGACATTGTTTGAATCTGGATGCGTTGGGCTCAGAGAGGGAAAGTGTACTATCTTAAGTGGTAGCCAGGTGCTAAGGGTGCAGGATGATAATTACGCCCATTATTTGTCTGGGTCCTTTGTTACAATGTAGACAAAATGTTTTAATGTTTTTTTTGCATATATATTTTTCTTTTTTTTAACGAGTTAGTAAAATGTAAAAAAAATCTCTGAAATTCAAGGGCCAGATGGTAGGAAAGGGAACATTTGCGGAACTGCTGCAGTCGGGTGTCGATTTTGCATCCCTCCTGAAAAGTGGGGACGAAGAGCTTCCTGAAGGGCAGCTGGTAAAGTCCTCCAGAATCCGGACTTTTTCTCAGTCTTCAGTGTGGTCACAAGAATCCTCTGTACAGTCACAGAAAGAGGGGGCCGCAGACACACTACCGGTAAGTTCAGGAAGCTTAATGTATAGGAAAACATGGTCATCAAATTGTACTTGTCCTTGCACAGTAATAGTATGAGGGGAGACAATAAACAGCCAATAAATTAATTTCAAAGTGATATCCCTTGTGCTTAAACAATTTAAAGCATTATTAAACCCAAAAGTTGTAAAGGGGGGGGGGGTCGGGGGGAGAGAAGGCAGGAGCTGGAACATGTTACATGTTCCACCCTAAATATGGTTGCCTGCCTCTTGCATATGTACTTTAATACAACAAGTAAATTTGTATGTATGTGTGTATATGTATGTGTGTGTATATATGTGTGTGTGTGTGTGTGTGTGTGTATGTGTGTGTATGTGTATGTGTATGTATGTGTATGTGTATGTATGTGTATGTGTGTATGTATATATATATATATATATATATATATATATATATATATATATATATATATATATATATATATATATATATATATATATATATATATATATATATATATATATATATATATATATATATATATATATATATATAAATATAAATAATCAAGCACAGTAAATGGCTTTTATAAAATAGGAAACACGATTAGAAGGGTTGACCATAGCAATGGGTCTCACATTTTTGCGAAAATTAAACAAATAATACAATTGGGCCGTAGCTGGCAGTTTTGATAAATTATCCTTTTTCGGGTATTGAAATGGTACGGTTATGGGTTTAGTGACATGTTTTTGTGGTGCTTGTGTCTTTTTGTAACAGACTGAACCTGTGCTGACTGCAGTTCCAGAGGAGAGCCGATCTGAGGGAACTGTGGGCTTCAAGGTCTACAAGAAATACTTCCTGTCTGGGTCCAGTTATCTGATGATTTTTATTTTTTTATTCCTAAACATCCTAGCACAGGTACGTGTGTAAGGATTAAATGCAGCTTCCATGTTTTTCACAAGTTTGTTTTACTATTCTATACACTTTCTGCCTTCTTTGCTAAATTTTGCTCTCCTGCAACTTTGTTCTTTTATCGCTATGCTCTCACTCTCAATTTTTTGCACAATAGTGCTCTTTCCTTCTTTGCTATGCTCTCTCTGCGTAATACTGCCGTTTCCTCATTCCATTCACCAGAATGATGGCTGTGCATAGTACTACCCTTTCCTCTTCATGGCCTATGCTTTACACAATACTACCTCTTCTTCACGGCTATGCTTTCTATATACAATACTAAATTTCTCTTTCGTTCATGGACGGACACAGCCTTAATCTTGACAAAGTTGAAATAGCTTTCCTTTAGGAGTGACTAGGCAGAAAGTGTTAACAACTTCAAAGCTGAACAGCCCCGTCCCAGGGGGTGGTCCTACTGGCTATATCCCCTCAGCCTGCAACAAGCGGTTCCGTTTTTTTCTGCCTAGTTAAGGAGAAGACATGGCTCCCTTTGGACCCATAGGCCTGGAGGCTTTTAGTTCAAATTTATTTTTGGATTTTTATTTATTTAAGTTTTTAATCATTCCTGTGATCTTCGATCAACTGCCGACTGGGTGACAGGCTGGATCCCAGATCCTTGTAGTCCCCCCAGTTTCGGCCATCGAGCGTGTGCCGACCATAACTACGCACTGGGTCATCCACGACATGCCCGTCGCTCTCCGGGTGGCCGATGAGCTATATGCTCCAGGGCTGCATATGACCAGTCTAGAGGGCCGAGTCGCAGCAGCCGGGCCAACAGTCACCTCCGTTACCATGCGGGGAGATGCTCTGTCTAGGATGCTTCCAGCATTAACCCACAGGAAGGGTAAGTAGTTACTACCTTGCTTCAGCAAGAAGACCGGAGCTGGGCATTCCTGGAGTGGTGAGTAAAGGGCTCTATGTTTCCCTTCTCCCCCTTCCTTCCCTCCTCCCCAGGCTCCCTGAGCCAGCTGCTGGGGCGGGGTTTCCCCTGGGGAGCTTCACCTGGGGGGAACCATGTACGTTCATTTAATTGGTGTAAAAGTGCCAAGAGAGATTGCTTATCTGTGTCCTGCTCCATGCTGTCGACGACCATTTTCCCTGTGATCCATGTTGTATTATTTACTTGCACTGGCGGGCATTTTCTTGTAGCCGCATTGTATTGGCCTCTATTGACGCTCGGCGGCCATACTTTTGGTATTTCTGCATGTTTACTTCCTGGTGTTACATTTGCACTGGTGGCCATCTTCTTGTGGCCACACTGTATTTTGCCTCTAGCGGCCACCTCGGCGGCCATTTTTCATAGGATTTTGGCAATCTTGCATCCACGCTCGGCGCCCATAGTTTGTAGGGCCGTACCACGTCTATCGGTCGCTCGGCGGCCTGCGCAGTATGCCCCAATACGGCGCTATAGCAGTGGCATTGCTTGCAGCCTTTTTGCCACGAGGTCGGGGAATCTAGCTGCCGTTCTGCGGCCATATTTTTGTAGCCACTATCTATTATACATAATACTGGCGGCCATGCTTTTGGGGCCTGTTGGCCTCTAGTGTCAGAGCGGCGGCCATCTTCATTATTTAAACACAGTCAGACAGACACGCTGCGGACTATTCAAACTAAGCAGCTGACAAAAGCAGCAGCCCTATTAGCATCTATCACTAAAACAGCACAGACCGACAGACACAATCTCTGCTAGTGTTCAGCGGACAAGAAGCAGCTCAGCTAAAGAACAGCACCGTACTACTGGTTCCTGGGTGGTGAGTCCTCTGGGGCGGAACCCCTTATCTCTGCTGCAGCTAGGAGGGTGGGTTACTGTACCTTGCTTGGGAGTCCCTGTGTCAGGCGTGTGGGCAGCAGGGCGTCAGAAACAGATGTTTTTTCCCCTGAGACACCTGAGCTGGCAATTGATGCCCCTGCACCCGATGTATAGGTGGACGCCATGTCAGCAATCCTAGATGCTTTGGTTGCCAAGGTGGAAGCAGCGCGTGGGAAAACGGGGGCTAGAATGTGCCCCCTCCATCTTCTGTGGACAACACCGATGCGGAGCCGGGTCCAGCTACGACTCAGGACCCTGGCTCTAGATTGGCCAGACATTGAGGATGATTTCAACTAGGGCTGCAACTAACGATTATTTTCATCTTCGATTAGTTGGCCAATTATTTCGATTAATCAGGTAATGGCCTTAAAAAAAAAAATTGAATTTTGTAATTTTTTTGGGCCAATTTGTTGTTGGGCAGATTACAAAACACAAATTGCAGCAAAAACGGATTACATGCTTTTCTGCAGCTTCTCCATTGAAGTATATTGAACCAAAAAAAAAAAAAAATGGCACTGCTTTGCGTTAAAAAGTCCTTGCCCTTTCCAAATACGCAGCAGCTGAAAAAAAATCATGGATGTGAACGTGTCCCATAGGAAAACATGTAAATGAACTGTAGCGTGTTTCTGCAAAAAGCACCAAAAAACAGAGGTGTGAACCCAGGCCTGAGATGTTTAGTAACATAATGGGGTTAAAAAAACAAAAATAAGTACAAAAAGAGCAAATAATTGCTACTGTAAGGGATTCATTTTTTTACTGTGGGACAGTGAAAGTAATATTTACAGTAGCGATTTGCTTTTTTGTGCTATAAAGGGCTATTTTTTGTGTTTTTAACCCCATTATGTTACTGGCCGATTAATCGTTTATGAAAATTGTAATCGATTAATTTCATAATTGATTAGTTGTCGATTAATCGATTAGTTGTTGATTAATCGATTAGTTGTTTCTGCCCTAATTCCAACCCAGGTCAGCACGCGAGAGGGCTCTGGTGATTGACCTTATCACCGCAGTGCAAGATACCCTAAAGATAGAGGGGTCTGTAGAAGCAACAGAAGCGCCGGTCCCCTTTGGGTTCCGTAATGCGACCCGCACTACTAAGGTGTTCCCATGTGTGTCTTACTTGGAAAAACTGTTATACAAAGAGTGGGACAACCACAAAGGACTTTTTCATGACCTAGAAATCTGGTGGTGCGTTACCCTCTTGAGGAGAGTTTCTTGAAGAAATGGACCTCGCCCCCGATAGTGGAACCTCCTTTGTCCAGACTAAACAAGCTAACCACCATACCGGTGGAAGGGGCTCCTGCCTTCAAAGACCCTGCGGACAAGAAGGCTGAGGCGATCACCCGCAAACCTATACATGGTAGTAGGCTCGGCGGTACGCCCAACCATAGTTGGGGCCCTGGTGTCTCAGACACTCACGGATTGGGCAAAGATGCTGCTCAATGGGTTAGAGGCACGTCCTCCTTCCCCGGACGAGATAGCCCTAGCTGACCAGCTGGTACAGGGCCATGCGGTGGTGTTACGCCATCTACTTTGGTTAAAGACTTGGTCTGCGGACCAATCTTCCAAAAAGGCCCTGATGGACCTGCCCTTTAAGAGGCGACAGACTCTTTGGAGCTTCCCTGGATGATATTATTAAAGATGCCACAGGAGGTAGGAGCACGCTGCTCCCACAATCCAAAAAGGGGAAGGAGCCACGCCACGCGACAAGGGTCCTTCTTCACCGCGCACAAGCGTTTTTTCGCCCGCCCGGTGCTGCAGGTAAAAGACCTCAGGCCGATTTAAAGCGCCTGCTCAGGCACAGAAACGTCCCTGGTTTCACAAACCTGCAAACAAGACTGTTTCCCGATGAAGGTTTGCCCCCACCCATTTCTCAGGTGGGGGGACGTCTTCGCGAATTTGCGACACGGCGGACATTTCAGGCCCCCGACCGGTGGATTTGCGAGGTAGTCTCTTCAGGGTACAAGATAGAATTTCCATCTTTCCCACCAAACAGATTTTTTCCCTCCAACCTCCAGCTTCAACTGACTCGACGGGAAGCCCTATTTGGGGCAGTTCAGGGCCTGCTGGAATGCGGGGTGGTTATTCCTGTCCCAGTACAGGAACGGTTTCAGGGGTTTTACTCCAACCTGTTCTTAGTACCAAAAAAGGAGGGCATTCGTCCAATTCTGGACCTCGGGCCCTCATTTGCTTTGTGAAGGTACAAAGATTCCAGATGGAATCGATGCGCTCTGTCGTCACTGCCCTCCACCCAGGGGACTTTCTGGCATCCCTGGACATCATGGACGCCTACTTACATGTTCCCATATGCACAAGACATCAGAGACACCTGCGCTTTGTGGTCGGGGAAGACCACTATCAATTTGTGGCTCTCCCCTTTGGCCTTGCATCGGCACCAAGTTGCTTGCCCCTATTCTTGCCCTACTAAGACAACGTGGCATCCATATTGTGGGCTACTTGGACGACCTGCTTCTGAGGGCTGCTTCAGCCTCAGAATTAGAGGTGAGCATATCTATAACCTGTCAGACCCTCAGACACTTTGGGTGGGTACTGAACATTCAGAAGTCAGTAATGGTACCGACTCAACGCCTAGTATATCTGGGATTGATTCTAGATTCCTCAGAGGCAAAGGTTTTTTCCCTGTGGAAAAATTGCAGACCCTCCGGGCTGCGGTGCGTCAGCTGACATCCCAGAAATGGTCGTCACTCCACTTTTGCATGCGTGTCCTGGGCCTCATGGTGGCCTCCTTCGAATCGGTACCATATGCGCAATCTCACATGCGAGTCCTACAGAAGGAAATTCTGTCCAGAAGGGACAAGTACCCATCATCCTTGGATTATCAAATCCGGGTGAGCCACCTAGTCAGGACCTCCCTATGTTGGTGGCTGACCTCACCGGCACTTCTGTCCGGGAAGTCGTTCCTTCCTTATCACTGGATAGTCATCACGACGGACACCAGCCTTACCGATTGGGTGGGAATCAGGGGGGTTCAGTCGACCCAGGGTCGCTGGTCTCCAGAGGATTCCCACTTGCCGATCAATGTCCTGGAACTTCGGGCGATTAGGCTGTGCCTCTCCACATGGTCTCAGAGGCTACAAGGGCGTCCAGTCAGGATCCAGTCGGACAACGCCACGGCGGTGGCATATGTCAACCATCAAGGGGGAACAAGAAGTTCGGCTGCAGCATCAGAAGTCGCTCACATCCTAAGGTGGGCAGAAAGGAGCCTGGGCAGAAAGGAGCCTTGTCGGCCATATACATTCCGGGCGTGGAAAACTGGCAGGCGGACTACCTGATTCGCCAGATGCTGGACCAAGGAGAATGGTCTCTGCACCCGGATGTTTTTCAGCTCCTTTGCCAAAGATGGGGAACGCCAGATGTAGATCTCCTGGCGTCTCGGTTCAATCAAAAGGTACAGAGGTTTGTGGCCAGGTCCAAGGATCCCTGAGCGGACGTTTTGGTGGCTCCATGGGGGCTCTGTTTGCCCCAGATTGGCCTCTGCGTCCCTGGTACACCGACATTGTGATACAGGTGGCGGATGTTCCTTGGCAACTGCCGATGCGAGAGGACCTTCTGTCGCAAGGTCCTATACTGCATCCTGCTTTACAGTCGCTGGCTTTAAGGGCATGGCTGTTGAAATCCAGGTGCTGAGGGACCGAGGTCTGTCGTATTCGGTAATTTCCACCATGCTGAGGGCGCGGAAGTCAGCTTCTCAGAAGATTTAACATCACACGTGGAAGGCCTACATCTCCATGTGTGAGGAGATGAGGTGGCGTCCGCGTACATATTTGGTTTACAGGATCCTGCTGTTTTTACAGCGTGGAGTGGATCAAAGAGTTGCCTTAAGCACCATTAAGGGGCAGATATCAGCCTTGGCTGTCTTTTTTCAGCGACCTTTGGCAACTCATTCATTGGTGAGTACATTTGTACAAGGGGTTCGGCATGTAAAAAAAAAAAAAGTAAAGCGCCCCTATCCCGCAGAAGCGAACACATAGGTTGCGCATGCATATGTAAACAATGTTCAAACCACATACCGTATAAGTAATTACAGTAATTAAGTTAAGTCATTTTCTAGCAAAAAATACCAGAAAAGGCTTGGTCTTCAAGTGGTTAAAAAACTAAAATAAAAAAAATGTTCCTCCTGTGTTGATCCATCAGCAATCACGATGCTCGCTGCCACCGCCGACCCAAATAAATATGATAAAAAAATCTCCGCTCCCGGCGAAGGCTCCCATCATCTGACCACTCCGCTGCCTCCCAACACTAAATAACCAAAAGGGCAGAGCCAGCATGCCCTGGTCTGTGGCATCACAAGGGAAGGGGCCACCAGTGGCCCTGCCCCTTAGTTTATTTAACGGTGGAGCTGGCAAACAGCAGGACCCCTTGTTTTTTTTGTTTTTACTGTGGGTCAGAGGTGGTGGCCATCAATTGTCACCACTGTGCCATGCCATCAAACACAGCCACTGTGCCATCAATTGTCACCACTGTGCCATGCCATCAAACGCAGCCACTGTGCCATCAAATGCAGCCACTGTGCCATCAAATGCAGCCACTGTGCCATCAAATGCAGCCACTGTGCCATCAAATGCAGCCACTGTGCCATCAAATGCAGCCACTGTGCCATCAAATGCAGCCACTGTGCCATCAAATGCAGCCACTGTGCCATCAAACGCAGCCACTGTGCCATGCCATCAAACGCAGCCACTGTGCCATGCCATCAAACGCAGCCACTGTGCCATGCCATCAAACGCAGTCACGGTGCCATGCCATCAAACGCAGTCACGGTGCCATGCCATCAAACGCAGTCACGGTGCCATGCCATCAAACGCAGTCACAGTGCCATGCCATCAAACGCAGTCACGGTGCCATGCCATCAAACGCAGTCACGGTGCCATGCCATCAAACGCAGTCACGGTGCCATGCCATCAAACGCAGTCACGGTGCCATGCCATCAAACGCAGTCACGGTGCCATGCCATCAAACGCAGTCACGGTGCCATGCCATCAAACGCAGTCACGGTGCCATGCCATCAAACGCAGTCACGGTGCCATGCCATCAAACGCAGTCACGGTGCCATGCCATCAAACGCAGTCACGGTGCCATGCCATCAAACGCAGTCACGGTGCCATGCCATCAAACGCAGTCACGGTGCCATGCCATCAAACGCAGTCACGGTGCCATGCCATCAAACGCAGTCACGGTGCCATGCCATCAAACGCAGCCACGGTGCCCGTTGTCACCACTGTGCCCATTGTCGCCGCTGTGCCTTGTAAAATGCCTCTGCCCGGCACTTACCTTTCTGAGGGTCGTCCATCCTCCTTCCACGTCCCTCGATGTCTTCTCCCGCCCTCGATGACGCTTCAGCCAATCAGGTTACCGGTAACCAGAACTGGTGAACCTGATTGGCTGAACACCTGTCAGTCTTATTTAAGGAACACACCCCCTGTACGTCCCTTAGATACTTTTCCGAAAGCCGACTACAGCCAACCAGCTGCCGTTATTCAGGTGGCCGGCGCTCACCATCCGGCCAACTGAATAGTCGCGGCAGCGGCAACAATAACATAGATTCATGCAATGCATGAATCTATGTTATTGTAATCAGTGGCGGTGCGAGAGCTAGAGGGGGCGGCGCTCCAGCTCCCTCTATAGACGCACCGCCACTGGCTCTAGCTGAGTCACTTTAGGACATTCACAGAGTTGTCTCCTAAGCCACTCCTTTGTTATCTTGGCTGTGTGCTTAGGGCCATTATCCTGTTGGAAGATGAACCTTTGCCCCAGTCTGAGGTCCAGAGCACTCTGGAGCAGATTTTCATCAAGGATGCCTCTGTACATTGCTGCATTCATCCTTCCCTCGATCCGGACTAGTCTCCCAGTTCCTGTCACTGAAAAACATCCCCACAGCATGATGCTGCCACCACCATGCTTCACTGTAGGGATGGTATTGGCCAGGTGATGAGGGTGCCTGGTTTTCTCCAGACATGACGCTTGCCATTCAGACTAAAGCGTTCAATCTTTGTTTCATCAGACTAGAGAATTTAGTTTCTCATGGTTTGAGAGTCCTTCACCTGCCTTTTAGCAAGCTCCAGAAGGGCTGTCATGGGCCTTTTACTGAGGAATGGCTTATGTCTGGCCACTCTACCATACAGGCCTAATTGATGCAGTGTTTGTTTTTTTTCTGGAAGGTTCTCTCTCCACAGAGAAACGCTGGAGCTCTGTCCGAGTGACTATCGTGATCCTAGTCACCTCCCTAAATAAGACCCTTCCCCCCTCCCCCGATCGCTCAGTTTGGCCAGGCGGCCCACTCTAGGAAGAGTCTTGGTGGTTCCAAACTTTTTCCATTTACATATGATGGAGCGCACTGTGCTCTTTGGGACCTTCAATGCTGCATACATTTTTCTGTGCCTCGATACAATCCTGTCTCGGAGGCCTACAGACAAATCTGAAGGGCCTGGTATGGATTGGCGGGTGCCCCACACTGTTATTTTTTTCTCAATTTTTCATTGCTGCCGATTCTTTTTTTACAATCTGCTGTCAGCGGGAACCCCACTGACAGCTGATGACTCATCGGTTGTTAAAGACTTGGTGGCTACCCGCTCAGTAATCATGGTTGCCAAGGATGCCAGCCACCACCTGCTCCTCAACAACCAGCTATTTACAGTGTTTGTTAAGGATGCGGCTACTGCCAGCAGTAATTTTCCTGCAGGCTATCACTACTAAAATACCTCATGACTCCCTAAAATAACGCATGTAGTATTTTAGCGTTTTTTTCGTGAATGCCATTTTATTTTATTTTTTTAACGCTGTTCGGTATATTACCGCATACTCAGATGGGGTAAGATACCGTTTTTGTGAATGTAGCCCATTATGTCACTATTGTGATACTGCACACTCATTTTAGAGAGCACGCACAACCCAAACTGCCTGGACACCCAGTTGGGAAACCGATTCTTACAAAATGGCTGATGGAGTTTATGATAAACTTTTCTTCACTAGTTCAGCTACTCACTAGCTAAACTAGTAAAGAGGAGAACTTCGGTGGTCATGGGGTCCATTTGTAATCTTATCATGTTCCTTACACAATATTGGGTAAATAGTAAGATTATGTCAGATGTTTACAAATTGTCATATTTTTAATAGTAAGGATTAGTATGTTCCTTACACCGTAGTTGCTGTTTATAGGGAGGTCTGTGCTGTGTAAAGTGCAGAACCAGGCAATGCATACTATGTAAGGCTGCAACACATACTGTACATGTGTCATGGAACAAAGAAGGGGGAATGCTACTCTAGAGGTATAAAAGTTATTGAGCAGCGCAAAAATAATTTTTAGTAAATCAATTAAAATATACAATTTTACGGTGGATATAGTAAAGTGGGAACTGAATTTTTTCTTATTTCGGCTTCATTGTTGTTCTGATGGTTTGTGTTTTTCAAATTTTTTTTTTTTAGTGGAGCATAAACGCAAAGAGGAACAGTACACTAAAGCCTCAACAATCAGTGACTGTGCATTTTGTACGCCAATTATTTCTACTTGCTGCAGGGGACCCCTAAAGCATGATCTTGCAATGCTATCCTTGTCTGCCATTTATCAGTATGTGAAAGAAAAATTCGATTTTTTTTTTTTTTTTTCACATCAGACACTATGGTGGTCCACCACTTATTTTAGCGCCGTATAAGACAATGAAATTGTAAAAACCAATGGGGTGTGTGTGTGTGTGTGTGTGTAACAAAAAATTTCTTTACTCAGAATTACCACTTTTTAAAGTGTTAAAGTATACTTACTTTTAAACTTGTTAAAGTATGTATTGACCAGTACCATGACTGAGGCATTTCTTTATTTATGAAAAATGTATAGGTTTGAATCTAACTTAATTTATTATGCTCATACAGGTGGCCTATGTTTTGCAAGACTGGTGGCTTTCTTACTGGTAATACTTCTAAAGACTATATAGATAAAGATGTTGATTAAAGAATTGAATATGTCTTGTTTTTAGTCTTTAAATGGGTATTCCTGTATTTAAAAAATATCCCCTCACTTTTTGTCCTAACTTTCCCCCCCCCTTATACACAAGGTGTCACCAAAACAGGAAATGGTAAAGCAGAGAGGATAGCAAAGTACAACTAGTGTGCAGCATTGCTAAACAGGAAGCAGCTCTTGCATTCCCAATGAGAAAAATTGCAGTAAGCACGTAATGAAACATGTCATTTTAAAACATCCTCCTAGCTTCTTATATTGAAACAAAGCCCTAAGGCATGTATATGCAATTAGTGGTCCTCCAGCTTTCGCAGAACTACAAGTCCTATGAGGCACAGCAAGTCTCTGACAGCCACAAGCATGACACCCAGTGGCATGATGGGACTTGTAGTTTTGCAAATGCTGGAGGTCCGCTAATTGCATATCTCTGCCCTAAGGCCTTATTCACCCTGCTGATTACTTCTGTGTGCCATGCAGAGCCTGTTCTGCACAGGCACAGGGATGCACAGGTGTTGCGTGCATTGTTGTCCAGGCAGTCCCATAGATTAAAACATGTGGCTGCATGGACACTGCTGTGTGCCAATGTGATATCCGTGTGGGTGCGTGTCCCTGAAATCACCCTGGATGCACATGCACTGATGTAACATTAGGACACAGCAGCTGTGTCCATGCAGCCACGTGGAAGTAATCGGCTGTGTGAACAAGCCCTAGATGTAACCCTGGCCAGGCTATGGACATTTAAATAAACACAGTTAATTTGCTTTTAAACAGCCCCTTTATTGCCCTCTGTAGCTACATGCACGTTAGTGCAATTCATTCTCAGAATTCACAACAGAATTGCTTAGATCCTTTTTGCACACCATATGGGATTCAACCATGTGACTAAAAAGTGGCTGCAACAACTCCCATCTGGTCACTGTGTACAACATAGTGTAGATGAAATATGATGCCAGTACGCTGACAGGCTTATTTCAAACTGCAAAACTCTTTATTCTTGTATGACCACAAAAGCAACATTTTGGGACCACACAGTGCACTTTCTTCAGACCCGCAGCCCTCCTAGCACTGATGTAGTTCAGCTTTTCAATCTTCTAATACAGAGGAGGTGAATTGGGGCCAAAGTGAGCTCATCTGCCAACCTGGTAGACTTCAGTGCTTCTGTTGCAAAAATAATTGCTCCACAGTGTCCGCAGCCACAGAGGCTTGGGGCTAGCAAAAGGGGTTGCAGGGGTCACAATCGCAACCCCGCCCCTAGCTCCGGGGGCCCCTGCAGCCCCCCTGTGATGATATTATTTCATCCTCCACAAAGTCCAGCTCCAAACTGCCCTAGGGCCCCACAGCCATGCTCCAGTACTGGGCTTCCACTTTGCCTTCCACAGTCCACACCTCTCTAATCTCATTTTCTGGGGAGAAGCTGTGAACCATTTCCTGAATGGAGAGGTCCACGGGGTGAGAACAGCCCTGCATGGGAAAGTGTCTGTGCTGTGTGTTACATGGAATGGTAACCGAGCTCAGTGAGTTAAAGTGGAGGTTCACCCTAAAAAAAATTCTAACATTACATCCAGCATACTAACGACATGTAAAGTATGCTGGTATTTATTTATTTTTTTCTCCGTACATACCGTTTAATTGTTATTTTCGCCCAGGCTTCCGATTCCCGCGGGACTGGGCCTTCCTATTGAAAGCTTAGCTGATTGACGTCTGGTGAAAATTATAGAGCCCGACTCGCAGGTCGTCTATTTACGGAAAACTGGTGACTGGCTTTATGCGCCATGGTAAGATTTTCACCAGACGTCAATCAGCTAAGCTTTCAATTGGAACGCCCAGTCCCGCGGGAATCAGAACCCGGAAGCCTGGGCGAAAATAACAATTAAACGGTATGTACGGAGAAAAAAAAAATACCAGCATACTTTACATATCGTTAGTATACTGGATGTAATGTTAGAATTTTTTTTAAGGTGAACCCCCCGCTTTAAGAGGAGGAGAGTGCCGTCCTGTAGCCACGATAGGACTGCTGTCACTGGTGAGGTAAGACACTGCTCATTGTCTACTAGTCACCAGCTGGTATTCCCTGTATCCCCCACCCAGGGATGTCCGCTTACACCACTTCCCTGACAACTGGGGAAAAGACACACACCCTCAGGAGATGACCTTCCCCCAACACTGACAGAGAAACAGAGAAACATTCAGAAATTGCTAAAACAAATCCCTTAACACCTCCTGAGGGGCTGCAGGCTCCAGATTTTGTGTCACATGGCTTTGCCCCCCCCCCAAGCCCCCTGACCATCCCCTCCACCCTGGATGCTATGCCCAGCTGCTGATCTACTTTTTTATTACATTACTCTATACTGCTCCTCCTCCGCAGGGCTAAAAACACAGAGCTGTATACAGTGCTTGGATAGGAAAGAAGCTCTGCTAAGTGACTTGCCAGGGGTGTGATTTCCTGTCCTCTGATTCTCCAGCGGTGATCCCTGTCCTCTGATGTAAGGAGGCACTCAAAACTCTTAAGCAACTTTGAGTATCTTTCCATTCTGTGAGTGTATCTGCACCCACGGTGGAAGTGGAGGGTGGTAGTGGGCGGGCCCAGGTCAACGTTGAATCGGGCCTACAAGCTTCAAGCTACGCCTCTGCACAGAGGTCAGTGAAGACCTGTTTTAAAGCGGATGTCCGGCCAAAAAAAAATATTAAAAGCCAGCAGCTACAAATACTGCAGCTGCTGACTTTTAATATTAGGACACTTACCTGTCCTGGAGTCCAGCGCCGTCCGCAGCAGAGGACGAGCGATCGCTCGTCACTCTGCTGCCCCCCCGCCATCCACTGTGAGGGAACCAGGAAGTGAAGCGCTCCGGCTTCACTGCCTGGTTCCCTACGGCGCATGCGTGAGTCGCGCTGCGCCCGCCGATTGGCTCCCGCTGTGTGCTGGGAGCCGAGTGTTCCCAGCACACAACGGGGGGCGACGGGATGTGATGCAATGCCCGTATTTTGCCCGTGAATGCCGGGCCGGAAGTGGGTGCAAATACCTGTCTTTAGACAGGTATCTGCACCCCCCTCCCCCCTGAAAGGTGTCAAATGTGACACCGGAGGGTTCCAATCAGCGCGAGTTCCACTTTAGGGTGGAGCTCTGCTTTAAGGCTTACTTACGGCTTGTTTAGAATATGTCTTTATTTAAATATGAATATTTTTTTTTTTTTTTTTTTTTTAAGTTTTGGCAAGGTACATGCATTTAATGCAGTGTGTAGGGAGACTAAAAGTAATGCTGACCGCACTGTAGCCTCCTTTATCATGTGCTAAATACTATTGATGGTGGCATGTTTCCAATGAGAGTTCTGATGAGATTATTCTGTTTTTATGTGTTAGGGCATCAGAACAAGAGAAGCTGAATGTCACCAATGTCATTGAGGGAACCAATGTAACCGAAACAGAGAAGTTAGATAATACATTTTATCTAGGAGTCTATGCAGGTAATGTACTATCTGCTTTTGTGTTTTTTTTTTTTTTTATATGATCGTGAATGATACATACTTTTATGCATGCAATAATATAACATTATTAAATAAACTGGAGCTGTACAAATTTGTATATATTAGCGGTGAAATGAGAATTCCAGTGTTGAAACCAAAAATTCAGGATGCACTTGGCTGAAAACTGAAACAGACAGTTTTTAAAAAATGATGTTTTAAAGTTAGTTAATGTACAGTAGCTGTCTCTTTTGCATTGAAGTGAATGGGATACAATTTTGCATCCGTAAAGTCCAGCGCTTCACTTTTTCCACATTTTGTTATGTTACAGCCTTATTCCAAAAAATGTTCTTCAAAATTCTACAAACAATACCCCATAATGACAACGTGAAAGAAATTTGTTTAAAATATTTTTAAATTTATTAAAAATTATAAACAAAAAAAAATCACATGTCCATACGTATTCAGAGCCTTTGCTAAATACTTTGTTGAAGCACCTTATCACCACCTGGGAAGTTTCTTCCATTTTTCTTTTGCATGGACCTCTCAAGCTCCATCAGGTTGGATGGGGACTGTCAGTGCACAGCCATTTTCAGATCTCTCGTGAGATGTTCAATCAGGTTTTAAATCTGGCTCTAGCTGGTCCACTTAAGGACATTCAACAGAGTTGTCCCCTAAGCCACTGGCTATTTTGTATTTCTTCCACTGAACTGCAACTCAATTTATAACATTTGTATCGTGTTTTTTGGTTGATATTCTGTTTCTATCATTTTTAAATACACCTATGATAAAAATAGACCCTCAATTACTTTGTAAATGGGCAAATTACAAAATCTGCAGGGGGGTCAAATAATTATTTTCCCCACTGTGTATATATAATAATATAGTTGTGTGTGTGTGTGTGTGTGTGTGTATATGTATGTATACACATACACATAAACACACACACACACACACACACACACACACTCGAGTCGTCGCCAAAAATTTGGCACCCCTGCATTTCTGTCAGATAATACACCACTTCGCCCAGAAAATTGTTGCAGTTACAAATGTTTTAGTCAATCTCATGTTTATTTCTTTTGTTTGTATTGGTTAGACACAAAAATGTGGAGAAAAAAAAAGCCAAATCTGGCACATTCCATGCAAAATTCCAAAAATGAACTGGAAAAAAATATTTCCACCTTCTTAAAATTGTAAGAAATAATTGACATTCCAAGTTTGTGATGCCTCCTGAAGTTTGTAAATATACTCTACTTTATCAATTAATAGGTGCTGACAAAATAGAAATCAGACCAAAAAACTGTAAAAATGGGGAAAAATGTACTCTCACTTTCTGTTGTGTGGCTCTTTGCGCCGCATGGAGAATAGAAAGAGTAGCGAAGAATTGTCTGAGGATTTGAGGACAAAAATTGTGGAAAAGCATGGGCAATCTCAAGTCCACCTCCAGAGATCTTAACCACTTCACCCCTGGACCATTTGGCTGGTCAAAGACCAGGTCACTTTTTGTAATTCAGCACTGCGTCGCTTTAACTGACAATTGCGCGTTCCTGCGACGTGGCTCCCAAACAAAATTTGACGTCCCTTTTTTTTTCACACAAATAGAGCTTTCTTTTGGTGGTATTTGATCACCTCTGTGGTTTTTGTTTATAGCGCAAAAAATAAAAATAGAATGACAGTTTTGAAAAAAAATTTTTTTTTTGCTATAATCAATATCTCCAAAAAAATCTATAAAAAAAAATATTTTTTTTCCTCAGTTTAGGCCGAAACTTTTTCTTCTACATATTTTTGGTAAAAAAAATTGCAATAAGTGTTTGGTTTGCGCAAAAGTTATAGCGTCAACAAAATAGGGGATAGAGTCATGGCATTTTTATTATTATTATTTTTTTTTTTACTAGTAATGGCGGCGATCAGCGATTTTTATCATGACTGCGACATTATGGCTGACACATCGGACACTTTTGACACCATTTTGGGACCATTGTCATTTTTACAGCGATCAGTGCTATAAAAATGCACTGAATACTGTAAAAATGGTGAACATTGGCAGTGAAGGGGTTAACCTGTAGGTGGCACTGAAGGGGTTAAGTGTGACCTAGGGAGTGACTGTTAGGGGGCGTGGCTTGCCGTGACATGTCACTGATCACTGTTCCCGATGACAGGGAACGCGATCAGTGACCGTGTCACTAGACAGAACGGGGAGATGTGTTTACACTAACATCTCCCCGTTCTTCAGCTCCGTGACATGATCGCAGGACACCGGTGGACATCGAGTCCGCGGGTCCCACGGCACAGTCACGGCGCTCGCGACCACACGGTGGCAATTTAAAGGGGATGTAAATATACAAGTCCTTTTAGGCAACCGTGCTATTCTGCAGACGTATAAGTTTGTGCGGCGGTCGGCAAGCGGTTAATGGCCGGTTAAAAAGCCAGATTGGAGTTTGCCAAAACTAGAATGAAAAAAATAAAAAAACAGCAGGGTGCTTGGGGTTTCTCCATAGAGAAAAAGAAAATCCCAGTATAAGTCACCGGTTCACCAGTGTGGTGGGGTACCTCAACAACTGGAAAGTATATCCACAAAGAAACGAGGAGTTGTAGAGTGATCACTCAAAGAACCAAATACAGTGTTTATTAATTAGAAAAAAAATCTTTTTTTTAGATTACAATTTATTACAAAAAGAGCAGCCAGATTGGCCATACACCCTCCAAACACCAATTTAAAAGTAAGTGGATGATGCCACTCAAATATAAAAACGCACAACAGGGCCCAGACTTGTACAGATGCAAACCGATGGTAACCCATACAGCAATATGGAGCACAAGGTGAGACAGGGCTAAATTCCACGCTCGGGTCGATGCCGGATTAAAATGGCATCCCTGTAACTTAACTAATAAGGGTCAAGGAAGTCCTATAGATCCACCTGAGCATGTGTGTGTGGCCGGAAGGCAAGTTTGCTCTAGCCAGGATGGGGCATGAAAGATGGCTAGACTGTATAATAATGGACAGGCAAGGCACTCCTCTTCATGTCGTTTTGCTCACTCAGTAATTAGGCACGGTCTAGCACAGCTGTATTGCAAAATGAATGGCCTTCAATAGTAAAATTCACACTTATTCAATGTAATGGACAATCTTCATTCTGTGCACATTACAGCAGAACAGCAGCTATGCAGTGTCCGGGTATTTTTCCTCTAGGTTTATGTATACCCTAGACAGTAATCCAGGAGTGAGCCACGGCACTTGGTAAAGTCCAGTACTCATGCTGCAGCTATATTTAAGCAAGAGAGCCTGCTAGTAGCTAAATAGCCACAGCATGGATCGGTCAATGATGAAGTTTGTAGGGCAAAGAATGCAATACACTGCAGGTGTGTCTGTATTTTCAAACTCTGCATATCACTGTCGTGAAGCAGATACAAGCAATGTCTGACAGTATCGCCGATACTGTCAAGATCAAAAGTAAAGGTCTACCCAAAGGCTCTCCCCACTCCGGGTTAGTGCACGATGTCTACGCTGGAGTATCATACCTCCCGATTACAGTGAGATCACATTGGCCTTGCGGTCTCAATGACCTATGGAGCATCAGACAGAAGTCAGACCCTGTTGCTAGGCTCCATCAGAGCCTTACGATCATGCTGGGTGAGTCTGTTGGGGCAGCAAATGTCTTTACCAAAAATCCCCAAAAGGATTTTGGCTTCCTCGGGTAAGTTTTGGCAAAGACCATCATTCTACTGTTTTCAGAAAAATAAATGAGGCCTTTAAATAAAAGAATACAGTCCCTACAGTCAAACATAGTGGAGGTTAACTGATGCTTTCCTGCTACAGGCACTGGATGTCTTGGCGATGTGTATGGAATTATGAAATCTGAAGACGACCAAAGAACTCTGGGGTGCAATGGAGGGCCCAATGTCAGAAAGTTGGGTTTCTCCAAAATTCCAGCAGTGAGGTGTAATAAACTCATTGATGGTTACAGGAAGCGATTGATTTCAGTTTTTTTTCTAGCGGGTGTGCTACCAAATCTTAAATTGAGGGTGACAATTTTTTTGGGTCACTTTTGGAGTTTTGCGTGGAATGTGTCAGATTCATATTTTTTTTCTCTCCACTTTTTTGTGTCATACCAATACAAACAAAATAAATAAACATGAATGCCTAAACATTTGTAATTGCAACATCTTTCTGGTCAAAGTGGTGCAATATCTGATAGAAGTGCAAGGGTGCCAATATTTTTGGCCATGACTGTATATCATAAATTTACTAAAACTGAAATGTGACAAGTCTGGTGCAGCTCTGCATAGAGACTAATCGGCTTTTTTGTTTTATTGTCAAAGCTTAAAGTGGATGTAAACGCACAAATTTTTTTTTTTAATTAAGACTCATTTGTTACAGCAGAGGATGTAATTTCATCTGTGTTCAGTTTTGCCACAAAGAGTTAATCCAGCTCTGAGCAATCCTCTTATCTTTCTTCAGTAAGATAAAAACAGACACACACAGAAATAGGTGTCTGTTTCTTCCCCCTTGCTGTGAGTGACAGGTGATTTCCTTATCTCATACACTAGTGGTGGGAGAGGAATTCTGAGTACTACACATCCCTCCTCCTTTTTTCTCCAGCTCTCTCAGAATTGGCTGCTCCACTCCTCATGCTGAATGCTGAAGTCATGTGGTGACTTTCCTGGGTTTTGACTGGATGTTGGTGATCATGGGGCATAATCCACGAGACCAGCAAAAGTTCAGTGTAAGAAATATCGATGCCTGGCCAAGGGGTGTGTATAGGTGGGCGTGGAGTCTACTGACCTCACGACTCCACCCACCGAGCACTGGACAACAGACCTGCCCACAGAATCCGGAGTATTGCCGGGCTCCAAACAGATAAAGGGGAGATATTTGACAGGTAAGGATACATGCAGGAGGCATGTATGTCCTTATAGATCAGCACTATGGACGTAATTTAGAAATGATGAGAGTGGGTTAACATCCACTTTAAATGAACAAGCTGAAGTTGCAATCCAATTGGCTACCATGCACAGCTACACCAGTTTATGAGTGCTTCAGTTTTTGTAAATCCCCCCCCCCCCCCATGTGTCTTTCTAAAGGCAGAGAGCATTATGTTGCCATACATTTTAATACAGCAGAATTTATATTTAGTTTATCTTCAGCACAAAAATGCAGTTTGGTATTTTCTAAGTGAGTTTGAAGTCATATGTTTCTATGCCAAGGATCACATCCATCCCCTTTCTCTTGCTATTTTGCTGTATTTTATGCTAATCAAAAACACATAGGCTAAAACGTGCATGTTATAAGTTAAATAACAAACGCATGAGATGTTGCTGCCTTCACCAGGCATTAGATTAGTGAACATAAAACTAATAAACTCTGTGTGCTTTTTAAATAAAGATTTTGCATGTCACATATTGCAGCATGTTGCTCCTAATGTGTGAAGTACATGACATGTTTGTGTATGTTTTCAGGTTTAACTGTGGCTACCATCATATTTGGGATTCTCCGTAGCTTACTCGTGTTTCAAGTCCTTGTTTCTGCTGCTCAGGCTTTGCACAACCAAATGTTCCAGTCACTCCTACGTGCACCAGTGTTGTTTTTCGACAGGAACCCAATTGGTAAGTTTGTGCCCTGTTTTTTTTTTTTTTACCTGTACAGTAAACAACAATTAACTCTAGGCAAATTGCTAAATACATAGCTATATACTGTATTGTCTTTCTGCTTCAGTGAGGGACACAGGAAGATTTATACCTTCGGGTTATATTGTTGCCTTCATAATGTGGGATACTGGCCAACAAAAAACCTTTAGGCCAGCCCAGGACAACTCCTCCCACTACCAACATGCCTTAGTTTTTCCTTCTGTCTTAAGAGGATACACTTTGTCTCTTCAGCTCTGTTGTGTGAAGACAATTTTTTTTTTATAGCACTTATTTATTTATTTTTTTGAGAGGGATTTTCTTCTTTTGTCAACATTGTTTACATTGCTGCTGGACCATGTGAGTGCCCTTTGTGTTTCACCATTTGTAGGTGACCCAACAGCCCATCACTCAAGGCGCACTCTACTTGATCTGCCAGTGCATGTTGGCCTTTTCAGTGTCAAGCATCTGTTTCCCAGATTTTCAAAGTTTCCTGGTCTTCTGCTCACACATTCTCTAAGTTCTGCTAGGTGGACGTTGTGGCCTCATCTGATGGCAGCTTTGGGCATAAGATCCTTTGGTGGCTCTTTGAACTGCAGGCAGCCCCTGGTTGTCTGTTTCCTTGAGTCTTTTGCCCACCCAGCAGTTGGATTTTTGTTAGATACCCAACAGTTTAGGACTTCCTATGTTTCTGAATGAATCAGAAACTAAATATATATATATTTTTTCTGTATGCACCATAACATCCTTTACTTGGAGTCCATTTAGGGACACGGAGCCCACTCCTCTTATATATTTTTCCATACTCTCAATACTACTTTACTACTGCTTTTGTTGGTGGTTTACTTGGGCCTGCCTACAGTGTTTTCTTTGGCAATGTTTAATACTTTTGTTGACTGCAGTATTAACGGAAGGTTTAAGACTTCGACTTCCTGTCAACTGTACAAAAAATCCTATATTTCCTGCAGTTAAACCATACAGCTAGGTTTCCTCCCTGCCCAGCCTATGATCATGCTTCTTGTCTGCTGTTGTACTTGCAGCACACCTTATTGGCTCAATTGTTGACCCTCCCTGTCCCTCCCTGTCCCAGTTTGAATGCTTCTGTTCAGGTGATTTAAAAGTGGTTTCTATTTCTTTCTCAGATCCCTTTTGGGGACATTTTCCATCACTTCCTGTCCCTGTGACATTGAGGGGTGTGGTAGTCAGAAACTGGAAAGCTTAGATAGCAATAGAAATGTTATAGCTTCCTTTATCTGTAATATTGCTTTGGGCACAGGATGCTCCATTCAGGTTAAAATATGCCTTCCCTCTAATGGGGATTCTTCCTAGACTGCTTGGCAAAATAGAGGATAAAAGAAAGTTGTGATTCTCATTGCACCAAACTGGCCCAGAATTACCTGGTACACAGACTAACTAAATCTTCTAGGAGATGACCACTGACCTCTTCAAAATAGACCAGGCATGCTGTCTCATGGCCCACTCTACCATTCTGCTTTTCATTAACTGATTTTAACACTATGGCTGTTGAATGACAGGGGTATGACAGGGGTATATCTGGCTCTGTCGTTTCCACATTATTTAATAAGCCACTTCAGTATTATCTTTTGTGCTTTACTGTTAGGTACTGTATCATATGGATTAGAGTATGTAAACCCAGCATTTCATATTCCTTAAAAAATCCATTATTGTATCTGGAGATTCGTCCTTTTTCGTTTGGGTTAAACAGGGGCATTTCAAAAACTTTTAGCTTCACTCTCATTTGAAAAAACAAACATTTTTATTCATGGCATCACACAGATTAGATGCCCATTATAGCACCTTGTGCTTCCTTGGGATGGGGATCCCAATCTGTTTCTTTCTGTCCTGCAGAAACCACACTTTGAATCCATTAGGAAACTCCCTTTGGGTGTTCTCTTTTGCAAAGTTGTTTACTCTATGACTTTTACTTCTGTCAGACATGTTTCAGCGTTGGAAGCCTTTTTGTAAGGAGCCCTTGCCTAATTCTTCACAAAGATGAAGCGGACGTTTGTCTGAGACCCTCCTTTCTCCCTAAGATGGTATCAGCATTCAACCTCAATGTAGACATTGGCCTCTACCCAAATAAGGTATTCTCCTTTTTTGCCTTGCCATTTCATGTGGCCCATATGCCCCCTTATCTCCGCCCCCAACTAGTCTCAACAGAGGACAGGACTCCTCCACCATATCCTGCACTTCTCTGTTCAGCCCTCCTGGCAGCAGCACAAGGCAAGGGGTGCACATATGTAAGGGATGGTGGGGGGCTCCTGACATCTGTAAGGGGGTGAGGTGCTGATACAACCAGCCCTTTGAGGTCAACCATAATGCTGATGTGGCCCACAAGGAAATTAAGTTGGACACCCCTCCCCCAAAGGATAAAGAATCTCCAGTATTCTGACAGGCTCATTCTTTTCTGGGCATTCCAACATTAAGAGTCTATTGGTTAACAATTTTTAAGACTGCCATCTAGTCATCAGTTTCACATTCTCCTAAGTTCTACCAGGTTGATGTCCAGGCCTCGAGTTGGGTCCTTGACTCTTATCTGCCTTGTTGGGCCCATTGACACTGTTCTGTTTGCCTTATTGTTTCCCACCCCTATGGTTCATTGATTGGGGATTTGCCAGGGCCTATGAATTTCTGGCCTATGTCCTCTACAATTAAAATAAAGGGAATTTTGACTTGCCTGTAAATCCATATATAAAAATTTGGAACGGGGCTCAAACCACCCTCCCCTCCCTCAATCTGTTTCTGTACTACTCTGCATTATATACACCTAATGTGTTGCACTGTTATGCTTACCTAAAACGTGCAAAACACTATTGTGTCAGAAAATAAAAGTTCTCATATAAAGTCCAATACAAAATAATGAATCCACTTGTGAAAAAGTGATGATGCGTGTATCCAAAATTACCACCATCATGGCTCGAAAAAGCTGTGTATCACAAAGCATATTAGATTGTAAGCTCTTCTGAGCAGGGCCCTCTTAATCCTCTTATATTTTATTTTATTGTATTGTAACTGTATTGTCTTCCTTTTATATTGTAAAGCGCTGCGTAAACTGTTTGCGCTATATAAATCCTTTATAATAATAATAAGACCCCACATTTCAGAGGTCTGATCAAGCTTGCAATAAAATCATCCGATCTGGTGGTTTAGAAGCTCACAGCTTGCAATGAAATCATCTGGTCTGATAACTCAAAACCTCTTGCAGTATGGAGGGTAAAGTTCTTCAATGAATATTCAACACTATGTGGAACAATCTCAGGAAAGAGAAGAGTGAACCCCATAGTGTAGTATGCTAAAATTATTTTATTAAAATGTTCATAATATACTCGCAGTAGTAATAGAGGCATAGAATACAAACCGCACTGCTGGACTTCACCAGCGTCATGATGTCACAGCTAAGGCCCCACACTTAGGTTGAAAGAAGACACAAGTCCATCTAGTTCAACAAATTAACACTAATGTGTTTTGTGCCAAAGAATGTGCTCCGAGGGTTGCCGCAAGGGGGTTATGCCCAAGGGGAACATGTCCAAAAGCTTTGCCATTGTCCAGTCATCTGAAGGTAGCAGTCTATTACCCATGGTCCATGAACATCCAACTTGTATCCTATACTGTACTCCAAACTATGGACATTACAGGTAATTATGTATGTTGGAGAGGTTTTCCATTGCTTCCTGTCCTGGCAGGAATTGGGGGGGAAAAATCTTTCCAGTGGTATAGGAATTTCAGCTCCTCTTCTGCCTTTGTGACCTACTAAAACTAACACTGTAGGAGCTTATTTATATACAGTGAAAAAAAGAGAATCTGAATTTAAATAAAAAATGTTGCCCGTAAATACCAATTGAAATTTTTTGTTTCCATAAAATAAATAGGGAAACCTGATTGGTTACTCTTATTTTCTGTTCTGTATATTAAACAACTAAAAGTCTAATTATTTCTATGTAATTAACTTGTAATGTTTAATTGTGTGGCCAGTGTAAGTATACAGTATATTTTACCACTTATTTGAATGCTGCAACTCTCCAGGAGCCTAGTGTATGAATGTTTCATGATGAAAAACTTTTCAGTTCTCTCCCAACTACTGTGTCCTTTTCAGGCGTGGAATGGTTGAGTTTGGTGACTGTGAGAACTAATAACACTTCTAAGCACAGACACTTTGATACATAAGGCCTTTTTTTGCAGGTTCAATGGTGTGAAGTGTTTTCTGCTTATAAGGCTCCAGAGTAAAGAATTCTCATTGTCCCTTGAATCCCTGGCCCTTTTGTACAGATTGATTATTAACCTCACTTTCTTTCCGCTTTGCTTGAAAGTCTTTGTTGCGCTGAGTGTAACATGTAAATATGCCTTTCATTGGTCTATTTACTTTACATGCTCCCTTTTGTGTTCCAATATGCCAACAGGATTGAATATCAAAAATAGTTTTGTCACTCTGACCCTTCTATTTTCCTTCTCTTTGCTCAGCTTAGTCGCAGACGTCATGTCACGGAGCTCACCTGAACCCCTCCAGGGTAAAACAGGTTAAAAATAGACAACAAACGCAGCAGGAGTTATTTCTTGTTTTAACATGTTGACTTTGTGGCTAATGAGAATTATAAAGAATATTTACGGCAGACCTTTGTTTTGTATGGGCCACTTCAATAACCAAGCAACACGAACAGCACATAATATCATTACACTACCTTTATGGTCACAAAAAAGCATTCTTGGCGTTGCTGGAACTGCTTTGTGTGTTGTGCTCTCTCCAATTAGTATAATTATATAGCTGATTTGTTATTGAATCCTTTAAGCAGGTTTAGTAGCTTTGTTATTATTGGCTTTGTGTATATATATATATATATATATATATATATATATATATATATATTTTTAAATGAATATAAATCTTTTTAAAGCAGTTACAGCAGGAAAGGTTTTGATGCATGATCATGGGGTAACAGATATTAAAGGATAAGTTCACCTTTTTAGGCAGAATTTCAGTTTTCGTAGTAAATCAAAGCGTTGTATAATGCCATTTCTGGCCCAGCCATCCCAATGTGCCTTTCTCTTACCTTATTTACAGGAGGTTTAAAATCTTGTCTGGTTTTTTTTTTTTTATAATAATTTTCAGATTCCATTACTTTCACTTCCTGTTGGGTCATCTCCCAGAAGCCTTCACTTCCTTGTGGATTCAGAAGAGGGTGTCATAGGGCGTGTTCACCACTCTGGACCACACCTCCCTCATTACAATACCACCATCCACCCACTTCCTATACAATCTCCTTTAGATCTCCAATCAGTTATGTAGTACAAGGGCCTGTCTGATTTGCTATAGATTGAATGGATTGGTCAGTTCTGGTAAATCTAAAGGGAATTGTACAGAGATTGTACAATCGGAGTGCATAGTGTTTGGCCATCTTTACACAACATACTGTAGGAGGGAGTGGATGGAGACAGTTGTCAGAGCATGTTCACATCTTCCATGTAGCAAAAAATCAAATTCCTGCATGTGTTTGTTTTGGGTGTTTTGGAGTGTTTTCACTCGTCAAGCGTAGGGCAGCCTATTCAATTAAATCGGCTGCCCTACATGCAACAATCGGCCTAGAGAAGCTCCAGAACTTTTTTTAGGATGGAACATGGTGCGTTACTACAGTTTTTGGTGCATTTGCTGCACTTGGGTTGCCGTTACCTTATATACATGTCATTACATGTTATAATGCAGATTATACCTTATATCAGAGCGTCTCCTGGCGCTCACGTGACCGCTCGATGCTCTCTCCTCTGACATCAGTGGGAGTTCTCGGCCCCTCCTGCTATAGCTGTTAGATGGGGGAAAGGAGAGAGCCGAGGATTCACGCTCTGATATAAGGTACAATCTGCATCTTTTTTATACAGCACAGACACTAGGACACATTGTCATATAACAGAGGAAATGGGATGAATAGATTGTAGTGGCTTAACAACCACTTGAAGTACTTTATTAGGGATATACAGTTATTGTACAGTGATTGGGTGGCTCTGTTAAAGTGGTTGTAAAGGTTCTGTTTAGAAAAAAAAAAAAAAAACCTGTCATACTTGCCTCCGCTATGCAGTCGGTTTTGTACAGAGTGGCCCCGATCCTCCTCTTCTGGGGTCTCTCCGTGGCGCTCCTGGCTCCTCCTCTTCTCGAGTGCCATGTAGGAGAAGCGCTCTCCTTTGTGGACACCGTTTTGGGCGCGCTCCTTTGTCCTGCTGTTGCGTCTGTAGACAGACGGCAGCACTGTGCTCCACCCCCCGCACCGGTATCATTGGGTTTGATTGACAGCAGCGGGAGCCAATGGCAGCGCTGTTATCAATCTATCCAATCGGGACTCAGAACACCGGCCGAAGCTGGTGTGTTCGTTCCCCCCGTGGGAATTATGGGGCCAAGGCAAGTATAAGGTTGGTAGCGGCGGAGGCGATCGGGTCCTTCTCCCTCTGTGGCATGGATACGAGTTAGGACAAGATGGCCCCCACCCGTCTCCATACCATAGCAGGGCAGAAGCAACATCAAAACGTCGCAATACATCTTAAAGGCACATTTTTTGTTGTCGATTTCAAATGACCATTTATTTTTTATTGCCTTTTAGTGTAAATGAGATTTGAGGTATATTTGACCCCAAATCTCATCATGCTTTTTTCTATTACAAGGGATATTTATATTCCTTATTATATAGATAAAAGTGACCCATTTTGTTTGTTTTTTTAAAACGGTGTAAAAATAAATAAAATTAAGTACAATAAATAAGATAACAAAAAATAAAAATTGTAAGCGTCCTGACGAGCTCGCGCGCAGAAGCGAATATGAAAACGGTGTCCAAACCACACGTGAGGTATCGCCGCAATTGTTAGAGCGAGAGCAATAATTCTAGCCCTAGTTCTCCTTTGTAACTCAGAAGATGCAACTTGTAGAGATTTTTAAACGTCGCCTATGGAGATTTTTAAGGGTAAAAGTTTGACGCCATTCCATGATCGGGCGCAATTTTAAAGCGTGACATGTTGGGTATCAATTTACTCAGCATAACATTACACAATAAAAAATTAAGCTAACTTTACTGTTGTCTTATTTTTTAATTAAAACAAGTGATTTTTTTCCAAAAAAATGGCGCTTGTAAGACCGCTGCGCAAATACGGTGTGACAAGAAGTATTGCAATGACCGCCATTTTATTCTCTTATTTAATATATAATGTTTGGGGGTTCAAAGTAATTTTCTAGCAAAAAAACTTGTTTTTAACTTGTAAACACCGAGTCTGAAAAACAGGCCTCGGGGCTTAAGTGGTTAAAGCGGGGGTTCACCCAAAAAAAATTTTTAACATGACATTCAGCCGAGTTGTCAGAATGACAATCGGGTGTTTTTTTTTATTTCAGTGCCGTACATACTGTATTTTCACCGCCGCTTCCGGGTATGTAATCTGCGGGGCTGGGCGTTCCTAATTGATTGACATCCTTCCGACCAGCGCATACAGCGTGTCACGAGTTGCCAAAAGAAGCCGGACTGCGAGTCGGCTCTATACAGCGCCTGCGCATCGACGTTCGGCAACTCGTGACACGCTGTATGCGCCGGTCGGAAGGATGTCAATCAAAAAAAAAAAAAACACAGCCGATTGTCATTCTGATAACTCGGCTGAATGTCATGTTAAAAAATTTTTTTTTTGGGTGAACCCCCGCTTTAATGCATAGAATGCATTAAGGTGAAAAACGGAAATGTTTTACAACCCCTTTGTTTTTATTTGTTGAAATTATTGTGTGCACTTTTTATTCTAACTTTAGGATAAAAATACAAATATTTCTTCATTATATCTCCAGAAATGTCATGATGGCTGCATCCTGAAAGTGTTAACAGAATTTTATCTGAGAATTTCTAAAGATAGTGACATACCAGATAGCCTGTGAATTGTTTATTTACTAAGAATTTTTGGATGTAAAATGCTGGATATAAGTTCAGATAGATATATCATTAAACAAGTAAAGCAAATCTTGTTACCATATTGGTATACTTCAGTCCTGCTTTACAACATAAATTCCGTTGTATTCCAAGTTTTCTGTCACAAGAGGGCAGCAACATTCAGCCTTCATGTCACTGTTCATTTATAAAGCATGCAGATCTTTTGGCTTTGTTTCTCCATGACAACATTGCAACACTTCCAAACAACTACGTCCAATTTCATTTGTTTGGGGTGTCACTTTGCAATGTTTCAGAAGTGTTTTTACCTTCCCAAGGTGGAGTCTAGCTAATTGTTTTTCCTTCTCGGGATGTTTAAAACAGGTTGCAGCTGTTTTTCTGAATAGGATTCCAGCACTGTCATAATTCCAGCAAGCTTGGATAATATCAGTACATTTTATATTTTAATAACTCTAACATTAATTTAGCTTTATTAATTTAGAAGGGATTCCTAGCCTTTCTAAAAAAATAAATAATAAAAAAAAAGATTTACTTTTGTAGCTTAAAATGTTAAGAACCGGTTCACACAGGGGCGGCATGACTTTGGGGGCGACTCGCGATCTCAAGATGACTTGGGAGGCTTTGAAATGACTTCTGTATTGAAGTCCATGCACGTCGCCCCCAAAGTCGCACAAGAACAAGAAGTTGGAGCGATTCGAGTCGCTCCTATTAGAACGGTTCCATTGAACAGAGCAGAGCGTGACTTGTCAGGCGGCTGAGTCGCCTCTGTGTGAACCGGCTCTAAAGCACTTATTGTCACTTTTGTGTGTGTGTGTGTGTGATTATTTTTATATATATATATATATATATATATATATATATATATATATATATATATATATATATATATATATATATAATCTCTATCAAAAATAACAAAGGAGTGAAACGAGCAATGTTAATGTGCAAAGGGATAGGAACCCATCCAAAACATTTTTTTTCTTTTCAATTGGATATTCTGACCAGTTACTTTCTAGACCAATTTTTTCATACACATGTTAAATTCTGCAGTTTTGGCTATACAATTACTTAAAGACTTATTTTCTGAACACTGAGGTCCCGTAGATCAAATAGATGGTAGTTACAATATTTTCAGGCACACTGCTAGTGATGTAAAAGTGATCCAGCAGCTAGATCACTTTTACATTAAAGCCTGGAGCTGGCTAAAGGATGCAGTTACAGGCTCATGGCTATTATGTATGCCCAGATAGCAGAAGTAGTTAAAGTGATTGTAAACCTTTTGTGTGTGTGTTTTTTTTTTTTTTTTAATAAGCAAGTAATACTTACCTGCTCTGTGCAGTGGTCCTGCACAGAATAGCCCTGATCCTTCTCTTCTAGGGTCCACTGCAGGCACTCCTGGCTACACCTATTCTTCAAGTGGGCGGGATTCAAGGTTGAGTTGCCTACATCTTTAGACACACACAGATCTGCTCGATCCTACCCCCCCGTCACAGGATTTGATTGACAGCAGCAGGAGCCAATGGCTCCCACTTTTATCATTCTGCCCTCTGAGGGAGCGAGCAGAGAGAAACACTGCTCCTGGGTACAGCACTGGATCAAGATCCTTCCTGATCCCCCGATCCCCCGAGAGGCAATCAGATTTTCACTGGATCAACTTTACCTATAAATGTTAGTACCCAGTTATATTATGTACATTTAGGAAAGTATCCAGGCCTTTCTTAAAGCAAATTACTAAGCTTGCCAGAACCACCTCTGGAGGGAGTCTGTTCCACATTTTCAAAGCTCTTACTGTGAAGAAAATTTGGAGATGAAATCTCTTTTCCTCTAGACGTAAAGAGTGCCCCCTTGTCTTTTGTGTTGACCGTAAAGTGAATAAGTCAAAACCAAGTTTCACTATATGGACCTCTTATATATTTGTACATGTTGATCATATCCCCCTTATTCTCCTTTTAAAAAAATAATATATTCAGTTCCTCTAATCTTTCCTCATAGCTGAGCTCCTCCATTCCTCTTATCAGTTTGGTTGCCCTTCTCTGCACTTTTTCCAGCTCCCCCGATATCCTTTTTGAGAACTGGTGCCCAAAACTGAACTGCATGTTCCTGATGAGGTATTACTAATGATTTGTACAGGGGCAAAACTCTCTCTATCTCTCTGGAGTCCATACCTGTCTTAATACAAGAAAGGATTTTGCTCGCTTTGGAAACCGCAGCTTGGCATTGCATGATATTATTAAGCTTATGATCTACTAAAACCCCCAGATCCTTCTCCACTACGGATCCCCCCAGTTGTGCTCCCCTAGTATGTATGATGTATGCATATTCTTACCCCCCCAAGTGCAAAACTTTTGATTTATCAACATTAAACCTCATCTGCCACATAGTTGCCCAATTAGACAGTGCATTGAGGTTGGTTTGTAAATTGGAGACATCCTGTAAAAATATATATAAGCAACCAAAATCGTTACAATGCAAACAACCATTTTTATTTTTGCACTTGCATGCTATTCAGAGTGAAATTACTTGTACATCAGCCAAATAAAGTTAAAAACTAGCAGTAGAATCCATCCAGACAGCATGGGGATGGCACACCTAGATGCCCATATAAGGAGGTTAGTATGGGAACCACTGAATGAAACAGCAGTGGCAGCCACCAAAAGTCCCAGCAGGCCTGATATATGTTCACACATGTAACCATATTGATGTCACGCATAGCAAATGCATGCATGTCGATGCCATGCACGGCATTCAATTGCATACCTGCTTCAACCAGTGTGCATCACCCCAAAAATAATCCAGGACTCATATGACATACAAAACATATACTATAGACAAAAGCTTGGCATACACAAATTTGCATATGGGGACCCCATAGTTCTAAGGCCCCGTACACACGACCGAGTTTCTCGGCAGAATTCAGCCAGAAACTCGGTCGGAGCTGGATTCTGCCGAGAAACTCGGTCGTGTGTACACTTTTCAGCGAGGAAGCCGACGAGGAACTCGTCGGGCCGAAAAGAGAACATGTTCTCTATTTCCTCGTTGTTCAATGAGGAAAGTCGGCCCGCCGAGATCTCGGCGGCTTCCACACTGAACTTGACGAGGAACTCGATGTGTTTGGCACGTCGAGTTCCTCGGACGTGTGTACGGGGCCTCAGGCTTACCGAGAGGGTATGTAGGCAGAGTGTACAGGCCTGGAGAAGCCTGCCTTTGTGTGTCTTCAAAGTGGATGAAGCAGTTTCAGGAAGTGACAGTGCTGTAATAAAGCCAAGCCGGTGGGAATGTGTGGAGAACGGCATTTTACTGTATTGGAAAATGCTATTTAGAGCAAGAACACACAGAAAACTATTGTTTTCTGTGTGTTCTATTCACGCTGCAACGCAGCCTGGAGCTGCGCTAAAATGTACACATGCTACATTTTCTTGTAGCGGGCTATTCAAAATTGCATGTGTCTGTACAGAAGCACAACGCATCGCGCCGCTGCGCAGTGACATGAAGTGTACTTTTATACTATATACTTCAAATAAAGTTCAATGTATAACATTGAAGTGAAGTGCTAAATCACCCACCGCATTGCCCATACCGCAGTCAGAACGGACAGCTGTGGGACAGGTACAGCGCTGTCATTTTCCTCTCTGGCAGATGTCCGTTCAGTGTAAATGGGCAACTTGGTGCTGTTTTTCCTATGCAATTTGAGCTGTACTGTCAGCAGGGTGAGCCAGCCATTCGAATAATCATTGGTCATTACCTGGTGGCTGCACACGTATACTTACTAAGCCTGCTTGTATTAATAACTGCAAGTGACGGACTGATTTCAGAACAAAAGGTTGCATCAGTCACAATCATTCTGTGTGGCCACAAAATGACACCCTAAATATTATTTTTGGGTGTTTGAATGGAGTAGCTAATAACATTGGTAGGTGTGTCAAAGAAAAGGCTGTATGACTTAGCATGTTTGACAAACACCATAATGTTTTCCTACATAAGCAGCTCTGTGTACCGCAGTGCTTATCAGGGTGTGCTATTGAATATTTCAACGGGCGTTGTCCATTTGCGCCTTGTAGTATCATAATGGCTCTTATTACCTTTCAATAGTCTTCCAGTGGCACACACTAGAATTCTCATTGTATTCACACTGCTCACCTTTTTACAAACTGATTGCTTTAGTCGTGTCAACACCCTGCTAGATTGGCGTGTTTGCATGCTTATCTTCCAAGATAACCCAATGATTCTTGCTACATTTGTGTTGCTTTGTTTCAATCATTATGGACAATAAGCTGATTACAGAAACTAATGAGTGTTTAAATGAGGAAGCGTTCCTTCGGCTCTACAGCAGAAACGTGTTACCTTCTATACATGGGAGTCCAGAGAAATAATGACTGCCACTTATTTGCTTTATTCTTTAGGTATTTTTCAAAATCATTAAAGCAATATTAAACCCAAAAGCAAACATTTATTATAATGCAGCTTACCAATTCTTAGATGCGATGCTGCATTTTCCTTTTTTAGACATTCTTCGTTTCATCTGGTGATCCAGCCAGCGAGTCTGCTGTTTTTCAAAAGAACAAACACTTTAACATAATGTTTTAGTTTACATGGACGAGACAAAACATTTAACACTGGCATGGGTGATTAAAGTGATCAACTTTTATTTATTTACGCATAACCTTTTCCCCCGAAATAAAAAAAAAAAACAGTTTGCTGTAACTGTTTATAAAGTATGAGTTAAAGTTTGGCTTTAGCTTATGTGCTAATTACATTTAACCACTTGCCTGCCAGCCACAGTATGGCTCGTCATTTTGTGCAATGGACAGTGGGGGCACGTGCGCCACTGAAGGCGTGCACACATGCTGATTGGCCAGTGGGGGAATTAATCAAGGCAAGACATTTTCTTACCTTAACCACTTGCCAACTGGCCACAGTAAATATACTGTGGCAGGGCGGCTCTATTTCCTAAAACAATGTACCTGTACATCATTTCATGCAATAGACAGCGGGGGAGGATTGGGGACGTGCATTCACGCTGATTGTCCAGAGGGGGAGCCAATCAATGCAGAATATTTTTTTTTTTACCTTAACGACTTGCCAACCCGCCACAGTACATATACTGCGGCAGGTCGGCTCTGTACGTCATTTTATGCAATAGACAGTGAGGATGCATGGGGGGAGCCAATCGGTGGGTCTGGCAGACCTGCTGTCTATCCCATGCTTGCTCCACAGAGGTGTAACGGGAATCTGCATATGTAAACAAAGCATACCCCTGTTCTGACAGGGAAGGACTGGGGAAAAAATCGATTTGAATCGTGAAACGAGTTGCGCGATCAAATTGATTCAGTTTTTCAGCAAATCGGGTTTTTTTTCCACCAAGACCGGTGCTGACACCGCGCCAGTCCTAGGGAGCTACGGGCAGGAGTTTTTTTAGGCGAGGCCCTGGTTTCGGCCTAGTCCGCGAGGCCAGATGCCGCGGACTAGGCCGAAGCCTAAAAACTCCTGCCCGTAGCCCCCCAGGACCAGTGCTGACACCACGCTGGTCCTGAGGAGCTGCGGGCAGGAGTTTTAAGGTGAGGCCGCGGCTTCAGCCTAGTCCGCGAGGTCGCAGATTTTTTTTGGGGAGAAAATCGCCAAGCTTTAGATGGACACCGAGATCATCTGTTCCTGCTAAGCAGGAACACTGATCTCTATGTTCATCCAGTGAGTCCATCCCCACACAGTTTGCAAGCACCACCTAGGGACACACTTTAACACCTTTGATCGCCCCTGGTGTTAACCCCTTCCCTGCTAGTGTCATTACTACAAGAACAGTGCTTATTCTTTAGCAATGTTCACTGTAATAATGTCACTGTCGCTGATCACTGCCATTGCTAGTAAAACTAAATTAAAATGCCATTAAAATATCCCATAGTTTGTAGACTTGATAACTTTGGGCAAACCAACCAATATACGCTTATTGGGATTATTTTTTTTTACCAAAAACATGTAGCAAAATACATATTGGCTTAAACTGATGACGAAATTAGATTATTTTTTACTGGATATGTTTTATAGCAGAAAGTAAAAAAAATTATTATTATTATTTATTTATTTTTCAAACTTGACAGTTTTTTTTGTTGTTTTATAGTGCAAAAAATAAAAACTGCAGAGGTGAACAAATGCAACCAAAAGAAAGCTCTATTTGTGATAAAAAAAAAAAAAGGACATCAATTTTATTTGGGTACAGTGTTGCACGATGTACAGTTAGTTCAGTTAAAGTAACATAGTGCCATATCGCAAAAATGGCCTGGTCAGGAAATGGGTAAAACCTTCCTGCGCTGAAGTAGTTATTGTGATTGTAAAGAGCAGCCCAGATACTACTCCGACCCGGGTATCCCACCTGGCGCTCCTGGCTCCTAAACCCTCGCAGAGTGCCCCCATAGGAAACCGCTGTGCCTGTCTGCTGCCCCTCTTGTGCTCATTCCTACAGAGTTGCGTCTAATTAATATATATTGTTTTAGGTTTAATACTGCTTTAATTTATCTGCAGCTTTTGACCCTCAAAAAGCATTTTAAGGACAATTATGTATTTAAAATGGACGTTTCTGATTCAATAACTAAATGAATTAAATATTCATGTGAAGTGGGCACAGCACAATCTTACGAGAACAGTGCATGGCTGGCTAATACTGCCTCTTTAGAATGGCAATGTTTTTTTCTTTTCAGTGGAATAGATAATGACTGTACAGTAAAAAAAAATATTAAAAATAAAGTAGTAAAGTCAAACTAGGTAGTTCACTTTTCTTCCAGTACTTTTAAGGGCAAAATATTTAAAATTATGTATCTTCATTCTGCAATTGATGTATCTGTCTCTCTGTCTATCTATCATTTTATCTTTTAGTAATTTCTGTTGCCTGTTGAAAAAAATAAAGTACATGTCATGTTGAGACACATCTTGAATAGCATAAGAGATTATGTATCACATTTTTGATATTGCAAGGCAATTGTTTACCGGTGTGCGTAGTTACAATCTAATTTGGAGCTGAATCATGCTAAAAATGTTGTAAAAATATTACAATTAAAAAAAAAAATATTTCAGAATGGACACAGTACAATTTAATTGTACCCATCGCCTGTATGTTATACATACCAAATACAGAAAAATGAATCTCTGCCCTCAGGAACATCGCGTCTCATTCTCTTTTGCTTGAGGAAATATGAATATTTTCTTTCCTGTCTTTTTAACAAATCATCATTATGCTGCTCTTTTCATTCTGATCTCATCCTTATCCTATAATTGACTCTTCTATCTGTAAAACAGAATATTGCTCGGGGATGCATTGATGAAGAAAAATATTTTACAACCTGTGATACCCATTGTGTTTTTCCAGGAAACTGTTTTGACATCTTCCATGATTGTAGGTGTCTTGGTAAATATTATTCAGGACCACATAAAAACTTTTTCTGAATAGGCAATAATAAAAATACCAGTTTCAGTTTTCTTTAAAAAAAAAATTACTTATTATTGACTCATCTATGTTAGAAATTGAGACAGTTCATGTCTAGCTTGTCAAATTTGAAGTGTACGTAAATATTTGTACTGTCTTCCAAGGTGTGTATACTGTAAATCTGGGATGGATAAGCCCTAGGATCAAGTTTTCAACCTTGGTAAGCAACAGAGTCATTTATACGGGGTGTGTGTGTGTGTGTGTGTGTGTGTGTGTGTGTGTGTACATATATATATTATATTATATATATATATATATACACACACACACACACACACACACACACACAGTGTGCAGTGCATATACAGCAGCCTCACTGCTTCAGAACTAAAATGCTGTGTACGCACGATAATTTTTCGGGTTGTAAAAAACGTTTTTTAAAAATGTTATATGATCGTGTGTGAGCGTCAGCATTTTTCGGGTTCTGAAAAACGGACAAATTTTTTTCTCGAACATGCTCTATTTTTTCACAACGTTTTAAACGTTGTCGTTTTTCGGGTTATAAAAAATGGTCGCGTGTGGGCTTTAACGACGTGAAAAAGCCGCGCATGCTCAGAAGCAAGTTATGAGATGGGATTCTGGTAAGACTAGCGTTCGTAATGGAGTAAGCACATTCATCACGCTGTAACAGACTGAAAAGCGCGAATCGTCTTTTACTAACACAAAATCGGCTAAAGCAGCCCAAAGGGTGGCGTCATCCGAATGGAACTTCCCCTTTATAGTGCCGTTGTATGTCACCACGCTTTGCTAGAGCATTTTTTTTCACGATCGTGTGTAGGCAAGGCCGTTTTAATGATGAAGTTGGAAAAAAAAACATTATTTTTTCTATAGCCTGAAAAACTTAGTTTTTTACAACCCGAAAAATTATCATGTATGCGGCATTAGGCCTTGTGCACACTGGACATTTTTGATGCTGCTGTAAAGGGTGTCAGAATTTTATTTATCTATTTTCTCTAAACGCCCCTGTATGTTAGCCTGTCTTTTTATGCATACATAGGCGTTTAGAGGCAAACAAAAAAAAATAAAAAATGCCACTGTCAGATTCCAGGACCAGCAGTGTTTTGGCAGGAAAAATACTTGAGGCCTGAAAGTACGCAATATTGCTGTTTAATGAATAGATTTCAATTATTATTCTACCCAATTAAATAAATTAACGCCCAAGTGCTTGACACTCCTAAGTACAGCCAATAATGTTACATGCGTTTGCAGATGTCAAGCGTTTTATTTTTTTCTGCCAAAATGCTGCTACCAGGAGGAAAGGCATCTAGGAAAGCTGGCCACACGTCCAGTGTGCATGAGGCCTTATGTGGCACATGAGTAAGGGGTTGGCTGCTTCTATTGGGGCCTTACAACACAGGTGTTATTTATTTCTACAAAATTTCTTTAGGCACATTAACACCATATGCATTGTGCTGCGCCCAGTGTTTATTGTTTGTTAGTGTCATTTTCAAACCAATTTTAATGTGCGCATGGCCAATAATTGTCCTCTGTTTCCTGGCACTAAGCAGTGATGAGAACATACTGCATGCAGTCAGTTAAGCCTCGTACACACAATAAGATTGTTGGCCGGGGCTTGTCTGTTGACAGACTGTTGTCCTAAAATCTGACCATTAGCACGCTCCTTTTGACAATTGTTGTCCAACTTTCTGCCAACAAATGTTGGATGACAGGCTAGCAAATTTTCGGCGGACAATGGTTTGACGTAAAATTTTCGTTTGGTCAGTACACAAATCCATCAAACAAAAGTTGAAAGTACAAACACGCATGCTTGGAATTGATGTTCGCCAAACACGAAATTAGCAGAAGGGGCCCAAAGGGTGGCGCTCAAGAGCTGAAATTCCTCGTAGTGCGTCACTATGTTCGTGTTTATGGCACGACAATTGTGTTCCGTTGATATGCAAGACGAGATCCTGGCACACACCCTTTTGACAAAAATCTGACGGTCGGTTGGCCAACAATCGTACTGTGTGTATGAGGCTTTAGGAGTAAAATGGTCAAGCAGGTGCTTTTTTTTTTTTCTATTTACTTATTAACAGCAAGCAATCGTGGAAAAGCAAAAGCCGTTTCAACATATTTCATAGTGTTCAACGGTGCTATCACAAAGCATTCTGCGGGACAAAACATATTGGAAAGTTGAGCCTGTCTTGTATGTAGGAAGTTTTTGAATGTGGCTCCGGGGAACTCTTAAAAAGAGTAAATTTTTAATTGAATGGATATTTTGAATGCAATTAATATATGGATAAAAACCTCTTATTTGTACAGTTGAGTGATCGTGCATTGGCCTAAGGAACATGAGACCCTTAATGCCCCTAGTGAGCAGTTGGACCATTCAGAGTATTCTCGTGCCCTTTAGTTTACAGTCAGGACAGTTTACAGTCGGTTTTTATCTTCTAAAGTTTGAGAATGCCTTGCCATGTTTGCATGTCTTGAAGTTGGGTCCTTTTAGGGAAATCATTTCACTTCTATTGGGTTCCTGTCATGAGGGCTTAGATAAAGAGCTTAGTCTAAAATCTCTTAAAGTTCAGGCATCTGCCACTAGGGGCAATAAATTATTTCCTCATAGGCAATCACCTTCTGTATTGTGCTTCCTCCGAGCTGTTAATCTAATTTAAACCTCCCCAATGATTCATCGCGCCTCAATGGGATTTATACTTAGTATTAAATTCTCTCATGTCAGGAGCTTTAAAACATTCCAGCTGCCATCAGTGAATATATATATATTTTTACAACGATTGGCCTTCTTTTTTTTTTTTTTTTTTAGATTTCTCTACTAGAAGGGAGGGAGGTTAACACTGTACATACAGAAGTCTTAAATTTTACAGGCTGCGATTATCTTTTTGATATTTGTTACAGTGGTCTGATAAATAGTTTTACGTCGGCTAGATTTTAACATTTAGATGCAGTTACTCCAATTTTCCATTTAACTGAAGTAATTATGATATTCCTTTGATGTGAGTTGTTTTTGTCCATTTAACCAGGCCTTGAGGTGGCACAGCCAGGTAGGTGCTTTTAATAAAAAACATCTGATTGCCTATTTTCCCTACAGAAATAGCCAGAATCTCAGTTTAGCTCTTACTCCCAGGAGGCTGCCTCTCATTATAGTTTACATATCTTTTTGCATAGTGATGCTAGTGCTCAGATGTCTTCTATAAAGATTATTTTGTATCATGCTAAATGAAATGGTCTAAGCCTAGTTCCCGACAGAAAATGTCAGATTATAATTCCCTACTATTACTTGTCCCCTCCCCTTCCCAATTTTTCAGAGTTAGATTGTGTACATTCTAATTTATTCTAGCAGCCACTTGAAATTATTTGCATGGCCATGTTAAAGCGGATAATTGTTTTGCTGTCACTTTGTAGTCACAGGGAACCAGTGCAGGCCAACAGTTCTATTCACATAACTTGTTTCTTGTAATCCCAGCAACTTGTATTATGTATGATACAAATGGAATACAGTTACTATGCAATTGTGTCATCAGTAAAATAGTAGTCATCCTGGTTGCAAAATACTAGATCAATAGGTAAATTATTACAAATATTAACAAAATTATTAATGAAAACCCCTTTTTTTTTTTACTATAACCGTATTTTACCCTTACCTGTGCATATATCACTTTTTGTCCTACTTTGCCTTGTTTGTTTATTCCAATAGCAATGTTCTTTATTTTTTACATAAAAAAAAAAAAAAATTGTAATTTTAGACAATTTTGTTAAATCCATACAGGTTACCTGGAATCGCTCAGGTGAAACAATTAGATTTTTTTCTGTTAATGTATGTATGTTACTGGTAAAATCCGGAGAAAGCATATCTCATTCCAGAATGTGTGGGAATAAATCTTGGTTTTGTACATACACCTCTTGATGATACAACAGGTCATGTCACTTGCAAGTACAAGCACAGACACTAGGGGGAGTACCGTGTCAGCATTTCAGCTATGTGCTCTACGTATTCTTCATGTCTTGTTGACTGAATGGCAATAGTGTAAAAGCGAATGCAACTCTTCCTCCACAGATAAGCACTCAGATGCACACAGGGTCAAAAAAGCAAAATGGAAAAGAAAGGTTGACCGAGTGAGAGAAAAATCACATATATATAGTAGTAAGTGGAGTTAAAATTGCACTGCCAGCTAAATTTACAGGCTTAACTTTACCTTGTGTAGAAAATAAAGATATATAAATAAAAAAAAGCCTCACACTACCATTAACGCAAGGTTCAAGTTAATAAAGCGAGCGCTTGACTTGCTTGTCAGCTAAAAGAGCACAGTTGTCAATTTTATACAATACATTGTATGGGTGGCACTTCCTCAAAGTAGAAATAACATTTAAAATATATCTTAAACCACTTATAGATACCAGCTGTAGTTGTGTTGAGTTTATCCTTTACGGTACACACATCTATGACCACTTTCCAAAGCTACTCTTTCTATAGTAGGAATGATAATGTCAGTGCATTCCCAGCTGACTTCTGCATGGCTATTCTGTAAAGAATTGGTTACAATTTAATATTTTATAGGAATCAAGTTTTATGGCAAATGTTTTTTCCCTTAGTTAAAGGCTACGTTCACCCTTTACATACACTGATGAATGCAGACAAGAATGTCGCTCAGAACAGTCATATTTCAACATATTTTTTCACAAACTTTTGAAAAAATGACATGTACTTTACATAGCTGATTAACCTACTTGTGCCTTTTGAACTAATACACCACACCAATGCCCCATCCATCTTTCATATACTGCAGGAGTGTATTTGGGCTTGAAATACATGTATATTTTTTTACCGCTTAAAGTATAACTAAAGAAAAAACTTGTTAAATAGAGTGAAGAGAGATTAGAACACCTGTCAGTTTTTTAATCCCCCCCCCCATCCCAAATAAAGGGGATTTATTTTACAATTTGTTCTGTTTACTTTTATCACAGAGTAAACGTGATAAGGAAATATCAAAATGGATGACCCTGGTGACAACCAGGGATTCAGTCACTTTCTAGGGATTTCCTCTTACTTTTTGTTTTGATATTTGACTGGAAGTGAATGGAAATCTCTCCAATGGAACACATATGGCAGGAAAGAAAGCAAGAACTTGACAGGGTTATAACACTACCGTTCTCTATCCAAAATGAAAATTTTTTCTGTTTTCTGACCTTCCCTTTTGCCTTAGAAATCCTAGAATGCTTGCTTACTTCAGAAGACCTGACTCACAAAATGACTCAGATCTTTGAATACTTTCCAGTCAGTTTTGTGAGCAGATGGACCAGATTTAATGTAAACCTGTTATGTGAGAAATACCTTGTGAGAAATGGGAGATAGGAGGCATCCAAACCAAATGTAGATCAATCTCACACTCGAGATATAAAACATACTGAAGTGTTCAATTGCTTTGATGAATGAGTAACTTGTATATCGCTACAAACGCGAACTAAATCGCCTCAAGGCCCTTTTCATACGGTCAGGTCTGCCTGTCATTTTTTTCAGGCAGTCCTGATCGGACCCGCCAGTCTCTTCTATGGAGCGCTGCCACCTGTCACCATACGATCGATTCTGTCTGCCAAAAACAGATGAATGGTGGTCCTATTCCTCATCTGTATGACAGATCAGATCTGATGGAAACAGACAGAGGCAGTCTGTTTCCATCCGATTACACCATAGAGGAGAGCAGCGGGACTGTGTCGATGTCTGCTCTGCATAGCAGAGCAGACACGGACCTGTTATCCACCTGGTCAGTGGATAGATCCCCCGCTGAGCGAGTGAATTCTGCTTAGCATAGGTACCCGTGTGAAAGGGGCCTTAGTCTCAATGGGGCACTTTAGGGTAGAAATCCAAGAGGTACAAGATAAAACAGGAGAACCAGACACACTATTGAGACACCATGAAGATTTTATTTGAGCTTGCTGATAAGAATCTAGACAGTCTCTGGCCTGAATCAGTTACAAACATTAAAATCTGAGCAGCATCCAGTCACTGAAGTCAAAGGCATGTCCTGGTGAAGATATACTCTCCTTCACTGACCTGAACAAGTATGCAGGAATTCTGAGACAAAGCTTTATATGCATGCTTCTTGTTGGTCAGTGACCCAAACTACTGGAGTGAGAGGATCTGTATGACTATACAGTAAGCCTTTTTTGGCAACCCCACATTTCTTTCATTTTTCCTTTTCTTTCTATAGCACTGGAACTACCGCATGTGACCTCCTGAGAGAGCGTAAGAGAATTATTGTATTTTTTTTATCCCATAATAATACTTGCCTAGGTGGATGCAGCATCGAACTGATGCTGTATCTGTCCCCCACGGCCTCTGCACTGAGAACCAAGCCACCGAATACCGCAGATGGCTCGGTTCTCTCACCTCCCTGAGCAGAGAGCTGCTGCCTGTAAGTCGGCATCTCTCCTGCTCTGCTCCTCCACGCTCATTGGAACGCTGGGCTCTGGAGGGACACAGAGCGGCCATCTCAGTGGCTCACTGAGAGGCTGAGACTGCCATCAGTCTAGGCACTTGGTGGATCCAGACTTTTGAAGTCGGGATGACGCGGGGCCTGGGCTGATCCTGGTGACGTACTGCACTCCTGTGACCCATAGGTGAAGCCCAGCCGGATGAGCCCAGGCTGGACTTCTACTTTTAAAGCCTAACTCCAGGTTTCTTGTGGCTTTACTACAAGAAACAAACATAGAATGGCGCACCAGCTTAGTGCATTATCCCACAAAAACACTTCATCAAAGAATAGTTGTAAAATGTACTCGCAAACGTATGAAAAGAAAGTGCTTATCAAGCTGCTCCTCCGTAGCTTAACAGTCATGGATAGAGAGCACTCCAAACTACAGAGGCCCTGCCGGGGTTCAATCTGGCTGATGCATTTCGAAGGTCGCATATTCTTCAACAGCGCCAAGCCATCAAAGTAGATTGACCTTCGAAACGCTTCAGCCAGATTGAGCCCCAGCAGGGTCCCCCTGTAGATTGGAGTGCTCTCTATCTATGATTGTTAAGCTATGCGCGATAAGCGTTTTCTATTCGTATGTTTACGAATACATTTTATGACTATTCTTTAATAAAATGCTTTTGTGGGATAATGCACTAGGCTGGTGTGCCCTTTCTAGGTTTGTTTCTTGTAGTGACTTCGGGACATCGCTAGTCCTAAAGGGCAGCAAAGCTTGAAGTATATCCCTGTCATGTGAATTTATCTCCAATACTTGCACCCAGGCTACCACATTCATGCACAGGAGGCATTTTCTCTGACTACTTGTGATATTAAATAGATCGTTTGGACCAAGCTGGTCCAAAAAAACTACTTTCTTCACTAACCGATGCATCCACTGGGAGCACTGTATAAACTGTATTTAGCCTCAGCTACATGCAATATACACCAGCAGCGGGATGCAGACTTTCATTTTCCAGAACAAAATCTCTGGCTTGGTCAGCCATTCACAGAAAGCCTTGTATTTCATCAATGAATACAGGGCTCCCTTTGATTGGCTGAGATGGAGAGGCAGGCAAATTATGTCACAATCTCCATCTAAGCCAATCAGAAGAAGATTGTATTGCTTCCTGTGAATGGCTGAGCCTCGCCCAAACTGACTAGTTTTTGTTCTGGCCTGGGACAGGAAGTCCCCATCCCGCTGCCAAAACACAGTGCTGTATACTTGATATAGCTGATGCTAAATACAGTTTATACAGCATTCCCAGGGGACACATACTGTATGCTACTAAAGCAAATTGTTTGACCCAGCTTGGTCCCAACAAACTGTTTTAAAGTAACAATAAACCTGGAAGGCTTTTGCGAGGAGATTTTTTTACTCTTCTTAATAACCTATATAAGCTAATAACCCAGTAATGACGCCATATAATATATCAGTTTTTCTCTTTCTACCTGTATATAGTTATAGCAAAGATCTAACCTGTGTAACAAGCTATGGGAACCTTAATAAACACTGTGCTAAAGTTTCTGATAGCTAAACGAAGTGTGTTTTCTGGTGTCTCTTTTTAGGTAATTAATTTGAAAAAGGCAGACAAAAGAGAGATTCTAGAGTTCAATCAGTTTGTTAGCGGCGTATTGTTCGAATAAAAATGACATGGCACTTGTCCAGGCTTGGATAAAGGATTACTGTAACTGCATCCTCCTGAGCTCAAAAGAGTATCTTCCAAGAAATGTGAGTTGTAAGATGCTCGGGACAATTTACCTAATGTGAAGGTAAATCCCAGAGGCTGTGGCACATGATTTTGGGTCAGATGAACTACAATATGCCATTGTTTGGCTATATTTTCACTGCTCGACAATTTGCGTTCAGCTTAACTTGCTTCATTGCTTCTCACTGTGTTACAAAATCCTCCGGAAGAAGAGAGACTAGAAAGCTTAGGGATATTAACCCAGGCATAGACTAAAGATTCCCAGGAAAGATGGAAGTGGATAGGTAGGCATATGGTTTCCATTTCGGCCAAGAAACAGAAATATGACTTCTGTTTTATGGCGCAAAATACATAAAATGCCATAGTGGCTTTTATGGCCTTTATTTTTTCTAAAAGAGTGAGCAGTGTACAAAGTGCAAGCAATTTTTTTTTTTAACCAATCATGAAACCTTTTTTGTTGGCTCACTATACTAAATCTGATCTCTCTGTTAGTACTCATTATTATTTTTTGCAGCCAAAATGATTGTCAGAGCAGGTTGCGCCATTTTACTGTATACATATTACTTTTCTCCAGTTCCACCAGATAAACTTATAGCCCTTTATTAATATTTTGAGCATAAACAGAACACAGCCAATCTACCTTTTAATGTTGGATTTTCATATTGGTTGAGTACTTCAGGCCACCTAAATGTAGACAATGCCCCAGTCACCTGTAATTTCATATACTGAAAATGCTGCTACTGACCAAAAAAAATGTAAAACTCCACTCGCTTCACTTTTTTTTGGAGTTTTTTATTTTGCACATTTCATTAATACAGAAAATAAAATTACTATGTCGCTGCTTCATACCATCTGATAAATACCAAAAATAAAAATCAATACAGATATAATAGAGAGAGGTTGCACAGCATAGAAAAACTGGCAAAACTTGTAACAATTCTTGGATTGTTGCATCAAATTAACCTCACTCCACTTCACAGATTGATTCCTTTTTACATACAGAAGTAGCACAGTGGCCCAACTAGAATTGTCTTGCAGTGTTGGTTTTAAAATAGGTTTACAATGTGCTATTAGGTTTTTGTGTGTTCCTCTAGTCGTCCATTTTCCTCTCGCAACTCAGAAATCTACTGCTAGGTTTACCGGTGTGCTCCCAAAACACCATTGGGGACAATGGTTTGTGTACCCAGGAAAGTGCTGTGGAATTTGTTGGTCTTTTTAAATTTAAATAATGAAACAAAGGAAAAACACAGTACCCTATCCCCTATTATATTCAACTTTTGGATTTTTACAGTGAAACCCTAGACTTTTTTTAATTTTTCTGATTTCTTATTCCATATCCATACTAATTTATTCTTAAAGCTGTAAATGTAAATAACTATTTTTGCGTTTTGTCTATTTTCTATATCGTCTAACTTTTCTGGCTGTGTCATATATTGAACGTGACATGACTTGATATCTGTGGTACGTGACTTGATATATTATGTACTAACTTAATCTTTTGCTCTTACTGTTAACTTCATTTATAATTATCATCACTTGCTGTTTATTTAACCAAGGACTTGAATTTTCACACCTGTGTTTGCTCTGTGACTTCCAGGCATTATTCGTTTGTTGAACAACCCTTCTAATATGATGGTAAAAATAATGACTTTTCTTGAGCATTCAGTACTTTTATTTTTTCCTGCATCCACCCAATAAGAGTGGAAAAAGTAAAATTTTCTACCATTAGTGTTGTATTTTCTGCTGTGCAGAGAACTACAAGCTATGCCTGAATGTTTTTTTTTATTTCCCTGTTGAGGTTTTTTTATTTCCCCGTTGAGGTTTGCACTTGTGCCTGTGAGTATCTTAAAATGAAAGTGTTAGTGCCTTGGTGCCCAACATGTGGGCTGCATGTGAACCTCTGTGTGCAGCCCACCAGCTATTGGGCACCATAAAGATAAGATAGACTGTACTGTTGGCAGAGGGCAAATATTGAAATCCATGTAGTTGCATGCATGTACTGTACAATGGGGGCTAGCATAGCCAAAGATTCAGTTTGCTCAACTTCCGCAGCTATACTCTTTGAGTCAGCAGGATGAACTCTTTGGCTTAAAGGTAACATGAGAATATACATATTTTTAAAGGTGAAGACTCCATGGTGGGTATCATCCTTATCCTGCACTTTCTATATAGTGAATAACTGCGGGACAAGAGCTCAAACATTTCAAACTTTCATGGTTGAATGTTAATTTCAGGTAAAATACACTTTAGGTAGAGTCATAAAGGAAGGATGAGGATGGCAGCCCTGGAGCTTGAACCCTTAAAAACAAGTCAGTGGCAGATTCTGTATCTCTATTCTAAAGCTCAAATTAAATTACCCAAAATGTTTCTTGATCTTTGTGCAGATTACACAATAGTAAGTAGACATTTTTACAGTAAAGATGTCAGGTTTCTATGGTAGTGAGCCATTGTAGAAAGCCAACTCGGGTTTCTCCAATCCCTCAGGCCACGGAGTCTAAGCTCCAGCATGATTCCTCCCCAGAACACCTGACCGTGAGGATGGACTTGCAGCAAACTGGAACCAGGTCACAGCCCCCAGGCCATGCAGACAATGCAGAGAGCACTCGTGTGTGCAGAATACAGATGGCAGGAGACGGGAGAGAATCCCTGGATGAGCTGAAGTCAGGGCTAGTGGCAGGCAAGTGAAAATGGTAGACAAATCCAGGGTTGGTTCATGGATAGTCGGGCACATACAAGTAATAAGGCAAACCAGGAGCACAGAGAAACTAGGAAGGTAATAAGGTAACCTGAGCTGCACTGAGCATGTATGTGTATGTGTGTGTGTGTGTGTGTGTGTGTATGTATATATATATATATATATATATATATATATATATATATATATATATATATATATATATATATATAAGCAGACTGGGAAGTGGGTCTGGAAGTGATAGAAGGGAAAGGGCTATAAATCTACAGTAGAGCAGGCGATGTCCATAGGTGAACACAGAAGTCAGCAGTACATGTACATGGAATCACAGATATATTGGAACCACTGCAGCAAAGAGGTAAGAATTTCTCAAACCGAGAACTGGAGGCTAGACTGACAATAGATGTCAGCCCACAACTGGACTACAGGCTAGTCTATGTAATGGCATATATTAAGATGGCTTCACTACGCCTCTAAAGATGCATGTTGCTCTAAGACTGCAGAATCCATATATTTGAATACTAAATACATGAAATAGAAAAATCAAAAAATAGGTGTGCTGTCCCTTTTAAAGTAGAGTTCCACCCAAAAATGGAACTTCCGCTTTTCGGTAACCTCCCCCCCTCCGTTGTCACATTTGGCACCTTTCAGGGTGGAGCAGATACCTCTGTAATACAGGTATTTGCTCCCACTTCCGGGCATAGATACCCGCGGGTATCTATGCCACTTCCTTCGTCCGTCCCCTCGCTGTCTTCTGGGAGAGACAGGTCCCAGAAGACAGCAGGGACCAGTGGGATAGCGCAGCACAAGTCACGCGTGCACAGTAGGGAACCAGAAAGATGCCGTCCGCAAAACACGAGAGCCGAGCGATAGACCGGCTTTGGGTGCCGTCATCGCGATCGCCCTGGACAGGTAAGTGCCCTTATTTTAAAAGTCAGCAGCTGCAGTATTTGGCGGACCTTCGCTTTAACAACCTTACAGTGGAAAAACTCCAACTACATACAATGGGGATCGAAAGTTTGGGCACCCCAGGTAAAAATTTGTATTAATGTGCAGAACGAAGCCAAGGAAAGATGGAAAAATTTCCAAAAGGCATCAAATTACAGATTAGACATTCTTATAATATGTCAAAAAAATTTGATTTTATTTCCATCATTTACACTTTCAGAGTTACAGAAAACAAAAAAATGGCGTCTGCAAAAGTTTGGGCACCCTGCAGAATTTATAGCATGCACTGCCCCTTTGCAAAGCTGAGACCTGCCAGTGTCATGGATTGTTCTCAATCATCATCTGGGAGACCAGGTGATGTCAATCTCAAAGGTTTTAAATGCCTAGACTCATCTGACCTTGCCCCAACAATCGGCCACATGGGTTCTTCTAAGCAGTTGTCTCGAAAACTGAAACTGAAATTAGTTGACGCTCACAAAGCTGGAGAAGGCTATAAGAAGATAGCAAAGCGTTTTCAGATGTCAATATCCTCTGTTCGGAATGTAATTAAGAAATGGCAGTCATCAGGAGCAGTGGAAGTTAAAGCAAGATCTGGAAGACCAAGAAAAATATCAGACAGACAGCTCGCAGGATTGTGAGAAAAGGAATTCAAAACCCACATTTGACTGCACGATCCCTCCAGAAAAATCTGGCAGACACTGGAGTTGTGGTACACTATTCCACTATAAAGAGATACTTGTACAAATATTGTCTTCATGGAAGAGTCATCAGAAGAAAACCTCTTCTACGTCCTCACCACAAAAATCAGTGTTTGAACTTTGCAAATTAACATATAGACAAGCCTGATGCATTTTGGAAACAAGTTCTGTGGACCGATGAGGTTAAAATAGAACTTCTTGGCCGGAATGAGCAAAGGTACATTTGGAGAAGAAAGAGCACAGAATTTCATGAAAAGAACCTCTGTCCAACTGTTAAGCATGGGGGTGGATCAATCATGCTTTGGGGTTATATTGCAGCCAGTGGCACAGGGAACATTTCACGAGTAGAAGGAAAAATGGATTCAATAAAATTTCAGCAAATTCTGGATGGTAACTTGATGCCATCTGTAAAAAAAAACTGAAGTTAAAGAGAGGATGGCTTCTACAAATGGATAATGATCCTAAACGCACCTCAAAATCCACGGGGGATTACATCAAGAGGCGTAAACTGAAGGTTTTGCCATGGCTTTCACAATCTCCTGACCTCAACATAATTGAAAATCTATGGATAGACCTCAACAGAGCAGTGCGTGACAGACAGCCCAGAGATCTCAAAGAACTGGAAGACTTTTGTAAGGAAGAATGGGCAAAGATACCTCAAACAAGAATTGAAAGACTCTTGGCTGGCTACGAAAAGCGTTTACAAGTTGTAATACTTGCCAAAGGGGGCATTACAAGATATTAACTCTGCAGGGTGCCCAAACTTTTGCAGACGCCATTTTTTTGTTTTCTGTCATTTTGAAAGTGTAAATGATGGAAAAAAATCGAACTTTTTTTGACATATTATAAGAAAGGCTAATCTGTAATTTGATGCCTTTTGGAGATCTTTCCATCTTTCCTTGGCTTCGTTCTGCACATTAATACGAATTTTTACCTGGGGTGCCCAAACTTTCGATCCCCACTGTACATATATACACGCACACACCCAACGGGTCATGTTTTCAGGCTTTCCATTATTTTGCACAGGTGATTTGATCAGTTTCACTGCCTTAGTAGTTACCACAGCTGTTTCATCTGAGGAAAATCTTGAAACATGACCTGTTGGGCGCCTTGAGGACTGGAGTTGAGAAACACTGCTCTAAGTAATAGGAGGTCATAACAGCATTCATTGATACCGACAATCTCAATACCAGCAGTTTGTGATACGCACAGAACTCCTTCCACCACTAGGGGGCTCCCACCCTATGGCTTTAGGTCTCAATATCTCCTCAGTATAGCCGACAAGTAGCAACACTAGAAAGAAAGCAAACAAGCCACATTGTGTAATACCTTTTGAGTATGATGGATGATGGCCTGTAAAATAAAACACATTAATGTACTCACAACGTTGGCAGCAAAGACTAGCACAATATCGGTACCTCTGCATAGAAGCCGATGTGCGTGATGATGTCATAAATCAGCTCTGCTTGATGCGTTTTGTTACCAGGGAACGTCTTCAGGGGACCAGGGGCTATCCCTGATCACCACAACACCAGTTACAGAATTGCCAGACTATTGTTTCTAAAAACCATGTTCCTGATTGCCAGACCAGTGCAGCCAGCAACAGTTTTCCTGGTCACTGTCACACCAGTTCCGGTGTCGGCAGATCAGGGTATGCCAGCAACCATGTTCCTGATCACTGCCACATCATTGCAGTGTTGCCTCTGTCACACTAGTCTCCAGTGTTGCTAGACTGGTGTAAGCCAGAAAAAGTATTCTTGATTGCTGTCACACCAGTGCAGTGTTGCCTCTGCCTGCAGCCTGTACTAACCTTGGCCTGTTTATTGACCATGTTTATACTTGGGCCAATTCTTTGCCTGTTTGCTGACTATGTCTCTGCCTGATGCCTGATCTGACTTTTCAGGATGGTTGAATAAATATGTTATTGAGAGACACCCGTCCCAGCCATCCCCTGCGGACAACTGCACTCCTAGAACCACAGGAAGTTTTTTGTTCTACCTTTCTTCAACTTCCTGTTCTTTCTGAGAAGTATATGTGGCAATCCTGGGGGGAGCCATGTAGCAGTAGGCTAGGCTTGCTTTGCTTAAAGGTGACACTACACTAAGCTATATTCCTTTTTATAGAGAGGCTACCATTACAGCACATGATACAGTGTCTGTAAATAACGAGTCCAAACAGTGAAAATGTATCGCACATGTTGTATGACCTTACTCCGGAGGTGTAGCAAAATGTGTTTTGTGTTGTAATTTTAAAAATGCCCATGCTGTGTATGTAAAATATATTTTCAAATTGAACACTTTTTCAAAAGAAAGCTCTATCTGTCTCAAAAAGCAATATAAAATGAATTTGAGTACAATGTTGCATGCCTGAGTAATTGTCATTAAAAATGTAACGGCGCTGAAAACTGAAAAATAGCCTAGACTGGAGGGTGGTTACACAGTCCAGACTTAAGACCCCTATGAGAAAATCGGGCAAACGATTGGCCGGTTTTCCTCGATGTATCACAGCAAGTCAAAACCGAGGATTGAAATGTGTGAATATTCTCTTACGACAAAGGCGTGTTTTTTTTGTTTTTTTATTCTTTGTGATTTGTTGTTTTTGGTCAGGCGCAGTTTTTCGTATCTACTATTTCTCGTGCAAAAATGGTAAACATTAAATGGAAATGATTCAGTCTGTTCCGTAAGAGAACATTTTTGCCGTTTTTTGTTCCATTGGATATTTTGTATGTTTGTTCCTGTCGGAAACGGCTGTCGAAATAATACACACTATCAGAAAATGATACGATCGTTCCTCGGGTGAAAATGTTCGACCGATTTTCTTGTACGGGCCATTAAAGTGGTTTAAAAAAGCACCATATATGTGATTAAAATAAAGAAACTAAAATGTGTGAAAAGAAAGGAACTAAGCATTTAAATAAAATAAATAAATGTATGTATTGCTATGTATATAATAAAACTTTTGTGAGCAATACTTAACAAAAACAAAACATAAGCTTAAAATTATAATACGTAAAAGCAAAAACCACATAAACCGGCCTATCACTCTAAGCATGCTCTGGACTACAGTACAAAGCAAAGCCTAGGCTTAACTTGGTACAAAAACACACAGGTGTGGTACAATGTCAAGTATTTTCGCACTTAGATCAAAAGATTTTAACAAATTGACTGCAAATGACGGAAAACACCTGTGAAGGTAAAAATGGATAGCGAGCACCTGAACACATTTCAGTTCACGCAATTAAAGTATTTCTCAGCATTAGCATGGAAAGAATAATACACTCTGCGGTTTGATGTCTTTTATTAAGGAACAAAAGATTTGCAAGTTATTCACTTCAGATTGAGCCTCGCCATTATGTAGAAAGGGAGGTTTAATGAATCATTGTTTGACTTAGATAGTCAAAGTATTTGAGTATTAAGTAGACTTAGATGTGGACATAGCACGTCTTTCACAGGTCTTGTATTTAACCATGATTAATTGCCATTCAATGATTATTTAATTACCCGAAGAGAAATCTAAGAACAGTGTGTATTCTGATTAAGTTTTTTTTAATGTTATAGGATACACATTGCTGTTCTTGACAATAGAATATTACCTACAGTACTAAAGGTGCTTGTCACACCTGGGTTCATTGAGATTAACTGAACCTAAAGTAGGAGACTAGGAAGTAAAAATGACTAGGAAAAATATAAAATATACAGCTATTTACAATGAAGTCAAAGTATAATTTATTAGCTTGTAAATGAACTGCAGCCTTTAAGTGTGCTGTTTAGGAACCTATAATGCATAATGACTAAAATAAATGATTGAATACAATTGCTTATTGAGTTTTACTTGCTGACCAGTCAATATTAACATTTCAACTGCGTGATTTTGTGGACAGATAATACAGAACAAAGTGGTAATATGCAGTATAATTTCCTGTAGTCAATCCAGTTGTTACATTTTACAGCTTACTCAGGTAGGAAACTGCACTTTTCACACGCTTTTATTAATGACACTGCTGGTTTACTAAACTAAGACAGATATAAAAGTCAAAAAATAATGTAGCTCTGAAAACCTTCATAAATCATTGTGCATTTTTTATTCTTAATGCAAGCAGTGTACGTTTCTGACTTTGATTAATTGGCTCATGCACATATACTGCGGCACAATGGCACAGCTGCCTGAAACACCGTCCTTTAGGAGCCACCAGAGGGTGCGTGCCCGCTGCACAGCGGGGGTCCCGATGCACGTGGCCACGCACGATAGCGTGCAAGAGAGCCAGCACAGGGATTTGTGTGTGTAAAAACACAAATCCCTGTTCTGTCAGAGGAGAGGATACATGTCGTTTGTTCTTAGTAAGTAGGAACAGCAAAATGTCTCCTCTCCAATTACTAGTTAAAGTGTTGCAGTGCCAAATTGTAAAAAGTGCTCTGGTCAGGAAGGGGGTAAAACTTTCTAGGGCTGAAGCGGTAAAGCCCATGTTGACATTGGCCCTATTTGACATGTCAAATCGCATGCCAAATCTGAGCCTATTGCACTACTTTTGGCAACTTCGGGGGCAATTTCAATAGACATCTGTGTATGAACCTGCACAGATGTCTGTCAAAGCGGCCCCGAAGTTGGAATGAAATGCCGGTTTGAAATCGGTGCGCGTTCTGCCCTCAGTGTGACTGTAGGTTTAGTATCGGTCTCTTGCAATCGTTTGCAGGGCTCAAATTACAGCCATTCAGCTCTGTTGCTGTGCTCATATACCAAGAGGAAGTGTGCTGGTAGGAGTAGAGAGCAGAGGGACAGAGATGAGCTCCACAGTATCCTGCTTAACGTCTTCATGTCTAGTCATAGGCTGGGGAGAAACGCACGTAAGTGTTATTAACTGCAACAAAGGGGGCAGGGTGGTGTATATCACAAGACTGGGTAGACAGAAATACAAGTCCTTTTGTAAGTGCAACAGCCATGTATTTTATCTGTGTAATTTTCTCTTTGCCTAGAGTTCAGCTTTAAGTGAAACTTTATGCAACACATTGGGGGTGATTTACTGGAACAATCAGAATCTGGTGCAGCCATGCATGGTAGGTAGCCAATCGGCTTCTAACTTCAGCTTGTTTAATTAAGCTTTAACAATAAAACCTGGAAGCTGATTGGGTTTTATGCAGTGCTGCACCAGATTTTGCACTCACCAGTTTCTAGTAAATATCCCCTATTGTTTGCTTTGATCATGCATGCTGATGTGTAATTTAACACATACTTTAGTGTTGTCTCTAGCAAATAATACTGCGTAATGTGCCTGTGCAACCAGTGATGGCAGGGTCATTGGTATCTTGCTCAATCTGCTCCTTCTGTCCCCATAATTACCCCTAGGTATTTAAATGCATAGCAGGAGATGAAGTCCTGACTAAGTTGCATGTCGCACACACGTCAGTTGTAAGCTCTGGAACAACTCTTCTCCTGGCCTGGCATATTTTCAATGTAGGATGCCACAAGACATCTCTTAGTACTGTAATTTATAAGCCAGATGTAGCTGCTTCCTGTACTCGGTCTCAGTTACACTGAATTAAAAATCATTGACAGGAGTAGTGAACCTTTAACCAGTAACAAAGGAGCAGGATAACCTTAATAAATATAGATGACAAAATGGACTAGGTTTAACCATGAATTGTGCTTTAAACCCCCCTATTATATTGTTTACTTCAGCGAGATCTGAGATTTCATGTTTTTCTTGCACACCACCTCTTGGTGAAACCTGATATTGCATTCTAGTCATTGAGGGTATTATTGTGTTCTGTGAAAGCCAGCTTGTATTTACGTGGTGAAGGCAGGTTTGTTAGGCAATATACACATGATGCTGAAGAAGCTTCTAATCGGGCTTCATCCAGTTGACTGAAGCTAGTGCAGTGAAATAATCTTTCCTAATGCAATGTAATCCAGGTCCTAATTACGTATGACGCGTGTAAAGGCCTTGCTATGCGTAGTGTCACACGTAGAACAGTGGTGTTTGCCTGCAGAGAAGGGAACTGTCATCTCTAACAGCAGGAAAGAGCAGTATTTAAAGGCCTACTGTAGATTTTTTGTATTATCTAAATATTCATTAATCCATGCAATTTATTTTTTTCTGAGCATTAGAAGAGCTCAAATTGGTAACAATCCTTTTGATCTTTTGCTTATCAAAAGATGAAAAATATCTCAAATGCAACTTTATTTTGGGTCTAATAAGCATTTAAATAACGTTTAAATGCTCTAAAGGCCTAATCACATTTCTGTGTTGTTCTTTTAAGAAGAGTCCTCTTTCCCCGAGGTTATCCTTTTTAATCCCAGAACATTTCTGATATAGGTACAACTGTAAATTACATTCTGAAGATTTAAGCTCCATCCTCAAGTTTGTGGCATTCAATTAGCAATTCCCCTGCCCCGAAGAAATCTCACCATCCAACTCTTGATTTTTATTAACCTTATCTCGTTCTGATTTGGTCTTTCTACCTGAGCTTGTGCTTGAAATGGAGCTTAATTCAGCAATTCTAGCACACTTTTGTGTCCTACTTTTAGCGTGGAGGAGCACCTATGTGTACATGTCTGTGTATACTAGTTACATTTCTATGCAGCTAAGTGTGTTTACTTCATCCGCTATCGATGGAAAGATGCAGTTTTCAGTAAAATCACAGTGAAGTTTTCTTTGGGGGCAACTGGTTTAAAAGAGATTTTCCATCATCGTAGTCCTTGTTACTAAGCCTCTGTAAACCCATTTTTTAAAAAGGATGCTCAAACTTGAATAATTGCTTTTTTTTTTTTTTTTTTTTATTAGACACTTATCTAGCCTAAAAACTCATTACAAACCATTTTCCTTAAATACCAAGGTTCCCTGATTGTCACTCAGCTTATTGTAAGGCCCACAATTGCCAGAGTAAGTTATGCCTCTCATTAAAGTACCCATCATTTTTGTTCTCTATTTGGGCAATGTATATATACAACACAAAAGAAAAAAATGTACCAAGTTGTAGTTTAGCAATCCTTGCATGTGTTGGCTACTTTAGTTTTCATTTTTAGGCCCCATGCACACAGGCAGTTTGGTCCCTCAGTGTCAAATCTGTTTTCACACGCCTAGGAGGGGTGCAATCTTGCTGCCAGCAGACTGTCCAAATTTATCACAGGCTGAAACATGTGGTAGCTAGACACTATATCAAGTGGTATTTACATTTAGGGCTGTATGCTAGGGTGACCAGACATCCCCAGTTTCAGGGGATAGTCCCCTGATTGAGGACACTGTCCCCGGACCAAGTCTGTCCCTGGTTTTGTCCCCAGATTGGATTTAATAGGGGACAGGGGCAATTTCAAAGACAGTCAGTGCAGAATTAAAATAAAAAAATTAGAATTACGCACACACCGTGCCTACTAGCATAGGGGGGTTGTATTTTTCCTATTATCTGTGCCCCCTTCTGATGATCATGTGCTGGTCGGAGTGGAGGGAATATTTCCCATTCAGCTCCACTCGCATGTTCTTCTGCCTTGGCTTAAATCCTGGCTAGCCACCTGCCTATCTCCTTGCCTTCCCTGGCGGAGTGATCTTCCTCCGCTCCCCATCCAGTAGTAGCCGGGGCCTCGAAGAGTAAAACTTGGGTGGCTGTGAGGCGGGCGGCGACGGGCAGAGAGTCGCTGATTGTTGCCATTACTAGTAAAGAAAAAATATGTCCCCGGATTTCATTTTAAAAATCTGGTCACCTTACTGTATGCCTTAATAAATCTATGCAGCGTCCACTATCATAGATTTTGACAGGCTTTTTTCTTTTATTTTCACCTGATGATTCTGCCAGTAAGTCTGTAATTTGTCAGCCTCCTTTAACAGACCAGGCTGTCCAGCAAAAGTCATATTTAGCGGGTTGAGACAAACCACAGAGGTGCTTACAAGGGTCAGCTTTTATTCATGTATATAAAAACTTTATACAAAAAGAAAAAAAAGAAATTCTCTGCTTGCTTAACCACTTATGGGCCGCCCTCCATCGTTATACGTCGATATTTTGAAGAGGAATACCGTTGTTATGGTAGCAGCTAGCTACCATAACTCGGGTACCCTCTTTAAGGGCGGGCGGTCCTCTTTCAGCGAACAGTGGTCTCTGCGGCAGATACGCCGCAATATCGCTTTTATCGGCGGCGGCTCTCCGGTGCCCTCTGCCGCTTACTGGAGCCATCAGCAGTGGCGGAGGCAATCACGTCCTCTTGCCAGCTGGGTATGGAGACGAGTGAGGGGAAGATGGCCCCCCCACCCATCTCTATTACCACTGCAGGGCGGAAGCAACGTCAAAATGTCACTTCCTGCCCAATGCTCTTAAAGCAAAATTTTTTTATTTATTTTTTTAAGAATAACATACATTTTTTATTGCATTTTATTCTAAATATGAGATCTGAGGTCTTTTTGACCCCAGGTCTCATATTTAAGAGAATCTGCCATGCTTTTTTTTTCTATTACAAGGGATGTTTACATTCCTTGTAATGGGAATAAAAGTGACCCAAAAGTGGTTAAAAAGTGTTTAGCTTTTATTAAGTTCATTTAGATGTGAGGCGCTATGGTCCAAGAGGGTCCTCATTACTCCTCCATCTGTGAAGACACCCTAACACACAGGGAGAGTGTTACTGGCCTGATCACTGGGTAAAAATAAAGAAAACCAATGCAACCACCACATTCAAGGATTTGTAGGCTGCAAAATAATATTTTTTTATTTTTGGGTTTAGAATGCTTTAAGGCCTAGTTCACACCTATGCTGGTTGCAGTTTGCATATTGCTGGTGCATTTTGCATTTTTCAATACACACTTTAGATCCATTGAAGTCTATGAAACCATCACATTTGTGGTGCTGAAAAAAGGTTGATTTGGCATGAAAAAAAAAAAAGCTCATGTACTTTTTTTATTTATTTTTTTGAGTGATAGACCTTGGGTTACAAGTGAGTTTGCACTCAGATGTGAATTTAAAACTGGGTTTCTAGATGTTCAGCTTTCATGCTCTGAAGCTGACCATAGATGGATCGAGTTTTGGCCACTTTAGAAGGTATCAGACAAATTTTGATCAATGACCATGACCATTCCCGTTTTGAGAGGATTCGTCCTAGTTGTCAACTCCTCCTTGAACAAGTATGCTAGAAAATTTCTGTTTGATCAGCATACTCCCCCACACTCTAAAAGACAGACTTGTAGGTAAATTGGATCCTGCCTTATTTGCCCCTAGTATATGTATGAATGTGTTTGGGACCTTGGGTTGTAAGCCCCTTAAGGGTAGGGACGGTTGTGAATGTACAATGTATATGTAAAGTGCTGTGTAAATTCACGGACATATATAAGTATCTGAAATAAATAAATATTAGGGCTGTGCAAATTAACTTTTAATTAATCGATTAATCTTGAATTTTTTTGATCGATTAAAATTCTTTTGATTGGTACTCGCCTCTCCGCTGGCCTCTGGACCTTCAGGGAGTTTCGTCTGAGATCCAGCAACGTCACGGACACCGGCGGGGCTTGCCGTGTCCATCTAAAGGGCTCCTTTGCTGTGCCTTCATATCTGCATGCCGGCGGGACCTTACTATCTGCCACACGCAAGGTCTGTTACACTTCCCTCTATCAAACTGGGATTTTACAGCCATCCACTGGGAGTTGTGATAGTTCCCTTCACGGGACATCTACATGCCGACGGACTGATGTTAACCTCTCCTTATCTGGATTCAGCAGTGGTATCGTTGTACACATTTTTATACCAGTATCCTACTTGGTTACATGTTTTCATGACTGCTTTTGCTACCGTTTGGTATTTCTCGCACCATTTTTACAGTTTATGTAGCTGCATCGATTTTATCTCCAGTGCAATATTTATTTGGTTACCTACTTGAAGACTATAAAAGTTTTAATGCTATTCCCATCGAGCGCTGCCTTTTGTGTGTTTTTTGTATCCTGCTATCCATTTTTCCAGTGGTTGGTAGCTGCACTGGGAATCAGCCTGCAAGGAGATCAGCTAAAAGTAGTTGGATCTGTATGTGCGTTATAATTAATCGAAATTAGTCGATTAATCGATTTAAAAAAAAAAACGATTAATCGAACAGAAACATTTTGATCAGTAACAGCCCTAAAAAATATATATAGTCTGTGCTTTTTAAAGAAGTCAAATATATTACCAAAAAATACAATACAAATGTGAAATGTGAAAAAAACAGCGAATAGCTTGTAACACAGTAATTTTCAGGGCATTGTGTTCAGATGTAGTCCAACCAAAAGGTTTGCGTTTCTCCATACCAGAGTGGTCCAGGTTCATGGCAACTAGTCAGACCCAGCCTGTGATTTTTGAGTTCTTCTGAAATACGCAACTGTGAAAGAAAGAATCCAATTATTTTCTAAAATGCAATATATGTTTATTTTTTTTCAAACAGAAAAGGAGGGCGCACCGACCTTGTGCATTACCAATTAAAATTTTTATTAAAACAGAATAAAAAGCAATGGTCCTACTCACAAGACAAGTAAGTATGCGCTTTTCAGACAACTGGACTCTGCACTCTGTATCACGGACTATCCAGGCTTTGAAGAAGGGGGTACGCCCCAGAAACGCGTCAGCCGTTCAGATGTCTGAAGTTCCACTGGCAGGTGCCGCGAGGCCCAGTTGTCTGAAAAGCGCATACTTACGATTGTCTTGTGAGTAGGACCATTGCTTTTTATCCTGTTTTAATTAAAAATTTAAGTGGTAATGCACAAGGTCGGTGCGCCCTCCTTTTCTTTTCTGTTTCGTTTTAGCCATATGAACACCCTTTGTTCTGTGGAGGGCTGCAAGACTGCTGATTTTTGCCGTTAGACTACACTGCTGTACGCGGTTTGGCGAAACACCAGAGCGCAGGAGGTTTTGTGCTTTTTCTATTTTCTTTCAAACCCTTTTCTTCTTGCCTGCATATTGTGTTCATCTAAATATGTATTGTTATACATTCATGCGTAATTGTTTGTAAAGTCGTGTACACAAATGCCAAAACACTTTATAGTATGTGTGTAATCTTCTCCGTTCAACAGAAGTCGATTTAACAACCGGCTTCTGTGGAATGGTCTTGCTGGAAAGTCAGTGGCTGCAAGTGCTGATCAGTGTATTTTGTTGTCAGGATACAATAGCGCAGCGGGGGAAGATCCCTTCTTCCACATCACTTGTGTTGATGTAGGGATCTGTCAGTTTTTTTTTCGTTCAAGCTGCTGGTTGTGTACACCCAGCTTAAGTGTAGGGAAACATGATATTATCTAAATATAATATATTAACTATTAGGAAAACATCTGAGAGATTCCAGTACCTCCAGAGGCTGCACTAACAGAAATAAATATGATGGGTAATAAATAGAGTTTGCAAAGTTTATTACCTCACAACTCTGTCTTACAGTATGAAATGTGATAGATTTTAGGGAAAAGCATAGTGACACTATATGTCCTTCTGAAGAGACTCATAAAGTGAGCTCTTACCAGTGTTTTCTATTGGCCTCTTAAATTTTGTGTGTGGCACTTACCTTCTAACACTTTTTGCTCGGGTGATAAATAAGCAACCAAAGGACACTCTGTGGTATTGTGCATCGTACATGCTTTCAGTACCCAGTCCTGCTTTGAACTAAAGGACTATTGATTAAAAGGTTGTGGTAAGATGAAAAAGAGGAAGGTGTAATTCCAGTTTATTTTCACTTTTGTACCTTTTTAGATGATTCTTTTACTCGCTTACTCTCTAGGAGTGTACACAAAGAGCCCCTAATGCTTTCTGTTCGTTTAACTCCTGAATTGAAACCTAATACATTGGTTGTTAGAGAAAAAACATTGCTGAATGGGAAGCATTGAGTTTCAACTTTGGCATTTAAGCTTTTAATATGTACATGTCATTTTTTTTTTCTTTTTGCAGGAAGGATTCTGAACCGATTCTCCAAAGATATTGGACATCTGGATGACTTGCTGCCTTTTACATTTTTGGACTTCTTGCAGGTATTTTTTATCTGACCCTTCTGTTGTATATTTTTATTTATCGGTGCCAAAATGATACTTTCAAATAATTCGCATATGCTTGGTAACTAATGTTTTTTTTAAATTTGTTATAAATATAAGTGGAACAGAAATCTCATAATTGTTGCTGGTGGATAAAACAAACATATTGCTCATGTTCAGCTCTGCAGGTTAGCAGACAGGACTTGCATAAAACCTGCTTCGCTTTTTAACACTTCAGTACATGATGTGATTGTAGCCGTATTGGTGTAATTGTGACAGAGAAAATTGAGTACTGTCCGTGATACTTTTTTATTTGCACTAATATACAATTTATCAGGACAAGCTTTCGGGTATGTCCCCTTCTTCAATGTCCAAGCAGTACTGAGTACTGATGAGTACTCAGTACTGCCTCTCCAACACTCCAGTAAAATGCATAAGGGCTCCTTCACACCAGAACACAATGCGGGAAACTGCAGTTCCTGCACCATGTTTGAAATGCACAGAGTGTGCAATCTGCTGCAGTTATCAATTTAATCCTACCCAAAAACGCTGATTGCAAACGTAGTGCTTTTGTCTGCACCAGATCGCATGGTACCGCAGTGCAATTTCAGAGTCGGATCACACTGGTGCGATCTTGTATGATTTCAGGGCTAGTTCACACCTGAATCGTGGTCCGTGTTCCTGTGTGGCTTAGTGTGGTGCATGTATTACCTTTTAAAAATGCACTGCACCAGATCACATGGTACCCCAGTACTGGTGCAGGTTAATGCACTGCGTTTGCCATCTATGTTTGGGGGTGCCGTTTGGATTATATTGACACCTGTAGCACACAGAACATGTGCAGAACGCAGATTTCTCACACTGCGCTTCGGTATGAACGAGCCCCTAACCTATTCAAATAAATGGGCTGAAAATCACACCGCACAGGAACGTGCACGGTGTTCCTGTGGGATTCAGGTGTGAACTGGCTCTTATAGTTTTGCAAACATAAAGTAGAAGCCATGAATCATTAAAGAGGAGCTCCAGGCTGCTGACTTTTAATAGGACACTTACCTGTCCACAAATCCAGTGGTGTCTTCTCCCCAACCAATTTTTCTTTTGGCTCTCGTGTGCTGCCACTTTAATTTCTTGTAAGGGATACTGGCAGTGAAGCTTTGCAGCTTCTCAGCTGGCTCTCTTCTGCGCATACGCAAAGCGGCTGGGGCAGCAGGAGAGGGGCCGCTTCTCGGAAGTGGGAGCGGGTACCTGTCAAAACCAGGTACCCCGCTCCCCCCAAAAGGTGCCAAATGTGGCACCAGAGGGGGGGAGCAAACAAGCGGAGCTTCCCTTTTTGGGTGTAGCTCAGATTTAAGAGTGCTTTCTAATCACACTTTACAAATCGAGCTTTATGGCTGAATTAAAATCCAGTTTACCTAGGGGTTACCTGATACCTGCTTTAACTGCTTGCCCCTGCCCACAGTAGATTTACAGTCGCCGTCTGTCTTCCGAGTTCGGCGCGCGTTCATGCAGACACGGCATGAGTTTAGCAGCAAATGTCGGCCAATTATTTCAGCTGAAATCAGCTGTTCAGCGGTGTCCAATCAGACAGAGTTCTGTGTTTACAAAAACACAGAATTCTGTGTGCAGTGAACAGCAAACTGGCTGTAAAAGCAGCACATATTGCACATATTACACATTGTTGGGCAAACAGTTAACCCCTTGATTGCCCCTATATGGTAACTTCTTCCCAGCCAGTGTAATTAGTACAGTATTTATTTTTTCCAAAGACATGTAGCAGGATACATTATGGCCTAATTTTTTATTTTTTTTATTGGATATGTTTTATAATAGAAAATATATATTTTTTTTGTTTTTCAGTCCTTTTTTTTATTTTTTATATTTTACAAAATAAAAACCCTAGTGGTGATCAAATACCACCAAAACGAATCTATTTGTGTGAAAAAAAATGACATAAATTTAATTGGCATTCAGCGTTGCCAGTTAAAGTAGCGCAACTGCCAGTTAAAGTAACGCAGTGCCGAATAGCAAAACATTTCCTGGCCACGAAGGGGGAAAAAAAACCTTGCAGTGGTTAAGGTACAGACTCAAAGTTGAGACACCCGAAACCCAGCATGCATAAACACTACTCATACCAGTCTTTTCTTTTTTTATATTTTATCAAGCGCTTCCACCGCTGTCCTGCTCTGTGCAGATTATGTATCAAATGATTTATCTCTTTGAGTGTGAAAAAGTGGGTATTGCTCTCTAGCAGTATCTTAAGCCTGTTTTATTCTAAAAATATATAAATCTATATCTATAAATATGCCCCTCGGTTTTTTAAAGACATGGATTCGTTCAATTACTGTTTAGTTGGATACAATATTAATATGAGGCCTCAGACATACATTTGCAGAGATTTCAGGAATTTTATAATTGTTTTTCTTATCCAAAACATTTGTAACATATTCCATTGTTTCCTATAGGGTCATAACTAAAACAAACAGGTGATGTTTAAATTGGTTCTAAAGTCAAAATATATTTTTACCTTGATGCATTCTAGGCATCAGGGTAAAGAAAAAGCTCCACTACCTGTCTTAGCCCCCTGCCCCTAAAGACTTACCTGCTCACGATACAGTGCGGTTTTAGCTGCAACACCACTCCCTGGTCTCGCAGGAGACACAAGCAGCAGAGGGAACCATAGGCTTTCACTGTGGTCAGTCAGCCCATTAGAATACACTGGATAATAACTTAAATATGATCCTAAAGCACTCCCATTTTCCCCCTCAGTGTTCAATGTTTCTAGGGTTTAGTCCCATTAAATATCTTGTAGTGTGGAGCACAGTTTAGAAAACTTGGTTCTTTTGAATTTAGTGTCCTTGTACTACTCTTGTGCCTCCTTTTCCTATGATTTATGCGGAATATAATTTTCCTGTGATCGCTAGTTCCCAAGTTGTCCCATATTTCCACATCTGCAACCAAATCTGAGTCATTTGTAGTTAAAAGGTCTAGCAATACATTCTTTCTAGTTGGGGAACCCACCAATTGGGACATGTCCTGTAAGACGTTTAAGAAATAACAGGCCTTTAATGAGTATGAGTTTTTTATGATCCAATATCTGGAAAGTTGAAGTGCTTCATTATGATGACCTTGCCCTGCCTTGCTGCCATTTCTACCTGTGATAGGAGATAAAACTTCCTTCAGGTTAGGAGGCATGTAACATACCCCCACTATTAATTTCCCACTTGTTTCTTCCCTTTGGAGTTCCACCCACACAAGTTCCACCTCCCCATGTCAATTTGTAACAAATAAAGTTGATTGAGATTCATGCAATGCGGACTTGCTGCAATTGTGCAACAAAGCAACTGGGAGGGAAATAATAAACCGAGAGGAAGACGAACAGGAAGGAGAGCAAAAAAGGAAAAGGCCGCATTAGGTATAAGTATTTTCAATATAAGTGGTTCTGTTTTTTCTGAGGACGAACTTGGAGTCCTTGATAAAGACCTCAAGTTTGCCCCAGTTCATAAATTTAGCAAGTTTCATACATATGTCAACCTCCAAAAGTTAGTAAGGAAGTACTTTCTGTCCAAGACTGTCTAAAGGTTTTCTTTAGTCCCTGTGGGACACACTCCAATTTGGGTAATAATTCAGTTTTTAACCCCCCCCCCATGTGGATACTAAACATATAGATATGTTTAGGAATATTATAATTGGTGATTTGGAGAATAAGAAGGTAGAGATCTGCCCTGCTGGTAAGGGGGGTGGTTTAGTTGTAATGAGCAAATCCTTTTATAGGGATGAAATGCACAGACTGTTAGGCGATCATAATACCTACCAAATACTTGAGAGCGATTTTTCAGTACAAAGAGGAATTATCCCTTTCGGTTCAAAATGTTTTGAGGCGTAAGCTTCTCACCAAGGGAGGCCAATTAGTTAGATCCAAGTGTGTGTAGGACACCGATCATATATTGTCTGCCCAAAATTCACAAGCATTGGCATTGAATCGGTGTCCTCACGCCTTGGACAATATATTGTTTTTTTCTTAAACCCCTAGTGCAGTGATGGCGAACCTTGGCACCCCAGATGTTTTGGAACTACATTTCCCATGATGCTCATGCACTCTGCAGTATAGCTAAGGATCATGGGATATGTAGTTCCAAAACATCTGGGGTGCCAAGGTTCGCCAGCACTGCCCTAGTGTATGATACTTTTGCTTTTCTTAGAGATACTAAGCACATTATACAGATTTTTGAAGCCCTTCCTTGTACTTATGGTAGCATATTAGTTACGGCTGATGTCAGTACCCTATATACTATAATTTCCCCCTGGGAGGCCATAGTATCAGTTAGATGGGCTTAAAAAAAAAAACAGTTTTCAGTAGTTCACATAAGAAATTTCTTCTCCAGTGTTTAGAATTCTGCCTCACCAAAAACTACTTCTGGTGGTATGATAGACAGTTTTCTCTCCAAATCATGGGCTTGGCCATGGGGGCCAAGTTTTCCCCCAGTATGGCAAATTTATTCATGGCCCTGTGGGAGGAGTCCATTTTCCATAACTGTCCTGGGCAATAATTAGTATGTTATAAATGCTACATTAATGATTTGATCATGGTCTGGGATGGTGATTTGCCTAGCCTTGAAGCATTTTTGATCAGACTGAACAACACCAAAAATATTTCCCTCTCTTGAAACATTGACACAGAGCGTATGGTGTTCCTTAATTTGGAAATTTTCAAGGAATGGGATCATTATAGAACCCGTCATTATTTCAAACCAACAGACAGAAATAGGTATATCCCACTAAACAGCTGTTGTCATAACACTTGGCTGTGTAACATCCTTAGGGGCCAATTTATTCGCCTGAAGCATAATTGTGCCTTGGATTCTGATTATGAGGAGCAATCATTGGTCTTGGCGAATAGATTTCTCCAAAAGGAGTACCAAACCGAGCAGGTCAACACAGAAGGATAGGAAGTTTGAACCCAATTTATTTACAGAAGAGCCCCGATGCTAAGAGACGTCATTGCCCCTGGAGTGATTGGACCACCCATTGTTAGAGAAAATATAATGTTTTCTTTCCTATCAGGCTTCTATGCTTACGGTAGATGTGTAGCATGTACGCAATGTAAATATAATATCAAAAAACGCAAAGAATTCACTTCCACCTCTACTGATCGTAAGTATCTGATTAATAATTTGATTAAATGCAGTACAGTAGGGGTTGTGTATATGCTGGAGTGCAATTTTGGTCTTCAGTGTATATTAGAATGTCCAGACCTCTTAGCGTACGCATTGGACATTAAGATCAAAAGGGAATTAAGATCCCACAGTGTTTCTAAACATTTCTGTCATGATAGGGACCCTAGGAGTCTTGGGTTTTGGGGCATAGAGAAGGTCGACAGACATTGGAGGGGGGGTAATTATGTCCGTTGCCTCAGCCAGAGAGAATTTGAGGCAAAGGTTTACAGCCTGAAATATTGATTTTGATTTGAATTGCTTAATTTCTGATAGTAGTTTATTTTTTTTTATATACTTTTTTATTTATAATATTTTTTATAATGTTCTTTATTGTAAATAATACCTTGTAATTTGGTGTACGGGTATACAGGATGGTAGCGGGTGCTGTAGTTTGTGAATAGAATGTTGATCTTAATGTTAAGAATAATGTCTTCTCTGAAGTGGCCAGTAGGGGTCAGTCTTTAGGTTTTTAGCAATGTAAGATTGCAACTATCTGTGGTTATGCTGCTTCACAGTGTCTTTTTCTCTGGTTTAGCCTGGGGGGGGGGGGAGAGAGGAGTGTCTCACACCGCTGCTCCCGAGTGCGTCATGTTTCCATGATTATAGGATTGCTTTTAACAGGATGAGTGACACTCGTTGGCTCCACCCTGCTGACAAGGTTCTTGTGAACATAACACGTATGGGGAGGAGCCAAGTCCTGATGTCACCCGCTGCCATCCTGGAATCCTACACCACAGTGTCTGCTCTGTTATGCGCTGTTATAACCAAGCCCTTCTGAGTATCCGTTTTATTTAATAAAGCCTTTGAAAAACAACATCAGTGAGCACTTGATGTATTTGCTTTTTTCTTGCCATACATATCCCTGGGGACATCGGTGGGAGGTCCTGGAGGTTTAACCCACATGGGACATGTGTTGAAGTGAGTGCTCTTGAGGAGGAGGGAAAGTCACTCTTACATTGGATTTGTCTTCTCACGTGGATTATTTTTTCAGTGCTTGCTGGGACTGTTGGTCCACCTTCTGATTTTCTTTGGATTTTTTATCATATTTTATCATATTTTTCATGTTTTATTGAGCCCTGATATGCGCTGCACTCCTTTTTATATCATTGCCTTTTGGAATTATGTGAAAGATTAGTGGCCAGCTGCTTTTTACTGCATACTTTTTGCGTGGATTGTATTTTCTTATACTAAATTTGTGTGCTCCCGTGAAACTGCAACAAACTTCAGTACCATATGGTATCCATAAGCACTGCTTTAAAAGCATCCTATAGGTCATCAGTTCAGTGTTAGAGGAGGTCTGGTCCTAGAAATATCCGCGCGCCAATATGTAATGCGTGTCTTAATCAATGTTTTTGTGCGTAGGTGCCCCCAATGTGTATGTTCACATTTGTACTTACATATGTGGGGAGGGCCTCAAATTTTTTTTGGGGGGGGGGGGGGATTTAATGTGCTTAAGTGTAAATTACATTTTTTACAACAGAACAGTTGTTCTCTCTAATGGGACATCCAGGGTCTAAAAGACTTGTTATGAATAAGCACAGGCATACGTGTTAAATGCGGTAATAGCTCTGGCCACTCTATCATTGCATTGTTTTTTCGATTAACATATGGAATAAAGATTTGGCATCTCTACAGCATGGTGTGCCGCCAACTTTCTCCATATTAACAAAAAGGGGAGGAGAGTGAATGCATGTCCGCTTATCTCGCACTCCTCTACCCAGGAGCACCCACTAGGCCCGCAGATGGGCAAGAGGAGCCCGGTTAACATGGGGGGGGGGGTGTGTGTTTGGAAGCAATCAAGCACCCTACAGAGACATCATGCTGCTTCCATCTGGCAGCCACATTCCTTGTGACTGCAGACCTGGCAGCGAAAGAGTTAATAGGTACATATATCGAATAAATTATGTTTTTGCAGTTAAATTTTAAAATGTATGAAACAATTGGTATGTTTATGGGTTAAAATTCTAGACCTAAATAAAAATGACACTTTGAATAGTCTATATGCTATTGGTAAATCAACCCCACTTTGCAAGGGAGTTGCACTGTGCAATGGCTCCAGAGTTTAGTGAATGTGGTAAAGTTTCACTTTGCAAAGTATGCCCAATCACGTGCAAGGAAAGTAAAGAAAACCACATTTTTGCTTGTACATGATTGGATGATGGAGGTCAGCAGAGCTTTACACCATTCACTAAGCTCTGGGGCAACTTCCCTTGCAAAGTAAACGGTCTATTTGACAGGATTTACTAAAGTAAATATACCTGCTTTGACTAATGTGAGAATCTTTATTGAAGCAGTCCGCTTTATCTGCCTGTCGTTCCTGTTTGTACAAATGGGAGAGCTATAAACCTGAATAACCTTCAATAAATTATAAAAACAAATGCAACAATTTGTGGTACCAGGTTTGCACAAAGCTCATTATAACATCTAATATCTAGACTGAATATAATGATTATACTGATAATTTACCATAAATTTGCATATCATCATCTAATGACTGGAACTGTTAGTTCTAGTTAACTAATCATGTTCATGATGTATTGTGTAAATGATAGCCCAGATTGCTTGTGTGTACATCCCTTTAATGAAGAGTTTTAAAACTCGTCAAATAGACAGAGAATTAAACAGAGGCCTGGTCTATGGGGTAAAAGCAAAACACTGATGCCACCCAGCAGACTTGATGCTTTAAATTACATTTTGATGTGTGTATGAATGTTTTTACATTTGGGAAAATAACTTTCATCTTTTTGTCCAAACGCTCTAAAAAAAAGTTTTACTTGCTGCTTCAATTTCCCAAAGCTGGTAATTCAGTTACGGTACTTGATCGCACATCCAAATGGTCCTGTTAGCCCCGACAGGTATATTCAATGCCCACTCATATGTGAGTATACATATCTATGTAGTGGGATGTGGGGTGTAGTTGCACATGGACATTTATCCTGTCAGGATACGATGGTGCAAAAACCAAAAATGCCACAGAATGTTCACACATGATCACTGTTATCAGCATTGTCAAGTCATTCTTCTATTAAGTACTTGCCGACCAGCCGTCGCACCCAACATATAATAACGGCTGTGCGAATCACCGTTATTATATGTTGGGTGCTTTAAGACACTATAGGGGACGTGCGTGCTGCCGATGCGCGTGGCCGCGATGTTTGCCAGCCACTTGCAGTTGCTCCTCAGAGAGACAGAGCGGGGATCTGTCAATGTAAACAGACAGATCCCTGTTCTGACAGGAGAGTGGAGAGGAATCTGCTGTTCTATTAATCAGGAACAGCGATCTCTCTCCTCCTCCTCCAGCCAGTCCGCTCCCCTCACAGTTAGAAATGCCTCTCTAGGGAACACTTAACCCCTTGATCACCCCCTAGTGTTAACCCCTTTTTGCCGGTGACATTTATGTAATTAGTGTTTTTTTTTTTTAGCTCTGATCGCTGTCCCAAAAAAGTGTCCTTCCGGTCCTTGAGTGGTTAAAGCAGAACAAAATTTGTATCTGAGCAGCGCAAACTGAAAACGCTATTTAATTCATTTTTAATATTCGAAGCAAACGCCCACATCCATGTCTCCATGCTTTTTTTATTAAGAAATCACTTTTAACAACACACCCCTACATTTCTAGCTGTGGCCATCTTGAGTATAGGCAGGAGATTCATATATCTTTACTTTCTGGAATCCACCTGCCTTTAGATCAATCATGCCGGTAGGAGGTTAGGCTTAACTGAGAAATCGCTTCCTCCTCTCCTCCAAATGATAGGAAAAAAAACATACCCATGAACATTCCCGGGATGTCGGATATAATTTTGGTCTAGGCCAGGAAACAACTGAAGAAATGTAAAACAAAAAAAAAGTTTAAAACAAAGATAATATACTTTCCTGTCTATTTACTAATGCTGCCAGCATAAGGATTAAAAATTACTTAGAGGAGCTCCAGTCTCGACAAATAATAATAAAAAAAAATCAGCAAGTACAAGTAGGTGCTGACTTTTAATATAAGGACACTTACCTGTCCAGGGATCCAGCGATGTCGGCACCCGAGCCAAGTCTTTAGTCGGCTTCAGGTGCATGAGCCAGCGTGTTGGGTAAGGGAAAGCAGCAGTAAAGCCTTCTGCAGTCTTCTGGGACCTGTGTGTGAATTAGGGGGAGGGAGGAGGAGCCGAAGATCTTCGTAGATCGCCATGGTGATCTGAGCCGGAAGTTTGAGTGGGTACCTGTAAAAACCAGTGGAGCTTCACTTTAATGTTAATTGGGAGAGTTTAGCTGTGTGATTAATGCTGCGTATAACAAAGTAAAGTACAATGTTCCCAGAAGTGCGTTGTCCCCAGGCAACAGAAAATTTAGAGGTTGCTTTTGGGCTGGAAAAAGAGAATCCAGAAGTAGGGGTGTGTTGACTATAATCTAAAGTACTGAGTGTATTTTAACCACTTCAATACTGGCCCATAGTCATATGACGTCCACAGATGGGATCTCCCATCCTGGATGGACGTCGTATGACGTCCTGGGCTTTGTGAGGGGATATCTGAATAATGCCTGCAGCTACAGGCATCTTTCAGATATCATTATTTGCCGGAGGTGAATTCTGCCAACCATAAGAATGATCATAGCGGCGGTTTCACCACTTGATCGTTCTTATAGGCGGTGGGAGGGGACATCCCCCCCCTCCCGCCGCCATCTGGTGCTTCTCCGGGCTCTCCCATGCCATTGGGGGCCCGGAGAAAGAATTGTCCGGCGCCAGATGGGAAGCATAGAGATGACTGGTGACCAAATGGTCACCAGTCATCTCTATGAACGTCGGAGGCCCGGGCGCGATGTGATGACGTCACGCCCGTGTTCCCAGAAGTAAACAAAGCTGTGATTGTGGCTAGTAAGCATGAGATCAGTGAACTTTTTTTCACAATCTCATGCTTTCCAGCCTGGAGGAGAGATGTGGGGGCTTATTGACCCCCGCATCTCTCCATAAAGAGGACCTGTCGCACACCATTCCTATTACAAGAATCTTAAATGTACTCAAAAGTACTTCTAAGTGGACTGATCTACAAACGGAGAATGTTCTAAACAGTCAATGCTGGTGTTCACAGTAGAAGTGGAAAGGCCTTTTGAGTTCATTTAACATTTTACCGTTTTCTCTAGCCCTGATGAAAGGAGATTTTGTGGCCACTGAAATGCATTGGCTGTCTTTTGCACTGCTTGTTTTAAACAGTTGAACAATAAAGACTTTGGACTCCCAAGGATTTTTTATTTGGTGCTCTCTTTGACTTATTAAACCTGGCAAAAAAAAACTAACAGGTTTTAACTACTTAAGGACCTTGCCTGTTTTTCAGATTTGGTGTTTACAAGATTAAAACAGTTTTTTTTTTGAAAATTATTTAGAACCCCTAAACATTATATATATTTTTCTAAAACCCTAGAGAATAAAATGGCGGTCATTGCAATACTTTTTGTCACACTGTATTTGCGCAGCGGTCTTGCAAGTGCACTTTTTTTGGAAAAAAAATCCCTTTTTTTTAATAAAATAAGACAACAGTAAAGTTAGCCCATTTTTTTTTTAATATATTGTGAAAGATAATGTTACACCGAGTAAAATGATACCCAATATGTCACGCTTCAAAATTGCGCCCGCTCGTGGAATGGCGTCAAACTATTACCCTTACAAGTCTCCATAGGCGACGTTTAAAAAATTCTACAGGTTGCATTTTTTTAGTTACAGAGGAGGTCTAGGGCTAGAATTATTGCTCGAACGATTGCGATGGTACTTCACTTGTACGGTTTGAACACCATTTTTATATGCAGGCGCTACTCACGTATGTGTTCGCTTCTGTGCACAAGCTCGTCGGGACGGGGCGCTTTAAAAATAAATAAAAAAATGTCTTATTTATTTTAATACATTTTATAAAAATGTTTTTTAAAAAAAATGGGTCACTTTTATTCCTATTACAAGAAATGTAAACATCCCTTGTAATAGAAAAAAACATGACAGGTCCTCTTAAATATGAGATCTGGGGTCAAAAAGACTTCAGATCTCATAGTTAGACTAAAATGCAATAAAAAAAAAATGCTATGCTATGGAGATGGGTTGGGGCCATCTTGCCCTCACTCGTATCTACACATAGCAGAGTGAAGGACCCGATCGCCGCTGCTGACGGCTCCGCGAAACGGCGGAGGATGCGAATCTGCAGAGGATCTGCAGAGGAGACCACCGTTCTCGTTTACAGGACCACTCAAAAAAAAGATGGATATCTCGGTTGTGGCAGCAGCTGCTGCAGTTACCGAGATATCCATATTTAACGTACCAACGTATATGTACATGAGCGGGTCTTTAAGTGGTAATATACCCAAGTCTTTCCAAAATAGAAGAAAGGTTTGGCTTTTAATATACTTTAACTTTCAGGCTTCATACCCACAAGTTCATCAGAGAAAGAACTGTAAAGCAGAGAACTTTAAATGAATAATGATTACGTCAGGATCCACAGAAAAGCTTCTTTTGCCGGAGTAATAGCATGCCACAGTGTTGTATTTAAATAACGTTTTCAGCGAATGTTTCAGAATTTAGTGAGTATTTCAATTAGTAAGTCCATTAAATCCAATCTCCGAATGTTTGAATTTATAAAAATGTCATACTGACTTGGGAATTTGTGTTGGATTCTTAGCTATGTTTACTTATTGAGCAAAGAGCATCTGATATAACTACATTTGAAATACACCTGATATTTTGTATTAGTATTTTAGTTTTCACTTGGCAGCACTTGGCTGGATTAGTGGGTTGAATTAGAATGCTCAGAACACATATGATAGGCTTGATAGAATAAAATGGCCATGATGTATTCCATGCCTCTGAGGTCTACAAACTCATAACTCCATAAATGCATGTATCTGCTTATAAAGCTGGCTTAAATGTGAAATTTCTTGGTGTTCCTTTACAAATTATAAAATAATGTATATGAATAAATGTGTCTTTATTAAACTGTGTGTCCAACCAAAAGTTTTGAGTAGAGTAAGGAAAGAATAAAAAGCTCTGCTAAATGTTCACTTCTTGTCCGAGTGACCATGATTTCACCAGATGTGAAGTGAGGGAAAATCATTTAACACCATCACAAATGTATTTATGTATTTATTGAAGGATAGTGGAAGGCTATAGATCTGGTCAACCTTTTATTGTTTTCTGTGTCCCAGTTGCAGTTTTTGTTTAATCACTTCCTCTTTGATAAAACTGTTCTCACTCTGACAGCAAGTGAGAAATATCGGTTGTGACGGATCTCGCATACCCCAGGTGGGCACATCTGCCAGACCTGTGTCTCCTGTCCTCCAAATGCGCCTGCAGATTCAACATAACCAGCCCTTAACCCCTCAATCACGAGACAATTCACACAGGTGTTGAGGGTTAAACATGCAGAGCATAAACTGTTTATTAACCACTTCAATACCAGCCACCGTCATATGACGTCCACAAAGTGTCTCTACCATCCAGAGTGGACGTCATATGACGTCCTGGACGTTGAAGGGGGATATCTGAATGATGCCTGCATCGAGAGGCATCATCCAGATATCTACCTCTTGTGCCGACGATTCTGCACAACAGAAGAACAATCATAGCGGCGGTCTTGCCGCTAAATCGTTTTTACAGGCGGCGGGAGGGGACATCCACCCCTCCCGCCGCCATCTGGTGCTTCTCCGGGCTCCCGTGTCATCGGGGGCCCGGAGAAAGAATCGTCGGCGCTGGCAGGAAGTATATAGATGACTGGTGACCAGATGGTCACCAGTCCTCTCTATGACCGTCAGAGGACCCGGGCGCGATGTGATGATGTCACGCCCGGGTCCCGTAAGTAAACAAAGCCGCGATAGCGGCTGTAAGCCACATTATTCATGAGATCAGTGAATTTTTTTCACAGATCTCATGGTTTCCAGCCTGGAGGAGAGATGTGGGGTCTTATTGACCCCCCCGCATCTCTCCATAAAGAGGACCTGTCACACACATTCCTATTACAAGGGATGTTTACATTCCTTGTAATAGGAATAAAAGTAATACAAAAATAAAAAAAAAGTGTAAAAAAATAAATATGTAAAATAAATAAATAATAATAAAAAATATTAAAACGCCCCTGTCCCCGGTAGCTTGCGCGCAGAAGCGAACGCACACGCAAGTCCCGCCGACATATGTTTAAACCACATATGTGAGGTATCGCCGCGTGCGTTAGAGTGGCAGCAATAATTCTAGCACTAGATCTCCTCTGTAAATCTAAACTGGTAACCTGTAAAAAAAATTCAAAGCCTTGCCTATGGAGATTTTTAAGTACCAAAGTTTGGCGCCATTCCATGAGTGTGCGCAATTTTAAAGCGTTACATGTTAGGTATCTGTTTACTCGGTGTAACCTAATCTTTCATATTTTACAAAAAAATTGGGCTAACTTTACTGTTTTGTTATTTTTTTAATTCATGAAACTATTTTTTTCCCCAAAAAAGGCGTTTGAAAAATAATTGCGCAAATACCGTACAAGATAAAACGTTGCAATGACCGTCGTTTTATTCCCTAGGGTGTCTGCTAAAAAAACATATATAATGTTTGGGGGTACTGCGTAATTTTCTAGCAAAAAAATTATGATTTGTACATGTAGGAGAGAAGTGCCAGAATAGGCCCGGTATGGAGGTGTGTATAAAAGCCCTGTATTGAAGTGGTTAAATACAAGACATACACTTTTACACACAGTTAGGGACACTCCCCTTAGCTTTGTTATAGAGGGGAGGGGGTAGGGGACAAGCAACAACCAATGGGAACTGAACACTTGTACATTGAAACAGACTACAGTTAAACATAAAGGGATTATGGTAAGCAGGCAGCCTCTCAATACACATCCCCTGTGGAGAGATGTCTCCAGTCCAGACCATTGTCTATGTGCCATTTACCAACACAATTAGACACAGCAACAAGGGGGGGGGGAGGGATGTAGCATTACATTATCTCAATGCCAGCTTGTTCCCAGGTCTCCAGTCTCTTCTGGGCCATAATCTGTGGGTAGGAGGCCAGACCACAGTCCCTTCCAAACCACACAGTGACAGTGGGTTCTGTCACATCTGTAAAGCCTTGTACACACGATCCGATGTTTGTTGACAGACTGTTTGACCTTCTGACAATTGTTGTCCAACTTTTGGCCAACAAATGTTGGATGGCAGGCTGGTAAATTTTCAATGGACAACAGTCTGTTGTCTGATTTACGTATCATCAATACATAAGTCCATAACACAAAAATCGAAAGTACAAACATGCATGCTCGGAATCAATGCTCACCAAACACAAAATTAGCAGAAGGGGCCCAAAGGGTGGCGCTCAAGAGCTAAAATTCCCTGTAGTACATTACTACATTCGTGTTTGTTGGCCAAAAACTGTGTACCGTTGGAATGCAAGACAAAATCCAGGCACATGCCCTTTGGACAAAAATCAGATGCTTGGTTGGCCAACAATTGGATCGTGTGTATGAGGCTCAACAAAGTCCTGGATCGCAGTAAGAACCTGACAGGGGTTAGGATCCTACAACACTCCATACAAAATATGTTTGGGCTGGAGTAACACTAATAAATTGGTGCAATCCTTGAAATTGGGTAAATTGTTATACCATCTTTAAAAGTTTAGAATTGCACTGGAAATGCCTTTTCTGTAGGCAGGTGGAAGAGAAAGGTATGCATTTTTGTGGCTGTACGGGAGGAGAAACCTCAGATTATGTTCAATTACTGCAAAAAAACATACATGTGTGTTTAAATCTGTATTTAATTGTTTGGCTAGAGTTGTTCTTAGATATAGTAATTGCTTGATGTCACTGCTAGCAACAAATCTGCTATAAAAGTGCCAGTGTGACTTGTGGTTTCTAGATAGGAGTAATTGCTTAGGGGCTGATATTACATCTCAATGTAGACTGTACAAGTTACATATCTTTTCTCTCATTTTATCACTTTGCTTTCTACTGGATTGCCTTGCAGCAGTCTGGCAAGCTAAGAGATGCATTGTGAAATGTCAGAGCCTTGTAGAAACAATCCGCTCTCACGGAACGATTACAAAGATTAAGCAAATTTGAAATGTGTGTTGGCTTTGCATAGCCTGTGTTTACTGCACCTTTCTGAACAAAACCAGGAGTGGTCATGTGTTAAGAAAGAAGAGATTAGCAATAATAAATAAAAATAATGATGTCTTAATAGGAATAAAAGAAAAAACTGTAGCTTGAGATAATAATCTCCAAAGACACAAAAGATGTATATGCCAAGAAGATTGTAAGAGATCAAAGGTATTAGAATATAAAGCTATTGGCTGCCGCTCCAGTTCTAGCTTTTATGTATACGACATAAGTATCATTAACCTGTACAACTAGATTTATAACAATCATAATGTAAATATGGGAGCTCTATAGGCTTGTAAACACAGCTCTTCATCATGACTGCTGTTAACCCCTTAGTCTTGCCTGTGGCAAAGGCAGTACTCCACCATCAAGTTGGATCGCTGTGGCAAGTGAAGGGTAGCAGCTAGTATACACGGGGTTGGGCTGTGTGTGCGTGCAGTAAATCCACTGCTAATTACGTCTTCTAAGGAGTGATAGGTTTCAAAGGTGTTATGCTTTAAGAACTAAATAGGTGGAGAGGATGTTCATTTATTACATTTGCAATTTAGTAAAGCTCATAAATCACAATACACAGCACCAATGACATTGTCTTCTCACGCTTTATGTTCACGTTATTTTAGTGGGCTATGGAAGATGTCCCTTCTATATAAATATATAACTTGTATGTTCATTACCAGTACAAATTTTTTGTAACAGTTAATTTCTGAGGCACCTAATAAATGAATGTTTTTGGATTAAAGCTGGCCATACATCTTTTAAAATTCAGCTGGGTCGACAACCATCTGAATTTCGAACTATGTATGGCTGTTCCTGTTCATGAGTCATCATTCAATATAACAGGCTTGTTGGTATATTTTCACTCGATCAGCGGGGGATTTCCGCTGTCCAAGTACAATGACAAAGCTGGGAAGATTTCCCCATCTCAAATTTTTTTTCCTTTCAACCGGCTGGCTGAAACATCTTTATCTGTATCTTGAGAAGAGTTATATATATTTAGTTTGTCAATAATTGGGTTAGAATATGACTAAACAACATCTATATCAGCATGTGATGCTGCAAAATCTGGAAGGTGGTAACTGTTAAGCCGGATGCATATATAGACAAATGATCTGCTTCTACAGGTCCATCCATGTCAACCCTTCATTCTTCAAGTCAATTTGGCACAGTTTGTTCCACAGATAAAATGTGTGTATGTACTAGTAAAATACGTTTTACCAGGTATCCCAGGACATATGTAATGAAGAGGGTGGGGACAAAGAATGTTTAATTCCTAGCATCCAAAATATTTTTTATTGGCCTGGCCATATTAAAGTGGTTCTAACGCCTAAAGGTTTTTTACCTTAATGCATTCTATGCATTAAGGTAAAAAAAAAACTTTTGTGTCAATCAAATACTGCAATGAAGGTGTGTGGGGGATTGTCAATAGACACAGACAGATCCCACACGTATGCCCCCATAGAAAGTGGATTTCTATGTTTTTTTTGGGGGACAGCAGAGGAGCCAGGAGTCATGGCGGGGGACCCCAGAAAAGCATTAAGGGCATAATGTGTTAAAAAAAAAAATATTTGTCCAGAGTTCAGTTTACAAGCTTTTCAAGTATCCATTCTGCCTTACTAGAAATGTTTGGGACCTATTCACACCATATACATTGGGCAGCCTTGTCCAATGCATAGACAAGGCAATAGGCCTTGTGCTGCAGTAGTGTCTGCACGTTTTCCTGACACCAAGAAAAAAATTACTGGGGAGGGACCTCCAGCAGATTGACAGCCTTGGTTCTGTTCCTGTGTGCTGTGTGAAGGGGTCTGTGTCCCTACCCTCCAATCAGCTCTCAGACCTCTCCTCACTGAGCTCTGCAGTGTGTAATTTCATCTCTACACTCCTTTTTTTGTGTGACCTATCAGACAAGCTTTATACTTCAGTACTTCAAACCAATGTAGAGAAGACAAGACTGCAGACACAGGTACAACTTACTTAGGAGGATATGTTTCATCTCTCTTACTTACCTCAGGCTACTCTCTTAGCTTGGTATAGTATATGTAAGGGTCCTTTCACACGGGCTGGTCTGCTTGGCAGACTCCGCTTGCTCAGCGGGGGATCGATCTGCTGAGCAGGCGGCCAACAGGTCCGTATCCATTCAATATGCAGAGACGGACATTTCGGAGCCCTTCTCTCCTCTGTGGGAAGATCAGATAAAAACAGTTTTCATTCGATCCCATCCGAAAGACCGATGGAAAATTGGGTCACCATCTGTCTGGCTTTCACTGACAGGATAAAATCAGATAGCAGCGGGTGTCAGCGGACATGTCACTAATGACATTCACCGCTCCATAGGAGTGAATAGAGGCTCCGATCAGGTCTGCCTAAAAACTGACAGGTGGACCTGATCGGAAAGCCTGTGTGAAAGGGGCCTAAGGGTTTACAACCACTTAAATGCCATGGAAGTCATTCCACGGCTGTCTTCATATCAGCTCAGAAACACTCACGTAATCGCAGCATTATGTTGTGTTTACAGTCCCCAGTTCGCAACAAATAACTTTTCACTTGGACACATTGCAATCTTCAAGAGGTATGCATATTACTTTCCTTTTATGAAACCAGAACAACCTTTAAATCGTGATTCACCCCTTAACAAAAATAGCAATTATAACAGCAAAAACAAAGCATACTGTATATTCAGGTCATCTTAAAGTGGTTGTTAAGCCACTCCAACCTGTATACACCATCAGCACTGCCTCCTATTGTAGTACCCCCTCTGTGTGTGATTTTTTAAAAATACATTTTGCAACTACCTAATTTCACTACCGAGATTGCAAGTTTTCTCTTTTCCTCCTCTGAGATTCCCCTGCTGATGTCAGTCTGGAGGAGAGGAGGATAGAGCTGGCTCGTCATGTGATCACAATCTCGGCCCTTAAATTGGGTATTTAAAGCATTTATATTTATAAATCATTCACAGTGGAACACTGTAATAGGAGGCAGTGCTGATGGTGTATACAGGTTAGTGTTATGAGAGCAGCAGAAGGGGCAGCTCACACACAGACAGGGAGGGGGGGAGGAGGACACAGGAGCAGAGAGGATAGCAGGCTGCTGATGACAGATGCACGTAAACTGACCACGGCGTCAGGACTCAGAAGCCATGATACGCTGTGGTCAGTTTACAGAGGGGTGGGGAGAAGCTGTCAGGACCAGCAAGGTTTTTTAGGTGTTACAGGGGGCCAAATGACACAGGACAAGCACTATGTCATATACCATGCTTTAAATGAGCAGGATCCATTTATTTAAATTTTTTTGGGGGGTTAACAAACGCTTTAAGCTCCAGATCACGGGAGGGAAAACAACTGCTTCAAAATGCTTACAATCTGAATAATAATAATAAAAAAAGATGCATTTAAGTCAGACCTGTGCAGTTTATTTTAATGGGCTTTGGTTATGCTTCTTAAATATATTTTAATATAACTTTTTTTTTTAAACGTTATCCGAGCTAAATAAATCTGAGATTAAACTTGTTACTGAGGAAGCTACGTTGTAAATTCCTCTGGATCGGTACATAAAAGCACCTTAATCAGGTGTTGGCTTTCATTGCCTAACTTGCACCAGTGTAATATCAGACGTAAACAAACAGGCTTTTTTGCAAGCAATATACCTATAACTGGTTAGAAATTTTATGGGCTATAATTATAAGTGTTTGTAATCATCTCTTAACGCCCTAAATACTTAATAGAACTTTGTGTAAATGTTCATAAAAAAGGATTTGCTGTCGGCTCCCTCGGCAGGCCTACTCCCAATTACTTTTATAGTTTTTTACATGACACCGTTAAATAATTGGTTGATCTTTAGATATAAAAGGTTGACATAGTGCAAGACTGCTGGGATAATTGGAGAAGATATTTTAACAGAAAATATTAAGTATAGCTGTGCATGCAAATTTTTTGTCAGCAATGGAAGTATGTTTTACTTCTGTTTCTCAGCCAAATAGCAACGATGTTGGATATTGGCACTCACCTGGTATTTTTACATCCAAGTCAAGTAACATGCTGTATCAGCTATCATTGTAGATCTGCATTTCAACAAGGGCAATATCAATTATGATAAAGATCTTTTGACACTTGTTTTGTTTGCAGGTGTCTTTTATAAGACGACCTCTAATCCCTTCAGGAAGAAATAGTTTCTCTCTTTTAAAGAGTATTAAGTAAATATAAAGGCTCTGATCCTTGCCATTGTTGCTGATTCTTTGAGGGATATTTCCCAACATTCATTGTTTAAATGGTTGTCAGGAGGAATCAAGTGAAACTTGATAAACAATGCAGTGACTGGTTCATCTCATTCTTTGTACTGGAGCATTTCTTGAGAGGATTTGCATTGAAGAAGTGTTTTTGGTGGAGGTACATTTAGGGTCACTTTCAGCCTTTGGAAACTTCCCTGTTTTGGCTAAAAGTTTTTTTCTTTGTTTTCACCCTGGTACAACTTATGTGTAGGATTCAGGTACTTGGAAATGGCTTTGTGCTCTGTATACTCGGTATACCTAAAAGGATTTGCTATCATTTCTAAAGGAATGTTTTATGCACATTGTGTATGTACGGTATGTTTTTTGCGTTAACGTAATATTAACGTTTGCACCTGATTTACATTTTACAGTGGGGAAAACAAATGATTTGATCCCCCTGCAGATTTTTTAAGTTTGCCCACTTACAAAGAAATGAAGGGTCTACAATTTTTATCTTAGGTGTATTTTAAATGATAGAGAATTCAGAAAAAAAAAAAAAATCCAGAAAAAAAAACATAATACAAATGCTATAAATGAAGTTGCAGTTCAGTGAGCAAAATAAGTATTTGATCCCCAAGCAAAACATGACTTGTTGGCAAGCACAGGGGTAAGATGTTTCTTGAAGTTGGTGACCAGGTTTGCACACATCTCAGGAGGGATTTTAGTCCACTCTTCTTTACAGGTCTTTTCTCAATCATTAATTTTTTTTGGCTGTCTCTTGGCAACTCCAGCCACTCCAGACCTTAATGTGCTTCTCTTTGAGCCACTCCTTTGTTGCCATGACTGTATGTTTTGGGTCATTGTCATGCTGGAAGAGACCCGTTCACGACCCATCTTCAATGTTTTGGAGGAAAGAAGGTTCTCATCCAAGATTTTACAATTCATGGCCTTGTCCATTGGCCCCTCAATGCAACAAAGTCCGCCTGTATCATTAGCAGAGAAACCGCCCAAAGCATCATGTTTCCACCTCCATGCTTGACTGTAGGACTGGTGTTCATAGGGTCATAGTCAGTATTTTTCTTCCTCCAAAAATGCCAAAGAGCTCAATTTTGGTTTCATCTGACCACAGCACTTTCTCCCAATCCTACTCTGAATCATTTAGATGTTCATTGGCATGACTGTACATGTGCCTTCTTGAGGAGGGGGACTTGCTGAATTTGGAGGGAAAAAAATGCTGACTATGACCCCAAGAACACCATCCCTACAGTCGAGCACGAAAGTGAAAACCTTATGTGTAAGGTGTAATAAGAACATTTTGCATTTGATTTGAAAATCAAGGTCCCAGAGTCTGGAGGAAGAGAAGAGGCACAGTGTGAACTTTCGACAGTGATGATTTGGGGAGCCATGCCATCTGCTGGTATTGGTCCACTGTGTTTTATCAAGTCAGTGCAGCCCTCTACCAGGAAATTCTAGAGCACTTCATGTTTCCCTCTGCTGACCAGCTTTATGGAGATGCTGATTTCATTTTCTAGCAGGACTTGGCACCTTCCCACACTGCCAAAAGCGCCAATACCTGGTTCAAAGTGATATTAAAGGTTTGAATTTTTATTTTATAATAACAAACATGTCCTACTTGCCTCCACTGTGCAGTTAGTTTTGCACAGAGTGGCCCCGATTGTCCTGGGGTCCCACGTGGCTCTCGAGGCTTCTCCCCGCAAGAGCTAACCCCTTCTGGGAAGCTCTCTCCCGAGGGGGTTACCTTCAGGGGCGCTCCCGTGTGATACAGTAGGCGGCCATAGCCGCCAAGTGTGTGACCCGCCCCCGACGTGCCGCGTCATTGGATTTGATTGACCGCAGCGCAAGCCAATTAAAGGGTTAGAGGATTTTATACCCAATCAACTCGATGTTACTGACCTGCAAAATTGTTCTTCCAGCTCTCTGGGCCTGCTACGCAATTCTTAGCCTTTTTTATTCGTTGAGCTTGTTGCCATTCGTTTGCTGTGTTGCCCACAGATAATAGGAACCTTGACTAACCAGTAAAATCCTTTTCTTGGAGTATAATACAGGACCCCTCACCTGTGTGTGTGTTTTTTTTTTTTTATCTTCCTATTGCTTGTTTGAAAACTGAGGCTAGTTGGGTGTGGGAATTGTTATATAGGGGATGTCCCTGCACCTTTTTTTTTTTTTCCCCAGTCACCTGTAGGTAGCTTTATATAACCCATGGTTACTGTACAAATATTGCTGGCAAATCAAAAAACTTATTTTTTTTTTAACAATAACTTGACAGTTTTAGTAGGTGTATGCCATTGTCCCAACATTTCAGCATTAAACCTCAAAGACTAGCTCTGTGAAAATGTACATTTAAGCCAAGAAACGAAAGTTCTCACTTTAGTCACTTTAATGCTTTACATGAGACAGTTTTTGCTTAGATGTGTTGCTTTTAGTTTTATTTTATTCTGCTGACATCAAGTAGCTGGTAACAGGCCAGATATTAGCAGGCAAGAAATCATGAGGTTTTACATTATTGGACTTTTGCTGTGGTGACCTAAACACATGAAAGGTGAAAGCATGATGCATTTACGAATACTTCTACTATAGTAGAATGGGTTGTTGAAACTAATGCTCCCAAGTTTTCCTTGTTTGCTAAACATAATTGTTGCTGCATTGTTCTTGTTTTAGCCTTGCTGCATATATGGCCATTAGCCACCAAATCACATACATGTTAATGTACATGATTGGCTTCAAGTGGTCATACCGTGTTTATGGCTGCAGCTATATGCCATAAACCCAGTATTTATTTTTTCAGACTGCGATGCTCTTTTATCTTAAAGCAATCCTAGCATCTGATTAGACCCTGGATTGCTTTTAAATCCCCTCCTACCTATGCCTCTCCGGGCTCTCCCGGTGTCTAATCCGGCAGTTCTTGGCTTATCATAGAGCTGGCCAAGGACTGGAGGTCTCTGACCTTCTCCATGGTCTAGGAGACCGGAAGCAACGATATTACTTCACTTCCGGTTAGGGAATATGTAAACACTTCCATTTTTTTTATCTCATGCTTTCCAGAGTAGAGGAGAGATCTGGGGTCTTATACACCCCAGATGTCTCCATAAAGAGGACCCAGCATGCCTTATTCCTATCGCAAGGGAGGTTTACATTTCTTGTGATAGGAATAAAAAGTGATAATAAAAAAATTAAGGGGACAGTGTAAAAAATAAAAAAAAGTAATAAAATAAATATAAAAAAAATGCCCCTGTCCCACACAGACGCAAACGCATTCGTAGGTCTTGCACGCATATCTAAACAGTGTTCGGAACCACACATGTGAGGTATTGTCACATGCGTTACAATAAGAGCAATAATTCTAGTGCTAGATCTCCTCTAACTATAAACTGATAACCTGTAAACATTTTTAAAGCCTCGCCTATGGAGATTTTTAAGTATTCTAGTTTGTCGCCATTCCACGAGTGTGTGCGATTTTTAAAGCGTGACATTTTGGGTATCTATTTACTCGGCGTAACATCATCTTTTATATTTTACAAACAAATTGGCTTACAATTTTTAATTCTTTTGCATGAATATTCATTCAAGTGTATTTTAATAAAACAAAATGCATTTCAAAAACCGCTGCGCAAATACTGTGTGACATAAAAAATATTGCAAAAATATATAACGTTTCTGGGCTCTATATAATTTTCTAGCAAAAAAAATAGATTTTTTTCTTGTAAACAAAAAGTGTCAGAATAGGCCTGGTGCTGAGCATTGGACAATAAATGCATGTGAATACAAAAATCCAGAAACACGAATAGAATAATCACTATTGCAGCCTTTTGGGTTTGTGTGATCTACTTTTACGAACTTCCAACCAAAAGTGCACCCTCGGCACTTCTTGAAAGTCCCTTGACTCGCTGTTCTCAGGACTACATGTTTCAAGACGCCAGGCGCCAAAATGCTTCTGCACCTTGTCCAGCCTTCTCTGGAGTGCATAAGACTATTGCGCATGCATGCTCTGTCTAGCCCACTATAGCTGACTGGCATACATTGGGCATGCTCACTTATGGGTGTCACCATAGAACCCTGCTAGGGCAAGGCGATACTCGAAAACCGGAAAGAGGGCAGCAAATATAGGACCTACTGAGCAGGAGAAAGGAGGCTTTTAAAGAATCCAATCACAGCTAATCACAACAAAACAGACTGAATCAGTTTCATTCAGTAAAATGCACGTCCATTACTCCTTTCCGCAGACTAAAATGTATGCTTTACAAACTTACCGTATTTATCGCGGTATAACGCGCTCCCGCGTATACCGCGCACCCCTAAAGTTGCCCCGATTCCTGTGGAAAAAAAGTTTTTTTGTACTTACGGTTTTGGTGTCTTGCGCGGCGTCCGTCTGCGGCTTCGGGTGTCCTCTTCGTCGGGTACGGCGTCCTTCTGCGGCTTCGGGTGTCCTCTTCGTCGGGTCCGGCATCCTTCTGCGGCGTCCTCGCTTCCTCCCTGCTCGTTTCCCGCGCCGAGTTTGAATACTGCGCCGACATATACCGAGCGCAGTACACTCGTGTATCGTCGGGCAGGCTCGGCAACTCTCGCGCTGACGTCCTGTACGCGTAAGGACGTCAGCGCGAGAGGCGCCGAGACTGCCCGAAGATACACGAGTGTACTGCGCTCGGTATATGCCGGCGCAGTATTCAAACTCGTGGCGGGAAAGCGGTTATCGGCATATACCGCGCACACCCACGATTTTGCCCTGATTTTCAGGGAAAAATAGTGCGCGGTATATGCCGATAAATACGGTACCCCCTGTGCTTATTCATCTGAAGTGGAGGCACTCTAATACAGGAGATGTGTTACTGGTCAGATCACCAGGTGAAAACAGATGGGATGGGAGAGTCTAAGAAAAGACAGCCATTGTAGCCACCACATCTAATGATTGGTAAGCTGCTATATATTACATTTTTGTTTTTGTGTTTAATACCGCTTTCATATTTTAAATATTAATGAGTGTGTACCAGTGTCTCAGTAGTGTGTGGATAGTCGAATCCTATCCCTCATGCATTCATACACATGTGCACAGGCTACATTGTATATACGGTGAACTGTATATAAAAGTTTGCTATGAAATGCTTGCTCCAGTGTGCCATTGTACCCATAGCCTTCTTAATACATGGGCACATCATACATGCCAACTGTCCCGGATTTGCTGCGACAGTCACGCTTTTTACTAAATCGGTCTAGGATAGCCATGAGTCCCGGACAGCGTCACAGAACCTGCACTGAACCCCTCCAGTCCCGCCCCTCCCGCATTGTGCCTTCCTTCCCCCTCCCCCCGTACTGTGCCTGCCTCCCTCCCCCCGTACTGTGCCCTTTGTGTTGATAAGTCTTTAAATCATGGCATTTTTTATTGTTTGAAATGTATTTTATTAAAAGTACTAACAAATATATGTTTAATTCGATCAACTATTTATACTTTAATTCTTTAGAGTAGGTGCATAAATTTGGGCAGACAGGTAGGAGCCCCAGTACATTACTTTGCCCAGGGGCCCATGATGCTATTAAGATGGCCCTGATTGTACCCTGGCTAAGCCATGGCATATCTAAAATATAGCGTGTGATATTTAATGTTAATGTTTGGGTCTGTCTACTTAACATTTTTAAACATGCTACATTGTAGGAGTAAAAGTGCATGCAGTGCACGCACATATCACTTAAGGAGATAAAAAAAATGTGAAAAGTGAACTGTACCTTTGCAGGGGTTATTGTACTACACATAAACATATATCTTTTGTGTGTGCAAGATTTCATATTCTGGTGCTTGAGATCCCAGTGATACCCATACATACGCTGTCACTGTTGGTCTGATGGCACACTGTACAGTTGTCTTTTTAAAGACCTGCTGCTTTGCTTGGCAGTCGATTGAATCCTGTGTCCACAAAATGTTGCACACATGCCTTAGGCCCCTTTCACATGGGTGGTCCGATCAGGTCCGCCAGTGAGTTTTTCAGGCAGACCTAATAGGACCCCCCCCCCCCCAGTCTCCTTTTATGGAGCTGCCCTTCCATCTGATCCTGTCTGCCAAAAAGACGGATGGGGGACCTATATCCCATCTGTCTGGTGGATCGGACGGAAACAGACATGCGGTCCATTTCCATCCAATTGCCCCATAGACGAGAGCGGGCTGTATCCGTGTCCACTCTGCATACCGAACCTGTCATCCGCCTGCTCAGCGGGGATCAGCAGAGAGATCTCCCGCTGGCAAAGCGGGTCCTGCTTAACGGAGGTGCCTGTGCCAGAGGGACCTTCGTGCACAAAAGCAGCATTATTCAAATTTTCATCAAGGAAAGCAAACTAGGACCACGCACTTTTAACATCAGTGTATAATCACCTATGTAGTACCCGGGATTGCCACTGTGCTGCGCACATACATCCATACGCTCATGCAGGCCCACAGTGCAAGCATACAATACATTTAGCTCTGCTCTTGGTAATGTGCCTTAGTAAATCAACCCCAGTGTGTTTACCATTGGCAGAAAAAATCTGTTTAAATCTGTATAGTTGGTTTTGAAAATCAGAGGAAAATGCTGGATTCACTTTGGTTCCTGTATAAAAAAATACATGAAGATTTGGGAGAGCAGAAGGTAAGCCTTGGCAGGACGTTCATGGAGAATATGTGAGACATCCTACAGCTGCCCTCAGATCCATCTAGTGATTTATTAAAGAGAGCAGATCTAAAAAGCCTTTTATTTTAAAATCAACAGCTTGACTAATTTTAAATAACTGACTTTTCAGATGCTTTCATCACAAACAAAAGCCTAATCCTGGGACTACTTGAGCCAGCAATGAAGGGTATGGCTGAGACCACCAGTGAATGTGCCATTCCCCTCCCTCCACGTCCTCACCACACACAAAATCCATTGACTGCAGCTTTATGAAGTGAAAACACTGAGGGAAAGGGAAATGTGAAGGAGCTGTCCACAGTTATTTCATTGAAAGAATAGTCCTTGCATCTGGACACTGAGAACAAAAAGTGCCTAAGACAGGAATAATAGCTGAGGTCATTTACTTTCATAAGAGCAAAAGACTGGAACTGCCGTGCCTTGATTCTCTACCAGTGACCCTTGCATTTTCTTGTGTGGAAATGTCAGGGAAAGTGTGTAGAAGGAATTTGCTTTTAACAATGTCTTTTTTTTTTTTTTTTTTTCCCGGTAAACTGTTGGATTATTTTTTCTTTTTTTGGTACGTGGAAAGTTAGTCTGCAGTTTTTTGTAGACATTTTTTGGAAAAGCCTTATTAATAAAAAATACAAATAGTATGTATAACATTTGTGAAACCAGTAGTCTTAAGCCTCGTACACACGATCAGATTTTCGAACGACCGATCGTCCGTTTTTTGTTGCATGCTAGTCTCATGTCGAAAATGAAGAGGTTACTCACCAATGCGAAAATTCTCGTACGACAGAATACAACTTCAGAAGTGTGTAATGTGTTGACTAGTTTTGCATGCATTCTTTCGTTTCTGAGCATGCTCTTTTGATTTTTTTTCGTATATAACCATATTGATTAAACGAAAATCGGGTGTTGAATATACGTAAGACAACATTTTTAAAACGCCTGGCAACCAGGTGCTATTTCTAGTGCTAAAATGCCTGAAAACCACCACAGTGTGAAAGGGGAAAATGGCACCTGCTAGTGAAATGGCACCTGCACATTCAGCTTTTGTCTGACGAAAAAACGGAACCGGCTGTCGAAAGCACCGTACTAACGATCCGAAAATTGGCAGATGGTTCATCGGACAAAATTTTACCTCCCATTTTCGGATCATGTGTACGGGCCTTTAGACCCCCTTTCACACTGAAGTGGTTTTCAGGCATTTTAGCGCTAGAAATAGTGCCTGTAAAGCGCCTGAAAACCACCTCCGATTCATTTGTGTGACTTTTCAGACTGGGGTTGTGCACTTGCGGGACGTTGGAAAAAGTTTTGCAAGCAGAATCTTTGGGGCAGTTTGGGAGCGCTGTATTTAGCGCTCTTAAAATGCCCTATCCTTTGAAATTAATTGGCAGCGATTCGGAAGCACCGCAACATGGGCGTGTTTAACCCCTTCTAACACCGCGGGGTGAAAGGGGTCTTATTGAACGTCATATACCGTATACCGACTGCACACAGTCCTGGTGTTTGAGCATCTGCTTTTTGGGTGTCAGAAAATAAAATGTTTTTTTAGATATGCTTTTTGGATGTCATTTCAGGCTTTTTATGTTGAACATATTGTGCACATCTTCGTGTATTTGTATGCACGTATTATACTCGAGTTCTAGCTCTCAAAATGTTGTATTCACGCCTATACTTGCGTATGTACATATTTCGGAGTACCAGTGAAAAATGCAGATTCGATTTTTTGTTACACAGCACTTGTTTACACCCCCTTGTGTGCAGACACATTGTAAACGAGGGGGCTGGATTTTAGAGTAAAAAAAAGATCTAAGGCCGGATTCAGATACAATGGAGTATCTATCTGCGTGGCGTAACGTATCTCAGATACGTTACGCCGCCGTAATTTAGGGCGCAAGTTCCGTATTCAGAAAGAACTTGCGCCCTATGTTACGGCGGCGTAACGTATGTGGTCCGGCGTAAGCCCGCGTAATTCAAATGTGAAATTGCAAATCGTCATTGCTTTCGACGTGAACGTAAATTACGTCCAGCCCTATTCGCGAACGACTTATGCAAACAACGTAAAATTTTCAAAACTCGACGCGGGAACGACGTCCATACTTAACATAGGATACGCCTCATATAGCAGGGGTGACTATACGCCGGATAAAGCCTAACATAAACAACGTAAAAAAAATGCGCCGGGCAAACGTACGTTTCTGAATCGGCGTATCTACCTAATTTGCATATTCAACGCGTAAATATACGGAAGCGCCACCTAACGGCCAGCCTAAAATTGCAACTAAGATATGACGGCGTAAGAGACTCACGCCGGTCGGATCTTAGTCAAACCTATGCGTAACTGATTCTATGAATCAGGCGCATAGATACGACGCCGCACACTCAGAGATACGACAGCGTATATGGAGATACGCTGTCGTATCTCCTACATGAATCTACCCCATATTTTTTTTAAAAACACTGTACTGGGATTTTTCAAGCTGCAGTGTGCAAGAGGCTAAAGCAGTCCATTGTAAATTTGTATTGCTTTGGCAGAGTCATTGTCGGTTGTGTCTTTCGGCTGGGTTCACACTATTGCGAGTTGGTTCACACATCTCAGCAGCGGCTCCAGAGCCAATTGTACAATTGTATCTTTTGGTTCGTTTCAGGTCCAAATTCAGCCAAAAATCCGGGCTGAAATTGGACCTGAAACGGTGAATGGGGACACACCAGATCCCCGCTTTGAGCCGCCCAAAAGTACATGAAAACCTTAAAGTGCACCTTCAGTCATTTTTTTCAACTTTCCATTTATTAAATCTTCTGCACTTTTAACGTTGGATAATAAAACATTTTTTTTCTTCCAGTAAATACCTTATACAGCCCACTTCCTGTTTCTTGTCTGGTAAAAAGCCTAGGCTTATGACATCATGCACAGCTCTCTAACTCTTGTGAGTTTGTTAGGAAGGGAGGGGAATGAGTCATAAGAGGGCCAATGAGAGCTGCAGAGCTGGAGGTGTGCTTCTGTGTGTCTGTGTAAATCCAGGAAGTGTACAGGAATTCAAAGCTCATTGATCTTTTAATTTACATCAACTAAATATAGATTTACTAATATAGATTTATGCTGGCAATACGGGGTTAGAAAATCTTTCGAAAATACTTTTGATATGCTCGATTGTTTGTTTGACTTTCGAAACGTTACTGGGCTAATTTGGATTATAGAAATGCAACATTTTATGTAAAAAAAACACAGGTATGTTCGATTTATTAATAAACGATCAATTTTTCTAAACATTAGTAGTGGAATCGTTCGAAAACCGCTCTAAAAAAATCTACAGCGCATGCGTGTGATAAAATGTAACCCCAATACAGGGAGTGCAGAATTATTAGGTAAGTTGTATTTTTGAGGATTAATTTTATTATTGAACAACAACCATGTTCTCAATGAACCCAAAAAACTCATTAATATCAAAGCTGAATATTTTTGGAAGTAGTTTTTAGTTTGTTTTTAGTTTTAGCTGTTTTAGGGGGATATCTGTGTGTGCAGGTGACTATTACTGTGCATAATTATTAGGCAACTTAACAAAAAAAAAATATATACCCATTTCAATTATTTATTTTTACCAGTGAAACCAATATAACATCTCAACATTCACAAATATACATTTCTGACATTCAAAAACAAAACAAAAACAAATCAGTGACCAATATAGCCACCTTTCTTTGCAAGGACACTCAAAAGCCTGACATCCATGGATTCTGTCAGTGTTTTGATCTGTTCACCATCAACATTGCGTGCAGCAGCAACCACAGCCTCCCAGACACTGTTCAGAGAGGTGTACTGTTTTCCCTCCTTGTAAATCTCACATTTGATGATGGACCACAGGTTCTCAATGGGGTTCAGATCAGGTGAACAAGGAGGCCATGTCATTAGTTTTTCTTCTTTTATACCCTTTCTTGCCAGCCACGCTGTGGAGTACTTGGACGCGTGTGATGGAGCATTGTCCTGCATGAAAATCATGTTTTTCTTGAAGGATGCAGACTCCTTCCTGTACCACTGCTTGAAGAAGGTGTCTTCCAGAAACTGGCAGTAGGACTGGGAGTTGAGCTTGACTCCATCCTCAACCCGAAAAGGCCCCACAAGCTCATCTTTGATGATACCAGCCCAAACCAGTACTCCACCTCCACCTTGCTGGCGTCTGAGTCGGACTGGAGCTCTCTGCCCTTTACCAATCCAGCCACGGGCCCATCCATCTGGCCCATCAAGACTCACTCTCATTTCAGCAGTCCATAAAACCTTAGAAAAATCATTCTTGAGATATTTCTTGGCACAGTCTTGACGTTTCAGCTTGTGTGTCTTGTTCAGTGGTGGTCGTCTTTCAGCCTTTCTTACCTTGGCCATGTCTCTGAGTATTGCACACCTTGTGCTTTTGGGCACTCCAGGATGTTGCAGCTCTGAAATATGGCCAAACTGGTGGCAAGTGGCATCTTGGCAGCTGCATGCTTGACTTGTCTCAGTTCATGGGCAGTTATTTTGCGCCTTGGTTTTTCCACACGCTTCTTGCGACCCTGTTGACTATTTTGAATGAAACGCTTGATTGTTCGATGATCACGCTTCAGAAGCTTTGCAATTTTAAGAGTGTTGCATCCCTCTGCAAGATATCTCACTATTTTTGACTTTTCTGAGCCTGTCAAGTCCTTCTTTTGACCCATTTTGCCAAAGGAAAGGAAGTTGCCTAATAATTATGCACACCTGATATAGGGTGTTGATGTCATTAGACCACACCCCTTCTCATTACAGAGATGCACATCACCTAATATGCTTAATTGGTAGTAGGCTTTCGAGCCTATACAGCTTGGAGTAAGACAACATGCATAAAGAGGATGATGTGGTCAAAATACTCATTTGCCTAATAATTCTGCACTCCCTGTAGTGTAATCGATCAGCAAAAAAAAATGACCGTTTGTTATCGATTAATATTATTTGGTAATTGGGTGACGCATATCCATCCATACAATGATAGCGTTTTTGTACGCATGTTCGACAGAGCTTTAGAAATCTGAACGTTTTATTTTTTATGATTCTCTAACCGTATATGGGCAGCATTACAGGGGTTCATTTAATAAACAGGAGAGGGCAAAATCTGGTGCAGCTGTGCATGGTAGCCAATCAGCTTCTAACTTCAACTTGTTTAATTAAAGGGTTTCTAAAGCCTCAGCCTAGGTTCACACTGGTGCGTGCGGTACCCCCGCATGTGATTCGCACAGAAATCACACCGCATTCCTGTGCACATCCAATGCTATGTCTTTGCGATGCGATTTTGAGACATACGTTTTTTTTTTGTATTGCTCAAATCGCATCCACACCAAAATGGTGCAGGACCTTTTTTTTGCACCCAAATCGCATTGCATTTTGCAATCTGTTTGGGAGTGTCGTTAATCTAACATTGAAACCCACAGCAGATTGCATGCCGTGTGATTGTTATGCAGTGCGATGTAATGCGGGGGAACCCAGCGAAGATTGTGCATTTTCTGCATCACATCAGTGTGAACCAGGGCTTAAGGTTTTTGTACCTTAATGCATTCTTTGCATTAAGGTAAAAAATCTTCTGTGCCACAGGAACCTGGAAGCTGATTGGTTTCTTTGCACAGTTGCACCAGATTTTGCACACTCTAGTTTTAGTATATCAGCCCTACAGTCTTGCAAGTCTTTACAGTTCATTTCCTTTGGAAAACAGCCACAGCATGAGTGGAAAAGTCTGTCCACTGCCAGCATGCTGCAGAGAAGAACCCTTTCTGTGTGTGTGTGTGTATGTGTGTGTGTGTGTGTGTGTGTGTAATCAGTGATCTATCCCACGCACCCCCTCCTGAGTCAGACCTGTGGTTCTGCAAAAAGGGGACCTCTGCTTCCTGCTTATTGCCCTGAAATAATAATTAAAAACAAACGTATATGTTCTGTTACGCTGGATACTTTCATTGACTTGTGGTGCAAATTTTAGTTATGAAATAATAGTTTTAATAGCTTTTTACCAACTCCCCCATTAGCACAATGAAACCATTATTCTTGGGTGTGTTGTCCAGTTATTAGTTTTCTTGGCGTTTCAACAGGTAGGGGGATATCTGCATTAGAGCAACTCGTAAGGCCCCTTACACACTGGGTGCGGGAGGTGCGGTGGCGGTATAGCGTTGCGATTTTTAGCGCCTCTATACCATCGTATATACCGCCGATAGCGGTGCGATTTTAACCCCCACTAGCGGCCAAAAAGGTTAAAAAAGGGTATAGCCGCGCTGTCCCTATGATTTCAATGGGAAGGAGCGGTATACACACCATTCCAAAGATGCTGCTTGCAGGAGATTTTTTTTCCTCCCGCCAGCACATCGCCTCAGTGTGAAAGCCCTCGGGCTTTCACATTGAGAATGCTGGGGCAGGATTATTTCAGGCGTTGGTTATGCGCTATTTTTAGCACTAAAACGCCTGAAATATGCCTTGGTGTGAAAGGGGCCTAAAACAAGGCTCGACGAAATTTCGAGCGCCAGGTTGCAATTGCGACTTGAATTAGCGACCTGGTGCATTGGGAAGGAAGCATAGGCCTGCAGAAAGCCCATCCTGTGTCTCCGTGCGCCCACATCTCCCCTGCCGCGCGATCGCGCCAGCCTGTAATTGAGGCCGCGGCTTTGCGGCCCTCCGCAGGCCTATGCTTCCTTCTGTGATCTGGCGCCATCTTGTGGTGGCTGTTGGCATGACCAGACTAATGGAGCTTCCTCTGTGTTTTCACTGCCATCTCCTTCCCTCTAATTAGAACCCCCAAACATTTATACATATTTTTATTCGAACACCCTAGAGAATAAAATGGTGGTCGTTGCAATACTTTCTGTCACACTGTATTTGCGCAGCGGTCTTACAAGCGCACTTTTTTGGGAAATATACACTTTTTTTAATTAAAAAATAAGACAACAGTAAAGCCCAATTTTTTTTATATTGTGAAAAATGTTATGCCGAGTAAATTGATACCCAACATGTCACGCTTCAAAATTGCGTCTGCTCGTGGAATGGCGACAAACCTTTACCCTTAAAAATCTCCATAGGCGACGTTTAAAAAAATCTACAGGTTGCATGTTTTGAGTTGCAGAGGAAGTCTAGGGCTAGAATTATTTCTCTCGCTCTACCAATCCCGGCGATACCTCACATGTGTGGTTTGAATACCGCTTTCATATGCGGGCGCTACTCACATATGCGCTCGCTTCTGCGCGCGAGCTCGGCAGGACCTGGGCGCGTATCTGGCTCCTAACTTTTTTAGCTGGCTCCTAGATTCCAAGAAAATTTGTCAAACCCTGGCCTAAGAGTGGATGAAAAGTAAATTACTAATTCATTCTTTTAAACATCACGTTTACAAAGATTTGTTTGTGTAATTTGCCTTACAATTTCATTTTTTGCTTTTTCTTTAAAAATCAACAGTTGCATCTGAATCCGATGCTTTAGTTTGAAAAACTTCCCAAAAATAAAACCACAAAGGCGAGAAGAGCGGCAGTTAATCAGTTTGAAATCCTCCGCGCCTGCTCTGCTTGCAGTCAAAGGCCTAATTTGTCATTCTCAGCATGAGAGCGACAATAGTGCCATTAAACGTTAACAAGAGGCTAATCGAAGCACTCAGGGACTAAACAAGGCTATCATTTTAATGCTATCATCTCTGCTCCCTTTGTTCTAGACGTGCAGAATCTAGGTTATTTGGGTGGTGGTTTGGCTTTTGTTTAATTAAATATCTTTCCAAACTGTCAGATTGAAAGATTGATAGTATGTGTAAGACTGGGAGATTGATAAGGAGATGTAAATACTAATTTATAGTTACAGTAGCAAGGACATTCTTTTCACTGTAAGAATTGTTTTAACTTGCTCTGTGTCTTGCCAGTTAGCTGTTAGCAATATTTGTTCTGGTGCTCAAATTATACATATTTTTGCAGGCGTGACATAAAATCAAACAATGTTAAATGATTGTGGACTCTTTGTAAGTAAAGTAGTTTTATCCATGTGGTTTACTGTAAAATATGTATTGCTAATTAGGTTATAAAATCATTGGATGATTTTGATGCTGATCACTATTAATTTTTTACATACTGGATGTCCTTTTAGCTGCAAAATAATATTTTCCATTGCAACAAAAGCAACAGGTCTCCAGTATAGAACGTGTTTGAAAAGGAAATACAGGCAGAAGGTTTTTTATCTTAATGCAGGGCTGCCCAACCTTTTGAAGAGCGAGGGCCACTTAAGCAACTTGGTAATCAGTCGCGGGCCACAATGAGTGGAGCGGGCCGATGACAGGTCACAGCTACTCTATAGGTCCTCTGATCCGCCCCGATGGAAGGGGACTCCGCCTGTGGCAAAAGCCAGCGCTGTAGAGGAAGCATTGGCTTATGGGGCTCTGCTCTGCAGCCACTTTCTTCCTCTACCACCAGCTTCATTCACAACACTGATGCTGTGGTATGGCGGGTCGGCAACCTGCGATCTGTGCTTGCCAACCCGCCATTCCAGGGCAGGGTAGTCGCGGGCCACCTCAGAGGGCTCTGCGGGCCACTGGTTGGCCACCCCTGTCTTAATGAATTCCATTTTTTCTATTAGGATAAAAAACCTTCTGTGTGCAGCAGCCCCCCTAATACTTACATGAGGTCCCTCTCTGTCCAGCGAAGTCCACGAGTGTCACAGCCATCCCAGATTCTCCTTCCTGATTGGCTGAGACACAGCAGCTGCACCATTGGCTCCTGCTGCTGTCAATCAAAGTGAGCTAGCCAATCATGGGGGAGAGAGGGTGGGGCCAGGTCGGGGTTTCTTGTCTGAATGGACACAGTGAGCTATGACTCAGCTTGGGTGCCCCCATAGCAAGCTACTTGCTGCGGGGTGCACTGAACCGGAAGGAGGGGCCAGGAGCACAGAAGAGGCACTTGAGAAGAGGAGGTTCCAGGCTGCTCTGTAAAAATCCACTGCAACAGAGCAGATAAGTATAACATGTTTGTTAATTTTATAGCAAAAAAAAGACGAGACTTTACAATCACTTTAAATATGAATCTGATTAGTTTCTATGTGCACCAGGAATACTAAAACTGTAAACATTATTATTAACCTAAAACAGGGGTTCCCAACTTTTTGACCTTCCTGGCGCACGTTGGATGAGGGATTGTCTTGGGCCACACATAAAGTTCACGAACAATAAACCGATAGCGGATGAGCAGAAAAAGTCAGGCAGATCCACAAGTACAGTGCCTTGAAAAAATATTCATACTCCTAAAATTTTCAACATTTTCTCATGTTACAACCAAAAAAGTAAATGTATTTTATTGGGATTTTATGTGATCAACACAAAGTGGCACATAATTGTGAAGTGGAAGGAAAATGTATAAATGGTTTTCAATTTTTATTTACAAATACACATAAGTGTTGCATGCATTTATATTCAGCCCCCCTGAGTCAATACTTTGTAGAACCACCTTTTTGCATCAATTACAGCTCCAAGTCTTTTTTTCATCTGTCTCTACCAGCTTTGCACATCTACAGTGATATTTTTACCCATTCCTCTTTGCAAAATAGCTCAAGCTCGGTCAAATTCAATGGTGAGTGTCTGTAAACAGCAATTTTCAAGTCTTGCCACAGATTCTCAATTGGGTTTAGGTCTGGACTTTGCCTGGGCCATTCTAGCACATGAATATGCTTTAATCGAAACCATCCCATTGTAGCTCTGGCTGTATGTTTATGGTCATTGTCCGGCTGACAGGTGAACCTCCGCCCCAGTCTCAAGTCTCTTTGTAGACTCTAACAGATTTTCTTCCAAGATTGGCCCTGTATTTGGCTCCATCCATCTTCCCATCAACTCTGATCAGCTTCCCTGTCCCTGCTGAAGAAAAGCAGTCCCACAACAGGATGTTGCCACCACCATGTTTCACGGTGGGGATGGTGTGTTTAGGGTGATGTGCAGTGTTGGTTTTACACCAGACATGGCATTTTACTTTTGGGCCAAAACGTTATCTCTTCTGACCTTAGCATGTTCTTCCACGTTTGCTGTGTCCCCCTCATGGCTTATCACGAACTGCAAACTGGACTTCTTATGGATTTCTTTTAACAAGTGATTTTTTTCTTGCCACCATTCCTTGAAGGTCAGATTTGTGGATCGATTCTCCCACCTGAGCTGTGTTTCTCTGCGGCTCCTTCTGAGTTATTATGGGCCTCTTGCCTCTGATTAATGCTCTCCTTGCCAGGCCTGCCAGTTTAGGTGGACGGGCATGTCTGGGTAGGTTTGCAGTTGTGCCATACTTTTTCCATTTTCTTGGATGAGGGATTGAACAGTGCTTCAGTAGATGTTCAAAGCTTGGGATATTTTTGTATAACCTAACCCTACTTTAAACGTTTTCAGAAATGTATCCCTGACCTGTCTGGTGGGTTCCTTGGCCTTCGTGATGCGGTTTGTTCACTAAGGTTTTCTAACAAACCTCTGAGGGCTTCACAGAATAAATGTATTTACAGTTGTGCTCATAAGTTTACATACCTTGGCAGAATTTGATTTCTTGGTCATTTTTCAGAGAATATGAATAACACAAAAACATTTCTTTTACTCATAGTTGGTGTTTGGCCATTTATTATCAATCAACTGTGTTTACTCTTTTTAAACCATGACAACAGAAACTACCCAAATGATCCTGATCAAAAGTTTTTTTCATTTTTGTTTGTAACATGACAAAATTTGGAACTTTTCAAGGAGTATGAATACTTTTTCAAGGCACTGTATATGATCACTTATTTATATAATGTACCTATCTGGGTAATAAACTCCTTTGTTTTCATTTTAAAAGTAAAAGAGGGCCACGTAAAACTAGTACAATATTTGACACTGTTTTTGGTAAACGAAAGCAACGCACGAATATCTGGTTCAATGGATGTAGTAGCATTTCTCAAGGTGCTCTTCATACATTTTCATCCTTGAAAAGAGATGCTGCCGCAAACTGATCACATAATTATGGCATGATTGTGAAGAGTGGGATATTTTTTTCTTTGGAGAGATAAAACTTCTAAAAGTCCAGTAAAGACGCTGTCAAATTTTCCTTTGTATGCGTACGCTGAATGTAAACACCTTTTTACAAAAGATTCCCCAAAAAATCTACATTTTTAAAGAAGTTTATGATTTTGTGTTGGTCCGCATTTATAGCTGTCTTGGGCTGCAAGTTGGACACCCCTGGCCTAAAATGTGATTCGTGTTCTATAGAGTTGACAATGAATCATAACTTGTAATTTTTGATGCAATGATACGTTTCGAAGGGTCTCGTTCAATCTCCTTAAAGGTTTGCTCATGTCAAAGATATATACACTGGAATACAGTGAAGGCTAAGCGCCAGTAAAATGTGCTTTATAGTATAATGAACGACAACATTTTTTTTTAGTTTAAGCGTGGAGAGGGGTTAGAACACCTATTTTTTATTTATCTTTGCTGTCTGTGCCCCTGTTAGAGAGAAGCCCCCCTTTCTATTTTGTCCTGTTTTTGGTTATCTTCAAAAGTGGATTTTTCTCCAGAAAAGTAATAGAGGGGGAATCTTCCAAAGTATTGTTTTGGTGACTCCGGTGACAATCAGGGATTCCCTTACTTTAGAGTTACTTTGTTTTGACCATGGAACAGGAAGTGAAAGGAATTCTCCCTAATGGGACAGGAGATGGAAAGAAAAAACTAACAGGGGCTATAACCCTATAACTCTATCCAAAATGAATGTCAGCCCACAAGTGGTGAAAACTTGTAGGACCTGATATACTGAGATAAGTTAAAGTGAATAAGATTGATTATCACATTACCATGGCATCTGAAAGTGAGTGGTATATTTAGGATATATTGGGCAGCAAGTAAACATGTTGTCCCTAAAGTTGATGTGTTGAAAGCAAAAAACACAATGGACAAACGTAAGGTTTTGAGCAACTTTGCAGGACAGAATTGTAGGGCTAGATGGCTGGGTCAGAACAACTCCAAAACTGCAGCCCTTTTGGGAGGTTCCCAGTCTGTGGTGGTCAAGACCTACCAAACCTGGTCCAAGGAAGAACTAATGACAGGGTCATGGGCAGCCAAGGCTCATTGATGCACATTGGGATCACAGGCTGGCCCATGTAGTCCAATAGAGTAGAAGAGCTACTGTAGTTCAAATGTGTGAAACAGGTCAGGGTACCCAAGCTGACCCATGTCCACAGCCAAAAGCGCTTACAATGGGCATGTGAGCAGAAACTATGACATACAAAACTTATTGTACTCTGGAACAGTCTCTTTAAGGAGAGTAACCCTCTGGTAATGGCATCAGTAAGGCTGTCACTTCCCAGGGCCAGCAGGTACAGTATATAATGAAGCTGTGTGGCAGAAATGCTCACCACAGGAGCCAGACGTAATCATATAGTGTAGTAATTTATTAAAAACTGTAATTTTTAAAATGACATGCACAGAACTCACATATATAGCCGCTGCATACAAACCATGTGGTGGCGTGACATCAGCACTGTTAGCTCCGCCACTTAAGGTGCTGACATCACGCCTGGTCTGTATGGCGGTGGACATCTTTGTGAGTTCTGATGCATATCATTTTGAAAATCTATGCTTGTTAAAGCCCTGTTTTTAATACATTACTACTTGTGTGGTGAGCACTTTATCCACACAGCTGCACTATATACCATCTGGCCCTGGGAGGTGACAGCTTTACTGATGCCATTAGCAGAGGATTACTTTACTTAAAGGGACCGTTCCTGAGGACAAGTTGTAACCTATTTCTTTTGGGAGAGATCAAAATTCATAAATGCTGCCTATAGTCTAAGCAGCCATATTTTTTGGGTAAGTGCAGTCTATTGGTAATGGTCATCACTGTGGAAAGGTGTATGAGGATCCAAATCATCTGGATATCATTTAAAGGAGACGCACTAAAACAATTTTTAAATCACTTTTATTTTTGTTTACAGACTTGTCACGGATAATATGATATTGTGATGAACTGAGTATCACGTAAAATTCATACACAATTGTATGTTATTTAAGGGGACAGTGTTCATTAGTTTTAATTTTTCTCATGTGTTTTCATTTATATTTTTTATGTCATAGTTTGTTGTTTACGGGGAAGGTTTTGGCATGTTGGCCTTTTTAGTGCTAGCTGCTGTTGTTTCTTCTTTGCCGCTAAGAACTGATGTCTCACTTTTTTGGCCATAATGTCATTGCTGATCATTGTATGCATACACCAGTGCATTGATCGTATTTAGACAACCAAATTGTATCCTTGTGGCATTAATTATATGCCCGAGATTCGCATGTGTACATCCATCTATTTATTAGTTATAAATATAATGTATATAAAAAATGCACTGTAGGAAAATGCATTTTATGTAGGGTTGTCCCGATACCACTTTTTTAGGACCGAGTACAAGTACCGATATAATTTTTCATGTACTCGCCGATACCGATTACCGATACTTTTTTTAATGCCAAGTGTCAGTTCGACTGATGGGCACTGATAGGTGGCACCGACTGATGTGGACTGATAGATGGCACTGACTGACGGGCACTGATAGGTGGCACCTATGAGCACTGACAGGTGGCAGTTATGGGCACTGATGGCACGGACAGGTGGCTGGCACTGATAGGCGGCAGTTATGGGCACTGATAGGTGGCTGGCACTGTTAGATGGCACTGATAAGCAGCACTTTTGTTTGGGAGCCACGTTGCACGACCGCGCAATTGTCAGTTAAATCGGCGCAGTGCCGAATCACCAAAAATGGCCCGTCACTGGGCAGCCAAATGGTCCAGGGCTGAAATGGTTAAAAAGATACTCTAATATGAAATAAAAACTGCTTCGGCTGCGATTCTCCTTTAACGATAGGGTCACTTTACGGTCAGTGCGAGGTTAGAGGTCATTAAGTCACAGTCCCTCCCCCCATGTATATAGATTACAGAGGTCTTCTATTACGACTTTCCCAGCTCTACAGAACTCCTGCACACTGTCTGTCATTACCATCGTGCAGCACTAAAAGTCTCAGCAATCCCTAAACTTGTGTAGAGCTCTGCCCAGACCTGCCACGCCCCCTTCCCCATGCTACACACAGTGCCAGTACCTAGCTCGACCCAGGCGGACAGGAGGAACTTGCTGAGCCGGTGTGTGTCCTCTCCCTGGCTGCCATCTGAGGCGTCCATGGAGGGTCACCTATGGGCCGTGACATCATATGTCTAGGAGAATGACGGGAAATGTAGTTCTGGACATGCCTTGCCCAGTCCACACTTCTAATTGGTGAGTGCATACCTCTCGTCCATCCAATTGGCTGGCCAGGATTTCCCTCTTTCAGACACGCCCCGCTCCTCTGACATTCGGGAGTTCTCCAGTCTGTGTGGCCCCCGCCCCCTCCTTGGTCTGTACTGGCGGTATGTCCGGGGATGTACTGTACAGTCCGGGGATGACAGGTGTCTGTGGGGAGGATGGAGGAGGATCGGATGATGGAGCTGCACTCCGCGGTGGGGATCTTGCTGGGGCTCCTGCTCTCCGCTCACTCTTAGCACACTCTCAGCCCCTTCTCAGACCCCTGCTCTCCGCCCCCTCAGCCCGCTCGTCACCTAAAAAAAAAAAAAAAAGTATCGGCAGAAGCATCGGGAGCATTTGCGCGAGTACAAGTACAAATGCTCAGTATCGGTCCCGATACCGATGCTCAGTATCGGTCCCGATACTAGTATCGGTATCGGGACAACCCTAATTTTATGTTTAAAATATTTTCTTAAGCTGACCATACATGTATTGAAATTTGGCCGGTTCAGCAGGGGTTATTTAATTTAAATCCATATATGGGCACCTTGGTTGTACAGACGTATTGATCGACTTATGTACAACCACCTGTGTGTGATTTTTTCCCACTCGATCAGTGCTGCAGGCTATAGCCTGCATTGCTGATCTGTGTATTCTGAGAGCTGTGACGTCTCCCCACTGTCAGAATACAAAGACACAGCACGGAGGATTCATCCACCTCGAATGTGTGGATGGGGGAATCAAGTCAGTTTTTTTGTTCAACCCATCAGTTTAACAGAAAAAAAATGGAATCCTCTATGGCAGGGGCGGCCCATTCATTAAGGGCACACGAGCGCCGCCCCCTCTTTCCAGCCACCCCCTCTATGACTAATGGATAGATTCATGCATTGCATAAATCTATTCATGACTGCTGCTGCAACCCCATATTCAGGCGTTCGGTCATAGGCTCTAATAGGCTTCAAATTAGGTGGACTCGTGGCGCAGAGCATTGCGCTTGCAGTCCACCCAGATGTGTTAGAAAAGCAAATTAATATTTGCTTTTCTAACACTGAACCGCCTCTCCACCAATCGGGTAGCGCGGGTCTGATACCTGTTACCCGATTGGCTAAGAGCAGAGGCACTCCGATTAGACGCCTAGCAAAACAGAACAGCAGAGGAGGGGCAGCATGGAGGACACAGGAGCCATCCCACAGCTCGCCGCCTCTACCTGCTGCCTGATCCTTCACTAAGATGGGTTAAGTGCCTGGCATACGGCGGGCAGGGGTCACAGTGGCTGCATTTGATGGGGCACAAGTGGCTGCATTTGATGGGGCACAAGTGGCTGCATTTGATGGGGCACAGTGAGGCTGCAATTGATGGGGTTTTTTTCAGTCATTTTTAGTTTGTTTGCGCCCCCCACCCCCCCCAAAAAAAAATTGGCGCACCAGCCACCACTGCTCTGTGGGCAGCCTTAGAGTGTGTGTAAACCAGCTTTTAGAATAGCACATACTGCATGTTTACTCCACTGACATGAATTTTTTCCTAAAGCTTGCTGATATCTTTCATTTTTTATTTATTTTCTTTTAGGTGTTTCTTCAAATTTTAGGTGTAATTGCTGTTGCCATCGCTGTCATTCCTTGGATATTAATTCCCTTGCTTCCTCTTGTTATTGCATTTTATTTCTTGAGGAGGTATTTTCTCGAAACGTCACGTGATATTAAACGACTGGAATCAACAAGTAAGTTTTAAAAATTTGTGAAATGTGAGTAATTTTAAGTGATTGTAAAGGCAAGAATTTTTTTTTTGGCAGGATGGAATATTTGCGCTAAACCCCTGAAAGAAACTGTGTGTATGTGTGTGTGTGTGTATGTGTGTGTGTGTATGTGTGTATGTGTGTATGTATGTGTGTGTATATATATATATATATATATATATATATATATATACACATATATACGTATATATATATATATATACCATATTTATCTGCGTATACCACGCACCCTAACTTGAAGATGGAAGTTTCAGGAAAAAAACTTCCCACAGCCCCCTGTGTATAACATGCAGGCACAGTTTACCCTCCATTTTCAGGGTAAAACAGTGAGTGTTATACGCCAATAAATACTATATATATATATATATATATATATATATATATATATATATATATATATATATATATATAGTACAGACCAAAAGTTTGGACACACTTTCTCAATCAAAGAGTTTTCTTTATTTTCATGACTATGAAAATTGTAGATTCACACTGAAGGCATCAAAACTATGAATTAACACATGTGGAATTCTACATAACAAAAAAGTATGAAACAACTGAAAATCTATTTCATATTCTAGGTTCTAGAATACAGGCATATTCTAGAAATGATGCCTGTAACTGCAGGCATCATTCAGATATCAATGCTCATAATCGACAATGTCATATGACGTTGGCTGGGTGGGAAGCGGTTAAGGTAAAAAATGTCCCAGTATTTGTATGCATCCCTCCCATCCCAAATACTTAACTGAGTCCTCTACTTAGTCCTGCACTGTTCCCATCTGTAGTGACTCTCTCCTCTCTCCCTGCCTTCACAGCACACAAAGGCAGCTGTGGGATTTATTAGCTCCTGATGCTTTCAATCAAATCCTGTGAGGGGGGAGCAGGGGGCCAAGTCGCGCTGTATGTGTCTATTGATGCACAGAGCCTGGCTTGGGAGCGAGCCCACAGGTGTGCCACCATAGCATACAGCTTGCTGTGGTGGCACACACAAGAGGAGGAGCCAAGAGTGTCGACAGGGAGCAGGTAAGTTAAAACATGTTCATTGTTTTAGAAAAAAATATATTTTAGCCTTTACAGTTGCTTTAAGGGTACCTAAAAAGGTGGTTTCAATTTGTCTGTGGTCTAATGTGTGTGTGTGTGTGTGTGTGTGTTTGTATGTGTTCTTGTATAGGTTTTTCAATTCTATTTTTTTTTTAGCTGTTGTGTGAAGACGCTAATCAGAGTGCCTTTCATAGCTGCTCTCACAATAAATAAATAACTAATGTTTGTATTTTTTCAAAAGTGGAATGATTGACATGCCTTCTGTTGTCTGGTTCATGTTAGGTGACATTTATTTTTATAGAGAAAGTGACCATTGAATAAAAGCAAAATAAAGAATGTGAAAGGAAGAGAGAAAAGGAGCTACTGTAGTATGAAAGAGCTTCATAATGCCTCCATTGTAGAACTGTCTTACCTGCTGACACGCACAGCCGGTTGCTGTCACTTTATATTCCATTAATAAGTGAGCATCGCAGTCATGATGCTTGAAGGAAATGTACAGAAACTGTTAGTCCTTGTTGCTCTCATAAATTTACACCACTATAAAATGTGTTCTCTATATAAACAATAAATAGCATGCCCATATGTAACTACATTTTTACTGTATATGAGCTGAACTTTCCAAAAAATAGTTCTACAAATTATATGCATGTAAAATACTTTTTTTTAAAATCAAATGAACTAAGACAAATACAACCTGTCCTAATATTTTATTTCATCAATAAACTGGTAAGGCTGTAGTATATTATATTTTTGTTTTTGGGTTTAGACATCCTTTAAAGCGGATGCCCGCTGAAAAAAAATATTAAAAGCCAGCAGCTACAAATACCGCAGCTGCTGACTTTTAATATTAGGACACTTACCTGTCCTGGAGTCCAGCGCCGTCCGCAGCAGAGGATCGATCGCTCTTCACTCTGCTGCCCCCCCCCCCCGCCATCCTCGGTGAGGGAACCAGGAAGTGAAGCGCTCCGGCTTCACTGCCCGGTTCCCTACAGCGCGAGTCACGCTACTCCTGCCGATTGGCTGCCACTGTGTACTGGAAGCCGAATGTTCCCAGAACACAACGGGGACGGGAGGTGGCGTCATGCCCCCAGTCTGCCCGAGACTGTGTGGCGGGAAGTGGGTGCAAATACCTGTCTTTAGACAGGTGTCTGCACCCCCCTCCCCCCTGAAAGGTGTCAAATGTGACACCGGAGAGGGGGAGGGTTCTGATCAGTGGGAGTTCCACTTTAGGGTGGCACTCTGCTTTAAGCAAAATGTAGCATGCAGCTTTTCAGCTCTGGTTTTTAAGGCACATCCTTCATTGTCTTTTCTTTGTAAGGATGAGTCAAACTGGTCTGAGTTCGGAGAATGTCCCAAATTCAGGCCACCTGTTTCTTTGCAAGGAATGGCTCTGTGTAGCCCACTCTCAAATGGATAGACCTTTTAAAGAGGTGGTGGTTGTTTAAAGGTGCCCCAAACAGTTCCCAACCAGATAATTGTAGAAATGATACATTTGTAGAATAGTTTGGGTAAGTAGAGAGGGTATTATGAAAGTGTTTTTTTTTTTGCATTCAGATAGAGGTTGGTGGGAGCGTGGGGAGGTAGGGTTTTTTTTTTTGACCCAGAGGTGAGCTTTAAAAGGTAATGTTTTGTACTAAGTGAATCAACCCCAACTCCAGGCTATTTCTTTTCTGAATTTGTTTACCCCTGTGTCCTAATGCTACTTACAACTTAAATCGATAACCGTGCATGTTTAGACTTACAAGTATGCCATGCTATATTTTAGTATGAATTTTAATGGATGGTATCTGTATAAACAACTGAATAAACCTTGCAGCATGCTGGTAACATATTGTTAAACATCATTGATTTTTGGTGTGTAAATGGAAGTTATTTGTTTCTATAATTGTTTTTAATGGATTTTTTTAGCATCTGACTGTGTAAAAATAGAAAATTGTTTTGGTTGGCAAGAATATAGGGGTTTATTTACTAAAACAGTAGTGTGCAGCTCTGCAAAGAAACCAATCAGCTTTCAGGATTTATTGTCAAAGCATAATTGAACAAGCTGAAGTTAGAAGCTGATTGACTACCATGCACAGCTGCACCAGATTCTGAGTGCTCTAGTTTTAGTACAGCTGTGGCCAAAAGTTTTTGCGAATGACACAAATATACATTTTCTCAAAGTCTGCTGCCTCAGTTTTTATGATGTAAATTTAGATATACTCCAGAATGTTATGAAGAGTGATCAGATGAATTGCAATTAATTGTAAAGTCCTTCTTTGCCATGAAAACTAACTTAATCCCATAAACATGTCCACTGCATTTGTGAAGAAGGCTTCAGGGCAGCCAAGAAAGTCCAGCAAGTGCCAGGACCATCTACTGCAGTTGATCCAGCTGTGGGATCAGGGCACCACCAGTGCAGAGCTTGCTCAGAAATGAGAGCAGGCAGGTGAGAATGCATCTACATGCACATTAAGGAGAAGATTTTTGGAGGATGGAGTCTGGTGCCAAGAAGGGCAACAAAGAAGCCACAACTCTCTAGGGATATTAGGGATAGACTGATACTCTGCAAAAGGTACAGGGATTGGACCGGGTTAAAGTAATTTTCGCTAATGAATCCCCTTTCTGATTTTTTGGGGCCCTAGGAAAAACTATCCAGAGAAGGAAAAGTGAGTGCTACCGTCAGTCCTGTGTCATGCAAACAGTAAAGCATCCATGTGTGGGGTTGCTTCTCAGAAAAGGGAGTAGGATCACTCACAATTTTGCCTAAGAACATCCTCAGAGAGCAACGTCTCCCAACCGTCCAAGAACCGTTTGGTGATGAACAATGCCTTTTCCAGCATGATGGAGCACCTTGTCATAAGGAAACAGTGATAACTAAGTGGCTTGGGAAACAAAACCTCAACATTTTGGGTCCATTACCAGGAAATTGCCCAGACCTTAATCCCATTGAGAGCTTGTGGGTCCCCCCCCCCCCACACACACACACAAATTCTGGCAAACTCCAAGAGTGAGTTATGCATGATTGGGCTGTTATCAGTCAGGATGTGGCCCAAAAAGTTGACTGACAGCATGCCAGGGCAAATTAAAATTGAAAAAGAAGGGTCAACAATACAAATATTGACGCTTTGCATCAGGGCTGTGGAGTCGGTAGATAAATGTTCCGACTCCGACTCCTCCGACTCCCCGACTCCGACTCCTCTGTATTAATATGCAAATGTATTTTATACATTCCTTGAGGGAAAGAAACGCAACCTACCACAGGACTACTGGCTGGGAAGCCAACAGTCTACTGTATTGCACAGTTTAAGCAAAAGGCAAACACAGTGAAAACAATCAAGTGGCTGGATAGTAGCAGCAGGCATAAACATCAGGAACAGGATCTTTACCAGTTAAAAAATACAAACCACATTATTTGGTTGTTTTAGAACAAAAACAAAGCTTATCTATAATGAACCAAAAACAAAATCTGTAAAACCTAGAAATGGTTTATATTAATCTTGAAATGTAGTTATAGGCTTAGCAAATGCAAATCAATTCAATGTAGAGTTCTAAGGAAGAGAATTGCTTCTGCCAGATCCTCTTTCATAGAGGCTCTTAAGTCAGACTTTATTATTTTTAGGGCTGAAAATAATCTTTCGACACTGACTTGGGTGGGTGGCATTGCAGTAACTATTCTGGCCACATCACTATTGATCTCTGGATAAACAAGGATGGCTTCTTCAACAGTAAGTTTTGATGAGCGATCATACTTTTCAACTTCTTTTAGTGCTTTATAAAACTTCTGTTGGAATTTTTTTATTTGGACACTTACTGGTTCTCTAACATGCGTTCCCTGTAAAAGCAGAACACAACACTATGGAAAGTATAAGTATTGCAGCTCCTAATTGTGCGTTGCGTGCCATATAGTGAAGCACATGAAAAGCATGCTTCTTCACGGTCACTTAACGTGTTCGTTTTGCGGTTACGTGAGGAACTGCATGCATTGGTCTTTATTCTTACAGTAGAGAAGTCATTAATTATAACTTTTTGTGAATTGGGACATTTAAACTTGCTTTTTTTTTTTTTTAATTCCAATCTAAATTTAGTAGGAGTCGGAGTCGGTGCATTGTTTGCTGACTCCGACTCCAGGTACCCAAAATTTCCTCCGACTCCTCGACTCCGACTCCACAGCCCTGCTTTGCATACACTTAATGTGATTGTCAATAAAAGCCTTTGACAATTCTGAAATGCTTGTATTCCATAGTAACAGTTGACGAAAAGATCTAAAAACACTGAAGCAGCAGACTTTGTGAAAATTAATATTTGTGTAATTTTCAAATCTTTCGGCCATGGCTGTATATCTCCCCAATTCCGAAGATAAGAGACAGATATGCCAACATATTGATTAAAAGATCTGCTTATGAGGTTATTGCTGTATGGCATTATAGATAAGTGATATTCCCCCATTCACATGAAATTTGTGAATGGGGGGAATCGGCACATTTTTTTTTTTCCGTTCAACCCGCTGCTTGAATGAAAAAAAAAAATGAATCATCTATGACTAGCTCCTTATTCACTTATTTTCAAAGAAAGGGTTTAGGTCTAGGTTATGTTGTGCACAATTGTAGTGATGGCGCCTAATGTGCATTCTTGGATCAAAGTAATCTATTTAGAGCAGTAAAGCCCCCCCTTTTCTCATTTTGTTACTACCGATATGACCTGCTCTAAAGAAGGAACACTGCTCTTCTTGGTAAACACTATGGAGAATGTGATCTGTCACAATTCCAGAATGCCCTTATTTTCTATGTGTATTCTCAGAATCTTATGGCTTAAAGCTTAATTGGCAGAACACCCTTATGAAAGGTGCCTTTTGCACATTGCCCTTTGAATGTGAGCTTCTCTTTGGAAACTCCCTTGAGGAATACATAGAGGCAGCTAATTGGAGAAGGAGGTTCCTACCCCACTATCCTCCACTTCCCTATTGAATGGGCCTCCTCTACCATACAGATGAGATCTGTTCACCTCCTCAGGAATTCATGTACAGCAGGTCCTTTGCATTGTGGCAGAGCATCCACTGCTAATCCCAGCTGACCTCAAAAACCTTATTTGCAGTAAAGATTTGCCCCCACCCCTTAGGAAAGGGGGATTGACAATTGCAAACGTGTCCCGGTCTCTTATTTCACTTTGTCTTTCAGAGAGGTACATGACAAATCTCTATTGCTGTCCTCTCTTCTTTTTTATCTGCACATGGACCCTTATCTACTCAACAATGGAATTTCCATCATGCTCCCAAAAACAATTGTTTTGTAATTACTGCAGTGACCAGCTCCCTGGATGATCTCCTGTAGAGTTTCCTGTTTTACAAGCTAAGCAGTTCTTATGCTCTCACCTCCTTAAAAAGAACTGGCCTTGGCACAGGTCAACTTCTTTTGCCCACATAGTACTGGAAAGAGCTATTGCCTCTGGTAACAAGTACCCCTCTTATCTTCTTGTTTCACCTCCAAATGCGGTCTGTATGTAACTCAGCACTTGCCTGCCCTTCTCACCAAACATCTTCAGTTATATGACCACTCTACAGACTCTCCCCAGAGATCTCCCTGCATCTTTAATTCCTTGAGTTCCCATAGGGGGTATAATGGGGGTGGGGGGGAGATGGGTATGGATCCAATCAGAGCTTTTTCCAGTGTTCAATAACTTAAAGGTAGGTTTAACCCATTGTATATGAATCAATATAAAAATCAATATAAGGAAATCCAGAGTAAAGAGGCAGCCTTTGCTGACCATTCCAGAAAATACAAGTTTCCTTGTTTTTATGATGACCTGATCCTATTCATTTATGATATTCTATTACGTTAACCTAGATTCAAAGTTGGTATTTCACTTAAATTTTCTTGAGCTGCATGTTTATTTCAGTACATTATTTCAGAGTATTGATGGCAGAGACAACCAGTCAGCTAAAATTTTCAAGTTCAGCACTGGCAGCCTCCTTAGACTTACTCTAAGCCCTGGTTCACATCGATGCCATTTGACATGTCAAATCAGTTGCAATTGCCAGCAATGGCACTGTCCGAATCAATGCAACGCCTCATTTATGGCACCGCACTGATTCCCAAAAGTAGTTTCTGTACAACTTTTGGAGTGTGTATTCCATTGACATCTGTGCAGCAACCGGCACAGATGTCTCTGAAATCACCCCTGAAGTCGGGACTGACATGCAGGAATCATTTCCTTCCCGCTGTCAGTGTGAACCAAGGTTATAGGTAAGAAAAATACTAGCTGATGTGTATATTTGGATTATGAAACAGACTAGGCAAATCTGTGGTGGATTCCTTTCTAATTTCCTTTGCTTTGTATTTGGGTCATGTTTTGTACAAGAGATATAAAACTAACAGGTGACATTCAACTTTTCTAGCTCGAAGTCCAGTGTTCTCCCATCTGTCCTCTTCTCTCCAAGGACTTTGGACCATTAGGGCATTTAAAGCAGAGGAGCGATTTCAGCATTTATTTGATTCACAGCAAGACCTTCATTCTGGTGTGTACAAAGACTATTATTTTTACAGTATTGTATAAATGTACTAATTAAATTAGATCTGAAGAGTGTATAAAGTAAGGAAGGGTTTTCTTTTCCAGCTGTGTCCTCTTCACATCCTGTCTTCTGATTAGAAGCCAGTAGGACAGGCTCCCAATCATCACAGCAGTCACATTAGTGCCCACTTAGTAGGCTAAGTTTTGCTTTGCACGGCTGCTCAGTGTAAACGTAACGTTTGTATGCAACCTAACTGCAAGCAACATTGGAGTTGATCAAAGCAAAAGCTGAGCTGAGCTTAGTCCAGGACGTGTTTATATTCATATCGCTGCATAACACATAATCATTGGTTTTCATATTTTTAGCATATTTCCCTTGGTTGTAACAAGGAATTGGAGCTAACCCTAAGAACCTTGTGAGTAGGAATGAATTTCCTACTTGAGTTTAGACATTAGTACAAACCTGCATGAGCTTACCTGCTGGCATTCCCCGTCCTGCAGCCGCATGTACAGATACATACATGTGGTGGCAGTGTGGTAAACGCCTCTGCCACCAATGACTTGCTGTCAGCTTTGACAGTTGCCCAGCAGGAAAGGATATTATCTGAACATGCCTGAGCCACTGCTTAGTATCAGGTTATCTATAAAACTCTTGTCTACCCTGTGTTTACCTTAGAATTTACCACTGATAATGCAAACATTTATTTTCAAAAATAAGGATACTTCTGTAATTTAAAATTTATTTAATTATCACTCTGTCATTGTTATATACAAATAATTCCAAAATTTCAAAGAGAGGAAAAAAAATCCACCATTTTCAAAATTATTTGAAAATGAAAAAAAAAACTGCACATCCCAATTACATATTTTCAACCCTTTATGTAAAATTCCTAGATGTTGCATCCAGTTGTCTTGAAAAGTCACATAATTGAGAGAAATCCACCTATGTGTAAATAGTGTCACATGATCTTAGAATAAACAGCATCATTAGGACCAAGGTGCCATCAAAACTAATCTGGGATAAAGTTCAGAGGAAGCCACTATCAAGGTCACGTTATAAAAATGCATCTCAAACTTTTAACATCTTTCAGAACAACAGTAAATCCATTTTAAAAATATGGAAAGAATATTGCTCAACCACAATATCAAAATCTCAGTGATATGGCAAGAAGAGCATTAGTCAGAGAAGTAACTAGGAGGTCAGTTGTTCTTCTGAAGTACAACATAGTTGCAGAGATTCTGAACTAGAGAGAAAGACAACTATAAATAGACACCCACAAGGCTGGGTTTTATGGAATAATAAACAAACATATATCCCATCCTATTGGGGGGTTTGCAAAAAGGACTGGAATATACACATTTTTCTGAGGAAAATGTTGCTCCAGGCATGCTTTAATGTTGGTCAGATGTCTGAAGGTCCAAGCACTTGACAAAAATGATGTGACCAAGTGCCCAGGGCTTCAGTTGTGTGATTCAGCATTTTCTTACAAAAAGTTGGTATTTCAGTCCCTCTATTTCTTTGTAGGCTGTCAGCATAGCTTTATGTACACGTCAGTGCCATTTCATCTGTTAAATTACAAAGCATCTTCTGCCACAAGTGTAAATGAAAAAAACTAAAATGTCAAACATATTTTGGCTTCAATGAAACATTTGTTTTTTGAGCACTGTTTTGCACATTATATCACACTCATTGCTTTCTCTTTAGAGGCCTGGTTTTTATTCCTGACGACATCCCGTTGGCTTGCAGTGCGTCTGGATGCCATATGCGCCTTGTTTGTTATAGCCATTGCCTTTGGTTCACTAATTCTTTCAAAAAGTAAGTTGTGTTTTGCAAGGACTATGGCACGAACCTTTCTTTAAATACATATTCTAAGTAATGGTAATTCTGTTTAAATTGATGCACTGTAGTTCATACTCGTCTTATAAAGAGGACAGTTTGTCCACATTTAACGGAACAGTTTACTGCCTTGGGAGCTTATGATCAGTCAATTTATTTTACTATAAAATTAGATGTCAGAACTAGAACCTTGGCAGTCCTCTACATGTTAATGAGGGGTTAAAAACCCCAGAACCAGCGCAAAGTGGAAGGATAATTAGTAACAACAACTAGAGTAATTAAACAGGTGAATGTTGGTAAGGAGCAGCATGTTGTATAAAAGAAAATGAATGAATAGAAATACTAAATTGATTAAACTGCACTCCTTCCGTAAAAAAAGTGCAAACATGCAAAAGTGATTTCAACTGAGCACCAACATAATAGTATGATAATATGTATATAAAAAATTTGTGCATGATCCCAATGATGATCCCAGCGTTTAACCGACCTCCAGGACACACACACCAAAGGGAATCCAAATCGTCTGAGCACGTTCCCATGAAAAAACGATTTGAAGGGAGTTGTCCAATGGTTAGTGGGAAAAATTTCAATCGTAAAGAAAGGGCTTCCATAGTGAAGTAACGTATGCCACAGTTTATTCCAAAATAAACAGATAAAAACAGCAAATTCTTGCAGCTTAAATATCCATGTGCATTGAAACGCTGTGCGTTCCAGCTGCGCTTCAAAAATGGCGGAAATGACTTATCACAATCAAGCACCCTACTGGTTTCGTTGGTGCACACCGTCTTCAGGGGTCAACCTGTTTTTAAAGCGCAGCTGGAACGCACCACAGCGTTTCCATGGACATGGATTTTTAAGCTGCAAGAATTTGCTGTTTTTATCTTGTTTTTACCTGTTTTTTTGGAATAAAACTGTGGCATACTTCACTATGGAAGCCTTTTCTTTTTAATTTTTCCCACTAACCATTGGACAACTCCCTTCAAATTATTTTTTCCTGGGAACGTGCTCAAGCGATCTGGATTCACTTTGGTGTGTGGGTCCTGGAGGTCGGCTAAACGTTGGGATCATCATTGGGATCGTGCACAACTCATGCTGGATATACATACCCATATGTGCTTTATGACTACCTGTATTAGGGTCCTTTCACACGAGCGGACCGTTTTTTAGATCAGTTTTTTATCATCAGTTGATCGGTTTCTTCATCCGTTTCTTCATCCGTTTCTTCATCCGTTTCTTCATCCGTTTTTTCATCCGTTTTTTTTTTTGTTGTTAGAACTTTATTTTTATTACATATTTTGATGAAAAACGGATGTTAGCGGATCGGATGTTAAACGGATCGTCCGCTAACATCCGTTTTTTGTCCGTTCCGTTTTTTTGATGGAAGGAAAAATAGGGTTTTCTTCCGTTCAAAAAAACGGAGCTTAACGGAGACGGATGTTAACGGACGTTAGCGGATGCTCATCCGCTAACGTACGCTGTCCCATTGGAAAGCATTGCAGTCTGTAAACGGACGTATGAAAAAACGGACGAACGGTCCGCACGTGTGAAAGGACCCTTAAGGGTCATGGAAGTCTGGTGAGTAGGATGCGTGACAGGTGATGGTGGTGGAAGATATTTCAGTCAAATTTGCCTACTGTCCAGCAGGGATTTGAAGATTGTGTACACTATCTGAAGAATTTGATACATTGTCTGAAGACTTTGATACATTGTTTGAATATTCACTATTTGCCCTTATGAACTTATTTTGTGTTTTGGATTTTTTTATACACATTATCATACTATTATGTTGGTGCTCAGTTGAAATCACTTTTGCATGTTTGCACTCTAATACGGAAGGAGCACGGTTTAATCAATTTAGTATTGATTTCTATTCATTCAGTCCTCTTTGCAGTTTTTCTAGTACTACAGCAGAAGGCAATTCAACTTTTTCTGTTCAAAAACAAATGAATAATCAGTATTGATAGTTTGGATATTTATATTGTTAGTTGAGTGCTCCATCAATTCCACAAATGTTTATTTAAGACAAGTTCAAGTGATTAAATGATTGTGTGTGTTTCAATGATTGGAACTAATTTTCAACAGATACTTGAGTTGCTTATAAATTTTGTTAATATATGACAATTGTCTAGAATGAGGTTATGATAAAATGCTTAGAACCAGTTTGGCTGTGAGAAACTATAACATTATATATATGTTAAAAACTATAGATGAGTAAGTCATTGGCCAAGTCATGGAAATTATTTATTTGCTCTGGGGTTTCAGAACTTCAGAGAATTGTTGGCCCTAAAGCAGACCCTGACTCAGGCAACCTTTTAGTTTAGACAGAAAGCCAGTTGTTAATAGTATAGCACTTAAAGCAATCAAGGCAGCATCCATATCGGTTGAGGTGCAAGCTATCAACAGGTAGTTCTTTCTATTCCTAGAACCCCCCCTGTAGCAACAACATTGGTGTAATCCAGTTCTCAAAACAGGAATAAGTAGGATATGGCTATATAAAAGAAAAAAAAAATGTTCACGCTATAACCAACTATATCATAGTGGTCAATTTGTTCTGGTAAGCTCCTGCTTGTAACACCTGGGTGTTGTAGTGCATCTGAGCCTTGGTATTTGGTGGTTTCTCTTCTCTGTTGACCGCTCACTTTGGTTTGAGAAGACTTCCTCGCTGTTGGATGTTTCTGCTGTTCGTTGAAACACTGAGAGCTGCTGTTTTTAACTTGGTTCCTCTATGGATTTTACATTTATTTTTTACACTTTTTTTTAACAGTCACTACACATATTGCTGCTTGCACTTATATGATTTTGGCACCTTTTTGGTTTTCTTGGATATGATGATGTGAAGAGACTGATAGGTACTTTTGGGTCAAAAAGAATGGAGGTTTCCTAGACACTGTCTCATGTGCAAAACTGCTCTGCTGCGTCTAATTAAGAATTACAGTAGAAGTTAAAAGTAAATCCCTGCTAGCTGGCCAGAGCTTACATCTTTAAATCACAATTTGAAGTATCAGTACAAATAGTATAAATTAAATCAGTGGGCAACAATATAGTTGCAGTATTATGTCACACATTTTTTTTTTGGGTGCGGGGGGGGGGGGGGAAGTTGATAAATCACCCCTCTTCTCCCCTTTAGAAAAGTAATTTTCTCTTATTACTCTGCAACAGCAACAGAGGACAACTTCACTCTGTGAGTGGAGTAGTCATCTCTACAGCAGTCTGACACACCGCCTGCTGTGCCAGACCTATCTTGGTGATATGTTGTAATTGCTATTACTTTCTATTGTATCACATATGATGGCTAAATATTTAGCACTGTTGCCTTGTAGTCATAAGTCCTAAGTTTGATTACTTGGATTACTATCTGTATGTGGTTTCTATGTTCTTACTGTGTTAGCATGTTTTTTTTGTGGGAATCACAGTTACCAGAATAACTTTGGGTTGTGATAGGTATGTAAAACTGGAATATCACAGGCCTGACTATGTGTTCTGTGATGTGATCATTCTTCAATAAAGATTTGGGCGTAATTGACAATCATTCATGGTGTGCTGGTGAATATGTGCTTTTGATCTGAGATGTTTTCCGTTCCAGCTGGTTGTTGCTACAGCACCCGTTACTCCTAATAGCTTTATCCAGGAAAGTGTGCGATGGGAATATCGATACTAATTAATTAAATTTCCTTCTCTATGGCCTACCCTAAGCTTGTTATAATAAATATGGGTAGAACATGTAATATGTTCCAAAAAAAGGTGAACTTAGCCTTTAATGTGAAATGTTAAAATTTTAAATTTGTATTCCTACAGCTCTCGAAGCAGGACAGGTTGGTTTGGCGCTCTCTTACGCCATAACAATTATGGGATCTTTCCAGTGGGGAGTAAGGCAAAGCGCAGAAGTTGAAAATCTAGTAAGTTTTTTTAAATGTAATGTGTGAAGATATTGGCCAACTATTATGCCTTTTGAATATGTAAGATGTATAAATCCAGATGTTTGCACTAAATGCCTTCTATGCTACTTTTAAAATGTTATAAAAAGCTATATTTTTCCAGTTTAAATCCCATTTCTACTTGAAACTTCACTCCAGCAAAGAGCTCCTCCCATTAGAACCACTCAAGCCCTAAGAAATCAAGAGCAATCTCCTGGGGAAAAAAAGCTCCTCCCACAAGTACCCCCACAGCAGTAATCGCTCCATCAAATAGCTCTCTGCCCCAGAAACCTCACCAGCATAAAATCGCCCATTCCTGGCAAAAATCCCCTCTCCACATTGAGACAATATTAAGATACAAACAAAGATAGATGGATACAAAAAGTGGATTTCTTTATTGGATGTTTTACTATGTGTCTCATATGTACAATCCCAAAAAAGTTGGGATGCTGTGTAAAATCTACATAAACAGAATGCAATAATTTGCAAATCTCATAAACCCATATTTTACTCACAATAGAAATACATATAAAATATTCAAAATAGGAAAATGTACTAAGAAAATTTAATTTTGAAATTGATGGCAGCAACATAAATTTAGGATTTGGGAGGAACACCTGTTACTATTGAGGACAAGAATAATAACAGGCATAGCACTAAGCTCTTTGTGTTTGAAGCACTGGACAGTTTATAAGAGCACTTTATTAATGAAGCACTTTGTTATACTAAAGCACCTTTAATTAGTTATTGTAGCCCATTCTCTATTGGACATTCATCAATGCACAATTAAAAGGATTGAGTCGTCAACTCTGTAGTCCATATAGTGATTTTAATGGTTGGCTACAAAAACTGACAAGCCAAACAGCTGATGCGTTTCGGCAACAGCCTTATATAGGAAAGGTGGAATATAAAAATTATAATTCATTTATACTTGTATAAGCTCCACCCCAAAATCTATTTGCATGGTAAATTGAAGCAATTAACTGAGCGATTAAGAGGTTAATATCAAAGTGCGAAAATGCAGGAAAAGGATTGAAACAACAGATATACATCACATGACATGTTTCAAAAGATATAAAAACACAGTGGAATAAAATACATGATCATTCTACACACACAGGTCACAAAAAACAATCAATAATGATAAATCATAGAAGAAAAAAATAATCAGTATGCTGGTACATGTAGCCCATGTGTAATTGTTTATATCACATTATGTTAAACCACTGTGTATAAGACGAGAGACAAAGGACCTTGTACCACATGTTTCACCAAAAGTCAAAAATACTATGTAGTTAGTGAAGACTAGAAATTTAGGAACTGAGACAGAAAAGCATAATGACAGAAAGGAATGAGGGAAGGGGATTGCATTATTTAAGGAATAAGTCCACATCCCATCTGTAATTCACTTCCTGTTCCTGTTTCCAGAAGGAAAATTGGGTCATTTTGTCATCATGCATTGTTTTAAAATATTTTGATACATTAGACATCTTTTTTATATTGCTTGAGGCAGTACCATTATAATGCTCACTTATCCTAGTCCACCGAGACCTTGTAGTGCATCCTACATATTGTAACCTGCAGAAGCTGCAATCAATTACATATATCACATATTTTGTACTGCAATTAATAAAATCCTTAATCCTTAAATGTTTTGCCATTGTGATATGAAGTAATGGACTTATTATGTTTACTGCAGTATCTACAGGCGTTCAGACCACAGCTGTATGAGCCTGTGGTACTAAGCCAGGTTTTGGGAGGTAAGGCTGACCTATAATAGCTGGGGAAAAGTGAATTGTCCAGGGTGCATGCCAGGCGGCAAGAAAATCTGCAGCCATTGCCAGATCACCATCTGCATTTAAAACAGGGAGATATTTATTAACTATTTGTTTAATTTGATTGGAGAAGGTAGTTACAAATGTTACAGGGTGATTGCCATTGCCTCTCGTATAGTTTGTCTTGGATTTACTTCTATTGGAGATTAAATCATCTCTATTCTTATTGGAGGCAATGGCTCTATCTATATTCCACTGTTGGTAGCCACGATTTCTAAGAAGTTTAGAAATATTTTGACACTCTTTTTAGAAGCTATCCAAGGTGGAGCAGTTTCTCCTGGCCCTAATAAATTCCCCAACTGGGATCGACCAAATAGTGTGGGAGGGGTGACAGCTTGTAGCAGGAGTAGGGAATTTCCTGCACTTGGTTTGCGGAAAGTTCTGGTATCAATAATCTGTTTCCTGTCTGCCTCGAAGTGTGATGTCTAAAAGGTTTATGGTGTCCTTCCTATGCTCATATGTAAATTCAAGGTTGAGAGTATTGTCGTTCAAATACGTCACAAATGAACATTGCAGCATGTGTGAGATTCCAGATCGTGATCAGGTCATCTATATACCTCCCATACCAAAAGATATGGGAAGCATATAGATTGCGACATGAAAAAAGAAAGCACTCCTCCCACCAGCTCCTATAGAGGTTGGCCAGCGATGGGGAAAATGCACCCCCCTATCGAGGCCCAACAGCACTGCAGATAGTATATCCCATTGAAAACAAAATAATTGTGTTCCAAAAATGCCACTGATAAAGAAATGAATTCTCCTAATGGGGAGTCGTATGTGCTATATTTTGATAGATGGAATTAGAGTGCCTTAAGTGCCAAGGAGTGTGGGATGCTGGAATATAATGACCTGACATTCATCTGTGCACGTTTACTTTTTTTCAGTTGGTTATTATTTCACTTAATATTATAAATATCTGTGTGTATTGTATATAATCACAAAAGTGAGTACACCCCTCCTCACATTTTTGTAAATATTTTATTATATCTTTTCATGTGACAACACTGAAGAAATAAAATTTTGCTACAATATAAGGTAGTGAATGTGCAGTTTGTATAACAGTGTAATTTGCTGTCCACTCAAAATAACTCAACACACAGCCATTAATGTCTTAACTGCTGGCAACAAAAGTGAGTACACCCCTAAGTGAAAATGTCCTAATTGGGCCCAAAGTGTCAATATTTTGTGTGGCCATCATTATTTTCTTGCACTACTTTAACCCTCTTCGGCATGGAGTTCACCAGAGCTTCACAGGTTGCCACTGGAATCCTCTGCCACGCCTCCATGATGACTTCACACAGCTGGTTGATGTTGGAGACCTTGCGCTTCTCCACCTTCAGTATTTAGAATGCCCCACAGATGCTCAATAGGGTTTAGGTCTGGAGACTTGCTTGGTCAGTCCATCACCTTTACCCTCAGCTTCTTTAGCATGACAGTGGTCATCATGGAGGTGTGTTTGGGGTTGTTATCATGTTGGAATTCTGCCCTGTGGCCCAGTCTCTGAAAAAGAAGGGGATCATGCTCTGTTTCAGTATGTCACAGTACACGTTGGCATTCATGGGACACTCCCACCACCATGCTTGACTGTAGATAAGACACACTTGTCTTTGTACTCCTCATCTGGTTGCCACCACAGACACTTGACACCATTAGAACCAAATAGTTTATCTTGGTCTTATCAGACCACAGGACATGGTTCCAGTAATCCATGTCCTTAGTCTGCTTGTCTTCAGCAAACTGTTTGGGGACTTTCTTGTGCATCATCTTTAGAAGAGGCTTCCTTCTGGGACAACAGCCATGCAGACCAATTTAATGCAGTGTGTGGTGTCTGGTCTGAGCACTGACAGGCTGACTCCTCACCCCTTAAACCTCTGCAGCAATGCTGGCAGCACTCATATATCTATTTCCAAAAAGACAACATCTGCATATGACGCTGAGCATGTGAACTTAACTTCTTTGGTTGATCATGGCGAGGCCTGTTCTGAGTGGAACCTGTCCTGGTAAACTGTTGTATGGTCTTGGCCACTATGCTGCAACTCGGTTTCAGGGTCTTGGCAATCTTCTTATAGCCTAGGCCATCTTTATGTACAGCAACAATTATTTTTCTCAGAGAGTTCTTTGCCATGAGGTGCAATGTTGAACTTCTAGTGACCAGTGTGATTGAGTGAGAGCGATAACACCAGATTTAACACACCTGCTCCCCATTCACACCTGAGACCCTGTAACACTAACAAGTCACATGACACCGGGGAGGGAAAATGTCTAATTGGGTACACTTGCTACATTGTAGCCAAGTGACCTTTCTTCAGTGTTGTCACATGAAAAGGTATAATAAAAAATATACAGAAATGTGAGGGGTGTACTCACTTTTGTGAGATACTGTATATATTGTGCATATTTTTTTAAATGGTGGTTTATACCAGATTTTGTCAGAAATGGGCACACTAATGGCACAGGTGTGTATTGGCTTCAAATGAGAGTTGGCGCTTAAAGCCCCACGCACTTGAGGGGGTCCGTGTGTGAAGGCAGCCGTGGTGCGGGTGTGAATCATGGTGTCTAGGGCAGGACAGAGCAAGGTCCGAGCCTGCGAGAGAGTCCATGAGGGACACAGCAGCTAGGAAGTCAGGAGGACCAAAAATATACTAATGGTCGATAATCCTGAAGAGGTATTCTGAGCAGTAAAGCTGCCTCAAGAGAGCCAGGAGGCTGAATGTTTTGTTTGATTCATAGTAATGGGGAGAACACCCTGTGTGGGAAGACATACCTGTATGAATTTTTTGACTTTCTTTTAAACAAAGGTGGGCAGTAAACTCTCTGTTTTGGCACTATCATCAAGCTAATAAACCCCATAAACAAAAAACTGTGGTGTACTGTGTGATCTGATATATTTCTACCAAAACCAGCATTACCCTTTTCAGCAATTTGAGCTACAATGGCTCTTCTATTAGATCAGAATACATGGACCAGCTTTCGCTCCATATGGGCATCAGTGAGCCCTGACTGCTCATAATCCTGTCACCAGTTTGTTGGTTTTCCTTCTTATGGCCACTTTTGGTGGCTCCTGACCATGGCAAACTGGGACCATCCCACAAGAGCTGTAGTCTTGGAGAAGCTCTAAACCAGTCATCTAGCCATTACAATTTAGACCTTGTTAAAGTCACTCAAATCCCTAAGCTTGCCCTTTTTTATTCTTTCAACACATGAACTTTAGGGACAACATATTCACTTACTGTCAAATACATCTCACCACCCACTATCAGATGCCATTGTAATGAGCTAATCATTGTTATTCGCTTTACCTGTCAGTAGTCATAATGTTATGGTTGCTTGTTGTACCAGGAGAGTTGAGATTACACTATAATAATAGAGGCTGTTAGTATGGTGTCTGTCTGAGTATTTCTATGAAATCACTTGGGCTTTAAATTTCTAAGGGACAGCCAACTACCAGGTCACACATACGAAGTGCCTTCAAGGTGGCTGCTAAGGGTGAATTGCAATATAGCAATGATCATAAGGTCTTAACACAGACTCAACCATAATAGTAATACTGCTGTAACCTGATATAATGTACATTATTTATTGCAGATGATCTCAGTCGAACGAGTCATGGAGTATACCCAGTTGGAAAAGGAAGCTGAGTGGGAATCTAAAAGACGTCCACCATTTGACTGGCCAAGCAAGGGTATGATAGCATTTGAAAATGTCAATTTCGCCTACAGTTTGGATGGCCCGTTGGTTCTGAGACATTTAACTGCCCTAATTCGACCAAAGGAAAAGGTATTTTGTCAACATCCTAATGCTGGGAGAGACCATTCTAATAATTATGCATTGATAATTAATTTGTAACTTTGTCTTTGAAATGTCTCCTGCTTGCTACAAAAAGTTATTATGCTATATATTTTACTGTACATTGAGCATAGTATGTATGAGGCCCAAATTCGAAAAGGACCCTTCATATATATGTCTTATATTAGCTAGCAGAACTGTTGGGACTAAAGCTAACATAACAATGCTTGCATCCTTGCTGCTCACCTTATAGCAAATGTAGCACTACCCCTGGAGGAGCTGCTGGATTTTTGGGCTGCATATTGCCTCATGGCTCCTCCGAAATTCCTAGGGGTTAATGTTGCATATTGTATAAAGTAGAAGTAAAGGAATGTCCACGACAGGTGCTCTTTGCAGTGCTTTTATTACCCAGCCAGGTAAAAACAGCAACTTATGGTGAGGAAAGTAAAGTTGAAGAAGAATGGGGAATAGCAGATTTAGGCGTGATAATAGGAAACAGTCCTGCTCCCAAAAGTAACCCTTCTATGCGCCACTCCGCCGGAATGGGCTTAGCATACCTGGACAGGCCTCTCTCACTGAACTGGCAGCCAGAGTATCACTCGGACAATTGTAGCATAAAGTCTCTGCCACAGACCCTCCTTGGTGAACTTGAATTTGAGGAGAAAGTCTCTACCACAAACTCCCCTCGTTGAGCCTCAGAAAGGTACTTTTGCCACAAGCCCCCTTCTGGATTGAGTTCTCTGAGGTATCCCTCCTTGGATGAGTTACGTCTGGATCTCCTTCAACTTGTCGCCCAGGTACCGACTGACAGGTGATCAATCCCTCGGTGTCCGGTTACCTCGATCCCCTATGGTCTCGTTCAGGCCCTTTTGGATCGCCAGCCTCTCAATGGCGCTCCTCAGACTCCCCCCCCCCCCCTGAACAGCAGTACAGCTTGGGACGAAGAAGAACCAGACCGAATGGCATCCGCCTCATAAATACCCCTCCCCAGCATGCATAGCTGGCTGCTGGGAAAGAGCACCCAAACCTTGACTCCACTTCTGCCACCTGCAGCACCGGGGCTGGAAGAACACCCCAGTACAACAGAATAAGCCCACAGCACAGCTAAGCTGAGACAGAGAACCCTGTTTTGCATTTAAGAATCTGGATCAGAGTTTAATTACTCTGATCTACCCCTAAATTTAACTAGCACCAGTACTGTAAAGTACAATATGGCATAGACTGCAGAGGAATGGCATGCATGGGTGTCATCCACAAAGAAAGCCTCTCCAAAAGCCCATGCACAAAAAAGCCCACCTTGAATTTGCCAGGGCCCATGCTGAAAAAGAAGACGATTACTGGGACTCTGTACTTTGGAGTGATGAGACCCACATAAATGTTTTTGTAACTGACGGCTTCAAAACTGTATGGCGTCGCAAAGGTGAAGAATACAAAGAAAATGCATGGTGCCTACAGTGTAACATGTTGGTGGCAGTGTCCTTCTGTAGGGCTGCATGAGTGCTGTTGTTGGGGAGCTGCATTTCATTGATGTTATCATGAATTCACAGATGTACTGATCTATTTTGAAAGAAAATATGCTACCATCACTCTGTGTTCTTGGTCGTCATGCACTTTTTCAACATGACAATGATCTAAAACACACAGTGACCAAGTATGTCTCCTGATCTGAACCCAATCGAACACCTATGGGAAATTCTGAAGATACATTGAGCATCAATCTCCATCCAGCATCCAGGCTCTAAAAGAGGTCGGTCTTGATGAATGGAAAAAGATAGATGTTGCAATATGTCGCCAACTTGTTCATTCAGTGCCTAGAATAATTGTAAAGTTATGCACTTGGGGGCTAAGAATGTGCATGCATCATACATACTAGGGGGAGTACAACTGGGGGAATCCATAGTGGAGAAGGATCTGGAGGTTTTGGTAGATCATAAGCTTAATAATATCATGCAATGCCAAGCTGCGGTTTCCAAAGCAAGCAAGGTTCTTTTCTTATATATTAAGGGAGGTATGGACTCTCGAGACAGAGATCATTTTGCATTTTCCCCTGTACAAATCATTAGTCAGACCTCATCTGGAAGATGCAGTTCAGTTTTGTCCAGTTTCCAAAAAAGGATATAGGGGAACTGGAGAAAGTGTAGAGAAGGGCAGCCAAACTGATAAAAGGCATGGAGGAGCTCAGCTATGAGGAAAGATTAGAGGAACTGAATTGTTTCTCTCTTTAAAAGAGGAGGTTAAGGGGGCATATGATCAGCATGTACAAATATTTAAGGCATCCATATAGTAAACTTGGTGTTGAGTTATTCACTTTACGGTCAACACAGTGGACAAGGGGGCACTCTTTACTCTAGAGCAGGGGCCTCCAAACCTTCTAAATAAAGGGCCAGTTTATTGTCCTTTTAGAGATTAGGAGGGCCGGAATAAGGCCAGTGGGAGTAGAAAATAGGCAATGTGTTTTGCTTAAAAAAATTTTTTGTCGATTTTCGGGTAATTCTTTATGATCGTAATTCGTTATTTGGAATAGATTTATAACTTTTTGGAAACATTTGAATTTGTCAAGTTCCATTCATTTAGATGCAGTATTTGTGATTTTAATAATTTGTAAAAATTCAGAAATAATAACTAACAAACGAATAATAACTAACTATTAAATTATAGGTATTGAAATTTCCTTTTAAATTTGGCTGTTAGTGAGCGTGACAAATACGAATTTAACCAAAGTTACGAATGATCTGAAATAACGAACGCAACGTAACAAAATAATAATAAAAAATTATTATTTATTATTAATTTGTTATGTTCCATTCATTTAGATTCGTTATTTCGGATAATTCGTAACTTCAGATAAATTTGTATTCGTTACGTTCACTAACAGTCAAATTTGAAAGGAAATTCTCATTTATAATTTAATAGTGTCTTTTTTGTTCTTTTCAGATTTTCATTCTTTTGAATGTTCGGATTTCCGTTCTTTTCAGATTTTTGAATTTCAGATTTTCATTCTTTTGAATTTTCAGGATTTTGAAATTTTTGTTCTTTCGGATTTTCGGTTGTTTTGCGTTTTTGTTCTTTCTTTCGGATATTCATTCATTCTTTCAGACATTCGCTCATTCTTTCGGATGTTCGTTGCTTTGGCTATTCCTTCTTTAGGATTATCCGAAAAATTTGTTAAACTGGTTTTTGTTTATTCGAACCTTTCCAAATTAATGAATGTTGAATTTTTCGTTGAGAAAAAATTTGGAACTAAACTAATTGCACGTGTCTAGTAGAAAATGCACCAGCCTCAGATGCCCCACCTTCGGTTTTAGTGGCAGAAATAGTGCCCCATCATTAGTGTCAGTTGTGGATGGAATAGTGCCCCAAGGACTGGATAGAGGCAAGCAAAGGGCCACAGTTTGGAGACCGCTGCTCTAGAGGAAAAGAGATTTCACCTCCAAATATGGAAAAGGTTTCTTCACAGTAAGAGCTGTGAAAATGTGGAATAGTTTCCCTCCAGAGGTGGTTCTGGCAAGCTCAGTAGAATGCTTTAAGAAAGCCCTGGATTATTTCCTAAATGTACATAATATAACTGGGTACTATCATTAATAGGTAAAGTTGATCCAGGAAAAATCCGATTGCCTCTCTGGGATCAGGAAGGATTTTTTTCCCCTGCTGTAGAAAATTGGATCATGCTTTGCTGGGGGTTTTCGCTATCCTCTGGATCAACTGTGGGGGTATAGGATTGTGTATATGGGATTGTTTGATATTCTTTTTTTATTTATTTTAATGGTTGAACTAGATGGACTGTCTTTTTTTTTCAACCTGATTAACTATGTAGAAGACTTGGTGCTGTCCTTGCAAATCATGGAGGTCATACAAAATACCAGATGTAGTAGTTTTTGTTGTGGGGTGTATTCATTTTTGCATCAACTCATTTTGAGTAAAACTGAAGATTTTGTAATCTGTTATATTATTAACCTTACTTTCATGTAATAAGCTAAACAAATGTTCTATAAAAACTCAGTTTTGTCAAAAATTTGGAAATTGTTATTGTGTTCATTGAGAGATTGATTACAATCTTACTTTTCAAAAGGGGTATACTCATTTATGCTCAGCACTGTATATTTATGAATTGGAGGGTTAAGATGTAGATTGCCAAAACAATGTGTTTAATTTACAGGTTGGAATAGTAGGAAGAACGGGAGCTGGAAAGAGTTCCCTTATCTCGGCTCTTTTTCGTCTTGCTGAACCTGAAGGAAAAATTTGGATTGATAAAATTTTAACATCTGAAATTGGTTTGCATGATTTGAGGCAGAAGATGTCTATAATACCCCAGGTATGATTTAATTATGGGTATGTACTTTTTTTTTTTGCCTTCGTCCTGATTAGGTCTTAATATCAAACACCAAAAAAGTAGTTTGCATTATTAGGAAGTGAAACTAAACCAATTGATTTACCTGTGGTAAATGCCCTGAATAATAACGGTCAGTTTCTTGTTCTCCTAACTGAACTTTCAACCCATTAAATGGCTGTTGTCATAACTGATTACATGTACAGCACCATGGCAACTGTGGATCAAACAGAGGCTTAAATGGCAGCTTTCTTGGCTGTAAAGGATTAAAGAGTTTAGCTTTGTTTTAAGTTTATTGCCTGTTTACACTTTTAATTCAGACCAAACTCTTTTAATGGTTTATGTACATGTGCATCCAAGTCGGAACAAGCGACTCAGCCTGACACTGTGTACTTAGTTTGTGCTGCATCAGTTTGGGCAGGATATTTGGTATTGATCCCTGTAGAGAGTTGAGGTTGCTCTTGTTCTCTTCACATAGGAATTTTCCCAAGTGCTTAGTGAATGAGGTTAAGCACTGTTGACTTCCATCATCCAATAATTTTCAAGTAAAATGTCTCCATATTTACTAAGCTCTGGAGGGAAAATGCCTTGCATACTGCAGCTGCCTTTGCAAATTTAAGTCTATTTTCTTTTAGTAAATCAACCCCATAGAGTAAGCTAGCATTCTAGTGCACCTTGGTAAACACAAGCATTACTTTCCTGGCTATCTATACCTTTAGCATGTGCTTCAATGATATATTTGGTTATGTCTGCATGGTAATCTAACATGTAGGTTAGTGATATTGATTCTACTTGTGCCAGCATAAATTAACCCTTCGTAAAATATACTGTGTCAAACTGTGCCTTTATGATGCATTGAAATACCCATAGGTTTAGACCCCCTAGAATCCTATTTATGGGCAGATTGCTGATGTGTAAAATATAAAATATTTGTCTGTACTATTTAAATTCTAAAATGAATAAAGTGGTTGTAAACATCTAACATGAAAAAAGAACAAAGCATGTTCTTCTATAGTGTGTGTTTGCATCAATCCAAAGCACAGAGTCTGATTTCTGTCTGCAGTCTGGTTTCTCTATCTGACAGAGTTTGCTGACTCCAAGGGATTGAAGGGGACAGGGGAGAGGAACTCCAACACACATGTGATTGACAACCTCAGTTGTTTCCATATGAGATTGTATAGAGGAGGGTGTCCCTTTCCTCTGCTCAGGTCTCATTACACTCAGCTTTTCTCTCTGAGCTAGGCAGATCGTTTCCCCTGTAAAGCTATGTAATATAAGGACCTACCCAATAAATCTATTCAGTTAGTATCCAGTCGAGCAGGCTCTGCTAGAATCTGTCCACGAATTCCCACTGAGCAGGCGGATGGCTGGTCTGTGTTCGCTCCACTTATGCAGAGCGGACACAGCTTACTTTCCTTTATCGGCAGTCGGTTTATACCCAATACAATCCAATCCGGTAGACAGAAGAGGATCCCCATCCATGTTTTTATTGGATTGGATGTCACCAGGTGTAGGTAGACACATGTATGTGTATACCCACCACTCCATAGAAGAGAATAAAGAGTCTGATCAGGTCCACCTGAAAAATTGACAGACGCACCTGATCGGTTCGCTTGTGTGAAAGGGGTCTTTTTTTAGTTGCAAAATGTTCTTCCAGCTGTTCCTTGTTAGTACTACTTTGCCAGCTTTTTGTTGCCCTATCCTAACTTTTTTTGAGGCGTGTTGCTGCCATCAATTTCAAAATTACCTTATTTTCTATTGTGAATAAAATATGGATTTATGAGATTTGCAGATCATTGCATTCTGTTTTTATGTAGATGTTTATAAAGCCCCCCACCCTCACATTTTTTGGAATTGGAGTTGTACTCCTACCCTTAAAGCAGATAACTGACATCTTTTATATCTTTTGATCTCCATGAGAATCATTAAATGATACATAAATACATAATGGAACCCATTCTGCAGCTAAACCTCTTGAGCTGGCCCAGCTCTATGAGCAGGCTAACTTTTGGATGGGTACTAGAGGCTAGGAGCACTTGGCAGGTTTCCTTATACCTCACCTCCAAGTTATGTCCATTTGTTCTCCAGTTAGATAGGGTTTTTCTTCTTTAGACTAAGCGCTCATGCAGATGGGTTTTTTTTTTTTTTTTTACCTATAAGCCCATCTCTGTTAGCATATGTGTCCATGGACATATAAGCTTTTACAGGCATATTTGAATAGAAGCATTTATGCTCAGAAAGATCATGTTCAACTCTACACTAGTGAAATTGTGGATACAAAAAAAAATCTTGAAGGCCATAACTTCTTCCAATAAGTGTTTTTCTTTCTTCTTTCATGTAGGTTTAGGAGAGGAGCTATTGAGCAGAAAAATGCCACATGCACATAGATGCTAGATGTGTTTAGGCACATTTGTGTGTTTGTGCATTAATGCATACAAATTAATAAATGAATTGTTATTGAAAAAATCTTTTGCACAGGCAATGCTCAAACTGTGCATGCAAAGGAAGTTTATCAGCCAAATTGACCTGTTTAGACAAGAAGTACTGATGACTGACAAGTGTATAAGATGAATCCAGTTTTCCTGATAAATTAACAGATAGAAGTTGGGGAGCGTAAAATCCATATACAATATGTCTGGATTTCCAATTAGCCCTAATTCTGACTGTGAGGCAAATGCACTCACATACATGTCACTTAAAAGTAATTGTATTTAGACATGTTGGTAGGAGTGCACTGTTCAAGAAGGTAAAGCAGGTGTTTTCTGGGATGCTGTCTTTATTCATGTAAGCTTGATATATGATGTGATGTGCATTTTGTTAAAAACAATCCCTTTTTATATTGGCTGATTAATTACCAGCCCAGTCTTGCATAGGAAGAACATAAGTCAATGGGCAGAGTTAGATAGGTATGCTGTTACTTGCAAATAAGTACAAATGGATGGTAGCCTAATGCTGATCTTTGTTTCCGTATACTAAAGGCTTCATTAATGCACTGTGCAGCTGCTCACCAGAGCTAGTGACCTTTCATTTCCAAAGAAGACCCTACATAGACTTAAATTCTTTAGCCTTTGTTGGTGAACAATATCCCCTTTCTACTGAGAATAAACGCTGCTACTTTCCCTTTAGGTTCGTAGATTCAGACAGACGGTTTAGAAATCATAAATGGGACTTGTCATTTGGAAGTGTTAATTACATGAAAAAGAAAGAAAAACACTTATTGGAAGAGGTTACGGCCTTCAAGATTTTTTTTATCCACAATCTCACTAGTGCAGAGTTGAACATGTGCACATAATGTGCTACTGTCTATACAGATATTGTGTGCTGCTGGTTCCATTATGATTATGCTTTCTTACTTTGCTTAGAATACAGAGGTTTATATTTTAAAGCTGCACCTAATATATGTCCTGGATATGAATACAGTCAATTTACGTAATATCTATGTTTGACTGGAAAGTACCTGTAAAGGCATATTTAATCACGTCAATACCAGACACTTTCACCCCTTCCTGTCCAGGTTTTTCAGCCCTGTCAGACTTTAAATTACAATTACGAAGTCATGTAACACTGTACCCAAATGATTATATATATATATATATATATATATATATATATATATATATATATATATATATATATATATATATATATATATATATATATATATATAATTTTTTTTTAGACAGATATAGCTTTCTATAGTTGAACTATAGTTATCCAGTTCTATGGACAGCCATCACATCCACATCCTGCTATTGACAGAAACAAATTGAAAGGAGATATACTCCCATATAGAATATGACTTTAGAGGGTGTGTGGTTGTCACTGAGGTGAGCACAAAGTCATAAAAATTTTAAGCATTGTATTTATTTTTGGACAAAAATGATTAGAATTACTTGGAAAAGTATAAAAACATGTTGCAATGTGTAAACAGTAACACAGAGCTAGATTTGATAGTTGGTACTTGTTTCCAGCATGTGTATAATTTGAGTTCACTGATGGTGATCCAATGTGTTTTGCAGAGCTGTACCTCCGATTCTTCAGGGAAACTCAGTATATATCTAGTTATTGTTAGATTGAAAGAAAAACATTGTTACAATCATAACTATATATATATATATATATATATATATATATATATATATATATATATATATATATATATATATATATATATAGTATCTTCATCCTAATAAAAAAAAAACAATGGTACATACAGAAAATGAAGCATTATGAAGCATTAAAAAAGCTCACCAACTTTATCAAAACATGGCTGTGTATGTTGATGAGTGTGATAGCCTTAAGACAGAAGACTATTGCCAAAGGAAACTATGGGCCAATACGGCAAAACTGCTATCCCTGTTATTGTTTCCATTGCAAGTCTCAAGAGAAATCTCAAGATGAGGCCGGGGGGAAATGCATAGGCTAGATTGCACAGCTAAGGGCTTGATAGGGCATCTGTCACTTCTAGGTTGTGGCAGACATGAAATAAACTTCCATAGCTTGGTATTGCTTGCTGTAGCAAAATGGTCCAGCTTGGGAAGGCCCCACTGGTCCACAATCCAATGGAATATCTTCAGGTGTAGAGACGACTTGTTGGTATCTAGGAGTCTTCGGGATAGGTGATTGGCCCTTTTGTTTAAGTGGCCTGAAAAGTAGACTGCTCTTAAGTCCTTCAGATTCCTCTCTGCCTAGATGATGGGTTCCATTTCCCTCAGCAAGGAACTGCTGTGGGTTTCTCCTTGCTGTTGAATGTATGACACTGCGGCTCTGTTCTTTACCTGAATCGGAACCGAGTTGCCCTTGATCTGAGAGGCCAAGGCTGTCAATAGGCCTCCAGAATTTCCAGGATTACTGAGACAATGCCCACTGTGCTGATTGGCCATCTTCCCTTAACCGACACCTGTTCACAATGTGCCCCCCAGCCCTTTGCACTGGCGTCTGTAGTAATTGAGGTCCATGAGACATGCCCCTATGGATGCGGTTTTAAAAGCATCTCCCTCTTTGTCTACCAGGGCAGGCTCTCGTGCATTGGATCTGTCAGGTGTATGGACTGGGACAGCAGGTGTCTGTTCCATTGACTCAGGAATGTGTCCATGGGACCATTGGGATACAGGAAGTCCTTATGCCTATTAAGGTGAGACAGTTTGGGGCTGTTGGGTAAGACCGAGTCCTCATTTTCTGAATGTTCGTCATCACCTTCTGAGGTGGCAGAGACACTGTTCAATCCTCTGTGTTGAATAGGACATCCAGATAAATCATCTGCTGGACTAGAGATAGGCGTCTCACCATCCAACCATACTCTTATTGTGGTGTTAACAGAATCATCCTGTGTTCCATTAATTGGACTGGATCTTTCGCTAGAAAAAGAATCACGGGTCCCAGAAGATTGCCCGACCATTGAGGAGCCGCAAGCTGTCACAGCCAGCTGCACACACTTGTGATGCTGGCGTTGAGAGGGAGAGAAGCGAGGGTTCGGGGGGCAAAATTGACGGACCGTGGGACAGGGAAGTGTGTGTTAAGTCAGTAGCTACAAATTTTTTAGATGCTGACTTTTAATAAACACAAAAACAACTGAAACTCCTTTTTAACAAGCAGTAAAAAGACTTTAAAATAAGTCTCTATGTCATTCAAGTTGAGACTCTGTATTCGGCGCTCTCCCTTCTTTCTGGCCGCCTTCCTATATTAGCAATTGGAAAGATGGCCTGCTGCCAGATCACTGTTGACAAGAGTTGGTTTAATGAGACAAAGGGGAACTGAAACTAAAAGGTTTCAGCTGAAAAGTTTGAAGGTGAATTACTCCACAGCGGCTACAGGTACATAAGTCTGTGACCGCTTGTTTTAAAGTTTAATAACTGCTTGTAAAAATATGTATTTATCTGAATTGTCCTTTCCTGGTCACAGTTCCACTTTAAGGCACTTGGGTTCTGTACACCAGTCTTTCTTTCTTTCTTTCTTTCTTTCTTTCTTTCTTTCTTTCTTTCTTTCTTTCTTTCTTTCTTTCTTTCTTTCTTTCTTTCTTTCTTTCTTTCTTTCTTTCTTTCTTTCTTTCTTTCTTTCTTTCTTTCTGCCCCATCAAGCTCTGTGGGCAACTTTCCATCACATGTATATATGGAGGCATAGGCACACGTACTAGTAGTTTGTTTGATCAGGATTTTGTGCCCTATAACCATTTATTAACTTGACAGTTTCAAGTCATGATTCATAAATATACGAATGCCAAGCAGGCATTGCATCGCTCTTTGTTATATGACACGTTTTTGCATATAAAAATGGTAATAAATCAAATGAAAACAAAATCAAAATGGGAGAGGCCAGCATTTCAAACACATTGTGCTAATATGACTCAATTAAAGAACTGATTATTTTGCAAACTGTTCATGCCACTAATAATATTGCCCATGCACATGTTATTGTAACAAATGGAAAAACCTAATCACCCTCTGGCTTCATTGTTTAGATTTCAGCACATCTGTAACTGGTAGAGTTTTTAATTACGGACCACCAGCAGGATGCATGTGTCTATTGTTCACATTTATTTTAATTTAAATTCAATTTCAATTAATTTGACATTAATTTTTAAGTGAATCATTAGAACATACCTCTATATTTGTATTCTAAATGGTATTGTAAATTTATATTGTATGCTGAAAACTTGTACAACAGGACCTGTTACTGTAAATGAGTGAAAGCCACCCTTTTCTGTAGTCCAATTTTTATATCGGAGTTACTAGAGACCAGTAGATACATGTACAGGCTTAGCTCAGTAAATTAAAAGTAGCCTTCTGTGTGCAGAAGCCCCCCCCCCCATTATACTTGTTTGAGCCCCATCTCGATCCAGCGATGTGAATAAGAGCTTGCTCTCCGGACTCTGCCTTCTCTTTGGCTAAGACAGCAGCAGGAATCATTGGCTCCCACTGCTGTCAATCACAGCCAGACAGCCAATGAGGAGAGCGATGGGCCGGGGCTGAGCTGCAGCTTCATGTCTGTATGGACGCACAGAGCGGCGGCTCGGGGGTGCGCCTGCTTGGGTGCCATCATTGCTAGCTGCATGCTGTGGGGGCCAGGAGAGCTGGCTGGGGACACGAGAAGAACAATTTCGGGGCTGCTCTGTGCAAAACCACAGCACAGAGTAGGCAAGTATAAAAAAAAAATTGTTTTGTTTTTTGCCTTTAATATCACTTTAAACCCCAAAATAAAAGTGTAATTTATAGCAGCTTACCAATCCTTAGATGTAATGGTTGCATTAGTTTTCTTTCTTAGGATTTTTATCCCTTTATGATCCAGGCAGTAACACAGTTCCTGTCTTAGAGTCTCTGCATTCTGCATGATGTAGTAAAGCAGGCAGTGGACTTGACTAATAAATTCAAGCTTAACCCAAGCTAACACTTACAGAAAACCGTTACATATATGTTTTTTGGGGATAAATGTTTTACACAAGTAAATAAAAGCTGACCCAATGGTTTGTCTCAACCCTTTTCCTTCTACTTTGACTGGACAACGTACATTGAAAAACAGACTCACTGGCTGCATCATCAGGTGAAAATAAAGTAAAAATGCCTAAATAAGAAAACATATGCAGCCACATTTAATAATTGTGGTGCGAGCAGGCTGCATTATGTACATGTACATGATCCAGCCTGGGGCATACAGCGAGCCGCTCCTGCAACCGCAGTGTCCACTTCCCGGTACCCAATTGCTTTGAGTAGCCCTGGGATCATGTGATTGCTACTCGATCACATGATCACAATGTCAACAAAGCTGTTATGAATGAATGTCATTCATAACAGCTGTGCTTTCTATACAGTGATGCTGTGATTGGCCCACAGCTATCACATGGTATATGAGCCAATCACAGCTCCCTGTACCATGTGATTAGCTGTAGCCAGACACGTATCACTAGTAATCACAGCTGTTATGAATGCAACCCATTCATGGCAATTCAATGAAGATGTTTTTCTATTTTTCACCAAATTTTCCTTCTTTCTTTGACTGACATTGCTGAGAAGATCTAACTGCTTATTGCCTTTTGGCTCACTAACAATGTAACCGTAGTAGATACTACACTAAATCCTTGTATGCTACAAGACATACTGCAGTGTTGGGCACAAAGGTGGTTTTGAGGAAACAGGTTACACTTTTAGTGTTTTTTCCCTGACTATTATTGTTTGGTTTCCGCAGACTTAGGCTGCATTCACACTTTTCACACAACATTTTGAATCACGGCAGATTTGCCGCAATTCTGCAAGTGATTTGAAAGCGCAGATGTGTGAATGACGAATTGCCGCTAATGACGTGCAATAAATTGCGCTGCACTCGCGGCAACCCGCATAGCGGAAAGCATGTCACCCAAAAGTAGCTCCTGAACTTTTTTGGGGTGACATGCTTCCCGTGATGCGGGTTCCTGGGATTGCAGTGCGATTTATCGCGGCAGACCAGCATCTCGATTTTGGTTGTCATTCAAATAAATAGCACCTCAAATGTGATTCACGTGATTTGTCATTCACACATTCACAATCGCGAGCAGAATGGTGGCAAATTTGAAATTAAAAACTGCAGCCTTATAGGTAACATTACCATAACGTTTACATTTTTTAAATTGGCAGTCCTTTCTTTTATCACTCTACTTGATGTAATTCTCTGGCTAGTGACGTGGTGCTCCAAGGGCTACATGCACACTGGCCACCCCTAAACCTAACTCTCCTGACAGCAGATAAAGGCTAAACGTGGCAAAAAAGCAGTAACGTGATTTTGTCACGTTTGCGTTTTTTGCCTAGATGTACCTCTTCTGAACGCGATTATATGCACAATAAACATGGGCAATCGCACAGCTTAAAAACGTGCAATGCGCAAAAAAGATACTTGAGGTTCCTTGCCATATTTGTCACATGTAGAGTAGCCCATTCAAATAAATTGGCTTCCCTATGGGCAAATCACAGAAAAATGACACTCTACATAGTGCGAATAAGGGCTATGGGTGTAAAAATGTAATTTAATTTTTTGCTTTACTATCTTTATACAATCCTTGTTTAATATGCAACCATTTAATACATGACAGGATTTCCTGAGAACACTGCCTGGCATTATTTCATTATTTCTCTTTACTGAACCTAGACTAATATGTCCAATAAGAGATGAAGTCATCTTCTTAAAACTTCATTGGATCATTATGGTAGAAATCATTCTGTAATGAAATGGCAGCGCGGCTATATGAGTGAGTAAATGATAAAGTAAAATTTCTGTATCATTTAATCAAGGCAGGGTGAAATTATGTACACAATTTAACTATGGCAGCGATACGTCAGCACCTTTGACCCCTGAGGACGTGCTGTGGCACAAAACGCATTAGGCAGAGCCTTGTGTGCTGATTACATGCCGCCACATCGAGTTCATGTGGTGGCCATGTGAGTGCCAACATCCTTTTATATGTATGAAATCAAAATTTTAACCACTAAGCACCAGAAGGATGTACCCCCTTAATGGCCAGGCCATTTTTGTGATGCGGCACTGCATCGCTTTAACTGACAATCGCATGGTCGTGCATGTACCCAAACTAAAGTGATATAATTTTTTTTCCCCACAAATAGGGCTTTTTTTTGGTGGTATTTGATCACCTCTGCCTGTTTTTTTTTGTGCTATTAAAAAAATAACCAATTTTAAAAAACAGCAATATTTTTTTACTTTTAGCTATAACAAATAAAATAAAATGTTCTCTTATCGACCATGGATGGACACAGCTCCTCAAATCTTAACAAGTGAGTTATGTTCCCTGTTTACAGGAGAGGACTGGGCAGAAACATGTTCGATAATTAAATACATGTTATTTTAAGTTGAACAGCCCCGCCCAGGGGGCAGTCCCTCCAGACATAACCCTCCTCACTGCAGTATGCAGCCTCAGTTTCGTTCTGCCTAGCAAAGGAGAAGGATGTATGGCTCCCTTTGGGCCCAGCGCCCTGAGGAGACATTTTCTTTTAGTTTTTTTCTTGAAGAATCTTCTATCAACTGTCGGCTGAGAGACAGGCTGGATATATAGATCCTTGTAGTCTACTCAGTCCGGCCAGCGAGCGTGAGCACACCTTTGCAAAGAGGCTGGGTCTGCCACGACATACCCCATGACTCCTGGAGTGGCCGGTGAGATTTCCGCTCCAAGGTCCACATATGACTGAGCTGTGGTGTTGTCTCACTCACAGTGGACCGGGCCGACAGCTACCTCCATTGCGGTTGTAGGTCTGTCAGGAATGTGTCAGCGAGTCCTCGCTTGGAAGGGTAAGTACAGTCCCTCCCTCTTCGGTGGGTTGGTACGGCTGAGGGTTGGGGATACTCTTATCCTCCCTTCCCTACTCCTTTTTCCCTATGCTGCATTGCTAATGTTGCTGCTGTCGGGGGGGGGGGGGGGGGGGGGGGCCTTACTGAGGGGACTGTGGTGCATCTGGCTTGCATTTTTTTGTACTGGGGGTACTTTCCCTGTGAGTTTTTTTTTCACTTTTAAGCCTTAGATAGGCTTTCCCTGTTTAAATACGCCATTTTGCCACCATTTTGGCGGCGCTGGTGCAATTTTTTGGGGGGTTTTCAATTACATTAAAAACTCCAATTGGCGGCCATTTTGTCGTTGCCGCGCTGTGGTGCAGCTTACATTGCGGTCGGCCATTTTCCTGTGGCCGCGTTCTGAACGCTCGGTGGCCATCTTTGAGGAATCCTGGCCTCTAGTGCCGGATCCAACGGCACACACAGGTCTCTTCAGATGCCTCACAAGATGCCTCACATTTTTTTCCTCTCCACACGGTGTACTGAGGGAGGGCGGCGGCGCTGTGCAGTCTCCTCCTGTGGTGAGTCCCCTGGGTACCCCCTGGTTAGCGCAACAAGAGGGTGGGTTTCAGTCTTGCCTGAATAGGGCCCTAGGAGCTTCTGTTTTGTTTTGGAGTCAGTATCTGGGTTCCTTCCCCAACATGCTTGTGGTGGCAGCAGGTGTTTGCACCTGGGATTCCCACAGATGCTTTACTGTTAGTCCTGGACACTTTTGTGCCAGGTTGGGGGTGGACATGCGGGGGTTAAGAGTGCCCCCGCTATCCCCTGGGGAATGCTCTGTATCTGACTGGGACCTAGCGGATCCCGGTCCTGTTTTGTATGGAGCCATGGACCAGGTACCTGGGTCGGTGCATGACAAGACACTTGTGGGTGCGCTTCTCACTGCTGTAAGGGACTCCCTTGAGCTGGATAGTGCAGCTGGGCTTCCGCTGAGGGCTCGGTCTTTTTTGGGTCACACAAATCAGACCGTTTTGTGCAGGTTTTTCCTTCTGTGCCCTTCTTTGATAATTTCATAGATGCGGAATGGGAAAAGCCGCAGAAGGCCTTTGTAGTCCATCACCGCCCGGCGGTTTGGTACCCCTTTGAGAAGGGGCTTTAAAAAATAAGTGAGCTTCTCCTCCGATGGTGGACCCTCCGGTTGCCAGGGTTTATAAGGTACCCACTCCCTATTCCGGAAACCCCTCCTTGTATGGATCTGACTGATAGGAGATCCAAAGCACTGACCCGTTCCATGTTTAACATGCTGGGGTCTGCCTTGCGGCCTATTGTGGCTACTACTCTAGAGTCTGTCACTCACTGAGTAAGCATTTTGCACCAGACTGTGGAGGAGCACCGGCTCTCTCCCAAAGTTTAGGCTAGCGGACCAGCTGGTCCAGGGTCTTGTTTATGTCTGTGTTGCTTCACTGGATGCCGCGCCCTTAATATCCAGGGCTTTTGTTTCAGAGATGGGTTTATGCCGCTTCCTCTGGTTGGAATGCTGGTCTGCTGACCAGACCTCTAACCTATGCCATGGCTGATTTACCTTCCAAGGGTGAGAGGCCTTTTGGGTCTTCGCTGGACGACATTTATCAAGGATGTCACTGGAGGGAAGAGCACTCTCCTCCCTCAGTCCTCCAGGGTGAAGGAGCCCCGCTGTCGGCTGGGTCCTTTCTTTTCCCACGCCGAAGTGGTATTTTCGTCAGTCAGGCAAACCCTCCCAGGCCGACAAAGGCTCGGTTGGGGAACTAAAACGTCCCTGGGTGCATAAGCCGATCACGCCGGCACCCAAACCCGCCAATGTATGTAGCCTTCCCCCACCCGTCTCCCTCTCCTTCCAGCTCGTCGGTCTGCCCTGGGCAGTGGGGGACTTGCTTGGTTGCGGGGTAAGTTTACCTGTCCTGCAGAATGAGAGGTTTGAGGGTTTCTATTCTAAACTGTTCTCGGTCCCAAAGATGGACGGGGTCCGTCCAATTTTGGGCCTCAAGCCCTAAATGCCCTTATGGGGGTCTTTCTGGCGTCCTTGGACATCAAGGACGCATACATGCATGTCCCATTTTGCGCAATTCAGAGGTTTCTGTGCTTTGCGAGGGGGGAGGACCGCTGTCAGTTTGTGGCCCTTCCTTTTGATCTGGCGTCAGCACCAAGAGTTTTCACCAGAGAGCTCGCACTTATCCTAGCTTTGCTAGGACTGCAAGGTTTTGCCATTGTGGGTTACTTAGTCGACTTCCTTCTGAGTGCAGCTTCTGGCTCAGAATTGGTGGATGTGTCTGTAGCCATTCAGACCCTCTGAGAATTTGGGTGGGCATTAGACATTTTTGGGGTCGGTCCTGGTCCGACTCAGCGTTTGGAGTACCTAGGGTTGCCCGGACTCCTCGCTGGCGAATGTCTTTCTTCCCCTGTGGAAATTGCAGACTTCAGTCTGCAGTGAAGACAGTGGCATCACACAATCAGTCTTTTCTCCATTTTGCATGCGAGTCTTGGGCCTGTTGGTAGCCGCCTTCGTGGCAGTACCGTATGCCCAGCTCCACACTCGTGTCTTCCTGAGGGAAATACTGTCCGAGTGGTACAAATCTCTGGATCTTCAGATTCAGGTGTGCCACCTGGTCAGAGTCTTTCTGAATTTATGTCTGAGATCCCAGACTCTTCGGTCCGGGAAGTCGTTTCTTCCCTTCCAGTGGACGGTGATTACGACGGACGCCAGCCTCATGGGTTGAGGGGAGCGCCTGGGGGGTCCAGTCGGCTCAGAGTCGCTGGACTCTAGGGGGCCTACAGCCACACCACCCTGAGTGCACCCACTCTTGTCTGATCTCAGTAGCTACCCAGGATCGGGCCTGGTTAGTACTTGGATAGGAGACCACCTGGGAATACCAGATGCTGTAAATCCTGTCTACCGATCATTGTCCTAGTACTTTGGGCAATCAGGCTATACCTCTCCTCGTGGTCGAGGAGGTTGCAAGGTCGTCCAATCTGGATTCAGCCGCACAACGCCACAGCCGTGGCTTCGGTCTACCATCAGGTATACTGGCAGGTGGACTACAGGAGTCGCCAGATGCTGGACCAGAGCAACTGGTCTTTGTACTTGGAGGTGTTTCAGCTCCCTTGCAGGAGGTGGAACTCACAAGGCATGGTTCTCCTGGCCGCTGGTCTCACCCGCAGGTGTTGAAATTCGTGGCCAGGTCTAGTGATCCTGTACAGACGCCTCCGTCACGTTGGTGGCCCTGTGGGGTCAGTATCGGCTACTTTATACCTTCCCAGCATTGTAGTTGCTTCCTCGACTGCTCAGGGGATCCCGTGGATTCTAATCGCTCCAGATTGGCCTTGGCGTCCCTGATACACCGATTTTGGGCGCCTGGTGGCGGAAGTACCCTGGCGGCTGCCAAGACGGGAGGACCTTCTGTCTCGGGGTCCCATACTTCCTCCTGTTGTACAGTCACTGGCTTGCACGACATGGCTATTGGAAGCCAGGTTTTGAGAGACTGGAGTCTGTCCGTCTTGGTCATCTCACCATGCTGAGGTCACGGTAGTCGTCTTCCCAGAGGATCTACCATCGCACCTGGAAGGCCTACATCTCTTGGTGCCAAGAGATGGGGTGACGTCCACAGACGTATTCGGTGTCCGGGGTCCTGCTGTTTTTACAGCTTGGAGTGGATCTAAAAATTGCCATAAGTACCGTTTGGGTGCAGATTTCAGGCTTGGCTGTGTTTTTTCAGTGGCTTTTTGCGGCCCTTTCCCTGTTGGGTACCTTTTTGTGCAGGGGGGTTTGTCATATGCTTCCCCCTTTTGGCCCTCTTCTTTCCCCATGAGTTTTGTCTCTGGTGCTCTCGGTTCTTCAGGAACCTTCCTTATGGAAACATCAGAGAGCTTCTTCCCTTGACACTATCTCAGAAGGTGGCAGTTTTTAGTGGCCATTACTTCTGTCAGAAGGGTTTCTGAGTTTGCGGTCTTGTCTTGCAAGTCGCCATGCTTGATCCTTCATAAGGATTAGGTGGAGATGGTGCACCCGCGACCTTCCCTTCTTCTGAAGGTGGTTTCGGCCTTTCACCTAAATGAGGACTTTTTGTTCTTCCATCCTTATGTCCTCGGCCAGCGCATCCTACGGGGGTTGCGTTTCATACTTTAGGCGTGGTACGCGCTTCGCGGGTGTACCTGCCTTTTACTGCTCCGTTTTAGACATCTGACGCTCCTTTTGTGTCTGGTCCACAAAAGGGGGCCTGGCAGTCTCGTCAACCACCATTAATGGTGGATCAGACAGACCATCATACAGGCCTATGTTCTTAGGGGGTGGGCGCCCCCTTTCAGGTCACGGCGCTTTCGACCAGGGCAATGGGTGATTCCTGGGTTTTCCGACATCGTGCGTCTGTCTCACAGGTGTGCAAGGCGGCGACTTGGTCATCCGTTCACACTTTTTCCAAATGTTACAAGGTTGTTGTGAGGGCATCTTCTGATGCTGCTTTTGGACGCAAGGTTTTGCAGGCGGCTGTTTAAGGTTGCAACTCCTCTGTTGAGGAGCTCTACTTGTTTTTGGGGTGAAGTTTAATTCGTTTTACTGATACTGTTCTCACCCCTCGTTTTTGACACTGCTTGGGGACGTCCCACTTGTCAAGATTTATGGAGCTGTGTCCTTCCATGGACTGTAAGAGAAAATAGGATTTTTTTGTACTCACTGTAAAATCCTTTTCTCTGGCGTCCATGGACGGACACGGCACCCTCCCCTCCTTTTTTAGGTTTGTACTGCTTGTTACGAAATGAGGCTGCATACTCCAGGGAGGAGGGTTATGTCTGGAGGGACCGTCCCCTGGGTGGGGCTGTTCAACTCTGTTAAAATAACATGTATTTAATTATCTAACATGTTTCTGCCTAGTCCTCTCCTGTAAACAGGGAACATAACCCACTGTTAAAGATTTAAGGAGCTATGGACGTCAGAGAAAAAGGATTTTACGGTGGGTACAAAAATCCTATTTCTTCCTCCGTTTAGATCGATATATATTCTTCTACATATTTTTGGTTAAAAAAAATCGCAATACCCCCAAACAGGTAGAGAACTGAGCCATCTGAGGAGGCAGATTACAGAGATTCTACGGTACAAGGCCAAAGCAATAATACAAAGGGGAAAGAAAACAAACTATGAATTTGGGGACAAGTGCAGTAAACTATTAGCCGGGAAATTGAAAGAGAAGAACCAACTAACGTATATCCCACAAATTAAGGGGAAGGAGGGGCAACTAAAAAGGCAACCATGTTCCTAAATACTGATGCCGAGAAGGCTTTTGACTGGAAGTACCTGTTCTCTGTGCTGCGACACGTGGGCCTGGGGGAGAACATGATAAGATGGATTGGAAGTGCTTATACAGACCCACGGGCCGCGATGAGAGTAAATGGGATTTTCTCTAAAACATTTCCAATCACTAATGGGACACGACAGGGATGCCCCCTGTCCTCGTTACTTTATGTACTATCTTTGGAACCACTACTAAACAAAATCCGCCAAAACCCAGATATACAGGGCATTCAAATAGGTGAGGGCAGACACAAGGTAATTGCATTTGCGGACGATCTGCTGCTCGCTATATCCAACCCACATGTTTCTCTCCCCAATCTGGTCAAAGAAATTGCAAAATTCAGCGAATTTACTAATCTAAAAATAAACCAGGCAAAATCTGAAGCAATGTGTGTGGCAGTGTCACCTCAGATGCAGAAAATCTTACAACGAAACTAGAGATTTAAATGGAGGGCCGCGCTAAAGTTCTTGGGTACCCTAATTCCAGCAAACATAAAAGAAACCTTTAAAATAAACTTTCTACCCCTCCGTAGCTTTGGAGGGATGGCAGTTCCGGATATAGCCAAATATTATCAAGCAGCCCACTTGACGAGACTGATAGATTGGTGTAGAAACAGACAATATAAAAGATGGGTTGAGGTAGAACAGCAGACCTGCCCAATAGCATTAAGTAGGGCCCCCTGGTGCTATAAATTATTACCAAGTACGATGAAGAAACATCCTATAATTGGGCCAACACTGTCTATTGCAGCCAAAATCTGTAAAAACCCTAAATTCTCATCAAACTCTTCACCCCTACTCCCTATATTAGGGAATCCAGGATTTACACCAGGTACGGTGGGAGCAGTATTCAACAAATTAAAAGAGAGGCGCAGGGTACAGGTATCCCATTTTTTACAAACAGACACGTGGCCATCAATTGAGGATTTGATGAAGATAGGGGGAAATTACGAGTTAAGTTTCTGGCAAGCGTTACAAATTAGACATTTTTTAAGATCTTTGGGACAACCATCTGACTTCCGGCGACAGTTAACAAAATTTGAAAAATATTGCGATGAGGAGGAACCAATACAGCGAGTTCAAAAATGTATAAAATACTAAATTCCCCTCAGGACGATTTTGTGCTCCCAGGAATTATTAAATGGGAAAGAGATCTGGGGAGAAACTTTACACAGACCCAACGGAGACAAACTTTACACAGACCCAACGGAGACATGTAGTGTGTCTAGCACTAAAATCTTCAGTATCTACACGGATACAGGAATGTAACTACAAATTACTGTCCCAGTGGTACTATACTCCAGTAAAATTACACAAACTTTCTAGAGAAAATTCAGAGTACTGCTGGAGATGTGGTTCGGAGCAGGGTACTTTGCTGCATGTTTTTTGGGTCTGTGCAAAGGTGAAAGGTTATTGGAGGGAAGTACGGAGAATTGCTCAAAAATTTACGACGTCTCAGATTCCGGACGATCCAGCTTTATTCTTACTCCATAGCTCTCAAATTCCACTAGGGGAGTATAAAAAGTCGGTGTTACGACACCTGATAAATGCAGCTAAAATGGGAATAACCCTTCAGTGGAGAGATAGTAGACCACCTTCCATTGCAAGATGGCTTAATAGAGTCAGAGAAATTGGAGCCATAGAGGACTTGATCCTTTCCTCCAGGAATAAAAGGGAACAGTATGTAGAAACATGGATAGGATGGAATCCGTTTATAAATACGGAAGAAGGGAAGAGGCTAATGGAGGAGTAGGGAGAAGAGAGGGGAGCCCAAGCGATCAGAAGTGTGTAAGAGGGTTTTGTGGTTGAAATAAAAGGTGGGGGTGCCCCGCTGCGGGGCAGGGGGGAAGAGATGGGAGTCCAGCTCGGGGCTGTTTTTCCTTTTTTTTTTTTTTTTTTTTTTTTTATTTATTATGGGGGATCTCTTGTTGTGTTGAATATATGGGAGGGGTGGGGGAGTAGGTAGGGAATATAAAAGGATTAGGGATTAGAGGGGGACATAGCCGGGGGAGAACACAGGGGCCCTAGGGGAATACTATAAGAGGCAAAAGAAAAGAGGTGGGTATAAAAAAAAAATATATATATATATATATATATAATAAGACCATAATAAATGATAAGGACGATAACCCTTAATTTTTGGGGTTCCTTTTTTTCCTTTCTCTCCTTTATTTAAGGTTCCTTCAGAACCCTAGGGTTGATTAGCCTTTTACTAGAAGTTTCGAAGGGACAATATCTATGTAACCCCATGTTTAATATATGTACAGGCTAAAGGTGATGTTAATTTTGTATAACCCTGATCCTAAACAAAAGAAAATAAAGAATTTAAATATGAAAAAAAAAAAAAATCGCAATAATTGTATTTTGATTAGTTTGTGCAAAAGTTATAGCGTCTACAAAATAGGGGATAGATCATCCACTAATTACTGGCCCCCCGGTTTACTTACCTGAGCACTGGAAAGTCCCGCTGGCTTCTCCGCTTTTCTCGGCCCGGTCTTCTCGGCTCTTCATTGGATAGATTGAGAGCAGCGCAGCCATTGGCTCCCGCTGCTGTCAATCAAATCCAATGATGTGGTGGTGGGGCAGAGAATGGCATTTGTGTCTATAGATGCAAATGCTGGAAATTGGAGCGTGCCCGCAAGGTAACCACTTTGGGAAAACGCTTCCCAGAGGGGGTTATCTGATGTGGGGAGGAGCCGAGACAGCTGCCAAGGGACCCCAGAAGACTAGGTTTGGGGCCACTCTGTGCAAAACTAGCTGCACAGCGGAGGTAAGTATGACATGTTTGTTGTTTAAAAAAAAATTACGAACCTTTAGTGTCACTTTAACATCGGGGACGAGCAAAGGGTTAAACGTGTTCCCTGCAGGTTTTTTCTCTAACTGTATAGGTTGCCTGGGGAAACACACAGATCTGTCTTCAGACATAGCAGAAAGACAGGATCTGTGTGATCTCCCCTGCCTGAATGGACATTTGGCGCCGTGCGCACGGCGATAATATAGAGTTCCCGAGCCGACATACAATGACCGTGATTTGCGGGAACAAGCCCACCTGCCGCCGTACAATAAAAGCGGCTTTTTGGCAAGTGTGTGTGTGTGTTATGCTGGAATGTACATATGGTATTTAGAAATAAAACGCTGGACATTATCTCAAAATGACATGACTTGAATACGTCACAGCCAAGACCAAGCACAGGCAACTCTTGACATGCTGGTAGTTAAAAGCTGTCTTCCATATTAACAGATGCATTATCTTCAAACCACTTGCCTTTACCTGTTTTCTCTTATTGCTCTCTCACGTAAACTCTTATTTTATTAACTTGTGGCACATATGTGAATAAATTCTTCCTGCTTGTGAAGTTGTAAGCACCAATATGTGAATGAGTGCTTACTACTCATTTCAAAAGACAATTTTTTTAGTTTTTCATTTATATATACTTTTAGCAGCGGAACCACCCTCCACTGACAATAAACATGGCCATCTGCCTTTTCTAACCAACTTGGGAATTGATGCTGGCTTTTGAAAAGGGGCACTGAACCTAGCAACAGCTAACTCCCAAGTGATCAGTCAGGCTCTCCCCTCTACTCCTGGCCACCTGGAGCAGCCAGGAAGGATAGAAGAATACGTATTGGAATGCATATGCATGTCAAAATCCCAGGATTTGCTCGTAGTAATTCGACTTCTGTTCCAAGAATTGTAACCTGGGTTTATTATTACATCTCACTGAAATGCAAGGGCATTTGGATCTGAGAATGGCTATGTCTAATGATTCCTACCCTCGGCAAGGGAACTGAAGTTACTACTTCCGGAGGTAGCTTGTAATTTTCAGAAGTAGAATCAATAGGTTAATCCTCACTGATGAACTAGAATTTAGCACCTCTGCCGGTGTAACGAGTCCATTTGCTCATAGCACAGACAAATATGCAGGAAGACGGGAGCCATGTGGACACAACAGTATATTGAAACTTTGGCTAAAGAAGTGCCCTTAAAATTGGTTACCTGACAGCGATTGATGCAACTGCCAGTTTATTGTCTACTGTGTATCCTAATGTGTGGTTCCTAGTATAGCAATATTTGTGATACCACCTTCTAAACAAAAATGATGCGTACAGGCTTGACATACAGCATGTTTCTTTTGCTAGTGCCTAAAATTTTTGTTTTAGCACCTATCAAAAGTCTAAATTGTATTTTCCTTTTCCTATTAACGTTTAAGAAAAAGCACATGTAAGGATAAGTCTTTCCATGGAATACATTACACACAACATTTTTCCCATGGATCTGCCACATGTGTGCCTTGCCATGTATTCCCATTACATCACTCACTCCTTAGATCCACATGTGCTTGTGCACTATTCCTGCGTGAGCTGCCTTTACCATTCAACAAATGTAGCAGATTAACACAGTATGAATAAGTTCAAGTCACCTAGAAACAGACTATGGTTAAATAATTCACTACTCTTTGTTAAAGACTTAGTCGTTTTTATTTATTTTGGTGAGAAGAAATAAAAAATAGACATTGCTTTGGATTTTCAAATCTAAACATGCCACAGCTGCATTGCCATGCTTCATAACCAATGCAGAAATTATGCCCCCCATCACATTCAGTAGGCGGTACAACTAACGAACGCGACCTATTCAAGTGAATGGTGTCACTCAGCAACTGCTCTGCAATATAACACGTAATGCATGCAGTTGCGGCACAGAGGTGCTGCATTTCTTGACCAAATGTGACACTGCTCCGTGCTGAAAACAATAATCTTCATGTCCTATCACTACTTCAGTGCCCTCCTAGGACCAAACCCTCCTAGGACCAAACTCATCACAAGTTTTTTGACCTCCTGAGTTTACACTGAGGTAGGTCAAAATGCGTTGGTATTTCTGGTCAGGCTCTTATGACCTTCGGTCACCATCCACAGTAACGCAATGCTCCATATATATGTATAAAAGGAACCAGAAGAGTTCTCATCGCATAATACGGTTTTATTAAAACATCCCCAAAAGCTAAAAAAATATAAATACACTCAATGTCTGGTGCCTACCCTGGCAATTTGATCTGCCCTCAAATTGTACTGCATCGCTGCTGTTCTGTTCCTCCATTGTACATCAGAGCCAGTGTGTGTTCCACTTAGCGGAAGTGACATAGTGCTGTGCGTCTGCCCATTTATGCAGTTCGTCACAAGGCTGTCATCAGGAGGAACTTTATTTAACCACTTCAATACAGGGCTTTTTCTGGCACTTCTCTCCTACATGTACAAATCATCTTTCTTGATTACTCAGAACCCCCAAACATTGTATATATTTTTTTAGCAGACACCCTAGGGAATAAAATGGCAGCCATTGCAACTTTTTATCTTGCACAGTATTTGCAAGTTAGCCTAAATTTTTCATAAAATATGAAGGATGATATTATGCCGAGTAAATAGATACCGAACATGTCACACTTTTAAAATGGCGCACACTCATGGAATGGCGCCAAACTTCAGTACTTAAAAATCTCCATAGGCGACGCTTTGAAATGTTTTACAGGTTACCAGTTTAGAGTTAGAGGAGGTCTAGTGCTAGAACTATTGCTCTCGCTCTAAGGCACGCAGCGATGCATATGTGGTTTGAACGGCGTTTACATATTTGGGCGGGACTTGCGTGTGTTTGCTTCTGAGCCCGAGCTACCGGGGACAGGGGCGTTTTACATTATTTTTTATTATTTATTTAACCACTTCCATACCGGGCCTATTTTGTCACTTCTATCCTACATGCAAAAATCATCATTTTTTGTGCTAGAAAATTTACTCAGAACCCCCAAACACTATATGTGTTTTTTTAGCAGACACCCTAGGGCAGGGGTCTCAAACTGGTGGCCCTCCAGCTGTTACAGAACTACAAGTCCCATGAGGCATTGCAAGGCTGACAGTTACAAGCATTACTCCCACAGGCAGAGGCATGATGGGACTTGTAGTTTTGTAACAGCTGGAGGGCCGTCAGTTTGAGACCCCTGCCCTAGGGAATAAAATGGCGGTCATTGCAACTTTTTATCTTGCACGTATTTGTGCAATCATTTTTCAAATGCCTTTTTTTGGGGAAAAAACGGTTTCATAAATGAAAAAATAACAAAACGGCCCAATTTTTTTTATATAATGTGAAAGATGAAGTTACGCCACGTAAATAGATACCCAACATGTAACGCTTTAATATTGCGCACACTCATGGAATGGTGCCAAACTTCAGTACTTAAAAATCTCCATAGGCGTCGCTTAACCTCTTGACCACCGCCCCATGTCCAAAAGACATCCTGTTTTTAAAGATGGATATCTCGGTAACGGCAGCAGCTTCTGCCAAAACCGAGGTATCCATCTCTTCAGTGGGCAGTGGTGTACACGATAACGGCGGTCTCTGCGGCGGATTCGCCGCGAGATTGCCGTTATCGGTGGCGGGAGAGGGGCTCTCCCGCGCCCTCCGCCACTTACCGGAGCCGTCAGTAGCGGCGGAGGAGATCGGGTGCGCTCGGCTGCTGACTGGGGTTGCGAGTGAAGGAAAAATTTCCTTCACCCGTCCCCATAGCTCTGCTGGGCGGAAGTGACGTCAAAACGTCAGTCCCGCCCAGCGTCTTAAAGAAACTTTTTTTTTTTTGTCATTTGAAAAAAATGGCAGTTTCAATTTTTTTTTTCTTTTTTTTTTTTGCATTTAAGTCTAAATATAAGATCTGAGGTCTTTTTGACAGCAGATCTTATATTTAAGAGGACCTGTCATGCTTTTTTCTATTACAAGGGATGTTTACATTCCTTGTAATAGGAATAAAAGTGATCAATTTTTTTTTATTTCAGTGTAAAAAATCATTAACTAGATAAAAATAAATAAGAAAACAAAAAAAACATTTTTTTAAAGCGCCCCGTCCCAACGAGCTCGCACACAGAAGCGAACGCATACGCAAGTATCCCCCGCATATGAAAACGGTGTTCAAACCACACAAGTGAGGTATCTCCTCTGTAACTCAAAAAATGCAACCTGTAGAATTTTTTAAACGTCGCCTATCGAGATTTTTAAGGGTAAAAGTTTGACGTCATGCCACGAGCGGGCGCAATTTTTTAAGCGTGACATGTTGGGTATCATTTTACTCGGCGTAACATTATCTTTCACAATATATAAAAAAATTGGGCAAAATTTATTGTTGTATTATTTTTTAATTAAAAAAAGTGTTTTTTTTCCCAAAAAAAGTGCGCTTGTAAGACCGCTGCGCAAATACGGTGTGACAAAAAGTATTGCAATGACTGCCATTTTATTCTCTAGGGCAGGGATGTGCAATTAGCGGACCTCCAGCTGTTGCAAAACTACAAGTCCCATCATGCTTCTGCCTCTGAGTGTTATGCTTGTGGCTATCAGAGTCTTGCTATGCCACATGGGATTTGTAGTTCTGCAACATCTGGAGGTCCGCTAATTGCATATCCCCGCTCTAGGGTGTTAGAAAAAAAATATATAATGTTTGGGGGTTTTAAGTAATTTTCTAGCAAAAAAAATGTTTTAGTCTCGTAAACACCGAATCTGAAAAACAAGCCCGGTGGGAAAGAGGTTAATAAAAACATTTTTTCACAGGTTACCAGTTTAGAGTTACAGAGGAGGCCTAGTGCGAGAATTGTTGCTGGTGCTCTAACGCACGCAGCGATACCTCACATGTGTGGTTTGAACGGCGTTTACATATGTGGGCGGGACTTACGTGTGCGTTCGCTTCTGAGCGGAGCTACTGGGGATAGGGGCGTTTAAAAAAAAAATGTTTTTATTTTTTTTATTTTTCCTAATTTTTATTAAATTTTTACATTTTTTTTACATCGCGCCTGGGCCTCCGACGATTATAGAGATGACTGGTGACCATCTGGTCACCAGTCATCTCTATGCCTCCCATCCGGCGCTGGCAGATCATTTCTCCGGGTCTCCTATGGCATGGGAGAGGCCGGAGATGCGGCGGGAGGGGGGGACGTCCCCTCCCGCCGCCTATAAGAACTTTCAAGCGGTGGAACTGCCGCTATGATCTTATGGTGTACAGAATCGCCGGCTGAAGAGATGGATATCTGAATGATGCCTGTAGCTGCAGGCATCTTTCAGCTATCCCCACTGAAAGTCCAGGACATCATATGACATCCTTGGGCGGTAAGTGGTTAATTTATTTAACTTTTTTTACATTTTTTTTTATCACTTTTAAATCGAAAAAACGGCGTGGGGTTCCCCCACAATCCATACCAGACCCGTATCCAAGCACACCGGCCGGTCAGGAAAGGAGTGGGGACGAGCGAGCACCCCCCCTCCTGAGCCATACCAGGCCGCATGCCCTCAACATGGGGGGGTTGGGTGCTCTGGGGCAGGGGGCGCCCTGCGGCCCCCCCACCCCAAAGCACCCTGTCCCCGTGTTAAGGACAGGGCCTCTTCCCGACAACCCTGGCCGTTGGTTGTCGGGGTCTGCGGGCGGGGGGCTTATCGGAATCTGGGAGCCCCCTTTAATAAGGGGGCCCCCAGATACCGGCCCCCCACCCTAGGTGAATGAATATGGGGTACATCGTCCCCCTACCCATTCACCTGGAGGAAAAGTGTAAAATAAAATAAACACACAACACAGGGTTTTAAAGTAATTTATTAGTCAGCTCCAGGGGGTCTTCTCCGCTCTCCGGGGGGGTCTTCTCTACTCTCTGGGGAATCTTCTTCGCTCTCCGCTGTCGGCTCTGTCCTTATCAACATGGGGACAGGGTGCTTTGGGGTGGGGGGGCCACAGGGCGCCCCCCTGCCCCAGAGCACCCAACCCCCCCATGTTGAGGGCATGTGGCCTGGTACAGCTTCAGGAGGGGGGCGCTCGTTCGTCCCCGCTCCTTTCCTGACCGGTCGGGCGGCGTGCTTGGATACGGGTCTGGTATGGATTGTGGGGAAACCCCACGCCATGTTTTCGGCGTAGGGGGTTCTCCTTACAATCCATACCAGACCTAAGGGCCTGGTATGCCCCTGGGGGGGAATCCATGCCGTTTTTTTTATTTAAAATTTGACGTGGAGTTCCCCCTCATGATTCATACCAAACGCCGCGGCTAGATTTGGCAGGAATCCAAGTCGGATCCCCGTCGCTTCTATGACGCGCTCGCTGGAATGTGCTTTTCCTATTCCAGCGAGTGCGAGATGTCGGCACCATGTCGCCGAGAATCAGCGCGATGCCGTCGTGCTGGAAACACATTCTCGGTGACAGGTACTGTAATGGGACGTCCAGGATGGTAGAATCCCATCTGTGGATGTCCTATTACTATGGCTTTGTATTAAAGTAGTTAAAGCACTGTTTGCACTTTATGGACTGTTAGCACTTTATATGCAGCGTTGTTTGCACTTTAACCACTTAAGGACCTGCTCACGACTATATACGTCCTGTTTTTAAAGATGGATAACTCGGTAACGGCAGCAGCTGCTGCCACAACAGAGATATCCGTCTTTACTGTGAGCGGTCCTGTAAACGATAACTGTGGTCTCCGCGGCGGATGCTGCATCCACCTAGGTAAGTATGGTTCTACAATTTAAAAAAAACGCCATATTTTTCTTTTAATTTTGCTCTGTGCATAATGAGCATAAATATATGCTTATTGCAAAAAATAAATTACCAAAACTATGTAGAATACATATTGGCCTAAGCTGATGAAGACTTTGTATTATTATTATTATTATTATTATTATTATAGCATAAAGTAAAAAAATATTTATTTTTTTATTTTTTTCTAAATTGTCGCTGTTTTTGTTTTAACAGTGCAAAAAATAAAAACCGCAGAGGTGATCTAATACCACCAAAAGAAAGCCATATTTGTGGGGGGGGGGGGGGGAAAGGACATAAATCTTGTTTGTGTACAACATTGCATGACCAATTGTCAGTTAAAGCGACGCAGTGCCATATTGCAAAAACATGGTCTGGTCATTGAGGGGGTAAACACTTCCAGTCCTTAAGTGGTTAAATCTGTTGTATGTTTACATATATTGTAAGTATGATTCTTTCCTTAGAAAATATTGTGTTCACCTTTTTTTTTCTTCTGGGCTACAACATAGACTCACTTAATTTCTTAGGCCAGGCCTGCAGCCCTGTAAACACGGGCCAGAATTTCGTCACAAAAAAAACTTTGTTTTTCCTGACGAGATTCTTGTCAAGAATCTCTTGCTGCCCGAGTGTACAGATACTCCATTCAAAACAAGGTTCTTTTGAATGGCAAGAACGCAGTGACGTCATTGCATATGACGAGAATGCTTTTGTCACATTCAATGCCGTCGCCGCCATCTTGCTGCACCCTACCTATGCCTAGGAAGCTAACACGCATGCGTCAAAGTCATTTTGAGCATACGCGGGTTTCCACGGCGACAGATAAGTATACACACTATCGGGTTTCTCGGCAGGAAATCTTTAGGCATTTTTCTTGACGAGAAACCTGAAAGCCTCATACAAACACATGGTATACTTGGCAAGAAAGCTCTGCCAGCAGTTTTCTTGCTGGTTCTTGCCGAGTAAACCGAGCATGTGCACGAGGCTTGAGAGTGACAACAGTAAAACATGCCTGTGCAATGAGTACTGGTAAGGCCACTTATTGTTTTCGCTGGAAATGCACGCGACAGGGTGGCTTGCAGGAACACAGTAGGGAGACAGGTACAGAGAGACTGTTATCCCATAACAGGAAATGCCTAAACAATGTCCTTAATGCCAGGATCCTCAGGTGTTATTTTATTAAATTCTGTAGATTTAAAACATTTAAAAATACATCTATAATTACAATAATTTGTTAAAGATTATATAAGATTATATAAGATTTTAACAATTTTGTTGAAATCTGCTTTAGGCATCACTTGCAAGAGTCACATGGCCAATGGTGTGGAACTGATCCATGTGGATATCTTCTTGTACCCAACATTCAGTCAAAAGCTGCATAAGCATTGCATGCATTTTGCTACCTTAATGAAGATAGACAGTTTTTACAGTCGCATACTATATCTGCTTCTCTCTATATATTTTTAATCCAGCTTGGTCTGGTGTCATCTTTTGCAATTTTACAGTTTTTTGCTGAGCTACAAGTCCCATCAAACTTATTCTCTGAAGAGCCACAGGTTGTCTGTCTGCGTTTTTTTGTATAAGCACAGCATAGTAAAGTACTTAAAATATACTGTACATAAAAGCAAGTTGTCTATTAAATAAATTGCTTACATGCTTTCCTTTAGGAAATTATTGTGTTTACCAGCAAAAGCTTATTTGTTGCTACACAGGTTTTGATTGAAGTCAGACTAATTAAAAAAAAAAAAGAAAAACATTGGAACTAAATCTGTGGCATGTTGCAACAAAGGAAATAAAACATTTGCATGTTTTGTAATGTGTTTAATATGCCTCTAATTCAATATGAAAACACTTCAGTGAATTACAAGATTAAAACTATGTACATATTTGTCTTATTTAAAAATATATCATAATTAAAAAATGACATTTTTACTTAATAAGGAAAATTGCTTAAACATGTCATGTTTGAAAAGTACAAATTAACATGTGAAAATAATAAACACAATTATGATATCAAACAAAAGCAAATTGATTTGTCGACTTTCAATTTAAAGCAATTGGTTATGTCATCTACAAAAAAATTGCAAGCCTTTTTAGAGATGCAGTTTTAAAGTGTTTAATGTTTTATACCCCAATTAAGAAAATTCTATTTTATTGGGGTTATGCTTCTAGGGCAGTGATGGCGAACCTTGGCACCCCAGATGTTTTGGAACTTCATTTTCCATGAGGCTCATACACTCTGCAGTGTAGTTGAGCATCATGGGAAATGTAGTTCCAAAATATCTTGGATGCCAAGGTTCGCCATTACTGTTCTAGAGGCATGATCGAAAAATGCCAATTTTACACCTGGTGCATTTTGTGCAGAATTTTTTTATTGCTTGATACAGTATTACCTTTTACAGGCTAATGTTTTGTCACCAGAAATACATGAGTTGTTTGTCATTTGTGATACATGGGGCACAATTTACTTGCTTAACAAGAGGATACAAATCTTTATTTTTAGCCATGTGACTGTCATTTTTAAATTTCATTTGACTAAAATAACTCTCACTTTTTGAAAGGCTTCTCACCATGTCAGTTTTGTGAATTTAGCTTATGAAATTATGTATCCATCCTGCAATACCGACATATAGAACCTTAAAGTGGATCTTCAACTTAAACTTTCTACGATCTGTTTAACATGGGCTTCAGCTTGTATAAGAGCCGTGAAAACAGTAAGCTTTGACAAACCATTTGCAGAGCTTTCAGCAAGCTTTGTTGGCGCTTTTTAAAGTACAATTCAGCTCCAGTTTGTAAATGTTGAACACAGATCCTAATGGGAGTGTTGACTGACACTTTAAACAAGCTGATGGCAAGCCTTAATAGGCTTTCAACAAGTTTCAAGAACATTTGAAGCCTTTTAGCCGCTTTCAATAATCGCCACTCCCAATATGTTCTGTGTTAGGAGCTGAATAGTACTTTAAAAGCTTCAACAAAGCTCACTGAAAGCTCTCAACTTGGGTGGAAAGAAGGACTTGGAAGATTTTGCAGAGGTAAAAAATTTCAAATAGCTGCATTTCAAAATGTCCAATAGCTGCATTTCAGGTAGATCACATTACAAAAAATGTAGAGGAAAGAGATTGAGACCTGAAAAAGATACTTGTGATTTTTTTTTTTTTTTACAATGCTAAACATTTATGAATGTTAAAGTGGACCATGGCTCAAATGTTAACATAAAGTCTTGTTTGGATGGATGCATAAATCAAATTCATAGGGTTACAATGTGTTATTGCAGAAAGGGTTAAAATATATTGCTGCAGACTTCATTTAGTGTTAACCATGTCTGGAAGCCTAGATACTTGGATGGGTGGTTGAAGCAGAAGGTTAGCGGCATGGTGTCTAATCAGTATTCTTGCCTTGCAGCATTGTGGCATTACTATTTCCGCCAGGGATACTTTGCATGCTTCCCCTGAGATTACTTGAAGTTCCCTTAGTTTGTTTCCACTAAATTGGGGCCAGTTACATGCCTCCCTGATGGTATGACATGATTGATAAGTATCTGCCTGTATTTCTCAGCATTGAAGACACCATTGATCCTGACCAAATCCCAAACTACGTATGCAGAAATGAAGCCCCAAACTTGCAAGGAAAACCTCCAGCATGCTTCACTGTTGCCTGCAGACACTAATCATTGTACCGCTCTCCAACCCAAATATTTCACATTTTGACTCACGAGATTAAAGCACCTGCTGTCATTTTTCTGCACCAATGTCTGTTTTTGTGCATAGTTGAGTTACTTAGCCTTGTTTCCATGTCAGAAGTATTGCTTTTTGTTGCAATTTTCCATGAAAGACCACTTCTGGCCAGACATCTTCGGATAGTAGTAGAGTGTACCTGGGTCCCACTGGTTTCAGCAAGTTCTGTGTTGATGGCACTTCTGAACATCTTCCAACATTGAAGGGATGTGAGAATAATGTGTCTTACATCTGCTGCATTATTTTACTTGGCTGACGTTCCACAATATATTGGCCATTTCTTTGTGCTTTTTTAAAAGAGCTTGAACAGCACATCCTGGAACCTCAGTCTGCTTTGAAATCTTTGCAGAAGAGAAACCTTGCTAGTGCGTTATAACCACTTTGTGTCTTGCTGCTGTGCTCAGGCTTGCCATGGTGTATGGCCTGTGACATTGATCTGTCTTCTACAACCTCACCTTAGTAGCAGAGTTTAGCTGTTCCTCATCCAGTTTTAAGCCTCCTACACAGTTTGTTTCAGTTAATGTGTTTCAACCCACATATGAAATTGATGATCATTAGCACCTGCTAATTTGTTAATCATACACCTGACTCTAATACTACAAAATCCCTGCAAGTGTGTAAGACTTGATGTTGCTTTGAAGCCACAGGGTACTCACAACAAATATTGTTTGATTTAGTATTTTCTTCTGTTCACACACTTTGCATTTTGTAAATTAATACAAATTATCCATACTGCTGGCTTGACACTTTGTAGTATAATATATATAATAGCACTTGGATGATTAGATTATTTTCATATTAGGCCTGTTAACAGCTGTCATAAACTTCTTTTTAATAAATTTAGTTTATTATATAAAATCTGTAAATGTATTATTTAAAATAAAAAATGGAAACAATGTGATAGTGTATAACATCACAAAAGTACATTTATAAATCGGGTTTGTGATTTCAACTTCCTTCCAGATGCAGAGTCAAAGCCCCAAGTAGTAAAGCTATGTGCTTGAAAACTTCAAAGTCTGCTTTTAGTTGAGCCTTTGGAAAAAAAAAAAAATCACATGCAAAAATGTAGTCAGGATATTTATCGATTGAAAAACAGACATACCTAACCTAAGATAACAGGCCTGTTTCAGACCGGCGCTGTTCAGTGTATTATATCACGGCAGGCAATTAAGTAGTACATTTATTCTACAAGATTATGTGTGCAAATACAAATGAATAGACTGTGAATAGGAAAATATTACCATGACAGTAGAAAACCATCAGAACCAAACAAAAAAGAATAGATTTTCCTTACAAAGGAAAGATCGTGCTATTTCGTTCTCTTCCATAATACAATCATTTATTTGTATGATTTATTTCTTTCACATATTTCATTTTATTTTTAAATAACAGGAGCCTGTGTTATTCACCGGGACAATGAGGAAAAACCTTGATCCTTTTGACGAGCATACTGATGAGGAACTGTGGGATGCTTTAGAAGAGGTATTGAACACATTAAACCTGTATCTTTTTTATTTTTAGACATTTTAAAGAAAATCGGTATGTCTTTCCCTAATGCATTTTATCTGTTGTTTTATGCAGCTTTAATGCTAGGGCTGTTTTATTATAAATGGATTCATTAAGTTGCTCCCCATACCCAGTATTCTTTTGTACTTAAAAAAAATGTGTATTTAAAAGCAACATTTAAAAAAAAAATATTTAGGGTGAAAAGAATACTAATTCAAGCTCCTATGTTAAAAATGTAAGTGATATAATTGTGGTATAAAGCAGTACCCAGCCTTTGTTCTGATATCACTTGTGGGTAGTCCTTGGTTAGGCAGACAGTGAGAGAGAGGAGGGCCTCAATCTGGATTAGATTCAGACAAACTTCCCATCCTCGTACCTTACGAGCTAAGTAAACCTTTCTGGGCAGAATTTCACTTTTCATAATAAATAGAAGTCTTTTCTCATGTCTTTTCTGCCCAGGCCATCCCAGTGTGCTTATCTGTCACTTACCTCTCAGTTTGACATTTTGAAAAAATAATTCTGCTTCCATCACTTCCTGTAGATCATATCCCATCATGCACTCACTGCCTTAGTGCATTACAGAATAGGGTTTGAATTGCCACACCTCCCTCGTGTACTGTGCCACCTCTTTTTTATTTCCACCCACTTTCCTACTTCTTCCTTTAAGGTGACCATGCACATTACAATCTGATTAAACATTCTTGCTTAGATCTTCCATCAGCAATGTAGTGCAAGGGCCTGTCTGATTTGATACAAAATCAATAGGTTATTCAGGTAGGTCCCCCTATTCCATAGTTTTGGTAAATCTAAAGAAGATTGTATAATCGGATGCCATAGTGTATGTACATAGTGTATGCCATAGTATAAACGTACATAGGAAGGAGTGGAAAGAGACACTCCACTGTCATGCCCCGTTCACATCTATGCTCAGCGGGAACTCACATTTAGTGTTTTGAGGAGTTTCCACTTTTCACGCATAGGGCAGCTCATTCACTTGAATGGGCTGCACTTCCAAGTGGCAAACGCCCCAAAAAGCCTCTGAACTTTTCAGAGCGGAGCGTGGCACATTTTCTACTGTGCTTTTTAGTAAGCATGTTTTGCATTTGTCGCACAGCAGATCCAAGCCTGCTACCCGTGCTTTGGGTGCCGTTAACGTTTAACGTGCAAAGCATGCGCTTTCTGTGCAGTTTGTTATGCATTTGGAGACGGGCAGATATGAATGGAATCTCATTTTTCTTGCATAAACAAACCAATTTCACTTTCAGGCCCCATTCACACCTAGTGTAGTGGGGGTTTTTGGCTTATTTTATTTGCGACACACATAGGGCAGACCATTGATTTTGAATGGCTGCCTTACAATCAAATTGTATAGGGAACTTTACAGACTTCCAGGGGCACACTTCAGGTTGTTTACGATTTGGTGCTGTTTTAGTATATGTTCACACTATTGTGACCCTATTTTGATCAGACTTTCAGTGTGTTTACATTCTCTGACGTCTACTCCTCCCTCCTAGACACTTTTAGTTCTTGCCCGCTCCCCAACGCTGAAAAAAAATTGAAAAAGACCTTGCCTCCCTGCATAGACCAAAGCACCTGGAACAAATTTTCGCTCTCTACCTCAAAATGTTCTTGCAACATCTTGGCCCAAGAAAACGCCTACAAAGTCTTCTCGCACTGGTACATGACCCCTGATCGTATTTCTAAATTTGTCCCTGCTGCCTCACCATTGTGCTTTCAGGGCTGTAGGGAACACGGTACTCTTTTCCATACATGGTGCTCATGCCGCAAGGCGATACAGTTTTGGATGCACATTTCCCTCGCCCATGGGAAGCCCTGTTACAAAAAACAAATCTGACCCTCTCTGCTACCTAAAGTGAGCTGGTGGGGTTGTCACCAGTCATCTCTATGACCTTCGGAGGCCCGGGCGCGATATGATGTCACGCCCGAGTACCCGGAAGTAAACAAAGCTGTGATTGCGGCTTGTAAGCATGAGATCGGTGAATTTCTTTTCACGATCTCATGCTTTCCAGCCTGGAGGAGAGATGTGGGGTCTTATTGACCCCGCATCTCTACATAAAGAGGACCTGTCACACTATTCCTATTACAAGGGATGTTTACATTCCTTGTAATAGGAATACAAGTGGATAAAAAAAGTGTAAAAAAATAAATAAGTAAAATAAATAATGCAGAATTTTTAAAACGCCTCTGTCCCCGGTAGCTCACGCTCAGAAGCGAACGCACACGCAAATGCCGCCCACATATGTAAACGATATTTAAATCACATGTGTGAGGTATTGGCGCGTGCGTTGGAGCATGTGCAACAATTCTAGCACTAGACCGCCTCTGTAACTCTAAACTGGTAACCTGTAAACGTTTTCAAAGCATCGCCTATGGAGATTTTTAAGTAACGAAGTTTGGCGCCATTCCATGAGTGTGTGCAATTTTAAAGCGTGAAAGCATCTTTCATATTTTACAAAAAAATGTAGGAAAGAAGTGCCAGAATAGGCCCGGTATGGAGGTGGGTATAAAAGCCATGTATTGAAGGGGTTAATAAAAGGACACTTGCCTGTTCAGGAAACCAGCACTGTCTTCACCTGGGCTAATTCTTCACTAGCCTTCAGGTATCCGATGCCGGCATCACAACCAGCTGGCCACTGCATATGTGCAAGACACGCTGTGCTTTGTGAATGGCTCTGCAGTCTTCTGGGACCTGTGACTAGTCCCAGAATACTGCGGAGAGGGAGAGTAGAACTTATCAAAATTAGATGCGCCCCCCCAAAAAATTACATGCCAAATGTGGGGGAGGAGGAGGACTTGAAGCGGAATTTACCCTTTTGAGTGGAGTTCCACTTTAAATAAAGCTAATAAAACTGATGTAAATACACTTTATTTAACCCAATATGTTAGCACATTCAAGTTCTTTCCCAAAACAAGAATATTATTGTTTGACAAACAAAAATGTAGACATGTTGCATGTATAATCAGACCCTTGACAATTTTATCAAATGCATCTCCTAAAGTGAAAGCAGAGACTTTATTTTTTATTTTAGGGATAATTGTTGCTTTGAAAATGTTAATAATGAATGTGTTTTGTCCCAGGTGCAGCTAAAGGAAGCCATTGAAGAGTTGCCTGGTAAAATAGAGACTCAGTTGGCTGAATCTGGGTCCAACTTCAGTGTAGGACAGAGGCAGCTTGTTTGTCTTGCTCGAGCTATTTTGAGGAAGAATCGGATATTAATTATTGATGAAGCAACAGCCAATGTCGACCCCAGGTATGTAAATATATATTTAGAGAGACTTTCTGGGACAATTTTAAAGTAATAATTTTGCTTATTTTATTTCGGTAAAATACACACATTAACCACTTGACCACCGCCCCATGTCAAAAAGACGTCCTCTTTTTAAAGTTGAATATCTCGATAACGGCAGCAGCTCCTGCCACAACCGAGATATTCATCTTTTCAGGGGGCGGTGGTGTACACGATAACGGTGGTCTCCGCGGCGGATTCGCCGCGAGATCGCCGTTATCGGTGGCGGGAGAGGGCCCCTCCCGCCGCTCTCCCGCGCCCTCCGCCGCTTACCGGAGCCGTCGGTAGCGGCGGAGGGGATCGGATGTGTCCGGCAGCTGAGCGGGGACGGGACTGAAGGAGAAATCTCCTTCACCCGTCCTCATAGCTCTGCTGGGCGGAAGTGACGTCAAAACGTCAGTCCCGCCCAGCCTCTTAAAGAAACATTTTTTTTTTTTGTCATTTGAAAAAATGACTTTTTTTTTTTTTTATTTATTTTTTTGCATTTAAGTCTAATTATGAGATCTGAGGTCTTTTTGACCCCAGATCTCATATTTAAGAGGACCTGTCATGCTTTTTTCTATTACAAGGGATGTTTACATTCCTTGTAATAGGAATAAAAGTGATCAATTTTTTTTTTTTATTATTTCAGTGTAAAAAATTATAAAACTAAATAAAAATAAATAAGAAAACCCCAAAAAAAAATTTTAAAGCGCCCCATCCCGACGAGCTCGCGCGCAGAAGCATACGCGAGTAGCGCCCGCATATGAAAACGGTATTCAAACCACACAAGTGAGGTATCGCCGCGATCGTTAGAGTGAGAGCAATAATTCTAGCCCTAGACCTACTCTGCAACTCAAAAAATGCAATCTCTAGAATTTTTTAAACGTCGCCTATCGAGATTTTTAAGGGTAAAAGTTTGACGCCATGCCACGAGCGGGCGCAATTTTTAAGCGTGACATGTTGGGTATCATTTTACTCGGCGTAACATTATCTTTCACAATATATAAAAAAATTGGGCAAAATGTATTGTCTTATTTTTTAATTCAAAAAAGTGATTTTTATCCAAAAAAAGTGCGCTTGTAAGACCGCTGCGCAAATACGGTGTGACAAAAAGTATTACAATGACTGCCATTTTATTCCCTAGGATGTCTGCTAAAAAAAAATATATAATGTTTGGGGGTTCTGATTAATTTTCTAGCAAAAAAATTGTGATTTTCACATGAAGGAGAGAAGTGCCAGAATTAACCCGGTGGGCAAGTGGTTAAGGCAGAATACCCTCAGGCAGAGAAAAGAAAGATGGAAATGTCTATACCAGTTTTATACTTGTATAAGCGCACATATATAGATGAAGGTGCTGGTAAAAAAAAAAATAACGGGTTCTCTTTATCCACTTCCAGTCTGGGCCAATTCTGATATTTCTGTCATACATGTAAAAATCAGCATTTTTTTGGTAGAAAATTACTTAAAAGCCCCAAACATTGTATACAATGGATATAGAAAATAATCATCCCCCTTTTAAAATATCTTTTGTTGCTTTGGATTTCTGCCAGACATATGGTTTGGTGTTGAGGCCAAGTAATTCAATGCAAGTCTCATCTGACACCTTAAATGCACATTGACGATTGCCCTGTATTTTGCTCCATGCATTTTTACATCAACTCTGACCAGATTCCCAGTCCCTGCTGAAGAAAAGCATCCCCACAACATGATGCTGCCACCACCATGTTTCAAGTTTATGTGCAGTGTTAGTTTTCTACAACATAGCGTTTTTGCTTTTATGCCAAAAAGTACAATTTTGGTCTCATCTGACCAGAGCACCTTCTTCCACATGTTTGCCGTGTCTCCCACATGGCTTATTGCAAACTGAACTTCTTATGGCTTTCTTTCAATAATGGCTTTCTTCTGGCCACTCTTCCATAAAGGCCAGATTTGTGGAGTGCACGACTAATAGTTGTCCTGTGGACAGATTCTCCCACCTGAGCTGTGGATCTCTGCAGCTCCTCCAGAGTGACCAGGGGCCTCTTGGCTGCTTTTCTGATTAATGCTCTCCTTGCCTGGCATGTTAGTTATGGTGGATGGCCATGTCTTGGTAGGTTTGCAGTTGTGCCATACTCTTTCCATTTTCAGATGATGGATTAACCAGTGCTCTGTGAGATGTTCAAAACTTGGGATTTTTTTTTATAACCCAAACCTACTTTAAACTTTTCCACAACTTCATCCCTGACCTGTCTGGTGTGTTATTTTGGCCTTCGTGATGCTGTTTGTTCACCAAGGTTCTCTAACAAAACTTCTGAGGACTTAACAGAACAGCTATATTTTTACTGAGATTAAATTACATGCAGGTGGACTCTATTTACTAATTAGGTGACTCTGAAATCAATTGGTTTCACTAGATTTTAGGGGTATCGGAGTAAAGGGGGCTGAATACAAATGTATGACACACTTTTCAGATATTTATTTGTAAAAAAATTAAAACCATTTATAATTTTCCCTAAACTTCACAATTATGTTCCACGTTGTGTTGGTCTGTCACATAAAATCCCAATAAAATACATTTACATTTTTGACAAAATGTGGAAAATTCAAAGGGTATGAATACTTTTTCAAGGCACTGTAAACCCCATTGAAAATCTGTGGAATGACTTGAAGGCTGCAGTCCACAAATGGTTACCATTACATTTAACAGAACTTGAGCAGTTCAGCAAAGAAGAGTGGACACATATTGCAAAGTCTAGATGTGCAAAGTTAGTAGAGACATATCCCAACAGACTAAGGAGTTAATTTACTAAAGGCAAATCCACTTTGCACTACAAGTGCACTTGGAAGTGCAGTTACTGTAGATCTGAGAAGGACATGCAAGGAAAATAAAAAACAGCATTTTAATGTGCCCATGATTGGATGATAAAATCAGCAGTGCTTCCCCTCATTTCAGATCTTCCCCTCAGATAAACAGCGACTGAACTTTCAAGTGCACTTGTAGTGCAAAGTGGATTTGCCTGTAGTAAATAAGCCCCGAAAGGCTGTAATTAAAGTAAACGTTGAGCCAACAAAATACCGACATAAGGGAGTGATCCTTTTTCCATCACTGACGTCACGTACAGTGACGTCACCGCGTCAATTTGAAGGAGGAAGGGCTCCTTTAGTGCTGGCCGGCATTGTTTACATGCTTTTTTTAAAGATGACCTTTGTAAGTACATTACTTTTAATGAATCGTTTTATATGGAATTATGCTATAGTCTCCTTTCCTCTCATATGCCTATGACCTATGGACTGCATGTATGTAAGAGCCTAGCACCCTCATTATCAAAAGAAGTTCTGTTTGGGGTTCCTGTATTCCTGTGGACAGAGACCACGGCCGGGCATTGTGTTAACGCTGGTTAAGCTTGCCCTTCTGGTAAGCGGCTTTCCAGCAGGTGGCGGGCTCTCACGTATTCCAAGATTCACAGTGGTGGCATTCATCATGTTTATGGATACATATTGAGACCTATCCATTGCACTTTGGGACATTATTTATTATATTTTATCACCCCAACTTTTCCGGTTGTTGATTTAATATTGCTGGCGCAGTTTTTTCTGTCTATATATTCTGTGTTTATCCCACCTAACTGCAGCCTTTCTTATCTTTTTCTTTTTTCTGTTTGTTTAGGATAGCACAGTTTTTTGGTACTATATTATTTCCAAAATGGTTTCTTGCTTTCACCCTAAAGTGAAACTAGTCTCAATTTTAAAGACTGTGATATGCAATGACTCTTCTGCAATAAAATACACATTCCTGCCTGCATGCAGTCTTTTTTAGAATGTACACCACATGTTGCACATTCAGAGCTCAGTTTAAATTCTGGCACAGATTATGTGTGCCGGAATGACTAAACTCATGCGCCTGTGCAGGTATGATATCATCCTACACCAGCCAATTACAACGGCTGCAGCTTGGCAATTGAAAGAAACCAGGTAGAAGATATCAGCCACATCAAGAGGGATTGAACCACTGAAGGAAAAGTGTGGACTTTAGTTCCGCTTTAACCAGGACAAAGTTAAAGTGGAGTTCTACATTGGGGGGAAAAAAGTCAGCAGCTACAAATACTGTAGCTGCTGACTTTTACTTTATGGGCACTTACCTGTCCAGGGAGCCCATGATGTCAGCACCCTAGCCGATCTTCTGATCGACTGTTGGGTGCAGCCACCACCATTCCAGGTAAGGGAATCCGGCAGTGAAGACTTTTCGGCTTCACGCCCGTTTCCCTACTGTGAAGCTTGCTACGCTTTCTGATTGGCCCAGCGGCGGAGGAAGGAAGAGGGGGCCGAACTTCAAAAGCAGATACCTGTCGTCCCCTCCCCCCTGAAAGGTGCCAAATGTGACATCGGAGGGGGGGGGGGGAGCAATTAAGCAGATGTTCCACTTTTGGGTGGAACTCCGCTTTAATGTCCTAATTCAAAGTACCCAAAGGAAATTTCCCCCTATTGTTTGGATATGGTACATGCTGTTCGCTTCTATCTCTGAGCTCCTTTTAGACTGTCTGACTCCTGATTTGTTCCTGTAGGCCTCATCTGATGCTGGCTTCAGCCTTAGGGTTCTTCAGGTGCCTCTGTAGGCTAATATAAATTATTTTGATATGAAGGAAATCTACACCCTTAATTAGGATGGTACTATAAAGGTGCCACGTAAGAGTCTGAGATCATATAAATTCATACAATTGTACTTTATTACATATACAAAAAAAATGATAATTTAAAAATGAATGCGGGCATCATTATGCATATGAAATTATATATCGTTCATTTCCAAAATCCACTGTGGCAGGTTGAGCCTGTGCCACTGTTTGAAATGGCAGTCTGGGCCAGGCTTTCTGGGAAGCAAGCACACTGATGATGCAGGTGTGTGCTACATTCATGTTAGAGCCAGAGTTGGAGATCAGTGTGTGAAAGGGAGCTGTGAGGTGCACATTGCCATGTACTGTCCAGGTCAGGACAGACAAAGGCCTGAGCCTGCAAGGATTTAGCAGCTGGGAGCTGCAGGAGAAATAGTCAAGCTGACAAAGGTACAGCATTTTGTGCAAGAGCACTGGGACTGTCTTTGTCGGTCTGGAGGACCAATGCATGAGATCTCAACAGTTAAACTGCAAAGAGAGCCACAAGGCTGAATTCTATGTATTGTTGCATTAATGGTCACTTTTTGCTTTGTTTTAAATAAAAGCGGGCAGATAAAGCCCTGAAATGTACTTCTGGTGTGGCGCTATCAATGAGCTACAAATTCCCCAACATGTCACACCACTTTACATACACTACTGTGCAAAAGTTTTAGACAGGTGTGAAAAAATGCTGTAAATTAAGACTGCTTTCAGAAAAAGAAGTGGTAATTTTTTTTTAGCAATTTTACAAAACGAAAAGTGAATGAACAGAAGAGAAATCCAAATCAAATAATTAATATTTGGTGTGACCACCCTTTGCCTTCAAAACGGCATAAATTCTTCTTGGTACGCTTGCACAGAGATTTTAAAGAAACCCGGCAGGTAGGTTATTCTAAACATCTTGAAGAACTGGCTACAGATCTTCTGTGGATGTAGCCTGCCTCAGATCCCTTTGTCTCTTCATGTAATTCCAGACAGACTTGATGATGTTGAGATCAGGGCTCTGTGGGTTCAAACAATCACTTCCCAGCCTCCTTGTTCTTCTAGTTCCTGTGTTTTTATGCATAGTTAAGTTGTTCATCCTTGTTTTTTGAGGCAGCACTGATGGGCACTAATAGGTGGCACTGATAGGCAACACTGATGGGCAGAGAGTACCTCAGGTCATTTACAAATTAATCATTTGACCATTTATCCTCCTTTATGACCAGGCCATTTTTTGCGATACGGCACTGCATTACTTTAACTGTCAATTTTGCTGTTGAACGATGCTGTATCCAAATACAATTTGTTATTTTTTTCCAATAAATAGAGCTTTATTTTGGTGGCATTGGATCACCTCTTTGGTTATCATTTTTGCACTATAAACAAAAACAACAAAAAGAAAAATGTTGCCAATATTCATTTAGGCCAATATGTATTCTGCTACATATTTTTGCGCTGTCACTGTACTAAGGACACTGGCTGGGAAGGGGTTGACATCTGGGGCGATCAAATAGTTAACTGTGTGCCTAGCTGGTGTTTCAGTGTAATGGGAAGGTGCTTTTACTAGTGGAAGGCATGGATCAGTGTTACTGCTTTACAGGAACACAGGATCCATGCCTTCTGTACTGACAGAATGGCAATCTGCATTGTTTACATAAGCAGATCGCCCATTCTGCTTCTGTACCAAAGCATTGGCCAGTACCCACTAGTCTGCTCCCGCCGATGGCACACGTGTGCGCCCCAGACCCAGTAGAGCAGGATCAATGTACTAGGTATGTGATCCTGTGTAGCAGAGCCGCCTTGCTGCCATATATGGAAGTTATACGGTTGGCAGGTCGGTTAAATAATGCTACACAGGTGTTAGTGAGGGTAGTTACTTGCCCTGCTCTGTCTTTCTTTACTTTAGGCAGAGCGAGAAAATCACTCGTAAGCAGAAAATCTGAACATCGTTGCTTGTCTTAATCAGCCAGCTGGTGTGTATGCAACCATTGTTTTATTCTGTAAATTAGTAATTAAAAAGTCCTCTCATTAGAGGACTTTATAATTACTAATTTACAGAATAAAAGATCTTTACTAGATAGATACCAATGTTCAATTATCAATTTGTACTATATATAAAGCTAAGTTGAAAATATTAAACTTTTTTTGCACAGTGACACGATCTCTCTACAAAAAGTATTTAGGAAAAAATTAACTATCACAATTGCAAATGTAAATCTCGCACAATTTCGGCATTTTCTTCTAAGCATGAAACAATAAATGACAGTCGCATGAAGACTAAAGCACAGTTAAAAAAAAAAAAAAAACTTTGTTTCTAAAAGTAGAATTTAATCCTCAACATTTGCATTAGGAATCATGAATCACTCTCCTTCAAGCATTACAGCTTAAAATCTCCATTAATTGAGGCGTATGAGAAACTTTGTGAGGAATTTACATTTCTTTTGAAGATTAATCTATGTGATTGACATTTAAATGGTGGTTTATTAACAGCTGTTTTGTGCTTAGATAAGACATTTGTTTTATTTTGTGAGCAAAAACTGTGTTTGACCGTATACTGTTAGAGCATTTGACAACTATATTGTGAACATGGGCTGTATAGCAGTACTTGCAGTTCCAATCGTTATACTGTAGATTGTGACAGAACCTTTAATAGGCAGCACTTGCCTTTGTATTAGCCAAACCTTGAATTCTGTGTGGCAAAAGTTTTTTCATACCAAACTATTTGTACAAATATATTTGTTCTCTCTTGTTCCCCTATTGTATACCTTTCTGTTCTTGAGAGGATAATCTAATACATTTCCATTTTTACAGCAGATATGAATTGAATGCAGGCATGTAAAATGTCTCTTTCCATAGTCTAACCTTTGAATAGATAGCAACCCTTAAAGACAGAGGCAGATACAAATGTGTAATGTTCCAAAACCTTGGACATGAGGTTTATCTTGTTGTGCATTACAGTGCAATTCATTGTTTTGCTACCCACATTCAATTACTGCCCATTGAAAGTAGCTACAAATGATAATGAAGTCTTGGGTTATATTAGGCTAACCTCTTCATTTCTGTAGAATGCTCACAATAGTTGTCCTTCACAAAGTATTCTCATTGTTAGCATGAAAAAGTTTTTCTATATGTTTTAGTCTGATATAAGTTATTCATGCTTAAATGTGTTGCTGTTAGGTTACAGCGTTTAATTGGGCACAGTTTATAAATGACTGACACCGTTTCAGGACAAGAGATGGTCTTTTCAATGTATGTTTTAAGCATCTGAATGCAGTTATTAAAGCCTTGCTACGCCAAGTGTGTTGTTCTGCCTTGGACAGCTTTTCCAAGTGCAAGGCCCGACTTATAGACAAAGAAATATGCAGTGGTGCAAGCTGAAAAAAGTACAACATGCACTTCTTCTTTTTTTCACCACAGCTGATTACATCACAGTACACCATATTGCAATATTACTGCAGTGATTAGAACTGAATGAAAAGTCGCTTTGTGACATTTTAATAAAGTTAGATAGAAAAAAAAAGTTGGTGTCTGGTTTGTAGCACAGCTGTTGATGTGGATGGGCCCTAAATGTGCGTATACAAAGCAAGCTTAAAATGTAATTAATCTTCCGTTCATAGACAGACACAGCCTTCTTTGACAGTAGGGTTATGCACCTTCCTTCCAGGAGAGTTTAGGCAGAATTTAACAGCACTTAAAGAGTTAAAAGCTTTCCTTCGTGCCGCTCCTTCCAGGGGGCGTGGCTCCCCCAGGCGTACATAACCCACACCCTGCTCTCTCCCTTTCTTCTAAAGTTGCCTTACCCCTGCATGGCATGTTTTTGTGCACTGTCGGTCTTGTCATGTTCCTACCATGGGGTAAAGTGGTATAGATGCCCAGAGCTTTCTTCTTTCCTGGTGTGGTATAGACTTCCTGCCTCATGTGGGATATGGTGCTCCCATACTGTTTTAGCTCCTGTGCATCCTACAAAATAGTTTTGTTACTTTTTAGATATGGTTAATATTTGCGGGTTTATCTTTGTCATTCTTTATGTTCTAAAGTCTGTCTCTTCTCGGATATTCCCACCCCTCATTAGATCCTGATTTGGGCTCTCCCAAGGATTAGAAATTTAAGAGCTCTGCTGTGTTCTTGTAAACGGAAGAGAAAACAGGATTTTTTGTACTCGCAGTAGAATTCTCGTTCATTGAAAGACACAGCATCCACCCCTCTGGTTGTCATGTTTTTGATCAGTTGTTGTTCTATGTACTGCTTTGTGATGAACTGAGCTGTTTCCAGCAGTTGGGAGGTTAGGCCATTGTCGGGACCTGCTCTTAGACAGTGTTTATGTTTTTAAGCCTAGTGTATTTCTCCTGAGGGTGGCACTATAACCCAAGGGTCAGAGATTAAAGAGCTCCACTGTTTTAAAAAAAGATTGACATATCAAAGACCTAAATCTATGAACTGGCTGATAGTGTTTTCCATCGATTATATGGTATGAAGTTCTCAACTAATGTCCAGAACTTGCAGCAAGTTTAACAGGACCTCTCCACTCACTGGATGACCACAAGTCTTCTGTCAAAACCACATAGATCTTGTTTTTAAGACAATGGTGCTAGAATCACTGCCCCCTATGACATCTGCAATCTATTAAGGAAGAAGTATGCTTCTTGCTTATTAGGAAACAATAATACTACCCAAGGGGTAGGGGAATAAAGTGTGGACATACTGCCACACAGTTGCGTAGTGCACTGCCATTCCTTTTGGTGAAAACAGAATGGGGTACATAGGTAGCAAACCTTTTTAACTTTTGTAGTTTATTAAATTCTTTAGCACATGCACTGTACAATGAACACTGCTCTACATTCATTTTTTTTTTCTTTTTTTTTTTCTTTTACAGAACAGATGAACTGATTCAGAAGACGATTCGGGAAAAGTTTGCTGAGTGCACAGTACTAACTATTGCACACAGGCTGAACACCATCATCGACAGTGATAAAATTATGGTATTTATGTATGCCTTTTACATACTGAATGCAGCAATTTATCATTAGGGAATATGTTTTCCTTAATGCATTACCTACATTTATAACACAAAACATGAAATCTCTTCCAGAAAAGCGTTACTAGGCTTTTGTGTTACTAAGGAAAGGCTGGCATGTGTTTTATTTATTTATATATATATATATATATATATATATATATATATATATATATATATATATATATATATATATATATATAGGTTTTGTTTTAGATTCTTGTGTACATGGCCATATTGAGATCATACTTTCCTTTTTTAAAGTGGTATAAGATCCAACCAAAAGCAGACATTTTATTGTATTGCAGCTTACCGTTTCATAGATGTGATGGCTGCATTTTCTTTTCTAGGCTTTTCTTTTTTCTATTTTCATCCAGTAAGTCTGTTGTTTTTCAAAAGAACAAGCTTTCCAACAGAATGTATCATTTACGGAGATGAGACAAATCATTTAACACTAGCAGGGGTGCGTACAATGATCGGCTTTTATTTATGTAAAACGTTTATCCCGATAGGAAAAAAGTTTGCTGTAACTGCTTATAAAATTTTAGCTGGAGTTTGGCTTAAATTTTTTAGTGTTTTTAAATCTGCTAGTACATATAACTCGCCTCCCGCGAGTCTGACAGTGCTACTGTCCAAAGGTGCCATCTGTGCTCATTAATCCAGAGTGGGGGCACTCTAATACAGGCATTATTTTACTCAGCATAAAATTCTTTGTGTGCCAATACTTTTCACGAAAGTTAGGAATAGGGCTGATAATGTAGGTAGTCTAGTTTTATTTAAGTAAAATCCCAGGTTAAAAAAAAAAAAAAAACTTTATTTCTATTAATATTATAAACATTTATATTATGCATCACTGAAATTGCTAAATGTCTGAATAGAAACAGTCTAATCTAAACATTCAGCAATCCTTCTCTGCTTCACTGACAACTGTGTACCATTTTCAGTGTCTGTGCAAGTAGCACATTGCAGCCCGTCACCGCCCCTGTACCACCCAGCCCCACCTTATCTGTAAAGTCATCGGGGGGGGGGCGGGTTTGTTACCAGTAAAACACTGCTAGTTTTAGTGGCGCTTTTAAACCCCCACTAGCGCCCCACTAGAAAGGCGCTTTTCAGGCGCTTCAGAAACACTACCCATTAATTTTAATGGGCAGGGGTGGTGTAGGAGCGCTATATACTGTGCTCCCACACTGCCCCAAAGATGCTGCTTGCAGGATTTATTTTCCCGTCCCACAAGCGCACCGCCCCAGTGTAAAAGCGCTATTTTTAACGCCTGTAAAGCGCCTCAGTGTGAAAGGGCGCACAAGCGCTCTTACTCATTAAAGACCTAGACAGGAATATGATTCAGCTACAGAGGAGCAGGCATGTCACTTCTGTGATGCCACAAGAGACACACCCACCAGCCACCCTTCCAGTATGAACAGACAGGCATTTTTCTCACGTGAAATCAGTGCCTTATAAAGAAATAAAGGTTCCAGCAAACATCTTTAAACAATTTTATACATATAGATGGGCTTACAATGCTTAAATGATTGTGGGGGATTATTAAACGCAAGCCTTACCTTACACTTTAAGGCATTTATTTAAAAAAAATATTTATTTTACTGGTAGGGTTGCTTTAAATTACATGATATGCTTCACCCCTGATCTGTAGATTTAAGAATGATAGAGTGAAGTAAGTACAACATTGGTGTTACATTGTATTTCTAAATGAAGCTTTCTAACAGTGTTCGGAAGAACAATGGTTCTCTTTGCTGCTGTAAAATAGAGCAACTCCCAGCAGGAGTTGTACATGGTATACATCCTCTGTAGTTCATTGATGTTTCAGGGCATAAGTTGCATTCCTAAGGTCTTTTTCACACTGTGTCCAAAATACCCAATTAGCCTCTCCCACTATACATGTGAAGGCATCTTCCAGTACTGTGCAGTAATATGAATTTTTAGCGTAACGTACACTTCAAGTATTCTGGTAAGTTAATGGTTCATTTTAGGGGGTATGTGAAAGCATGCATAAGTGTTAAGCTAGTGGTAAGTGTTCGCAGAAGGTGTTGCGTGATACAAAAGTGAGATCTGTCCTGTTATTCTCCAAATCAGCGGGAGAACTTCTCCAGCTCCTCCATCTCTACCTCAGTTGGATCCAGATATGCCTGGCTTAGAAGAGGTTTGCATAGAAGGGAATGAAGAGGACCTGGAGGCAGTGTTAGAGGAGGCCTGCGGCACATTTCTCACCCTCAGACTCCTATACACCTAGAGTTATAGTTTCAAGCAATATGCATGCTAATGCAGATCCACTTCTGCTGTGTGCAAAAGCCTTGCATTCTCGCTCCTGAATCTCCTTAGTCTCACCATGCCTATTTCAGTACAATGAGACCTGCTAAATCTAAAAAAAAAATCTCGTTCATGTTCTTGCCACCTCGGTCTTAAACAAAATCTCACTGTACCAATTAAAGATATATAATACATTCATTCAAAGATTCTATAGGTAGGAAGTTTGATTTACACTTAGAAGCTCTCCAACCAGCTATCGCTGTGATTACTGTCTGTCAAACTGCCACTAACTGGACTAAAACAATGACCAAGCAACACAATTTCGTATTCCAGGACTGTGCCTTAACTGGGCAATCACAGTAATTACCTCCTGGTCTGCCCTTTTGTGTGGATGCTCTAGAACAACTAAAAATAATAGGCAAAAAAATTATAAATCTGCAATAAAGTAAAAAAAGATCAAGAAAATTTGCCTCCTGATGATGTCTAAGTTGAGACGAAACCTGTACATGTAGGGGCGAGCATATCCTTTCTGGTCTCCGATCAGTGAATGACAGCACACTATCTTCCATAGCAGAGTGACAGCAGCGGTTCATACACATACATCTGGCAGATAATTCCTGGGTGCTGGGATGGGCACCCAAAAATGTGAGCGTGTTTTTAGTAGTTTTTCACAGATTTTAAATAAAGATGCTATACACCAGTGATATGCAATTAGCGGACCTCCAGCTGTTGCAAAACTACAAGTCCCATCATGCCTCTGCCCCTGGGTGTCATGTTTGTGGCTGTCAGAGTCTTGCTATGCTTCATGGGACTTGTAGTTCTGCAACAGCTGGAGGTCCGCTAATTGCATATCCCTGCTATACACTATGAGATTTTTTCTGTTTGATTCTTCCCTGCATGATAGCTGCATCTGGGTTCTGTGTTAGAGGAGCAGTAAAGCAGATATAAGCGGCTTTGGGTGATCAATTTCCAAAAACCTCCTATTTTCTAGCCTTGTATTTACCTGGAATACTTGGGTCTGGTCTCGGATACATCCCAAAAAAAGTTCTCCTTCCAGAGAAGAACATTATTTTCTCAGAGCTCACTCTATCACAAGCTGAACTTCATGTTTCCTTTTACTTTAACTGCTTGTGGACCAGCCACCGTACATATATCATGGCAGGGCGCCCGCTCTGCGCCAGATCACGTACCTAGTATGTGATCCAGCACTTCTGGGTAGGGGGCGTGCGTGTGATTTGATACAGCATAAGCCAATCAGCAGGTAATAAAATCCATTACTTCCCTTCTAAAAGCAGTACACCTAGTAAACACAAACACTGGTTAGGCACACAGTTATCCCTTTAATCGCCCTAGATGTTTAACCTCTTCCAGCTTTATTTTTATAACACATAACTGTGTTAGTGGTTCCCACAGTGTCTATTAGTGTCAGACTGTCTGCTGCAATATCAAAGTCCCACTATTAGTCGCTGATCGCTGCCATTACTAATATACATAGGGTAAAATAAGTATTGAACACGTTATAATTTTTCTAGGTAAATAGATTTCTAAAGGTGCTATTCACATGACATTTTCACCACATGTTGGTAACAATTCATGCACACCGCTCCGCACAGTAGGCGAGGTTGAAAAAATACACAAGTCCAACCTATGTGTGTGATTTCAGTATTACTTTGTATGTTTCTGTATGTTGTGGTCATTCAGGTGCTTATCTAATAGTTTTGTGAATTTTTCGATTCTCCCTGCTGAAACCACTGCCTGTGGAAGAGAATTCCACATCCTAACTGCCCTTTCAGTAAAGAACCATCTACGCAGTTTAAAGGAACACTAAAGGTTCGTTTTTTATTAGATCAATTGATTGCTGTAAGCTAGAGCATTTAAATATCACTTACCTCGTTTTTCCTTTTGACCTCCAAAATACAGTAATCCTGGTTTGAAAATGCCATTTCCTGTCTCTCCTCTTCTTGCTTTCCACCAGCATCTGAGCTGTTTTGCATGGTGGAAAGCAGAATGTGCTCACCCCCTCCCTATGACTACATCCCTGCGTGAAGATGCTCTCTTATCCCTCACAGGCATGGAGGCTAAGCCTAATGGGAACTGTAGTTCCCATTAGGCCGTGATGTAGCAAGAATGAATGCGCACCACAAACCAGGAAGTCAGTGAAAATAATGATTCAGGAGTGACGGAGGTGAATAAAACAGCTCGATTTCAACAGGTATCAAACTAGTTATAATGCAAAACATTACCTTTTACTTTATCAGCTACTATCAGACTTTAATTTAGGAGGACATTTTTTTTGTCTTTACAACCCCTTTAAGGTTAACCCGCTTTTCTTCTAGTTTTGGTGAATGGCCGCGTGTCTTACTAAATTCCCTTTCACAGAAAAGTTTTATCCCTATTGTGGGGTCACCAGTACGGTATTTGTACATTGAAATCATATCCCCTCTCACGCGTCTCCTCTACATAAAGAACAAGTTCAGTGCTCGTAACCTATCCTCTTAACTCAGGTCCTCCAGTCCCTTTATTAGTTTTTTTTTGCCCTTGTCTGGACTCTCCAGGTCCTGCACATCCTTCCTGAGGACTGGTGCCCAGAACTGGACAGCATACTCCAGGTGCGGCTGGACCAGAGTCTTGTAGAGTGGGAGGATTATTGTTTTATCTCTGGAATTAATCCCCTTTTTAATGCATGCCAATATTATGTTTACTTTGCTTGCAGCAGTTTGGCATTGCATGCCATTGCTGAGCCAGTCATCTGTTTCCACCTCCAAACTTCACTGTTGGTATGGTGTTTTTGGGTTGTGTATTATGGCATCACAAGAGTTCAATTTTGGTCTCATCTGACCAGACTATGTTCTCCCAGTATTTCACAGGCTTGTCTAATTGTGCAGCAAACGTTAAACAAGCTTCAACATGCTTTTCTTCAGAGTCGTGTGGTGAGCGTGCATACAGGCCATATTGCTTATTGTTTTCTTTTAAACAATTGTACCGGCTAATTCCAGATCTTATTGAAGCTCTCCACAAGTGGCTCTTGGACAACTCTTCTGATAATTCTTTTCACTCCTGTGAGAAATCTTGCAAAGAGCACTTGGTCATGGCTGGTTTATGGTGAAATTATGTTTTTCCACTTCCGTATTATGGCCCCAACAGTGCTCACTGGAACATTGAGAAGTTTAGAAATCCTTCTGTAACCAATGCCATCGGTATGTTTTGCAACAATAAGGTTGCAAAGGTAGTGAGAGAGCTCTTTGCCAATCATGAGATATTTCTTATGTGACACTATGGTAATGAGACACCTTTTTATTGGCTACCAGTTAAGCCTGAACCAGCTGATATTCATTTGGGCTGACGAGGGGCAGGATTTTTTACCATCTTCCTTCCTTTGATTTTTTTCTTGAATCAAGTTTTCTGCTATGTTGCTGCTGAGCTGATCTCTGTATACAGGTATCTGCATCATACTTTAATCATCTTGATTTGGGAGTCCTGTACACAGACTGCACTGTACTGGAAATTGGCGGGGGGGGTGGATTTAGCCTGGAATGTAACCTTTGGGCACCAGTTTTCACGTTGGGGTGCTTTTCTTTGTATACAAGTGAGCTGGGGAGTGTCAGGGCAAACCTTGCCACAGTGTTTTCCCTGACTCTGAATACTCACTCTGCTGGGTAAGGTTGTTTGTGCTGAAGCATCAGAAGCTACCAAACTATTTGCATAACAAGGTACCTTGACACTGAGGGACTGAATGCTGATGTCTCTGTAGCTCTTCAGCCACTATGGTGCCTCCAACACATTCCACTCACAGTTCTGGTGCTACCAGCAGTGTGCCTCCTGAGGTGTTTGACACTGAAGGTCTAAATTTTGTTCTCTGCTAGAATCTATACAATTTTCAGACTATACTAGCTCTATTGGTGAGGCTGCCTCTTCTGTTATATCCAAGGAGGATTTCACTGCAGTCAGCAAAGATTTTATGGACAAAATGACTCTAATAATGGCTAACTCATCGCAGAGACCATAAGCATGCTACCACGCCTTCGCCTGCAGAATCCTGACCTGCCCATCGCTTCCAAGTTCTTAGTCACTGATACTCTTGATGCCGAGTTGCCTTAGTACTTCATAGATGAACCTGCGCATGAGGAATCGCAATCTTCTGCTCATATTCTTAAACTGAAAAAATACTTATTTGTGGTACACAAACTTTAAAATTTAAAGAGCACCCTCTGGCCTCTACCAGTTCTATCCTTAGTCTGTGTTCCTTTAGGGCTCCTAAGACTGGCCAGACCTTTCTAGTAACCCACTGTTGGCAGACTTCCTTTATGGAGACTGGACAAATCCTGGCAGGATGTTTGTATACACCTAAGCGTCTGTTAGCCTTGTACTCATTTGGGGAAGATTTTATTAAACATTTGGCTGCCACTTCTGTGGATCTGGTAGTGCCCCATCTTAACAAACAATTCCAGTGGATATTGCTCCTGTTTGTAAGAACTCCACTGACATGCGGCTGAAAGCCCTTTCTAAAGATCTGTTCCTCCTGGCTTGTCCTGCACTAAAACCTGTCTTGGTTGTTACCTTATTCTGCCAAACCCAAACTGACTGGTCCAAAGCCTAATGGAATGGATTGGATTACTATGGAAGTTGATCCTTTAGTCATAGAGTGTTTGGAACTCATGCCTGTAATTTTGATAAATCGTTGGTCACCCACATGAATCCTCCTGTCTGTGAAGAAAAGGAGGAGTCTTTGGCTAAAGTGTTGGGCCCACAGTCCAAATTCAAAAATCATTTACTCCACATGACCTTCAAGGCACAACACTTATCCAGGGCTGTCCAGATGCCTTTAGCAAGGATACCACTGGTAGTAAAAATACTTATCTTAAGCAAAATAAGCCTAGGGCTCAGTCTGGGATCACACCTCTTGACCGAGGCCTAGAAAATTCCTATTTGTTACTCCATGGCCTCAAACTCCAGGTCTATAATCCAAGCCTGGCACGTAGTCCATTTCCCCAAAACCCTAGAGAAATTTTCGCAAGAGTGAGGTTGTGCCCCCACTGTTTAAACTGGGGGGGTGGGGCAAATGTTGGCCTTTGCAAACACTGCGACAGCTTGCATTTCAGGTGCTTGGTTGCAGAAGGTGATTTGCAGGGACTACAAGGTAGAGGCTCGCTCCCAACCCCCCCCCAGTTCATTAATTCCAACCTTCATATGTCGCCACACAGATCAGCAGATGTCTTTGCAGCCTTGTGAGTTCTGGAGCAGGGAGTCATTGCCCCAGCCCTGTAGAAGAATGGCTCCAGGGGTTCTATTCCAATCTGTTGACAGTCCCTATCATAAAAAGGGGGCATTCGCCCATTATTTGATCATAAGTCTTCGTTGCGTTCCAGAAGTCCAGACAAATACATTCATGTCCCCATTTTTCCAGCACATCAGGGACTCCTTTGCTTTTGTGGGTCCCTTTCACTTTTAGTTGGTAGCCCTGCCATGCAAACTATCCTTTGCACTCCAAGAAAAAGATTTGCAGTGAATACAACAATCCTATTTTATCTTAGAAAGTGGTTTATTTGCATTCAAATATGGTGTAATTGAATTGGAAGGAAATTCATTGGCAACAACTTACCCTGTATTTATATACTCCATGCATAATGACCAGCACTTTATAGGTTATGCAATTTATAGTTGCGAATTCCAACCCTTTTAGAGATTAAACGCACTTGATTGAAATGCAGTAATTTTTGTTCTGTCAGTTAATAATGACAAGAAGTTTAAAGTGCAGTACAGTAATTCAGAGCAGTTATAAAGCAAAGATAAAACTCATAATTGTTGCTTTGATCTTAAGAAAGCCAGCTTCTCTTTAGTCAAGTACTGTAAGCAATTTGCCAATAAAGCTGTTCAGCATTAGCATTGTCATCATAACATCACTTAATTACTATTGTTAAACTCATTATAAGCTCATTGTTCTCCCCTGGATTATTTCTCCCCATAAATACAATTGGGATGTATTTTTTGTTGCTTATTATTATGAAGACTAACAAAAGAAATATATGGAAACATCTGTTAAATAATTAATAGCATTATTATGACTCTTGTTTACTTGCTGGTTTTCTAAAGGGATTCATCTAGTTTTAATTCATAATTTTCTGTAAGAAGTTAAGCTCAGTCATGTTTCTTTTTCCTTAGCCATTTTCAATTAGGTTGATTTTTTTTCTTTTACATAGTTTTGACTTTTTTTTTTTTTATAAGCTCTTAATGCAAGCCATTTGGAAATATTTATCCAGGGAAATGTTTATGGAAATGCATCTTTGTAAAAATCTTTGAGCCTTGCACATCAACTGCCAGGTCTCATGTGCAGTTCCTGTATGTACACTGTGTGCTTTTATTTAAACTGTTAAACTTTGGCAGCTTTTTTTTTGTCCAGTAACTGAAATGTTTCAGTAGACTACTTAAATTCTTACTATTTCAAACCACCAGTTAGATTACTAATCACCATTTCACATTTACCAGGCTAACCTTAAAACCGTATTAAACCCAAAAGAAAACCTTTACTACAGTTGTGCTCATAAGTTTACATACCCTGGCAGAATTCGATTTATTGGCCATTTTTCAGATAATATGAATGACGGGACAAAAACTTTTCTTTCACTCATGGTCAGTGTTTGGCTGAAGCCATTTTTTATCGATCAACTGTTTACTCTCTTTAAATCATAATGGCTACAGAAACTACCCAAATGACCCTGATAAAAAGTTTACTTACCTCAGTTCTTTATAACGTGTATTGCCCCAATGACAGCTTGAAGTCTTTTGTGGTATTTGTGGATGAGGTTCTTTTGTCTTCTCAGAAGGTAAATCTGCCCATTCCTCTTGGTAAAAAGCCTCCCAGTTCCTGTAAATTCTTGGGCTGTCTTGTATGAACTGCACATTTGAGATCTCCCCAGATTAGCTCAATGATATTGAGGTCAGGAGACTGAGATGACCACTCCAGAACCTTCATTTTATTCTGCTGTAGCCAATGACAGGTCGACTTGGCCTTGTGATTTGGATCATTGTCATGTTGGAATGTCCAAGTACTTCCCATGCGCAGCTTCCTAGCTGATGAATGCAAATGTTCTTTCAGTATTTTTTGATAAAATACTGCATTCATCTTGCCAACAATTTTGACCAAATTTCCTGTGCCTTTGTAGCTCACACATCCCAAAACATCAGCAATCCACCTCCGTACCTTTCATCATAGGTCTTGTTGACTCCTCTCCAAATGTAGTGTTTATGGTTGTGGCCAAAAAGCAAAATTTTGGTCTAATCACTCCAAATGACTTTGTGCCAGAAGGCCTGAGGCTTGTCTCTGTGCTGTTTGGCGTATTGTATGCGGGATACTTTGTGGAATTTGCGTAGTAATGGCTTTCTTCTGGTGACTCGACCATGCAGCCCATCTTTCTTCAAGTGCCTCCTTATTGTGCATCTTGAAGTCACCACACCACGTTTTCAAGAGAGGTCCTGTATTTCACCTGAAGTTAGTTGTGGGTTTCTCTTTGCATCCCAATTTTCCTGGCAGTTGTGGCTGAATATTTAGTTGGTCTATCTGACCATTTTCCACTTATTGATTAGTTTGAACACTGCTGATTGGCATTCTCAATTCCTTCGGTATTTTTTTATATCCCTTTCCTGTTTTATATGAATGAATGAAAAACGTATATAGCGCGGCACATGCGAACTGAATCGCCTCTGGGCGCTAGTTGTTCGTGTCTCAATGACATCAAAAGAGCAGAGTTTTAATCCATCTTCTGAAAGTCAGGTGGTTTTCCTCCATTCGAATGCTGGTTGGTAAAGCGTTCCATAGTCTAGGACCTTGAAAAGCAAACCTTCTTTCTCCTTTGGACTTGTATTTGGTTTTTGGTACCTTGACCAGATTTTGGTCGGTGGATCGCAGAACACGATTGGAATTGTGAGGTTCTATCTTGTCGCAAAGATATTGCGGAGCCTTCCCATGGATGCACTTATGTGTCAGGCAGAGTGCTTTAAATGCAATTCTGTCTTTTACTGGCAACCAGTGAAGGGTTCTCGGTGAAGGTGAGATTGATTCCCATGGTTTTTTCCCAGTCACAAGTCTGGCGGCCGTATTCTGTACCACTTGCAGACGAGAGATTTGGTACTTTGGGAGTCCTAGGTAAAGGGCATTTGCATAGTCCAGTCTGGAATTTACGATTGTTCCCACCACGACTGCTACGTCTTCTTTGGGGACAAATGGAATAAGTCTGCGTAGAAGGCGCAACAGATGGTGCGATCCGCTGACTACTGACCCTATTTGTGCGTCCATTGTCATGAAGGCGTCGAAAATGACTCCTAGACTTTTGACTTTGGAGCTAGGGGTGATGATTTGGCCCAGAATGGGCGGCGGTGTCCAGGTTGTTGCCAGTTGACTCTTTCGACTGGCGTTAAACATAAGAAGTTCTGTTTTGGAACTGTTGAGTTTAAGATAACTCTTATGCCGCGTACACACCATCACTTTCTGCGATGAAAAATGCCTCTTATCAGTTTGGTTGGCCTTCTCTGCACTTTCTCCAGTTCCCAGATATCCTTTTTACTTCGATATTGAAATGTTGATTCTGAAAGGATAGTAACCGTTTTCTGACAAATGTGTTGGATGTACTCATTTATGCTGAGCACTGTGTGTAGTTTTTTTTTAAATCTCTACATTGAAAAACATTTTTGAGCTTCATTCCAGTTATAATGACTTGGCTGCAGAGGAAAATGAGTCATCAGTCTGCTGCTGCAAGCAGGAAGAAGCATTTCTTCAGTCTGCTTTTCCCCGCTGAGCACTTGGACTGTACCATTGTAACCTTGTAGCAAGGCACAAGATGGGAGGCTGCAGCAGGGAGCGGATCTGTGGGATATCTTGTCAACTCAGCCAACAACTGACCTTCTAGAGAGAGCCAGGTTAAGGCATTGTTAGGACTATAGCGATATCAGATAGAAGCAATAAAATGCTTGCACAACCTAAGACCCCTTTCACACTGAGGAGTTTTTCAGGCGGTTTAGCGCATTGCCGGCGGTATTGACCCTTTTTCGGCCGCTAGTGGGGGTTAAAACCGCACCGCTAGCGGCCGAATACCGCCGCAATTCCGACGGTATAGCGACGCTAAAAATGGCGGCGCTATACCACCACCGCACCTCCCGCCCCAGTGTGAAAGGGACCTAAATCTCTTGGCAGTTATGAATTTGACGTGTATAAACATTTTGTGACACTAGGTCCAATTTAAGGATTTGAGCTGTTTATTTACTAAGGCTGATAGTGGGTATTTTTGACCTGAGTGATTTAGAATTGTTTTATTTGTAAGTATATTGATCATATAAATATCTTTAGGCAACCCTGTCTTGAAAATAAAAATGCTTATAATTTGTTTTTGTAAAGAGGAAAGCATATTTGTACCTCTCCTGCAGCTTGCACTGATCCAGAGAAATCCTCGCTTGAAGTCTTCTGCAGAAACCAACGCTGCTGTGCTCTGTAGTGACTTTGAGGTCAACAGGATGAAATGGAGAGCATTGCAGGGGACCAGGAAATCTTCACTCCCAGAATATTTGGTTTCTGCAGAAGACCAGCAGAAGTGGTCAGTAGGAGAAGTAATGCCGCGTACACACGATCGGTTTGTCTGATGAAAACGGTCTGATGGACCGTTTTCATCAGACTAACCGATCGTGTGTGGGCCCCATCGGTTATTTATCCATCCCTTTTTAAATCCACGCATGCTCAGAATCAAGTCGACACATGCTCGGAAGCATTGAACTTCATTTTTCTCAGCACGTCGTTGTGTTTTACGTCACCGCGTTCTGAAACTATCGTTTTTTTAACCGATGGTGTGTAGGCACGACTGATGAAAGTCAGCTTCATCGGATATCTGATGAAAAAATCCATCAGACAGTTTTCATCGGATGAACTGATCGTGTGTACAGGGCATTAGTGTATTCTTTCTTGTTTAAAGGTGGCATCTATTTTTTTTTTTTGAGACAGTCGCTTTTTATAATTCCTTGTGGTTAAAGTGTTGTTATGAGGGTTTCACCAAAAAATTGCATGGCAGTTTTTTCTCTCACTATACAAGTTAAAATGTGGAGAGAACAAGTTTTTTAATGTGATTCAGTTTAAATAGAAAGACCAGTGTCATTTGCTCTGTGTGTACTGACATACTGCTGTCATCTACTAAAAAGAAAGAAGCAACAACACAAAATTACGCATTATAGCTCTGCTAAATTGGAATGTCAAATTATAGGATGTCTTAATTATTGTGTGGGCAGATAAAAAAGATCAAATTACTTTTAAATGCTTTAAAGAAAATTGCTTTGACTATGATTTACAATCCAAAATTACAGATTGCTGTGAGTTTCAACTTTAACCTAGGTCAGGATAGGCTGTTAAGCTCACTGGCATACAAAACATTATTTTTTTTCTTCAAGTGTAAAAATGCAAATGAAATTGTGAGAGACATGAATCACAGTTATGGAATCTTGCTCCCTCCTTGCCCTTCAGCAGCTGTAAACAACTGGAAATAATGCAGTTGCTTGCTTTTAAAAAAAATCAACTGACGTTTTAGTTACCTGGCTGCAAAAAGACTTTTGAAGCTTTTTGTCCCACAAACATCATCTTTTTGTCATTTGGACAACCAAAGACTTGTTATATTCAATAAATAAAATGACATGTTGATGGGAAGATAGTATTTTATTTCCTTAATTGTTTTAGGGTTGGCTTCCAAATTACCACAAATCATAAAGATATGTTTTGTCACGTGTGTCACAGAGGTACAGTATGTGTGCTCAAGATTTTTAGTTCTGCTGTTCTAAGTTATGTAGAAGCTCAGCAAAGAGAGGTCTTGACTTTGACTAGGCCATTCCAAGACATTCACTGTAAGGCCTCCTGCACACCAGACGTTTGATCATCTCTCCTAGACAATAAATATAGCGAAAAAGCTGGCACTTTGTGGCAGTGAAACAGCTGCTGGCACTAAAAGGTTAATATGCCCAAACCTTTGCAAAAAAAACTACTAGAAAGTGCATCAATTGAATGGCAAGTGTCAAAATGTACATACTAAATAAATGTATACAAATAGTCCATAAATATGGAAATCTATAGTTCATAAGATGGCAACACTCCTCAGTGATGTATCGGTCTTTTCCAGATGCTCCAGCAATAATTGTGTCCCACCATCAATCCAAATGCACTCACCAGAAAGAAATGCTGCATGTTAGTCAGCAATCTGGGCTCAATAACATCCTCCAAGGCTAGTGAATCCTTCCGAACTATCTTTTTAAGGAGATAACCCTTTGGAGATGGCAGCAACCATACTATTCCATCAGTGGAAGCAGCAGATGGATGGTGGGACTGGAGTAGGGACAAGTGCTCCCCAAAAGTAAAAATTATATATATATATATATATATATATATATATATATATATATATATATATATATATATATATATATATATATATATATATATATATATATATATATATATATATATATATATATATATATATATATGGTGTAGTATTGATGAAAAAAGATGTGAAATAAATGTGATAATATAAAAACATAATATAGTATTAAAAAGAGGTGTATAATTACAGTATATGCAAGGATCCACAGTGTGCACCACCAACAATCCAATGCACTCACCAGACACCATGTTAACAGCAAGCAGGCACAATGGCAATCCACCCCTCGAGTGGTTCGTTTTGAGGGAATTTTCTTGATGTAGCACCAACCAGAAATTGTGTCACGTACCAGCGCCCAAGCAAATGGCAGGACTGTGTGGAACAAGTGCCCACCAAAAGCGGAGCCAAATTGAAGACTTATAGCATAGTATTTTTTTAGTATTAAAGTATTAAAGACAGACAGAATATAACAAAAACAAACTCTGTCCTGGACTTACAACTATGGCCACCACATACAAACCATGCGGCAGCAATGGCATCAGCACTCTTGCTCTGCCTACATTTTTTCTCACTCTAGCACATCATCGGGGTCAAAGATGCTGAGTGGTGAGTTTACATTTATACACACTGGTTTATTTAGTGTGTACGTTTTGTCACTTACCATAGTTTATTCAAGCTCTGCACTTCCTAGTACACATCTCTCCTATACACCTTTCCTCCTGACAGCAGCGTTTTTGCAGAAAAAGCACTGGACACTTGTAAATGTGTAAAGCATTTAGGCATGTCAAGCACTTGGGCGTTAATTTATTTTATTGGCCAGGATAAAATCTAGATGCCCCTAACGGCAGCGTTAAAAACCTCCAGTGTGCATGGGGCCTACATTGTTCCCTTTTTAAACCACTTCAGTGTAGCTTTACTGTATGTTTATGCTCATTGTCTGGTTGGAAGATGAACCTCAGTCCTAGTCTCAAATCTCTGGGAGATTAATACAGGTTTACATCAAAATTTACCCTGTATTAAGTGCCATTCATCTGTCCTTTCATCCTGACCAGTTTTCTGGTGCCCTCATCTCTAATTATTGCTTATCTTGCCCTGTCTGAGTTTTGGTAGGCATCCTTCTCTTGTCAGATTTGTAGTGGCGTCATAGTCTTTCATTTTGTTATTATTTATTTAATGGTGTTCTGTGGGATGTTCAAATTTTGGAGTATTATATTTAGGACCCTGAACTGTACTTCTCTTCTTCAACTGTGTTTGGTCTGGTCTGTTTTGAAGGTCTTCATTTTGTTTGCTTGTTGGTGGTGCAGACCCAGGGGCCTTTCAGAACAGGAGTATTGTCATAGGCGTGTGCACAGGGTGTGCCAGCTGTGCCCAGGCACACCCTAATCACCCTGTGCAGCACAGATTCCCTCTACTGATCTGGCTTACATCTTTTCCCCTCCAGCGCTGACCGCTTCCCTCCTCTCCTATCGGCTGTTGCTGCTGGGATGTTTTAGGAGTGGGGAAGGGGCCAGTAAATATGTAATTTACTGGCCCCTTCCCTTTCTGAATGAACAATGTGAGTGATCGGCAGTGTGTGTTTGGGCTTTGGGGTGCACATTCTAATGCAATGCGCTGCGCACACCTATGAGTATTGTATTTATACTGATACCAGGGGGAGATTTACTAAAACTGGGGCATGCAAAATCTGGTGCAGCTCTACATAGAAACCAATCAGCTTCCAGGATTTAGTGTCAAAGCTTAACTGAAAAAGCTGAAGTTGGCTACCATGCACAGCTGCACCAGAGAGTGTTTCAGTTTTAGTAAATCTCCCCCCATGTGTCGGATCATGTGGCACTTTGATAGCACACAGGTTTGACCACATATTATTCAGGGCTTTATAGCAAAGGGGGTGAATATATATGCACGCTCAAGATTTCTTTTTTTTCCCCCTAATTGTTTATGTAACAACAAAATATTTCCGCTGGGACTAAAAAAAGAGGAGGAGTAGAGCCGGGGATGAAGCAGTACTTCCATTTTTAGATGAAGTTTTGCTTCTTAATGTTTAAGCAAAGTTGTACTAAAAATATGAATATGGTTTGTAAAAGAAAATACTTATATTACATATTATAAACATTTTTCTAACTCATTCTACCTAATCTTTCCCTTGTTCATCCCCTGAATATGTATAGGAAGGCAGATCATCAAGCCAATTTAACCACTTAAGGACCGCCTCCTGCACATTTACGTAGGCAGAATGCCACGGCTGGGCACATGTATGTACAGGTACATGCTGTGCTATTGTCCAGCCGTGGGTCGCGGGCGCGCGGCGCGGTTCGAAGCTCCGGGACCTGATTGCCGCTGCAGTCCCGCGATCGGTCCCCGGAGCTGAAGAACGGGGAGAGCCGTGTGTAAACACGGCTTCCCCGTTCTTCACTGTGGCGAAGTCATCGATCGTGTGATCCCTTTTATACATAATAGATGACGTCACACCTGCAGCCACACCCCCCTACAGTTGTAAACACACATGAGGTCACACATCCCATCAGCGCCCCCTGTGGTTAACTCCCAAACTGCAACTGTCATTTTCACAATAAACGATGCATTTTAAATGCATTTTTTGCTGTGAAAAGGACAATGGTCCCAAAAATGTGTCAATTTTCCAAAGTGTCCGCCATAATGTCGCAGTCATGAAAAAAATCGCTGATCGCCGCCATAAGTAGTAAAGTATTTTTTTTATAAAAATGCAATAAAACTATCCCCTATTTTGTAAACGCTATAAATTTTGCGCAAACCAACCGATAAACGCTTATTGCGATTTTTTTTTTTAATCAAAAATAGGTAGACTACGTATCTGCCTAAACTGAGGGAAAAAAAATGTTTTTTTATATATTTTTGGGGGATATTTATTGTAGCAAAAAGTAAAAAATATAGAATTTTTTTCAAAATTGTCGCTCTATTTTTGTTTATAGCGCAAAAAATAAAAACCGCAGAGGTGATCAAATACCACCAAAAAAAAGGACGCCAATTTTGTTTGGGAGCCACGTCGCACGACCGCGCAATTGTCTGTTAAAGCGACGCAGTGCCGGATCGCAAAACCTGGCCGGGTCCTTTAGCTGCATTTTGGTCCGGGTCTTAAGTGGTTAAAACCAGAATAATACCCCATCCATTCTTTGCTGGACACAATGGTATTACTCCACAGTGTGGCCTGCGCTACACATCTAATTTAAAAAATGTAGTCCCATTGTAGAGCTTGCAGAGTCCCACAGTCCCACATTTTTATTTGCTCCAGTAAGCAACACTTAAAGGTCTTCTTCCATGAGCCTGTTACTAAATGAAAGGAGAAGCAGCTGACTGATAACGCATCTCTGTCATTCTGCTTACTTCATCAGATTGTTCTATATTAGCACATAAGCAATTAAGCACAACTGACGGGCTCCTTCTGCTGCCTCTCCCTCTTCCAGTCTGAACTGTGCTGTTCAGGTTTTTGCAAGAGGCTTATACCAGATAAATTTCAGGCACTTGCACTGCATGCAAATTATACATGCCTTTAATGGTGTATAAATGAATACTGTTCTGCATTCAATTGTGTTTGTTTTATTTTACCTGGAGATCAGCTATAAAACTGCAGAGAACACTCTAAGATTAAAGGAGAGGCTAGCCATATGATGTTGACTTTGTAAATGTGGCAATTTTTTTTTTATTAATACAATTTGGAACTTTATAGTGCTGCGACCACAGTATACTCTATTCAAAATAATGAAGTGATGTATAACTAAAATTTCCATATGCAATGTATATCATTTTTCATTTTCCTTTCTATACTTGGTGTGCAAAGACAACCTCTTATGTGCAATTCTGTATTGTTCTTGTGTGACCTGTATTGAAATGATTCACTTTTGCTGTGAGTTTAACTGTAGGCATTATGTTTCTATAGGTGCTTGATTCAGGAAGAGTTAAAGAATTTGATGAACCATACAACTTGCTGCAAAATAAAGAAAGCCTTTTCCACAAAATGGTGCAACAGGTTGGGAAGACAGAAGCTTCTTCTCTTACAGAAATAGCCAAACAGGTAAATGTTTTTTTCTATATGCTCAAGGTTTTCCCCATCCATCTTTTTTTCAGCTGACAGTCCTCCAAACACTATCAGCAGTTTTAACGCTATCCATAGCTTAAATGTAAGCTGTATATTGCCCACCTCACGCAAAGTAACAGGTTTGCTTTATAATTGGGAAGGTATCAGGCACATACCTTGGTTTGAGAGTAACTTGGTTTGAGAGCGTTTTGCAAGACAAGCAACATGTTTTTATACATTTTGCCTTGATATAAAAGCGATGTCTTGATATAAGAGTAGCATCATGTCACAACTGAGTATAACAAATGAGAGGCACCTCCAAGTGTAGCAAAATGGCTACATTTAATCAAGGTACAACATTTAGCAACGTATTGCTACCCTTAGAGGTGCCTCTTTTCTCTTTTATACCCTGTAAAAAAACGCTTTGATATACAAGTGCTTTGGATTTCAAGCATGTTTCTGGAACGAATTATGCTCACAATCCAAGGTTTTACTGTAGGTACCTTCCAAGCATTCTTCCTGCCTCTAAGTTTATCTGCAGCAGCTTCACGCAAAAGCAATGTGTATGTTCTAACGTGTCAGAGTTGGAAGCTACACAGGAGGTGCCATCCCCCCCCCTTTTCTAATGTGTCATCACTCCAACCTGGCAATTGGCTGTTCAGGAACCACCGCTGCATTGTGAGAAGGCAGTTCAGTACTGGGTTTCAATCCATTTAATCACTAAAAGAACTAGATAAGTGGGGTGGCAAGTATGTGTCTGTTAACCACTTAAGCCCCGGACCAATATGCTGCTAAATGCCCAAAGGCGTTTTTACAATTCGGCACTGCGTCGCTTTAACAGACAATTGCGAGCATGTGCGACGTGGCTCCCAAACAAAATTGGCGTCCTTTTTTTCCCACAAATAGAGCCTTCTTTTGGTGGTATTTGATCACCTCTGCGGTTTTTATTTGTTGCGCTATAAACAAAAATAGAGCGACAATTTTGAAAAAAATGCAATATTTTTTACTTTTTGCTGTAATAAATATCCCCCAAAAACATATATATATAAAAAAAAAAAATTCCTCAGTTTAGGCCCATACGTATTCTTCTACCTATTTTTGGTAAAAAAAATCGCAATAAGCGTTTATCGGTTGGTTTACGCAAAATTTATAGCGTTTACAAAATAGGGGATCGTTTTATTGCATTTTTATTAATTATCTTTTTTTTACTACTATTGGCGGCGATCAGCGATTTTTTTCATGACTGCGACATTATGGCGGACACTTCGGACAATTTTGACACATTTTTGGGACCATTGTCCTTTTCACAGCAAAAATGCATTTAAATTGCATTGTTTATTGTGAAAATGACAGTTGCAGTTTGGGAGTTAACCACAGGGGGTGCTGTAGGAGTTAGGGTTCACCTAGTGTGTGTTTACAACTGTAGGGGGGTGTGGCTGTAGGACTGGCGTCATCGATCGAGTCTCCCTATAAAAGGGATGACTCGATCGATGCAGCCGCCACAGTGAAGCGCGAGGAAGCCGTGTTTACATACGGCTCTCCCCTTTCTTCAGTTCCGGGGAGCGATCGCGACGGAGCGGCTATAAACGAATAGCCGCGCCGTCGTCCCGGATCGCTCCCCGCGGGAATCCCACCGCCGCATGTAGCGGGGGGGTCCCGATCGGACCCCTCGACCCGCGGAAAGGCAAGGACGTACCTGTACGCCCATTTGCCTGTACGTGCCATTCTGTGGACGTACATATACATGCGGCGGTCGGGAAGTGGTTAAGTCAGCAGCTACACTTTTTGTAGCTGCTGACTTTAAAAAAACACTGAAATGGCTGGAATTCACTTTACTAAACCTCATAAAAATATGTCAATCCCAATAAAATACATTTAAGTTTTTAGTTATAACATGACAAAATTTGGAAAATTTCAAGGGGCATGAATAGTTTTTCAAGGCACTGTATATTCCCCAAACTCTTTAATATAGTAATTCATATAAACTGGAAGCAAGAGTGATAAATTTACATGACCTAACAATGCCATGCCCTCACTAGGTATGTGTGTACTATGAGTAGTATGGTAAACATATTAGTTTGCCTTTTTTACATGGAAAATTCGTTTTTTTTGTCCTTAGAATGACTTTACTTACTGTAATATTGTTGGTTTTACAATAATAACAAACATATAGCTAATAGGTGCATGTATATATCCTTTTCAGTTCAGGCAAGTTAATATTAAAATGACTTTTCAGCCCTGGAGCAGCTTAGCAGGGTCTCATAGCAATATGCTAGTGCATCTCAATTTTGACCATGTTTAATGCATTATACAAGCTTTAGGCAAGTCACTGCAGTATAGTTTAGTAGCTGCATAGTACGGCCATTTCTGTCTCTATTCAGCAGTCTAAAATATATACTTTAAAGCACATAGAGAAATCATATTAAACCATACAGGAAAGCTTATTATTGTCAAACATCAGTTTATGGCAGTTCCTCTCTATGTATTTTGTAAACATAATTCCAAGACGCTGTACATTATTTTTGGCCCAGCTTGTGACAGATGTCAACGTTTGAAGATTGCATTTGCCTTTTGAAAGGCTCAAACAAAACTTTTCACATTCAGCTGTGCAGAAGAAAAAAATTGCATTTGAAGTCCCTTTTTTCCGACATACACAGTGGCAGATAAGAGCACACAAGTCTTGACATTATTTCATTTTGTTATGCGCATCTGTCAAAGCACAGAGATACCATACAGCTCCTAAAAACTGCCGATTGTGTAACAGTGAAACTTGACAGCATTTCATTCCTTTTATATTCTGATTATACATTTATCAGGGAACCTGTATCTCGTCTAGTTCAGCTAGAAATCGCTAGGATTCAGCTGCTGAAAAGCATGGTGTGAAGAAAAAATGCCTCTTCTATTACTTGGGATCATCTTACGCTTTAAAGAAGTTGCTTGGATGAGGCTTTGTCAGAGCCTTAGCCTTCCATTTTATTATTGTGCTATACTATCCACAGATCACATTTCTATGGGCCTTGTAACTGCTCTCTGCTACAAATTAAACACTCTGATCTTTCAAATATATGTACCTTGAAGTTTCAATGCTTGTCAATCACAGTTTGTAAAATATCAGGATTACAAGCTGATATTAACATCCAAATCCATTGTGTTTTGGTTTTATGTGTGAAAATGAGAAACCTTTTTGCTGACTCTAGTTTCCTCGTGCTTTTGTCACGCTGTTTAATTTATCTTCGTGTTTTCAGTTCATAAAGTGACTTGGTCTTATCAATGTAATGTGTCCACGCTTTGCATCAATACACATCAGGATAACAGCTAGTCTATCATTTTGGTTTATTGGCAATTAATTCAGCCCATTGTTCAGATAATGTACTGGGGTATTTCCTGATTTTTACAGATTAAACTGTTTGTTTTATGTCAATAGCTGTTTTTTTTTTAGTGTAGGAATCATCTTTGTCAAACCAGAAGATATTCACAAACTGTCGCTTCCCAACAAATCCAAAAAGCAATTGGTTTAGCCCCCATATAAAGATTGTGGGCAGAGATATTAAGCAAAGTAAAGTCAAGTAAATCATGATCTGTAAACACAATTTACTTAAGAACATTTCGGTTGAAGTATAGCTCATAGTAAGGTTACGTTAGTCATACACAGAGCCATATTTTTTTTTTTGTAATTGTTCCATATTAGCTAAGCCTGTTTAAGTGTCCTTTAAGATGGTGTTAATTTAAGTGCAGCAATAATTTGGGGTTCTCTTCATGAAAGCATATTTGTTGTCTTTTTTAGCTGTGCGCAATTCCCACATTATCCTAACACCTTGGGGTTGGGTTTACTAAAGGCAAATGGGCTGTTTACTTTTTAAGGGGATTTTCACATTGCAAGGGAATTTTCCCTTCGCTTAGTCAATTAGCTCTGTTGACTTCCATTATCCAATTATTATGTGCAAGCAAAAATAATGTTTTTTTTTTTGTTTTTTTTTAGTTTTCGATCAGTGAAAGGATTCTTGCCCCCCTTTATCTTCTGTTAACCTTAACCACTTGCTGAGCTTGTCACTAGACACCTGATCACTGCTACATCAGTCATATGATAATTTCTTAATTTTCCAAAAAGTTGTGACAAAAAATTACAACTTCAAAAAACCCGCCATACTGCTTAACAAATAATTTAGACTGTCTGCTTTGCAAAAAGGGGTACTTTTAGAGGCATCTATACTGTCCTGGAAATTTAGGTCCTCAAAAAATATCAGTACATCAGGATTGATGAATTTTCAAATATAGTATGTGTGTGTGTGTGTGTGTGTGATATATATATATATATATATATATATATATATATATATATATATATATATATATATATATATATATATATATATATATATATACTTTCACACAAAGCAATTAATATACACCTATTGGGATTTTTTTTTACCAAAGACATGTAGCAGAATAGATGTGGGCCATAATTTATGAATATGTTTTATAACAAAGTAGAACATTTTGGGGAGTTATTTTTTCAAACTTTTCGGTCTTTTCTCATTTAAATAATAAAACAACCCAATGGTGATTAAATACCACCAAAAGAGAGCCCCATTTGCATTAAAAAATGTATTTGGGTACAGTGTGCGCAATTTCCAGTTAAAGTAGCACAGTGCTGAATTGCAAGAAATGCTATGGTCATAAAGGAGGTAAAACCTTTCCGTAGTTCAAGTGCTTAAAGCGGTTCTCCACCCTAAAGTGGAGTCCCGCTGATCGGAACCCTCCCCCCCCTCCGGTGTCACATTTGACACCTTTCAGGGGGAGGGGGGTGCAGATACCTGTCTAAAGACAGGTATCTGCACCCACTTCCGGCCCGGCATTCTCGGGCAAAAGACGTGCATTCTGTCACATCCCGTCGCCCCCCCGTTGTGTGCTGGGAACACTCGGCTCCCAGCACACAGCGGGAGCCAATCGGCGGGCGCGACTCGCGCATGCGCCGTAGGGAACCGGGCAGTGAAGCCGCAGCTTTTCACTTCCTGGTTCCCTTAGCGTGGATGGCGGGGGGAGCAGCAGAGAGACGAGCGATCGCTCGTCCTCTGCTGCGATCGGCGCTGGACTCCAGGACAGGTAAGTGTCCTAATATTAAAAGTCAGCAGCTGCAGTATTTGTAGCTGCTGGCTTTTAATATTATTTTCCCATGGCACATCCGCTTTAATGATTGTTTTAATATTACATTTATCAATCAGATTTTTTTTTTATAATTACTGACTTTTTTTATTTTTTCTATTTCAGGTGTCTTTGAACCGAACTCAGCAAGCCAACAAGAAAAATATTTCCAGGGACCCATCTGAACCATTTATAATTTTCGAAACTGCTCTTTGACAGTATTTTTTTTTTTTTTTTAAAGTGCATTCAGGTAGCATTAATGGTCGCCTCTTGGCACCTAGTGTGTGCTGGCGGGGCTATCCATTGGTTTATTAGATGCCTTACTAAAGCCAGTGTTCTTGATACATTCATGCCTATTGTTGTTAATAGCAGTATTGAAATAATCACTGCTGTACTTGTTAGACACTTTGTTGTAGCATGGAAATGTTGGATTATGGTTTAGCCACATGACTTGAAGTTTGATACAGCAGTGCCATATGGTCAAACTGCTGCTCTTAAGAGTTTCCATCCACCTCTAGTTGTGAGTTTGTTTTCAAACCTTTGTACTGTTTTTTGGCCAGTATCAGTCAGCCAGTGAGAAGTAAATATGTTCAACTACTCCCTGACTTTTTTTTTTATAGTTTGTAAAATGAAAGGTGATAAGTCCTTAAAGCAGAACTCCAGGCAAACCGATGAAACACAGTTCAATACATATATTTAGCAAAGGGTTCGAAAATTCTGTTGAGGCACTCTCGTCACACAACACTGCCAAATCACTGGGGTTGATTTACTTAAACTGGAGAGTGCAAAATCTAGAGCAGCTGTACACGGTAGCCAATCGGGTTCAGCTTGTTCAGTTAAGCTTTGACTAAAAAGCCTTGGAAGCTGATTGGTTTCTATGCAGAGCAGCACCAGATTTTACACACTCCAGTTTTAGTAAATCAACCCCGCTGATCCCTATTTGCGCTTTGTAGCTCCCTCTTTCACCTGCCTGTATATTCTACAGTGAATTAGTAACATCACTCTTCTGACTCTTCTGATTGCATTGGCCAGTGAAATTGCCAATTGGCTGCTCAGGCACCAAGCCCTGCATTGTGAGGAAGCATGGAGGTCGTTTTGTTTCGGCTGGTCACACAAAGCAGCAACTAAGTGAGTGGAAAATATCTTGCCCTCCAACTGGGCAAAATACAGAGTATGCAGGTGACAGGAATATTGAATAGGCAATTGTGTTGTCATTTAACTGTATTGGGGCAAGGGTGAATCCCAAGACAGAAGAACCATTTGGCAGGAAAAAAATACCATATGTGTATTTCATCTGTGTATTTCGTGATTGCCTGCAGTTCCACTTTTTTTTTAATCAATTTATAATTTAATTTGGAATTTCATGGAATTCAAGCCTTTGATCATAATAATCAAATGTATGTTTACATGGCCTTGTATTATACATTTTTAAAAACCAAATGGAAACTAAAACCTTCATTTTAATTTCATGCACAATGATTTCATTGTTGGCCAGGTATACTAATAGAAGACACCTTGCTGATTTACTAAAAGAGTAGAGCGTGTTCTGACTGTGGCGAAAGTTCGCAAAGAATATTTAGTAACGTGCAAGGAAAATAGAAAAAAATGTACTTTTGCTTGCATATAATTGATTGGATGATTGAGCTTTACCTCATTCACTTAGCTAAAGTAAAATTCTCATGCAAATTGAAAATTCACTTTTTTATGTGAACAACCTATTTGCAGGATATTGAATTTTTACAGATTTTCTCAGGGTAATTTCTACTCTTACCAGCCTTTCCTTGCAGCTGCAGAAGAAACATTTCTGTTGCCTACCAAACCGAAATGTGCCTTAAGCTTTCCTGAAACTGTGTTAATGTTTACACCAAGGTTTTTTTGTTCTGATTTGAACTGGTTTCATGTTGTCGATACCTTAATAGTGACCTACATATGCACACATTACTACAGATTATCCCAATTGCTTTGTGAAAGGGATCTGGATTTTCAGCTAGCAAATGTTTCCATCTCAGTCTTTTTGACTTTCACGCTGTATTTCAAGAAACAATCAGTTAAATGCTATTAATGCAATTAGTATTCATGGTCTGTGATTAATGCTAACATATCAGTTGAACTTAATTCATAAATGCTTGTAATTATGATCTGTACCCCAAAGACACACAGAAAGTATATGCATTCAGTCTGTTCAGATCATCAAGGCCTTCTAATGCACTTATGTCAGTTGTGTTTGTTTTGTTGTTCTTGATTGCTGTACACTACAATGACTTATTCTTGTCTCTTTTGTAAGTTTGTGTTAAAAAAAAATGCTGTATTTAAAAAACAGGTTTATCATTTTAACTAAAGGGAAAGCCATTGTTTTATCATTTACTCTAATTATTGTAATTGTGGAATTATATTATTTGATAGCTGTGCATTTTTTTTATTAGGCAAAGGAAGCTGTATGTTCTGTTGTCTCTAGTCTTCAAAAGATATAAAAAAAAGTTTGACCAATATTACCCTGCAACGTGGCTCTCAACTCCCTTTGATCCTCACAAGGAGACACACATTATCTTGAATTTGCATAGAGTTTATTAAATGTGTAATGTTTCGTAAAAGCGTTTAACGCTGTTATCAAAATATAATTTTTTATAATTAATTTGGAACATCAACAGTTGCTTACCCTTGTTCTTTATGTTACCCTCTAGTTTACTTGATAGTAGTTATGGTTTCAACTCTCATATATTGGTAACTGTCTAAGTTTAGCACAGCATTACAGCAAATATGTCATTCAATTTTTAATTTATTCTTTTTTTCCTTTTGGCGTTCATTGCCTAGTGGGATACTACTAAGTACAAATGGTAACACTGAACTGTCAGAAAACTAGGATGTTGTAATAGGTTTATTCACTCATAGTTTGATTAAAGTAGGATGAAATGTAAAAGATGTCTACAACCTGATTCTTGAAAAATGGATCTGAACCCATGGCTACTAGTATGTATGGTGGCTCTGCTGTTATTTAAAAAAATTATGAATGCTACATTAACTTTTTAATGTAGTATTGTCAGTTGAGTCTACCATACACAGTAGCTGTGTAAATAGTGTATTCTTTTACATACGGTGCTAAGTGGAGGCCTAATGTAGACAAAGAAATGCTGTGCCAGATGCAACAGCTAGAGGAAACCCTAATAGGTAGGACTTTTATCACACCAGATGCGGTGTTGTGCAGCCCGATGCATACACAAATAGACAAGACAAAATGCCTGGTTTCATATGCTGTCAGTTCACACCAGAAAAAAAAGTACAGCATGCAGATTTTTTTACAGCTCAGCATGTTGTGCCATAAACCAAGACAAGTGCCACTGCATTAAATACATCTGTTAAATCTGTATTTATGACAATAAAAATGCTGTAAAAAAAATATATATATGTCTGAATATTTGGGATTTAAAAAAGTCACTCTGCCTACAAATATTTCCATATTGGTACCTGGCAGGTTGAATCACCCACCACCATCACCCAGAGCTGATTAATGCAGCGAGGAGGTCTCACTACTGAAGTCCCCAAAACCCATCCAAGCATTAATGAAATATCAGTTTTAGATGGACTAAACTTTCAAAGTGGGCCTAAACTCTGTTAATTTTATTTTTCTTCCTCTTTGCTTACCCAGTAAATACCATCAGCATGTTTGGTTTTGCACCATTACAAGACAAAAATGCTTCCTCATCTCTTCCTGATTAAAGCCATGATGCAGCATGAGATCAGTATGAAGCAGAGGTACTTACTAGCTGTCTCCTCCGCAGACAATCAGTATCTTTGCATCATACATATTCTTTCCTGTTCCCAAGCTGCAACCAGAAGGCAACACATAAGTTGGTAATACAGGGAACCCAAATCTGTTTACAATTTTAAAGGAGTGTTAGTGTCAGTCAGTGAAGTACAAGATGTAGGAGATTTGGTATTAGTAAAAAGAAAAATGTAGGATTGCTTTAACCACTTTAGCCCCAGAGGATTTGGCTGCCCAAAGACCGGGCCATTTTTTACGATTCAGCACTGCATCGCTTTAACTGACAATTGCGCGGTTGTGCGACGTTGCACCCAAACAAAATTACGTCCTTTTTTTCCCACAAATAGAGCTTTCTTTTGGTGGTACCTCTGCGGTTTTAATTTTTTGCGCTGTAAAGAGTGACAATTTTGAAAAAGCAGTATTTTTTACTTTTTGCTTTAATATCCCCCAAAAATATATATATAAAAAAATATATATATCAGTTTAGGCCGATTTGTATTCTTCTACATATTTTTGGTAAAAGAAAATCACAATAAGCGTATATTGATTGGTTTGCACAAAAGTTATAGCATCTACAAAATAGGGGATAAGTATATGGCATTTTTATTAATATTTTTTTTTTCTTACCAGTAATGGCTGTGATCTGAGATTTTTATCGTGACTGCAACATTATGGCGGACACTTGGGACCATTGTCATTTATACAGCGAACAGTGCTATAATAATGCACTGATTACTGTGTAAATGACACTGACAGGGAAGAGGTTAACCACTAGGGGATGAGGAAGGGGTTAAGTGTGTCATAAGGAGTGATTCTAACTGGGGGAGGCTGGGCTATGAGTGACATGACAGTGATCACTGCTCCTGATGACAGAGAGCAGTAGATCACTGCCCTGTCACTAGGCAGAACAGGGAAATGCCTTGTTTATATAGGCATCTCCCTGTTCTGCAGCTCTGTGACATGATCTCGGGACAATGGCGGACATCGAGTCCACGGGCACGGTCACAGAGATCGCGGCAGGGGAGCACGCATCTGCAAATTCAGGTACGTTGCTTTGTGCAGCCGTGCCATTCTGCCAACGTATATCTACAGGCGGCGGTCAGCAAGTGGTTAAAATATAACACTTCTTTCTAAAAAGGTTCAAGTATATTTTTGCTCTCCACCACCTGACCAAACTAACCCCTCCTCCCCTACCCCAGCTGTATATTTACTTGTATTGGATGACTGTGGCCCCCAGCTGATGCCTTCCCAGTGAAGCCCCTAATCGTTTATTATACAATCTCCTAAGCAGCTTATTTTTTAAACAGCCACATAGTGCCCTCACGAGTTTCTACTGTGCCGGCAAGGACAGGGGTCAAAGGTTTGTTTAAGTCAAGGTTTGGGGGACAAAGTAATTTCTTTCTATAAAAAACAGCCTTTGACTTTGTGTGTTGGTTAAAGGTGTATGACTTTGAATTTATAATTCCAGTTTATGAATGTTTTGTTACTCTTTCATATGGGTTTAAACCCCATGCACTTTTACAAGATTAGAATAAATATAAAACCTGTCAGTATACTGTAACTTTGATCTACATTATTTAATTTTAAGCATTATTTTACAATGTGACAACAGACATGTTTTGTATTGTTGACAAGCACTTCTTGAGGCCTTTTGAATAAAAAAAGTAAAGTATTGTCTAAACATGCCTTAATTCAATTAAAGTAATCAATCTTTTCTTTTATTATGTCTTTCAATGAACTTTCTTCTGTGTATTTTAGATAAGCTGATTTTATAACGTGCATACACAATTTTGACACATTCTTCAGAAACGGGTTCCTTTTGTGGAGCACGAATAGAAATACAGTATACTTGTGTTAATACAGTATATACATAAAATAATTTATACCGTGGTTTTCACATTTGTATGTTTCCCAACATTGTTTTGTATACAGACTTGTCACCACCACCATTAATTCCTGTATGTCACACAGCACATTTTAGTCTCAATTCACCAAAGAGTGAAATAGGTTTACACATGCTAACTTTGTCTAACTAAACATTATTTACTGACTTCCCTTTTCTTTTCTTTTTTTTTTTGGGCAATGCAGAACACAAAAGTATGGCTTTGTGATTTAACATGCTGTAAAAAGCGCATATGCCTTGCACAATTTGGGGTTGATTCAAAAACAAGTTTTAGTTGCTAAAATGGGCATGTAAATACGAAATGAAAGCAGCTTAGTTTCCCCTGCAGAGGTCAGGTGACATTTAACTGCTGAGAAGCATTTCTTGAAGTTTAGAAAGTGTTTTATTGGCCAGAAGGCTGGATCCTTATAAGTTGTGTTCTCCAACAAAACTCCATAACATTTACTAGATTGTTATACATGTATAATTAAATGTCTGTTTCTCTAACATATCAGGCTTCATCTTCCAATCCAAAATTCAGCCCTTCATTTTGGCTCAAGACTTGGAACACAAAATCCACCAAGTCTATCCCAAAGCCTTCTTCACAATAAAGGAGCATCCTCACACCTAAGAGATGTCTGTTACAGCTTGCATTCCTCTGGGTCACAGACGTGTCAGGCCTATGGGTTCAGTTAGTGGTTTCAAAGAGATACAAAATAAGCCCTGTACACATGATCGAGCTTGTCCGATGGAAACAGACCGATGGACTGTTTTCATCGGACAAACCGATCATGTGTGGGTCCCATCGGTTTGTTTTCCATCAGTGAAAAAAAAATAGAACATGTTCTAAATTTTTCCTAAGGATAAAAAAAAACGATCGTCTGTGTGAAAGTCCATCAGTCAAAAATCCATGCATGCTCAGAATCAAGTCGACGCATGCTCGGAAGCATTGAACTTCATTTTTCTCAGAACTTCATAGTGTTTTTTGGCACGGTCGGATTTTTGACTGATGGTGTGTAGGCAAGACTGATGAAAGTCGGCTTCATCGGATATCCGACGAAAAAATCCATCGGATTCGATTCCATCAGATATCTGATCGTGTGTACGAGGCTTTAGAGTTTAAAAATCTACCATTGTTTTCTACTCTCAAATCAAGCAAAGTATGCCCAAGAACAGTCAGATTCATCATCTCTTGTCCCAGGTAGCTGTTGTTCCAGTCCCTCCTGAAAAGATAGGTTCAAAGGATTCTATTAAAACCTGTTCACTAGACCAACACTCAACAGGGGTATTCGTCCTATCCTGTCCCTTAAGAGGGCCATAAAGTTTGTGACTTTTAAACTAGGTGTTGGGGGGGAGGGGCCAGATGTAGTGTTAGCCAGCAATGAGCAAGGTTCAGCGGGTAATATTGGGGGCATTAGTGGTAGGGTGACTAGAATACCAAACAAAAGGTAAGTAGGTTGGCAAATCCCAATTGCAGCATCATAACAACTATCAAGGAAATATGTGGCCAGACAAAATTAAGAGACATGTATACAAATGTTAGTCTAGCTAATAAAATGGGAGAACTGGAGCTGCTAATTTACAGGGAAGATTTTGATTTTGTGGGAATTTCAGAAACTTTTTTTGACAGTTCACATCACTAGCTGGCAACTGTTAAGGGGTATTCCCTATATTGTAGGAAAGGGGGAGGGGTATGTCTGTACATCAAGAATTATGTGAATGTGAAGGACAACATTACTAATGGAGCAAGGGAGGAGGTGGAATCCTTGTGGTTGGGGCTCCAAAGGGAAGAAACGAATAGGAAAGTAATAGTGGGCTTTGCTACAGGCCCCCTTACACCCAAGAGCCCTTATGCAACTCAGTCAGGTGTTGGCTAGACTGTTGTTCTTAATTATTATAGACAGTTTACTGACTGGAATGGTACTAGCTGATTGGAGAAAGGCCAGTGTGGTACTAATATTTAAAAAAGGGCAGAGACCTATTCCTGAAAACTAGAGGCCAGTCAGTTTAACATCAACAATTTGTAAATTTTTGTAGGGAATATTAAAGGACTATATCCAAGAATTTGCGATATCAGTAGAAATCGGCATGGATTCATGAAGGATCATTCTTGCCAGCCCAAACTGTTAACATTCTATGAGGAAGTGAGCTGCCATCTTATAAAGGTAGGCCTGTGCATGTGGTATATCTGGATTTTGCAAAGGCAAACTAAGGTCTGTCAGCATGGACCATAGGGTATATGTCTGGATAGGAAAATGGTTACAGGGGTGTGTCCAAAGGGTGGTAATAAATAGCGAGCATTTAGAATGGGCTGCAGTGGTAAGTGGGGTCCCCCAAGAATCTGTCCTTGGACCAATTTTGTTTAATTTATTCTGAAATGATAGAGGTTGACATAAATATCTCAGTCTCTGTGTTTGCTGATGATACAAAGCTAAGCAGAGCAATAACTTCACAACAAGATGTGGAATTCTTACTAGGAGGAGAGACACTGGGGGAATCAAGGATGACAAGAGATCTGAGGGTCCTAGTAGATGACAGACTCAGCAATGCCAATCTCCTGCAAGCAAACCTAGCAGAATATTAACATGCATTAAAAAGGGGATTTATTCAAGGGATAAAAATGATAATTCTGCCACAAGACTCTGAGTATGCCATCCAGTTCTGGTCACCAGTCCTCAGGAAGGATGTTCTGGAACTGGGGAGATTCCAGAGAAGGTCAACAAAGCTAGTAAAGGGACTGGAGGACCTCCGTTATGGGGAAAGATTACAAGCATTAAAGTATTCTCCCTGGAGAAGAGATGTTTGAGAGAAGATATAATATGAATCCTACTATAGGGAATTTTTTTTTCGGTGGGAGGGAGTTTAAAAAGAAATGCGGCCATTCATTGAAACTGGAAGAGAAGCATTTAGGTTTAATCTTTACTGTCACAGTGGTGAGGATGTGGAACTCCCTTCCACAAGCAGTGGTATTAGCAGAGAGCGTCAATAGTTTAAATTTTTTTTAGATGGGCATCTTAATGATTGCAACATACAAGGATATAGGATTCAATATTGACATAAACTCACACACCACAGGTTGAACTGGATGGACTGGTGTCTTTACTCTTTAATCAAGCACCAACCTGTTCTCAGGTTTTGCATGAAATTTCAAGGTCCGTTATTGCTCTCATTATTATCTCAGAGATAAGGGGAATAGTTGGCATTCATAGACATTTAAAATGCCTGCCTCCATATTCCCATTAACCCATCTCATCAGCGCCTTCTGAACTTCACAGTAGGATAAAAACGCTTCTCATTTTTCCCTATCCGTCTTTCAGGACAGCCACAAATAGAGAGATAGGCTCCTCCTCTTCCTTTAGGAAACACTGCACAGCCTTCAAATTCTCTCCTCCCCCTGCTAGACCTCAGTTCTTAGTGTTTCCTCCGGTGGGGAGACACTGCTGAGGAACCAGGGCAGTGCAGTCAGGGGACTGTAGGCCATAATAATTTCATGGGGAGCAGGGGCTTCCTAGAGGATGATAGGCGAAGACTTACCGCCAAAGACGCCACCCCAACCCGTGTCGAGCGTGGCAGCTGGCTTGTGGGGGGTCCCTATCGTGTCCACAGGACCGCGGCGGGGGAGTTCTGATCTGGGCGCCCTGTTTACAGGCCGCATTTGCTTTTTGCTTTTTTCCCTTTGAAAATCGCGGGCCGAGTGGCGGGCGACGTCATTTCCGGTGCGCCTCGGAAAGGATTCCCTTTGACCCGCGACTTCCGGGTCGCGGCGCTGATAGGGACCCACGCGTGCTGCTGGATAAGTCGGATACTCGTGGAGAAGAGTTAGGCACAGCGCAACCACCTCGCAATGTCGGTGACCTCTCCGGATCGGGACCCGACCAAGGACGCTCCCTCCAGCCAGTCTAAGGTAAGGGTTTCCTGGGGAGGGATTCCCAAAACCTTAGACTCTGTCTTTTTTCTCCTCTGGTTCCCTTTGGTGGTTGGGGGAGAGGAGGAAATGGCAGCAGGGCACTTAGCAGTAGTGTCTGTCTAGTGTTCCCAGAGGGTTGTAACCATAATGTTTTAAAAAAAAAAACAATTTGCTGTGCTAGTTGGCTTGTTTTAATGTGTGGGGTTCTTTTTGTCTTCTATTGTTTTTCAGAAAAGCCTAGAAAAAAGCCAAGAAAAAACATGAAGGACACATAGTTCTAGAAAAAAATGTGCCTCCTGTAGGGACTCTCTTCCTGATTCTTGGACGAAAGTTTTATGCAGAGACTGCATAAACTCTCTAGTCAGGGAAAGGGATGCAGAACAGGAAGACAGTTTAGCAGCCTCCGTTAAAGAGTTGGCCTCTACTTTTTCCTCCTTTAAATCCTTGTTTGAAAGGGTGCAGTCCCCCCTGGTACCCACACAGGTTACAACCCAGCCTGATGATCAGGGTATTGCACCTGTCTCTCCTGATCCTTCAGCTGAGGCAGTTGATATTGCAGGCCCTTCTCAGGTACAACACCCCTGCTTGGAGAATGTTGCATCTGACTCTCAGGCAGAGTCAGGTGAAGAGGACCAGGACAGTGAGTCCAAAAAGTCTTCTAGATATAAGTTATCTCTTGATGAGGTTGAGGAATTGCTAGGTGCCATTTACACGACCCTGGGCATTCACACAGACAGTAAACCTCTTAGCCTCCATTACCAGATGTACAGGGGTCTGGGGGAACACAAGGGCAAGGTCTTCCCGGTTCACGAACTTCTGATAGATACTGTTAAGAAGGAGTGGCAAGACCCTGAAAGATGCCATGGATAAGAGGATGGACTCTCTCTTAAAAAAAGCTTGGGAGTCCATAATTGGGAATTTAAAGCCGGAATTGGCAGTTATGGTAGTGGCCCGTAATTTGGAGCACTGGCTTTCAAAAATCCAAGAACACATTGAAGCTGAGACGGATAAGGAGACTATTTTGGCTTCCTTCCCTACAATTTTAAAAGGGGTGGCCTATATTGCTGATGCTTCGGCAGAATCCGTTCGCATGTCGGCTAGGTCGGCAGCTCTGGCTAATTCCGCCAGAAGAGCTCTCTGGCTCAAGACTTGGTCAGGAGACATTGCCTCCAAGTCCAAATTATGTGGGATTCCGTTTACAGGAGATCTTCTGTTTGGTCCCGGTCTGGAGTCAGTCTTAGACCGCACGGCGGATAAGAAAAAATCTTTTCTGTTCAAACGTAAAACTCCACTGAAAGGGAGGGGGTTTCGTCCCCAAAGGCACACAGGGGTCCCTAAACCAGAAAATCAGAAAAAGATCTGGACACCCAGGGGTAGGGGAAGGGGAGCGATTTTTCGCCCTCCTGACCAGCCCCCTAAGAAACAATGACTCCCAGATCAGGGTGGGGGGAAGGTTGGGGGCCTTCCTCCCACAATGGGAGTCTATCTCCCCAAACAGGTACGTCTTGGCGATCGTAAGAAAGGGGTACTCCCTGGAGTTCTCATCACCTCCCCCCCAGAGGTACCTGGTCACTCAACTCCCCAGAGACAAAGAAAAAGCAGAAGCTCTAGTAGGGGCCTTGAAGGATCTGGAGGACCAAAATGTGGTTCTCAGAGTCCCAAAAGTGGAAGAGAAAAAAGGGTTTTATTCCCATATATTCGTGGTAGGGAAACCCTCCGGAAAGTACAGGTTAATCTTAAACCTAAAACCACTGAACAAGTCAGTAGCATACAAAAGATTCCGTATGGAGTCAATCTTTACGGTGAGGGCCCTCCTACCACAGAATTGCTTTATGGTCTCCCTGGACCTCAGGGACGCGTACCTGCACGTACCCATTAAAGGGGGGTCTCAGGAGTTTCTGCGGCTAGCAATAGACTTGGGAACATCGGTGGTGCACCTGCAGTTCCAGGCCTTGCCATTTGGTCTATCCTCCTCACCCCGCGTGTTCACAAAGGTCCTGGCGGAACCTATAGCCCTTCTGCGTCTTCAAGGAGTAGGCATAATAGCATACTTAGACGACCTGCTTCTTTTTGCAGCGTCCCCGGAGCAGTTATCCAGGGACCTGGAATTAACCAAGAGGACCCTTATGGACCTAGGGTGGCTGTTGAACCTGGAAAAATCCAGCCTGGTACCATCACAGCGCATTCCTTATTTAGGGTACATCCTGGACTCCACCCTTCTAAGGGTCTTTCTCCCATTAGAGAAAGCTCTAAAACTGGACAAGTCGGTAGCTGCTCTCCAGGGCAGCCATCAGGTTTCAATCAGGTTCCTGATGTCAGTACTGGGGTTGTTAACCTCCACCCTGCCGGCGGTCCAGTGGGCCGGGTTTCACTTTTGGGTCCTACAGGCTTTCCTACTAAAAATCTGGGATCACAGCTCAGAACGCCTAGACGTCCTTGTACAAATCCCAAGCCAGGTAAAGAGATCTCTCTGGTGGTGGAGGAAGAGCACCAATTTGTCGCAGGGTCGACTGTGGCATATCCAGTCTCCACAAGTGATTACCACAGACGCAAGCGGCAGAGGTTGGGGAGCTCACCTGGGGGTCCTTCCAGCACAGGGTGTTTGGAAAGCGGCAGAGCAGAGACATTCCTCCAACTGGAAGGAGCTGAGGGCGATCGGACTAGCCCTCATTTTCTTTCAGGAGAAGCTTCAAGGACATCACGTCCAGGTGAGGTCGGACAACGCCTCGGCCGTGGCCTATGTGAACAAACAGGGTGGCACCAGGTGCGTAGCCCTGTCGGCCATTACAACAGAAATGTTTCGCTGGGCCGAGACAAACACCCTGTCCTTATCAGCAATCTTTATAAGGGGTATAGAAAACAGTACAGCAGACTTCCTCAGTCGAAGCCAGCTGAGGGAGGACGAGTGGTCCCTCAATCAGGAGGTCTTCCATCTCTTGGTCAAGAGATGGGGGTCTCCAGAGATAGACCTCTTTGCGTCCAGACAGAACACAAAAACCCTTCGTTTTTTCTCTCGGGGCAGGGGAGAGGGAGCAAGAGGGATAGATGCCTTGTCCCAGAGCTGGCGTTTCGGACTTTGTTACGCCTTCCCACCCCCAGTTCTTCTACCACTGGTCCTAAGGAAGCTTCAGTGGGAAAACACCTCACTTATCCTAGTGGCGCCCCACTGGCCCAAGAGAGCTTGGTTCTCAGTTCTCAAACAACTGACTGTAGAACCTCCCTTTTTCCTTCCACTTCGAGAAGATCTCCTCTCGCAGGGACCAGTCCTATGCCCACAGGTACACAGGTGGAACCTTGCGGCGTGGCTACTGAAGAGTCCTTACTGAGATCCAGAGGTTTTTCGGACAAACTGACTACCACCCTACTTAACAGTAGGAAGAAGGAGACGCGTTCTATTTATAGAAAAGTCTGGCTTCGCTTTAATGCATGGTCCCGAGAGTTTTCCTTTTCAGCACAAAGCCACACGTCCGTTCTAGAGTTCCTGCAGTGCGGAGCGGATAAGGGCTTATCAGTGAGTACCCTTAAAAGTCAGGTCTCAGCCCTTAGTGTATTTCTATAGACCCCTCTAGCCTCTAATCCTTGGGTAATCAGGTTCTTTAGGGCTTTGTCCAGACAGAAACCTTCTCAGGGTCCCCCCTTCCCCAAGTGGGATCTTTCGTTAGTTTTACAGGTGTTAACAGGTTTGCCTTTTGAACCCCCTAGACAAATGTTTGTTAAAAGATTTAACACTTAAAACAGTCTTTTTGGTTGCAGTGACCACTGCCAGGAGGGTCAGCGAATTGGAAGCCCTGTCCATTCGACCTCCTTTTTGCGTTATTTTTCCGGATCGGGTTGTTTTTAAAACCGATCCGGCCTTTTTGCCTAAAGTGGCTTCCAAATTTCATAGAAGCCAGGAGGTTGTATTGCCTTCGTTTTGTTCCAATCCCTCAGGTGAAAGGGAATTCAAGTTTAGTACACTAGATGTCAGGAGATGCATCCTACAATACTTGGAGCTGACCCAAAACTTTAGGAAGTCAGACTCTTTATTTGTTTTGTTTTCCGGAGCCAGAAAGGGACAGAAAGCGTCTCGACGCACAATTGCTAGATGGCTTAGATTAGTTATTGGGCAGGCTTACTCCTTGACTGGTAGGGAAGTCCCTACAGGAATAAAGGCACACTCTACTCGAGCGGTGGCTACTTCTCAGGCTGAAAGGGCTGGAGCAACGCCAGATCAAATATGCAGAGCCGCAACTTGGTCCAGCTACGCCACCTTCGTCAAGCATTATAGAGTAGACTTGGTGTCAGCAGGCGAACAAGCTTTTGGGAGAAAAGTCTTGCAAGCCGTAGTCCCACCCTAATTGTAAGTACTCGATTATCCTCTCTATTTGTGGCTGTCCTGAAAGACGGATAGGGAAAAATGGAGTTACACTTACCGGTAACGTCCTTTCCAGTACTCTTTCAGGACAGCCCTGGTTACCCACCCGAAAAGTTGGAAGATTGGTTTTTAGTCCAGGAACATAGTATGATATTGATGTTTAAACTATGGATTACTAACATGTTCTTGTGTCTCCCCAGCGGACCGGAGGTGCTCGTATAAAAACTGAGGTCTAGCAGGGGGAGGAGAGAATTTGAAGGCTGTGCAGTGTTTCCTAAAGGAAGAGGAGGAGCCTATCTCTCTATTTGTGGCTGTCCTGAAAGACTACTGGAAAGGACGTTACTGGTAAGTATAACTCCATTTTTTACACTGCTATTTTGCCTATCCTTTGACCCAGAGTTTTCACAAAGTTCCTTGCATTCCTGCTCACCTTCTTAAGAACTCAGGACATCCAGGTTACAGGGTACCTAGAGAATGTTCTTCTTAAGGATTTATCCCTCTCAAAACTGTCTGAAAATGTCCAAAGAGCTATTCAGATTCTTTAGCTTTCTGATTGGGTAATCAATTTTCAAATGTCTTCTCCCCAGCCTTCCTGTTATCTGGAATACTTAGGCCTCATTCACGACATGGCCCAGGTAAAAGTTATCTCAGACCTTCGAACCCAAGAGACATCCCTCAGTTAGATTCTCCATGAGAATCCTGAGCCTCATTTAAGGGTGTTCCCTTTACTCAGTTCCACTCAAGGCCTCTCCAACGCAACATTATGATGTCTTGGAACAAACACTCCTCTGGACTTTCCTATGCTTCCTATTAACATCTTGAGGCTCAGACCATTAAAATTAAGTTTGCGCAACTGGGTCTCCCATTTCATGGGCCCCCAATACTGCCTGGACCAAGGGTAGTGGTCCCTTTTATCCTTACATCTTCAGCCTTCTATGTAGGAAATAGCAGCCTCAAAATGTGAACATCCTGGCCTCCAGGTTCAACAAGTTACCCTGTTTGTGACCAGGACCAAGGATCTTCTAGCAATGGCATCAGATGCTTTGGTTGTTCCCTGGACTTTGTTTAAGTTTAATATATTATTTTCCTATAATCCGTGATTCTCATTGCATTAAACTGGCCCAAAAGAGCCTGGTACACACATACTCAAACTTCTAGAAGGCATGACCCCTGTCCTCTCCATAACAATCCGCCCCCTGCTTCGTCCTGCTTCCCAGTCACTGGCTTTAACAGAATTTCTGTTGAAACACAAATCTTTAAGTACAGGGGAATATCTTACTCTGTCATTCCCATATCATTCAAAGCCAGAAAAGTCACTTCTAGAAAAAGCTATCGTACCTGGAAATCCTTTTTTGTCTGGTGTGAACACAAGCCTCTCAACCCCAGAATGACTACTCAGTAGTTTGCGTTCTGGCCTTCCTGCAGTCTAAACTTGACCAAAAATGTACTCCAAGTATACTCTTAAGAGAAGGGTTTTGGTTTTGTCCATTCTTTTCCACAAGCGTTTAGCTTCACTTTCAAACCTCCATTCAAACCTCCATTCAAGGTGTCTCATGGCTCAGACCTCCCCCCGTTATGGCACTTTTTAGGGGGATGTCAAACCACCTTTAGAACCGATGAGGGAACTCTTTGAGTGATCTCTCCTGCAACAACTTTCTTTGTGACTATAATGTCTGTCGAACAAGCCCTTCCTGATTCTTCACAAGGACAAAGGCGTGGTTTTACGTCCAATATCCTCCTTTCTCTACCCATAAGGTAGTATGAGCCTTCCACCTCAATGAAAACTTTGTTCTTCCTTTCTTGTGCCCTGCTCCAGAGCATCTCAAGGAAATTGCAGTCCATTGTTTGGATGTGGTCGGAGCTATCAGAACCTAATTGAATACCATGGCCTCCATCCGATAAATACTCTTTTTCTCTTGTCACCAGACTTTCAAGAAGAACACCCTACTTGCATGTCCACTATTGCTAGATGAATAAGAAAACTCACTGTAAGAGCTTATGCGCCAAAGGAATCCAGTACCTCCAGTGACCTTACATGCTCACTCAAGAACAAGATTAGTGGCGTTTCTTCTTTTTTTTTTTTCATTCTAGTTTGCGTTTCCTCTTCTTTGTAAGGTCCCCACTTAGTCTTAAGTTCATACCTTCTCCAAGTCTACTAAGTGGATGTCCAGGGCTCTGCCAATGCAGCTTTTGGTCACAAGATTCTTTCAGTGGTAAAATAAAGAGTTGAGTTCTTGACCCTTGTTGTCCACACTTCTGATTCATTGCTTCAATGACCCATGGTCCTGAATATATAGCCTGTGTCCTGAACAGTATCATTAAGATAAAATTAATTTTGATGTATCTGTAAATTCCATATCCAGAAGTACAGAATAAGACACAGGTCACCCTTCCCTCTGTTCCCGTGTTACTATGCATTGCGTTCTAAAAAAACATGGTCTCACAGAGTGAGGTGGGGTTACAAGTGCATGTCAAAGGGGGAATGTCCAAAAGCTTTGCCAGTGTCCAATTACATGAAGGTATGAGCCTATTACCCAGGGTCTATGATTTTACAGCCTGTGTTCTATACCAATTGTCATCAACCCTTTCCTCAGGGCCCACTAACAGGCCAGATTTTATTATGTATTACCTTGGGGAGATGCAGACTAGAATACAGCAATCACTAAACATCACCTGTGATGTATTTCAGTTATCTTGCAAGCCTGGCCTGTTAGTGGGCCCTGAGGACAGGGTTGTCAATGATGACCACTGTACTATATACTGTTATTTACAGGTAAGTCAAAATGTAAAGACTGGTGAGTGGATAGAACCCTTGTCAGGTTTTTATTGCTGTCTGTGTCCATTAGCGTGATTTGTTCTCTAATTGACCTGCTCACCAATGTCAATGGGAATGAAAATGATGGTAAATCCAAAATGTTGAGTTGCCACCGGTGCAGGAATAGAGGGATAATCTTACAATGGGAACACTTGATCCCATGACATATTTCTAACAGGGTAATTCCTCATATTGATAGATATCCTTTTACTTTCCTGGTAAATCTACAGCTCAATAACTAAAGTGTAATCACTATACTGAGACACAGTTGGCAAAATGAAAAAAAAAACTGATGGCTTTAGGTTAACCTGAATTACATTTATCCTTCATGGGTCACACCTCAGTAACAGATATTTTTCAAACTGTAATCTGTTCTTGCAGGGGGAGTCCTCTGCCCTTCCCTAAGTTATCCTCCAGAGCCTTAAGGATATTCTGATGATGTCAGAGAATATAATCATTAAAAACATCATGCATAATGTATACTTTACTTTATACCTAGTGATCTGTTTTTTTGGGATACGTTGGCTATGCTATTTTATCTGTATGAAAACTAACACATAAGTAAGCAGAAGGTATAAGATATTTGGTTTCCTCCTATAAGTGATAATAAGGCTCCTTTTTATGATGCAGAATAAATCAAAAAGACCAGATCAGTTAACCTCTGCTCATGAGTGAGAACAATAACATTGAGATCAAATAAATGAAGTAAGCAGTATATAGCCTTGTCACTGGATGTGGTATGTTTATAGCATTTCCAGGTGTCTTCACATAATTCACAGTCATACTTTTCATTCACAATGTCATAAATTTAAAGCCGGATTACCTTCAAATGGTATGACAGCTGACGCATAATTGTTAAACTGTGTCTATCAACTAGGCAATTAATTTTGTGTGACATTCTCATTGATTCACACAGTTAAAATTCATTAGACAATAAGTGGTGCTTTTTGTAAGTACTTTTAAGAAGGTGATTAGAGTTTTTCTTTCCCCTTCATTCATTTTTTTTTCTTCTGTTGTTTACACGAGGGTCGCTTATGTTCGGGTTGTTCACACATAATACAGTATGTAGTAGTTATGGAAAAAGCAGGTATAAGGTAAAGTTTGCTTTGTCTTGCACATTTATTTGCTGTTTATGTTCTGGAATGTGCATCAAATCGATTTGCCACTGTAGTTAAACTAAACATTTGTTTGCTAATATTCATCTGGGCAAGCAAATACCCATCACTCCTCTGTTAACAACTCACAGATGTAGATTGCTACATTATGTTGATCATTGTTTTAACAGATATGCAGAGATGAATGTTAGAATTGAGCCATGGGCAAGAAAATTGCTTTGATTCCCTTGTCCCTTTAACATTGACAAGGATCACAGTAATGGCAGTGAAGATATTCTATGTTTTATTGTCTGTACTAGCATGGCCCACCTCACCAGACATTAACTACCTGTGTATACATCTTTCATTGTGAAGTGACAGATGGGTGCAAAACCTTTACCAACTGCTTTATCATTCCGGTTTACTGCTGGAGCATGGGTTGTAGGACTCACTTAAAGCGGATGTGCCACTAAAAATATATATTAAAAGCCAGCAGTTACAAATACTGCAGCTGCTGACTTTTAATATAAGGACACTTACCTGTCCTGGAGTCCAGCGCCGATCGCAGCAGATGACGAGCCGATCGCTCGTCACCCTGCTGCTCCCCCCTCCATCCACGGTGAGGGAACCAGGAAGTGAAGCGCTCCAGCTTCACTGCCCGGTTCCCTACGGCGCATGCGCGAGTCGCGCTGCGCCCGCCGATTGGCTCCCGCTGTGTGCTGGGAGCCGAGTGTTCCCAGCATACAACGGGGGACGGACGGGAAGCAAGGGAAAAACCCGTCTTTTTCCCGCATCGTAGGGCCGGAAGTGGGTGCAGATACCTGTCTGTAGACAGGTATCTGCACCCCCCTCCCCCCTGAAAGGTGTCAAATGTGACACCGGAGGGGGGGAGGGTGCCGATCAGCGGGACTCCACTTTAGAGTGGAGATCCGCTTTAACATCCATCAGGTTATAGGTTTCTGCCTAGGCTGCCTTGTGGATGATCAGTCACTTCTCATATGTGCTCAGATTGGTTAAATGTAGCTGATAAAATGTACCAACATGGCTGTATAATTTCATGAGGAATTCAGGAACTGATCCGTTTGCACTGACAACAACAAATAAGGAAAATAGAAGTAAGGCACCACCTTTTGTTGTTATTTTTATTATCTGGTTTCTGTGATTTTATTACTCGTTTACTATTTTTCCATTGGATTTCAGTTGGTCTGCAGTAACCAATGGAGGTCAACTTTTTTCAGTTGCTTAAGGGAGATTATTAAACACAACAATTTTTGCATGATCAAATAAATAAGCCTCTTTGTCTATATAGGTTTCTTAAACTAAAAAAAAATAGATAATTCCTTTCATGCTCAAAATCCATACAGATGAAGCTGCCCTTAAAGTTAAACACTAATGCCATGTACAGACGATCGGACATTCCGACAACAAAACTGTGGATTTTTTTTCCGATGGATGTTGGCTCAAACTTGTCTTGCATACACAGTCACACAAATGTCGGAAATTCCAAACGTCAAGAAAGCAGTGGTGTACAAGACGTATGACGTGCCGAGAAAAATAAAGTTCAATAGGCAGGTCTTCTGCTGGATTCCGAGCATGCGTGGAATTGTGTACACACGATCGGAATTTCCGACAACAAAACTCGTTGGAAAATTTGAGAACCAGCTCTCAAATTTTTGTTGTTGGAAATTCCGACAGCAAATGTTCGATGGAGCCTACACATGGTTGGAATTTCCAACAACAAGCTCCCATTGAATATTTGTTGTCGGAAATTCCAATCTTGTGTGTGGCATAAGTGTGCAAATAATAATTTTCCCTCATACATGCAGCGCTACCTCCTCATAAACAATCAATATTAAGCCAACAAAACCTAAGCACAATCACTGCAGTGTTAGTAACCTTGGCCATCTCCAGTGAAATGATAAAAAAAAATTCAAAATGTGTGCAATTAATTATAATACTTCAAAAAAATATACGCATATAGTTCCCATATGTATCAACCAAAGTTTTATTTATATATATATATATATATATATATATATAATAAATTAAACCGTGCAGTATTATGTAACAAAATTCTACACACAACATGACTCTATTTTTGGAAAACACTCTCAAATAACACAACATGTCCATAAATAATATTAATAAAAGTTCTTCAATTATAAAGTAAATGTCCATCCCTAATTTATTTACTCATGATGTTTATATTTTATTTCTTCTTTCTATTTTAAGTCTTTCTGACTTCACGTATCTTCCACCTTTATAGTTTTCAAATCCCTTCACCAACTTTCCAATAAACATCAGGTCTCGTAATGCTTTCCCCTTTCAGAAGGGTATTGTAAACCAGGAGTGCTGTTCCCCTCTGCTTGGGTGTGGTGTCCTTCAATCCACCTCCATCCTCACTAATCCTTCAGTTATTATGTGGAATGCTTGAAAAAGAAAGGTATAGATAGTGTTCTCCACTTAGTTAATTTTTCTTATTTCAAATCAACAAAAAAGTATAACGCTCAAAGTCTGGTGCACAACAGTTTACATGTAAGTCAATAGGAAATGTCTAACGCAAGATGGCTGTCTGTTGATTTCCTGTTTACAGGCATGACATCATTGGCTCCTCCCAACGTGTTTCTTCACAGCCACGTTACTAATATTCCCTGAGGAAGTCACGTGATCTGTGATGGCATGCCATTTTGCGTGAGATATTTCCCATACAGGAAAGAGGTGGATAGAAGGACTTTGATTAATAATCAACAACTTTAAAAAACAATTGATGTCACTTCAAGGCCAGAGGGAAGCGACACCTCTGTACAACTAATGTAGTGTCCATTCAGCATAAAACCGTATACTCTCCACCATCTACAAAATATCAAACATTTTAGTGCTGTGTTCATATTCGATGTACAACATTTAATAGAAAATAACCAGTATAGAAATAAAACTCCCTGAGTATAAATGTCCGTTCACACCATTTCTTAAAGTGAAGGAAAAAAACTTGTGTAGTCCCACTCCCCTGACACTCACCTTCTACATTTGACCTATACTAAAATATATCGGATAGGTCATACAAGCAGTAAGGATCTAAGGAAAAGGTCCATATCATGATGCAATGGCTGGGAACTTCCAAAGAAGAATTGGCTCCAAAAGAGAAAAACTAAGTCCAATGAAGCACTAGCCGAAAGTGGCATCTCGTTTGCTGGATAGAAGCTCTCCTTGTTTCTGCCAGTAGGGATAGTGACCACAACTAGGCAGGAGGACACTCAAGTTATCTAATCGCTAAATCATTATGCCGATGCTGACACTGACATTTGTAAATGCATTTTTCTGTTTAGGATTTTATGCCATGTGTGACTTCTTATTCCTACTGCAGCTGTGAGCTTTGTACCGGCTTCTAGAGCCAGCAAAGGGCAATCTGATAAAAGTGATCTGGGCAGTCTTTTCAAGTTTGAGACCTCAAGAGCAAGTTTCCCCTTGTTCTGGTCAAAATGCACTGCAAGAGATCAATTAGGCCTGAATCGCACCTATGCATTTTTTTAAAACAGATTTATTAAAACAAAAGGTGCATACATGTCATTAAATACAACCACATTGTTACTGATAACATGAGGGTGTGCAACAATCAGAATACATACAGTACCATGCTGGCGTCATGAAAAAGAAACCTGTGAAAACCAGAATAAAAAATAACAGAAGAAAGAGCAGTATCTGGGGCCATCTGTGGGGGTCGCCCTGGCCCATAACAGTATACCCAGCTAGAGGCAGGCCACTCTTCAGGCAATACAGACCCAGAGTGCCCTACGTGCAAGAATCAGAGTCTTGTAGCCAACGATACCATATTTTGTCATATTTGGTTGGGCATTCCCTGTTAATGTATATAACCTTTTTATACAGTAAATTATTATTGACCTCCACCAACCCAGGGGGCTCGGGCCGCATCCACTGTCGGGCAATTACCTTCCGCACCGAGAATAATGTCTCATGCGAGAACGTCTTTGTGTATTTGTCTATGGTATCTGGGAACACCCTAAGTAGGCATGGTTTTGGGTCTAGGGTGACCGGAGAACCCATGTGGTCGTGTAGGAAGGTTACTACTTGCGCCCACAGGCCCTGTATCTTGGGACATGACCACAGTAAGTGAAAGAATGTACCCACCTCCCTCCCACTCATCTGACAAAGGGTAGATTGGGTGTTTCTATATCTGGCCACCCAAAAGGGGGTGAGATATGCCTGATGGATAATGTAAATTTGAGTCAATCTGTCTGAGAGCTTGGGTGAGACACACCTATGCATTTTTAGTACTTTTTGCAATTTGCAGATTTGCACTACAGAATGTGGTCCATTGGAAACCATGTTAAATGGACTTTAGTACAAATCTGCAAAATGGAAAAAGCACTAAAAATGCATAGGTGTGAATCAGGCCTTAGCCTGGCTTTTTTAGCATCAGGTATCTGTTTCTCAGATTTGAAAACAGCCATCTGCTGTTCACAGGCCTCAGTTGTTGCTGCCTTTAGTTGTAAGGTTCTTCAGGCGGCACTATAGTCTACCTTGAGCCACTCATTAGCCTGTTGGTTTGCTCCTTGTGAACTTGTAATCCATGGGTCTTCAAACTACGGCCCTCCAGTTGTTCAGGAACTACAATTCCCATCATGCCTAGTCATGTCTGTGAATATCAGTGCGCTACAATAGTTTGAGGATCCCTGTTGTATGCCTTTCCTTATTTTGATTACCCACTCCTCAGAAGGGTTGCTTTTGGGTGTCCCATTGTTTCAGAATACTATCTTGTGTCCAATAATGTACTGCAAGAAAAGGATTTCACCAGTAAGAAAATAAATTCTATTTTATTCCAAACTCAAAACAGAAAGGCCCTTACAGATATAATTTCACCCTTTATTCCACTGCAGATCAGCAGCTGGTTGTTCCTGGAAATTTCCTTTTTATTGCATTCCTGTTCATGATGCAGTGCAATTTTCTGTTGCTTTGTTTGGCCCCCTGGCATTAATGAACCCCATTGTGCTTTTTTTTAAGAATGTGTGAGTTTCTTGCAACTTGGGATCTCTGAATCAGACATTATACCTTTGGTAGAAATCTGTCCTTGTGAGTGTTGCCCCATTTGATCACACACTTCTCTCCAAATAAGTTGACTGGCAGTCCTTGTAATGCTTTAGTCTTTTTAAGCCTTTCTTTCTGTCCCAAGTGTCTAAAAATTACTACCATTCTGTTTCCCTTATTAACGTAAAAGCTAAATAATTGTTTTGTACAAAGCATGAAATTGTTTCTTGAAGTCCTTTGAGGGACATGGGTCCTGCCTGTTTGTTATGGCCTTGTATACTGCTTGCTCACAAAACTGAGGCATTGTAGGTGAGGTTTTACGGGGGCTGGATTCATGTTTTATGTTTGGCAGTGTCCAAATGTCCTGAAGACCACAGTATAACTCAAGTCTAAGCCTTATTACCTATTTGTATACCTCAACGGACTTCAAGAATACGATTTTACAGTAAGTAGAAAAATCTTATTAGGTGTATCCAATCCTCGGCACTAAAATGAAAGCCCTATCTCTCCTTAAAAAATTAAATATTAGGATAGATTACAGATGCAACAAGTTATTTGGCACAAAACCATGACATTTGCCAAACCTGAAAAACATTCTGCTAATTAAGAGGTTTAAGGTGCTGGGAGTGAAGGAATTTGAAGTATGAAACCAATAAATACAGACCGGGGAATCGATAATTTCACAATGTTTAAGTACTGAAAGGGAAACTGTATGCGTTTTTAATAAGGGTTGAATAAAAAATGTAGAAGGTATGACAACTGAATCATGCCGTTTTATAATGGCTGGTTGTTGGATCGACTTCTGCCAGTCAGGCTGCTGTACATGGGCCAAATGTCATCAGTTTCTATTGAACCGGCCGATATTTGGCCTGTGTGTACTGTTCCTATTTTGTTCTAGTCAAGTTCAGTTTGTTTTTACCTTTCCTAGTAACGAGTTAAGCCATGAGGGTAAATTCCACCCTATCCATAACCCAGGGAACTGTTTCCTAAAGAAAAAAAATGGTCTTCAACTTTGGACTGTTAAAAATGTAATTTAACATTTTAAGTTAGGACAGAATAACTCCACAACCAAAATCTGCCTTTATGGATCATAGACCCCCCCCCCCCCCCAAAAAAAACAAAATCCCTAGTCAAAGTACTGATTTGCTGAAAAGTTTCAAAAGGTCAACAGTCTCTCAATAAAAATGGAAAGCAGCCTAAGATTGGCTTAAGAGTACTGACTATATATTTGCCAAGGAAACAGGTTTTAATGAGTTGTGACAGACTACAGTAATATACTGTACATAAACCCAGTTTTCCTGGTTATTATTCCTAAATCAAAGTATAAAAATGTAATCACTAAATTACCATTTTTGACTTTTCATGACAATACTTTATTTGGGTGAGCTTAGCTTATACTGTATCCCCCTTCATCTTCCCTCTCCAACCCTTGTTGTCTCTGTTTGTTCCACCTTTATATGATCCTCCTGTCATTTCAAGCTCTTAAAATATGTACAATTGATATTTTTCTCTCAATATGATCAGATCTCTTACCCTAGCCAATGAAAACAAGATAATCACATTCTGTAATTTGAGAAAATCACTTCTGTGGCATGTCTACTCCCATGAGTGGGCTACCATGACAAAAACACATTGCAGATTATTTACATATATGCAATAGGGGTATCACAAGGTTGGTTAATGTTTGAAAGTTCCTTTTTTTATCATATAACAAAACTACAGCAAGATTGAGTGGGGCTTTGCATGTATCTTGTAGGGTTTAATAAATGCAAGGTACATGCAATGGTGGCCGATCATTCGGATTCCTCAGCCAGGATAACAGCACCCTGGACAATACAACTGAAATGGTGTTTTTAACCAATTAACTTTTAACTTTTGTATAATTTTTATCTTGGTATTTCAATATGTAGAATAAAAAATGTGTTAATTTTCTTTTTCATTTCCTTGTTTTTTGTATTTAATTAAACCCTACAAGGTACATGCAAAGTCCAATTCAATCTTGCTCTAGTTTTGTATATGTTCTTTTGGAATGGTACCTGTGTAGGGTTATAATTATCACACATTCACTCCTCACACCCCTTTATTACTTTTTTTTATCAAGTTTAATTTTGTTTTATGGAAAAAGCATTACATGGTTTGCTAATAATTTGTAAATATGTAACAGACTATAGTTTCAGGATCCAAAAGATTTATATGAACATTAAAATGTGAAGATATTTGAAACTGCTATTATGGGTCAGCAAATATGTAAGGACAAAGATGATCCAAAAAAGTTTAAATCATTCCATAACATCAAGCAGTTTTTGTTGGTTAATCCGGTAGTTATTGTAATTAGCTAGCTACATGCATAGATCTCACACATAGATCCCTCAGGCATAGATTCCACTTAGATGAAAGTGGAAATGTTCTACTGGGTAACCTGGGAAGAGGGTGTAAGTAGAATAGAAAGAGTGTAGGGAGAGAGGGGAGAGGACAAGCAATTGTACAAGAGTCACAGCTGGTACAGGTAGAGTATAGACAAGAAGGAAAAGGACAGGCCGAAAGGGAGTGGAAAAAATGTAATAAGGGGGAGGGGAATGAACAGACATGTATGGCTCCATATCTATTACAGGTTGGATAGAAAGGTGGCAACCAGATCATTGGATATTGGTTGTATCTGTCCTCTTGGCAGGAAATAATTGTCTCAGGTTGAGTGATTAAAGTGTAATATCAGTCAAAACCTAAATAAGCTAAAGTCTACTCCCATCCCCATGCTAACCCTACTCTATCTACCCTATAAAAAGAAAGAAGTCAATACTTACCTATTCTGAAGTCACTCTGGTCCTGTTTCATGACCAGCTTTCAGCACCAGCTTTAGTGTAGAGGAGGGGCATCCGTCCTGGCCCTGCAGCTGGAGAGATCATGTGACCAGACTGAAGCAACTTCAGATTAGGTAAATATACACATCTTTCCTTTTACAGGGTAAATAGAATAAACTGAGAATGGGGGTGGGAGTATATTTAAGCTTAGGTTTTTAACTGGAGTTACACTTTAAGTTCATTTCACAAACCTACTCTGCCACTGATGGGGGTTCTGGTGATCTCCAATATCTAGAGATGTTGGCTTGGGCTGTAACTAAAAAGCAGTCATTGGTTATCTGTTTTTTTGTTTATAGATAGCAAGGTTCTTATCCCATGCCAGTTGTATTAAAGAGCATTCATCCCAGATATAAGACATGCTTTATGGTGCCTCCAGCAAGTATCCAGTTTGTTTAGTCAAAAATATGAATGTCTATGGAATTCCACCTGGTTTAAATCTTATAATTGCGTTCTTGCTGTCTGCTAGAGATGAGAGCTTGTGTGAGAAGAAGGCTTTTTCCCAGTCTGTGGGATCTAGAATAATGTATAGCTGTTTTTTTTTACTTTATTTTATAGGCTGGCCTGTGAGGAATAGTGATTTGAAGAAGCAGTTTGAGTGTCATACATGTGGGCACGCAGCTGTTCCTGTGTGCTAAGATGTAAAATATTTTTTGTGCCGTGGGAGCCTCACATGCTTCATACAGCCGAAAATAGTGAATGAGTATAAACCGTCACATTCAGATAAATGCTGATGGCTTCCGCACTGCGACTTTCATGATTGGTGAAAAGCACAATATGCACATGCACATGCGCAGGTAAATGGTGATGCAGAATCCATCGGCATTTACTTGAGTACAGCCAGGTGCAACTATTCGCTTGTATTGTTGGCTGTGCATGGAACATGTGGCTCCCAAGCTGCCAGAAAGTGCTGGGGATTTTATGCCTCAGCACACAGGAGCTGCTAAGACCTTGTTCACAAGGGAATACTTAAGTGTAATTAATTCAGTGTGAATGGAAGTTTTTGCCCACAAGGGAGGCACAGATGTTCCATGTATCTGCATGCTGACAGTTCCTATCATATTTATTGGGAGCAGCAGCTGTATGGACATAGCCGTTGCTCTCCGTTTCCCATTTGTGTGGGTCCGTGTCTCCAAACTCATACTGTCTGTGTTCAGAGATGCACACCCGCACTCAGAAATTGTCAGACTGGGAGTAGCAGCTGTGTCCATGCAGCCACTGCTCAAGTAGCAGCTGTGTCCATGCAGCCACTGCTCAAATAGACATGATTGGGACTGACTGCATGCGGATACACTGTACATGGAACACCTGTACATCCTGTGCAGGCAAATCTGGCCCCAGCACCGGTGTACATTTAAGTACACTCGTGTGAACAAGGCCTTCATGTCCATGTACATGAGGTCATAGAGGTATGACAGTATGTGTGGGTTTAGAGTCCTCAAGAAGAAAAGACTCAAGTAGCAGGCTCTCTAGAAAAGAGGACCATTTCTCGTTTAGTAAAAATTCTTTGAAAGAAGCAAACATGAACATAGATATGGGAGACCAACATACAGTATATGTATAAATAAATTCTAACAGCAATTAAGAGTTCGTATTAGTTAATCCTACTCCAAGCTTACTTGGAGCTCCTAATGATGGTGAAAATTAAAATGGACATTAAATATTGTACCCAGATTATTTTCTGAGATCATAACTGCACAGACTGTGCAAAACACAAATGTAGTAAACAATATTATGTATAAAGACAATTCCAAAAATATAGTACCTTGTTCATTTTGACTAGTTGTAACTTTTTTTATATGTAGTTATTCTATTCAATATATTCTATTAAATATTCTATTGCAGCAATAACATCCTTCGTAAAAATATACAGTAGCTCATTCATGTTTTGGAAAGTCATTGTATTTTTTAAATTGATTTATCTATACCTAACATATCATGAATGTTGTAAGGTTTTAGCACATAGCATGGACAGCTTACTGACAGGATTGGTACCAGCTGATTGGCGGAAAGCCCACATGGTACCAATATTATAAAAAGGACAGATCTATTCCTGGGAACTACAGGTCGGTCAGTCTAATGTTGGTAGTTTGCAAACCATTTGAGGGGATGATAAGGGATTATATCCAAGAATTTGCTGATGAAAACGGTATAATTAGCAGTAATCAGCCCGGGTTTATGAAAGGTTGCTCTTGCCAAACCAACCTATTAACATTCTACGAGGAAGTGAGCTGCCACCTGGACAAAGGTAGGCCAGTGTATGTGGGGTATCTGGATTTTGCAAAAGCATTTGATACAGTCCCCCACAAACGCTTAATCTACAAGCTGAGGTCTGTAGGCATGTACCACAGGGTATGTACCCGGATAGAAAACTGGCTACGGGGGCGTGTCCAAAGGGTTGTGATAAATAACGTATACTCAGAATGGTCTAGAGTGATTAGTGGGGGACCAATGCTGTTTAATTTAGTAATGATTTAGCGGATGGGATAAATAGCTTGATCTCAGTTTTTGCTGATGACACAAAAATATGTAGGGCAATAACAACACAGCAAAACTTTACAAGAGGACCTGAATAAATTAATGGAGTGGGCTACTACATACAAATTAAGTTTAATACTGGTAAATGTAAGTAAAAATATAAACGCAAGTTACTCTTTAGGGGGAAAACCTCTAAAGGCTTCAGGATGGAGAAGGATCTAGGGGTCCTAGTAGAAGACAGACTGAGCAATAGCATGCAGTGTCAAGCTGCAGCTTCCAAAGCCAGCAGAATATTAGCATGCATGAATATTAGCATGCATTAAAAAGGGAATTTACTATGACTTAAAATGATTATTCTTCCACTGCAGTTCCTTGTAATAAGTATCAGTTGTATCTGGTATTTATTACAAGAGTTGATATTTTTTCTTTTATTCTGATCTTCAATGTATGCTGTTGCTAATTATTTTGAGCCATATTTTGTAATCAATAAATGCCCTGTACCACTTGTGTACTTTTTTAATTGAACAAGAAGATGGTATGAAAGCAAAAATAAAATAAAAATGTCTAGAAGTATGTGCCCTATGAAATTCTGGGGAGAAAGTCCAAGGAGGTGGGTCAACACAAAAGAAACCAGGAAACGACTATGGTAAGAAGAGAATAGAAAGTGCAGGGGAAGGAGGGTGCTAGGTGGGTAGTGAGAACTGGGGAAACATAGAACAGAAAAATGGGGAGGGATGTCAGGGGGGAGATGGGTGGGGCCTGGCCCAGATGCAGGGTGCCAAGATGAGCTAGGATAGTCGGTGAAAAGAGAGCATGGAGTGGTCTAAAACAGTGGTCATCAACCCTGTCCTCAGGGCCCACTAACAGGCCAGGTTTTATGTATTACCTTGGGGAGATGCAGACTAGAATACTGCAATCACTGAGCAGCAAATGATATCACCTGTAATGTATTTCAGTTATCTTGGAAACATGGCGTGTTAGTGGGCCCTGATGACAGGGTTGATGACCACTGGTCTAAAACACATATGATGTGTTTGAAGGGTGCTCCTTGGAGGTTTCCAGGGGCATCTCTGCTGACACTATTGCTATAGGAGATAACATCTCGCTCAGTGGTCATTCTCACCCTTCTTTATTCATCATTTAAACTGCATGACACGGGTCCATTCCCAGCAGCAATAAAGGTCACATTGATATTTTTATCATCAGTAATCTCCATCACATTGTCTAATGCATTTTTAACTCTTGCCTCACCAGTATACGTGTTGTACAGAGGCAAGTCTCTCTCAAAATAAACAGTGGGTCTCTTTCACTCCCAGTAAGCAGTCTTGCTGTCAGTTCCCATATGAGTCAATGCAGTTCCAGCATTGACTCACTAATAGTCTTACCCACCACCACAGTAGGCATTGCTATCTTCATTTGAGTGTGCTGGATCTGGAACCACTTTATTTCCTTCTCTTCACTTTGATCTGCCATCTTTGTTTTGCTGCAATCCTTTGTAGGAGCCATCTTTGTCACATAGTGAGCATCCCTGACCTCACAGGTTTTGCTATGGGCAACTACACTCCATTTTTACTTCTAGTCAGCCTCTCACTGTCTCTTGGCATACAGAGAATGTGCTTCCTAATTACAATTCCAGGAGTCACTGCTGCCAACAGACCTGGGCCTTTGTTAGAACCCTAAACAGGCAGCAATTGTTCAGACATATGTAAGGCTTTCACAGGTGGTGACCACCCCTCCAGCCACATGAGTTCAATAGACATTTCATATTAACATGTAAACTTCTAAGTGGAGGACTCCAATTGGGCCCAATGCATACCTCCATGATATGTGGGCAGATAGCACATTAAGTCCGCGTACACACGGTCGGTCAAAACCGATGAAAACGGACTGAAGGACCGTTTCATCGGTCCAAACTGATGGTGTGTTGGCCCCATCGGTCAGTTATCCTTCGGTCAAAAATTTTAGAACTTGCTTTAAAATTGAACCGATGGATGCCTAACCGATAGGTCAAAACCGACGGTTAGTATGCAAAAGCATCGGTTAAAAACCCGCGCATGCTCAGAATCAATTCGACGCATGCTTGGAAGCATTGAACTTCAGTTTTCTCAGCACGTCGTTGTGTTTTACGTCACCGCGTTGTACTCGATCGGTTTTTTAACTGATGGTGTGTAGGCACATCAGACCATCAGTCAGCTTCATTGGTTAACCGATGAGAATGGTCCTTCGGTTTTTTTAACCATAAGAAAAATTTAAAACAGGTTTTGTTTTTTTTCACCGATGGATAAAAAAACGATAGGGCCCACACTCAGAACTAAAGCCAAAAGCCTCAGTCATCTTTGACTCAGACATGACAATGGATGCACAAATAGGATCAGTAGTCAGCGGATCTCACCACCTTCTTCGTCTGTTGCATAGACTCATCCCCTTCAACCCCGAAGGAGACACAGCAGCAGTAGTTGGAGCAATCATCAATTCCCACTCGACTACGCAAACTCCCTCTACCTAGGACTTCCCAAATACCAAACTTCCCACCTACAAGTTGTCCAGAACACAGCAGCCAGACTGGTAAATTGAAAAAAAAATGGGAATCAATCACCCCGTCCCTGAGGACCCTCTATTGGCTAGCCATGAAGGATCGGGTTACATTAACCACTTGCTTACTGGGCACATAAACCCCCTTCGTGCCCAGGCGAAATTTCAGCCTCCGGCACTGCGTCGCTTTAACTGACATTTGCGCGGTCTTGCGACGTGGCTCCCAAACAAAATTGATGTCCTTTTTTCCCCACAAATAGAGCTTTATTTTGGTGGTATTTGATCATCTCTGCGGTTTTTATTTTTTGCGCTATAAACAAAAAAAGAGCGACAATTTAAAAAAATATATATATTTTTTACTTGTTGCTATAATAAATATCCCAATTTTTTTTTAAAAAAATATTTTTTTCTCAGTTAAGGCCGATACGTATTTTTCGACGTATTGTTGTAAAAAAAAAAAAAAAAAATCGCAATAAGCGACTGGTTTGCGCAAAAGTTATAGCGCCTACAAAATGGGGAACAGAATTGATTTATTTTTATTATTATTTTTTTTACTAGTAATGGCGGCGATCTTGCGATTTTTATTGGGACTGCGATATTGCGGCGGACATATCGGACACCTTTGACACAAATTTGGGACCATTCACATTTATACAGCGATCAGTGCTATAAAAATGCACTAATTACTGTATAAATGTGACTGGCAGGGAAGGGGTTAACACTAGGGGGTGAGGAAGGGGTTAAATGGTGTATCCTGGGTGTGTTCTAACTGTGTGGGGGGAGGGGGGTGACTGGGGGAGGTGACCGATGCTGTGTCCATATGTACAAGGGACACAGATCGGTCTCCTCTCCTCTGACAGCACGTGGAGCTCTGTGTTTACACACAGAGCTCCACGTCCCTGCGGTGTTCCCGCTCATCGCGTGTACCCGGCGGACATCGCGGCCGCCAGGTACACGCATCGGCTCTTCAGCGATGCGCCAGGACAGTGTTTACCCGCTGAGTGCCCACCAGTGGTGCGCGCGGGTAATGCACTTTAAATGACGTCCACTTGGCACTTGAGAGCCGCGCTGTGGACGTCTTTTGTCTATAGCGCGGGTCTCAAGTGGTTAAAGACCCTTTGCCTCATTTACAAATGTACACAAGGAAAAGCCCTGCAGTACCTCTGTGAAAAAATAAAGCACTACAACCCAAATCGCCCCCTCCGGTCAACTAACCAGAACCTCCTCCACATTCCCAAGACCTGCTACAAATCAAAAGGCGAACGAAGATTCGCGTTCCAAGGACCCAGGCTATGGAACGCTCTACCCACGGACATTCACTTGGAAGAAAACCATCTGGCCTTCAGGAAGATACCCAAGACCCATCTCTTCTGAAGACACAGGCGGACACAGGCTGCAAAAGCGCCTTGAGGCGATTTAGTTTGCGTTTGTAGCAGTATACAAGTTATTCATTCATTCAGATAATACTGGGGTTCCGCGAAGTGGCTCTGCAGCTTACGCATGTATTTGCAAATGTGTGCAAACTAAAGCCCTGTTTTTAATGCTTATGGTTAGATTGGATAATTTGGGTGGTTGCAGACTGGTCGGTAAGTTGAGCTGGGAATTTTCCTTGATTTTGTTTGACATGCATCACCCTTCCATGTGCTCCTTGCTGCAAAGGCCAGTTATAGGTGGGGGCAGTGGCCATTTGTTTGTGCTGTTGGTATACTGGTGAGGGGATGCACTTAAAGCGGGGGTTCACCCATACATAATGCTTTTTTCCCTTAGCTTCATGCTCGTTTTGTCTAGGGGAATCGGCTAGTTGTTTAAAAATATGAGCTGTACTTACCGTTTACGAGATGCATCTTCTCCGCCGCTTCCGGCTATGGGCTGCGGGACTGGGCGTTCCTATTTTGATTGACAGTCTTCCGAGAGGCTTCCGACGGTCGCATCCATCGCGTCACGATTTTCCGAAAGAAGCCGAACGTCGGTGCGCAGGCGCAGTATAGAGCCGCACCGACGTTCGGCTTCTTTCGGCTACTAGTGACGCAATGGATGCGACCGTCGGAAGCCTCTCGGAAGACTGTCAATCAAGAAGGAACGCCCGCTCCCGAAGACCCATACCCGGAAGCGACGGAGAAGATGCATCTCGAAAACGGTAAGTGCAGCTCATATTTTAAAACAACTAGCCGATTCCCCTAGACAAAACTAGCATCCATCTAAGGGGAAAAAATGTTTTATGGGTGAACTCCCACTTTAACACCTTCACTGTCCAGTGTGCTCCTGTACCTTTAAGAAGAGGTGGGCTCCCTCCAGGCTTACCTGCCCTCTGCCTATCCATTATAATGCATGTGCGACATGCATCGCCCTTACCTGTGCTCCTTGCTGCAAAGGCCAGTTATAGGTCGGGGCAGTGGCCATTTATTTGATATGTATACATTATCCTGAAATAACTATTGGTAAACTGACCCTTAAAGCGGGGGTTCCGCGGGTATTCTTTTTTTTTAACATGCTTCTGGCGCTGTTACCTTTGTTATTCCGGTACTCGCGTGTCCTAATATTCGAGCCGTGAGCATTGGCATTCAGCAAGAAAAGATGTTTTATAAAAAAAAGAGAAGGACAATTCCATCTTGCTTGTGGGCACTCTGAAGCCCACAAGCAAATCCTTCTGGGATGCGGTGATCCGCCCTTGTCACATGACACACTTTGCGAGTCATGTGACCCGCGTCACATGACACTCGAGCTAGCGCGAGAATACACGCCTGGCTATTTCGGATGGTCTCCTGTGAGTGTTACAACGTCACTTCCAGAAGACATTGCACACAGCCTTGAGGCATCGGGGAAAAGGAGCGACTCGCCTACTCCCGCAGGGAACAAGACCCGGAAGTGAGGCTGAATCGATCAGAATAAAGGTAAGCTTAGAGACCTGGAAAAAAAACACAGCGGTTTAGGCACTTATTATGGCTGCTGTAATGATAAATACAAAGTTGAATTTGAGGGTGAACCTCCGCTTTAAATCAAATGCTGATAACATAGTAATAATAGCAAACATAAAGGATAGCAAACAATGTGTTTAAGCATAGGCACACACAGCTATAAATAAACCTGTTAATTCTAATCAGCAAAGTACTCCCTGATAGTTCTGCTCACTAAGAAAAAAAACAGAAACATTTAGAAGAGATGTTTACACCTGAAGGGAAGCAGAACACATTAGTCGGCCAGAAAGACACTCCTTGATGCCAAGCCATGGCATATAATTAGTGCTTATATTACTTCTCTCTAAAGTGCTGAATACTATGTAACAGCATGAAAAGTATACAAACACACAACATTTTTGATGAGAAAGGACTCATTTTCCATCTAGGTGCCTATTATAATGTAATTAGAGAGGTCATGAGCTGTTTTGAAAGACGCTTAATAACAGAGCTGCAAATGGTTGAGCTGGGTAGTAAGTTATTGTCCTCGAGCCTAAATGAGGGTGTCTGTTGGGAGAGCTGTAAATATCATCTGTATTTCACCACTGCTTCTCTTATGCCAGCTAAGTCTGTTAGAAACTGCAGGTTTAAAGCTCCACTATCAGTTTAAATCACCTAAATACATTCCAGATGCATTTAAAAAAAAGATGTTCCAATGTTTCCAAAAAAAAAAATTCTTTAGAAAGCACCCACAGCCTGAGCAAAACAGCCTGTCCCCTGCCAGCATGCTAGCATACTGCAGAGAATGACTCTTTGTGTATGGGGTTCTGCATAGATTCTTTCTGTAAGAGGTCTGACAAAATGGTTTTCTTTTTTCCATACGGGTTCTCTAAATCACTCTTTGAGCCCAGAATCAATCCTAGTACACACAGGCTGAATTTTGGGCGACATTAGCTGATCAATAATATCCAGCCGGCATTCAACCCGTGTGTATGGCAGCCAGTCCAGTCTGCTTTCTGTTGGACGAATATGCTGGAAAACCAGCAGCCAACCAGCTCCTGATCAGCACTGTCAGCCAATGACTGAGAGCACTGACTGGAGTATTCTGGTGGGGGGCCTGCACAGCAGGGGAGATCACTGTACTAACATCAGATTGTTGGTACAGTGGCTCCGACTTGAGCTGTGAGTTTTTTTTTTGATCAACCTGCTGTGTTAAATGAAAAAAGCTAGTGGTGTTTACTAGGCTTTAGTCAACCCAAAAGACTAAGGCCCAGATTCTCAAAGGGCTTACGACGGCGCAACACCATTTGCGCCGTCGTAAGTCCTAATCTGGGCCGTCGTATCTATGCGACTGATTCTTAGAATCAGTTAAGCATAGATATCCATTAGATCTGACAGGCGTAAGGCTCTTTTGCTGTCAGATCTTAAATGCAATTTTTTTTCCCGCCGCTAGGTGTCGCCTCGTCGTTTTCCCCGTCGTCTATGCAAATTAGCTATTTACGCCAGATTCCCGAACGTACGCGCGGTCGACGCAGTTAATTTAAGACGTTTCCGTAAGCGTAAACTTGCCCCTGCTATATGAGGGGTAAGTTTACCATGTTAAGCCATGTTAAGTATGGCGTCGGGTCAGCGTCGTCTTTTTCCGTCGTTTACGTCGTTTTCCTAACTCGTCCGCGAATAGGACTTTACGTCAATGACGCTCACGTCGGCGTCATTGACGTTTTCCGTCGTGAGCTGGAGCATGCGCACTGGGCTATTTTTACGCCCGGCGCATGCGCAGTTTGATCGGCACGGGGGCGCACTTAATTTAAATACAAGCCGCCCCCTATGAATTACGCGGCCTTACGCCGGTCCATTTACACTACGCCGCCGTAAATTACGGAGCAAGTGCTTGGAGAATACGGCACTTGCTCCAGTAATTTGCGACGGCGTAGTGTAAATGGCTTAAGCTACGCCGCCGCGGTTTCTATGAGAATCTGGCCCTAAGTATATTTTATAAGTGTGTAACTACAACACTGTGCTTTCACATGCAGTGATGTAGAGACTTGTCATAACATCAGCGACACTCGCTACATCATTAGGGACTGCCCACCACTGGAAAAAATCTGGAGAGGAAAAAACCTCCTGCACGTCAAGTGAACCGCTTTGAGACATCTGGAAAAGGTAAGTATAAAAAAGAAAAGGTAAACTTTTGGTGGCTGGGAAAAAGGGACCAAAGTTGGGTTTTTAAGTCGTCTTATTGGCATCTGTGACATGCCCCAGGATATTTTTTTCATCATTGTGATCAGTATGCAGGATCTGGTACCAAATCAGCATCTGGTGAGTCCAACGAGTATATTATAGGATAGTATACTTACTATACTTTAAAATGGGGCTAGTATAGCTAGAAGCATAATAGATGGATGAATTCATCTGCAGACCTTTTTTATGCTTTCTCATATCTTTTCAAAGGGTTCATACCTTCCTGCAAACTAGGCTAGACTTTTACGCACCTTGCTACTGTAAAACTGGTTTATTGGGCACAGTAAATATGTATATACGCTACAAGATACTCGTACATGGGAATTTTTCAGTTTACTATTCTTTTATGCCCATAAAGCTGTTCTTACATGGTAGAGTTGTCCTCATCCAATGGACACATCTTGGGTTCGCCTCCAAGTATAACTACCCCATTAGTATAAATTATACATTTGTATGTGGCCCTGCAGCCTTAAAAATGCCAATATGGTTACCTAGTTTTCTTGTTTTTAATATTGGTGGCAGCATCCTGGCCCTATAATACAATCTACACTGCTGGGAACAAGTTGCTCCTGGGAGCTGGGCTTCTTATTCAGCCCAATATACAACTGTAATGCTTGCGTCTATCTATTAAGTTCTTGCAGTAAAACCAAGGTAGCTTAGACTTCTGTAGTGTATCAATGCTTTACTAAACAGGGAAAAGCCTGCACATACAACTTTAGGATGCACAATACAACACAACTTAAAGCTTACAAAAATATGCCTACACATATAAGCATGTACTGTATGTACACATTAAGTGAACTAAACAGGTACTCAACTTAGGGGTCAAGTCCTTCATGGTCTTTTGCTCAGTCCAACTCACAAAGTTCTCGAGCTCCTCACATCCATGTCTTCCTCTTTGTCCTTCCAAACACATCTGTTCCTAAACACATGTTTCTTTCCAAACGCTCCCCAAGCCCCTCCCACCCATTTCCTGCATACACCAACTTTCTGCAAAGAACATCCTGTCTCAGTTATTTACATATCAATGGGGGGGGGGGGCCTTGCTTCAAAACATATGGTCTCAAATAATATAACCTAACTCTATATTATTGCAATAAAGTCACTATTCAAATGGCCATAGCAACACAACAACTAGTCTCCTGTCTCTGCACAGCACCTCCCAGTGGTGGCTAGAGACATTGGGCCAGATCCACAAAGCACTTACGCCGGCGTGTCTCGAGATGTGCGGCGTAAGTGTAAATATGCGCCGGCGTATCTATGCGCCATATCCCCAAAACTAAATACGCCTGAAAACCAGATTTTTTCGACCGACGTAAAAAGATTACACCGGTGCATCGTGGGCGCAAAAATACGCTAGACGCACCATTGTTTTGCTATTCAAATATGCAAATGAGGGAGATACGGCGATCCACAAAAGTACGTTTGACCGGCGCAGGCTACGCGCTGTGCGCATCAGCTGTACGTCCGGTCTAAAGTTATCCCTTATAAAAGCAGCTTTAACTTTGCACCAGACGTGTGCAGGTCAGCTAAAGCAACACCATTAGGGATGAGCTGAGCTGCCACACTTGCAGGACAACAATCTGTATGCCAACATGCCAGGGGCATCCATGGTCATAGCTATACTACTGGCTTTAGATGCGCGCAGAAGGAAGAGGGAACGGAGGAGGAGAAGGAGGGCACGGGAGAGGATATACCGCACCCGCATAGACGTCTTTGGCATGTGTGATTCTGAGGTGTATCGCATCTTCAGATTCACCCCTACTGCCATCATGGAATTAACCACAACCCTGCAGGATGACATCACCAGCCCAACACATCGCTCACATGCAGTGCAGCCACTGGTACTGGCAACACTCCATTTCCTTGCCAGTGGCTCTTTTCAGCGTACAAGTGGAGCCGTGGCTGGGATGGCACAATCCTCCATTAGCAGATGTGTGCACCAGGTTATCCCTGCAATCCTCAGACGCATGGCCAACCAAATCATCAGACCCACCCAGGAGGACCTGCGGGTGAAGGCAATGCGTGATTTCTACAGAATTGCACAATTCCCACGCACTGTGGGGGCCATTGATTGCACACATGTGGCACTACAGCCCCCCCCCGTGAGGCAGAGCACCTATACCGCAATCGTAAGCATTGGCATTCCATCAACGTACTGGTGATAGTCGATGCCCAATGCCTCATATGGCACGTCTGTGCCAAACACCCAGGATCCAGCCATGACAGCTACATATACCGTCAAAGCCCCATCCCAATGGAATTTGAACAGAACGTGTATGGCAGGGGTGGCCAACCTTTTGAAGAGCGAGGGCCACTTAAGCAACTTGGTAACCAATCGCGGGCCACAATGAGCGGAGCGGATGGATGACAGGTCACGGCTATTCTATAGGCCCTTCGATCCGGCCAGATGGAAAGGGACAAGTGTTTTTCGGATTGGAGATAGGCAGGCGTAAAACGGACATCTGTCGCTCTGTAGGGGTGAATTGAGGGTCCCATTTGGTTGGGTTGATCGTGTGAAAAGGGCCTAAGACTGCTTTCACACTGATGTGCTGCGGTTTACCCATCTGTGTCTATCCCGGGGGTTAGCTGAACTTTGCCATAGACTCCGCCTGTGGCAAAAGCCGGCGCTGTAAAGGAAGCATCGGCTTATGGGGCTCTGCTCCGCAGCCCCTTTCTTCCTCTACCACCAGCTTCATTCACAACACTGATGCTGTGGTATGGCGGGTCGGCAACCTGCGATCTTTGCATGCCAACCCGCCATTCCAGAGGAGGAGGTCGTAAATTGGATTAGCACAAGCCCACCATGCAGGACTTGGGAGCAGCAACGCCACGCCAAGGCTCCAATTATGTCACTGTACATTCATATACCATTCACACGGACCTGGGGATCACTTCTCCCTGGTCCTGGGGATCCCTTCTCCACCACAACTGAGGGTGACACCCCTTTTCCGGCAGGAACGTCACCCCCACAATCATACATCATTCACAAACATAAAACAAATCATAATCACAGTAAAAAAATAATAAAAAAAATAAAACACTGAAAACAAAAAAAGAGAAAAACTTAACACCGCTGGCGTGACCCACGCCTGGGCCGACCACGGCCACGGCCCCGGCTCCGCAGGGGAGACTCATGGGGGGGGGGAATCAGGGGAAGGAGGAGCATCCCCTGGTCTCTGTCCACCTGGTGGCCTGCCCTCCAAGGCCTGGGCAATCCGTGTGAGGCCCACATTGAGGGCTGCCGTATTGGCCTGGACAGCCTGGGTCAGGGCACGCACCTCCTGACCCATGCCTGTTGTGGGGGTCTGCAAGTCATTGTAGCAGTTAATCATTTCCAGAGAGTTGCAGCCCATGTCCTGAACTGACTCCTTGATGGAGGCCAGGCTGTCCTCCATCCGGCCCAAAGTCTGGGTGACCTGACCCAGATGGCGGGTCTGAAGGGCCTGGTCCCTCCGCAGATTTGCCCGGCAGAAGCTCTGCCAGCCCCCTGGTCTTGTGGGTCGCCTTCCTGCCTCCAGATGAGGCTTGTGGCCTGGGAGAAGGGGAGCCCCTTGGGGGGGAGCCCTGTTGGGGGAGGAGTAGGAGGGGCTAGCCCTGATGGAGGCCTGACTGGTGCCAGCCCTAGGGGGAGCCTCCTCCAAATGGAGCGTGACAACATTCCCTGACATCACCTCCTCCTCCTCAGCCTCCTCCTCCTCAACCTCCTCCTCCTCAACCTCCTCATGAGGAGAGCTGGAGCCACTCCCCTGCACAGAGGACTCCAGGCTTTCCTGGGGGTTTGCATCAGCCTGATGTCCGGGGGATGGTGCGGACTGGCCAGATGGCCCAGCACCCTCCTGCACATCTGTGGATGACACAAAACATACACAGGTTGGAGGATCCACACACTTGTCACATATTCCCTTCCCCCCCACACATGCTACACACCAGATAGAAAAAAAACACACTTACCTGTCCTCACGAGCTCCTCAATGGAGTCAAATCCAGGCAGCCCCTCCACTTGCTGCCTGTGGAGGCACTGGGCCACCAGCCGCTCCTCAGCAGTGAGCCTGATATTGCATGGTGGTCCCCCTCCAGTGCCCCTGGCATGAGCCACGATCTTTGCCAGCTTACCTTTCACCAGGAGCCTGAGATCATTTATCTTTTTAAGGATCTCATTGGGGGTCCTGGTCTCACACCCCGATACATTTACATCGTCTGCAATAATCTGCAGGATCTCCTTCCTCCTGGCCGCGGTAGTGTCCCGACTCTCAGGCCCATGGAGGTAACGATCATATTGGGTCATGGCCCTGGCAATGATCTCCTTCTCCCGCAGAGAGAAGTTCAACTTCCTCTTCCTTGTTGTCATCTCTGCAACAAACACTCACCAAATACAATCACCAAAAACAAACAGCAAAAACACTCACCAAAAACAAACAGCAAAAACAAACAGCAAAAACAAACAGCAAAAACAATCTCCAATAACACCCTCCAATAAGACTCTCCAATAACACTCTCCAACAACACACCGACACAAAACAGCAACAGACAACGGAAAAAAAGCACCTTGCTTCAGGGTGGGAAACAAATGGATGTACTTTTGCAATGGAAGGGCGTATGTCTGGGCCTATTTATGCACTGGGCGTATCTCACTAATTACGCCGGGCCTAGTTCATATCTCACTGATTACGCCGGGCCGAGTTCTGAGCATGCGCAGAGAGGCGCTGAACATAGTCAGCGTCATGCGCGCATGCGCAGTCCGGCCGGCCCTTCATTTGCATGGGGTCACGGCTCATTTCAATGGAACACGCCCACTTCCTTCCCACTTTCAATTACCCCGCCTTACACCTCGTAATTTACGTTACGCCGGCGCATATTTGGACCCAAATACTCTGTGGATACGGTACTTGCCTCTCTAAATTGCCTCTCGTAACGTAAATGAGATGCATTACGCTGGTCTAGATATGCGCCGATGTACGTGGATCTGGCCCATTGTATTTACAGCAAAGCAGGATACAAACCTGGGGCAAGGTAATATTGCTATATCTTCATTGAATAGAAACAATAATATAGTAACATTCATAGTATAAGTTCAGTTATATTTGACTTGTATACCTGTTATCAGGAAGTCACTTTCTCTTCATTAATGCTTTTTAAAGTAACCTATATTGTCCTGAAATAAGCAAAATATGAATATTGTTTTTTATATATGATTTTTTTATTTATCAAAAGTGTAAACGCTTATTATAATATTTAACAACCGAAGATCCCTTGGATTACATGTACCTTTGGCTGAAGAGTTATGCGCTACATCATACTGAATAAGAGCGCAGTTTACCCAAGAGAGACCGAAAAAAAGCTTAATTTGAATGATAATAACTGGGCTTTTGTTTCTGGTTCAGATTTACTAATCTATTAGCAACTTATCTAAACTTAGTATGCATTAAATGGGGAAAAAAGAAATCTGTGCTTCTGCCTGTCTTGTGATTGCCATACAGATTTTGTAATTTAAAATTCTGCCATAAAGTATGAGGAGTCTTTAGCTTATGAGTTCCAACAGGTGCCGGTTGTAGCCTAGTCGATGATGCGTACATTTATTATATTTCTGTTACAGAGATGAGTTATATTATCTATAGTAACATCATGAGCATGTACTCTGTATTTGACATTTTAAAACATACAAATTAGTTAGGTGTGAAACAAGATTGATAATGGAAAGTTGTATTTTGGCTCTTTTAATGCAATTTAAAGTTATAACGTGAACATTAGAATTCTCTGTGTTTTTGTAAGAATTTTTCTCCAGTTGCAAAAAATGCTACACTGGTATATTGAAAACTTAAAATCACGGGCAATGAAAAAAAAATTGTGAATAATTTTTTTAAACATGTACTTTATTCCAAGCTGACAATCAAAAGTCATAATAATAAGACAAAAGAAAGACAATACATTTGCTAAATTAATTAAAACATTTTTAGCAGAAAGAAAGTAAGGAAACATTGAAACATCTATTTAAAGCTTATCTGTAGTAATTAAAAATGAGCCTTCTGTTATTTTAAATCAATATATAAATTACTTGATTTTTGTACACTGTTTTGCTATAGACAAGACTCTCAATGCAAAATAATTAAAATAAATAGAACTACTCTCTTAAGGTTCACCAATTTGTATTAATATATTCTGTTTAAATATAAAAAGGCAATTTTTTTGTATTCCCATTTATCGCCTGCCAAGAAATAATTAAGAATAGGAGCAAGAAGATTAATTTTAAATAAAAAAAACTCTTCTCAAATGAAAATGTCAGGTCATAAAATTCCTTTTAAATCATAACAGCATATAAATCTTTGAAATTAACCATGTAATTGCAATGTCTATCAACTTTTACCTTGAGCTTTGAGCTTCTCTTTTTAATCTGCTATTCTTGTTTTAATGAATAGCTATTTTCAAATTAAAAAGTACTGTTCATTACACATGCCCTACTATAATGGGGTTTTTATCATATTTGCTCTATTTGAAAATACTTGCTACTTTGTAATTATTCATACGATGATCCCTGCCTATATTGAGTAGAAAATAAAAAATGAAATGCAAGTCAAAGGTGCTTTTGAGCTGAATGATTTACACAATTCATTAAGGACGGTGATTTTTCAGTTAGCATCAGATTAAATGGTTACTTACTCTCAAATAGCCCTTAGGGAGTTGAATTGCTGGGTAGCAAACAGATTAAAGTTTGCATTGAAAGAAAAATTGAATTCAGAGGTAATCAATAGCATAATAGGGGCAGTGAGTGGAGCCTGCTGCCTGAAATGAAATTACCATATTTTTAATCTTAATTTTCCACTCTGTTTATCTGACAGTGTGGATGTGCAATCCAAACAGATAATGAGAGAGTAGGATATTGACACTGCTGTCCTCTGGAGTGCTTGTTTTCAGTGATTAAATGCTGTGATCTGTGATTACTTTGTGCAGGGATGTCAGGGCTGCTGGCCAGGATGAGGGGAGGGACAGTAACTCAGCAGCTGGGCTCCGGGGTCTCATAGGTCCTAAAGACTGAAATTCATTTTCTCCTGGCTATCTTCGGAGAAAAAAAAACTCAGCCACGATTTATGTATAAACTTCGACTTTGCAGATTATAATAATTAATCCTGTTATTATTGGTAGCCAGCCTTGTAAACATTATGCATGATTAAAATGGGCTTCTTCAATATATGTTTCCCCAAGGCATCCGCTGCCAGGGAGCAGGTTTTGAATAAGCACATCATGAATCCTCTGTATAGCGCTTTAAAGATTTACAGGCAGCACCAATCTGTTAATGAACACCTTGTCTGGTAGTGCTTAATAGTCAGATAAAATATTCCTGAAAGAAAAAAAAAAGATAAATAAAAATTTGGCATACTACAAAATGTGCAAATATAAAAAGTTACCAAAAAAGGCTACAATCTGAAATTTTAAATCAGTAGCAGCATATATATTTTATCTTGTAATTCAACAGTATTTACCAAGGGAACAACTCGAAAAGGCCTGCATTTTGTGACTCAACTAGTTTGTTAAACCTGTAGAATTGACATGTGTATGGGGTGAAATTCTATCATAGATTTTATGAAATTTGATTGATTTTCTGACTTGGTTCACAGCTGTTGCAGACATATTGTGGCTCCATATTTTGTCTGAAATCTATCTAGTTATGATATATGTATTTGCTCTTTTTCATTGTGTTTAAGAGTCGGTTCACACTAGGGCGACACGACTTCCAGCGTGACTTTCAGAGGCGACTCCGACACGACTTGAGCATGAACCACAGGGCGATCTGGGGCGATTTGCAACACGACTTGAAGTCATCTCCAGGACAGGAGACTTTCCAGTGGCCAATCAAACAACAATCAGCTCTAGGGGAGGGAGGGGGAGGGAGAGGTTTGCCTGAGAAATGTATGTTATCTTCCTGGAAAGTCGCTTCAGTTAAGACAGTGATCAGACTTGGAGGCGACTTCCATTGAAATTAATGGGTACAAATCGCCTACGTCGGATTGAAGTAGTACAGGTACTTCTTTTGAAGTCGAAGCGACTCGAGTCGTGTGTATTAACACCGCTCCCATTCACTTGCATTGTTTTTCTCGACAGCACGACTTGGGACGACTTGAGGCGACTTCAAGTCGGATCCCAAGTCGCCCCAGTGTGAACCGGCTCTAAGTGTATTTATTTATATTTATATGTTTATCCATTATAGAGATATCCATACATATAAACTTTGAAAATACACTCCTGAAGAAGCAGTCATACCGTGAAACATGTAGAACATCTGATCCCCCCCCTACACGGATGGTTCGACGTCTGTGTTTATTATTCCCTAATAGTTCCTATTTTTAGAGATTCAAAACTATGTATTCTGTATCCTTGCTTTAAAGGACTACTTTTAACTCTGTTTTTTTTTTGTATATTTTTGTACATACCATTTATGTGAGTCTTTATTATACCATAAAAGGCCAAAGTTGCCTTAAAACCTCTGCTCTCTTTTTTGCCTGAATTGACAGGTCGACAGTACATTACATTTTTCATATATTTTTTCAGTAGTGTTAATTAATCCTGTAGAATTGTTTTTTTTATTATTAATATTAAAGAAAATATGTCACGTTTTGGGGCAAGAATGTATTGTTAAAGAGCAGTCACAAAAAAAATCAACGGTGGAAAATCTTGGGTTTGGGCACTTTGTATAACTCGCTTTGTGAGTTATTTATAATGCATACACCTAGAGTTAACTTTTGAACTACATTGTAACACTAACCTTAATTCTATATCAGCAAAAATATGTACTTTAATTTCCCTTTCATTTCTTAAAGGGGTTGTAAACCCTCATGATTTTTCACCTTAATGCATCCTATGCATTAAGGTGAAAAAACTTCTGTCACTGACCAGCCCCCCCGTTTTACTCACCTAGTGAGTCCTAAATCCCCACGCCGAAGACGCGCTCTTACCCTTTGCCCGTTGTTTTGACGCTTGGATAGATTAATAGCATTGCAGCCATTGGCTCCCGCTGCTGTCAATCAAATCCATTGATGCTGGCGCCAGGGGGCCGAGTCCGGCATTCTGTGTCTATGGACGCAAATTCTGGACTCGGTAGCACGCCCGCAAGGTAACCCTCCGGGAGAGTGCTTCTCCTAGGGGGTTATACGATGTGGGGAGGAGCTACCAGCACCACCGGGGGACCCCAGAAAATGAGGATCAGGGCCACTCTGTGCAAAATGAACTGCACAGTGAAGGTAAGTATGACATGTTTGTTATTAAAAAAATAAAATAAGCCTTACAATCATTTTAAATAACAGGTGCATTTCAGCCTTTGTGACCCAGATTCCAGGCAAAATTAAAGAGGATGTCCAACCACCCCTGCAAAAATTAAAAGACAGCAGCTACACATACTGCATCTGCTGACTTTTAATAATAGGACATTTACCTGTCCTGGAGTTCAGCGATGTCAGCACCACAGCTGATGTTTCCATCAGCTGTCGGGTGCTGCAGCCGCCATTGCCAGTAAGGGAACCCGGCAGTGCAGCACTACAGCAGCTTTTTTTCTCTTTCTCTCTCCCTTATGCTTGAGCATACAGATCTGCCACATATTTTGGGATCAGAGTCAGCCAAAGCGGCAAGAGTTCATCACAGAGGACATCATTGGGAAACATCTTGGTGCTCATCCCTGGATAAGCTCACACTCATGCTACATGCCCATATTTCATTACATCAAGGTGAGAGTTTTGGGAGACTAGTTATGGATACCCCTTCATCTGTACTGTGATCCATTTATAGCCATCGTTTGAAAATCACCCATTGATGCCCAGTATCTGTTTCCTAGATTGAAGGACATTTTCTCCCATTTAGGACTTTGCACATCTCCATTCTATTCATTGGGTCACCTGTGTTTTTTCACAATTTTGCATTTATTCATCTATTGTTTCACTAGCTATTTATTGCTTCACTAGCTATTTATTTGTTTATATGTTATGAGACACTTCATCACAAGTTATTGCCTATCTACTAGTTGTTGCTAGATTGTTAGGCTGTTGTGGTTGTTATCAGTTTCACCACAGTGTGTAGCGCTTATCACACCTTTTTTACAGTGCAGCACTACAGGTTGACTCCGGATCCTTATGGCGCATGCGTGAGGCACCACTGTGCTCTCCTACTGGCCTGGTGGAGGGGGAAGTAGGAGAGAAGAGGAGGTGGGTGACGAGCCACTGACGTAATTCGCCACGGCCCGGACACCAGCAAGTGGAGACAGGATACCTGTTGAAGACAGGTTTCTGCTCCCCCGAAAGCTGCCAAATGTGGCATCGGAGGGGGGAGGAGTCAAATGAGTGGAAGTTCCACTTTTGGGTAGAACTCCACTTTAATTTAATCACTACATTTTATTCTCATGCACATGTAATGATGCTTGTTACATCTTCGTCTGATGATCACTGCTAATTGACATTGATCATCAGCTTGGATCCAAAATGTTTTCCTCCCAGCTCCTCCTATGGCAATATTTAGTAAGTTACATAGTAAATCTGGCTGAAAAAAGGCACAAGTCTATCCAAGTTAGTCTAAGCCTGGTCATTCCACTGTAAATGTGCATATGTGTAGTTGTGTACACATGTCCTGGCACAGAATGCAGAGGAATTTAGGACACAGATTTACAATGGCCGGATTTTGAGGGATTAACTAAAAAAAATTCTTATTTGCCAAAAGCAATCGATACACATCTACTACCTAATAGCTCTGTAAACTTTTCTTTGTGAAACTGTTTCTTACTGCGTTATTGTGCCTCCTTATAATTTTTTCCATGAGCTTCTAAACCCTGCCCTTACTCTTGTTTATTTGAAATGAGCAGTGCACTTTAGCTGCAGTCATGTGCACTGCACTATGTACACTACAAATCTAAAGTTCCTAGTGCATCATGGGAGCAAACAGGAGAGGGTGGCTATGTTCCTACAGTGGCACCACTATGGAGAACGAATGTAGCCACCCTCTAATAGTAACTCAGATCACAACATCAAAAGCAACCAAATTTAGAAACCTGGAGTAGGCCAAAATCAATAGAAGGGACTGAAGAACGGGGAGAGGTGAGTGTAAACAAATCTTCCCCGTTCTTCTCTGTGGCTTGTCACTGATCATCTATTCCCTGTTATAAGGAACGAAGATCAGTGACGTCACATGTCCAGCCCTGCCCCCCTACAGTAAGAATCACTCCCTTAGGGCACACTTAACCCCTTAGCGCCCCCTAGTGGTTGACCCCTTCACGGCCATTGTAATTTTCACAGTAATCAGTGCATTTTTATAGCACTTTTCGCTGTGAAAATGACAATGGTCCCAAAAATGTGTCAAAAGTGTCCGATATGTCCGCCATAATGTTGCAGTCACAAAAAAAACGCTGATTACTAGTAAAAAAAAAAATATTAATAAAAATGCCATAAAACTATCCCCTATTTTGTAAACGCTATAGCTATAACTTTTGCGCAAACCAATCAATAAATGCTTATTGCGATTTTTTTTACCAAAAATATGTAGAAGAATAAGTATCGGCCTAAACTGAGGAAAAAATATGTTTTTTCATATATTTTTGGGGGATATTTATTATAGCAATTAGTAAAAAATATTGATTTTGTTCAAAATTGACGCTCTATTTTTGTTTTTAGTGCAAAAAAAAACGCAGAGGTGATCAAATACCACCAAAAGAAAGTTCTATTTGTGGGAAAAAATGTACGTCAATTTTGTTTGGGAGCCACGTTTGTCAGATAAAGCGACGCAGTGCCGAATCGCAAAAAGGGGCCAGGTCCTTTACCTGCATAATGGTCCGGGTTATTAAGTGGTTAATGTGAAAAAATACAAAATAATGCATTTGGGGGGAATCAAGGCTGGAAGAGGACCTGGGGGTCCTAGTAAATGATAGGCTCAGCAATGGCATGCAATACCTACAGTTGTATTCAAAATTATTCAAACCCCACTGAAATAGATTTTTTTGCCCAGTTTGACATTGATTTTGATCATCCTGTCATCCTGCTTACAATTAAATTAAAGAGGCACGTGTAGGTCAGACAAATATAACATAACATTTATAATGAATTAACCACAATGTCTTTTCTGTGCTCACATCATTATCAGTTTTATTCAACCCCCAATTGACATTCAATCTTAGTACTTAGTACAACATCCTTTTTCAGTTATAACAGCTTTTAAACTTGAAGCATAGCTTGACACAAGTGTCTTGCAGCGATCTACGGGTATCTTCGCCCATTCGTCATGGGCAAAAGCCTCCGGTTCAGTCACATTCTTAGGCTTGCGCACTGCAACTGCTTTCTTTAAGTCCCACCAGAGGTTCTCAATCGGATTTAAGTCTGGTGACTGCGATGGCCACTCCAAAATGTTCCAGCCTTTAATCTGCAACCATGCTCTAGTGGACTTGGAGGTATGCTTGGGATCATTGTCCTGTTGAAAGGTCCAACGTCTCCCAAGCCTCAGGTTTGTGACGGACAGCATCACATTGTTATCCACTATCTCCTAGTACTGAAGAGAATTCATGGTACCTTGCACACGCTGAAGCTTCCCTGTACCTGCAGAAGCAAAACAGCCCCAAAGCATGATTGACACCCCGCCATGCTTCACAGTAGGCAAGGTGTTCTTTTCATCATAGGCCTTGTTCTTCCTCCTCCAAACATAGCGTTGATCCATGGGCCCAAACACTTCTAATTTTGTTTCATCTGTCCACAGAACACAATCCCAAAACTTCTGTGGTTTGTCCACATGATTTTTGCATACTGCAGTCGACTCTTCTTATTCTTTGGAGACAGCAAGGGGGTGCGCCTGGGAGTTCTGGCATGGAGGCCTTCATTACACAGTGTGCGCCGTATTGTCTGAGCAGAAACTTCAGTACCCATATCTGACAAATCTTTTGTCAGTTCCTCAGCAGTCACAAGGGGACTTTTCTCCACTCTACGCTTCAGGTAGCGCTCAGCAGTCGAAGTCAGCATCTTCTTTCTGCCACGACCAGGTAGCGTTTCAACAGTGCCCTTTGGCTTGAATTTGAGAATGATGCTTCCTATGGTGTCTCTTGGTATGTTTAACATCTTTGCAATCTTCTTATAGCCATTGCCCTTCCTGTGAAGAGTAATCACCTCTTCACTTGTCTTCCCGGACCATTCTCTTGACTTCACCATGTTTGTAACCGCACCAGAAAATGTCTAGAAGGAGCTGAGTATCACAGTCATTTTAAAGCTGCCTGATTGGTGCTTATTAGGCTTTATTGCTGCTCCCTGACATCCACAGGTGTTTTCAATACCTGATTGAAAACACTTCAATAAACCTCTGTTCTTCAGAGTGGTAGTCTTTAAGGGGTTGAATAATTGTGTAAATTAAGAATTCACAAAATAAACATTTACTACTGTATTACAAAACCAATTGATGTCATTTTAGTTGCATATGGTTCTTTAAGAAGTCCTTGTAGGATTTCATTCTGAGTACAATTACAAATGTACACTAAATTCCCTAAAACTCTTTACAGCATTGGGGGGTTGAATAATTTTGAGCACAACTGTAGCTGCTGCTAACAAAGCAAACAGAATATTGGCATGCATTAAAAAGGGGATTAACTCAAGAGATAAAACGATAATTCTCCCACTCTACAAGACACTGGTCCAGCCTCACCTGGAGTATGCTGTCCAGTTCTGGGCGCCAGTCCTCAAGAAGGATGTGCTGAAAATGGAGCGAGTACAAATAAGGGCAACAAAGCTAATAAAGGGACTGGAGGATATTAGTTATGAAGAAAGATTACGAGCACTAAACTTATTCTCTCTGGAGAAGAAACGTTTGAGAGGGGATATGATTTCCAAATACCATACTGGTGATCCCACAATAGATATAAAACTTTTTTGTGGAAGGGAGTTTATTAAGACACGTGGTCACTCATTAAGATTAGAAGAAAAGAGGACGTTCACTTCCACAGGCGGTGGTTTCAGCGGGGGGCATCGATGGTTTTAAAAAACTATTAGATAAGCACCTGAAAGACCACAACATACAGGGATATACAATGTAATACTGACACATAGGTTGGACTTGATTGACTTTTCATCTCTTTTTTTGTTAAACCTCACCATTCTGTTTCAGTTCAGCTTACTGTAAAGCATAATGCCGCGTACACACGATCGTTTTTCAGGTTCTAAAAAATTATGTTTTTTTTAATGTCATTAAAAACTATCGTGTGTGGGATTCAGAGCATTTTTCGGGTTCTAAAAAATGGGCAAAGTTCGAACATACTCTATTTTTTAACAACGTTTTTAACGTTGTCGTTTTTTGGGTTGTAAAAAATGGTCGTGTGTGGGCTTTAACGACGTGAAAAATTTGCGCATGCTCAGAAGCAAGTTATGAGAGGGGAGCGCTCATTCTAGTAAAACTACCATTCGTAATGGAGTAAGCACATTCATCACGCTGTAACAGACAGAAAAGCGTGAATCGTCTTTTGCTAACACGGAATCGGCTAAAGCAGCCCAAAGGTGGTGCCATCCGCATGGAACTTCCCCTTTATAGTGCCGTTGTACGTGTTGTACGTCACCGTGCTTTGCTAGAGCATTTTTTATTCATGATCGTGTGTAGGCAAGCCCGTTTTAATGATCAAGTTGAAAAAAACGTTGTTTCTTCTAGAGCCTGAAAAACGTCACACGGCATAAGAGCATATTTAGCACACTTCTGGTGGTGCCACAGCCTCTATTCACTTTTAAATTGAAAGCCCTGTTCTCAACAGTTGCAAACAAGGCCCACAAGGCTAAAAAGCATCTACATTTGCTGTCTAGACACTGCCTTTTATGGAGAACCGATAAATTATGACGATTTTAAAGAGAAGCAAGGAGTTGCAGACTATCTCTTTTCATGATTGCGATTGCAGCTGTGTGACTGCCTTTCCTCTGGAAAACTCCCTCATCTTATTGGGTTGTAGCACCTCACCTCTGCTTTATTTTATAAATGGAAAGCCCACCTGCCAAACAGAGTGTAAAATGCACATAAGAGATACTTATTTTAATAATTCTAGAGATTTTAACCAGAGGCTGTGTGGTGCCAAGCCGGTCTTACAGTGCAGATCTCCAAGGAAAGGTACTATAATGCTGAAAAGGCATGAATAAGTTCACTATAAGTATTTAATAAATGTTAAATACGTATTAACACTTTAGTATGCTTCCTGAAGCATAACGCCTTTTCTTCCTTATTTATTTACAGCTGGGCTATATCAACCACACTGCTGCCCATACATGTGTGACAAAAAGCTTCTAGAATAGCTGCAGGAGTTTGAATCCTTGTGGAGCAATAGTTCTGTGAGTTGATTTACAAACATTTTATTTTTGGTTCAGATAGAAAAAGATCATTTAAAACAAATTTAAAGAGTTCTTCAAGATGAAATTTTAAAATGCATTTAAGCTTTTGCTCTTCCTGATTGATTCTCAGTTGGCAAACTTGAAAGAATATGAAAACTTTAAAATGGGCAACATCTGTCATAGTTTGAAAGTTGGTGTAGAGAGTATAACATCTACTAAGGAAGAAAAAAAAGTAGAGAAATAGTTGCAATATTAAAGTGTGCCTGGACTATGCATACTAAATTATCAATATCTTCCAAATGAGCAGTAAAAGCACTTTAAAACAAGCACTGATTTACCTCTGTAGCTTTGCACGATGTGGAGAAACTAATCTTCAAATTAAAAAAGTCATTTAAATGACAGCCCTGTTTCCTATTTCCTTTCTAATGATAATACAATCTTAGCTGCCACCTTTCCAATGTAAACAAATTTCAGGTACATGTGAATTCTTTGACAGCCACTAAAACTGACTTTAGAGTCATTGTGGTAATCTTTGGGAATATTTGAGGATTAATTACCTCACAGTACAAGCAACAAGAGAGGTCAATGACAGCTTGTTTTAAAGTTCTTCTACTGTTTCTTAAGAAGATGTAAATACTTGTCTATAGTTTTGGCACAGGTGTAGTTCAAAGGTGATAACCAGTCAAATATGAAAATATGTAACTTTAATTAATTAAGTGGCATACAGCCTCTCTGTACAGTGACTTTACTTTCTGCATGATGATGTAGAAATATTCAAACCCCTTAGGACCATTTACATTTACAATTTTTTATATGTGATATACGTGCAGGGCATTAGAAAAAGCCTGCCAGTTGCATCTTAGATGCGGTTTTCAGCAAAATGCACACCAGAATTCATATTTACAGCATATAAACATGCATACAACACACCACAGCTAAAGCATGTAGATGTGAACCGAGACTACAGAAAGTTATCAACTGACCAAAGGTGATGGTGTAGATATGTAAAACAAAGGGGTATGAGAATAGAGCACTGGGGGGGCTTTAGTAAAAGAATTGTAGGTGGCACTGAAGGAGTGCTTAGATGGGTAGAAGGAGCATCAGGAAACAGCAGTGTCTTGGAGCCCAAGGGAGTGAAGTTTTTTGAGAAGGAGTGGGTAATAATTGGATCAATGGCAGCATAAAGGTCTAATAGCATGAGTATGGAGTAGGGAGAGCAGTTTTAGCAGTTAGTAAGTCCTTAGTGATTTCAAGGAGGGCAGTTTCTCTGGAGTGTTGTGGGTGGAAGCTAGACTGTAAGGGGTCCATAAGGTTGTAATCAGTAAGGCAGCAGCTCAGAGTTCTGAGTCTTTCCATCAATTTGCCCTATGACCATTTCTGGCTTGGCTTGTTTGCCATCAACCATATCGCTTAGGACCCAATAAAATAACAGAATTCTTAAAACCAGTGGCACCAGCAATACAACTTATACTGTATGCATTTGCACTTAAAATGTAATTTTTTCCCCAGAGTTTCCTGGCAAAAATATTTAATGCGATATCCTATCGTCTAGTATTTCTGAAGCCAAAACGTTATTTATATTTTTGATAAAGTAGTGGTGGGGGGAATATTAGAGATATTTCCCTTCACTCCCTGTGCTGTAGACTCAACAGGAAGTGAGAGGATATCTTTCCAATGTCGGGTAAATACCCTCAAAGACTGTTGTCACAGGAACTAGTTTCCCAATTAAAGTTTTCCTCTTTGTTCCTTTTCTGGTGGCAACTCAACATTTTCAATATTCTCCCTAATGTGGACACAGGACACAATAGGAATCTTAGTCTTAATAACCCCACACCACTGTATTCAAATCTAAAAAAAACAAGATTTGCCTTTAGTTATACATTAAATGACAGTTACCATTAAACACCTGCCTTGTATTAGTACGTGAGCCTCTGAAGTTAAGACCCAGTACATAAATCTGCTGTGCATGAGAAAGATGTACTGTTTGATTACACATGTCAGTTACAGTACAAGATTTACCATCAAACACCACGCGATTAGTCATCAAAGCTGTTTATGACAGTGTATGCAAATGTTCCCACCAGCTTTAAAATTCCTTATGTATCAGAAAATTAGTATTCATGTCTAAAATCATCTCCAACTGAGGAAAATAAATGATGGATCAGAGGTGGATTTGTTTAAAGGATCACTTTAAGCTGTGTTTCAGTAATAGGTTAATGCAACACTCAAGGCTATTTTGGATATCCTATGGCTTATTTGCATATAAAGTTCCCCCTGACAGAAGTAATTTAATTTAAAGGGCCTTTCATGCTGTTTATATGATATCACAACATTTATCTATTATAAAATATAAAGGGAAAACTGAAAAAAATTGCCTTGATTCCTAATAAATGATGCATTCTGCTACTACTTCAATAAACATTTAAAGGTCCCCTGAATATCGAATATATTGTCCTGTTTAGCCCTAAGATGCTGATAATTAAGGGCAAACTCTGGGTTTGGTCTGAACACAAGTTCAAACTAAACATTGCCTGTTTGTTTGAACATTGGACTCGTAACTCGTTTGGAGGGAGCCAATTTATGTATTGTACAATTTTTTCATATTACTACTATAATGTGTATGGCAGTTTCCTGTCAAGGGTTGTTAAGGAAGCAGTGGGTGCTGGCACCTGCTGCATCTCTAGCAGCCAGTGATGTCACACAACCCCATTAATTTGGTGGTCAGGAGAGCCCAGTGTTGATATAGATACTGCACAATCCATTCAGAAAAATTAGGAAGGCTCCTGTCCCCAAGAACCAAACTGAAGCTGCTGGCTTTTCTTAGTCCTTTTAGTTTTTACCATTTAAAAAAATAAAATAAATCAAAAGCAGTGTTGTTTAGCATCTCTATAGGCCAGGCCTGATTGACATTACTGTGTGTTGAGAAACGTGGGATATTCCAGACACGTGAGCAAACGTGCTGCGCTTTAGCAGAATTTACAGGGGTGTCAACAATTCTTAATGGTACCCCCATGCTTTGGCAAGCACAGTGTGTATTTGATGCAGCATGACTTAAAAAAAAGGGGGGGACTTCCTTTCCTGTGTTTCTGTGGGAAGGGAAGCCCATTAAAATGTAGCACAGTTGTGAATCAAGGGCTTGTGAACACGTAAGGTTGGGGGATGGTAAAACCACAAACTGCTCCCACCCTAGATCATACTCATGTTGAGGCCATGGCTGGAATTTTCCCCCTAACCGATTAACAGTCACTGCTCCCTGCAGGCAGTTGCAGTATGGTGATTCTGCATTTAGGGGCATAAAACAGGCAGTGAGGAGGCAACATATCACCTATCTAGGAGTGAAAGAACTTGCTGCTGATGTGAATGAGCTCTAAAAAGGCATACATATACACACATGTATACACATACTGTACACATGTATACATAAAACTGCAGTACTGTACCTGCACTTGCATTGGGTACTTCACTGCAGGTACTGCCCTGTAGGAGGTCAGGACTCAGGAAGACGCCTCTCCCTTTCACTGCTCTTCAGTTACTGTCTGACCGAGCTCCTGCTGTGCGGATGTACAGTTCAGCAGAGGAATGGGATCTTGATCTGATCTGACAGCCTTTCTCAACCCGGATACCACAGCACCCCTGACTACCTCATGTGGAACCCCATGGTTGAGAAATGTGTTAATGTATATTAATTTAGAAAAAAAAACTTTAACCTTAAATGTGATGGCTCTCTATGTGACAGTGGCACCTCCAAATCACATTGGTAGTGGTGTCTATATAACACCAAAGTGCGTTCTATTTAGGAACCATGAGCAAAAAAAAAGAAAAACTGACAAATTGATAAAAACAATTAACACTTACGCATATGGCATTTTTTTTTTTTTAACTGACCCCAGGCCATTGTTAGGAAATTTCAAAGTAATGGGCCTACAGCCCAAATAACATCACCCATGCTCTTAGGCCTATTTTTGGGACTGGGTTTATAATTAGGTACAGTAGGCTTGTGTCTATAGATGCAAAAGAAAAGAGGTGTCTTTTTCCTGTATCTTCAATGGAGACCCACATTTGTACTCATCTAGTTTGTTACCTTCCTTAAAAGGTAAATTATTATGGTGGGTGGTTAATTTTATTTAAATTTTTTTCTTTTCTTTTTACAAATTTGAATTTAATACATGATAATACATAATTCACAGAGCACAATGGGGTTTCTAAAGATAGAATAGAGCATCAGTTATCTCTTTTGTGGCAGGTTGTCTCTTATTGAAACCTTATGGTGAGTGGTTTAGTGGAGGAGGAGAAAGGAGGCTTTTTACATCAAAAATGCTATGGAAACATTGGAATATTAATTAATATTTCACCTGCTGTCCGAATAGGTGAATACATAATATCCATATGCAATATGTTTTTTTTTTTTTTAACAAGAAATCAATGTCACATTTAACTGACAAATTTTATTTTTATTTTTAATGTATTATTCTGACTATACAGAAATACATTTTAAAAATGTACAAAGTTACTATGCGTTGATTTTATTATTTATACAGCATCTGCTTCCAGTTCATCAGTTACTGAGCCTAATTTTTTCCCACACAAGAACAGATGCCGTCTAACCCAGGTCCTTTATCATTCCTAATTTTACTTAGCAATAAGCACATTTCTATCTGTGTTAGGCTAGTTGTTGAGCAGGCTGCAGTTGTAATCCCTCCTAACCATATTATCTGACATCAGCCACTGTATGTGAGATCAGATAAAAAATACAGCAAAACCTTGGTTTGAGAGTAACTTAGTTTGAGAGCGTTTTGCAAGACAAGCAAACTGTTTTAATGTTTGATATACTTTTTTTTTTTAAAGTGTATTTTGTGCATGTACAGAGGAGCCGGACTGCAGGAGTTGGGAGTAGGCAGACCTCCCCCAGAGGCAATCTGCCACCTTTCTCCATGCCCCGGGTGGCAATGGCGGGTGTGTGAGGGGGTCCTCCCACACAGCCCGCCCTACCTGCTCCGCTTTGAAGCCCAACGGGGCAGAGGGACTCCCTATAAGGGAGTGAGAGGATCTAGCCCGCTCAACCAGCCCCGTTAGTCCTTCGTCTCTCTTTTTAGAGACCGTGTGGTCAAATTGTGTGCATGTTAACCCAATTTCGAGTGCATGTGTAAGTGTGGTGGTTTTTGTGGGAGGGGGGTGGGCGTACTAAGCGCAGGCTTACCTCGCATAGCACACCCACCGGGAGCCAGGCTGAGACCACCAAACTCAATTCACATGTAGCCGAGACCGGGATCCGAACCCCTAGCTGCAGAGGTGAATGGCTTGTCAGCGCAGTGCCAATCGCGTTGAGCCACCGCAGCTCCTTTTTGCTTTGATATACAAGCGATGTCTTGATATAAGAGTAGCGTCATATCACAACTGAGTATAAAAAAGAAGAGAGGAGCCTCTAAGTGTAGCAATGTGGTTACGATTAATGAAGGTACAACATTTAGCAACTTATTGCTACATTTAGAGGTGCCTCTCTTCTCTTTTATACCCTGTAAAAAAATATGCTTTGATATACAAGAGCTTTAGATTACAGGCATGTTTCTGGAGTGAATTATGCTCGCAAACCAAGGTTTTACTGTATGTATTTTAGAGTTTGCCATTTAAAGCACTTGTATTTCCCCGGCTATCGTTTAGAGGGCCTGTATTTATTTCTGGAGTTCTCCTTTACCAGTGGAATGTCTTATTATATGAGGTAGCAACATCAAAATTAACAATGGGATTGAAAAAAAAAAAAGCTTTGGATGATTTTCATTTTCTTAAAACTAAGGATATCCACTGCTATAATTACAAAATGATAAATATTGTGTCCAGAGAATTGATCAGGCTGCACTTGGAAGTATTTTCCTATGTGTGCGTCTATTCAAACTAGTTAACTTTATAACAATAAGCATAGCTCACTTGTGGCCGTGAACCTTTATTCTAGTAAATTGAAGAGCTTTGTCAGTATTCAGTACCTCTGTAGAATGTGAAACTGGGAATGGCAGCACCATATTTTTCTTAAAGCAGACCTTTTCCCACTGTACCTAAGCTGACAACAACAGCACAGCCTTAGTTTGTCAAACAATAATGTTCAACAGTTACTTCTATATTTAATTTTCATCCAGTCTCCATGGTCTTTTCTCCCAACTTCCTTATTTTCTGTGGCCCACCGATAATGCCAGTGCCTCGACTTACACATACTATTACACTCATTTATAATAAAAAAAAAGCCTTTCCTCTTAAAATCTCTATTTTTTCATTTGTCAGGTGCATGCATGAGCTGAGCCGCTGATGTTATGCGCCTTAAACAGATCGCACTAGGTTTCTCACTTTAGAAACAAGAGTTATGGACAAAGGACAATAGATTTTGGGACTTTGTAGATGTTCACTTTGCTCTTAACAAACAAATATAATAGTCTATCTAAAAAAGCTTCGTTTTTTTTTATTTCATAAAATATAAAAACACATATTGCTATCTGCATAGTACATTACAACAATAAACATGTTAAATACTCTAAAAGGGTCTACACCTTTCACGTATCATCCACTTCATCAGGACCAACAGAGTTTAATACATTAAAAGGGTCAAATCACTAGAAGTTAAAAAAAATCTACAAAGAAGAAACAAGGAAACATATGTGCTAACAAACAGTAAATACATACAATATAGGTACAGGTCATATTGCCATTTTTTGCAAAGCATAATTAAATAAAGCTTATTACATTCTTAATGAAAAAAAAAACACCCAAAAGAATTATATAGTAGCCTCCATGAAATTCATCCTTGAGGGTAATGATACCCTTACTTACCCAGATGGATGCGGTATATAGGAAAAAAGGAACGTTGCGCTATTAATATAAATTAAACTAAACAGTCAGTTGATAAGGGAAAAAAATAAATTGATGGAATTAAAATTACAATAAGATTACAAAGACCCCAAAATTAAAAGGGAATAGAACACATGATTGAGAGTAAAGTCTTTGTATCAATGGTAATGGTTAAAAATAGGTTCATCAATATTGAATAAAAGTTCATAAATTGAAATCATGTGTGGTGGCCGACACCACTAAATAAAAAAAAAAAAAAAAAGGATGGAGGCTTACCAGATGGCAAGCAATAAAGGCTTGCGGCTGCAAACCCCAGCCAGGGCCTTTTGATGATCCTCGCAGGGGGATGAGAGGGGATGGATGTTGAGACTTCCCAAACACGGATCCACAGGATTGCAGCGTGTCACAAAAAAAAACTTAATAGTGAAGTACAACAGGACCAGCACATATAGGATATTTGTGACTCAAGGGACCACCACCACCAAAACACCCTATGGATGGGAGGCTTACCAGAGCATAAAGCAATACGAGCATGCGGCTAAACCCCTAGCCAGGGCCTTTGAAATCCTGAGCGATGGTGATATAACCTGGAGTCCTCCGGTGTTATGTGGTCAGTAGATACATAGAAAGAATGATATTGCCCACATGGTGAAGTATGTTGACTAAGTTGTTTTAATATAAAAAGGTTTAACACTTACAGGATAAAAACAGAAATGGATAAAAGCCGGCCGGCTCTAACAAACGCCCGTCCACACGGAACAAGAAACGTCTTGCGTCAGCACGCTACCTTCCCGACGCACGTTTCGTCAAAAGTTGACGTCATCTGGGGCACGGGCGACGTGCTGACAGTACACATATATATAGGCTAAAACCAAGCCTCGATCTGAGTCACGGGCTAAATGACCGCCCATGGAGGCCGCACTGGAACGCAAAACATGAAAGCAAAACCAAGGAGGGCTTTTGCATAACACAAATTCATAGGCCATCTTGTGGTAAGATAAGTGAATGACGGTCCAAGTACAATGTGTGAAAAACACATTGAGCTATACCGAATGAATAAATAAATGAAAAATGTGTGAAAAACACATTAAGCTATACCGAATAAATAGATATATTGTATGGGGAAAAAAAAATTAATATTAATAATTTGGCTAGTAAAATTTAGATAACCAAATATTAAAAATGAAAAAAATGTGAATAAGATGCATGAATTAAATGCAATAAATAGTGCATAAATGTAGTAAGTTATACACTTATATAGCTAGAAAAAATGAATTCATAAACATGTGCTGTGAATATAAATAATAATAGTGCTCCAAGAAAAAAACGAGTTAGACGTAGAAAATAAGTGTATTTATATAAAAAATAAAATATAAAGGTGATATATATAATATAGATATATATAGAAAATTGTAATACAGTGTGGTGCTGACCTAATAATGTACTGTAAAAAATATGCCAATTAAAATTAATTTTTCTGGAAGGCGGGAAAAACAAATTAAACTATAGGATAAGTACTGATGTGAACCATCAATAAGTACCCTAACCATATCTGGCCAGGAATATATATTTTTATAAAAAGAGGGGGGGGGGATAGGGCCCCCAAGAGGCCAACATGTAGGTCACCCCGTCACTCAGATCGAGTTCACAAATAACAGGGTAAACTAAAACAAAATAAACAATGACAAAGTCATTAAAGGTAAGTTTAAGAATTGTCAATAAAAGCGTTAACGTCAACCTCTATATTGAGTCCAAAAGGGGTATAACTTTTAATCCTGTGGATCCACTGCATTTCGGATTTGGAGATACTCCTCACTAGTGGACTACCACGCCAGTGGGGGGCATATCTATCAATCCCCAGGAAGATTGTTTTTGAGGGGTCCCTATTATGAACCAAACGGTAATGTTTTGATACCGAGTGGTTCAAATAACCTGCTAGAATGTTGGTAATGTGTTCATTAAGTCTCACTGAGAGGGCTCTCTTGGTTCTGCCCACATACTGGAGCCCACAGGGGCACTGGAGTAGGTAGACCACCCCTTCGGTCGCGCACGTAATGAAGGGTTTAATAGTGTGTTGTTCACCTGTGACCGTGGAGACAAAATGGTGTGTTCTTCTGTGAATGCAACCACTAAGGGAACACACCCGACATTTCCTACACTGGTAAAAACCAGTGAATGAATTGAGGAAGGTGGTTTTAATGACAGGTGGCTCAAGAACATTGGGGGCCAATTTATGTCTCAAGGCCGAACCACCCTTAAAGATGCGGTATATAGCATGCTAGATACTGTGAAGAGAGAGATCAGTGGAAGTGAAAATAGCCTGCCGGCCAATAGGAGGAAGATATCAGCCAAATGAACTATAATAACCAAAATAAAACAAAGAATCACTGTGCAATTATGGGCCCATAGTTACTTTATCCTAAAAGGAATGCGGGTGAGATTAAACTCATCCTTGAACAAGAGAGAAAGTTGTAATGTGTGAGTTCTATCTCTTAATGGGGCCGCAATACCGCAGGCTCTAGCAAATAACAGCCAATCAACGTCCTGTGGAATCAATGACATACACCTGGGAGTAAGCCAAACAGAACCTAAAGAGGTTAAATGGCAGACAATAGTAATATATATTTACCTTGTATTAGAATCAAAGAAATTATATCTCAACTCTCCAGAGCAGCAGCTACAGCTCTGAATGAGGGAGAGGTTCTATTTGTACCTTTTTGTAAGTACTTCTAAGGGCCGCCGGGTGTGGCACGGGTGGGGATAATCCAAGGGTCCCATGACCGCCCGTGTCATTCCCAGAGAGCCTCTCCTCCCCCTCTATACCAAGCCCCTTGTAGGTGACAGGTACACAGTCTATCATGCTGTGAATGGGTGCCAGAGGGGAAGAAAAGATGCTGCTGCACGTGTGTACACTTGCGATGGACACGGGTGTACCAAGAGAACGTCTAACACTTTAGAAACAAGATCTCCCTGGAGACACTGGTGACATTGCCTTCCTAGGATGAACCTGTGAGGCAGGGGCTACTGTATGTCACCAGTTTCTCAGGGAAACCAGGAAGTGGGATCAAGATAAGCTTATTTTTTAAATGAAGGCATTGTATTTTAAATTTAGCATGCAGAGCTGCATGAATTTGTTTTCTCTTTTTTTTTTAGAGGGGAAAGTTCAACAGTTTCCGTGTTGTGATTTGCAGATGTGTTTAACTGGAGATATAAATGTTATATTCTTACAATGCCCAGTTACTTTCGATACAACACATAAAAAGAAATGCGTCCCATGCACGAACCTAATGGTGAAGAGTAACAACTATTACTGAGGAGACACACCCCCTAAAGAGCTTGGAGGGGTTTTGCCGTAGCCGAGTATCCAACCATCATATGTACAAAAATACCCAGTCGATAACCTAAAGAAATAAATCCAGTGGTGGCCTTATTTCTTTAGGTTATCGACTGGGTATTTTTGTACATACTTTCGATACAAGGCTTTACTCAACTGACATGGTACAGAAAATTGTCACAGGAAAAGGATGTCAGGGGTCAAGTGCCTATAGGTTCCAACTATGGTATTCTGGGCACAGAAAAATCATACCATAACCTGCAATAATTGTTCAGATACTATAATTTTTTGATGTTCTGAAAAAATGAAAGCATAGCCAGCATAATGGGGACCAACAGAATGATTTCAATACATAAGTCATAGATTATGATTCAGTCTCTCTCTCTTTCTCATTATATGTTTTATATTATGTTTTATAATTGCCTACTGTGGGATTAGCAGATACATGTAAGGTATAACAAACCATCCACTTCTTAAAACCCTCAAACCTAATTGAGATATCCAAAGACTGACTTCAAATTATACTACTTATCTCTCCTTTTTTACTTTGATTTGCCAATTATCACGGTGTAACAAGACTCTAAAAGAACATGAATGAAATGGTTTTGAGAAATCAGAGTGCTGTTGCTAATATGCAGAACAATTAACAGAATTAGCAAAAGATCCTATAATCTCCTCCATTCCAGAGGGCTTTCATATTTCCCTTCACTGGAACCAAATTTAATATCAGCGGTAAAGCTTCCTCTTGTGCATACAATTTTTTTTCTTTTAATGGGCCATAAATATACATAAAAACCCATACATAAAATATTCATAAAAGGCTTCTGCTTATCATTTGCCAAATTGCACAATATTTGTATGTCATTTAAATATGTTAAGATAAATATGCATTCTCATGCGGAGTTCATAATTATGCAAAATATAGATTTTCAGTAGTGTAAGGTTTAAGAACTTTTTGTGAAGTAATAAATCTACAAAAATGGTAAGAAAATTGTATTGTACTACCTAAATTACAAAAAACAAATACCGGTATGTTGCTCTGCAGCATAAACAGAATAAAAGATAGTTGTTCTTGATACTTACTGCAATGTTCCTTTCCAAACTAGCTCCATGGCAGCACACCTAGGTAGGGCTCATCCAACCATAGCTGTACATTTCTGCTCCCCCCGAGCCCTGCTTTATATAACTAGCCTGTTTGGACTGGGTGGGAAACTGTGCTAATCAGGAAAGGAAAATTGTGTTATCTATGAAGAAAGATTTCTCTGTTTTTCCTGACAGCTCCATGTCAGCACACCTGGGAAATAACTGCCCACAAAAGGGAGGGGTGCATACCAGAAATGTTAATTATGGCCGAAAGACATAATTATTCATCCAAAATCAACAGTTGTTAAGGCTGCCGGTTCTATGCAGTAATGTGACAGAAAGGTATTACTGGTTGACCACGTAACTGCCACCCATGACGTTGAGTTGCTTTTGGTGGAATGGGTGTCACCCCTTTATGGGTTGCCAATCCTCTATGCTTGTACACTAGGTAAATAGTTTTACCTTCCAGGAAGCTATAGTTCTGCTCAAGGCTCTGGCACCTCTATTTGAACCGGAAGCACAAATAAGTGGTCCGAAGATCTAATGCAGTCTCATTGATATAATCCTGTAGGATTTTACCCATGTCTTGGATGTTAACCATCTTCATGAAGATAGGTAGAACAATCTCCTGTTTTAAGTGTAATTTTGAGGCCAGGTTTATCACAAAGCCAAACATCAGATACAGAATCACTCTGTCTCTGAAAAAGTACCTGGCGGATTTACTTAAGAAAGGGCTGCACTAGAGAGAAATCAAATTTTACATATAGATTTTGTTCCTCATTCAAGGATGAATCTCTGGACTGGGAGAACCCTGATTCCCTTTTTATTTTCACGACCAGCAGGCACTTGGCAGGAGGTTGAGGCTTGGGCCACTAGCTCTGGTTGCTGTACAGGAGGCTGACTTTGGAATTGGAAGGACCTTAAAGCATCATGGAACACTCTTTTCATCAAGAAAACCATCTCTATGATGTCAATGTCCCTGTTTCTAGTTGTCTACCTGAAACATGACTCGTATGTGATTTTACTGGGCATAGACATTTTAGGACATGCCCAGCAGCCACCTGGGTGGGGTTTCTGGTGCTGCAAAGGTTCCACAGGTAACTGCAGGGAGCATGACTGCCTACATCGTGATGGGGATCTTTCCCTGGACCGACTGCAGTGATATTTCTCCCTAAACAACGTTTTCCTAGAGTTTTCAGTGTAATTCCTGGTTTGAAAGAGATGTGGGAATCGGCATCTTGAGCCTGGCTAGCTGTCCAAAACAAAAACAAAGATTTGAAAAAGAAGTATGCCATCAACAATCCAGGACCAACCATAAAAACAGATGGGCAGTGTCCCCTACCTTCTCTGGTGGCACTGGTCTTTATTAAAGGTTGTCATTTTTGTTTAAGGAGGAAAAAAAAGGAAGGCATCTCAACAACCCCAAGTGATGTCTGCCCAGATTCAATACTCAAACACTATTCCCTGATACAATATCTAAAAAAGTTCATGTTTATAGGGCTAACACATTTTTTAAGACTGAATTTACTTTCATTGTCCTCGCTTGTCTACGACTTGGTAACGAAATCTCAGGAATTAGCATTCTTAATTTTTTTGTTATAGAGTTAAAACCATACGACAGTTAGTAATAGACTTGTTCAACACTGTTATCATATGTCTATGCTTTGTTCGCGATCCATCAATGTTCATGTATCTTGTTAATTTGTGAACGTAATAAAACTTTATGAAACAAAAAAAAGGAAGACAAAATGATTAGGCTATGCTCCAAACCAGGGGTGGCAAACTCAAATTCATCGGCGGACGCATCAGCAGTATGGTTAGGGCCGGGTGCGCTACGTATACAGTGCATGGGTCAGGATTGTGCTACATATACAGTGCAGGGGTCAGGATTGCGCCTAAAAATTCCTCACATCTGTACTCCTACCTTCCTATCTGGCCCAGCTCTGGTACCTCCCTGTATAGGCAGCTCCCTCCCTTTGTATTGGACTATAGTACCTTTTTTTTTATTGGGCTATAGTGGTACCATCTCTCTGTGGGCGGATCTCCTGTGTTGAGTATCAGTACTTTGTTTTGTACCATAACTGTAAAATAGCAGCACACACTTTATTAAGACAAGCCACAGGACGCAGCCCGCTGGATGGGGGAAAAAAATGAACAAAAAGCTGCCAGAAATCTCTGCCACTATGCACAGTCAGTGGCATGCAAAAAAGCAGGCATCGCTGGCTGGAGGGACTGGGGAGGCGGAGATGGGGTGGTGGTGGAGGCGGAGACAGGGCGGAGGAGGAGGAGACAGTGGCATAGCGTGGGTCGTCAGCACCCGGGGCAAGGCAAGTAATTTGCGCCCCCTAACCTCCCTTCCTTTGGGGATAAGTGGTGGGACTGGAGGGACAGTGGGAATAAGTGGGGGGGGAAGGGGAACATTTGGCATAAGTGAGAGTAAAGGAGGGGCATTGGGAATAAGTGGGAGGAGAGGGAGGACATTTGGGATAAGTGGGGGGAGAGGGTGGTAATTTAGGATAAGTGGGATAATGGGTATATGTGGGGGACAGGAGGAACATTGGGAGGACGGGAGAAACATTGAAGATAAGTGGGAGGAGAGGCAGAATATTGGGGGGGACAGGAGGAACATTGGGAGGACAAGAGGAACATTGGGAGGACAGGAGGAACATTGGGGAGCCAGGAGGAACATTGAAAGGACAGGAGGGACATTGAGGATAAGTGGGGGGCCAGGAGGAACATTGAGAGGACAGGAGGGACATTTAGGATAAGTGGGGGGGCAGGAGGAATGTTGAGGGACAGGAGGGACATTGGGGATAAGTGGGGAGGACAGGAGGAACATTAGGGGGCCAGGAGGGACATTAGAGGGACAAGAGGAACATTGGGGATAATTGGGGGACAGGAGGTACATTGAGAGGACAGGAGGAACATTGAGGATAAGTGGGGGGGACAGGTGGAACATTAGGAGGTCAGGAGGGACATTGGGGATTATTGGGGGGACAGGAGGAACATTGGGCATATTTGGGGGGACAGGAGGGACATTAGGGATAATTGGGGGGACAGGAAGAGCATTGGGGGGACAGGAGGGACATTGCGGATAAGTGGGGTGGCAGGAGGAACATTGGGGGCCATTGGGGGTTATTGGGGGGCAGGAGGGACATTACTGACTGTAGGGGGGACATTACTGTGACTGTACTGTGCATCTGTGTCACTGTCATATACCACAGTTCACTTGGTCAGGATGGAAGATCCCTGGAGATGTCATTTCACCACATGTGCTGCCCTGTGGGGTCCCAGACTGGCTGCCACATTGAGGAAAGGGTAAATCCTGTCTGGCGCGGAGGAGGAGAAGATGACGGCGGCGGCTCACACAGCGAGGCAGAGGCGGGACTACCAGAGCAACCCAGCCCCTGCCACTGCACATGACACCCGTTTGTCCAATCATCAGGCAGCCGCTGCCAATGCGTGAGCCGCAACATGGCGGCTGGAGCGCAGCGAGTGACACCGTCCATAGGACGGAGTGACACTGGCACTGGATGCTGCGCTGCGCCCCCTAAATTTTGCGCCCGGTGCCACGGCCCCCCCATGATACGCCAGTAGGCAGAGACAAGAGCGGCATGTAAGCCGACATGGGTGGAGACAGGGCGGAGGCGGCGGAGACAGGGCGTAGGCCAGAGTGGCAGCCTAAGCCGAGACAGGTGGCGACGCAGTGTGTGGGCGGAGGCAGAGACAGAGCGGCACAGTAATGTTTATGCCTGCGCTCAGACTGACTGGCCGTGCATGCGCTAATTTGCCGCGCCGCTCGTGGGACTGAGGGACTGGGATCCCAACCTGCCAAAATGAGGAGGCTGCTGTGCGGGCCACATTACAAGGTCCGGCGGGCCGGATTCGGCCCGCGGGCCTTGTGTTTGCCACCCCTGCTCCAAACCATATGGAGCCGTGCAGTGCCTGGGAATTCAATAGTACCTCAGCACTGTAAAAGGCGATGTCACGGTTTAGACTGCAGTTTCCTGCTTGTGAAATTATTACCTCCTTGCTGCAGTGGTTTTACTGACCTGTGGTTCTACTTACATGTGCTGCTGGCTTCTGTGTTCAACCATGGGCATTGCCTGCTCTATTGTGGAATTATATCCCTTTCTCTTCTATCACATCTTGGTCAACCTCCCCGTCTGCTTCTCTATATACATAATTGACATGCTCACTGTAGCTCACGTTGCCTGAGCAACTTCCTAGTTTCTCCATGCTCCTGCTTTCCTGCAAATTACTTGCATTGCGAGTCTGACTTTCCATTTACCCTGGTTTTATCTACCCTTTTTGCTTTCCTGCTACATGCTCTGACATTTTTTTCAGACCCTCTTCTGCCTCCTGCCATCTGTACTCTACACAACCTGTTTCCAGTCTGCTGTAAGTCCATCCCCATCATCAGGGGCCGGGTGAAGAAGCAGGATGAGGCTTGGACTGTGAGCCCTGGGGAACCCTGAGTTGGCCTTCTACAAGGGATCGCTACCATAGGAACATGACAGGCGAGAAATAGCAGCAGCCACCAGGAGCATGAAAAAAGCAAACACCAGCTCCCATTAAGGTAGCACAAAACTAAGCAGCCGGTGCTTTATATCCCGTAGCAGACAAAGGTTCTACTCCACTAAGGTGATAAATGCCGGCCGGAGTGGAAAATGCGTAGTAAAGCAGTATGCTTCTTAACAGACAGACAGACAGACAGACAGAGGAAGTAGGGCCAATGGAAAAGAGAGAAAACCAAACTGCCCACCATGCCACAACACAGCCGCTGCCAGCCATAACTTTGTACTGCTCCCCTTACTGAGTGCAATTTATGCCTCACAAACTGCCCCAGAGACCATTAGTGGGGGTCCCCGCGAGGTAGGAACAGAGCGATGATCAGTAGTAGGTGGATGAAGCCAACACATTTTCCCTTTTTATGTTAAATTTTAAACCTCTTTATTAAATAAAATAATAATAAAACCAACTAGTACAAACATTATTCATATAAGTGAAAGTGGCAATATTTTATACCTGTATGCTTACACAGGAAATATGAGTTATTAGTGATTGCTGAATCTTGCACCTCACTATGTGCCTTACCAAAAAAGCATATGAATGCATTACTTCAAAAATTTGCTTCAAAGCACTACAAATTCTTGTAGCTGTTTTTTTTTTCAAATTCTCTTTTATGCAGGAAAACTGCTTTCTGATTTTTTTTGTGTTTTGTTATTTAGATTTTGTATTCTATACATATTAAGTTTGATTGGCTTATAAGTAGTTGTGAATAAAAGCATTGTACTGCGTAAAGGCTCCTGGACTGATGGATATACACGTTTACATTTCATCAGTGGAAATCCCTCAGCTTAAGAAGCTGGAATGATTCCTTGTTTTACCCTTTCTTTATTTTCTGACTGTAAAGGCCTATGGGGTAAATGGCAGTTCTACAATCCTGAAGTTATATGGTTACTGTCAGCCAGCTCAAATGATGCTTCCTGTTCATTAGGCCTCCTTTCATCTAGCAACAATGCACAGGCTTTGCAGCAGTTCTTAGTCAACGCCCATCTCCTCAATAGCTTGTGAATAGTATTAAATAGTGTTTATGCTACCCATTGTTGCCCTTTGTGTGGTATGTCTAATTCACAGAGAAAAGTCTGCTTTTGTAGCCTTAAACTGGCTACGTCATGGCACACTATGTGCGTTCTCATGGGATCCATTCTTGCTGAGTGATGATAACACCAAGGGCTTTAAATCTCTTCCAGCAAATATAGTGCTTCTATTTTCATTTATATTATTTGGAGTTAGAAAAAAAAAAATGGAAAGCTCAAATAGTTTTAAAGCATAATAAAAGAATAAAAGTTGATGTTTTAAATTACCATCACCTGACTGACATAACCATTTTTTAGGTCAGCATGGCACATGCACTTAAGTGCTAAAGGGACAACCTGTTGGACAATTTACATTTTTGCAAGTCCATCGTAATGAAACAGATCACAAGATGCTTGCTACTGATGTTATTCATTAGCTAGAAAACCTTTCTCTGTGTAGCTTTTTAAGGCATCATGCACACCGGACATTATGAAAACACCAGTATATTTGCTGTGTCAAAAATGTTAGTTTTTCTGCGTTATTCCACTTTTTTACATTAGCATTTGGCCGCCGTAAGTTAGCTAGGCAAGTAATGATTCTCAATGTACTTGCCTGCTAATATACGGCGGTGTAGCCTAAAGCGTGCGGGCGTAAGGGCGCCGAATTCAAATGTGTGTTAGGGGGGCGTGTTTAATGGTAATGAGGCTTTACCTTACGTTTTTGAAGTTTTTTTGTTACTGCGCATGCGCCGGGCGCCTACATTTCCCAGTGTGCATTGCTAAGTACGCCGCTTGGGCCTATTGATTTCGACGTGGACGTAAATGACGGAAATCCCGATTCGCGGACGACTTACGCAAACGACGTAAAAATTTCGAATTTCGCGGCGGGAACTGCGTCCATACTTGACATTACTATTCCAACTACGGCCCAGCTCTAACTTTATGCGGCCTATCTCTTACGTACACGGCGTAAAAGTACTGCGTCGGCCGGGCGTACGTTCATGAATCGGCGTATCTCCTCATTTACATATTCTACGCCGACCGCAATGGAAGCGCCACCTAGCGGCCATCCGAAATATTGCAATCTAAGATAGGACGGCGCAAGCCGTCCTATCTTAGATATGTTTAAGCGTATCTCTGTTTGAGCATACACTTAAACATAGGTCGGCGTAGATTCTGAGTTAGGTTGACTTATCTACTGATAAGTCGGCCTAACTCTTACTGAATCTACCTAAAACATTTTTTTTAATAGTGGAGAGAGATCAGAACACCATTAAGTTTCTTAATTGCTGTCTGTGCCCTCATTAGGGAGATTCGCCCTCTCTATGTGTGTTGTGCTGTGGAGGCTAAGTTGAAAACTCCTATGGAATGATAGACTGCCTTCAGCACTGAAGTGAACAGGACACACTGGTTGTTACTGTTGAAATTGAAAGCAGACCTGTCAGTAATTTTGCAAGACATGAATACATTTCTAAATTATCTTTTGTTATTAACAAGCAATAATTAAAGTGGAGTTCCACCCTGGTTTTTCATTCCTAAAATCCCCAAAAAATAGAAAACAAAATTGTAATTTTTTTTTTATACTCACCAGAAAGGGCTGTTGCTTTGCAGAAATAACTCTTCTGCCTCTTCCTCCACCGCGGTCGTCTTCTTCCTCGTCCTCTGTTGAGGTGTCTTCTGGTGAATGGGGTGCACCGCCTTCTGGGAACTGTGTGTATCCCAGGAGGCAGCCGCCCATTCACAAAGCGCCGTGCGAGTCGTGCATGCGCAGTAGGAAAGGGGCAGTGAAGACTGTTTCCCTTAGTCAGGATGGAGGCGCCAGAACCCCCTGTGGGGGCCCATCATCGCGGGCGTCTAGGACAGGTTAAGTGTCCTTATTAACCACTTAACGCCCGCCGCACGCCTATTTACGTCCACAGAATGGCACGTACAGGCAGATGGGCGTATATATGCGTGCGGCGGGCGGCTTACCTTGGGGAACGATCCGTCTTGAGGGGGCGGCTGTTCGTTTCTGTCCGCCCCCTCGTGATCGCTCTCGGCCAATCCCGTCGTGTCCCTTCCTCTGCCTGTAAAATGTAAACACTGGCAGAGAAAGTGATGCCGCGCTCCTCTCGGCGGTATTTTCAAACCGCCGAGAGGAGAGAAGACATCACAGTAAGTCGCACCAACACTACACTGACACTTGTACACATAGGCACATTAACCCCTTCAGATCACCCCCCCCCCACCCCCCTGTCACAGTGTCACTGAATGCAGTGATATATGTACTGATCACTGCATTTAGTGTCAGTGTGACAGTTAGTGTGACAGGCAGTTAGTGTTAGGTTCAGGGTAGCCCCGTACCCCCTAATCAAGTTTTAACCCCTTGATCACCGCCCTAGTTAACCCTTTCACCCCCTATTGCCAGTGTCACTAAGCGATCATTTTTCTGATCGCTGTATTAGTGTCACTTTTGCCGCTAGGTAGCTATTTTTTTTTTTTATTGCGATTTTTTTTTTACTAAAGACATGTGGCTGAATACATTTTGGCCTAAATGTTTGACTAAAATTTGGTTTATTCAATTTTTCTTATAACAAAAAGTAAAAAATATTGATTTTTTTTTCAAAAATGTCGCTCTATTTTTATTTATAGCGCAAAAAAAAAATCGCAGAGGCAATCAAATACCATTAAAAGAAAGCTCTATTTGTGGGAAGAAAAGGACGCGAATTTTGTTTGGGAGCTACTTCGCACGACCGCGCAATTGTCTGTTATAGCGACGCAGTGCCGAATTGTAAAAACGCCTCTGGGCATTTAGCAGCATATTGGTCCGGGGCTTAAGTGGTTAAAAGTCAGCAGCTACAGTGTTAGTAGCTGCTGACTTAAAAAAAAACGCGGGTGGAATCCCGCTTTAACTTGCAGTCACGTGACTGTGCTCAGCCTTGAGTACAGTATGGGAGAATAATATCATGAGTATATTGCAAGCAGAGGGAAAACAACAGTCCACAGTTTGATTTCCCCCAGTTTACACATTCACACTGTACATTGTAACAAGATTAGAAGCTACTGAGGTGAGGTTGAACTGTGTGAGACTTTTGTGCACATAGCAATGAATATAAAGACTACTATGCAAGTGGTGTTTGACCTCAATACCTGGGACTAAGCAGAAGAAAAGACGCCCAGGGCCCTCAGCCAAACAATAGGAGAATATGTGAGATGTAGACTACCAAAGTGTGCTTTATGGAAATAGCCATTGTTAAAATGATGCGTGTTGACAGGTATGCCTGTTTTAGCAAGGTAAAATATGATCTGTTTTAGGGAAATTTATCTTTCGCAACCTCTCAACATGTTACAAGACACTGTCAGAGAATGACAATATTTTAAAAAGATTATTAGAGAATGAGTTCATTTAACAACTACAGACAAATATTTCTACCATAATTAACAGACAAGCACAATATAATTTAAACCAATATTTCCCAACAATAACTAAAACATTAAAGTACACCTGTGATGACTAAACTGCTAAACTGCCGTTGTAAATAATAAGTTATTACTTTCATCTGCATGCACATAGAATGCTTTGAAAAGGTTTTCATACGCCTTTGAATTTTCAAAATGTTGTCATGTTACAACCAAAAACGTAAATGTATTTTATTGGGATTTTATGTGATATACCAACACAAAGTGGCACATAATTGTGAAGTGGAAGGTATATATAAATATATAAATGCATTTCAATTTTTTTTTACAAATAAATACCTGAAAAGCATGGTGTGCATTTGTATTCAGCCCCCTACACTGATACCCCTAACTAAAATCTAGTGGAACCAATTGCTTTCAGAAGTCACCTAATTAGTAAATAAAGTCTACCTGTGGGTAATTTAATCTCAGTATAAAGACAGATGTTCTGTGAAGTCTTCAAAAGGTTTGTTAGAGTACCTTAGTGAACAAACAGCATCATGAAGGCCAATGAACACACCAGATAGGTCAGGGATAAAGTTGTGGAGATGTTTAATGCAGCGTTAGGTTATAAAAAAATATTCCAAGTTTTTAACATCTCACGGAGCACTGTTCAATCCATCATCTGAAAATAGAAAGAGTATGGCGCAACTGCAAACCTGGAGAAAGAAAAGAAGAAATGAGGGTGCACCAACCTAGTGCATTACAACTTAAAAGTTTTATTAAAAATAGAATAAAAGCAATAATCCTACTCACAAAAGGAGCTTAGGTAAGCGCTTTTCTGACAGTTGAGTTTGGTCTCTTGGTGCTTGCCAGCAGGACTTGATGAAAGGGAGAATCGGATGATACCTCTAATGACTGACGCGTTTCTGGGGCGCACCCATTTCTTCAGAGCCTAGATGGTCTATGGCGGCTCTCTCCTGTGTGCTCTCAAAATATGTGTGCACATGTACCAAGGGGCCCCAGCTCAGATGACCATCAATCGGCAAAACCCCACACCTCAATCATGGCTTCTCCCACCCATGGGGATGGGAATCCCACATTACCACCCCCATGAGAGGTAGCCAATTCACAGACCACGGTGGCAAAAGTGGGGGCACCATAGCACCACCCTCCACTAGTGCTAACCAAATAGTGCAAATAAAAGTGGAAAACCAAAAACTGCGAGTCCTTACCCCAAAAAGAATCGATCCTCGCAGGGCGGCATGGGCAGTGATGGGACAGTGGTCGGCAGACATCCCAGAGGGTTTAATGCTCATAGTTATCCGTATGTCTATTAAAACCCACGCAGTTCCACAACCAGGAAGTGCGGGTACCTCCTGCATTCCAACCCGCACTTCCGGTTGGGCCGAAACATCATTTCCACTCCGGTACGCGCATCCGTATTGTGCGGCGCCCAGAAAGACCACGCCACCCAGAAGCACGGGTGTGTTTGCTTTCCACCCACCGCTTCCGGTTCGCCTGAATGCCTCTCACTGCTCATCCCCTACTGGACGAATATTGCGCGTGCACGCCTATCTTAAAGGCGTCGCTCCCTCTAGTGGCCAAAAAACAAACAAGAGGGAAACAAAGCTTGCGAGTAAAAAGTGTATGCACACCGATGGTCATGAAAATTTGGCTGGCTGGATACCCCTCAACACATGACCACACATATATACAAGGCCACCCAGTATGCACAGTGGGTGGGATCCCCATGAAATGTAGAACAAATTGTTGTATCTATCCAAAATTTGGTGGTTCTCAATTGCCAACAATCCATAATAGGAACTGGTGAAACCAGTTGGATGAAACCAGTTGGATGCCTAAATGCATATAGTACAAAATATGAGCAAAATGCTACAATAGAGAATCTATATACATAACATTTCTAATAAACCATTAATGTAAAAGGATTACAGATAAAAGTATAAAGACTTAATTAAATTTAAATATATATAAATATAAAAAAGTGTGTACTGAATCCTTATGCACTTGCACGTCCCCTCAGAGGCATGTAATCTCGGTATTGTATGCGTCCATGTTCACGAAACCCTTTGCTTCTATGCAAGCAGAGCAGGCCTTTTGGGAGGCTCGGTTGGGGAGACCGATTGAAATGAAGAGCTGGGAGCGGGTCCATTGGTACATACATAAAGGATCGCTCAATGTGAACACCCAGGAGAATGGGTACAAAATTAGAACGCGGTGGTACAGGACTCCGGATCTTATTCACAAATTCTTTCCGTCTGTATCGGATCGGTGTTGGAGATGTGGACAGGCCACAGGTTCTTTCCTCCACATTTGGTGGGATTGCCCGCTAATCCAATACTACTGGCGTGGGGTGCAGAAGGTGACGACTGAGGTATCCTCGCTTCCCCTGGAGTTTTCCCCAGCACAATATCTCCTTCATCTCTCCAAAATTTCCAAAAAACGATACTGTAACTCTGTGGCGATTCATATGATCAATGCAGCCAGAATATGTATACCTGTTCACTGGAGGGTCGTGGTGCCACCATCTATTAAAGAGTGGGTGGCATGTATAAACCATATTACGGCGATAGAGGAGCTGATATATACTGCACAAGATAGAATTTCCAGATTTTCCTATATCTGGGAAGACTGGTTTAAATTTCGAAACTCTGCAGATTACCGTGATCTCGTATATATTGCTGGATAACTGAGACTTTGTTGCGCAGTCCGGTGTAACACTTGGTGCGTGGTACAGTTAGCTTGTTCTGATATCTAAATAGAATAGTCGGAGAGGGTAGTAGGTGGTATCCCCATCCCCTCTTCGGACGCTTGCGCTAAGAAAACCTTGCAGCGATTCCCCCCCCCCTTCTTGGGTGTTTTTTATTTTTATTTTTTTATTCCCCCTTTCCTTCTGGGTATAAGTGACTGGTTGGGAGGGGTCGTTGAGAGGCGGGGTCTGCTCTAGGTTGACTCTTCCCTCCTTCCTCGCTAAGGTATGTAGTTATTTAGAGAGAGACACAATATTGAAGAGAAGGCTCGGACCGGGTGTGGCGGGTGTCTTGATCTGCCATGCCGGGACTGGAGCTCGTCCAGACTCACATGATCCTTCATGTTGGGCGGGGTATGTAGCTCCTATGCTACATGTATTGCTGATGTTCATGCTGTCTACTGAAAATCCTGTTTGGGCCTTGCCAGGAATGCATAATATGTAACTGTATCCTAAATGGAATTGTAGCTCCTTGGTCTGCATGTTCTGTTTTATTTCTGTTGATGTTTTGATGATGTCTGTCAAAAATATATATATTTTTTTTTCAATAAAATCTTTATGGCAAAAAAAAAGTGTGTACTATATATATATATATATATATATATATATATATATATATATATGCCAACAATATTGCTTCTAAAATTATGTTACATATCACACCAACCCACTGTGCGCCAGACCCACGGGATAGAATCACGCTTTGATACACATCGGATCAAGCAGATGAAGGTGCCTTAGTTGTATCACTAGAGGCGCAAATTGCATTAGCCTGAAGAAAATCAATCAATCAAGGCCCGAAATCCCATGAGTCTGCAGAGAGCCCATTTCCCACCTACATTCAGATGGACAATTCAGTCAAGTATATTAATTTGTTACAAAAGATCCCCCCATTACAATAAACAATATCCCAATACACCAAGGAAGACTCCCGAGCATAATCCCTAAAAAGTCTCTAAAAAGTCCCTAGAGCCTGTCCAACTAAAATCTGTGTTTATCAATTGAGGCTGATCTCATAGGGTGGTGGCCACCTGGCAGCGCAAAACGCTCCCACAGAGGACGCCACACAGAAATTGAATCTAGCTAATAGGGGAAATTAACCATAACACATAGGGGCATGGCCCATACTCTCATACTGCAAACCTACCAAGATATGGCCGTCCACCTAAACAGACATGCCGGGCAAAGAGAACATTAATAAGAGAAGCAGCCAAGAGGCCCATGGTAACTCTGGAGGAGCTGCAGAGATCCATAGCTCAACTATTAGTTGTGCACTCCACAAATCTGGCCTTTATGGAAGAGTGGCAAGAAGAAAGCCATTGTTGAAAGAAAGCCATAATACATTCCATTTGCAGCTTGTGAGAAGCCATATGGGGGACACAGCAAACATGTGAAAAAAGGTGCTCTGGACAGATGAGACCAAAATTTTGCTTTTCGGCCTAAAAGCAAAATGCTATGTGTGGCGGAAAACTAACACTGCATATCAGCCTGAACACACCATCTCCACCGTCAAACATGGTGGTGGGTGGCAGCCTCGTGTTGTGGGGATGCTTTTCTTCAGCAGGGACAGGGAAGATGGTCAGAGTTGATGGGAAGATGGAAGGAGCCAAATACAGGGCAATCTTAGAAGAAAACCTGTTAGAGTCTGCAAAAGACTAGAGACTGGAGCGGAGGTTCACCTTCCAGCAGGACAACGACCCTAAATATTCAGCCAGAGCTACAATGGAATGGTTTTAATCAAAGCATATTAAGCTTCATTTCCATGGACGTTTTTACAACCACTTTCTTTAGCCTTTTTTACAGCTTAAAAACGCCTGTCCATGTTTATTTATTTATTTATTTTTTGATCTTTTTTGAAAGCGGTAGCGTTTTTGAGCGTTTTTGAGTGTTTTTGCGCGTTTTTGAGCGTTTTTTAACGTCTGGCATTTTTACAGCTCTACTCTGGAGCTTCAGAACGCCCTCGTCCTACGTTTTTTTTACAGCTCAAAAACGCCTATGCCATTTGCAGCTCAAAAACGCCTATGTGGGCATGATGCCATAGAATAACATGGACAGGCGTTTTTAAGCTGTAAAAAACGCTCAGAAAGGTGGCTGTAAAAATGTCAGTAGAAAAGAAGCCTGAGAATGTTAGGTCCAGTCAAAGTTCAGACCTTAATCCAAATGAGAATCTGTGGCAAGACCTGAAAATTGCTGTTCACAGGTGCCAAAAATTTCACTCACTAGAAGTGCAAAGCTGGTAGAGATAAGCCCCAAAAGACTTGCAACTGTATTGCAGCGAAAGGTGGGTTCTACAAAGTATTGACTCAGGAGGGCTGAATACAAATTAACGCCACACTTTATGCTGGTCTGACACATAAAATCCCAATAAAATACATTTACATTTTTGGTTATAACGTAACATGACAAAATGTGACAAATTTCAAAGGGATGTGAATACTTTTTCAAGGCACTGTATTTCTGCTATACATCTCACGGTCCCTTTAAGCCCCTAATTTTGGTATGTGTAAGGAGCCTTTGGACATTAAGGCTGCTCCTTACAGGAAAAAGGAATAAGGATTTGCTTGCACTGGAAGGTAAGTTGGTGACTTTCTAGGAAAATATATACATTTTCATATTAAAGCATTATAGGGATTAAGGTATGGAACATTGTACTGTACAGAGGTATGTGCAAAGATCTGAAGATACAAATGGACATATAGTGCTAGCCTGGCCCTGGCCTGACAAAGCAAGAAACTTCTTGTGAAACGTGTTAACCATCTGTGCCTAGATGTTTTTATCAATTTTTGATACTAATAAAGTCAAATTTTAATGGTATGGGTGTGCAGCCATTTGTTCTTTTTCTCTCTGCTTGATTTCTGCTAGCAGTGACAGAGCATGCACCCAATCATTTGCATCATGCTTTGTGGATTATGGTTTGTGTGATTCACCTGTGAGCAGCGGTATCATTCTGTCGGCTTGGCCCTGTTCAAAGTCTACCAGGCGGCCAAGAACAGTGTTTTTTTTTTACCTTTTTCTCTTGTTATGAATAAGCAGGCAGAGAGAAAAAGCAGTTCTAGACCATAATTGTCTCTTGCTGCAGCTGAAGGGGCCCATCCATAGCAACAGAGCAAAGGAAGACTGTGATTGGCTAGGGGGGGGGGGGGTCAAGGGGATTCTTATTAGTCAGATTTCCAAGAATGATGGCGCACCCACCACAGAGATAGAGCTCCAGGACCCACTTGGAGAGCAGGGTGTCGGGGCTGGAGTGCAGGGAAAAAGTATGTGGGGCCCAGAACAAAAGTTGAGCTGAGATTTGTCTGCTGAGAATCAAAGTTTTATTGTATGATGCATGAAGGACTCTTTAAGGCCCCACACCATTGCTCTGCTTGGGTGGTGAGCTACCATTCTTCCCTGCTTTCAGTCTCCATAGGTCTCACCATCAGATGGAGTAGAAGTTGATATAATAATCCCATAATGTACCAATCTGATTCAGAAGCAAGCAGAGGTATTGAGTCTAAAACCAGCCAGCAAACCGCCTCTGCACCATGTCCGTGCCAAGCAAGTTCTTTGAAATGGTTGGGTAAAGTTGGTGGAAGGTTTTTTGAAGGTTCCAGTAGTCCTGCCAGATTATAGGTATCAGAAGCTGTGCTGCATCTCAGGAAAGATGTCAATTCCAGGGGCGTAGAAGAGTAGATCCCTGTGGAGTGCTTCCATCAAGATAATACTTTATTATCATCAGATTACTAAAGCAGATGCCAGGTCCAGCTTTTGAGAGAGCAAAGTTGAAGTGATAGATCCAGCCTACTGTAGAGTTAGCATGTGCCTTAAAGCCTAATTTCAGCCAAAGTAAAAAACGGAAGAATCAGCACAAGGGACATCATTTTCAGTCAATATAATTTATCCCTTGATCTGATGCACATTCAGGGGTTAATAGAACTAAGGGGCTGTGTTACGGAACCATGAACCAGACGTACAACAAGAGATAAGTGAAAATAAGAAGGCTTTATTGAAAATCAAGCTGTAAAGCAAAAGTCCAACGGATGGTGAAACCAGAGGTCAGGAACCAGAAGAGTAGTCAGACGAAGCCAGGATCAGGAACCAGCAGGGAAGTCAGACGAAGCCAGGATCAGGAACCAGCAGAGAAGTCAGACGAAGCCAGGATCGGAACCAGAAGCAGCAGCAGTCTTAGAAGCATGTGCACACAGGAGGACCAAGCAAGGAACTGAAGTCACAGACCTCCTATATATGTGAGCCAGGTATCCAGCTCCTCCCAGTGGGAAGGAGGAGCCGCAGGGTGGGAGGCTACAAGAGACCTAGAAACCAAGATGGCCGCCAGCACATGTCAAACGAAGGAGACAGGAGAGAGGTAAGACCATGACAGTACCTCCCCCTCAAGGGCCCCTCCTCCGCGGTGCAAAAAACGGTTTCTGAGGGAAGCGTGCGTGGAAGGCTCGGAGCAAGGCAGGAGCATGGACATCTGCGGAGGGAACCCAGGAACGCTCCTCAGGACCATAACCACGCCAGTGGACCAAAAACTGCACCCGACCGCGAACCAGGCGTGAGTCCAGGATATTGCTCACCTCATACTCCTCGTGATTGCCCACTTGGACCGGACGAGGCAGAGGAACCGAGGAAGTGAAGCGATTGCACACCAGTGGCTTCAACAGGGAGACATGAAACACGTTGGAGATCCGCATGCCAGGTGGAAGCGCAAGGGCATAGGCTACCGGGTTTACCCTGCGAAGCACTCGGAAGGGACCAACAAAGCGAGGAGCCAGCTTGGGAGTGGGCACTCGAAGGTTGAGGTTGCGGGTGGACAACCATACACGGTCTCCGACCTGGTAGGAAGGAGCAGGCGCTCGTCTGCGATCAGCCTGGAGTTTCTGGCGCTGTGCAGAGACCTCAAGGGACCTCTGGATCTGTACCCAAGAAGCACGTAGAGCAGAAAGGTGATCCTCCACAGCCGGAATATCCTGGGGAGAGAATGCCTCCGGTAACACGGCAGGTTGGAACCCATAATTGGCCATGAAGGGAGACGTCCCAGAGGAAGAGTTCACAGCCGTGTTCCTGGCAAACTCAGCCCAAGGCAGGAGGTCAACCCAATTGTCCTGGTGATCGGAGACATAGCAACGAAGGAATTGCTCCAAGGCCTGATTGGATCGTTCTGCGGCCCCATTGGACTGAGGGTGGTAGGCCGAGGAGAAGGAGAGATGAATCCCCAACTGGGAGCAAAAGGCGCGCCAGAACCTGGACACAAACTGACTCCCCCGATCCGACACTATCTCTTTGGGCAAACCGTGCAACCGGAAGACCTCCCGGGCAAAAATCGTGGCCAACTCTTGTGCAGAGGGTAACTTCTTGAGAGGAACACAGTGGCACATTTTGGAAAACCGATCCACAATCATGAGAATGACCGTATGGCCTCGGGATGCAGGGAGGTCCACAATGAAATCCATCCCCAGGTGTGACCATGGGCGCTCCCCGGTGGCTATGGGTTGCAGCAGGCCCAACGGAAGGTGCCGAGGGGACTTACTTTGGGCACAAACAGAGCATGCCGCTACATATGCGGCGATGTCGGAACGTAGGGAAGGCCACCAGAACAGACGTGAAACAGCCCAGGACAGCTGATTCTTACCAGGATGCCCCGCGGTCTTGGAGTTATGGTAGGTTCGCAACAACCGAGTGCGCAACTCCTCAGGCACAAAACATCTGCCGTTGGGTGTCCCAGAGGGAGCACCAGACTGAGCCGCCAAAATCTGCTCACCAAGGGGAGAGGTCAGGCTGGTGCGAATGGCGGCCAGGATCTGATTCGGAGGTATGACCGAAGTCGGTATAGATTCCTCCCTGGACAGCTCGGAGTACTGCCGTGATAAGGCATCCGCCCTGATGTTCTTGGAACCAGGTAGGTAGGAGACCACGTAATTAAAACGTGACAAGAACAGAGCCCATCTGGCCTGACGTGGTGTCAATCTCTTGGCCTCAGAAAGGTAGGTCAGATTCTTGTGGTCCGTCAGGATGAGAACCGGAACCACCGAGCCCTCGAGCAAGTGCCTCCACTCTTTGAGAGCCTGCACTATGGCCAATAACTCCCTGTCACCAATCTGATAGTTGCACTCCGCGGATGACAGTTTCCGGGAGTAAAACCCACAAGGAAGCAGCGGACCCTCTGGTGTCCTACGCTGAGACAGAAGGGCGCCTACTCCCGTCTCGGACGCGTCCACCTCGAGGACAAAGGGCAACCCAGGGTTGGGATGAGACAGAATCGGAGCTGACACAAAGGCGGATTTTAGGGCCTCAAAAGCCCGGATGGCCTCGAGCGGCCAGACCTGGGAATTACTGCCCTTCCTGGTCAGATCCGTGAGAGGCTTGGCCAGCATGGAGAAGTCCCTGATGAACTTCCGATAATAATTGGCGAAGCCCAAAAAACGCTGCAAGGAACGAAGACCACTGGGCTGAGGCCACTGTAAGACAGCCGAAACCTTCTCAGGATCCATGGAGAACCCCTCAGCGGAAATGATGTAACCTAGGAAGGTTACCTGGGATCGGTGAAATTCGCATTTCTCAAGCTTACCGAACAGCTTGTTCTCTCGTAACCGTTGCAACACTCGTTTGACATCCAGAATGTGGGCCTCCCTGGATTCAGAATATACCAAGATGTCATCCAAATAGACCACCACACACTGCTGCAACAGGTCACGGAAAACATCGTTGATGAATTCCTGAAAGACTGCGGGCGCATTGCACAACCCAAAGGGCATAACCAAGGATTCATAATGACCGGTCCTGGTGTTAAAGGCGGTCTTCCACTCATCGCCCGCCTTGATCCTTACCAGGTTATATGCCGCCCTCAGGTCGAGTTTGGTAAAGACCGTGGCCCCTTTAAGGCGATCGAACAGCTCGGAAATCAAGGGTATCGGGTAAGCGTTCTTGATCGTGATGCGATTGAGACCCCTGTAATCGATGCAAGGCCTCAACTCACCGCCCTTCTTTTTCACAAAGAAAATCCAGCCCCTGCCGGGGACGAGGATTTGCGAATGTGACCACGGGACAGCGCCTCCATCACGTACTCCTCCATGGCCTCATTCTCCGCAACCGACAGTGGATAGACCTTGCCGCGAGGAGGAACGGCACCAGGTTGTAACTCAATGGCACAATCATATGGGCGGTGCGGAGGTAGGGCAACTGCGCGTACCTTATCGAATACATCCCGGTACTGCTCGTATTCAGGAGGCAACAGAGAGTCCGAGGAAGTACACAGCAACTTGACAGGCCCATGGATGCACTTAGCCCCACACTGTGGTGACCATGAGAGGATCTCGGCCGATCTCCAGTCAAAAGTCGGATTATGCTTCTGGAGCCAGGGGTACCCCAAGACCACCGAGTAGTGTGGAGACGAAATAACTTGGAAGCAGACCGACTCTCTGTGAGCGGCACCAATGGCTACCCCCACTGGAAGGGTCTCATGAGTCACGTGTGACGGTTGGAGGGGTCTGCCGTCTATCGCCTCTAGAGCCAGCGGGGAACCTCGAGCCTGTAGAGGAATGGAATTGGCGGCAGCGAACTCACTATCAATGAAAAAACCACCAGCACCAGAGTCCACCAACGCCTGGGTCGTCACCGAGCCCCCGACCCAGGAGAGGACAACAGTGATCAGTGGTTTATCAACACGGGAAACCGGGGACGAGGAGACTCCACCCAAGATCTGCCCCCGACAGGATCTCAGGTGCGAGCGTTTCCCGGACGGTTCGGACATGCCAACCGAAAATGCCCATCGAGACCACAGTACATGCATCGGCCCTCGCGTCTCCGGAGTACCCTCTCCCCCTCGGACAAGCGAGCAAACCCCAGCTGCGAGGGTTCACCCCCAGACAAGTCAACCCCAGGAGGCGTGGGAGGAGAGGGAGGCACGGGTGGGACAGCAAACTTAGGCGCCAAACTGTTAGGAGGCCTCCGCAGGCACTCCTTAAAGGAAGGTCTCTCCCTGAGTCTGGTGTCAATCAAAATCAGGAAAGAAATAAGAGCCTCGAGCTCCACTGGTAGGTCCTTAGCTGCAACCTCATCCTTCAAGGCATCCGAGAGACCATGAGAGAAAGCAGCGACCAGGGCCTCATTATTCCAACCTACCTCTGCTGCCAGGGTACGAAACTCAATGGCGTATTCGGCTACGGATCGTGAACCCTGTCTGACGGACATAAGGAGCTTCGCAGCAGAGGCGGCGCGAGCCGGCACATCGAATACCTTCCGAAGAGAAGCAACAAAACCGGAAAACTCGGCAACCACCGGATTGTTGTTCTCCCATAAAGGACTGGCCCAGGACAAGGCCTTGTCAGAGAGCAGCGAGATCAAGAACCCCACCTTTGATCTCTCAGTGGGAAAGGCATGTGGCAGCAACTCGAAATAAATGCCCACTTGGTTAAGGAAACCTCGGCACTGAGTTGGCTCTCCCCCAAATCGCTGTGGAAGGGGGGCAGAACCGGACATACCCCGAAACACCGCAGGCGCAACATCAGGTGTCGGGGTAGACTCTGGCGCAACAACCGGAGCGGCAGTAGGAGCGGGCCCAGGAGCGACAACCGACCCATCGGCAACGGGAGCGACATGAACCGTGCGTTCAAGCAGGGTTTGCAACGCCACGGCGAACTGACCCAACAGGGACTCCAGCTGATCAAGTCTGGCAACCAGCGTGGGTAGCGAGGATGGCTCTGTACCGTCAAAATTCATGGCTTGGTCCTAATGTTACGGAACCATGAACCAGACGTACAACAAGAGATAAGTGAAAATAAGAAGGCTTTATTGAAAATCAAGCTGTAAAGCAAAAGTCCAACGGATGGTGAAACCAGAGGTCAGGAACCAGAAGAGTAGTCAGACGAAGCCAGGATCAGGAACCAGCAGGGAAGTCAGACGAAGCCAGGATCAGGAACCAGCAGAGAAGTCAGACGAAGCCAGGATCGGAACCAGAAGCAGCAGCAGTCTTAGAAGCATGTGCACACAGGAGGACCAAGCAAGGAACTGAAGTCACAGACCTCCTATATATGTGAGCCAGGTATCCAGCTCCTCCCAGTGGGAAGGAGGAGCCGCAGGGTGGGAGGCTACAAGAGACCTAGAAACCAAGATGGCCGCCAGCACATGTCAAACGAAGGAGACAGGAGAGAGGTAAGACCATGACAGGCTGTCACAGGCACACAAGGGAGCCTGACTATGCCTGCCCCTTTATACCAGCTGCTCCATTCATAGAAGTTGTACTACAGCATCTATGATTGAAACACAATCTATGAATGGAACTGTGTTTTTTTATTCTCTCTCTTGTGATGCATGATCAGAGAGAAAGGGAAGACAGTACTAAGCCATCGTTGGCAGTTGCTAAAAACCAGGGGGAAGCTACCCCTGGAAACAGGGGCAAAATAATAACTGTGACTGGCTTAGTGGGCAAGGAGGATTCATATTGGCCAGATGGCTGGTAGCTAAGCCCTGCTCACTGACCAACAGAGAAAGAGCTTCAGATTCTGCATGAATTGTCATCACTGGAGCAGGGCAAGATGTTGAAACCAAAACAACACCAAAGCTCAACTGCTGTATTCAAAGTTCAAGGGCTGGAGTCTGGTGCTCTGGCTGGGATGTTCAGTACCCAATACCAACAATTCATAGCAAATGAAGCTGGCCACTTAGTGTACTCTTTTTTGGCTACATATAAAATGACACAGGTTACAGACTTCTAACCCGTTTCAGCTAATACAGCCTTCCTTATAGCATAATAAGACATTTAATACTATCACATCTATAGGCTTGGGTTTTTACCTTGGATTCATCCTTGGCGTTGTTGATACTTTTTTCAGCCTTCCAATACTGCTTACAGCGATAGCCAGCTATAGATGGGGCGGTGGTGAGTTTGTTTTTTGTATCACTGTCGGGTTCTGTATTGGTCCAGCAACGCACTAACACCTTTGCAGCCATTGAGCTATATGCTGGGTGCTTAGTGTGCTCCTGTACCTTCAAGAAGGGGTGGGCTCCCCTTCAGTCCCCCTACCCTCACCTATCCATCAGAATGCATGTGCCTACACTGTGGGGACACTTATATTTTAGTGTTAGGACCACAGATACCAGGGTGTCATGGCGAGGCTTTGTGGCTTACGCATGCATTTGCAAATGTGTGCGGAATAAACCCCTGATTTATTGCATACTGTTAGACAGGTTTAATTGGTTGTCTGCGAGCTGGTCAGTAAGTAGACTTGGGTTTTTTTCCTTGGATTTATCCTTGGCTTTGTTTATCACATCTATACTCTCTTTTTCCCGCTCTACAATTAGCACCAGAGTTGGGATTCAATTCATTAAAAACAATTAAGGATAAATGGTTCCACATGGCGGAGAACAAATGGAAAAATATCCTGCTCAAGCAAGCAAGCAAGCAAGCAAATAGCATATATATATATATATACAATATGCTCAACATATATAATTATTTTACATAAATAAATTGTCATTTTAAAAATAAATGTCCAATCTATTCATTTTAGAATGCATGGTGCTCTTGTATTTAATGTGTGTGTCCACCACACATCTCAATGCAGTAAAGTATGATGTGTGTTTCCACCTCTGGGTGATTACTTAACCTGTTTTAAAATGATTATTTAATTATGTAAATTAATTATATATGGTAAACATCTTGTATGTATATACGTTCTGCTTGCTTGCTTGAGCAGGATATTTTCCCATTTGTTCTCTTCCATGTGAAACCATTCATCCTTAATTGTTTTTAATTAATTGAATACGACTTCTGTCGCTAATTGTAGAACGGACAAAAGAGAGCATAGATGTGATGGTATTAAATGTCTTATTATGTTATGAGGAAGGCTGTAGTAGCCGAAACACGTTAGGGTCTGTAACCTGTGTCATTTTATATGTAGCCAATAATGATTCTTCTTGAAGAGTACACAGAGTGGCGAAACAATCCACAGACCCCTCCATGGACATAATTTAATGTACACCTGTCACTAAAAAAAAGGACGCATGATGCCTGCACATTTGGTACCTTCAATCATGTGCCCATACAATCATACTTTTACACTTCATGGAACTGTCAAAAGCTGGCCGTCCTCCCTTTGCTCTTTCCTATTAGTGTATCACTGTCAAAGTAAGTAACATGCAAAATACGGAATATTGCTGCACTCCTTTTGTATTTTTATTGAAGCATTAAAATCACATCACAGGTATGACAGGAACGTAAAAAGGTAACGCGGTTCATTTTTGCCTTTTACGTCTATTTCCCAAAGACAACCTCTGGATATGACGCTGAGCATGTGAACTCAACTTCTTTCCTGAGTGGAAGCTGTTCTGTTAAATCGTTGTACAGTCTTGACCATCATGCTGCAGCTCAGTTTCAGGGTCCTGGCAATCTTCTTATAACTTAGGCCATCTTAATGTTGAGCAACAATTCTTTTTTTCAGACCCTGAGAGAGTTCTTTGCCATGAGGTGCCATGTTCAACTTCCAGTGACCAGTATGAGAGAGTGAGAGCGATAACACTAACTTTAACACACCTGCTGTCATGGAAGCATGAATCAGACGTACAAACCAGATAAATGAATGAGAAGATTTATTGATAAAACGAACAACAAGGTCAAAGTCCACACAGTTGATCGAAACAGCCAGGAGAGTCGTCCTACGGTGCCAGGGTCGATAGCCAGGGAAGAGAGTCAGCCAAGCCGGAGTCTGTAGCCAGAGACGGAAGAAACGAAGCCGGGAATCAGGAACCAGGAGGAACGTCCAAGACCGGGTAGGAAACCAGGAGCAGGCAACACGAGCACAGAAGGGATGTCAGACGAAGAGGCCTAAGCAAGGAAATGCTGCAGCTGCCGTCCTATATATATGCTGAGCAGCCAGCTCCTCCCAGTGGAAAGGAGGAGCCGCAGGGTGTGGCAGGTTACAAGAACCCCATGAAGCAAGATGGCTGCCAGCACATGTCAGTGATGAGGAGCCTGCAAAGAGGTAAGACCATGACACCTGCTCCCCACTTACACCTGAGAGCTTGTAACACTAACAAGTTACATGACACCAGGGAGGGAAAATGGCTAATTGGGCCCAATTGGTAAATGTTTCACTTAGGGATGTACTAACTTTTGTTGCCAGCGGTTTAGACATTAATGGCTGTGTGTTGAGTTATTTTGAGGGGACATCAAATTTACACTGTTATACAAGCTATGTTACATTGTAGCAAAGTGTAATTTCTTAAGTATTGTCACGTGAAAAGATATAATTAAATATTTACAAAAATATGAGGGGTGTACTCACTTTTGTGAGATACTGTATATATAACAATTATACACTAATAGAAATGTAATAATATGATATAATGGCAATGTCTACTAGCTTGCACTTCTATGCCCTTGATAAAGTGAGAAAAAAGGTTCTGCAATATATAATCAAACACATGTTAAACGTAAATGGCCATGTAAAGATGCATGAAGAAAGAAATATGATGACATTGTCATGGCGGTACTGGGTAAGAAAAAGGTATAAGTGTTATATTTATTACACAGTGCTTTGCATATATGCATTGAACATGGATATATATATATATATATATATATATATATATATATATATATATATATATATATATATATATAATGCTAGGTCCACTTCAAGCAGATATTAGGTTAAAATGAAAATAAATGATCATGTGATATAACTGATTTCCTCATACGTTGATGAATCAGGTGGAAAGTGTGAAGCGATCGCACGTGATTCAGGAATTATATACCTGTAGACATGCTCTGAGATTGAATGCGTTAAGCGTATCCTTGTCATGTTGTTTCTGCATCTATACCTATTGGGGAGGATAAAGGACAGGTTAGAGAAATACTAACCTGCTATATTCTCAGGCTTTCATATGGATAATTGTCCTAAAGATTGACGACTCTTGTGTATTTTTAAACAATAGATTTACCTAGTGCTATCTGACCATAGCATGTCAAAGCACAGCTTCTTTGTTTGTACTATTCACATGTCAGCTTACTGTCAATGTGGAAGAAATGGTAAACACAGATGTGACCATCTTAAGAAAAGGGCTAGTCAGTCGTTTGATCTTTTTTTAACTTTAGCATTCTGAGTATAAGATGTTAACACATGTATGCATGACAGCAGAATGTGTATCATTACATGACTCACACTACTTTCTGTTCTTGTCATCATCCACAATCCTGGGTTTGCAAGTACCACCCTGTCTAGCAACACACCTGTTTAAACAAACAAACAGCCAAACACACAAGGATTTATTTACAGCGGCGTATTAGCTATAAGCCGACCCAATTCCAATCGGGTGACAATATCGTGTCTATGGGATTATTTCAGGGCTATGTGATGAGGCTTGAGAGAAACAATGGATTTCCAATTAAAAACAAGCTGACCCTACACTCTCTTTATACTGCACCCCCCCCCCCCTCAATAAGGAAACACTGCAAGCTTGGCTAACCTAGCTAGCCTTAAAGTGGACCTGTAGGTAAAACTTTTTTCAAGCAACAAACACTAAGGGGCAGATCTGCCGTACTGTGCATGCGCCGTCCCAAAATTTCCCGCCGTGCATTGCGCTAAATGACGTTGTTAGGACATTTTTTTTAACTTAGACGGGACTTACGTACATTCCGATTCACGGACGACTTACGCAAAAAAAAAAATTCACATTTCGACGCGGGAACGACAATCATACTTAACATGGCAAGTCTAACTATACGCCGCAAAATACCAGCTTTAACTATACGCCGGAAAAAGCCGACTAGAGACGACGTAAAGGAATGCGCCGGCCGCTCGTACGTTCGTGGATCGTCGGAAATAGCTAATTTGCATACCCAACGCGGAAAACGACGTGAACGCCACCCAACGGACGCCGAAGTATTGCATCTTAGATCCAAAAAGGCGTACGAGGACGTATACCTGTCGGATCTAACCCAGATGCCGTCGTATCTTGGTTTGAGGATTCAAACCAAAGATACGACGTGGGTAATTTGAAAGTACGCCGGCGTATCAGTAGATATCAGTAGATCAGTAGATATTTGCCGGCGTACTCTGTCTGTGGATCTGGCCCTAAATGTGGACCTTCCAAATCCCCCTCTAATTCTCAGCCTCCTAGACATATATAGCCCAAAAAATCTAAACAATAACAAAAAGGTGTTTGTTCAAAAAAGGTGGGAGTCATCAGTGAGGACAGCTGTACAAAAAGTTGAAGTAAAGAGCGGAATATAAACCTGATTGTGCTCAATGACCTCCAAATGGATAAATCATAAATACTTCAACTCACTGGGCAAAATAGAATATCCTTTTAATAATAGTATCAAACATGTAAAGTCAAGAACTTAAAAATAGTACCATAACATGCTACTCAGATGTACCTAAAAACATACATCTTGGGTACTATTTACATCACTGTGAGTGAGGGGGATTAGTGTTTTTGGAGGTGGCTGAGTGTTTATGGATGTGATTAAGCACAATCAGGTTTTTATTCAACTCACTTTTTTTCAATTTGGATAGAGAAGGGGAGGGTTATAACCCCTGTCAGATTATTTTGGCCATCTGTGTCCCATTGCAGAGATAACACTTCACTTCCTGTCCCATAACCAAACAGGAAATGAGAGGAAATCGTTGCAAATTATGAGAATTCCTTGGGGACCTTAGTGCCCCCATTGGAAGATTTCCCGTCTATTTCTGTTCTGGGGACAACCCAACATTTTGGGATTTTCTTTTACTTTCAATGATAATGGTAAACAGGACAAATCGAGAGGATTAATCTCCTTAACAGTGGCAGAGACAGAAATAGAAACTGACAAGCGTTCTAATCCCTCTGCATCCTATCCAAAGCTAACAACAAAAAGTTTTGCCTTTGGTTATACTTTAGGCTGGCCATACACTAGTAGGTTTTCAAACATCATACAAAAATTCTCAGTACATCTGATAACTTGATGACTATCGATCTAAAGTACTTTTGTTTGATTTTAACATTTCATTTTGGTGTAAATGGACTTTCTTGATTGTAAACCACATACACTGTTAGAAATGTGTTTGTTCAAGAAAATTTCCCACCCTGCTTCTTTGAATTTTCACATTACTGGAGTTGAAAATGAACGTTTGATTTAAGAATTAGAAAATCAAACCAATGTTCTTAAAACTTAACATTTTGAATGAAATTCTTCATGTGTGTGCTCAGCTGCCCATAGGCTAGAGTGGACAGTTGTTGATTCAGACACAATAGGGTTGATTTACTAAAACTGTAGAGTGTAAAACCTGGTGCAGCTGTACATGGTAGCCAATCAGCTTCTGCCTTCAGCTTGTTCAGTTAAAGAACTATGGTCAAAAAACAAAAAATCAGTATGTGATATAAAGCTGTAACCTGTTAAATATGTCACTAGTTGTTTTTCAAACAACAGTAAGGATTTTCATATACTGTATTTACCTTTTCCCCCTGCAGCTGTGCTTCCTCTTCTCTGAATTCCTCCGTTGTCCCCTTTTGCGTGGTGCTGCTCTGTATAGACTACAATGTGCCGTACTGGCATCATTGGGGGGGGGGGGGGGTTGCTTTTTCATCTCAGGCATCGCAGAATGGCTTCTCATACTTCCCTTAACGTTCGCCCGTGATGCCCTGCCCACTCCCACCCATACCTGTCCACTTCTTCCTATCTTTACGGAGCCTGTTCTAGTCTGTTTGGCTAGAACAGACTAGGAAAATCATAATCTCATTTGTTATATTTACAGTGCCTTGAAAAAGTATTCATACCCCTTGAAATGTTACAACCAAAAACGCCAATGTATTTGATTGGGATTGTATGTGATAGATCAACACAAAGTGCCACATAATTGTGAAGTGGAAGGAAAATGATAAATAGTTTTCATTTTGTTTACAAACAAATATCTGAAAAATGTGGCATGCATTTGTATTCAGCCCGTCTGATTCAACACTTTGCAGAACCACCTTTCGCTGCAGTTACAGGTGCAAGTCTTTTGGGGAATGTCTCTACCAGCTTTTCACATCTAGAGAGTGACATATTTGCCTATTCTTCTTTGCAAAGTAGCTCAAGTTCTGTCAGATTGGATGGAGAGCATCTGTGAACAGCAATTTTCAAGTCTTGCCACAGATTCTCAATTGGATTTACAGTAGGCCTAGACTTTGACTGGGCCATTCTAACACTTGAATATGCTTTGATTTAAACCATTCCATTGTAGTTCTGGCTGTATGTTTAGGGTCTTTGTCCTGCTGGAAGGTGAACCTCCACCCCAGTCTCAAGTCTTTTGCAGACTCTAACATGTTTTGTTCTAAGATGGCCCTGTATTTGGCTCCATCCATCTTCCCATCAACTCTGACCAGCTTCCCTGTCCCTGCTGAAGAAAATCACCCCCACTAGGGATGAGCCAAACACCCCCCCGTTCGGTTCGCACCAAAACCTGCCAACAGACCAAAAGTTTGTGTGAACTTTAAAGTATATGGGACTCGAACGTTTAAAATCTAAAGTGCTAATTTTAAAGGCTAATATGCAAGTTATTGTCCTAAAAAGTGTTTGGGGACCCGGGTCCTGCCCCAGGGGACATGTATCAATGTAAAAAAAAGTTTTAAAAACTGACGTTTTTTCGAGAGGAGTGATTTTAATAATGCTTAAAGTGAAACAATAAAAGTGAAATATTCCTTTATATTTCGTACCTGGGGGGGGGGTGTATAGTATGCCTGTGAAGTAGCGCTTGTTTCCCGTGCTTATAACTGTCCATGCACAAAATGTAATTTCTGAAGGAAAAAGAGTAATTTGCGGCTCTAATGAATTGTCGGCTCCCGGCAATACAGAGAAAAGTCATTGATAATTTAAAAAAATGAGTGGGGGTCCCCCCAAATTCAATTACCAGGCCCTTCATGTCTGGTATGGATATTAAGGGGAACCCTGCCTAAAATGTAAAAAAAAATGACGTGGGGTCTGGTATGGAAAAACCTGCATTACATCAGAGGGGGGCGGGGTCATCCGTACATCACTGGGAAAGCCTGGGTTTCACCTTGTGTCAGAGGGGGACGGGTCATGTGAAGGGTGGCCCCGCCCTCAGCCACATAAGAGCTGTCACTGGCTCCCGCCGCATCATTCCTGGGGTGTCTCCGGTGGAGACAGGATGCGCTGCGCTGTGGACATCTCATCGTTGAATCCTGGACCTGGATGAAGAGGAGATGATCTCATTGCTGGACTCCGAAGAGGAGATCACCCATAGCAGGATACCGACAGCGTTGGAGCGGAGACCGAGAGTGGATTACCACTGCTGGAATCTATTTTTACCCCATTACCAATTCACATGGGGGGTGGGATCTGGGGGTCCCCTTTGTTAAAGGGATCTTCCAGATTCCGATAAGCCCCCCGCCCACAGACCCCCACAACCACCAGGCAAGGGTTGTGGGGATGAGGCCCTTGTCCCCATCAACATGGGGACATGGAGCTTTGAGGGGTCACAGACCCCCAAAGCATCCTCCCCATGTTAAGGGCATGTGGCCTGGTACGATTCGGGGGGGCGCTCTCTCATCCCCCTCTTCCTGCGGCCTGCCAGGTTTCGTGCTCGGATAAAGGGTCTGGTATGGATTTTTGGGGGAACCCCATGTCATTTTTTTAAATTTGGGGTGGAGTTCCCCTTAATATCCATACCAAACCTGAAGGGCCTGATAAAATGTATAAGAAAGAACCGGGACGGCCGCACTCCAAAAATAAAAATGTGTTCCTTTTAATAAAAACTGGTCACAACATGGATGTCACAGCAAAAAATCAGGAAAAAGGGCTAACGCGTTTCACACTCTCATACAGTGCTTATTCATAGCTGGTTATGTATAGCAAAAGAAGAAATTTATACTCTATTCAACATAGAAAGCAATTGTGTAGACGCCCTCAAAGCTAATTGTTTAATTGGCTAATCAGGGAAAAGGATAATCACAGGTGTATCACACAGATAGGGCTGAAAGTGTTTTCCACATGTCCACAAACGTGCATCCTATCATCCATTAGCCATAAAAAGTCATAGAAATGCAGAACTATAACATATAAAATGAATGAGTGAATGTGTGGATGAATGGGTTAATACATGGTTAATGTGCATATTATGCAGACGAATGTAAATGCAAATGAGACCCAAAACTGAAAACACATGGAAAGGATGTGTAGACTAATATGGGAAAATGAAAAAAGTGATAGATTAAATGTGTGTGTGAAAGGGGTGAATGGGTGAAAGGAGCAGAAAAATAAGAAAAGAAAGGAAAAGAAAAAATATGTGAGTGAAAAAGCATATGAACTGAAGGTCCTATGGAAACGTATGTGAGACAAGAGAGTGTGGAGGACTGAATAGTTGTGTGTGTGAAAGGGGTGAATAGGTGAAAGGAGCAGGAGCACGTATGTGAGACAAGAGAGTGTGGAGGAGATAAATTGGATGTGTGTGTGAAAGGGGTGAATGGGTGAAAGTAGCCTGATAATTGAATTTGGGGACCCCCACGCATTTATTTTAATTTTTTTATCAATGACTTTCAATGCATTTTCTCTGTATTGCCGGGAGCCGGAAATTCATTATAGCCGAGAGTGGTTTTAAATGACTTTTTTTCCTTCAGAAATGACAGTTCTGTGCAGGGACAGTTCTAAGCACAGGAAACAAGCACTACTTTATAGGCATACTTTACACACCCCCTAGGTACGAAATTTAAAGGAATATTTCACTTTTATTGCTTCACTTTAAGCATTATTAAAATCACTACTCCCGAAAAAACTGCAGTTTTTAAAACTTTTTTTGCATTGATACATGTGCCCTGGGGCAGGACACAGGTCCCCAAACACTTTTTATGACAATAACTTGCATACAAGCCTTCAAAATGAGCACTTTAGATTTCTCCCATAGACTTTTACAGGGTGTTCTGCGGCTTTTCGTATTTGCCGCGAATACCCCAAATTGTTTGCTGTTCGGCGAATGGGCAAACAGGCAATGTTCGAGTCGAACATAAGTTTGACTCGAACTCGAAGCTCATCCCTAATCCCCACAACATGATGCTACCACCACCATGTTTCACATTGGGGATGATGTGCAGTGTTAGTTTTCCGACCACATCGTTTTGCTTTTAGGCCAAAAAGCTAAATTTTGGTCTCATCTGTCTAGAGCACCTTCTTCCACATGTTTGCTGTGTCCCCCACATGGATCTCGCAAACAGCAACATGTACCTTCTTATGGCTTTCATTAAACAATGGCTCTCTTTTTGCCACTCTTCCATAAAGGCCAGATTTGTGGAGTGCAAGGCTAATAGTTGTCTTGTGGACAGATTCTCCCACCTGAGCTGTGGATCTCTGCAGTTCCTCCAGAATTACCATGGGCCTTTTGTCTGCTTTCTGATTAATGCTCTCCTTGCCCGGCCTGTCAGTTTAGGTGGACGGCCATATCTTGGTAGGTTTGCAGCTGTGCCATACTCTTTCCATTTTCAGATGAAAGATTTTTTTATTGCATACCCCTCCTTTAAACTTCTCCACAACTTTATCCCTGACTTATAAAGAAGGAAGAGGGTTGTTTGGGTCTTTATTTGAAGCAAGAGTGTAGTAGGTCTCTGCCTCCATCCCTATCCTTCTTAGAAGAAGCAAGAAGGAAGTGGGACTTTATATGAGGAACACAGGAGCAAATGAATGAAGTTAGATGTATAGAAAAATAAATGTTTTTATTGGTTAGTAAAGCTATATAATTCCATATTTAAATGATTTTTATACATTATTTTATATTAATAGTCTTTGCATTACATTTAAAATTAATATTGCATACTAGTTGACAATCCAATAAAAATTCATACATTTACAAACACATAGGGGATAGATGATACATACAGTATATACATATTATACACATATTGCAGTTGATACCCATGCAGCCTGTTGATCTAGTTGATTTTTTAGGAATTGCAATAAAAAAGGACGAGATGTATTAGAAAACCTCCACAAATAATGCAAACATATAAGGGAATCTTATCGGTCCACAATTAGTACAGGATACGGTAGTTGTTAGTTCGACGTGTTCCATGGCCTTATAGCCACTCATCAGAAGCAGAACCATAGTGATTATCTATAAATAGAAAGGGCAGTCATATCTAAATGATCTAACAAAATCAGAAAAAAGCATTCAAAAAATTATAAATATATTGCATTATGTATGGGATGGGAGAACCCCCCTAGTAACGAAAAACGTACAGACACATCTAAGTATTGGTGGTGCGACAATGAGGATCATAAGACAACCAAAGACATCATCTCCGGGAGCTGAGGAGGCGTGCAGGGCGACAACAACCCACACAAACAACATCCAAGGCGGGTCAGGGTGTATAATATAATCCTGGTGTCTGCTTAAGCTTAATAACCCCAAAAGGGACGTCTGTAAAAAAAAGGTGTACAACAGAAAAAATATATATGAAAAAAAAATGTAAGTATAAAATTATGTGACCAGTGTGTTTAAAGTGTACGAGTGGGATGTAAAGTGCAGAGAACAAAAAAAGTGGGGAAAAAGAATAAAAAAGAAAAAAAGCGGAAAAAAGTAAAGAACTAGCAAGAACTCACCTCAGCACACATGCACCATTGGATCATTGCTCCCATTCATTTAGCAACAGATATTCACTCACTTACAGCACAGCACAACCTGTGACACACAGAGTCGACTCCCAGACTCTAGACTCTCTCTCCAGCTCTTTCTGAAAGCAATCATCAGTCCTCCTACCCAACCTCCACTGGGTAAGTATGATTATGGGGTGGTCTGGGATAAGTCAAGTGTAGCTGTTTTAGGGCCACTGATGCATTTTTGCAGCAGTCCAATCAGTTTTTATTTTACTTTATTTGGCTGTCATGCCAGCTGTGGCACCCACTCCATCCCCAGAGTCTGGTTCTCACCTGCGTGGCCCTCTATAATCGATTTTCCCTGATTTTCCATTTAGAACAGGGCATTAAATAAATACATTTTAAAAATGGCACAGTGAGTTCACTAATGTGCCGACACTGGTGCTTTTGGATACACAGACAGTTGACAAATAAAAACATATTGATGGTAATACTGAGGGTGAAAAATCAAAGCAGCTTCCTTGTATTTTTGGGAACTTGCTGCAGGCTTTCTGTGCCTATGCATTGCTCTGTAAAAAAAAAAAAAAACATTCCAGAATTAGTCCATTCCCTATTCAGTGTTATGTCACTTTCTCACTGCTTGATTTAACCCCGTAAATGCCGCACTAGTGTGCTGCAATCACATGCATTGCATTTGGTTGTGGGGCAGTTGCGGCACTCCCCCTTAGACTTGCATTGGTTGGTAACGCCCACCTAATGTGACATGCTATTTAATTTTTGCCATGGCATTGGTACAGCTCTGAGCAGATAGACTAGCAGGCTCAAGGGCCTGGTTTTACCATTCGCCAGCTGCACATGTGAATGAAGCCTTAAGCCCCTTTCACATGGGTCCAGAGAAGAGCAGGCAGATGACATATTTGTGACCGCTTAGTATCTATGCTGTGGTTCATGTAGGCTTTGCGTGCGGGGAGGGTTGGGGGGCCTCCATGTCCAATTTGCTTGGGGCCCCCAAATTCCTTCAAACGGCCCTGAATGTTAGTCTACGGTATATGTATATTGACCTGAGTTGGTTGTTTCCAAATTTATTCACTCTAGCGCTGTATTTAATCCTGCATATTGTTATTACTCATGTGCCTGCATAGGCCAACTTCTTTTCAGTCACCTGCACAGAACACCAGTGGTATACAAATAGGCAACTGCTGACTGTTTAATGAGAGCCACTGTGTGCGCACGACTTTTCCTTTGACGGTAGTGCCCCCCCAGCAGTCAACTCTTTCTGAATGGGGAATATACCACCTGCCAAACCAGGTTCCAAGTTTGACCCTCCTAAGACAGAGCATGCCAGTGAAAGTCTCAAGGATGTTGCACTGGCTAGACCGGGAGGCTTGGATCTTACAGTCGGGATTTAATTAGAGGGTTGTGTATCCCTTTTCATCCACCCCTAGCGCTCCTTGTGGGTTTCCTCTCTTGGTGTGGTACCCAAAAAAGAACAATAAATAACAACCTGGGACCAATACTCCACTTTCGATGCAGCACTTTGTTTGCTCAACTCTCTGGTGCTTCTGAGTCTGCCTTTCGCTTCCTTTCTGTACACTGCGACTGTTCCATCCCAACAACATGGAAGGTCCTGCTCATCTTCTGTCGTTTTGGGCATTGAGATTGACATTGTGTAGATGGTTACCGACTTACTGGGGTTAATTATGTTCTTTCCTTGGTTAAATTCCCAAGGGACTCTAGCAAGCTATGGCTGTAGCAGCTTCAATATTTTTGGGCCATCTTGGTTTCACATTCCATGTAATTCTGATGGGCAGCCTTCTGTAGGCATCTATGGAATGTATTACAGATACACATCATTATGTACAAATTATCAGCCCTATGCATGATGACTACACCTGTAGCTTTACCATTTTATTGTGGGATGACTGGTCTGCTGAACCTTGGCCAGGCTCATTGGCCCAACTCTATTTGTTGTGTAACATGATGCTGTTAGAGCTCTTCTCTAATGTGATGGCAGTGGCATTATCATGTGGTACAAGTGGTTAACTGCCTCTCTCCACTCTCTCCACCTTTATTCTCCCTGTTGTGTTTTTCTGGTGCTTGGATGTCATCAGTTGACTGTTTGGTTTCATATGTAGCTAATTCCATTGCTGATTTGTCCTCTTGTTCACAGTTCACCCGCTTCTGCTCTTTGGATTCAATGGCTGTGGGTCTTCCTTGTCCTTCCTTTTTTGTGTAGTCTCGTTTTTGATTCCTGTTGGGCCCCAGTCCATGCCTCCTCCCATAACTCTCAGGTAACCTCACCTTTTGTTCTGATTTCATGTCTCTCCCCAGCATTACTTTGGATCATCATTGACTCCTTTGTTTATTGGGCCTCTTGTCATTCCAAATTTTGACACTGTAGGGAGAATTTTCCTTTGCAGTTGGCAGAATTTGTTGTTGCAGTTTTCACAGCCTACAATGGCTGCTGGTATTGCCTGAGACAATTTGTTTCAGGCCCCTTCATTCCTATCATCCATGTATGGGGTAACAATGCAGGGCATTACCGGCCTGTAGATTCAATCTCCTCTATTAAGGATGTTATTGCTCCATGTTGTGCCAGTTTTACCAGTCTATTGTTTGGTCCAACATTGTTCCCCCTTTTCTGGTTTTGGCCCATCACATACTTTGTTCTTGTTTCTAGTTCTTGTTTGGAGCTGTTTCGATGCCGGGTGAATGCCTACGTTTTCAAATTTGTCCACAGGATTGGTGGCATTGATGTCTGCCACTGGGGTCTTGAGGGATATAACAGTATTTATTAAGACCTGATGGGGTTCATTTAAATGATTAGCCAAAATATGTTACTCTCGGCCTACAATCTGGTAGGCATTAAGAGAAGAAGCATATTATTGTCTTCATAATAATTTAATTTTATTCACAGAGGGATATATATGAGATTGCAATTAAGTTTGAAGTTGCGCGGCACTATTTTAATATGTTTACAGTGTTGACACTGCAAGCTGGACAATAAGATGGCACAGTATTTGCTTTATGTTCTCTAGGACATTTATAATATACTAGTTGATACCTTTGCTAGCAGAGAAAGAGGTGGTGTATCCTCAGACCCCCCCCCCCCTCCTGACTCAGGTCTCTTTTTCAAACTCAAACCATTATCTAAGGCTTGCTTAGAGGTCTGTCTGCTGGCTACAGGTGGTATACATGAACAATTCATATGTAATATTGTTGAAAAATATTCTTGATAAAGATGGACTGAGCTCTGTTGAAATGTTGACAATAAATGCTGTTTCTTTGACCTATTCTGCTGCAGGACTTATGAATACCTTTATATTTTTGTGTTTGTAAGGGTCCATGTGCATTGTGCTTAAAACAATGCTAGTTTGCTCATATAAAGTATTTTTCTACAGAACTTTAGGAGAGTAAAGAAACTTTTAGGAGAGCTTAGGAGCATTCAGCATTTTTTTTTTTTTCTGCCAGAAAACTGCTCTCAAAAACTCAAACCAGAAAAATGTTTTCTGCCGCTAAAGTACACAAAATTTTGGGGAATTGAACCATAAACATTATTAATTAAAGTATATAAAAAAAAACAACACAGATGAATTGTAAAGTAAGTATCAACACTAGATTTTAACTATGTGCTGCTCCAATTGTGATCAGATGTTCCTCAAAACCCTGTAGAGAATGAATAAAATAATCCTTGATCTTGAAAGGAAATGTATTTTTATATGTGTATGCTGGCTGCCCCCAACCTTTAATAAATCACCTACGACTGTAGCCTTTGCTGTCTTTCACTTGTCTGGCGATTTAAAAGAAACTCTCTACAACAGTTTTGAAAAAGCAGGGTAATATTTAAAGAGATATTGAAATTTCAGGCAATTCAAAATTGCTAAAAGATCACTATTACAGAATGACATAGTCCCATACAATATGACTAACAGATCATACAATTTCTGTATTATTATCCTCACAAAATTTATTTTTTATCAGATTTCACAATGTAAGCAGAAACCTTGCTGTAAACCTCACAATTTGAGACAACATATGCAGCCTTTTTATTGATCATTTTCTGTGTTCCTGGATTTACCCTGTAAAATAATCATTAACTAACATGATTTGTTGCCATTGATTAAATGTAACATTACTTTCATGTATGTAATATTATGTCTGTGTAATTTACATTTTGCTGTTAATAAAATATTGAGACAAAGCAATCAATCACAAACAACGGTGTGGTGTTTACGTAAACCTCATGTGTAAAAATGTCCTAGAACATGAAATGGCACTAATGATATTAGCAATACAAAATGAATAGTTCAGAAATGTGGGAAAAAAATGAAAAATTAAAACTTAAAATACAGTTGCAAATAACCTGCTTAAAGTGGACTTTTACTCAAAAAATGAAGATATGCTATCTTCTAGGTAACATCTATAAATCCTAACAGTGCCTAAGCAGTACCCTGAAAGATTACTTCCTGTGCCAAAAGCCTATTATCTGTTTATCTGCAGTGTAATGCCGCTTACACACGACTGTTTTTCGGGTTCTAAAAAATGACATTTTAAAGGGTCTAGAAAAAACAAAGTTTTTTTCAACCCGATCATTAAAACAGCCTTGCCTATACACGATCGTGAAAAAAAAAATCCTCCAGCAAAGCGTGGTGACGTAGAACACGTACGACGGCACTATAAAGGGGAAGTTCCATTCGAATGACGCCACCCTTTGGGCTGCTTTAGCTGATTTTGTGTTAGTAAAAGACGATTCGTGCTTCTCTGTCTGTTACAGCGTAATGAATGTGCTTACTCCATTACGAACAGTAGTTTTACCAGAAGGAGCGCTCCCGTCTCATAACTTCCTTCTGAGCATGTGCGGATTTTTCACGTCGTTAAATCCCACACACGATCATTTTTTACAACCTGAAAAACGGCAAAAACGCAGTGAAAAATTAGAGCGTGTTCTAAAAAATTTTTGCCCATTTTTTATAACCCGAAAAATGCTCTGAAGCCCACACACGATCGTTTTTAATGACATAAAAAAAACCCGTCATTTTTTAGAGCCAGAAAAATGGTCGTGTGTACGCAGCATACGAGTCCATGAACACTGGCTTAAAAATTGCTGATTCTACAGGAGTTTTGTGTTTTGCCTGTAGAAACATCTCAATGTCATCCTACGTGTCCATGGACATTAGGATGATTACAGGCATATTTTGAGTGTTTAGAGACAGGAAATTGGATTGATTGCAGCTTTCTGGCAGAAAAAATCTTGATGCCTTTTTTCTACATTATTGTACAAATATTACTGTAGACATATATTTATGTTACAGATAAGGAATAAAATCACCAAACCATATCCTCTCCTTAGGAAGAATAAACATATACCAATGGGAATTTCCAAAACATGTCGGGATCTATGCTACAAATCGATTCAACTGACCTCAACTTGACTTGGGCAGCATTTTTGATTGTGAGCTTTGGGTTGATATATGTACCTTATATATGATTGGTTCCTTGGTGTATTTTCTAGATTACAAGTGTAATTTGTGTTCCTACACAACTACAATACGACTTTTGTATATTTAATAAAGTTGGCACTTTTGTGCCTTTTCTTTTATATATTCTACTCTTTTTTACTTTCTCTGTCCTAAAAGTCCAAGGGGGGGCCCCTCATGCACTTGTTGCATATCTTCTTTTATTCGTGTTTGAAGGATGTCCTCAGTATAAAACACACATCTAGTTCTCATAATTCTCTTTTTCCTATGTATTATTTTTTTGGACATTTATTATAGCAAAAAGTAAAAAATATATTTTTTCTTTCAAAATTGTTGCTTTTTTTGTTTATAGCGCAAAAAATAAAAACCGCAGCAGTGATCAAATACCACCAAAGGAAAGCTCTATTTGTGGGGGAAAAAAAGTACATCAATTTTTTTTTTCTACAATGTTGCATGATCGCGCAATTGTCAGTTAAAACAACGCAATGCCTTATTGCAAAAAATGGCCTGGTCATTAAGGGGGCAAATCCTTCTGGTCCTTAAGTGGTTAAACTGTGTACAAAAAAATTATCTATAGAGCTTTTTTTTCTGCCAAGGGAACTGATGTTTTTTTTTAAGCCCAGTGTGTATGGAACCTAAGTTCATCTAAGGCACCGCTGCATCCAACTGCTGGTCTGAAGAGATTTCGAGCAGGATTTGGTGATGTCACCATTGCGCTGCTTACTATTCTTCCTGCTGTACCCAAGGACCCGTAGTAAGGATCCCCCAGTTTTTGAAGAATTATTTTGTGGATCTGTGCTTTCTCCACCTCCTCTGCTGTTCCTTGAATTGTTCCCCACCATTTATCTCATCACGATCATCAGGGGAGCAGCTCTCATATGAGGAAGCAATCCCTGCCTCGACCAAGATGGCTGCCTCCACTCAAAGACACAGTGCAGAATATAGCATAGTAAGTCAGTAATGGGGAAAAGATCAGCTATAGGGAGCCTATAGTCATTATTTGTGGCTTGTCCCTTGCATTTTTTAGTCTTTTTAGGTGCATCTTACAGAGTTTGGCTCTTCTTATCACAAGGCAGACAGAAACAAAATTACAATTGTTACAATTTGTGTATTCATTATAAAATAAAAAAAATATTTGGCATATGAATATCAAAAATAGTTAATCTTGTAACAAACTTCTGTGATCCATGCACCATAAAATGGAGGGGCAAAAATCCAGTCAGGTTCTCCTGAATTGTATAATGTTGCCAAATTAATGTTATTTAAAATTATCTTTCATTTTCAATCTGCACCACTGTCATATACTGTAACATTCAAAGCAATATGGCAATCTGGATGCATTTCTTGGAATGCCCCCATAAATTTAATTTCCTGTTTTTGTGATTGGCTCATTGATTCTCACAAAAGATACAAGTCAGATTTTAGGCATCCTCTGCAACAAAAATGTCAGACCCTTCCACTCTCCTCATTGGAACCCTGCAAGTGCATCAGCTGATCAAAAAAAGACAAAAGACATTAAAAAAAGAGCTTTTCCTTCAGAGCAGTAACAGGTAAGACTCGCAACAAAGTTGGTTAACCACTTGCTAACCTTCCTATAGCAGTTTTACTGCTACAGGGCAGAAGCTGTGCACTGGAGCACATATATACAGTATACATGATTCCGCACTACCGCCTTCAGGGGGTGCATGCACAATGCATCTGCAGTGAATAATCAGGTGGCGGGTGCCGATCATCGGACAGATACTCAGAACAGAGTTCTATGTAAACAAGGCAGAGTTCTGCTCTGAAGGGGGGAAGGGATAGTGTTCTTGCAAAGCAGGGACTCAAATTCATCTCTTCCCCTAGTAAAAGCAGCACACATAGTAAACACAAACACTGGCTAGGCACACAGTTAACCCTTTGATCGCCCTAGATAGTTTACCCCATTCCCAGCCAGTGTCATTTGTACAGTGACAATGCATATTTCTAGCACTTATCACTGTATCAGCGTCACTTGTTTCCACAAAGTGTCAAAAGTTTCCAATTGTCCACCGCAATATCTCAGTCCCGCTATAAGTTACTGATCGCTGCCATTACTAGTATAAAAATAAATAAATACAAATTTCAGTATATATCCCATAGTTTGTAGATACTATGGGCCAGATTCACAAAGAGTTACACCGGTGTATCAGTAGATACGCCGACGTAACTCCGAATCTAAGCTCGTCGTATGTTTAAGTGTATTCTCAAACTGAGATACACTTAAACATACCTAAGATACGATGGCCTGCGCCGTCGTATCTTAGGGTGCAATATTTACGCTGGCCGCTAGGTGGCGCTTCCATTGCGGTTGGCGTAGAATATGCAAATGAGTCGTTACGCCGATTCACGAACGAATGCTTGCCCGTCGCAGTAAATTGACGCCGTTTCCGGAAGAGATACGCGGCATAAAGATAAACATGCCCCCTAGGTGGCGTATCCAATGTTAAGTATGGCCGCCGTTCCCGCGTCGCAATTTGAAAATTTTACGTTGTTTGCGTAAGTCGTCCGTGAATGACGCTGGACGCCATTTACGTTCACGTCGAAACCAATGACGTCCTTGCGACGTCATTTACCGCAATGCACGTCGGGAAATTTTAGGGACGGCGTATGCGCAGTACGTTCGGAGCGGGAACGCGCCTAATTTAAATGATCCACGCCCCCTACCCGGATCATTTGAATTAGGCGGGCTTGCGCCGGAGGATTTACGTTATGCCGCAGCAACTTTACAGGCAAGTGCTTTGTGAATCAAGCACTTGCCCGTAAAACTTGCGGCTGCGTAACGTAAATGTGATACGTTACCCTGCCGCAGATCTACGTGAATCTGCCCCTATAACCTTTGCGTAAACCAATCAGTATACACTTATTGGAATTTAAAAAAATAAATAAAAAACATGCAGCAGAATAAATATTGTCCTAAATTTATGAAGAAATTTGATTTTTTTTATTGGATATGTTTTATATCAGAAAGTAAAAAAAATATATATTTTTTTCAAAATCCTTTTTTTTGTTTATAGTGCAAAAAAATTTAAATGCAGAGGTGATTACATACCACCAAAACAAAGCTCTATTTGTAGGAAAAGAAGGACAAAATTCTATTTGGGTACAGCGTTGCATGGCCGCGCAATTGTCAGTTAAAGTAACGCAGTGAGGTATCGTAAAAAGTGGCTCTGGTCTTCCAGAGGTCAAGGGTTAAAATCCTTGCAATTTACATTGATCACCCAGAGGATATTTTAATTTTTTTAAACAAAAGTGAAGTTGCTCTTTAAGTATCAGATGGCCTGAAACATGTAAATATGCACTTCTATTAGGAAAAAGGCTTTCAAGCAAAGAAGCTGGCATTTTGGACTTAAAATTAAGCAGTATCTATCCAATAAATATCCATTCAAGTTGTTTACTGGCTGATGTGAAATATTAAATCTAAATCATTTTTAAGAGGGAACAGAGATTTTTCTAGAAAGTGCCCACCTAATCAGACATATTCATTTATCTATGGCAGTTTGCCCTGTTAGTAAATTGATAGGTTGCTATACAGAGTTATAAATATGCCATTTTTCCTATTCGCATGAATGGTTCTGTAGTTTAGGTTTACTTGTACTATAAAGAGATTCATTTTAATTCTTACCTGTCTGTAAAGCCCCAAGTGATAGTGGTCATCCATTACATCTGGCTACATGCTGTTTCCAGGGCAAATATTCGCATTTACTGGCAGAGTACCCACGTAACATAACATTGTGACCCATTTAAAGGCCTTGAAGACTGACATGATTCTAGATAATATAGTCTCTTTAAATAGTGGTTCAGGATATATGCTTTGTGCCGTATTCTGCTGAGCTGATTCTGGCATATAGGAGGGAACAATGAAGTCATAAGCAAAGTCTACACTAATAAATGCGCTTGTCAATATGCAGTGGAGACTAGTAAGGTCAACACTAAATATGAAACAATTTATGGGTTTGGATTTCAGTAGATAAGCTTGTAATAGAGCTTGAAGGCTATAGATGACCAAATCCCTGTCGTTAATCTATATATCATTGACATTTGTTTCGTGCAGGGCTGATTAAAAAGAACCAGGACAATATTAAATAAGATGCTGTGAACAAATACACAAATCTAGCTCATCTCGAAAGAATGTATTTACTAAATAACTTACTGCATAATACACTCAGCATAAAAGAACCAATGGAGCATTATCATCATTAATAAGAAACAGTAAAGCCTCTAGTCAACTAGTGAAATGATATCAGTTTGAAAATTGCTCAATTATCTACACTAGGTTTTGCAGGCAACAAAGCACTAGAATTCTATCATGAAATCAAGCAGCTTTACAACAATGGAAGGCTCTAAGTCAAGGTCATTAGGGGGAATTTCAATGCATAGCTTAGTGTCTCATAGAAAGGCAAGCCATTGCTTGTTACCTATGGTTATGACATCTACAGTGAATGTGTTTATTGATAAAACTTGAATTACAACTTTTGAGATGGAAAGGGGATACAGAGCAGATCCAGTATAGATCTACCAAAAAAAAAAAATGCAGTTCTGTATAAGTGCCAATTTATGTATCTTTGTATTAATGTTTCTGACATTTATATATCTTTAGAAACTCATAGTCATTAGCATCATATCATCTGATACTTCATTTTCAACAGATTCACAATACAGTTATAATGTCTGTGGGTGCATTCATCTGTAGATAGTATAATAACATCCGGGTAACAAATACTTAAAGGCTACATCTTAAAAAAATAATAATAATAATGAATGCACATATTGTTGCAAGAAAAATAAAATGTGCATGTATTATTTTTTTCACAGGAGACTGCAGAGCATTTCATCCACAGTGATAGGCTCCTGCACTGCCTGTAGCTCTGTTGCCTATACCTCTGTACAGGCTGTAGGCAGTGTGAACGGAATATGAGGGTGCATTTTATTATTATACAGGATTTATATAGCGCCAACAGTTATAAAACAAGGGCAGACAGTTACAATACAGTTCAATAAAGAAGGATTAATACAGCCCTGCTCGTTAGAGCTTACAATCTAAAAGTATTGACACGTTTGCAGTCTATTGAGATCTACAAGCCATCTGCCATGGTGACAGACAGGACTTTTAGTTTTCTCATGCACAGATTCCTGTAAATGAATGACATGGCTGTGTGTGTGGGGCCCCCGCACAGCTACACCATTTTTAAAATGTGACAGTGAGAGCAGGAAGAGGATTCCCCACCCGCCGTCACAAGGAGGGGTTAACTGGGGCAGGTTTGGAGCATGTTACACCCTACACCCTAAATATGGGTGTAATGTGTAACATGCTCCAAAAGGTGAACCTATCCTTTAACATAAGTTAGGTTCTCCACCAGTATCCTGCACTTCCTCTAGTATCTAGTATTCTTTGTTTATCACAGAGTTTTACAGCCCACACATTTACTTAGGATTTATTCAGCAAGGAAGCTAACACAGTTTCAATGCAGGGGGGCTTTGTAAGGCAGGTCCATAGCATAAAGCAAGCAAATCATCTGCTAACTTAAGCCACTAACTAAATGCTGGACAGTTCCTGACTAACAGAGTGTTCCCTAATGGGTTCCGCAAAACAAACAAGCTCCAACAGCACTGACCATCAGTCAGGTCACATTTATTAAGATTTTTTGACAGCAGAGACCAATAATGTGGTCTGGATACCAGGTAAGACATGGAGGCTTTATCCCACCAAAAGCTCTGAATGTCTCTGGGCTCCAAGGCTCAGAAAATAACTTATTAGGATTCTGATAAAACAAAGAGTTTATTTTCTCCACATCAGCCATTTGGGTAGCAAAATTATCAGATATTTATGTGCTTGGTGATCAAATGGAAGATTTTGTGTATAGGCAAATATGTTTCATAGTCATCATTTAGTTGCCACCTTAGGCATGTTTGCATATGTATCACTAGTAACAAACTGCCACAGTAAATAAACCCAAAACTAACATACTGTAACAAATATGTCCATTAGATGGTTATATGTGAGCATGTCGATAGTCATCACTAGTCAACAGCCATGATGCAACCATCATCATTATAACTTCTCCTTACCTGACATTTGACATCATTGCTTATCATTTACCCCATGCATGAATTTCTTTACTAGTTTCCCTAGATATCTGTAAGACCATTATTTTTACATAAATTAGCTGGAGCAAAAAGTAAATAGGAAGAAAGAGCAGCGCCATCTAAATGCAGCAAGTTGAGAAGCGTTTTAATGCAAGGTACAATATAAAACCCACAATACAAAAGATCATCAGCGCATGTAACATAATATGATTCATCCGCTCTGGGGGGGACATGTGTATGGTGTGGTGGCAGCTAGTTTTGGCTGTGCTGTTGGCTTTCGGTGCTTCCTGGGACTCAGGTGCACGCTCAAAAGGGACCGTTGACGTCACATCCGGGTGAAAGGTAGAGCGGGTGGGGCCTCGCGTTCAGAGCATGGGTGCTCCTTCATCAACGTAGCCATCTTAGAAGTGATATATGTAGGGAGCCGACGTGGATAGGCATGGCTGGCTTTTGCTAGGGTAACAGCTCTAAACACTAAAGCCGTGTAGACACGATCGGTTTGTCTGATGAAAACAGACCATCGGTGTTAAAAAATAGAACATGTTTTAAATTTTTCCTATGGATAAAAACCCGACAGAAAAATCCGATCGTCTGTGTGGAACTCCATCGGAGAAAAATTCACGCATGCTCAGAATCAAGTCGACGTATGCTCGGAAGCATTGAACTTAATTTTTTTCAGCTCGTCGTAGTGTCGTACGTCACCGCGTTTTGGCAAGGTCGGATTTTTGACTGATGGTGTGTAGGCAAGACTGATGAAAGTCAGCTTCATCGGATATCCGATTAAAAAAATCCATCGTATTAGATTCCATCAGATATCCGATCGTGTGTACGCGGTTTTAGTCTCTATAAGATGGTGCTAAAAGGCACTGTGGGGTTAACGTAATGGTACAAGGAAAATACACTAAACAGGTTTAAAAACTTAGACCAACAGCTTCACATCTAACAAAACAAGAGTAAACCTTAAGGCCCTCTACACGCGATCAGTCCAAACTGATGAAAACGGACTGAAGTTCAGTTTCATCGGTCCACCGATGAAGCAGACTGATGGTCTGATGTGCCTACACACTAGGGTTGTCCCGATACCGATACTTGTATCGGTATCGGGACCGATACAGAGCATTTGTGCGAGTACTTGTACTTGCACAAATGCTCCCGATGCCTGACCCGATACTTGGTCAGCGGGCGGAGGTTTTGAGCAGAGAGCGCAGGCAGAGTTTGCGAGCGGAGAGGGCGGGTGTATGCTGCTCTCCCCCTCCTTGTGTGTCCCCTTCTGTGATGCTGCTGTCCGCGCTCAGTGTCCCCCTCCGTGATCCTGCTGTCCTCACTAATGCTCTGTGTCCCGATGCCTGTGTCCTCCGTGCTCTGTATCTTCCGTGCTCTGTGTCCCCTGTGCTGCTGCTCTCCCCCCGAGTGATGTGCTGTCGCGCTCCATGCTGCGTGTCCCCCCTCCTGCTGCTCTCCCCCCGAGTGATGTGCTGTCGGCGCTCCATGCTGCGTGTCCCGTGTCCCCCCTCCTGCTGCTGTCCCCCTCTGTGCTCTGTTTCCCCTCCATGTCCTCCTCCACTCCCTCTGTCCTCGTCAGGATGGAGAGCGGAGGTACCTGTTCTGTGTCGGTGATCACTGACTCTGTCCATTCATATAACTAAAACATCTTAACCTGTGATTACGATGCTTCAGTTTATGAATGGAGAGGAGCTGTCTCCTGTCCATTCATTTTAGCTGAGACTGCAGAGAAAGGGACTGGGGAATGTGTCCTTAGTCCCTTTCTATGTTTCAAAGGTGAGATGTCAGGGGTCTGTCAAGACCCCTGACATCTCACCCAAGCCAACCAAAGTGCTAAAAAAATAAAAAAAATTGCAATAAATATAAAATAAATGAATTGTAAAAAATAATAAAAATAAAAAACACACTGACACCATCCACTCCCCCCCTAAAAAAAGAAGAAAGCATCGTAAACAAACAACAAAAAATTGTAAAAAAAAAAAAAAATACTGACATATGTGCCACTGTCACATGACATTAGAAAAAAAGTATCGGTGAGTACTTGAAAAAAAAGTATCGGTACTTGTACTCGGTCTTAAAAAAGTGGTATCGGGACAACCCTACTACACACCATCAGTTCAAAAACCGATCGAGTCCAACGCGGTGACATAAAACACAACGACGTGCAGAGAAAAATTAAGTTCAATGCTTCCAAGCATGTGTCGACTTGATTCTGAGCATGCCCGAGTTTGGAACCGATGCTTTTGCGTACTAACCATCGGTTTTGACCTATCGGTCAGGCGTCCATCGGTCCAATTTTAAAGCAAGTTCTCTGTTTTGGGACTGAAGGACTACAGACCGATGGGGCTTACACACGGTCGGTTTGGACCGATGAAACTGAACATCAGTCCGTTTTCATCGGTTTGGACTGATCGTGTGTACGAGGCCTAAGACATTGATAAAACCCTTTGAAATTAATAACAACAATAAACAATGGTAATATAGCAGTAAAAATATAGATAAAAGTAAAAATGGAAAAAAAAACGTAAGAAATTATAAAGAAAGAATGAAAATATATTCACAAGAAGTAAAGAACTGTTATATGTGGCAAAATGTGTGTGTGTATATATATATATATATATATATATATATATATTGTGACAGGAAGTCAGGTAAATCTGTGGGTGTTGTCACAGACGGGACATACATTTCTGCCTTGTTTAGACAATACACCAATTGTTATTAGGCGTCGGCTGCAAAAGTAGCCAAGAAAGGTCTAAGGACATTGGAAAACTTCAGCTGTTCAGAATGAGGCAATTAAAGCCTCTATAAGTAATCCAGAGGATTACCACTGATTTGCTGCATCCTGAGGCTTTCTGAGTGAAGGAGAGCAGTAGCTGAAAGTCTTCTGAGGAGGTGAGGAGGTGATTGATTTTTCTGTGTGATAAAAATCAAAAAGAGACTATTGTTTTCTGCTGTATGACCAGCAGTGTCTGCCCAGCACTAGGCTGTGCCAGACTCCCTAGATAGGTTCCTATGTGGTGAAGATAGACGCCCCAAGTGGCCAGGGTTTATTTTATGTTTGATTTTGTTTATGCTGTTTGGATGCTTGCACTTGTTTCCAGCAAGATGGAAGAATAAACGAAAATCTTTGTTTTCAACCATCTTCGACTGCCTGTCTGTATAAATTCAGTGTGTGGTGAACCCATTCAAGGGGTCACACACCCCGCTACCGAGCTAACCCCTTACACATGGTGGAGAATGCGGGCAATTAAAGTAAACCCAAAATGGAGGAGATACTAAAACAGCTGGCTATAGCAAATGCAAATCAACAGCAGACGAATGCAGGTTTGCAGCGGAGCCTTGCAGCTTAACAACAGGCTCACGCAGCTCAACAACAGGCTCACCAAGAGAGCATGACAGCTCAACAAAAGGTTTACCAAGAGAGCATGGCAGCTCAACAACAGGTTCACCAAGAGAGCCTTGCAGCTCACCGAGAGAGCATTGCAGGCTTGGAACAGAGACACCAGCAGCAAATGGAGGCCATCGTGAAACAGCTTCAGAGACAGCAGACCGAGGCTGGGAGTCAGGCCAGTAACATACCGACTTTTTGACATACATACAATAGACAAACTCGGAAGAGCATGTGTAGAACTCAGGAATTGTGTAACATTTCCCTTTAGACTGAAAGACTTTTTGTCCATGGGTCACATGTTTACATGTGAGGCATAATGCCTTGCGGCATTGGTACATGCCCTTAATGTTAAAGAAGGTTAATGGGGAGCTGGCTGTGGGGGATTTGGGTTTGATTTTGCTGGGTGCAATCTGGGTTTTAAGATTTCTAGCGCAATAGTAGGAGATGGTTGGCTATAATGGCTTTTAGATGTGGATCCTCTTGTAAAATGGACCAGTGTTTTTGGAATATGTGTTCTATTCGTCGGAATTGGGTGTGGAAATTGGTGGTGAATCTTAGTGGTTGTGCAAACAGAGTAGTTTTAGCGTTTCTGACGACTACTGCATCATTATGTTTGTAGAAAGTGAAAGCCTCATCAACGAGAGTAGAGGGGGTTGTCTAGAAATTTCTGCCTTAAATGCTGACCTTGGGTATCAACATCTCTGGTGCAGTTGTGTTTGAGTCTGCAATATTTGCTCTTGGGAATATTACCAACCCAACGAGGATGGTGTCAGCTTTTAAAGTGCAAGTAGGAATTACCTGCCATGGTTTTATTGTATTTTTTTTTATTGGGCGTGGGTGGTTCCATTTTCATGGCTAAGCTGTAGGTCAAGAAACACCAGTGTGTTCTCGTCACAGACTGATGTGAACGACAGGCCCATATCATTGGCGTTACAATGTTTCACAAAGTGTTCAACCAAGGATTTTGAACCATCCCAGATGATAACTACATAATCAATTTATCGCCTGTAAAAGACTAATAGGTAGATTCAGTAAGAGTTATGCCGACTTATCAGTAGATAAGTCGACCTAACTCAGAATCTACGCCGACCTATGTTTAAGCGAATGCTCAAACAGAGATACGCTTAAACATATCTAAGATACGACGGCTTGCACCATCCTATCTTAGGTTGCAATATTTTGGATGGCCGCTAGGTGGCGCTTCCATTGCGGCCGGCGTAGAATATGTAAATGAGTTTATACGCCGATTCACGGACGTACGCCTGGCCGTCGCAGTCGATTTACGCCGTTTCCGTAGCGCATTACAGGCCTAAAGTTATTCCATCTATTAGGTGGAATAACAATGTTAAAGTATGGCCGCCGTTTCCGCTGCGAGATTCGAATTTTTAACGTCGTTTGCGTAAGTCGTCCGCGAATCGGGATTAACGTCGTTTACGTCCACGTCTAAATCAATAGGCCCGTGTGGCGTACGTAACCGCAATGCACACTGGGAAATGTAGTCGCCTGGCGCATGCGCAGTAAAAAAAAAACGTCAAAAACGTGAGGTCAAGCCTCATTACCATCAAACACGCCCCCCTCCAAGTCATTTGAATTCGGCGCCCTTACGCCCGCCCGCTTTAGGCTACGCCGCCGTATATTAGCAGGCAAGTATATTGAGAATCATTACTAGCCTAGCTAATTTACAGCAGCGTAGCCTAAACAGGCTAAGCTACGCCGCCGTAACTTTGCACTATTGTACCTGAATCTACCTATAAATGTAAGGAAAAAGTGTTATTAGGTGAGGTTGGCATAACTGGGGGCAACATTTGCCCCCATAGCTGTGCCATGGGTCTGTAGGAAAAAAATCGCCATTAAATTAGAAATAATCATGTGTCAGTCAATAGTCTGTGGCTTCCAAGATAAAATGGGTTTTTGGCGTGGATTGAGGAGAGGGTCATCACTGAGGAAGTGTTGGATGGCCCTTAGGCCAACATCATGAGGTATGCATCATGAAGTATGGATGTATAACAAGACTAAATAAAGGGAGAGCCCCAAGTAACATTGCTCCCAAGAGTATTTGTAATAGGTGAATACTATCTTTGGCATACAAGGGAAGGTTTTAGGCTAATGACTGCAAAAAATGGTCAATGTATATAGAAAGATAACTGGTTACACTCTCTATGGCTGCTACAATCGGTCTGCCGGGTGGGTGACCTCCCCCAGAGATGATGAATCATGGTATGTTACATGAGCTGATGATCTTCTGTATTGTGAGTTTTATTCTGTACCTTGCATTAAAACGCTTCTCAAATTGTTGCACTTAGTTAGCGCTGCTCTTTCTTCAGATTTGTTTTCTGCAGAGTAGCTTCTAGCTCTTCTCAGAGCTGGCAGCCGTCCAGTTCCAGCAGCTAAAACATAAACTGGTATTGTTAAACTTGAACTTTAATGAACAGGCTTTATCCAGCTGCCTATGACCCACTAGGAATGGGGATCTGTTTGTTTACATACACAGATCCCCATTCTGGCTCTCTGTGGAGCGATCGCGGGTGTCCAGCGGACATCGCGGCCGCATGCATCTGCTCCGGTGTCATGCTGCGGGTGGGCATGTGCGCCCCTATAGCGTCTTGAAGCGGCTGACAATGAAAGCAATTTGCGCAGCCATGCCAACCCTCAGTACAACTGTGGCAGCTGGTCAGCAAGGAGTTAAACTAGTCAGAGAAGTGACCCATTGCACTGCTTTGTCTTATAATAAGTAGCTCAGTGTGAAGTGTCAGTTACACAAAGAACAGCTTTAAAGTGTATTTCCAGTTGTGTAGTCGAATTTGAATAAACCAAACTATATGTTTGTTACATGTTCCAATTACCACAGCATGCCTAATAAAATAAAAAAATTTAACCATACAGTACAGGACATGGGCAAAGTATTCACAGCGTTTAAAGTGAATATCAATCTTCACAATCTCGTGAAATAAAGGGATGTAAACAGATTTAGAATAATTAATAATAGCTGCTATCACTAACAAGTGTTCTCACTTCACTTAAAAGGTGCAAATAATCAATAGACAGTGTTGCGCTATAAAAAACATCAATAATAATACAAGTGTAAAAATGGTAATGAATAAACATTTATTGCTGAAAGTTCATATATAGTATCTGTGACTGATTGAAGTGAATTAAAAAAAAATCAATACATCAACGGTGCAAAAATCCAAAATGCTTGTGCTTTACTCCACCAGTATCACAGGCTGCTCACCTCACATCTGAGTCAAATCAGCGGTGTTCCCCTCTGGGGATAATAGAAGGCTGGCGTGGTGCTGGTAACCACTTTTCTTCTCCAAATTGCTTATTCACATGAGATAAAAACCCAGATCATCCCACCAAATATGATGGATATGCAAAAGAAGGAAGGCGGAATCTAGTGCTCTCCGTTTAAAATGTTTAATAATATATATAAAAAAAGATAAGGTATAAACTCATAAAAAGATGGCACTGTAAGCTGTGCAAGCTGAAAACACATTTCAGACACAATAGATCTCATGATGGCCACGCTGTAACGTCAATACACAGGCTCCGTCTCCTAGATGCGTATTGTCAAAGCATTGACTTAAGTCACCCCTGTATCTCTGATCATCACTGTGAAAACTAGGGCTGTTTGCAATGTATTTACTTTACGGTGTAAACTTATCAAACTTGTTGCTAAAATTAAATGACTTAGAGCTTAGTCTCAGGTGGATGGCCAGGTGTTACATCACAAAATTGGCCACACACTTTACTCCCACTTCCACCTAGAGCCCTTATAGGGTACTCAGGCACTTCCTCAAATATTCCCCTTAAATATTTGCTTCAAGGTGGTCTTCAGGATGGTCTACACCAAAGTTGCTGCATACTGCTCCCAGTCATGTTTACCCTATATTCTGCACCATACTCCGTGAGTACACCATAGGAGAATACGATCACCCATAGCATGGCTGAAAACTGGGTGAAAGGGAGCAATGGCTAAACCTTGGGGGGGGGTATTTGCCCTGCTGAAGGCCCACACAACACCCAGCCTCATAATGATGATGCTTCCCTTGCACCAGAGCAGTTATAACACCAGTCTCTATATCAGCTCTATCTCAGGCATGCATACAAGTGGTCTACCTGACTAAAGCAGAATTTTATGCATCTATTGTGTATAATAATTAATTGGATAAATAACTTTTTTGATACAGCCATCTTTGTCCAGGGTTAGAAATTGCCAAGCGCCTTCTCCAGACTCTCCATCTCTATCTGAGTTGGATCCCTAGAAGAGACATACACAGAAGGAAAGGAGAAGAATATGGAAGCTGTATTAGAGGAGGTTGTGGAGGAGATTCACCTAACATGCTTGCTAATGTGGAAAAACTCACTGCTGCCATGCAAAAAAGCCTCAGCATTGAAGGTCTTGATTCTCCTTCATCTCACCAGGCCAATTTGTGTACAATTGACCTGCAAAACCTATTAAGACATTCCCTGTTCTTGAAAAAGTAGATTAAATTTTTGACAATTGGATCACTCCAGAAAAGTGGCCTGTTCCTGTAGTTGACCCTATAGTCTCAGTCTTAAACAAACATCTCACTGTACAAACTGAAGATGTTCCTTTATTCAGAGATCCTGCAAAGGACAACCAAGGGAATCCTGAATTCCAGGACCTTGCTTTAATGACGCAATTACCTCCTGCTATGCTCTTTTGTGTGAATACACGCCTAGAAAATGTAAAATTTCCAGAATGGCTCTAATCTCTATTCACAAGTGCAAAATTGAGTGTCTCAAAAAACCTAGTCAGCAGAAGCTGTCTGTAAAAGGTGCCTCACTTATATGTAATTTCAAGCCAGGCGTTGTTTTGGAGAGGAACCTGACCATTCAACAAATATGTCAAAGGAGGGAATGTTTTACTTCCACAGCAGAATATTCTAAAGCCCCCTTCCTCAGGGGCTTCTACCTCCTTAAAACACAGAGCACCTAACCACTCTACCCAGGCTTCAACTTCAAAAGAACATTTTTTGCAGTGTGATGCCGCGTACACACGGTCGTTTTTTGGCATGAAAAAAAATGAAATTTTTAAAAACGTCATTTAAAATCATCGTGTGTGGGCTTCACATAGTTTTTCGGCTTCTGAAAATGTCGTTTTTCGGGTTGTAAAAAATGATCGTGTGTGGGCTAAAATGGCGTTTTAAACCCGCGCATGCCCAGAAGCGAGTTATGAGACGGGAGCGCTCGTTCTGGTAAAACTACCATTCATAATGGAGTAAGCACATTCATCACGCTGTAACAGACAAAAAAACGCGAATCGTCTTTTACTAACACGGAATCAGCTAAAAGCAGCCCAAAGGCGAATAGAACTTCCCCTTCAGAGTGCCGTCGTACGTGATGTACGTCACCGCACTTTGTTCATCATTTTTCAAAAACGATGGTGTGTGGGCAACATCGTTTTTAATGATGAAGTTGGAAAAACTTTGTTTTTTGGACATGCTGAAAAACGACCGTGTGTACGCAGCATAAGACTTGACCCACGAAGCACACCAAGTCTTCCCCCAAAGCCCTCTTCCAAGTAAAGGGCTGCCCTCACTCTTAAGGGAGAGGCGCACCTGTTTACAGTTTGCCTCCATCTGTGTCCCAGATGTCCCAGACCTCTGGGTTCAGTCAATGTTTTTAAAAGGGGTAAAAAATAGAGTTAAAAAATCTTCTTTCTCTCTACTTTTTTCAATCAAATCAACCAAACCGTAAGGAAAACCCTTAAAGGTAAGATGGGTTGGGCAATAATGGTTAGCATTAATTCGACACAGACAGGATGAGTACAGTCTCAACTACTAAAACAGACAATCTAATCCAACATCATAATCCACAAAAGTCTCATGTATTAAGCAATCTATCCATGAGTTCCAATCTTTGACAAGGCAGTGGAGAATTAAAGTGATTGTAAAGTCTCTTTTTTTTTAAAATAACAAACAAACAAAAGGCCCAGATTCACAAAGACTTACGACGGCGTATATCTAGATACGCCGTCGTAAGTCCGAATGTCTGAAAGTCCGTATCTATTTGCCTGATTCATAGAATCAGTTACGCATTGATTTGGCCAAGATACGAGCGGCGTAAGTCTCCTACGTCGTCGTATCTTGGATTGCAATAATTACGCTGACCGCTAGGTGGCGCTTCCTTGATTTCCGCGTTGAATATGTAAATGAGCAAGATACGCCGATTCACGAACGTACGTACGCCCGTCGCAATTAGTTACGCCATTTACATAAGACTTACGCCGGCGTAAAGATAAAGCTGGTCTCTAGGTGGCGCAGCTCATGCAAAGTATGGACGTCGGAACAAGCGTATCTTTTTACGTTGTTTGCGTAAGTCGTACGCGAATAGGGCTGTGCGTAAGTTACGTTCACGTTACAGGCATTGAGCCGACGTATCTTTGGGCGTAAATATGACGTGATACTGAGCATGCTCGAGCATGCGCCGTTAGTTTGGCCATTCATCTACATGGGGTCAAGCCTCATTTAAATACAACACGCCCCCTACCAGCCTACTTTGAATTACGCGCGCTTACGCCGGCCCATTTATGCTATGCCGCCGTAACTTAGGACGCAAGTGCTTTGTGAATACAGCACTTGCCTCTCTAAGTTGCAGCGGCGTAGCGTAAATACGATACGCTATGCCCGTGCAACGTAAAGCGGCCGTACGTGAATCTAGGCCTTTATGCTTACCTTCTCTGTTGCAGTAGAATTGCACAAAACAGCCTTGACCTCCTCTTCACAGGTCCCTCTTCACTGCTCCTAGCCCCTCCCTCCTGTTAAGTGCCCCCGCAGCAAGCAGCTTGCTATGGGGGCACCTGAGCCGAGCTGCAGGTCCGTGTGTCCATTCAGACATGAAGCTACGGTTCAGCCCTGCCCCCTCTCGCTTCTGATTGGTTAATTGACTTTGATTGACAGCAGCGGAAGCTAATGGCGCCGCTGCTGTGTCTCAGCCAATCAGGAGGAGAGTCCTGGACAGCTGAGGGACTCGTGGACATCGCTGGACAGAAAGGGGGGTCATGTAAGTTTTAGAGGGTGGAGAGATGGCCCCTCCAGGTGGAGACCTTGGCAGTAATCCACCCCACAGAGATCCCAGGTGCAGACAATGCAATCAGCAAGGCAGGAATAGCAAAGATGTATTTCTAGACAGTCGCACTCTTGAACAATAGTTGCCTTTATTTAAAATAGGAACAGCACTACAAGCCACAGCTATCAAACCTCAGACAGCTGACGCGTTTCACACTATATCTAGTGTTTAGTCATAGATTTTTTTGCACTAATTTGTAATGTGCAAATGCATGAGCAGACCAGTATATCTTCTCAGAAAAAATGGGGAGAGATAATAAATGAAGGACGGCTCATGGAAACAGCAGAACCCTTGCGTGATCGGACTGATGCACACAGAAGACCTGATCATCTGTCAACTGCAGGTAAATGACACAGGTGGACGAAAGAAAAGAAAGAACCACAGATGGACAAATCCAACACTATAAGAAACTATAAATGGCTACATGGATATAACCTTGGTACCCTAGTCTCTTACTAGATGATCAAAACCTTGTTAGAGTGTGTTACTAGCCTTAGTGGAATCAAGCAAAAGGCAGCCTGCAGCACTGCATTAGCACCATCTCAGTGATCAGGCAGTGCAGGGGGCTCCCACAGCTGCACTGAAATTGTAGGACAGCACATAGCATGTGGTCCTGGACTCTTTTGTACACAAACCAGGCACAGCAGCTCAGCAACACATTGCAGTAGTAGCACAATTAAGCCACATGTAGCCTTGGAGCACCTTGACAACCTAGATGCAGCACAACAGTCATTTGGCTCTCAGTAGCGTTATCAACCTGACCCGGGCTTCTGGTACATTATGTCCATGGCAGCTCACGGCAACTGTTCTGCCTAGTATCCTCATGGACTCACAGCAGACACACAGCATTAATAAGCATCTTACAGTAGTACAGCACATACCTCCTCACTATGTAGGTCCCAGTCGCTCCCTGCAGGTCCAAGAGAAGTGGGTGGGTCTCCTTACTGACCAGTAAGGTCAAGTGTCAGGCTCTATTTTCAGCTTTGGTAGCAGCCAATCAGTGTCCTTTCCTCAGTTTCCTAAGAAAACAATGAACAGTTCAGCAGGGGAAAAATATTCCAGCTTAAAGAAGCTCCTGGCCATGTAAAAAAAAAAATGTAAGCTTAAAGTGGACCTCTTTACTGGAAGATGTGTCCAAAAAGGCAAGCAGAGGGAAAATAACTAGTCAACAGTATTGTTTGTGCTCTCTCTGCAGCTGTTGTTTCTCCAGCACTAACTTACCATTATGTCATGATCAGGGGTCAGGCTCGAAGATCAGTTGCTATAGCAGTTGCGCAACTACTACCAATTAGCAGGATAGGTACAAAGGCCTGAGGAGCGGAGTCTAAGTACTAACTGATTTTTACCCAAGCTCCAGACGGTGGAGATGGATTTTGCGACATATTATTACCAGCTTGTAGTCCTCAGGATTGCCCCACCAGGAGGTAAGTAAGCTAGGGTCTAGTAGCAGATAAGCAGGTTAGGACCAAACAGAAGCATAGTCAGTAAACAAGCCAAAGGTCAGTAACCAGTAGTTGCAAATTGGCATCAGGCAGAAACGTAGTCGAGGAACAAGCCAAGGGTCGATAACCAGTGGTAGCTAGATATAGATGGCAGCAGGGAAGACCAGAGTGAGATACTGGTTGAAGAGAGCACAATAATCTGGCAAACTTAAAATGCAGAGACAAGGCTTAAATCAGAAAGTTCATGGGAGGAGCAAAGAGTTCATGGTTCAGTAGAAGTCAAGGAACAAGACAGGGTTGTCCAATTGGTCAGAGAGGGTGTTGCCCAGCATCTCAGGTAGCTCCGTGAGAAGAGTCATTGTCAGTTTTTTGAGGTTAGGGCAGGGCCAGGGATGGGCCCAGGGGTGGGGTCATGGACATCATCAGGTAGGCTGTAGGGGGCCCCATGATATCCAACAGCGGCCCTGGTTTCTGGTAAGGGGGTAGTGGGGTCATAGACTCTGGCAGTGACTGGGTTTGTGCAGCACTGCAGCAGGTAGGGAGAGAGGGTGTATATCAGTGCAGTCATCATTCTCAGTCACACTGTGTTGGGGGACTGGGGAGCAGCAGAGAAATACAAGCATAGCCTAATATGCTGGGATTTGTAGTCCCATGGAGGTGGGGAAATGCTCACACATACTGTGGAGGGAGGGCTAGTCATATAAAGTAAAAACCCCTGTCTAGAAATACTTATTGTCTGGCACACTTCTTTAAGAGGTAACTCTGCAGACTCTGGGGTAAAGGGGAACGCTGATGTAAGTGGGATCTCTGGACTCTGTGAGATCAAATTTTTTCGGCAATGCGCAGTGCGAATGCATCACACATATGTGAACCATCCTCATTGAAAACAATGGGCCAGATTCACGTAGAATCGCGGCGGCGTAACGTATCCTAGATACATTACACCGCCGCAATTTTTAATCGCAAGTGCCTGATTCACCAAGCACTTGCGATGAAAACTACGCCGGCGGCCTCCGGCGCAAGGTGGGCCAATTTAAATGGGCGTGTGCCATTTAATTTACGCGCGCTCCCGCGCCGGACCTACTGCGCATGCTCCATTTCTTAACTCCCGCCGTGCTTTGCGCGCCGTGACGTCATTTTTTTGAACGGCGACACGCGTAGCGTACTTCCGTATTCCCGGACGGCTTACGCAAACGACGTTAAATTTTGAATTTCGACGCGGGAACGACGGCCATACTTTAGACCAGTGTTTCTCAACTCCAGTCCTCAAGGCGCCCCAACAGGTCATGTTTTCAGTGTTTTCATTATTTTGCACAGGTGATTTAATCAGTTTCACTGCCTTAGTAATTACCACAGCTGTTTCATCTGAGGGAAATCCTGAAAACATGACCTGTTGGGGCGCCTTGAGGACTGGAGTTGAGAAACACTGCTTTAGACAGCAATACGCTTGCTGACTAAAGTTAGGGCACCAAAAAAAACGACTAACTTTGCGACGGGAAACTAGACTAGCGGCGACGTAGCGAACGTGAAAATTCATCGTGGATCCGCCGTAACTCCTAATTTGCATACCCGACGCTGGTTTACGACGCAAACTCCCCCCAGCGGCGGCCGCGGTACTGCATCCTAAGATCCGACAGTGTAAAACAATTACACCTGTCGGATCTTATGGATATCTATGCGTAACTGATTCTATGAATCAGTCGCATAGATAGAAACAGAGATACGACGCTGTATCAGGAGAAACGCCGTCGTATCTCATTTGTGAATCTGGCCCAATGTATTTAGAATTGTTCTGCAAATTGGATGCAGTTTAAAGCCTCGTACACACGATCAGTCCATCCGATGATAACGGTCTGAAGAACCGTTGTCATAGGTTAACCGATGAAGCTGACTGATGGTCCGTCGTGCCTACACACCATCGGTTAAAAAACCGATCGTGTCAGAACGCGGTGATGTAAACCACGACGTGCTGAAAAAAACGAAGTTCAATGCTTCCAAGCATGCGTCGACTTGATTCTGAGCATGCGTGGATTTTGAACCGATGGTTGTGCCTAATAACGATCGTTTTTTTCCCATCGGTTAGGAATCCATAGGTCAAATTTAAAGCAAGTTGGCTTTTTTTTAACCTATGGTTAAATAACCTATGGGGCCCACACACGATCGGTTTGGACCGATGAAAATGGTCCATCAGACCGTTGTCCTCTGGTTAACCTATCGCGTGTACGAGGCCTAAGCCGCACTCAATTCGCATAGGTGTGAACCCGGCCTTAAAGAGAAAACTTTTAAACTCAGTGTGCAGTGACGATTCTCTTATCTATGCACTACTCTAATGTTCTGTTGAAATGACAAGAAGATTATCTTGGTTTATGTTGAATTATGTTACATATATGACAGAAATAATTTTAAGATTATGAGAAACTCTTTTAGTATATGCGGTCATCTAATTGTTCTTTTCTATAGGCTATCCTCTTGACACAATTGCAGTGAGATCACTAGTTAGCTAACCTGCTACCCAATTGCACTACAGAACAATAAAAAGACCTTAATCATTTTGTAAGTAAATATCCTTGAAATAATACACTGAAATGTGCTAATAATGACCTTGTTGACACACCCTAGGTGTTGCATTTAACACAAGCCGTGATACTGAGGCCTGAAGGGTTTACCTTAGCAAGTCAGTGGAAGGGCGTGTTTTAGATCTGTTTTATGCCTCACCCCATTTTAGGGAATGTATTTTATAAATAGTTCCCATAATAATAGTCACAAATCAAAAATGTTGGTTAGTGGGGACAAGAAAATGGTTATAAGCTTTAAAAGATTTCTTGTGCTTTCTTAATAAGAGTAGTGGAAATGAAACCTAACTGTCTAGAAATACACCAGTCAGTAGAGTGCATTGAAAAAGTATTTCAACCCCCTTAAATTTTACACATTTTGTCATGTTACAACCAAACACGTAGATGTATTTTATTGGTATTTTATATTATAGACCAACACAAAGTGGAACATAATTGTGAAGTGGAAGGAAAATGATAAATGGTTTTCAATTTGTTTTTTAAATAAATCTGTGAAAGGTGTGGCATGCATTTGTATTCAGCCCCCTTTACTCTGATGACCATAACTAAAATCTAGTGGAACCAATTGCCTTCAGAAGTTACCTACTTATAAAATACCATCCACCTGTGTGAAATTTTATCTCAGTATAAATACAGCTGTTCTGTGAAGCCCTCAGAGGTCTATTAGAGAACCTTAGTGAACAAAAAACATAATTAAGGCCCAGGAACACACCAGACAGGTCAGGGATAAAGTTGTGGAGAAGTTTAATGCAGGGTTAGAATATCAGAAAATGGAAAGAGTATGGCACAACTGTAAACCTACCAAGACATGGCCGTCCACCTAAACTGACAGGCCAGGCAAGGAGAGCATTAATCAGAGAAGCAGCCAATGGGCATATTGGAACTCTGGAGGAGCTGCAGAGATGCACAGCTCAGGTGGGAGAATCTGTCCACAGCACAACTATTAGTTGTGCACTCCACAATGCTGGCTTTTATGGAAGAGTGGCAAGAAGAAAGCCATTGTTGAAAGAAATTCATAAGGAGTCCCATTTGCAGTATGCGAGAAGCCATGTGGGGGACACAGCAAACATGTGGAAGCAGGTGCTCTGGTCAGATGAGGCAAAAAATGTACTTTTTGGCCTAAAAGCAAAATGCTATGTGTGGCAGAAAACTAACACTGCACATCACCCTAAACACACCATCCCCACCGTGAAACATGGTGGTGGCAGCATCATGTTGTGGGGATGCTTTTCTTTAGCAGGAACAGGGGAGCTGGTCAGAGTTGAAGGGAAGATGGATGGAGCCAAATACAGGGCAAGCTTAGAAGAAAACCTGTTAGAGCCTGCAAAAGACTAGAGACTAGGGAAGAGGTTCATCTTCCAGCAGAACAACAACCCTAAACATACAGTCAGAGCTACAATAGAATGGTTTAGATCAAAGCATATTCATGTGTTAGAATGGCCCAGTCAATGTTCAGACTTAAAGCCACTTAATAATCTGTGGCAAGACTTAAGAATTGCTGTTCACAGACACTCTCCATCCAATCTCACAGAGCTTGCACTATTTTGCAAAGAAGAATGGGCAAAAATGTCACTCTCTAGATGTGCAAAGCTGGTAGAGACATCCCCAAAAAGACTTGCAGCTGTAATTGCAGTGAAAGGTGGGCTGAATACAAATGCACACCACACTTTTCACAGATTTATTTGAAAAAAAAATGGAAAACCATTTATCATTTTCCTTTCACTTCACAATTATGTGCCACTTTGTGTTGGTCTATCACATACAATTCCAATAAAAAATACATTTACATTTTTGATTGTAACATGACAAAATTTGGAAAATTTAAAGGGGTGTGAATACTTTTTCAAAGCACTGCACTAGCCTAGAAACCTGGAAGCTATAGCATTATTTGGAAACACTGATCTTACAATATTTGGGCTTTGCTTATAGCTCCCGAGGGTTGCTTGGCTTTAGTAAGTTCTTGTAAACATACAGTAGAAAAAATGTATTGCTGCATCTATACATCCTGCACTTTATCTTGAATAAATAATGAGTCAGCAATGTGACCAGTTTACAGCCATTGTTGCTCAGTTAGGCTAAAAGAAGTTTATATATCAGCTGAAATTTTTTTATATGCTAAATTCAATTCACAGAACCCCCATTTTTTTTGCTTCCTGAAAAATTTGGTGAATTTAATAGACCCATTCAAACTGAACACACATTTCAGAATGACTGTCACGTAAAAATTATGAGAAATATTAAATTAACTTTTAAATAATTAATTAATTAAATGTAATAATGACTGCAGTGTACTTAATTGCATACTATTTTTGACATGCTGAACAAGTTCAACAGAGCTGAAAGTGTTTGGCTGCTGATTTTTGTTTGTGCCAGTGCATCTTGCTGTGTCCAAAAATAGTCAGCCAGTATTGTTGGATTCCAGTTGTTCTGAAACTATCTTTCTATTGTGGCAATGTCCTGGTGAAACTTTCCACCACGCCTGTGACTTTCACTGACTGCACCTAGATGTTTGGGAAAGAAGTCTAATGCCGCGTACACACGATCGGTTCGTCTGATGAAAACGGACCGTTTTCATTAGACGAACCGATCGTGTGTGGGCCCCATCAGTTTTTTTCCCCATCGGTGAAAAAACTTAGAACCTGTTTTAAAATTATCTGATTGTTAAAAAAACGATAGAAAAAAACGATCGCCTGTGGGGAAATCCATCGGTTAAAAATCAACGCATGCTCAGAATCAAGTCGACGCATGCTCGGAAGCATTGAACTTCATTTTTCTCAGCACGTTGTTGTGTTTTACGTCACCGCGTTCTGACACGATCGTTTTTTTAACTGATGGTGTGTAGGCAAGACTGATGAAAGTTAGCTTCATCGGATATCTGATGAAAAAATTTCTTTAGACCGTTTTCATCGGATGAACCGATCATGTGTACAGGGCACGCGTGGGAACGGAGTTCCTGCACTTTTTTCACAGCAGGAACTCAGTTCCCTTTGCAGGACTAGAGCAGCCGAGAGCAGCCGAGCCGCCCGAGCCAATCCTTCACTAAGCGGCGATGCCCAGCTCGAGTTACTGTCAGGGGCAGGGGAACCTTAGTAATCCTTTATGTTACTGGCCGCTTCCTGTATATGGATTCATCGAGTAGTGTGCGGGTATTCTGTCACTTCCTCGATGCCGCAATGTCTCCTGGGAGCTTTTGTCATTGTTCACAGGAGACATTGTGGAGGTCTGCCGCAAGTTATGGATTTAGGATTTAGAAAAAACTTGCTTCTTTCTAAATCCCGCGATAACTCGCGGCAGACCTAGCAATGTCTCCTGGGAACAATGACAAAAGCTCCCAGGAGACATTGCGGCATCGAGGAAGTGACAGAATACCTGCACACTACCCGATGAATCCATATACAGGAAGCGGTCAGTAACATAAAGGATTACTAAGGTACAGTGGATTGAAAAAAAAAAAACATGCGGTTTAGTAATTATGCATATGAGCGTATCATTTTTTTTTTTTGGTGGGGGAGTGGATCTTGGGTGGGAGTTCCCACACTTTTTCCCCAGGACTTGACCCCTGGTACAGGGCATAACTGCGAATGCAGAAAATACCTTTTCAGTGACATGTTGCACTTCATTGTCTTGTACAGTATGCTGTTCAAAGTTTGCCAATCAACTGAATAAAGTTTGGTGCTCTCTGGTTGCCAAGAAAATATTCAACAACATCCTTCAATGCTTTCCAGGATATCTTATCTGGCCCCACTAATAGATCTGCGAACTGCTTGTCATCGATGACATGTCTGATCTATGGACCAACAAAAATGCCTTCCGTAATCTTGGCATAAGTTATTCCTAGAAACATCAGTCTCAAATAACGGAAACCTTCACCTTACTTGTTCAACTCTTTCACAAACTTTTAAATCAGTTCACGTTTTATGTGAAGCAGAGGCAAAAATATCTTTGTTGAATCAAAAAGTGGTTCATGTGCCAAGTTTTTCTGTCATGTGACCAATTTTTTTTCAGAAAGGCCATTTGTTTTTACTGTTTCTGTGTTTTTGTTTATTTCTTTTATGTGTACAGAATAGCCAACAGGTATTAAAGGGTGTACATTGCCAATGTGTAACAAGACATCCTTGAGGCTTAACACTGATGAATCAATAAAGACTCCATTCTAATGGGTCATACTCACAACTTAAAGCTGTGGGCAAACCATCAATGTCAGTACAGCAAAAAAGGTTGTCAACCTGCACAAAGATGTTTTGTTAAATCATCAAGACAGAAATTATGTACTTGGTGATAGCGGATACCATTCCTGTAAATTTAAACCCTTTTGATTTGGACAAACCTAAGTCCCTGATCGGTTGTTTAATTGTGACTGTGTTATGAAATAATGTTTACTAGACACACGTTTTTAAAAAACTACTGTCTGTGGCCGGTTTAGTGCAGCATTTTCATCTGTTTCATACCAGATTCAGAATCAGACTACTTTAATAATCCCAAAGGAATATTATTAAGATACAGTTACATTCAAGAAGACAACAAAAAGAAAACAAAATAATGAATGGATACAAGACACAATAACAACAATAAAATTACCAATCCAGCAATTAATACAAAATAAAACTAAATTAATACTATACTGTAATAAACCATACCATCCAATTAACCTACTACATAGAATAAATAACACTGATTGAAAAATAACAGTAGAAAAAAAAACTACCAAAATGCAGCCTAAGATCTATTTATCTGGTGGCTTCATTATTGGCCGATTGTTGGCATGTGGCACTGGTCTCATAGCTGAAGGCAGATTGGGGTATGCATTTTTTTCTTATTTTTAGTAGAGAATTGAATGGCATTAATCAGACAGCAGTAACAGTCTTTCAGGTGATCATTTTATTCATGCCATAACATCAGGACAATATTGACTTCCGAGTTCCTCTGAGCCAATCTCTAAAGCCTCGTACACACGACCGAGTTTCTCGGCAAAAACCAGCAAGAAACTTGTTGGGAGATATTTTTTGCCGAGGAAACTGGTCGTGTGTACATTTTCGTCGAGGAAACTGTCGAGAAACTCGACGAGCCAAAAAGAGAGCAAGTTCTCTATTTCCTCGACGGGAATGGAGAAACTTGCCTTGTCGAGTTCCTCGACAGCCTGACAAGGAACTCGACGAGGAAAACGATGTGTTTCGCTCGTCGAGTTCCTCGGTCGTGTGTACGAGGCCTTAGATCAATAGCGCATCTTGCACAACAAATGTAAGGAGCCAGGCCTTGTCTTCATCACCAGTCTTTAAAGCAAAGTATAGTGTATACTCTTTAATACCAAGTCCAGTTATGGTGCGTTGTTGAGGCTTAATGGTGTATTTGCCACAAATGTAGAACGGCTGTTCTGACGTTGGCGAGCAATTTCTGCTGTCACCATACATCCAATAGCATCTTATATCAAGTACCTGTATCTAACTTTAACTGGATTACTTTTTATATAAATTACATGTACATAGACAGTGTCATGACTTAAAACAATTGCATCAAAATACATGGAAACTGATATAAATGAAATAATGAAATGAGCCTTTCCAGGTAGCAATCAGCATAAGCATGCCTAGGCATTAGGGTTGCCACCTCATCTCTTTAGGCCTGGTTCACACCTATACATTTTTAGTGCTTTTTGCATTTTGTGGATTTACACTACAGAACGTGTTCCAAATTGACTGAAGTGCAAATCTGCAAAATGCAAAAAGCACTAAAAATGCATTGGTGTGAACCAGGCCTTGAAAACAAACACATATAAAATACACAGGTTATGTGACTGATTAAGGTGGTAATTAAATTCACTTAGTGTCTTACCTGCATTAAATTAGCCCCAGAACCTGTGTAATTAACCACTTCAGCCCTGGAAGGATTTGCCCCCTTAACCTCCCTGGCGGTATGATTATGTCTGGAATTTTGTACCAAAAGCAGTACTGTAGGCCTGCAATTCTTAGGAATAACTCACTTAAATCTGTCCAAACAAGAGTCTAGTAGACATCTTGGGTATGATAAAGTTTGGAAAACAAAATCATAAATTATAATAAATAACTATAAATAATTATAACAAATAATAATGTAATTATAATAAAAATTATTCAATAATGTAATCAAATCAAAAACACTGAAATTTGCTCAGTTGCAGAATTGTCGCTGTCATTATTTTTATTGTTTGATGATGAATTTACCCACAAATCGCTATCGCTGAATTCTGCATGTGATTATAATTTATTATCACTGTTTTTTAGCTGGTCTAAAAGCACTTTTGACATAAAGGGACACTTTTGGTTGCTATGGACAATCTACAGTTTGCAGGCAGAAAGAACAGTTTTTTATCATATAAAAGTACATGCAGGACACTGGGCAGACCACTAGGGACAAAGGCGGTGTGTATTTGTTTTTTCATACAGTACTGTAATCTATAAGATTACAGTATACTGTATGTGTATTGTGTTTTTCACTTTTTGAATTTGATGCCGAACTCCGTCCCCGTGCGTCGTAACGTCGCAGGGAACGAAGCTCGGCGACACTGTGAATCGAGCGAGGAGACACAGTGGAGGAGCCCGCACACACAGCGGGGACACATCGCAGGATCCAGGGACAAGGTAAGTAACTCCCCCCTGTATCCTGCAATGCGATCCCGAGTCTGGCTCTGGGATACTGCTTTTGGTATAAAAAATTCACCCCGAGCCAGACTCGGGATAACCGCTAAGGAGGTTAATGACCAGGCCATTTTTTGCAATTTGACACTGCGTCGCTTTAACTGACAATTGCGCGGCCATGCGATGCTGTACCTAAACAAAATTGTCTTCCTTTTTTTCCCCACAAGTAGAGCTTTCTTTTGGTGGTATGTGATCACCTATGCAATTACATTTTTTTGCGCTATAAACAAAAAAATACCGACAATTTTGAAAAAAAATATATTTTTTTTACTTTCTGTTATAATACATATCCAAAATAAATAAACATAAAAAAAGATTTATTCATCATTTTAGGCCTATATATATTGTTCTACATATTTTTGGTAAAAAAAATTCAATAGGTGTATATTGATTAGTTTGCGCAAAAGTTATTGAGTCTATAAGCTATGGGATAGATTTAGGGACTTTTTTTATTTTATTGTTTTTACTGGTAATGACAGCGATCTGTGATTTTTAGCGGGACTGCGGCCGTGCAGCAGACAAATTTGACCCCAAATGACACTTTTTGGGGACTAGTGACATTATTACATTGAATGATTAGTGCTATAAAAAATTCACTGATCAATGTAAAAATGCCACAGGCAGGGAAGGGGTTAACACTAGGGGGGCGATCAAGGGGTTAAGAGTGTTCCCTGGGTGTGTTCCAACTGTAGGGGGATGGGATACCAGGGACATGACAGAGATTGCTGTTCCCGATCACTGGGAACAGATCTCTGACATGTCATCTGGCAGAACGGGGAATCGCCTTGTTTACATAAGCAGTTGACTGTTCGGCCTCTGTACACCGCCTGCTACCTCCTGTGCAAAGACCAATGTACACCTATGGTGGTTTGCACAGTAGAGCTGACCTGCCGCAGTATAATGATGGTGGCTGGTCGGCAAGCAGTTAATATCAGTTCGGTTTTAAAGGGATGATGTAGCAATCTTACTAGGCATGCCCAAACTGTATCAGTCCCACAAATATTTTGCAATATGCCCTGGGTCCATGCCTGGACAAACATGAGATACACAAAGCATATTATAAAGCAAGCAGAAATTTGTCACCCTAATATACACTTTAGCTCATCCAGATCAGTGCAGTATATACATAAACATTTGGCAATTAATTTTTGTATTGTGTTTAATTACCGTGAATCTGGAGTATTTGCAGACACTTCCTGGTATCCCTCCCGCGCCAGTGGGCGTGTCTATTCTCTTCCCCAGTGCCCCAATGTCTCCTGGGAGCACAGTGTCATGCATCCCAGGAGACAATTTACAACGCCGACCGTCGTAATCTCGCGGGATTTCACTCGTCACGTGACTCGTCAAGCAGGTCACGTGACGAGCATTCACCGCTTCCCGGAAGTATTTGCTTGTGGGCTTCACAATGCCCACAAGCAAAATGGGAAATTCCGGCAGCGATTTTTATAAGTTTACGTTTTCGGACAATTCAGACTGGGGATGATTAGAAACCTCAAACACGTGAGTACCAAGTTGCTAAACATTAAAACAATCAATGCACTATTAAAAAAAAAAAAAACAATATCCCGCGGAACCTCCGTTTTAGAATACAGTATATAAAAGAAGAAATTACGTGATTAGCAACCAAAAATCTATAAGGTACACCAAAAAGTGTTCAGGAAGCAAAATCTGTGTTGTCCAGTGTCAATTGTGAAACTTCAGCCAAAGCTTTTATTTTGTAATTTTTGGAAGTGGAAGATGGTTATAACATCTGGCAAGCTTTTATTGATGTTAAAGAGGTTCTAAAAGCAGAAGAAATGCATCCTCTGCATTAAAGTAAAAAACCTACTATATGCAGCGGTTCTCCCCCCCCCTAATTACCTGAGCCAAATCTCAATCCAGTGGTGTGCATGAGAGCATCGCTTTCTTGGCTTTCTTCCCCTTCATTGGCTTCATGGCTCCTACTGCTGTCAATGACTCTGTGGGTCAATGGACACACATAGGGGGGCTCAGAAGTGAGTAATAAGATTTTTTATAGTTACTTTAAATTACTGGACCCATTATATGAGTATAAGTCAATAAATGAATCTATTTTAAAGGCTCGCTTGGCATTGGCATATTATTGATCAGTACTAAATTCATGTAGAACTGTACTCCAATTAGTTCATTTATGCACAATTATTATTCTGAAAACTTTTTAGAATTTCAGTAATGGATCCTCAACTACCTTAAAGCGGAGGTTCCGCGGGTTTTGCTTTTTTTTTTAAGTCTCCAATGCATGGTAATATAGCTAGCAGGCTACTACTCACCTGCTAGCCGGTCGTACGTCCGTCCGCTCCGTTTTCGCCAAAAAGGATACCTTATAAAAAATAGTCCTGGCCTTTTCCATCTTGCTGGTGGGCAATTTGAATCCCACAAGCAAACACTTCCTGGATTCCGAGTCACATGACGCGCTTTGCGAGTCATGTGACCCGCTTCCCGCGTCACGTGATACTCGAGCTAGCGCGAGAATACACGCCTGGCTATTTCGGATGGTCTCCTGTGAGTGTTGAAACGTCACTCCCAGGAGACCTTGCGCACAGCTTCCAATTAAGCCTCGTCAGGGAAAAGGAGCGACACGCCCACTCCCTGCAGGGAAGAAGACCCGGAAGTGAGGCTGAAGACAGGTAAGTGTTCAGATAGGAAAAAAAAAGACAACGCTAGAGGCATGTATTAAGGCTGCAGACATGATTGTGATAAAGTTAAGTTTGAGGGTGAACCTCCGCTTTAAACAGACTGGACAACAGTTGCTCATCTACCCATAAGTATTCATGGGTAAAAAAATGCACCATTGGAACTATTGGCCATACAAATGAACCCAATGGGGTTGATTTACTAAAGGCAAACATACTGCAAGTGCAGTTGCTCCAGAGCTTAGTAATTGAGGTAAAGCTTCACTTTGCACAGAATACCCAATCTAATGCAAGGAAAATGTTAAACAAAAAAAAAGCATTTTTGCTTGCACATGATTGTATGATAGAAATAAGTAGAGCTTCCCCTCAGATTTAAAGCAACCGTCCTTGCAGTGCACAGTATATTTGCCTTTAGAAAATCAAACTCATTGACTTTGAGGTGTAGCTAGACATTTAATTGCAGTTTTGGCTGCATGAGGAGACCACCTAGTACCCATGGTTCACCACCACACAGTTAGCTGAAATTAAAAGAAAAGTGATCAGACATGTTGGAAACATGTATCCAATCATTTGTGTTTGGGGAGGAAGGGGCTCTGCGTGATAGCCTACAACACGAATGGTTGAACAATGTGACTATTCATGTATAGGGACCTGGCAGTCTGCACTGATGCACGGGGTCAGACCACCCTGTAATGTATTTATTATGGTGTTTAGACATTTAGCATTTAGTTGGTTATTAGGACGCAATGGAATTGATTTACTAAAGACAAATACACTGAGCACTTTGCAAGTGTAGTTGCTCCAGAACTTAGTAAATGGAAAAGGGGGGGGCTCTTCTGTTTCCCAACATCCAATCACGTGCAAGCAAAATCAATTTTTTTTTTATTTTCCTTACACATGCTTACTGTAGGTATTCTTTGTGCAATGAAGCTTTGCCTCATTTACTAAGCTTTGGAACAACTGCACAGTGTATTTGCTTTTAGTAAATCAGCCCCAATATGTGAATAAAGTGACAAGTGCTTTTGCGCTAATACGGACCCTCAATATGCAATAACCTAAACAAAATAAATACAGTGCAGCAAAACCTAATCGTGTTTACAATACACAAATACAGAAATCAATAATAAGTGGGATTCTGCGCAACGTATCACACAAACATGGTAAGTGTAAACAAAAAAGAACCAAACTCAAAGTGATGAGTGATTGATATGATGAAATAATAATAAGAGAGCTCGCAAGCTCAGTTGATGAATGAGTCCAACAATAAAGTGCAATAAAGTCCCATAAAGATGAATATAAAACCAGGGCTGTGGAGTCGGAGTCGGAGTCGAGGAGTCGGAGTCGGAGGAAACTTTGGGTACCTGGAGTCGGAGTCGGCAAACAATGCACCGACTCCGACTCCTACTAAATTTAGATTGGAATAAAAAAAAAAAAGCAAGTTTAAATGTCCCAATTCACAAAAAGTTATAATTAATGACTTCTCTACTGTAAGAATAAAGACCAATGCATGCAGTGCCTCACGTAACCGCAAAACGAACACGTTAAGTGACCGTGAAGAAGCATGCTTTTCATGTGCTTCACTATATGGCATGCAACGCACAATTACGAGCTGCAATACTTAGGCCCCGTACAGACGACCGAACATGTCTGCTGAAACTGGTCCGCGGACCAGTTTCAGCATACATGTTCGGTCTTGTGTAGGCCCGAGCGGGCAGGATTCCAGCAAACATTTGCCCGCCGGGCCTTTTCCCAGCGGGCAAATATTTCCGGGCTTGTTTTAAAACAGCGTCTGTACAGACCTACCGTACATGTCCGAGCGCTCGCCATCCCTCGCATGCGTCGAATGACTTTGACGCATGCGTCGAAGCATTTCACTGGCAGGCCCGCCCACGTCGCTGCGTCATCGTCGCGGCGACGGTGCAGACACGCCCCGCGTATTGTTTACGCGCGGATTTCTGTATGATGGTGAGTACAGCCACCATACAGAAATCCCCGGGCAGACATGTACGGTGAAAACGGTCCGAAGGACCGGTTTCATCGTACATGTTTGCTCGTCAGTACCCGGTATACTTTCCATAGTGTTGTGTTCTGCTTTTACAGGGAACGCAGCGTCCATGTGTAACCTAGCCTCTCACTGATAAGGGATTAAGTAAATATGTTTTTTGCAGGACTAGAGAGTGAGACACTTGTATAAGTGAAGGGAATGGAGGGCCAATAGTTCAAGACTGAAGCTGTAATCCATTGGAAAAACTGCTGTCATTTAGCTAAGGCTATAAAAACGTGTAAACTCCGATTGTTAGCTTAAACTTTAAACATGACTATGGGATTCTCCTAGGAAAATCATGTTTTAGAATAAAAAACGTTGTTTTCATTGTGTTTGTCTTTTGCTTAAACTGTGCAATACAGTAGACTGTTGGCTTCCCAGCCAGTAGTCCTGTGGTAGGTTGCGTTTCTTTCCCTCAAGGAATGTATAAAATACATTCGCATATTAATACAGAGGAGTCGGAGTCGGGGAGTCGGAGTCGGAGTCGGAGTCAGAAGTACATAAAACTTCGGAGTCGGAGTCGGAACATTTATCTACCGACTCCACAGCCCTGTATAAAACAATATAACACCAATGCTAAATGGGAATAATAAAGTGATGATGTGCAAAATAGTCCCAAAATAAATAAAATAAATAAGTGCTGCCAAATGGAAATGCTGGTGTTGCTGAATTTCCACTCAATCAGATACAGGTAATTGACAGATGATTAAACGTATCCCTCACTGGGCTCACAGGACTCTTACCTCCAGGCCGATAGTAAAGGACATCTAGTATAAACCTCACTGGCAGTCCTCTATGGATGATCTCAGTCAATCCTCCTTTCAGGCTGGTAAAACGTCTCCTTAGCTAATCCAAACAGTACTCAGACCCGGATGGAGAAAGAGAGAACAAAAGGAGGGGCTCCAATGGTGAAGTACAGTAAGACTCAGGGATAATTTATTAAAGAAAAACCTGTGCTTACATCAAAACAACTAAAATCGTGCAGCAGTTTAAAAAACGAGCGGCGTCCACAGCGCCAGCTTACGTCACTCCAGGTGTACGTCCGTCCAATCCCTACGCGTTACGACACGGGATCACGTGTCTTTGTCTGGGGATCCCGTGTCGTAACGCGTAGGGATTGGACGGACGTACACCTGGAGTGACGTAACTTAAATGTTAAGTTAAAGTCTAAGTTAAAGCATGTAGGAGGAGTCTTCATTCTACTCTGTTCTATGAGGCTGCACTGTCTGGACAGTGCTGTTTGGCCCTGTGCTGATCACATGCACCCTTCCAAAAAAAACCTCTCTAGAAATACACATAGAAGGCCTGACCAAACAGCCTTTTTACACAAAGTGCAGGATTAGCCCCTTAGGGTCCACAGTGAGTATAACAAGCATGCATTACTGCATATACAGACTTATTTTATTGTTGTAGGTTTAGTAACACTTTAAGCTTTGACATAAAAACCTTAAAGCTGATTGGTTTCTATGCAGAGCTGCACAAGACTTTGCATGCTTCAGTCTTAGAAAATCAATCCCACAGTATATGTCAGGGATGGCAAGCTGCATACCTCAATATACAGGAAACACACTGACAGATGCAACTATCTCCACGTTTCCAGTTTCCACCCCCAACACCCCAAATGGTCCATCATACACAGCCAGGTAATCAGATGCCACCGAATATGCTCAGATCCAGAGGACAGAAATAACCATCTCAGAATACTAGCAGAATCCATCCATAAGAAGGGTTACAAGGACAAAACCAGTAATGCTAACATAAATACAGCCCTGAAAACCCAAAGAGAAAATCTACTCCAATACAAGAGAGAGAAAAAAAAAAGCCTCGTACCTCTAGTCACCACATACAATCCAGCACTAGAAGGAATAAGAAAGATAATCAAATATCTACTACCCATCATAACAGAGGATGAAACGCTGAAATAAATATTCCAACAACCCCTTCTATTGTTAGAAAAAACAAATATTTCAACAACCCCTAATTTTGGCTTTAACCTCCCTGGCGGTATGATTCTTTCAGAAAAAACATTCTGAAAGCGGTACCATTATTTGCAAGGAAATTTGGAGTTTTATATTGTAGGCCTGTAATTTTTAGAAATAACTCACTTAAATCTGACAAACAAGAATCTAATAGGCATGCCGTGTATGACATTTTTTTAAAAACAAAATTATAAATTATAATATAATAAATAATTATAAATAATTATAACAAATAATAATATAATTATAATAAAAATTATTCAATAATGTAATCAAATCAAAATCACTGAAATGTTCTCAGTTGCAGAATTGTCGCTGTCATTATTTTTTTTTTTATGACGAATTTCCTCACAAATCGCTATCGCACAATTCTGCAAGTGATTATAATTTATTATCGCTGTTTTTTAGCTGATCTAAAACTATTTTTGACATAAAGGGACACTTTTGGTTGCTATGGACAATCTACAGTTTGCAGGGAGAAAGAAAGGTTTTGATTATATAAAAGTACATGTAGGGCACTGGGCAGACCACTAGGGACAAGGGGTGTGTGTTTTTTTTACATACAGTACTGTAATCTATAAGATTACAGTACTTGTACTGTATGATTTCTGCACACCTGTGGGACATCTTTAAAACGTAAAACTACTAAGCAAAGTAAAACTTTTGAACTAAGAATGATAATTCTATTTGACACAAAGGATAATAGACTAAATGTGACCTGGGTTTAAATAATTATGCAACAGTTTTACGCCTAACCTCACCGTCCCCCAGTCTATTAGCCAGATTCACAAAGAGTTACGCCGGCGTATCAGTAGATACGCCGACGTAACTCGGAATCTAAGCCGTCGTAAGTTTAAGTGTATGCTCAAACTGAGATACACTTAAACCTAGCTAAGATACGATGGCCTGCGCTGTCGTATCTTAGGGTGCAGTTTTTCCACTGGCCGCTAGGTGGCGCTTCCGTTCGGCGTAGAATATGTAAATGACTAGATACGCCGATTCACGAACGTACGTGCGCCCATCGCAGTAAAGATACACCCTTTACGTAAGGCGTTTTCCGGCCTAAAGTTAGTCGAACAAATAGCTGGCCTAGTCATTGTTAAGTATGGCCGTCGTTCCCACGCCGAAATTTGAAAATTTACGTCGTTTGCGTAAGTCCTCCGTGAATGGGGCTGGACGTAATTTACCTTCAAGTCGAAACCAATACGTCCTTGCGCAGTACTTTGGAGCAATGCACACTGGGATATGTACACGGATGGCGCATGTCAATCACGTCGGGTCACCAATCATTTACATAAAACACGCCCCCCCATCCTGATTTAAATTCGGCGCGCTTGCGCTGGCCCCATTTACGCTACGCCGCCGTAACTTAGGAGGCAAGTGCTTTGTGAATACAGCACTTGCCTCTCTGACTTAAGGCGGCGTAGTGTAAATACGATACGCTACGCCGCCTGAAAGATGCGTCGCCCTACCTGAATCCAGCTATATATCTCTCCCAGTCTATACTAACCATCCTTTATCACCCCCCTCCCCTGTGTATTGCTCTCTCAGTCTTTTCTCGCTAACTATCCTAATTTAATTATTATTTTTTCCCCTCAGAGACTGTCTTACTTAACCACTTGCCGTCGCTGCACCGTCATTATACGTCCACAAGGTGGCTCTCCTAGGCGAGACCACGTAAATGGACGTCCTACCTTTTAGCCGCCACTAGGGGCGCACGCGCGCCGCCGGAGGCGCGCGCGCGCGCCCCCCGCTCGCCCCCGACTCCCGTGCGTGTGCCCGGCGGGCGCGATCGCCGCCGGGCACACGCGATCGCTCGGTACAGAGCGGGGAACGGGAGCTGTGTCTGTAAACACACAGCTCTCGTTCCTGTCAGCAGGGGAAATGCTGATTTTCTGTTCATACAATGTATGAACAGAAAATCAGTGTTTCCCCTAGTGAGGCCACCCCCCCCCACAGTAAGAACACACCCAGGCATACTTAACCCCTTCCCCGCCCCCTAGTGTTAACCCCTTCACTGCCAGTGGCATTTTTATAGTAATCTAATGCATTTTTATAGCACTGATCGCTATAAAAATGCCAATGGTCCCAAAAATGTGTCAAAAATGTCCGTAGTGTCCGCCATAATGTCGCAATACCGAAAAAAAAATCGCTGATCGCCGCCATTACTAGTAAAAAAAATATTAATAAAAATGCCATAAAAATACCCCCTATTTTGTAAACGCTATAACTTTTGCGCAAACCAATCAATAAACGCTTATTGCGATTTTTTTTACGAAAAATATGTAGAAGAATACGTATCGGCCTAAACTGAGGAAAAAAAATGTTTTTTTTATATATTTTTGGGGGATATTTATTACAGCAAAAAGTAAAAAATATTCATTTTTTTCAAAATTGTCGCTCTATTTTTGTTTATAGCGCAAAAAATAAAAAACGCAGAGGTGATCAAATACCACCAAAAGAAAGCTCTATTTGTGGGAAAAAAAGGACGCCAATTTTGTTTGGGAGCCACGTCGCACGACCGCGCAATTGTCTGTTAAAGCGACGCAGTCCCGAATCGCAAAAAGTACTCTGGTCTTTGGGCAGCAATATGGTCCGGGGGGTAAGTGGTTAAACATTCTGCTAAAACTTTGTGTATTAGTACTTCTTATGCCTTGTACACACGATTGCAATTTCCGATGAAAAAAGTCAGACAGAATTTTTTCATCGGATATTCCGACCGTGTGTGGGCCCCATCGGACTTTTTTCCATTGAAGTTTAGAAATTCCGATCGTCTCTGTGGAACCCCGACGGAGAAAAAAACATGCATGCTCAGAATCAAGTCGACGCATGCTCGGAAGCATTGAACTTAATTTTTCTCAGCTCGTCGTAGTGTTTTACGTCACCGCGTTTTGGACGGTTGGAATTTGGTCTGGCAGTGTGTATGCAAGACAGCTTGAACCGAATTCCGACGGAAAATTCCATCCGATTTTATCCCATCTGAAATTCCGATCGTGTGTACAGGGCATACGTCCTTGAGGAAGGGGACACACCCCAAGAGCTTGTCCTGAAAAATTGGATGTTAGTGCTTATAGAAAAAATATCACGGACAACACTCAATTGCTCTTTCAACTCATTGTAGTGTATATCTTGTTGCACAGACACTATCTTTCCAGTGAAAATGCTTCTATGCTACATACAGTATATTGGGATTACTGCATGAGCATTTGGTGCAATCTCCTTCCATGTGTGGCCCATTTAAATGTATCATAGGAACAAGTATGGACTTTGAATCACAGCCTGTGCTCATCCCTGCTGTGACAGGGAAGATTAAGATACCGCCCACCCAGAGACAGTTATCTTTCTTGAAAATGAGCAGGGTGGAAATTTTATTTCTATGGGAGGTCTGTTCTTTACAGTATGTACTGAGTGCATAGAAGCTCCTTCAGTTATTCCCAATCGACCATCTGTTAATGTCTGGAGGTTCCTTTAGGGCTGAATAGAAACTACCAAGCTACCACCAGTGCTGGAATTGTTTTCGTATTCCAGCATTTTTTCTGATGAATGAGAAAAAAGATTGTTCAGAAGGGTAAAATATACACTTAATGTCCAAATCAATGCACTAAAATACCTCTGTTCGGTGTGTCAAGTATGAATACTTAATGTAAAATTGTAAGGATTCATTTAAATTATAAAAGCTTTACCCCTCTACACCGAGGAATAAACAACTCACAATTTTTGCATTTGCTGACAGTACTTTACTTTGTTGACTTCGGCAAAAAAAAGCTAAGAAAGAAAAAAAACTTTTTTTCCCCTTCTTATTGTAAACTACTGATCATTGAGGCTTGGCCAATAGATAGTATCTGCTCCCAGAGTCTATTTTATGGGAGGCCCATAGAAGCATATCTGTTGAAGGCATTCATGCAAGTTATTACTTACTGCCCTGTATATTCATAAATTAATAGCTTCTCTGTGGATGAAAAACAAAAATTAGACAACCATTAAAGTTGAACAATGTTTCAAGAATATTAAATATTAATGCAAGTATTGAAAAAATATTGCAGAAGATATGTGTGAAGATGCCCAAAGCATAACAAGCCACATCTAAGAATGCAAATAATGAAAACATGTTTTTCATAGATAGACTGCCTGGTTTACTGTTTAAATTAAATTTGCCCTTCCTATTATCTGAAAGCCAAATTCATCAATTGTTATAGTTTCTGGAAGTTCTGTAAAAATATATTTTGAAATGAGATTCATCTATGTGCAATTTCCATAATGGAGATATGCACTGCTGTATTTGTTTGTGCTTGTCTAAATGTTTAATAGGCTTGTTCCTTAAAAAGTTGCATATTGAATTGTATATAATAATAGTTAGATTAATAAAGGTAAGTCGATTTTATTTCTCCCTTTTTTTTTTTTAATCTTTAGTCTTTGAGTTGACTTGTAGTTTTTCAAATACACAAACAGGTTTCAACTTGGATAAAACCTAAGACAGTATAGCATTGTAAAATATCTTTCATCTAGAGTACATATGTCAAAACAAGTTTATCAGACACAGGTGATGCTAACAATACAATAAATACAGTACAGTACAATAAATACCTTGAAAAACATATTCTTATATTTAGCTAAGTTCAGACATTGTGGTTGACTTACTAAATGAAAAAAAAGACTGTTCACTTAGTAAAATAAATGTTCACTTAGTAAAATAAATGTTCACTTAGTAAAATAAATGTTCACTTAGAAAATACGATGAAGCGGTGTTCACTTCCATCAGCCATCCATGTGCTAGCAAAAAACCTATTTTTTTTTTTTTTTTTCCCTTGTACATGATTGGGTATTCAATGTGAACATGGTTTCACCGTATTTATTAACATTTATGTTGCAAAGTTAACATACAGTTTTCAAGGTGAAGATTCACTCCTCTAAAGCCTCGTACACATGACCGAGAAACTCGACGGGCGAAACACATCGTTTTGCTCGTCAAGTTCCTTGTTAGGCTGTCGAGGATCTCGGCGAGCCAAATTTCTCCATTCCCGTCGAGGAAAAAGAAGACATGCTCTCTTTTTGGCTCGATGAGATCCTCGACAGTTTCCTCGTCGAAAAGTGTACACACGACCGGTTTCCTCGGCAAAAAAAAAAAACAGCAAGTTTCTTGCTGGTTTTTGCCGAGAAACTCGGTCGTGTGTACGAGGCCTTAAAGCTCCTTTAGCGTTTAAAGTCCATTTTCTCCTTTTTTACTTATCTCCCATCAGACAGGCGTTTGTGTGTGCTGTCATTGTCATCCTGCCTTTTCTCTGTTTAGATGATAAGGCCAATAGTAACCACTCTCACTTGTAAAATAAAAGGTATATTAAAAGTCGCCTAAGAATCCTGTGACTTAAATGCCAGATGAACCCAACCCCTTTCACCACTCCCAGGCCAGTCCATATGCTTCTGGTCCTGGAGTCTGCACCTGCTCCACTGTAATTCACCATCCAAATAATGGATAATGGATCACACACCAAAGCCATTCAGCACCATCCAAGATTTATTGCAATGACATTACAGTGCTCATTTCCACCTAACGTCATACCCCCAAACATGTTTCACCCACAACTGACCTTAATCATGGGGATAATAGCTACTGAGGGGAATGAGCTTCTTCTAAAATGGGAAGTTCCACTTATTCGTATCCTCCTCCCCCTTCTCTTTAACATTTGGCACTTTTTGGGAGGGGTTTTGGCGAAGCGTGTACCTAGTGTTTATAGGTACCTGTTCCCACTTCCGATCGGATCAGCACGGCGATCCCAGCAGAAGTTTGGCCCACTTCCTTCCCTTGCAGTCTTCTGGGACACACCACAGGTCACAGAAGACTACGGGACCATTCACAAAGCACAGTGTGGCTTACGCATGTCCAGTGTGAAACCAGCAGTGAAGCCGCAAGTTAAGATGTAGGCTCCTGGACCCCAAGCCAACTGAAGAATCAGCTAGGGTGAGGACAGCACTGGATCCCTGGACAGGTAAGTTTCCCTTATATAAAAAGTCATCAGCTACAGTATTTTTTTGGGGAGGGGGGGGCTGGAGTCATTGGCTCCTACTACTGTCAATAAGTCAGACAATGAGGATTGAATGGGGATGGGGCAGAGCCGTGTGTGAATGGACACACAGAGCAGTGGCTCAGGGGCAAGCCTGCGTGGGTGCCCCCAAAGCAAGGTGCTTTATTTAACCACTTCTGGCACTTTTACCCCCTTCCTGCCCGGACCAATTTTCAGCTTTCACCACTGTCACAATTTGAATGACAATTGTGCAGTCATGCAACACTGTACCCATATGAAATTTTTTGCATTTTTTTTAAACAAATAGAGATTTATTTTGGTGGTATTTAATCACCGCTGGGTTTTTTATTTTTTGCTAAACAATCAAAAAAAAGACCCACGATTAACAATAATAAAAAAAATATCATTCAGTAAATGCTGGTAGTTCCCAGTTTGAGCAATTTTGCATGCATGCATCCCGCACGTAGTCAGTGTTTATTTAGATAATGTTATCATTGGGTGATGGTGATGGGTGTAAAAGTGTCTGATTTTATGTGATTGCTTAGTTTTTTGTATCAATAAACCCCTTTTTTATGCGGCACGGCCCACTTTTGGCATCCTTACCTCCTGGAGGATACATCTCTTGTTTTCCCCCGGGGGGGGGCTTTTTGTATTGCATCAATTCTGCCAATGGACACTGCACCTTAACTGGTGAGTCCGCAACTAACGGGTTGCTGTGATAGGAAGAATATCCTGCACAGTTAACAAATATAGTGAGCATACAGTGGGGATCGAAAGTTTGGGCACCCCAGGTAAAAATTTGTATTAATGTGCATAACGAAGCCAAGGAAAGATGGAAAAATCTCCAAAAGGCATCAATTTACAGATTAGACATTCTTATAATATGTCACAAAAAGTTAGATTTTTTTCCATCATTTACACTTTCAAAATTACAGAAAACAAAAAAATGGCGTCTGCAAAGGTTTGGGCACCCTGCAGAGTTAATGTCTCGTACTGCCCCCTTTGGCAAGTATCACAGCTTGTAAACGCTTTTTGTAGCCAGCCAAGAGTCTTTCAATTCTTGTTTGAGGTATGTTTACCCATTCTGCCTTACAAAAATCTTCCAGTTCTTTGAGATCTCTGGGCTGTCTGTCACGCACTGCTATTTTAAGGTCTATCCATAGATTTTCAATTATGTTGAGGTCAGGAGATTGTGAAGGCCATGGCAAAACCTTCAGTTTACGTCTCTTGATGTAATCCCCTGTGGATTTTGAGGTGTGTTTAGGATCATTATCCATTTGTAGAAGCCATCCTCTCCTTAACTTCAGCTTTTTCACAGATGGCATCAAGTTACCACGCAAAATTTGCTGAAATTTTATTGAATCCATTTTTCCTTCTACTCGTGAAACGTTCCCTGTGCCACTGGCTGCAATACAACCCCAAAGCATGATTGATCCACCCCCATGCTTAACAGTTGGACAGAGGTTCTTTTCATTAAATTCTGTGCCCTTTCTTCTCCAAACGTACCTTTGCTCATTCCGGCCAAAAAGTTCTATTTTAACCTCATCGGTCCACAGAACTTGTCAGGCTTGTCTATATGTTCATTTGCAAAGTTCAAACGCTGATTTTTGTGGTGAGGACGTAGAAGAGGTTTTCTTCTGATGACTCTTCCATGAAGACCATATTTGTACAAGTATCTCTTTATAGTGGAATAGTGTACCACAACTCCAGTGTCTGCCAGATCTTTCTGGAGGGATCGTGCAGTCAAACATGGTTTTTGAATTGCTTTTCTCACAATCCTGCGAGCTGCTCTGTCTGATATTTTTCTTGGTCTTCCAGATCTTGCTTTAACTTCCACTGTTCCTGATGACTGCCATTTTTTAATTACATTCCGAACAGAGGATATTGACATCTGAAAACGCTTTGCTATCTTCTTATAGCCTTCTCCAGCTTTGTGAGCGTCAACTACTTTCAGTTTCAGTTTTCTAGACAACTGCTTAGAAGAACCCATGGTACTGATTGTTGGGGCAAGGTCAGATGAGTCTGGGCATTTAAAACCTTTGAGATTGACATCACCTGGTCTTCCCAGACGATGATTGAGAACAATCCATGACCCTGGCAGGTCTCAGCTTTGCAAAGGGGGCAGTGCATGCTATAAATTCTGCAGGGTGCCCAAACTTTTGCAGACGCCATTTTTTTGTTTTCTGCAATTTTGAAAGTGTAAATGATGGAAATAAAATCAAACTTTTTTGACATACCGTATTTTCCGGAGTATAAGACGACCCGGCGTATAGGACGACCCCCTAATTTTCCAGGAAAAATGTTGATTTTGGGATATACTCACTGTATAAGACTACCCCCTTCTTACTGTCTTTCTGGAAGCTGAGGGGGAGCCAGAACCGCTGACAGAAACAGGCTTTTTCAAATCTCACTGTGCCATTACATTACATTCCTCACTGTGCCATTACATTACATGCCCAGACTGTGCCATTACATTACTCACTGTGCCATTACATTACATGCCCAGACTGTGCCATTACATTACTCACTGTGCCATTACATTACATGCCCAGACTGTGCCATTACATTACTCACTGTGCCATTACATTACATGCCCAGACTGTGCCATTACATTACATGCCCAGACTGTGCCACTGTGCCATTACATGCCCCCACATTGCCATTGTGCCATTACATGCCCCCACATTGCCATTGTGCCATTACATGCCCCCACATTGCCATTACATGCCCCCACATTGCCATTACATGCCCCCACATTGCCATCACTTGCCCCCACTGTGCCTGAACTTGTTGCCCCCCCCCCCCCAGTGCAATAACACTCACTTTTTTTCCCCAGCGCTGACAGTGTCCCATGCTGCGATCGCGATCGTGAATGATTTCAAAGCTGCGCCTTCACTGCAGAGTGTTCTGTGATAGGATGAACAAAAATCTTCCCAGCAGCGCCTCTGTTATGTTTCCCGCCTATCACGGACGTCTTCTCATCTCGTCCGAGGATGAGAAGGCATCTGTGATAGGAGGAACAAAGTGTGCCTGTGCAGAGATTACATCTGCGGGAGGGGCTAGCAGGCTCCACACACTACAGGTCGTCTGCAAAAAACTACAGATAGAAGCAGATATAAGACCAGTCACCCTGTACAAGGAGACAGAACAGCAGTGACCCGTCTTTATTACAGGAAGTTAAGGCAAAGTTTTACATTGGATTATTGAAAAGATCTGGCAGAAATACACAAAGACAACAAGATTCAAAAAAGAATATGGATGATAAATGTAATTATAAGATATTTAAAGATCCCAGAGTTCAGCTTTAAAGTTGTTGTAAAGGTAAACGTTTTTTCACCTTAATTCTATGCATTAAGGTGAAAAAAACATCTGCGGATTAGAGGCCCCCCAAACCCCCCCCCTTTACTTACCTGACCCCTCGAAAGTCCCGTGCTGTGAACGCGCAGACTTATCGGTCGTCTTCCCGGCTCATTCATTGGTTGATTGAAAGCAGCGCAGCCATTGGCTCACGCTGCTGTCAATCACATCCAATGACGCGGGGCAAGGCCGAGTGATACAGTCAGTTGCTATGGCCGCTGGCTGTATCACGGGAGCGCGCCCGCAAGAACTCAACACCATGCAAGCTCGCATGAAGGTGTTGAGTTCCTGCGGGAGACAGCCGCCGAGGGACCCCAGAAGACCAGGTTCGGGCCACTCTGTGCAAAACGAGATGCACAGTGGAGGTAAGTATAACATGTTTGTTATTTAAAAAATTTTTTTTTTACTTTAGTGGTCTTTTAAACATTGATTTCCCACAGCTGAATCCTTTCCATGTTGTGTCTGTCAGGATTTTAGCCAAGGGCAGTCTGAAACGTAGCTTGTCTACACACTGAGCTATAAGACAAGCACTATTTTTTTTTATTTTTTTATTATAGGAGCCCTCAGCTGTAATAGGTAACAATCCTCGAGAGGTTCCCTGTGTGTACTACAGTCCAGATACTGAGCAGGCAGTTATCACATTGTGTTAAACTAAAATGTCTACAAATACACAAGCCTGGGGTAGACAAAGGAATTAAAGGTTATTTTTCAAAAATAGGATACAATTTCCTGCTAATAAGAGTTTCTCTGTTGCTACACATTTTAATTTATTTATCTAAGATAATATGTTTGTGGTTACTGTCTCAGATTTTAATAAAGGAACAAATAATGTACTTTTGTAATTACCTTTCCATGATTAAACCAGTACAATGCACTAGAATTGTTTTACCATGAAAATATTCTAATAACATAATGGCACACTATTGTTTCCATGTCCATGTAACTGGAACTAATGTTAATAGTATGTGTCATGTTAATATGTTTCAGGAAACAGAGACATTTTAATAACAATCAGAAGATCCCAGTAAACAACAACTTCCCTTAGAGATTAATATCTTAAAATTGAATTTATTTTAAGACGAAAGGAAAAATCATTATACTTGTACTGTGAATAATTTCCTAAAAATGTACCCTGTTTGTGCATCTGATAGTATTTAACTATGGCGTATTCATTTCTTTGCTATTTTTTGACAATGATTTTTTTTATTTTTATTTGGTTTAATGGTTATTGTCTATGTTTTAAAGTGACTATGGAGTTGATTTGCTAAATATGGAGAGTGAAAAATCTGGTACAGATGTGCATGGTAGCCAATCAGCTTACAACTTCAGCTTGTTCAATTAAAGTGGCTGTATACCTTGTACAACTACTTTTCCCTACAGGTAAGCCTATAATATTTTAGAATTGGCTTGATTATACCTTGTTTCAGGAAGGATGGCACCATGCCCTCCTTGAATGACTGGTTTATGAGCTGCTTGATAGCTGATGCCAAAATATCGGCACATTCTTTCAGCAGTTTAGTGAGGATGATATCGTTAGGCGCTGTGCTATTTCGCAGAGACCCGTTGATATTTTTAGTGGCCTCGATCATTAGACCTCTGCATCATTAGACTACTTTAAGGCTGGGTTTAAACTATTGCAAATTCGATGAGGGTTCCCCCGCATCCAATTCGCAATAGCAGGAGATTTTGACTGTCTCTCTCTTTGGAGACAGTTCACATATCTCCTCTGCGACTCCAGTGTGAATTTACACAGGAGCCCTGTGCGTCTTTTGGTCCATTTCAGGTCTGAATGCAGCCAAACATTCAGGCTGAAATCTGACCTGAAACAGTGAACGAGGAAGCACCGGACCCTTGCTGTGAGCCGCATGTGAAAATGGTGTGAACCCAGCCTTAAGAATAGCAGTAAAGACCCTTGGAGACATTTTCAAAAGCCAAGCAGAGAGGGAATTCATGTTAAAGTGAACCTTCCCTGGCCTGAAATATTTCAAAAATAACAACAGTTGTCATCTACCTGTATGCAGAGCCCGATATGATGAGCAGGGCTGCCAATAAGGGGATATCACCAGCCCGGGCAGTTGACAAGCAGGTGGGACAGGATCGCGGACAGGAAGGGTGATTGGTGGGATGAGGAGGAGGCAATTGCTGGAACTGATACCCCTGTGGCTTTGGCTCCTCCTTCAGCAGCTGAAACCTGAATTCTCCTTTTCTCCCTCCTGCCAGCTTTAAGCTGATGCAGGGGGAGCCACAGGGGGTTGTATGTAATTGCTCCCCTCTGCACTGATCACCCTATCTGTCCACTATCCCCTTCCCCATTCTCCCGGGCCCCCCCTGTGTGCATCTTTCCCCATGCCAGCTTCCCCTCATTTCTATCCCGCCCGCTGCCAGGGTGTCGGTTCAGGATGGAGAGCAGGAGGGGAAGGTGGTATGGTACCGATCATTCACTGTGCTCATTCATAACTCAGTCCTCAGTTTCTTCCCCATCTGTTTAGAGCCCTGATATTTCACTAAGGCCCCCCAGCATTGTGAAAATAACAACAACATTTTCACACACATACATGGCTTGTACAGTTTGAACAAGCAGTTTCTGCATCTGGAGCCGTATATATTACTCTGTAGGAACACAGCCACAGATTGAAATTTGATTGATGTGCAGGTGAGTGGCCCCTAAATGCCTGTGTTTGAGGCCGTACACCCGCACCCATATAACTGTTTGTACAGCAGCTGCGTTCCCATAGAGTAGCATAGGCTGCCTGCACCCTGCTCCAGCCACATAAAAAAAATGCTGATTCACACTGTACAGGGCACAGAACCCATGTGAATGAGCCCCCAAGACATCATTCACACGCACAACTTTATTTATTAACTCAATACAGTTTTATCATTTAGATTTATCAGGAATTTAGAAAGTTATGTTGTGTTTGTGTCTGCTTATAATGATTGCATTTCTAGCAAAAAATACAGTTTTGATATTTTTTGTGGGGGCTGTCAGGTAGACTGCACGGGGTCCCATGATTTCTAACAGCAGCCCTAATGAGGAATATGGCCTTATGAACGTTTTCCATCCAAGTACCCCTGTAAGTGGTGCTGCAGGGACAATGCAAGGGCCCAAAGGTCAGGGTGCAAACACTGGTGACATAAAGAGGAGATTTTGGGGACTTTAAATGAGATAAGGACCTAGTTATGCCTCCATCCCTATCTATGTAAGAAAAAGAAGAGGAAGAAAATGAGACTTTGAATGAGGCACGCAGTCAATATGAATGGTCACATAGTCTGTTGGTTGTTTTTTTACCAATTATTGTCACATTTTCCCACTCCCCAATCCTCCCGGTTTTGGATTCGCCAACACCACATTGGTTATATTATTTTTTCATGTCCTTAAACGGTCAGGGTTTTGTTATACATGTTAATACACATATTTATTTATTTTTTGCCAGTCTCTCAAGACAATCATAGGAAACATTCACGGTTATACCTAGGAAATTGTCCTGCCGGGAATTCTGTGTCCCTGGATGTCACCTTGCATGAGCCATGCATACAGTTCACAGCTCCTGGAAATGATGCCCCTCTCAGGGGGGTTTCCAGCCATCGGTGTTGCACTTTCTATACACAGCGATTTTGTGAATATGTTATATCCAGTGGGGTTTCCCCCCCCTTTTGCCTTTTTTTCAAAAGACAATTATCTAAGGATTTTTACATTTCATTACAGATGCACACATGTTTGCTGAAGAGTGGATAAAATGAAACGTGTCAAGCTTTTGTACTTATCGGGCCAGATTCACGTAGCTCAGCGGATCTATAGATCCGCTCGATCTACGTGAATTAAGATCCGCTCCCGCAAGTTTAGGAGGCAAGTGGCTAATTCACAAACCACTTACCTCCAAACTTGCGACGGCGGATCCTAAATCCCCCAGCGGATTTAAATGCACATGCGTCGTCCGTAGAATTTCCCGGCGTGCATTGCTCCCACTGACGTCACTAGGACATCAGTGGTTGCGACGTGAGCGGGACTTGCGACGCGCGTGTTCGTGAATCGGCGTATGCAAACGACGTAGGAAAATTCAAATTCGACGCGGGAACGCCGGCTATACTTAACATTGGCTGCGCCTGATAAAAGAAGGGGTAAGTATACGACGGAAAACCGCTACGGAAACGACGTAAGAACACTGCGACGGGTACGCGTACGTTCGTGAATTTGCGTATCTCGCTGATTTACATATTATTTATCGTAAATCAGCGGGAACGCCCCCGGCGCCATTTTTATATTTAAGAAAAGATCCGACAGTGTAACACAGTGTAACACTGTCGGATCTAGCCCTATCTATGCGTAACTGATTCTATGAATCAGGCGCATAGATAGGACCAGTTTACGTCAGAGATACGATGGTGTATCTGTAGATACACCGTCGTATCTCTTTGTGAATCTGGCCCTTCATGTTTAAACTGATCAACTGACTGTGTTTTTTATCATCGCATATTAGAATCATGTACCTTGTGTAACTATATATACATTTTTTGTATATTTTGGTATTTATTTAAAATATTGATGGGAAGTTAAGAGGTGGTATACCCACAATCCTTCCCTATGGATATGTGTCAAACTGTTTATGTATGTATATAGATGAAATATTGTGATAATAATTAATACCATGTATTATTATTTAAAAATATAAATTTTGGACCATTCATATTGACTGCGTGCCTCATTCAAAGTCCAATTTCCTCCTCTTCTTTTTAACACTGAAGACATGAACTTGGGAGTGCTGGTGCCAGATGAGCAGGGATACAGCAGTTGGAACATCATGGATATGCCAAATATGCCTTAATGCATACAATGCACTATGGAAGGATTTTCACCTTAATGCATAGAATGCATTGCACATATCACCTGAATATATTACTAAAATTAAATACAAAAATAAATAAATAAGAAAAGCATTTTTTTTTCTTTTCTTCCAGCAGCTTAGTATATGCCCCCTACTTATTCTTATGAGGTAGTGCAGTGTTGATTTAGTAGAAAAAAATATTAAACACTGCTATAGAGAATACTTTAGGGATATCGGTCAGTACAGTATTCATTTTGTAACTGTTTACCTTTCTGTGCTTAAGTTCTTTTTATAAATTTAACAAAGGGTTAAAAAACACAATACTTCACCATAAAATACATCATCATTTACAAAAGATGTTAAAATCTCAGACACAGCATAACATAAATACACATTATTAATGTGTATTTATATATTATTGCAAATTAATTTCTTGACTGCCTCTTGCATTTTTATAGTCCCTGTAGCACCAGGACAATGGAAACGCCCAAAAAATGAACCATTTTGAAAAGAAAACACCCTAATGTATAATCTATGAGACATAATGAGTCTTTTGTCATTTTTTTCCACAAGTCTTTGGAAAATATGGAAAGAAAATGAAAACACATTTTGTTTTACACAAAGTTGTCCATTTATACAATATTTCTAACACATAGCATGTACATACCAAAAATTACACCCCAAAATAGATTTTCCTACTCCTCCTGAATATGGAGGTACCACATGTGTGAGAGTTTTCCACAGCCTGGCCACATACTAGGGGAATAAATTTCAAATCTAATTTGACTACCTATTACACTTTTGTGAGGCACTGTAGTGGCACTGATGGGCACTGCAGTGGCATGGATGTGGCATAGATGAGAACTGATGTGGCATGGATGAGCATGAATGAGGCATAAATGAGCCATGATGAGCCATGGATGGGGATGGCTGAGCATGGATGGGGATGGCTGAGCCATGAAAAAACAAAAAACAAACCTTTACTATCACTTTACTTGCACTTCTGTTTGTCAAAAAGCAATATTTTTTGTTGTTTATGAAACTTGGTTTTATTTATAAAGACGTTATGTATCACAATGGCTAAATCTGTGTCTGTAGTTTGTTCAAACCTTAATATCATAAATAATAATATGTTACTAGAGTTTTACTCCAGGAGTATATAATGAGTTTGGCCATTCTAGAGAAATACTTAAATAATGCATTACAATTTAACGAAACCCTTTAGTAAAAATGATCATGTAAAAAGCCCCTTGTGTTTTGTAATCTAATATGCGAACTACGCCTTTAAATTTATAATTTTGCTGATTAAGTAAATATATGTTGTTTTGCAGCATCTTGTCTTGGGATGAAACTGTGTACACATAGGCAGGAAGTTTGGTTGGCTGTGGTCAGCCAATTCCTAGAATTGTTATCTTTCCTTCCTCTTTAAGTCATATGATACTTTGCACAATAGAATAAGCTTGTGTAAGCAGAAGGACACGTATGTCTATGTATGCCTTCTTATAATCACGCCTTTCTTTTTTTGTAACTGAATAAAAGCTTAAGACACAGCTAAAATAATTCAGACATCTCATGAATGCACAACCTGCCTCTCATGTCTAGTTCATTTGATGTCTCAAGATATCTGAAGGGCTTGGTTGGTGGACCTATAAGAAGGGTGGTCGTCCAGAATACCTACTATTTCATTTCAAATGGGGGCTCGTCCGGGATAAGACAATCATCCATGGTGGGTAGACCTTTGTCTATTTTGACGAATTCTTCTTTACCCTGGCTCTGATAAAGTCTGAGCCTTTTAAATTTAAAGAGAAAGGAAGGACAGACCACGCCTTAATAGACACTCTCACGGGAGTGTATCATTGTAGGGTCTGTGGGAGGCCAGAGTCTTTATTTAAGACTCCATATATTAGAAACTGCAAGCCAGTATCCTTTTGGGAAGGGTATTTAGGTAACCAACAGCCCCTGCTAAGTATTTGCTTTTCTTTCCGTTGCATGGAAGTAATAAGATAATTTGATGTGTAGATACACTGACTGTAAGGTAGGACAGTCAAAGTGGTCTACAGTATTTTGCATTATGGGTCAAAGACAAGGGAAAGATATCCATCCACCAAATCCAGGTCCAAATCTTTTATCCTTATAGGATAAATGCCTCAGTGTAGGAAGTTAGTGCAGATTAGTATTGCTACACTGGTAACATAACTTATGATTGCTAGTTGGTATTGCTAGATTACTTGCATGTTTAAATTTTGTAGCAGCTTGGAGTTTCTATAATGTTATTCCCAGGTTGGCTTTAAGTGTTTTGGGGACGCTTTAGAAGCACCTTGGGAACGCTGTAGAAAAGTGTACACACCCATTGGAAGCTTGGTGCTCCTGGGAAAAAGGGTGATCGATCAGGAATTTTAGTCAGAAATAAGGACAAAGTAATTAGAAATATCCCTTGCTTATATCCAAATATTGTGAGAGGGGTAAGTACTTTTGTATGTGTGTTTATAAATGTTGTTGCTGTGGTGCAGATAGGACAAAGGGGTTTTAGCTATGATATACAAGCCAAGGTTTTAAGCAATTGATAAAAAGAAAAGTTTCTGTTTACAGCCAGTTTCAAGTTAGCAGTAGATAGATCTGTGTGGGCCCATATGTGTTAGTATTAAAACTAAGAAAGGGGGGACTTGCCATTCAGCATACTATTTGCTGGTAGTGTTAAATGATTAAAAGGTGAATTGCTGGTTATTAGTTAAGGGAAAGCTGTTGATAGTATAGGGAATTCTCTTCCGTCTGCTCATAGAGAAATGCTTACATTGTATGTGAGTTTTGTTTGTTGTTGTCTTGGAATTACAATTTAAAGTATAAGTTCTTTTTTTATTCTGAATGCAAATGGTTTGTTGAGTAGTTTATATATGTCCTATGATCCTGCCAAGATGGAGAGCGTTGCTAAAGTGGGCAGGTGAGAGGGACAGAGTAGGGTACTCATCTGTGAGTGGTGCTTTAAGAGGATTGAATTGCGGATTTGGAAAAGGACAAGTTACTATTTGAGTGATTCCTCCTATTCAAAGTATTGTTTAGCACAATGCACAGAGGCACATATCCGCTTGCATAGATCTGCTATTTTGCTTCAAAAGGGGATCAAACCACCGGCCATACCTTCGTCACCGCTTTTGCAGAAAACATATTGCTATATTTACATTCCATATTCAGCGATTCCGAGAGACTTGCTGAAATGGAGAAGTGAATGTTAAAGAAGGATTTAATTCAGAAAAGTTATCTATATAGATTAAAAATACATGTTTATTGTAAAAATGTTGCAAGTATTGTCAGTCTATTCATGAAATGTGTTGGGCACATATTAAGCCCATACCCGATACATAGTTAATTGGAAACATTAAAAGGGAAATGTGACACATAACTGATAAATTATATGTATGCGCTGGTACCAAATGTTTTTTGGAGGAATCTGAACAGATACAAATTTTTAAAAGTAGCATTTCAATTTATGTATAGGGTATTTTGATTATTTCAGTTAGAAGTCTGACTTTAAGGACTGTTATAATTGTGTAATTGCCTAATACATTATTGAAGTTAAAATATTTCCTTTCAGTATCAACAAATGTGCTATATTTCGGATTGATATAATTGCCCTGGGCTCCGAAGTGTTCAGTTAATGTCATTCTAGTGTTATAGAAGAACCTAGAGTGGTGTTTTATGTAGAGAAAAAAAAATGTGAACTTTGCATTGTATAAGGACATTGCCTGTTACAAGACAAGGTATTATTTGATTAGTAAAATATCTTAAGTGTTTGTTTAAAATGTACACAAAGAGTTGTTTCATATTGTGCTTTCTTGTTTTGGTAGTAGAGGTTATTAGGCCCATGTTCCTGATAGAATAAGTTTGGGGTTAAATTAAAATTCATAATGGGATTTTGGTAAAAAAAAAGGTGAAAAAATATAATATTTGAAGGGTAACTGAAATTAAGTAACCAGGATCTAAATAAATTGCTTTATACAGTATATTGAGTTCATGAGGTACTAAAATATGATATGAAAGTTTGTTTAAAAAACAGTCAGATTGACTATTCTGGATATATTTACTTTTTGAATTCCCAGTTTCTATTGTGAAGTGTTAATGATGTAATGTTGTTTACCCATCAATGTTTTGTTTGTTGCTTATGATCAGATATATTTGCAAAGTTGGGAGGCTGACTTCTGAGTCAGAATATGTGTTTGGGTAAAATGTTCTGTTCTAAGACCCTCAGGTCCACCTGGGTCCCAGGGATAGAAGGAACTAAAGGTGTTTAAGTTTTGTTGAAGTCCTGCTGTAATACTGGATTTGAAAAAAAATGTTTAGTTAAATATATTGAATCTATATAATGAAGACTGTTGCTGAGAACATTTTTATATTTCTGCATGCTTTACTTATGTTTGAGTTAACCTCCCTTTCGGTATGATTATGTCTGGGATTTTGTATCAAAATCTGTACAATTTTTTGCATGGAAATTTGGCGTTTTATACTGTAGGCCTGCAATTCTTAGGAATAACGCACTTAAATCTGTCCAAACAAGAGTCTAGTAGACATCCTGGGTATGATAAAGTTTGAAACACAAAATCATGAATTATAATATTATAAATAACTATAGCAGCGCTGGCCGGGGCTATAGCGTGGCTTAGAAGTATTTGACAGTCTGTGATGAAGGGGAGGGTGAGGAGACCCTTAAACGCGGGCAGCGCAGCAGCGCTGGCCGAGACTGTAGCGCGTACCTATACCTCGGAGGGGAAGGAGGGGGACGAGCGCCCGCCGGAAATCACCGCTGGAAATCACAGAGCCGTCATCTCCACTCAGCTCTCACTCGGCTGTCACGTCACACACGCACAGTCCCGCCTCCGCCATCGGCATTGGACCATCTCCTGCAACAGACAGAACACTGGTCCAATGCTGGTGGCGGAGACGGGACAGTGCGTGTGTGACGTGACAGCCGAGAGGAGATGGCGGCTCAGTGATTTCCGGCGGGCGCTCGTCCCCCTCCTTCCCCTCCGAGGTAGGCTACCTCCGAGGTAGGCTTTCGGCGTATAGCGCACACCCGTGATTTTCCCTCTATTTTCAGGGGGAAAAAGTGTGCAGTATATGCCGATAAATACAGTATGTTGTTTTGCAGTATCTTGTCTTGTGATAAAACTGTGTGCACGTAGGCAGGAAGTTTGGATGGCTGTGGTCAGCCAATTCCTGGAATTGTTATCTTTTCTTTCTCATGTTGTCTATTTTAACTTGTAAGACTTTAAGTCATATGATACTTTGCAGAATAGAATAAGCTTCTGTAAGCAGAAGGACACGTATGCCTACGTATGCCTTCTTATAATCATGCCTTTCTTTGTTTTGTAACTGAATAAAAGCTTAAACAGCTAAAATACACAGCTAAAATAATTCAGACATCTTTCGAATGCACAACCTGCCTCTCGTGTCTCGTTCATTCAATGTTTTCAGATATCTGAAGGGTCCTGTTGGTGGACCTATAAGAAGGGTGGTCGTCCAGAATACCTACTATTTCCTTTCAATTAGATTTTAGCCAACTAAAATATGACTAAAACTAAAACAATTTAGATGACTAAAATACGACTAAAACTAAAATGGTATTTTAGTCAAAAAGTATGACTAAAACTAAATCGATATTGACTTCACACCTGCCCAAGTCAGTATACCACAAGTCACTAGCATTGCATCTTTTAAATGCTGCCAGACGATGCACTTCTGTGTACTGGAACTCCCATAACCCTCCTATATGGGCAGATTGGTATCAACGTTTTCATCAGCTGATGGAAATTGAGGAATTGATCGGTGTTGCACATGATGATCCCTCTAAATGTACCCACTTGGGAATCCTGGCTTGATTTTCAAGAATTGCTATCTACACCCGATCCAGCATCTGGTGCCAGATGACCTCCCTAAATATACTAACCAGAGATGGAAACAGTGAGGGACTCCTTTAGTCTTTGTTGTCCCCACCACTATATGTCATCATTGTTTAATTTCCAGCAATAACAAGACTCTAACTTCCCATATATTGATTTTTATGTTCGTGACCCCAGCATACATGCACTTCATCTTCCTCCCTCTGTCCCATAATAAGATAACTTATGACATCTTCTTAAGACGACTGAAACTCCCTTGAAATCTTCTGTTATCAAAGTGCATACCCAAAAAAATTACACATGATATTGTGAATACACATTTTGAGACTATAATCCAATATAATTGAACTTACTTACTGAGTACACCCCTCTGTGGAATAATAGCAATTTTCAGGAAATCCTCCAGATAGGAAAGGTTGGGGAATGGGAAATACATGGTATTAAACGGCTGAGGCCCCATACACACGAGAGGATTTATCCGCGGATACGGTCCAGCGGACCGTATCCGCGGATAAATCCTCTCGAGGATTTCAGCAGATTTCTATGCGATGGCGTGTACACACCATCGCATTGAAATCCGCGCCGAAATCCTCTGGCGATGACGTGTCGCGCCGTCGCCGCGATTATGATGCGGCGACGTGCGCGACGCAGTCATATAAGGAATTCCACGCATGGGTCAAATCATTGCGACGCATGCGGGGGATCCCTTCGGACGGATGGATTCGGTGAGTCTGTACAGACCAGCGGATCCATCCGTTGGGATGGACTTCAGCAGATGGATTTGTTGAGCATGTCAGCAAATATTCATCTGCTGCAAATCCATCCCAGGGGAGATTTATCCGCGGATAAAGATCCGCTGGCGTGTACACACCATAGGATCTATCCGCTGAAACCCATTTGCTGGGATTTATCTGCGGATGGATTCTATGGTGTGTATGGGGCCTGAGACAACTGTATAAGGGTGACAGTTATAGGAAATTCCTGGATTTGAGAGAGGAATTTAATATACTGCAACACTCATTCTTTACTTATCTCCAGGTAGGGCATGTTCTTGAAGCCCAATTTAAGACACAAACCCTAGAGTAGAATAAAATGCCCCTTTTCCAAAAACTTACGGAATATATGAACAGATAAGCAAAAAGGTCAATACAGGGTCTAATCTCTTTAAAATAAGAGAGAGATGGGAAGAAGATATAGGGGAAATAACACAGGAGCAGTGGAGGAGAATTCTAGAGATGGGACCGAAGGTTTCAGTTTCACCCCCGCAGAAAGTCTCCCACCTGATGTTGATAAATAGAGCTTATTACACACCCAAGCGTCTGTTCAAGTATGGAAGAAGACTAGACGATAAATTTCCTAGATGCCAGGGGTCTGGAGACCTTATACACATGGTGTGGCGTTGCCCAAAGTTGTTTCGGTATTGGGAGGGAGTGCTTAATACCTTGAGTGATACATTTGGAACATCTGTGGAGATGGAGGCCACACTATGTGTATTGGGGTATATGAAAGAATGGGAGGAGAAGAAGAGCACCACAGTTGTAATATTGAGATGCTTGTTTGAAGCCACAAAATTAATAGCCATGAGATGACAGGTGACAATGCCCCTGACAGTAAGGGAATGGATCAGGGTAAGAAATGAGACGATTTGCAAAGAAAGAGCAGTTTACATAAAAAGAGGAATTTGAGGAGATGTGGAAGCCATGGCTGGAAAAAAGGGGAGTCCCTCTCTAGAGGGTAAGAGTTAGAGTAGGGTTGGAGAATAACCAAAATAGAATATCTGACTGTAAAGGGGCATGTTTTATAACTCAGTAGAGTCATAGTTATTGTAGCCCTGTGACTAAGCTGGGGGAGGGGAGACAACTGGGTGAGTGAATTGCTCTATGAAATCAATGGTAAATAGACTAATGGAGTAGTAGTAAGCGGGGAGGAACAGAGGGCGGGGAGTAATGAGAAATAGTATAATTGTAATATCGGAATTAGGTAAAATAATATATAGACTTCCGGGCCCGGTTGTTTCTTCTACTCCAGTAGAAGTTTTTCCTTTTTCTCAGTATGCCATATAAGGTGTTCTCACTTTTTGTATATCTACTAAGATTATGATGCACATAAGGAATAATATTTTCCTTTTTTTAATGAAATGTTAATATTTGAATGTGAAAAAAAGAATAAATAATGAATAATTAAAATAAAAACAATATAATTGAACTGCTATGGCTTGGATGCTGAAGTCTACAGTTCACATTGAGATACATTTGAATTAGACATCCTGTACTTACATATGCATTTCTCATGCTGTTGCTAATGAAGTCAATTCATTTCAGCTTCTCTGTCTTCTTTGCTTCTTGATGAAAGACATTCTTGAGCAGCTAATTTTTTCTATAATTATGGACAAATCTGCCAATAATCCATGTAAAAAACATGTTTTCCGCTTTTACTATAATTTTTGGACATGATATTGACTAGAAAGATCTGCTTTGGATCCTAAACTTAGCAAATGAGTAAACACTCACATTTGAAGAGATATTCTTCCTCCAATGTGTTTATAGGCAAAGTGCAATTAAGAGCAGATATGACAGCAGGAAAGTTGTGATGATGTACTCGATATAGAAGGCTATGAACATTTGTGAATATATAATTATAGATTTCAGTTTGGTACATTTATATCATAGATAGGTACAGTAAGGGTCTTCTTCAGGCTTGGAATAGAGATATAGCCATTCTGTCTGTTTCCAAATAAATTGGTGTGTTTGAGTGTAAGCCTAGGTTCACACTTGTTTATCTATGCACATTTTTATATTGTTTGCTTCTGAATTTTAAAAGCATGTGTAGTGCATGTTTTATGTGTTTTGATTCCTTATATATATATAATGCATTTTTTGGTTTGGCCAATGACAATCAACACCTCCTGTCTAGGTGAAGAAACGTGTTGATATTAATGGGGGCTATTGCCGCATACACACAATCGGTCCATCCAATGAAAACGGTCTGATGGATTTTTCCATCGGTTAACCGATGAAGCTGACTGATGGTCAGTCGTGCCTACACACCATCAGTTAAAAAAATTATCGTGTCAGAACGCGGTGACGTAAAACACAACGTGCTGAAAAAAATTAAGTTCAGTGCTTCCAAGCATGCGTCGACTTGATTCTGAGCATGCGTGGATTCTTAACCGATGTTTGACTGCTGGGAAAAGAAATGAAGCCCTGGGGCTAGCTTTTCCCCCCTCATGTGGCAGTGCTGGATGCCTGAATAGCTAATCACCAATAACTTGTGATGTTATGTGGGGGGAAGAGGCTCATGCTCACACATACCTATAAGCACCAGGTATCAACGCTCAAAAACTAAAATGTAATATGTTACAGCTTAGCAGATCACCAGGTGAAAATAGAGGGAAAAAAAGCCTGCAAAATAAAATGAATGTAGCCACCTCATCTAAAGACTGTCAAGATGCAATATAACAGATAGAGTTTAGATAATTTAGAAATTTAGATATACTTAATATACGTAATATTCCACAGCTCAATCTAGCAGACATTTATGCCGCGTACACATGATCGGTCAAACCGATAAGAACAGTCTGATGGACCGTTTTCATCAGACCAAACCGATCGTGTGTGGGCCCCATCGGTTATTTCGATACCTAACCGATAGAAAAAAAATTAACAATGAGGAAGTGAAAAGAGGAATGTCTGCAGGTAAAAAAAATGTTTCCCTCACAACTCCTTTAAGAAAGTGAATGGTCCCTGAGCTTAGCATATTTTGGAAGCCATGCTTTCTTCATTATTCAATCATGTGCAAACAAAAAACATACCTTCTTTACTAAGGTTAGTGAGCATTCATTTTTTTTAAAGGAGTTGTAAAGGAAAATGTTTTTTCACCTTAATGCAATCTATGCATTAAGGTGAAAAAACTTCAGTGTATTCCCCCCCCCAGCCCCCGTTTTACTTACCTGACCCGTCGAAAGTCCCAAAGATCCTCTTCGCCGCTCAGCCTGGCCGCTGATTGGCTAGAGCGGATGGATTGAGAGCAGCGCAGCCATTGGCTGGCGCTGCTGTCAATCACATCCAGTGACACGGCGCACCGAGAGGCGGGGTTGAGTGATACAGTGAGCGACTATGGCCGCTCGCTGTATCACGGGAGCACGCCCGCAATTACTCACCACCATGTGAGCGCTCTTGCATGACTGTGATCAGTACTTGCGGGGAGGACCAGAGACAGCCGCCGAGGGACCCCAGAAGACGTGGATCCGGGCCACTCTGTGCAAAACGAACTGCACAGTGGAGGTAAGTTTAACATGTTTGTTATTTTAAATGAAAAAAATGTTTTCCTTTAGTAACGCTTTAAGCCCTTAAAATGCAAAACTGAATTTAGCAAAAATATAGAATATATATACACACGCAGTGTGTGTGTGTGTTTTTCAATCAGTATATCTGCCAATACACAAACATACTTGCTATGATTTAATCCCCATAAATTGCTCTGTGGGGAGAGTGCGCAGTTTGAATACTAGTAATGTGTAGGGATGATTAGTCCTGTCAAGCTAGCTACAGGTTAACAGGCCTCATTTCCCATTTCTGACAGCAATATGTGCTTTTTCATGCTTCATTCACATTGCCTATGTTCTACACAAACCAGGGTCATTCTGTATATGGAAATTTCTGTCTCCGGGGCAAAAAAATTAAAAAAGGTGAGATTGGCGCTTTAACCTCACTGGCCTCAGAAAATATGTTTTAGTCTGATACATTATACTAGTGGGAATTATTTATCAAGAAGATACAAGCATGATATTTCAGAAATAATGAGATGCTCTGCTTTTGCAGCTGAAATGCTATGGTCTGAAGAACATCAGCCATGAATCCAGTGGAATTAAATAATGGTATATCATGCAGACAAGTGCTAAAATAGTTATGTAACTCTACTATTAATGTGTATTGCTCTCAGATTTATAAAGGTATCTCATCTAATTGAGACATTTATATTTAAAAATATCAGGCATTACATCTAAGACAAAAAGTGACATTTACCAGGCACTTAAAGGATAAGTTCACTTTGTAAAAAAATAAAAAAAATAAATGCACTTTTTTTGCAGGTAAAAAAATGTGCATTTATTATTTTTTGTTGCAGGGGCCTGTAAAGCATTGCACCAGCGATCAGCAGATCACTGATGCCATGCAGGTCTCTTACAGATCTGTCAGTGTATCGGCGTGTTCCTACCTCATACGTGGAAGCCGATACATGCTGACAGGAAGAATGAATGTACTACAGTGTTTACAGCGTGGTGGTAGTTTATTGAAAACTACAAGCTGACAGCCACAAAGGCTGCCAGACCTCATTGTTTTCCATTCACAGGACACCGTGAATGAGTGACGCGGGCAGGCGGGTAGAGCCGTGCTCGGCCATGTTTATTTTTAATTGTAACAGCTAGCAGGAAGGGAGAAGATTCCTGGTAGCTGTCAGATCGGGGTGCGGGGGGCAGTCCATTAGTAACATGTTACATGTTACACCCTGAATATGGGTGTAACATGTAACATGTTATGAAAGATGAACTTAAAGTATCTGTAAAAAACCTATTGGTCCAGATTTAGAGAGACTTACGACGGCGTATCTCCAGATACGCCATCGTAAGTCCGAATGAGCGCCGTCGTATGTATGCGCCTGATTCATAGAATCAGTTATGCATACATTCTGCCAAGATACGAGCGGCGTAAGTCTCCTATGCCATCGTATCTTGGGTGCATATTTACGCTGGCCGCTAGGTGGCGCTTCCGTTGATTTCCGCGTTGAATATGCAAATGAGCTAGATACGCCGATTCACGAACATACGTGCGCCCGTCGCATTTAGTTATGCCGTTTACGTAAGACATACGCCGGCATAAAGATAAAGCATGTCTCTAGGTGGCGCAGCCCATGCAAAGTATGGACGTCGGAACAAGCGTATCTTTTTACGTTGTTTGCGTAAGTCGTACGCAAATAGGGCTGTGTGTAAGTTACGTTCACGTCGTAGGCAGTGTTCGACGTATCTTAGGCATTCTATCCGACGCATGCGCACTGGGATACGTCCACGGACAGCGCATGCGCCATTCGTTCAAAACTTCAATCACGTCGGGTCACGATTCATTCGAATAAAACACGCCCACCTCTTCACAATTTGAATTAGGCGCGCTTTCGCCAGCACATTTAAGCTACACCCGTAACTTAGGATGCAAGTGCTTTGTGAATACAGCACTTGCCTCTCTAAGTTGCGGCGGCGTAGCGTAAATACGATACGCTACGCCAGCCCACACTTATGCCGCCCTACGTGAATCTAGGCCTTTGTTTTTTAAATATGCATTTGTAAGCAGTTTGCTATATCTGTTCAATAAGTGCAAAAAAAACTTTTGATCCTGTCAAATACCTTATGAGCTGATATCAGTTCAGCTGGCTATACATTATATAATCTGATTTTACAATCTCCTTTAAGTACCAAACTATGTAAAAACCTACACCATTTATTTAATTTGTATCAAATCAGGCAGGCCTTTACATAGTTCAGGATTTCTCAACTCCAGTCCTCAAGGCGCCCCAACAGGTCATGTTTTCAGGATTTCCCTCAGATGAAACAGCTATGGTGATTGCTAAGGCAGTGAAACTGATCAAATCATCTGTGAAAAATAATGGAAAGCCTGAAAACATGACCTGTTGGGGCGCCTTGAGGACTGGAGTTGAGAAACCCTGACATAGTTAATGGTAGATTAAAAAATGGTATATTGTGCAGTGTATGGCTAGCTTTAGAATTATTTCCAGCTATCTCTGTGGATGAAGAGAGGGTAAGGTATTCTGTTGCTCTAAAACTGTTCTAGTCCTAGGGTGACAATACTGTCCCTCCATAGATAGATCCCAGTGAGTGAACATTGTATATATAAAGGATAACTTCTCCAACTCTAAACTTATACCTTGTGTCTAAACAATTCTATCATTCATGTGAATATACAAAATTGGTACCGTATATACTCGAGTATAAGCCGAGTTTTTCAGCACATTTTTTTGTGCTGAAAATGCCCCCCTAGGTTTATACTCGAGTCACCTTTTTGTGCCTAATCTCCCAGACTTCGGGGACCTGGTACCAATCTTGGCACACATGTAGCCCCACTGTTCCTCTACAAGTGTGCAAAGTTATTTGTCCGGGGGATCTACAGCCGGGGAGCACCGATTTTTCAAAGCCTGGCACCCCTTCCATAGACTCCCATGTTAAACTGTAATTTCTCTGGTAAATTTGGGGACCCGGTACCCACTGGCCGTAGGTCCCCTGGACCCGGAACTTGGCACAGATGTAGCACCATTTCTTCTTTAGAAGTGTGCAAAGTTTGTTAATTGGGGAGCGCCGATTTTTCAAAGCCGGGCACCCCTTCCATATAATCTTATGTTAAACGTCAGTCTAGTCATGGACACAGTGAGGCATGGGCATAGTAAGGCATGGGCACAGTGAGGCATGGACACAGTGAGGCATGGACACAGTAAGGCATAAACACAGTGAGGAATGGGCACAGTGAGGCATGGACACAGTGAGGCATGGACACAGTAAGGCAAAGTGAGGCACAGTGAGGCATGCAGATGGACACCTTCGGCTTATACTCGAGTCAATACGTTTTCCCAGTTTTTGTGCTTGTATTCGGGTCGGCTTATACTTGGGTATATATGGTACATAAAAAATATATAAAGAATATATATTATAAAAAATACTTATGTACTTAAATACTTATCAGTGAAAAAAATATATCAAAAAATATATATACAAAGTCCCAGTTCTGCTTCATTAAGTACCGTATTTATCAGCGTATAACACGCACAGGCGTATAACACGCACCCTAACTATAAGAAGGAAGTTATACGATATCTCTTGTGCTCAAAAAACGTCATGCTTTTAGGCACCACCAATTCGTGATTCACCACCACCTTCCAAAGTTTGCACTCACCAGAAAGCAATAATAAAAACGCCTCAATATTATGCCAGGATTTCCTTCCATAGAGTATAATACAGGTTTGTGAAAAACATATTGTAAAACCCTAAAATTAGTGTAATAAAATATAAGCAGCGCTGTAAACAATGTAAGATGAAATATCAGTTTTCACAGGTATTCAAAAATAATGCTAATGTCCATAAACATCACCATGTGACAAAAGTGAATATGTGCACAAATTTCAAAAAATATATATAAATATATATATTTTTTTTGTTTCGTTTCGTCTCATTCCGTAGGTCCGTAAAGATTCATAATTTCGTAAGACGCACGTTTTCCTACTCGGACCCGTTCGTATTTCGTAAGACGCAAGTTTTCCTATTCGGACCCGTTTGTATTTTCGTAACAGTTTTATTTTCGTTTATACTGAATGATTCGTAAATCTGTCTAATTTATTTTCGTTGATTCGAAATTCGTAATTTTGTTAGATAATAATTTTCGTTTAATGGATTCGTAATTTTGTACTTTCGTAAATACATTGCGGCGCGGTCATTCGCAATCTCGTATTTTAGTTTAATTTTCAACACGCGGCTAATCCATATTAAGATAGACTTTCTCTTAAGCCCCGTACACAAAGTCTGATTGTGTGTATGAGGCTTTACACTGTCCAATGTGACTCGCTGATTGGCTAAGATATTAAAGGAGTTGTAAAGGAAATTATTTTTTTGGCTGAAATGACTGTTTACAGGGTATAGAAACATATTAGTTAACTGATTCCTTTTAAAAATGATTAAAAATAGATAAAAATCAATCATATAATGTACCTACAGTTTAGTTTAGTTTTTGCCTGTTGCTTCCTGTCTCTCTGATGTACAGAGCCAGCGAGCCAATAGAGGGCAGTGATGGTTTGTAAAACGAAACTGGATTGGTGCTGAGGGGTTTTAGACACACAGTAATCACACCTCCTTGATTAGTGACCACAGAGAGAAAGCTCCCAGTACTGTGGTTATCAGGAAACAGACAACCAGGAAGTGTCCAGAACAGAGAGGAATTACAGCAACATCAAAGCAAAAACTAACAATGAGGACATGAAACCAGGACTGCAGTAAGGTAAAGGAAGCTATTTAGCTAAAAAAAATTCCTTTAGTGACCCTTTAAGTAAGATACATCACTCACTAACTACACTGACCATTCGAAAGAACGATACAAGTACACAAATTTACGAACAGACAAAGAAACGGATTTACAAAACACACAAATGAAAATACAAACATACGAATGAAAATATGATCAGACAAAGGATTTTAAATACGGAATGCAAATCGTCCATTCTAGATGTAATTTTCGTTCTTTTGCTGTTTCGGTGTTTCGTATTTTAGTAAGATTGTCCAATCATACGTTCGTATTTTCGCTTGTTCGTTATTTGGCTTATTCGTAATTCCGTAATTTTCGTATTTTGGTTCTATCAGCTTTTCGGATGTTCGAATTGATCCGAATGTACGAATACTAACAAATTTGTACGAAAATCCATTCGCTAAGAACGGGAACGCACATGTTTATTAAATATAAGTCCATAAAACACATCAAGTAGGTTTGTGAAAAAATAATGATAATAGCTTCCAATCTTCCACCACACCCGGTGTCAGTGAATCCTCTCATATGCAAAACTCACCAACTCAAATTGCCTTACACTCTCGTGTTCGGCGTATAAACGTGTACAAAAAGACCTCACTGATAGGTATAGCAGATAATTCCAGTTCCAACCAATTCACTGCCAGAAAGCTCCGCATGTAAATAAAAGAAGTGCTCAAAATAGCGTGATACCGTAAAATCAGTTTAATAACACACTTAAATGTTCAAATATAGCACTCACGTAAATCTCCAAAAATAGAGCAATACACTGCACAGCAAACACTCATTGCGCAACAAAAATTGATAGACGGATACACTCCCATAAGACAGGCACAAGTCTATCCAGCGATCCGAGTATCTGAGGAGAGGAGAAAACAAAAGGATGTATATGGACAGCCGCACTCCAAAAAAAGATTGAGTTGCCTTTATTGGTAAAATAGGATAAAAGCACTACAAGTCACAGCAAAAATAGGACACACAGCGAACGTGTTTCGCACTACTGCTTAGTGCTTAATCATAGCTAACACTCAGAAAAATAAACACTCATATCTGAGGAGAGGGTAAGGTATTCTGTTGCCCTAAAACCGTTCTAGTCCTAGGTTAAGAATACTGCCCCTCTATACATCCCAGTGAGTGAACATTGTCATTCTAGGACAGGAAATGTTACTGGTGGGATCACCAGGTGAAAATAAAGAAATTGCAATATATTACATTTTTACTTTTTGGTTTAGTTAGACTTTATTTTTTGAAACCTTGGGAAACAGAATATTTATTTACATAAAATGGTTGTTCAAGCATACTGAAGGGAGCAACAGGGGAGGGGGCTAAGCAAGTGGTAACCAACACAAGTGTATCAATGGTACAGAACAAACATGGGAAGCATTATCAGAGGGGAAAAGATCTAAACTTGTATGTGAGGTCTTAGCATGTAGACAACATTAAAATAATGAAACATGCAATGGGGTGTGGGATTTCTTCAGTGTTGTCACACGAAAAGATAAAATAAAATATTGACAAAAATGTGAGGGGTGTACTCACTTTTGTGAGATACTGAATATACAGTAAAGCATGCTTGTTCTACTCACTGTGGAACCAAAGGGCTTAATCCTTTGCATTGTGTAAAACGGATGTTTGCTCCTGTTTTCTCTGATTCTCTCCTTCTTTTACTGTTCCTTATCCATCGCCTGATAGAGCCTTGGAGGCATGTTGCACATGCTCAGTTTGGTGTGTATTGCCAAACAGTTTTTTTCTTGCATATGATCAGTACTGTCCAGACAGACAGACATGCATCCTCATAGGACAGTCAGATGAGAATGAAAACTCCTCCTACAAGCTTTAACCACACAATAATAGAAGTCACAAGACTGCTATATTCTGCTGTTGAGAAGTATTTAGCAGTTTAAATTTACTAAGATAATTGCATGTCCATGTTCTGTTTACTGTGGGAGGCCGGATATAGTGAATGCAGGGTCCTGGGTTTTGTAAAACTTTAAGTATTACTGCTGTCATCTAAACAAATGCAGGGGATAGGTGAAGGACAAGAAACAGGGTGAACAAGTGTTTGAAACCTTTAGTATTTTTAGAAAGTATTTTTATAAAAGTTTCCAGCATATTTAACATAGAATTCTAGAATTCTAGCTTCTGTTGTCTTATAAACCCTTTGTCCTGTAAGGTTAAGCTGCCTTTGATTAGTATGCCCATTCATACTTAGAAAGTGATTTCTTAAAACTTGTGCTTTCTTTTTTAGATACGTCCTTCACTTCAGTGTTCCAGAACGCCCGTCAAGTAGTCTTTAGAAGGATTATGGGAAAGAGAGTCATCAGAAAACAAAGTGTTTTCAGAATTCCACTCTGTTGCTTTCAGACTGTTTCCATCAGGGCTCTTATTCATTTTGATTTATTTCCATCCATAAACAGACTAGCACTTTTCTATACTTCTATTGTTCTTCAAGAATGGGCCTTCTATTGGAGAAAAATGATGTCTCCGCGACCACCACTTTGCTCAATGCAGATCTTCATTAATCTGCAGCCACAGTACAAGCTTTTAGCAGCAAGCACTGTTGATGGGATTGAATTTGATACTGCATTATACTTGCAAGGTTTCTTACAATAGGCTGTCTTTTTTCTGTGTCTTTGCACAACTGGAGAGACCCAATTAAATAATTTGGTACAATAACAGCAAAGAAAAGAGTACGAGGGCTTGGAGTTCGGCATGTGTACTCTTTTCTTGTTAATTCATTTTCTAGTAAACTAATAAAATCAGCACAATATGTGATGACAAGACTCTTCCACAATAAGGATTTTGGTTTGAATTTCCCTCATTACGCTTGTCTTAGAAATTCAATTTAAATGTGTAAAAATTAAATGTTACATTTTCACAAATTGTAGGGAACCTATAAGAGGCCCATAGAGTACATTTTAAAAATCCACAGTTCCAGGGTGGATTTATCGAATGAAAGAATTAAAGCAGCTTATTCTAGAAAATATAACACAAGCCCTAGGGTACCTGTATATGGCTTAATATTTGAAAGTAAATATGACAAAATTGAAAAACACTTGTGGTAACTGAGCTGTATAGGAGCTGGAAACTGAGAAAAAAACAAGCACTTTTATGCATTAGTGACCACTACTGTGAGGAGAGCATTTAAACTTTGATGCCTTTGATTGATAAGTGAGCCTTCTCCTTTTGGCATATACCCAGTGCCGGCCCAAGACATGGTGCTGCCTGGTACCAAGAATGAAATGCTGCCCCCCCCCAAAAAAAATTACACCCACCAAAATGCCCCCACATCCATTATTTTATATCATGATAACTAAAGTGGACCTATCATGGCTCTATACATGTGTATATAGGAGTATAAAGAGGACCTGTTATGGTTGTTTACATGTATAGGAGTATAAAAAGGACCTGTTATGGCTCTATTCATGCAATTAGCCCCACACTGGAGCGGAGAGCAGAACGGGAGGAGCGGCCGGGCGGCAATTAGCCCCACAGTGGAGTGGAGAGCGGAGCTGGCGGAATGGAATGGCGGGCGGGCATCAATTTGCTGCCCCCCTGAAAGTGCTGCCTGGTACAATGGTACCATCGGGTCCCATGGTAGGGCTGGCCCTGCATATACCTGTCATGCATGAGTTATACAATCAATGCAGATCCAGAAGGGCTAATTGCAGCTTTAAAAGAGTTGTAAAGGTTTGTTTTTTATTTTCTAAATATGTTCCTTTAAGCTAGTGCATTGTAGGTTCACTTACCTTTTCCTTCCATTTCCCTTCTAAATGTTTTTTTTCTTTGTCTGAATTTCTCACTTCCTGTTCCTCCTCAGTAAGCTGTTCTGGCTGATGGCCAGAATGGCTCGGATGATGGTGGCAAGCTTACTGAGGAGAAACAGGAAGTGAGAAATTCAGCCAAAGAAAAAAAAACATTTAGAAGAGAAATCGAAGGAAAAGGTTTTGAAAATAAAAAACAAACCTTTACAACCCCTTTACTGTATGTGCAGGTACATTATTGGTGCCTTTTTTAGAGAGTATGCTTAGGTTTTGATCTAGCTTGATTTTAGTTATATGTTTTGCTCACTTGTCTGTACAGGCACTGAAATTGTAAAAAATAAGAAAAATTAAAAAACTACTGACACCGTCTTCTGCCCTACTGACAAAGTCCATTGCCCTACTAACTGACACCATCCACTGCTCTATTGACAAAATACACACACACACACACACACACACACATACTTGAGCTCTGGGGTGCACACCCTAATGCAATTGGTTGTGCACACATAGGCAGCATGCTTTTTTCCAGGACTAAAAAGCATTGGCGTCACTGGGACCTTTGCTGGCTTATATAGCACCAATAGGTCCTACAGGTTAAAGCGGGGGTTCTGCGAGTATTCGTTTTTTTTTTTAGATCCTTCTGGCGCTCTTACCTTTGTTAATCTGCTACTCATGTGTCCTAATCTTCTAGCCGCCAGCATTGTCTTTGTCCCGCAAAAGATGTTTTATAAAAATCATGATTGTGGGCACTCTGAAGCCCACCAGGATTTCCTTTCTGGGATACGGTGAATGCTGATGGCCCAGCATTCACCGCTCTATCCCGCGCATGTGCAGTGTTGACGGCGAGCATCGCCGTCAACACTACACAGTTGCCATCACAACGGCCGGCGTACATCGCGTCTCCTGGGAGTCTCGACACATTACTCCCAGGAGACATCCCTCACGGCCGGGGAAAACGAAATACACACCCACTCCCGCGGGGAATGAAACCCGGAAGCCACAGGAAAAGCTTCTGAAACAAGGTAATGAATGACATACGGAAAAAAAAGGATGGATACTACATATATTAAGGCTGGTGCAATTCATGGGCAATTCAGCCAAAAAAGGAAAAACCGAGAGGAACCAGGGGGGGGGGACGAGTCCAAAAAGCCAAGATATCATTAGGGACTGGTATTTTTAACCTCAGTGGCACTGTGCTTTCTGAGGATGAAATACGTGTCCTTGATCGAGGTTTGAAATTTGCCCCAATTAGGAATTTGAATAAATTCCATACGTATGTTAATGTTCAAAAATATGTACGGGGGTTAAATATGAAGAGGTATTTCCTCTCCAACCCTATTCAAAGGAATGTTCCCTCATCTTTTGTACAACATACTAATTTAAGGAACAAGTCTGTCTTCAATCCCCAAGGTCAAGATACTAGACATCTTGATGTTTTCAAGAATCTAGTTTGTAAAGATTTGGATGATTTAAAGATTAAAAATGTACGTGACTCCCACCACATTAAAAAGGGTATCAAATCATTAGAGCTTAGGAATGACATCGTAATCCGCCCCGCGGATAAGGGTGGTGGCCTGGTTGTGCTCAGTAAAACATACTACCAGGAGGAGATGACCAGGTTACTTAGTGATAATGATACTTACCTATTGCTGAGAGGCGACCCGATGGTTCAATTCAAAAATGAGTTGCACTCTCTTGTGGAAAAGGGGAGATCCGAGGGGGTTTTGAATAAAAAGGAAACATCCTATTTGGACCCCTTCTACTGCCGTACACCTATCATCTATTTTCTCCCTAAACTTCACAAAGACCCTGATCGGCCTCCGGGTCGTCCCATAGTCAACGGGATTGACTCTGTCACCTCTAGACTTGGCCAATATTTGGACCATTTCCTTCAGCCGTTGGTATCCAAAATGGAGGCCTATTTACGAGATACAAAACAGGTGATACAAATTTTAGACACTCTGCCGTGCACTAAAGATACCATCTTAGTGACGGCAGATGTTGGCTCACTTTACACCATAATTGATCATGAAGCAGCTATGGCTTTGACTATTTGGGCCTTGAATGGCACTGATTTGAACAGACAACAGATTCAATTTCTTCTGGATAGTTTAAATTTTTGCCTTCTTAAAAATTACTTTTGGTACAATAAGAATTTTTATTTACAGCAACGAGGCGTTGCTATGGGCGCTCGGTTTGCTCCCAGTGTGGCCAATCTCTTCATGGCCCACTGGGAGGAAGAGACGGTGTTTAATAATCGCCCCCCTCAGCTTCTATGTTACAAACGGTACATAGACGATTTGATTATGGTTTGGGAGGGTGATATGGCTAGTTTACAGCAATTTATGAGTTTACTTAATGCCAACACCAAAAATATTATTCTGACCTGGAATATTTCATGTGATAAAATTACTTTTCTAGATTTGGAGATTTTTAAAAATGAGTCCAAGTTGAGAACTAGGAATTACTTCAAGGCTACGGATCGTAATGGTATATACCCCTGACCAGTTGCCACCATAGGTTGTGGCTATGTAATATACCCAGGGGACAGTTTGTCCGGTTACGTAGAAATTGTACATCAGAAATTGATTATGTCACACAATCTCAGGTACTTGCCAAAAGATTCATCCAGAAAGGCTACTCTTCCTCAGATATAGATTTAGAGATTGAAAAGGTGCGCTTAATGAATAGGGAGGTTATTGTCTCAGATAAACCACCAGTTGTATCAGCTGTTGAGCAGACTACCAATCACAAAATTGTGTTGGATTATAATATACAATACAAGAAATTTGAACGGATTGTTGCAAAACACTGGGCAGTGTTAAAAGGAGATGCTGTTCTGGGACCGACATTACCTGATCGACCGCAATTCGTTTACAAGAAAGCCCCCGCTTTGCGTGATTTGATCGCACCGGGGGTCATTGACCCGCCTATTGTGCCCAGACCGAGATTATTTAATTTTCTTTCTGGTTTTTATGCATGTGGCAGATGTGCCACGTGTAAACATGCGAGAAACAATGTTAAGAAACGTAAAACCTTCAGTTCCACTGTCACCAGTAATGAGTATACTATTAAAGAGCTTGTTACTTGTGACACTGAAGGAGTTATATACATGTTACAATGTGATTGTGGGCTCCAATACGTAGGTCGTACCTCACGTGCCCTACATGTCCGCGTTGGCGAACATATCAGTTGCATCAAACGAGGTGTGAAAACACATAGCGTGTCAAAACACTTTAGACGTTATCATAACCGTGATCCTAAATGTCTGAAATTCTGGGGTATTGAGAGAGTGTCTCGACATTGGAGGGGGGGCACTTTATCCGCCAGTTAAGCAGACGAGAATCTTATTGGATCTTTGAGCTCAAGGTTGCCTCGCCTGGGGGTCTCAACGTTGAGTTTAATTTAAATTGTTTCATTTCTAACCGGTAATTAATTAAATAATTTTTATTTTTATTTAATTTAATTTTTATAATAATCTTTTATACTAGTGTTGTCTGTATTAATGTATCTCTGTTTCAATTAGTCTTAATTTATTGGTATTTGTCACTGTTAAAGTGACGATGATCGAGGTGGACGTCCGTTTTTGTATATAAATTTTTATATATATATTGTATAATTTTTATGTATTTTATAGGAATTTTTATATATATTTTTAATATATTTAGTTGGCTTCTCTGTATAATTTTTATAAAACTATGTTTTTAAATTTTATGGGGATTACATATAGTTTCTATATCCAGCTAATTAATTATTCATGAGAGCTATTGGACCCTACTGTTTGGTTTTTTCTTTTTCCTTTCCATTCAGTTTTGGTCCGGTATTAATTAATTAATTATGCCTCTCCATTTTTATTGTATATTGTTTATCACTGACTCTGTGCCCAGTCCCTGATGTGTGATTCCAGTTTAGTTTTCTTTCCTGGCCACATCCTGAGACTCTTTCGAGTGGCTGTTGAATCTTAATTGAGTTATCATTATGGCTTCTGTACCGGAAGCTGCTGGCCGTTTAGTTATCCTATTGGCCACATTTTTGACTGATTTGACAGGCTGCGGCCTTTGCCCCGGATGTTGTTGGCCATTGAGCACTCTCATTGGTTACATCCGTGAGTTTTTTGATTGGCCGCTCACTCTCGTTTTCACTATATATCCTATGCTATTAGGGACGTCCGGCGTTCTCTCTCACCCGACGCTGAGGAAGTCCCGCCCACGGGACGTAACGCGTACGAAGGGGGAGGAGTTACGCACGGACGTCACCCTCGATCATTGCCGCTGTGTTTGGATTTTTGCTGTACATGCTGCTTTGCTCGCACTCGGCTCAGAGTGATTTTAAATGTAAGTGTACCACTGTTCCTTATTAAATATTCCCGGTACATACAGAGAGCACTTAGAATCTTGTGTTTTTCTTTTATGGTGACCCTTGGATATCTATGTGATATGGTGTTATGCTGGAGATTGGAGGCTGGTCCTGACTGAGTTTTGGATGCTGATATGCTTTGTGACTCTTTATGGGTCGAAGCAATGAGGTGAGAGTCCATCTTTACCTTGGTGGTGGATTTTCCTCTGGTGTCTCCTCTTCACTCTCACCCCTGCTGGATTTGTTTATTTAAAGGACACTTTATTTTGCACTTGGACAATTTATTTATATTTTTTATTTGTATTGTATTTTTGCGCCGCACTTTTCTTCTTTTATATTTTAGTATTTCATGATGTGCTAGTATGCAATGCATACTAGCACATTATGCCATTGCCATTGACAAAGAAAATGTGATTTACTTTCGCTTTAATTATTATTTCATGTTCTCTTTCATTGGGTTCCTTGAGTGAGACACACACAATTTACAACTTGAAATGCCAATGTCTACCTTTTCCATTATGCAATAAATACCATCCACTGGGATTTAGCTGAGGCCAAATAATAAATTTGGTTTACATTAGAGAACCATGTACAGATAACATCAAGAAAATTAATTGTTGCCATCACTAGGCATGAGCTTCGGATTTGGATCTACCATGCCCAGGTCACTCACAGATCACTGAACAAAACGGACAGATTTCTCCAGTTCACCCACCAGGCAAGACATTCAATGGCTGCAGCCAGAAGTTATTCATTTAGTCATGTATTTGATAAGGACCCTAATTCAGGCTTGAAACATGGTTGGCTAGGATAGAAAGGGGCAGTGAGCATGTAACCCCTCCTTCCCCCCTGAACCATACAAGACCACATACCCTCAACATTTGAAGGGGACATCCTTGACATGTTGATGGGGACAATGGTCTGATTCCCACATCCCAGGCACTGTAGATGCTGGGGTCTGTGGGGAGGACTTATCAGACTCCATAATTTTTTTTTACAAAGTTTAGCTTTGCTACACTTTATAAGGGTTCAAATGCTATGCTTGTTTTTTTCTGTTTCCATGTTTGACACCTGTGGCCTAGGCCATCTTTATGTAGAGCAACAATTCTTTTGTTCAGATCCCCAGAGAGTTCTTTGCCATGAGGTGTCACGTTAAACTTCTAGTGACCAGTATGAGAGAGTGATATCACCAGATATAACACACCTGCTCCCTATTCACACCTGAAACCTTGTAACACTAACGAGTCACATGACACCGCAGAGGAACAATTACAAATTGGGCCAAATTTGAACATTTTCCCTTAGGGGTGTATTCACTTTTGTTGCCAGCAGTTTAGACATTAATGGCTGTGTGTTGAGTTATTTTGAGGGGATAGCAAATTTACACTGTTATACAAGCTGTACACTCACTACTTTACATTGTACCACAGTGTAATTTCTTCAGTGTTGTCACATAAAAAGTTATAATAAAATATTTACAAAAATGTGAGGGGTGTACTCACTTTTGTGAGATACTGTATGTACGTACATACGCATCTCACCAACCCAACACTCTCAAGAGGAAAAACAATATGGTGTCATGGAAACATATTATACAAAAGAAAATGGGAAATTACTTGATGAAGACACTCGGTGTGCAGTCACCAATAACTGGGCAACCCACTATGGTATGATCAGGGAGATCTTACCAGCACTATTATATAACAGTGCTCATTTTGATCTCGTTCATTCCACTAGGTGACAGTGTATCTAAGGTGAAAATTGAATATGTTTCTTGACAACACAGCCTTTTAAAATGTTCTGCAGAGGAAAAAAAAATCTGAAATGGATACAAGAACCTAAACTTTTAAATCTTTTGAAGATTGTTTGTGATATTCCAAAAAGTGTCTGGGAACAATATGTTTAGGGAAACCAGCATTAACAAATCTGCAGCATTCCCCAAATCTGGCTCAATAGGCCCTGATTTTACCGCCCACATATAACATTCCACAAGGGCAAGATAAACAGTAAACCACAAACATGGATGAACAGTTATGAAAGGTGTTAAATGTATATGGTTTTTGACCATGGCACGTGGCATGTTATATGTGGGCGGTACAATCAGGGCACTTCGAGACAGATTTGGGGAACACCGCAGATTTGTTGATGCTGGTTTCCTTCAACATAGTGCGTGGCTTGCCGCTCTGTGTCACTTTAAAGGTGCTACTTCATGATGTGTCTTCAGTTTTCTTTGTGGCTGCTTTGACTCTTTCCTTTGTGGATTGCTCTAGCTTGCGCTGCTTGGCTTTCCAGATAGAACATTCCATTTTTAAGTGACCGGTCCTTTTACAACAAAAACAGGCTCGGCTTTCTTTGTTGTGCTTTGTGCCTGTGCACATCTTAAGAGATTTGTCATCATGATGCATATTTTCTTTCTGTAATATTCATCAATTAATTTTCCTTTGACATATTTCAGAGTGAGCTCCTGCTTGGGTCTGGTTTCTAAAGTGTTAATAAAAGCAGTATATGTCTCTGGAAGGCTGCAGGGCAACAATATTGTTATCTTTTGTGTCCTCTCCGATAGAATGCAGCTGCTCTATGATTTCTCGCTTATGAAGACTTATCAGGGGCACTATGTGTCACTGAAACCAGCGCTCAAATGGTAAAGGTCTAACTTTAAAAATATGCTTAGATTAAAATCAAAACATTAACAGCGCTAATAAAATCGCAATATATATTCAGTGCTATGTAATTACATGCAATAGATTAAATAATTTTTCCATACACCATGATTGAAAACATGAATGCCAACTCTGACTGTGCTTAAATATGTGCAAACTGTAGCAAGCCGAGGGCTATATATTTCGAACACCCTTCCAGTGAGATGATGACAATGTTCATGCAAAAAATCCTAAATCGTGTATCGTGTTGTATCCAAAGAGTTCTTATATCCTGAATACCACCACCGATCCACCTCGTGTGCACCCCTTTGTGAATGTAATCACCAAAGGTAAGTATAAGAAAGCATGTAAACTCCTCTTATTCATAGATCTCCTGGAGCCTTTCACTGGATCAACAGTAATCTTAACTTTGAACCGCTCAGCTTAACAGGTGTCACATGAAAAGATACAAAGGGATGCTCTACATAGTGTAGTATTGTCACTTTATTATAAATCTCAAACCCCCGCATACATGTTATGCTTACAAACTTCCACAGCTGGTAATTGCCATTGTTCAGCTTTGCTATTACAAACTTCACATCTGAACCACTTGCCATCTTTCAGCAGCTTGCATACAGTGCTCACAGACTTGCAATACCTTTACAGTGCCTGGATGCCTGCTGGGTACGCTGGGTGTGCTGGGACCCATGACCTATTATGCAGAGTATTGAAATTATGAGCTGGAAGATTCTTGGATGCAGGGAATACTTTACTTCCATGGAGGATATCTTCTAATGGCTTTACATCTTGTAGACAGAAACAGGAACTGAATAACAAACAAGTACACACTTAGATACTGAGTGTACATCCTGTGATTATATTATACACACTATAATACTGCAATGCCACCTGCTGGATAGAAAGGTACAATGCATATATATATATATATATATATATATATATATATATATATATATATATATATATATAGTTCACAATAAAAAAAGCTGCTTGCTGTTGCTTTTCCAACAATTTTTATCATAGCTGATATGCTACAAAGAGAGGTTGCAGACCAAATTGATGCCCTCAACAGCAGATACATTAAAAAGGTCTACGCTGCAGATCCTTTTTCATTTCCAACAAACACATATCTGTAGTATGTTTTGTATATTCTGGCAATAATTTAAGATATGGGGGGATTCAGGGAATGTGGGGTTGTGTGTCACGTACAAGACTGGAGGCTGAGCAGACGAAAGGGCTCCCCTTGCGCCTGAGTGCAGAGCACCCCTGAAGGTAGGGGTGCTATGCCCAAAGATGCACGGATTGCCTGAAGGTGAAGCTGCCCGATGATTGCAGATGTGGGGACACCCAGAAGCAGAGAAGGTGGTCACAGCCAATGATTCTCTGGAGGTGCTGGTGGATCTTGACAGATGGGTTAAGCAGGAGCTAGGTCAGAAGCCAAGCCAGGGGTCAAACACAGGAAGTCAGTCAGGAACAGAGGAAGGAAGCGTAGTCGAGATCAAGCCAGGGTCAAACACAGAATAGGCAGGAGCAGGTCCGTGAAGCAAGCCAGGTTCAGAGCCAGGAGAGAAGCCAGAGCCGGTCAGGGGTAAGCCGGGTTGATAAGGGGTAATCAAGCAGAAGCACAAGACCCAGGAACACAGGATACAAGGCTGACGATAATCGAGCAATTTGTGAGAGCCACTGGTGTCCTTATATAGGCCAGTGAACACTGGCAATTAGCACATTTTGCGTACACACGCGTGTTTGCCATTGCGTGCCGTTCACTAATGTGCATGCGCGAATTAGCGCAGATACCAGAGTGCCGTGATGAGGATCTGTGGCTTACGCATGTATTTCCTGTTTTAACGCATACTGTTACATAGGTTGATTCGGCTATCAGCTGGCTGGCCGGTGTGTAAAGCTTGGATCTTTCCTCGGATTTATCCTTGGTCTTGTTTATGTCAAAAGAATGAACTTAACTGCATAATATGAATATATTTTATCATTTAGCTTCCACTTTATCTGCATTTTTCTGCTGTATATAAAAAATGTACACGCTGCTTGTCGTCAGTACAAAATTAGATTTCTCTGTGATAGTATAACACTCATTATACACAAATGGACATTCTGCATTATAAAGCATCTAATTCACTTTACTTTTGGAAAATTACATCCTAATATTGTCTGTATCTGCCCGTTATGTAATTTAGAAAATGTTGAAAAATATTTTAATTGTTTCCTTCTTACAGAGACAAAAAATTTGTATCTGGCCATTTTCAAGGTTACTAATGTTTCCTGCCATGTCTACTTTAGCACAAGGGTTTTAATAATGAACTGGAGTGTTAAGAATAAGGAATCTGTATTAACAACAATCATTTGACCTGCTTGATTAGTGCATAAGATCTCAAACAAATTAGCTAAAATCATTAGGAAACATTGCAAACAGATACTCACAAAGGCAGGCTCAACTTGACCCACAGTGGTAGGAAAAATATTTGTTGTGCTGATGGTTAATAGGACTAGGATTAATAGTACGCGACTGTCTGGGGTCACTAATTTTAATATAGACTTGAATAAAAACTACAGGTGTTTTTATTATATAGAGCTCAATTTAAATGCACACAATATACATATATTAGGCAATGAGCTCAGACAAAATGCTACAGATTTTGATGAGACATAAAAGAAAACCTCTATGTTATTGGGTTGAATGTATATCAGTTGTTAAGGTTACATTTTTTAAACAGTTTTTTTTATTATAAGTATATTTTCTTTGTTTTACAAATACACATGTAATACATGATGGAAGATTTTTGGAGCACTATGAGTTAGCTAAGACAGTACAACAGTAAGGCTCCATGCACACTGGAATAAAAAACGTTGCTTCTACAGGAGTTGTGTGTTCTGCCTGTAGAAGCAATTCAATGTTATCCTATGTGTTTGTGCACATTAGGATGTTTACAGGCATATTTTTTAGAACAATGTTTAGAGGCAGGAAAAAAAAACCTTCTTATTCGCGTTTCTGATTGGAGCTCACTGGCAGAAAAAATTTAAAACTCTCCTAAACTCGTCTAAACTTTGTACAAAAAGTGCTCTATATGAACGTTTTTTACGCCAAAAAGAACAGACGTTTTTTTAAGCCCAGTGTGCATGGAGCCGTAGGGGCAGATCCACAAAGGTATTACGCCGGTGTATCTATTGATACGCCGGCGTAATTTGAAATTTCCTGCGTCGTATCTTTGTTTTGAATCCTCAAAACAAGATACGACGGCATCTCGGCTAGATCCGACAGGCGTACGTCTTCGTACGCCGTCGGATCTTAGATGCAATTTTTCAGCGGCCGCTAGGTGGCGTTTCCGTCGAAATCCGCGTTGAGTATGCAAATTAGCTATTTACGGCGATTGGGCCGGCGCATTTTTTTACGTAGTTTCCGTTCGGCTTTTTCCGGCGTATAGTTAAAGTTGCTATTATGAGGCGTACTCAATGTTAAGTATGGCCGTCCTTCCCGCGTACAATTTTGAATTTTTTGCGTCGTTTGCATAAGTCGTTCGCGAATAGGAATTTGCGTAGAATGACGTCACCGTCGTAAGCATTGGCTGGTTCCGGTTTAATTTCGAGCATGCGCACTGGGATACCCCCAGGGACGGCACATGCGCAGTTAAAAAAAAAACGTTGTTTACGTCGGGTCACAACGTATTTACATAAAACACGCCCCATTACATCCATTTGAATTCCGCGCCCTTACGCCGCGAGAGATACACTACGCCGCTGTAACTTACGGCGCGGATTCTTTGTGGATTAAAAAAAAAAAGTTACGGCAGGGTAGCGTATCTTAGATACGCTGCACCCGGCGCAAAGGTACGAGGATCTGCCCCTAAGTGTTTGCCTTGAGGCTCCCTCTTTCTGATTGATGCCTTGGAAGCAAAGAGCCAACAAGGGACAGAACCACTGCTCTGATTCATTCACTTGTGTGTTACATTTCTATTTTAAGCTATCAAACTCTGTAAACAGCAACAAATTTTTATTTTTTTAAAAAGAAACCCAAAGAACCTTATATTAGCTTGGAATACAAATACAAAATATGAATATGCAATATTTCATATTTACCCGAGTTATTGCCTTCAGTATAACAAATAGAAAAGTAAATATGTACAAAACCAATATGCATTCCCCATAGGGCCTGTTCAGCCAAACTGCAATGACTGTGTTTCTCTGCATTGGTTCAAGGCAGGTCATGGCTAGGGTACATAAAATAACTTTCTATGTGACATATATATATATATATATATATATATATATATATATATATATATATATATATATATATATATATATATATAAAAAAAATCTTATGATGACAACAAAAACACATCCAAATATGTTAAAGAGCAAAAACATATAGACTTGTACAAGGCACAGAAGCACAGTGTACCACATAACGTATCTAGAGAATAGTCTCTTTAGAAGGGATAAAGGCATCTTGATTGGCACACATACTGACCAGAACGAAAGAGCACACTAAGGCCTTGTACACACGGTCGGACAAAACCGATGAAAACTGACTGAAGTTCAGTTTCATTGGTCCAAACCGACCATGTGTGGGCCCCATCGGTCCGTTATCCTTCAGTCGCAAAATTTAGAACTTGCTTTAAAATTGAACCGATGGACGCCTAACCGATCCGTCAAAACCGACGGTTAGTACGCAAAAGCATCGGTTCAAAACCCGCGCATGCTCAGAATCAAGTCGACGCATGCTTGGAAGCATTGAACTTCACTTTTCTCAGCACGTCGTTGTATTTTACGTCACCGCGTTGGACTCGATCGGTTTTTAAACTGATGGTGTGTAGGCACATCAGACCATCAGTCTGCTTCATCGTTGAACCGATGAAAATGGTCCTTCGGAACGTTCTCATCGGATGGACTGATCGTGTGTACAGGGCCTAACAGGCAAACCCAGGGGATGAACCCATACAGGATGTTATATCTAGAATGTTAGGTCTATCATGCAATAACCTTGTTGGCTCCCAGCTGAGGAGGGGGGTACAAAAGGGCTCCATCAGACCTCCCCCAGCGAAGAACCACTTCCAGGACCATGCAAGCACAGATCTAGAATCATCTGAGCACTGTATCACACATATGGGCTCTATGTGCCCTTTTCACAAAACAATGCTGTGTTGATGTACATTGCCATAAAATGCAACATAATGCATTTTACTGCAACACAACTAAACATAGCACAAGTGAATTAAAAAAAATTGCATTTTAATAGTTTGTCCCCTAAGGTGATCGCTATGTTATGCATCTTTGAGTGAAAGGCGTGTTTGTGGAGAGGAGAGAATTTTTAGTGTAAGCTACCACGTTCCAGAAATTCTAAAGAGCTGGACTGATCTGGACAAATGTGTCAGATACGGCAGCACAGGGAGTTATATGACCAGCTCTATAAGGAGAGCATGAATAAGAGAAAGTGCATAACATGGAGAGAGAAAGCAGCTGCAATGTACTAGAACTAGGAACAGCAAACCAAATGTCAATAAATATGCTTATGGAAGGAAGGAATCCAATGGGAGACCTTTTAATTATTGGTGTCCGGTACCACATCCTTGGAAAATGTCTGCATACAAGAAACCTAACTATAGAAAAGAGGACTTTAAAGGCACCACATACTTGTATAAAAGAGTCAATGTTTTATTCTACAAATATTAAAAAAACATATATGATGTTTTAAGAAGATAACAGTATTACAGTAAACATTGCAAGTACACAACCACCAATTGTACGTATGATTGTTCATATCACATTACATATAATACAATATTAGTCTCATTGAGGGTTTCCCTCTTACCTCTTTATGTGAATCCTGAATTAAATAATGTTGGCAGAGCTGACCTATCTGTTCCAGAAAGCCTACAATTGGTGGTTGTGTATATTAATTTGTTTATGATTGTTTTACATGTAAAGTACAGGTACTGTATGTAATAGTATTTGCTCTCCAATAGGAAAAACAAACCTGTATTGGATATTTCTCATTATAATGTTGTCTTGATGATTTTATTGTTTACTATTATAGAGCTTGACTGTTGCTATCTTCCTGATGAAGCCGGCATGGACTGGTGAAATGCGTCAAAGTCGCAGCAAGCATTCCATTGTCCAAGTCTGATGGGGATAATGAGTGATAATATTTAGTTTCTCATGTACTTGCAATGTTTACATATAATACTGTTGTCTTCTTAAAATGTAATATATGTTTTTTTAATATTTGTATAATAGTCCTATTTTCTATAGTTAGGTTTATTGTATGCAAACCAAATGTCAGAAGAATTCCACTGTTGTATTATATTTGTATTCCCCCCCCCCCCCAAAAAAAACAATGTGAGGTTCCCCTATATCTATATCAGACTCTAATCCTTGATGAGGGCCTAATATTGAATTTTAAGGGGAATCCATGAAAACAAAACAAAGAAAAGAGTGCAGGGTCCCTTCAAAAAAAAATACCAGACCTTATCCTTGATGAGGGTCTGGTATAGATTTTAAAAGGGAAAACAGGCAGGGTCTGTATAAATCAATACAACATTTTCATTCGATTATGCAGCCTTGTAAGTGAGGGAAAACATGCCCTCAACATGGGGAGGGTACCTTGCTAGGCCCTTCTCCCCAGCAAAGCACCACTCTGAGTGGGACGTATCAGAATCTGGAGGTCAAGATATCTGGGGGCCCCATTTTTTAAAGTGGACTTTCAGATGCCAATAATTTCTCTTTTGCAGACCCATACAACCACTGGACCAGGGATGTAGGAAGAAGTCTTCATACATAATCCTTCACTCTGTCGTCTCAGTCTGTTAATGGCCTCCAACCTCATTCATATGCATTCATGTAAAGATGTAAAAAACATACATAGTGCTCTCCATATGTATATGTAAAAAGATAAACTACTCACAAAACAGGCACTGTATCCCAGAGCATGGATGAGAACATGTAGTATACAGATAAGAACCAGGTAGGTGGCTGTCCTGACATCACATACTATGGGTATACCCTGCCAGCACTGTGACCTACTGAGCTCTGTGTGGACACAAATGCTGCATGAATATATACTGTATATGGGCACTCTTTCAACCATTTATTTCCAACCTAATTCATTTGGTATGAACTGTGATGTGTGAATGATTACAGTTGCTCACCCAGTTCTTGGGGCAATGCACAGATTTAAACTACCCTTTCTCTTCATGCTGTAGTGGACATCACTTTTGGCAAAAATATGACCACAGATAGCTGGCTAAAAGTGCCACCTCCCTAAAGAATGTAAACGTAACAATATTTGGTACCAAATCGGATTTGTGAGGCTCAACAAATTTCCTTGTTTTAAAACATATTCAATTATTTTATGCAATAGCTTTCTTTGTATAGAAGAGCTATTAATTGCTCATAGTGTACAAAAATTACATAAACACAATGCAATACAATAAGACCATCCACCCATGTTGTTCATCTTTAAACAGGAGAAGAAAACTTCTTCATCTTCTTTAGATGTTCCAAAAGTAATATAGCTCGACTCGTTTCTTGTATGTAGTCTACTTCTATAGGAGCCAAAAGTTTGCTTTTAGACCCCTTTCACACTGAGGCATTTTTTAGGCACTTTTTGGCTAAAAATAGCGCCTGTAAAGCACCTGAAAAACGCCTCCCCTGCAGCCCCAGTGTGAAAGCCCGAGTGCTTTCACACTGGAGCAGTGCGCTTGCAGGACGTTAGAAAAAGTCCTGCAAGCAGCATCTTTCGGGCGGTGCAGGTGCAGTGAATACACCACTCCTCCACCACCCCTGACATTGGAATCAATGGGCACTGCTGCCAAAGCGCCTGCAAATTGCTTTGGCAGCAGCACCTTGCAGGCGCTATTAACCATTTATTCAGCCGCTGACAGGTGCTCAAAGTGCCAAGCTAGCGACCGAAAAGTGCTGCTATTACAGCAGCAAAGCGCCGCTAAAATTAGCAAGCTTCACCACTTGCGCCCCCCCTGCCCCAGTGTGAAAATAGCCTTACAAATAGTAATTTCTAAACAAATACTAAATACAGACAGTCCCGGTATACAAACAAGATATGTTCTGTAGGCTTGTTCTTAAGTTAAATTTGTATGTAAGTTGGAACAGATAGATTTTATCAGTGTAACTCCAGCCCAAAAATATATTTTTACCTTTTTTTAAATAGCATATGGAACTGTTAACAGCCCTTTAATGTTTTTTTTTGCTGTCTGTTCCTGTTCAGAAGATTTCACCTCACTTTCTGTCCCTGTGACAATTGGATTTTGAAAATGTTGGATTTGTGTGGAAACAAGGATTGGTGATAAAGCTTCAGTGGAGACACCTTTTTCCCATATTATCTCTAACAGGAGACAATTTCCCTTCTAGGGATAGATTTCCTCTCACTTCCTGTTGCCTCCCTCCATTTTTAAGTAGGAGTCGTTTGTAAGTCGGATGTTTGTAACTCTGAAACTGCCTGTATAGCAGAACAAGATTATAATAAACCTTAACAGTCATGCCATCAAATATCCTGAAATAGGGTAAATCTTTTGGTGAAGTCGCAAATCTTGGTATAAGGCCAAAAAACTGCCCTTTCTTTTCATGTTGTAGTGGATAACACTTTTGGCAAAAAATACTTCACAAAATACAACAAACAATATTTGCTTATGTCTTTTTCTGTCTCTCTCTCTCTCTCTCTCTCTCTCTCTCTCTCTCTCTCTCTCTCTCTCTCTCTCTCTGTCAACCATAAAAAAAGGATATGGATGTGGTGTCAATGAAAATAGCCTAAAAATACACTTTAAACCAACACAGGTCAAAGCATAACAATAAACATAAAAAAACATGTCGTTACCACATAAACATGCTTGTCAATGTATACCAACACAGTACAATGCACATTTATTTATTGTGCCTTTTTAATTCAGTTACACTGTGAATCTGGCCTTATTCAAGGCAGCTAGAGAGATTATTGTAGAAAGAAAAAAGTAAAAAAAATGCACTTTTGCTAGTTAGCTAGTTAGCATTGAGTGTAATCTGAGGACCAGGATTCAAATGTAAATTGTTGGCTTACCTGAATTGTTAGCTATCATTAAAGCTATCTATCTTTTTGACATCTTGGGACAACTTCGATAATAGAAAATTAGCACCATTTTGCTTAACACCTTTGGTTTTCTGAATGTGAATAACATGTACTCAATTACATAGATGCCATACATGCCACTGAGCTTGTTAAATAGCTTAAAATCACTTTGATACTTAAAGCGGTTGTATACCCGCTGACGCTTTTTTTTTTACTACACCTGTAAGGCAAAAGGCATAATGAGCTAGTATGCACCGCATACTAGCTCATTATAAAATAATTACCTTAGAACGAGGCGTCAGTATCTCAGCCGGTCCTTCCCGAGGGAGATGACATTTTCCGGGTATCGCAGCTCCAGTACTGTGAGTGGCTGGAGCCGTGATGTTGTCACTCCCGTGCATGCACGCGGGAGACTTCTATCCAGCAAAGTCCGGCGTCTGCCGGTCATTCAGCCGAGAATCCAGGTGCGCATGCGCCGCTGAAGTCAGCAGCTCATTGCAAGGGGAATATCTCCTAAACTGTACAGGTATAGGAGATATTCTTTTTACCTACAGGTAGGCCTTATTATAGGCTTACCTGTAGGTAAAAGTAAAAAAAATTACTATACAACCGCTTTAATTTTATTTTAATTCTGTGTTAGGCTAAATCTATTTTGCAAGCATATAAAAACCACTTTCTTTTTTTTTTTTTTTTTAAAGTGTATTTTGTGCGTGTACTCGAGAGAGGAGCCGGACTTCAGGAGTTGGGAGTAGGCAGGCCTCCCCCAGAGGCAATCTGCCACCTTTCTCCATGCCCCGGGTGGCAATGGCGGGTGTGTGAGGGGGTCCTCCCACACAGCCCGCCCTACCTGCTCCGCTTTGAAGCGCAACGGGGCAGAGGGACTCCCTATAAGGGAGTGAGAGGATTAGCCCGCTCAACCAGCCCCATTAGTCCTTCGCCTCTCTTTAGAGACCGCGTGGTCAATGTGCGTGTGTTAACACAATTTAGAGTGCGTGTGTAGGTGTGGTGGTTTTTTGTGGAAGGGGGGTGGGCGTACTAAGCACAGGCTTACCTTGCATAGCACACCCATCGGGAGCCGGGCTGAGACCACCAAACTCAATTCACATGAAGCCGAGACCGGGATCCGAACCTCTAGCTGCAGAGGTGAATGGCTTGTCAGCGCAGTGCCAATCGCGTTGAGCCACCGCAGCTCCCTCATAAAAACCACTTTCTGTCTGCACATATAGGCTTGTAAAGACATCAATCGATGAGCCGTATCTCTCCTCTTTAGTAAAAGTGAGTACTGCTTGGACCTTGAAGAAGGGGACATACCCCGAAAAGCTTGTCCTGAAAAATTGTATGTTAGTGCAAATAAAAAAAGTATCACGGATAGGGTTGAGCGAACCCGAACTGTAAAGTTCGGGTTCGGTACGGACTTTGGTTTTTTTTGTACCCGGACCCGAACCCGAACAATTTGCTGAAAGTTTGGGTTCGGGTCCGGTGTTCGGCAATGTTACGGCGGGCTGCAGGGCAGCCAATCGCCATTTATTTTACTACTGTGACTAAGAAGCCACCACAGCCATGCCTACTAATGGCATTGCTGTGATTGGCCAGTGCAACATGTGACCCAGCATGTGACCCAGACTCTATATAAGCTAGAGGCACATAGCACAGCTCGTCACTCTGCTTTAGCTAGGGTAGGGAAAGGCTGCTGCTGCTCTGAGGGAGAGATTTAGATAGGACTGTCCTGCTTCAGAAATCTACACCAGCACTGCATCTGTTCCTGTGAGATACTCTGCATTAGATAATTTAGGGAAAGGTTCCAGATTGTTCTTATAGGGACAGAAATATATAGGAGTCAGTCCTGCTTCACAAATCATATTACACCAGCGTTGCATATGTTCCTGTGAGATACTTCAATGGGGTTCGGGGTCAAGTTCGGGTCGGGTCCCGAACCCGGACTTTTTTCCGAAGTTAGGCCGAACCCGTTGAACCCGAACATCCAGGTGTCCGCTCAACTCTAATCACGGACAGTACAGAATTTTCTCTGTCACAATTGCACCAATACGGCTACAATCACGTCAAGTAGTAAAAGTAAAAACAGGCACAAACAACACAATGTCACTTTCCTCTTTAAACCGGCAGTTAATTAGAATTGCCCTGTAGCAGACATGTCAGTTCTTTGGTATATGTTTCCTGTTCAATACAAACCTCTTTCCCCTGTGGGCTCATAAACTAAAACACCTACAGCTTCTTACTAGTTGATTACATAATTTAATTATATTAACAGTGCTTAACTAAGTAACTGCCCTTTGGGCATTAAAGGTGTTTTCATAAACTACGAAGAACACAGTGAGCAAATAGCTTTTCTTAGGTTGACCAGTGATAGGAAAGTATCTGGCCCAATACAATGAAGTTAAAATCATTCATCATTCTAGTTATAGGTAATATACACTATATTATCAAAAGTATTGGGTCGCCTGCCTTGAAATGTAATGGCATCCCAGCCTTAGTCCGTAGTGTTCATTATTAGATTGCCCACCCTTTGCAGCTATAACAGCTTCAACTCTTCTGGGAAGGCTGCCGACAAGGTTTAGGAGTGTGTCTATGGAAATGTTTGACCATTCTTCCAGAAGCGCATTTGTGAGGTCAGGCACTGATGTGGATGAGAAAGCCTGGCTCGAAGTCTCCACTCAAATTCATCCCAAAGGTGTTCTATCGGGTTAAGGTCAGTCGAGTTCCTCCACCCCAAACTCGCTCATCCATGTCTTTCTGGACCTTGCTTTGTGCACTGGTGCGCAGTTATGTTGAAACAGGCCATCCCCATACTGTTCCCACAAAGTTGGGAGCATGAAATTGTCCAAAATGTCTTGGTATGCTGATGCTTCACTGGAACTAAGAAGCCAAGTGAACACCTAAAAAACAACCTTACACCATAATCTTCCCTCCACCAAATGGTTTGGACCAGTGCACAAAGCAAGGTCCATAAAGACATGGATAAGCGAGTTTGGGGAGGCAGAACTTGACTGGCCTGCAAAGAGTCCGACCTCAACCTTTGGGATGAATTTGAGCGGAGACTGTGAGCCAGGCTTTCTCTTCATTATCAGTGCCTGACCTCACAAATGCAGATCTGGAAGAATGGTCAAACATTCCCATAGACACACTCCTAACCTTGTGGACAGCCTTCCCAGAAGAGTTATAGCTGTTATAGCTGCAAAGGGTTGGTCAACTCAATATTGAATCCTATGGACTAATACTGGGGTGCCATTAAAATTCATGTGTGTGTAAAGGCAGGCGTCCCAATACTTTCGATAACATAGTGTATTTTAGTAGATTTCTACTAAAGTTAAACGTAAATCAACAACTATTTTGTCATGTTGGAAAAAATGTACCCCAAATTTGCCAGCTTATCAGTTCTTTGTGATCATTCTTGTACAGAAAACAAATACTTTTGCATAAAACTATCTCTAAATTTTGTTACATTAATAAAATATTGTCCTGTCTGTCTGCTTGCTATAGTGCTGATAGTGTAATCATTCCATTAGATGTCTGTGTACAATGCTCTACACATATATATACCTTATTGGTTATACTGGGAGCAATTCAAAATAGCATTTGCGACAGATTTCTGCCATTATTGTTGTAATATGAAGTACAGCACCAAATTCATGTAAACCTTGCAAAAGTTTCCTTGTTTGTTCTGACATGTGCAACAAATTCAAGAAGTTCAATTAATCCGGCACGTTACTAATATGTTGCTATGGCACTGCCGCCAAATCAGAAATAAGAAAAATGGGAGTAAATAACCAAGGTCATTTTGGAGTAACAGGGCCATGCGCATTCTTCCATTATTCCCTTTAGGCATTGGTTTCTAGAATGATGCATTTTTGGTTGCTGGAATTCTAGAATGCTGTGCCATAACAACCAATGGCACTGTGCAGCTTATTTCTAATTTTGTACTGTGTGTTTTATACTACTTGCCTTGTAGGCTATTAGCCAGATTCAGAGAGAGTTACGCCGGCGTATCAGTAGATACGCCGTCGTAACTCTGAATCTGCTCCGTTGTAAATTTAACTGTATTCTTAAATTGAGATACTCTTAAATCTAGCTAAGATATAACCGCCGGCGCCGGCGTATCTTAGCTGTCTATTTACGCCGGCCGCTAGGGGCGTGTACGCTGATTTATGCCTAGAATGCGTAAATCAGCGAGATACGCCTATTCACGAACGTACGCTTGCCTGTCGCAGTAAAGGTATGCCGTTTACGTAAGGCGTTTTCAGGCCTAAAGATATTCCACCAAAAAGATGGCGCAGCCAATGTTAAGTATGGACGTCGGAACCGCGTTGAATTTTAAAAAATTTACGTCGTTTGCGTAAGTCGTCCGTGAATGGGGCTGGGCGTAATTTACATTCACGTTGAAACCAATAAGTCTTTGTGGCCTAATTTGGAGCATGCGCACTGGGATACGTCCACAGACGGCGCATGCGAAATAGACGAAAAAAACTCTGGACTGCCGCACTCCAAAATGACTAAAACAAATTAGGTCTTTATTTTCAAATGCACATGCATTCACCGCAAGCAAAAAGGTACAGTATTTGGCCTATACTGTACCTTTTTGCTTGCGGTGAATGCATGTGCATTTGAAAATAAAGACCTAATTTGTTTTAGTCATTTTGGAGTGCGGCAGTCCAGAGTTTTTTTCGTCTATTTTGCTACAATCAGCATCGCCAGCACCCTGGTGGTTCAACAGCCCTTAATGATAAGTGAGGCTCACCTGGAGCGGTGAAAGATTTGTCTAGACGGCGCATGCGCCGTTCGTTCAAAACGTCAATCACGTCGGGTCACGATTCATTAGCATAAAACATGCCCACCTCTTCACAATTTGAATTAGGCGCGGAGAGGGTAGTGTGGTAGCAGATTTAGATGAACTTGACTAACAAATCAGAACCCCATACTGCTAACACTTTTTAAGCAGTTACAGTAATGCCCTGTACACATGACCGGTTTTCCTGTCGGAATAAACTCTGACGTTTTTTCCAACTAAGTTCCGACAGAATTCCACTCAAGCTGTCTTGCATACACATGTCACACCAAATTCCGAGCGCCAAGAACGCGGTGACGTACAACACTGCGATGAGCCAAGAAAAATTAAGTTCAATGCTTCCAAGCATGTGTCGACTTGATTCTGAGCATGCATGGTTTTTAGTCCGTCGGAATTCAATCCAGACGAACGGAAATTCCGAATTGAGAACATGTTCTCTATATAATTCCATTGGAATTTCCGACGGAAAAAGTCCGATGGGACATACACACAGACGGAATATCTGATGAAAAGCTTCCGTCTGTCTTTTTCTTTCGGAAATTTCACTTGTGTGTACAAGGCATAACAGTTGTTTCCTTCCTTTTGGGATAAGGCCTCTTGCACACAAAAATTCATTTTTTTTACTAAACCGAAATGAGACGCATTGTTGTCTATGGGACATTGCACACAGATCAGTAATACAGTGTTGAGTACAGAGTAGTAAAAAAACATAATTGTATTCATTCGAGTGCAGTAATTTACTTGCATACTTGTGTTTACTCATCTATATGCATGTTTACGTGAGTATATTACAGTACTGGCAATGAAGAAGACTTTTACTCGTCTATATGTTTACTCACCTTTACTCGCCTATACCCAACCTTACTCAGGTCTTTACACATCGTTTTTGGCCCCTTGCACATGGGCGTCACAAGTTCCTGAGTAAACAACAGTAAATTATGACACCGTGTACAAGGGGCCTAAATGTTTTGCATACATTAATAAAAGCTGACTGTTCTAAGTACTCCTGCTAGTGCTGAATGGTTTGTCTCAACTCTGTAATTGCCACATTTCCTGTGAAGCTCAGTCTGTTTAAGGAAGATGCAAAATAAAAGCCTCATGCCGTGTACACACCATCACTTTATGTGATGAAAAAAACCCGAAGTTTTTAAAATGTCAATTTAAATTACCGTGTGTGGGGGAAAACGTTGTTTTATGTCTTGTGAAAAACAACAAAAAAAATTGAAGCATGCTTCAATTTTTTGTGTCGTTTTTCAAAATGTCGTTTTTTGTTTCACAAAAAATCACAGTGTGTAGCAAAAAACGACGTTTAAAACAACGTTTAAAAAAAAAAAAACGAATGCAGCCACAACATTTAAGATCTGGGAAGCTGTAATATATTACTTTTTTGTTTTGGGGTTTAAAGGAGTTGTAAAGGAAAACATTTTTTGCCTAAAATGAATGTCTGCAAGGTAGACAGACAGAATAGTGTAATGATTCTGTTAAAAAACGAGTAAATACCTATTAAATTCCTTCATCTATATCACCTCCGGCGTTCTAGTTTCTGTTCTCTCATTCACTTCCTGGTTTGCGGCGCTCGTTCATGTAAGAACTATATTTCCCAGTATGAATTGTGGCAAGCCCAGTAATTCACACCTCCTTGAAGTCTCTAACATGTAGAGAGCGTCCTGCCACACAGATGTAGTTCCCAGGAGGGGGTGAGCACGTTACTGACCACGGCAGTAAAGCCTCCCATCACGGTGGTCAGTAAAATCAGACAAGCAGGAAGTGAACAGAACAGAGAAGAAATAGAGCAACTTCTGAGCAAAAACGAACAATGAGGAAGTGAAAAGAGGAATGTCTGCAGGTAAAGGATGCTTATTATGAAAAAAAAAAATTCTAAAAACAGACGGATGGGGATCTGATAGAAACGCTCCATAGAGAACAGCAGGCTGTGTCTGTGTCCACTCTGCATTGTGGAGCAGACACAGACCGGTCTCAGTGGGGATCAGCTGAGCAGGCGGATCCGCTTGACGGATTCTGCTTCTTCTGAAAGGGGCCTTAAAGGGAACAGTTCTTTAGCAAGTACTTATGCCGCGTACAGACGGTAGTTTTTTGTGATGAAAAAAAAACGACATTTTAAATCATGAAATAAAACAACGTTTTTGGAACTTAATTTTCAAAAACGACATTGCCTACACACCATCGTTTTTTCAAAATGCTCTAGCAAAGCGCGGTTACGTTCAGCACTCTTTTCCATTGAAACTAGCTTCATAACTTGCTTCTGAGCATGCGCGGGTTTAAAAACGTCGTTTTAAACGTCGTTTTGCCCACACACTATCATTTTAATTGACACAAAAAACGACGTTTTGAAAAACGACACAAAAAATTCAAGCATGTTCGAATTTTTTTTTGGTCGTTTTTCAGAACGACGTTTTTTTCATCACAAAAAACTACTGCGGCATTACAGTTTTCAACACATTTAAATGTTCTTAGATAAATAACAACCATCTCAGACCCTCTTTTCTATAACCAATACTGCTAATAAGCAAACCCCAATTTGGAATAATTATTGCATGATATATTGATTGTATCGTCTGATTATATCATCTGATTATACCGTATCATCTGATTTTATCGTCTGGAAATATCAGCATTTTACATCTATCTAAGTACAAATTTTACAGAGATAAGGAAACCCAACGAGTAGTTTGGGAAGCTGGATCTGCTTGTGTTAAGACATATTTAATCATTTGTTATGACTAATTGCCAAAGGGATTAGCACATAATCCCTAATAATACAAGCAAAATATCAAAGTCAATAAACTAAACTTAATAACAATTTTATTTACTGTTAGATAAATATAAAAAATGAATCATATGTAACTAGCCCTAAAACAGTGTGTATTTTATAATACATAAAATATAAGCATTATCCTTACATTTAGACATGGCTTCAAAAGAGTCCATGAGATGTCAGTAATTGTCTCCTGTCTGCACATATTCCGAGGCTTGTGGATTTTTTTTTTCATGTATTCCCCTGTCTGTTTGAAATGCCGCCAGCCTGCAGATCCAGACACCTGGGAGTAGAATCTACCTGATTGTCACCCCAGGGTATTATTTCTCATTTGCCTTTTTTGTCTTATAAACATTCTGCTTCAAACATGTAATTGTCAAGTAATAATAACTGACATTGGACTGCTGCATGAAAATAAAAGATGACAGGAACCAATTTTGGCTTGTGATGTCACGTAAATTTGTCCTTTGAAAATAGTTTTTAGTCTCTCTGAAACTGGCTTCGTCTTCAGTGATTACATTGCAGCACACCTAACCTTCCTGATTTTCTGTTGTGTGCACAACTAAAGTTGTGCTCATTGAATCATGAGAGGCTATAGAATTCTTGCTTATAAAGGGCCAGATTCACGTAGCCCGGGCGCAGCGTAACTTAACCGATTTAGGTTACACCGCCGCAAATTTTCTGGCTAAGTGCCCGATCCACAAAGCACTTACCTGGAAATTTGCGGCGTTGTATCCTAAATCCGTCCGGCGCAAGGTGGGCCAATTCAAATGGGGCGGGTACCATTTAAATTAGGCGCGCTCCCGCGCCGGACGTACTGCGCATGCTCCCGACGCAAATTTCCCGACGTGCTTTGCGCGAAATTACGACGCGCCGACGTTTTGTGAATCGTGACGTGAAAAAAAGACTTGCGCTGGGAATTTTTTTTTTTTTTTTTAAAAATTCAAAAGCGACGCGGGAAAGACCGGTATACTTTTACATGGTGTACTAATTTTACACTTTGTAAAAGGTGCCCTATCTTTGCGACGGCAAACTAACACTTGCGGCGACGTAACAACGGGAAAAAGTTTAGTGGATCGCCCTAACTGCTAATTTGCATACCCGACGCTGGTTTACGACGCAAACTCCCCCCAGCGGCGGCCGCGGTACTGCATCCTAAGATCCGACAGTGTAAAACTATTACACCTGTCGGATCTTAGGGATATCTATGCTTAACTGATTCTATGAATCAGTCGCATAGATAGAAACAGGGATACGACGGCGTATCAGCAGATACGCCGTCGTATCCCTTTTGTGAATCTGGCCCATAGTTACCCCACTGTAGTTGTTTTGCACTACATTTTAGAAATAGATCACATAATAAAGTTGAGAGTCTGCATAAAATCTGTATTATCTTAACCACGTCCAGCCCAGGTCAATTCTAGCATTTAAAAATCATAACTTTTTTTGCTAGAAAAAATACTCAGAATCCTCAAACATTATATATAATGTATATTTTTCTAGCAGAGACCCCAGAGAATAAAATGGCGGTCGTTGCAATTTTTTGGCACACAGTATTTGCACAGACCCCAGATCTCTCCTTTACTCTGGAAAGCATGACTTAAAAAAAAAAAAAAAAGATCTTTGCTTTCTAGTAAACAAATGGCAGTGTTTACATCTAAAACAAAACCAAGGAAATTCCCAGCTCAACTTACTGACCAGCCTGCAGCCACCTGATTGGTTGGGTGCAGGCTGGTCAGTAAGTAGAGCTGGGAATTTCCTTGGTTTTGTTTTGCATGCCTTGCCCATCCATGTGCTCATTGCTGCAAAGGCCAGTTATAGGGGAGGGCGGTGGCCATTTGTTTTTTTGTTTTTTTTTGCAGTTTACATCTGCCAGAGCCAAAAGTGACTTCTGGCCTCCCAAGATCTTAGGGCCAGATTCACAAAGGAGATACGACGGAGTATCTCAGATACTCCGTCGTATCTCAGATACTCCGTCGTATCTCAGATACTCCGTCGTATCTCAGATACTCCGTCGTATCTCAGATACTCCGTCGTATCTCAGATACTCCGTCGTATCTCTCAGAGTATCTATGCGACTGATTTATAGAATCAGTTACGCATAGATAACCCTTAGATCCGACAGGTGTAATTGTTTTACACTGTCGGATCCTAGGATGCAGTACCGCGGCCGCCGCTGGGGGGAGTTTGCGTCGTAAACCAGCGTCAGGTATGCAAATTAGGAGTTACGGCGATCCACGACGGTTTTTCGCGTTCGCTACGTCGCTGCTAGTCTAGTTTCCCGTCGCAAAGTTAGTCGTCGTTTTTGGTGCCCTAACTTTACACAGCACACGTATGTGCTGTATAAAGTATGGCCGTCGTTCCCGCGTCGAAATGTGAAATTTGTTCCTTCTTGCGTAAGACGTCCTGGAATACGGAAGTACGCTACGCACGTCCCCGTCGAAAAAATGACGTCACTTCACGCCAAGCAGGGCCGGAATTTCGAAGCGGAGCATGCGCAGTAGGTCCGGTGTGGGAGCGTGCCTAATTTAAATGGCTCACGCCCCTTTGAATTACGCGGGCTTTTATTGCAAGTGCTTTGTGAATCAGGCACTTGCGATGAAAACTTGCGGCGGTGTAACGTATCTACGATACGTTACGCCGCCGCACTTCTACGTGAATCTGGCCCATAGAGATGGCCGGGACAAGCTCTGTGGTAGCCCGCCACTGGATCGGAGTATGTATATACCAGGACATGCACGTATTTTCGTTTTAATTACAAACTGATATAACATACTGGCACCTAGAGTTGATATATTAGGTAAGTATTTTACATTTCAGGTTTCCTTTAAAGGAGAAGTATGGGAATCCTTTTTTTCCCCTTTTATACTTACCTAGGTGGATGCAGCATTGGATCAATGCTGCATCTGTCCCCCGGCATCTCTGCACTGAAAACCGGGCCATTGAACACGGTTGATGGATCGGTTCTCTTGGCTCCTTGAGCAGAGAGCTGCAGACTGTCAATCAGCAGCTCTCCTGCTCGCTCACCGGAGCGCTGAACTGTGGAGGGGTGGGGAGTGGCAGTCTAAGTGTCTCAGCCGCTTGCTGAGAGGCTGAGACAGCCATCAGTCTAGGCACATGGCGGATCCAGACTTCCAGAGCCGGGATTACGCGATGCCTGAACTGCTCTCTGCGGAAAATGGGTCACAGGACTGCAAAATGAATTGCACTCCTGTGACCCATAGGAGAAGTCTAGCCAAATGAGCTCAGACTGGACTTCTCCTTTAAGTTATGCAGCTTGGACATTTACCCAACATAGGTGTGCGCAGGGGGTGTGACGCCTTGAGGCGATTTAGTTGGCATTTGCAGCGCTATACAAGTTCTCACTCACTCACTCGCAGTGATAAGGCAGTACAGCTGGCCCTCCTATATCGTGCCTGGGTCCTATCAGTTTAAAAATGGGCCCAGGTACCTGCCGAGCAGGAGGACCAGCTGTACTGCCTTATTGCAGACACTGATTCTCTTGTTCCTCCCCCTGCAGCACTACCAGCTTCTCCTCATCTTCCTCCCTCCAGCTGTGCTTCAGGGGGATTAGGGGGAGGCGGCTGGTAAACATGTCCTTTTCTGGCCCCTTCCTGTTCTGAATGTTCGCTCCTGTGTCTATTCATCACTGAAGTATATTAAACTGTTCTTATTAAACTTCACTTTGCAAATGAATAAGAAACCTGTAAGGGCTTCCTGTTCATTCATTTGTGCTGCTGAGGCTCAGTCTTAAATGTGAGACATCATGGATCTGTTTAGACCCCTGATATTTCACCAAATATGTCCAAATTGGGCCCAAAGTGTCAACATTTTGTATGGCCACCATTATTTTCCAGCACTGCCTTAACCCTCTTGGGCATGGAGTTCACCAAAGCTTCACAGGTTGCCACTGGAGTCCTCTTCCACTCCTCGATGACGACATCATGTAGCTGGAGTTTGTTAGAGACCTTGCACTCCTCCACCTTCCATTTGAAGATGCCCCACAGAGGCTCAATAGGGTTTAGGTCTGGAGACATGCTTGGCCAGTCCATCACCTTTCCCCTTAGATTCTTTAGCAGGGCAGTGGTCGTCTTGGAGGTGTGTTTGGGGTCATTATCATGTTGGAATACTGCCCTGCAGCCCAGTCTTCAAAGGGAGGGGGGTCATGCTGCTTCAGTATAAAAGTAAAAAATAACTGCTTTAGTATAAAAGTAAAAAATAAATAAATAAAAATGTAAAAAAAATATTGCTTTGTTCTCTATGAATTATGGCATTGCATCACAGTCATGGCATGTGCATTCCCCTAGTCACTGTCTCAGTTGCTCTGTGTTCGAGCTTTGGGGTGCACACTCTAATGCATTAGGATGTGCACACCTATGCTATCCCCCCTATTCTGCTGAATAAACATAAAATTGGGGTTATGGTTGATTATAGGGCAAGGACCTGTAACTGACAGGGAATTGAAAATTGCCTACTGCAAATATACTGTGAAGCCCTCTGAGGAGATGTAACAGTTATTTTAAGTGTTATTAAATAAATGAATTGGACAGAGTCTCTCGCTGGAGTGCCTGAAGTGGATACCTGATGTAAGTTGAGACAGCACACAGTTAGCCTGCAAGTCCTTGACAGGTGCATTTTATGTTGAACACTTGAGGGAAGAGGTTCAGGATCCAGATAGGGACCTAAGTAGTGCAAACCTAATCAGGTTGGAACTGGTGGTGATTAAGGGAAACATTGTTCTGATAGTGAGTAGCAGACCCCTCCACAGAACATTGTGTCAGGTGACCTGGGCCTTCTTGTCACGTGGGCCTGCAGGTGCTCAGCAGGACTATTGTAGACCTAAACTGGAACCATGGAGAAGGTGCAAGGCCTTGTGCAGTGAGTGTTATCAAATGTATGTGGGTTGTTGCTTTCAGTGACCAGGAGAATGGTGACCGAAGGGTTTACAATCCACATTCTGTATGGACTGAGATGTGACTGTAGGTATAAGACCCATAAGAAACTAGACAGCCCTGTTCTGTAGCAGGTCCCCTAGTTGCATGCATGGGAATTCTATTGTGGGGGGACCTGCTACACCCTGCCAGCTGCACCTGCATGTACAATAACAAATGGATGCTTCCTTATGTTCTCCTAAACTTAAAGTGGTTCTAAAGGTAGAAGTTTTTTTTATCTTAATGCATTCTATACCATGGTACTCCTGATAAAGACTCTTTATGAGTTGAAACGCGTTGAGTTTTTTTAGCTGTCATCTGAAAGACATCTGGATGGATGGAACTTCATATAATGCAGCTTATCACTGATGCATTAGTTGATATATATTCTTGATGTATGGTAACTTTTAAACTTTTTGTTTGCCTATTACTCACTGTTGCAGTAAGCTTTTATATTTAGGTGGGAGAGAGCATACTGCCAAGAGATTTCCAAGTTATAAAGAGAACCAGTCATAGCAGCAGGTTTTACCTAAAGGAGTAGATTTCATTCTTCCCAGATATCCATTCAGACAATTGCCATTAGGCTATAGATTTCTGCCAGAATGATTGGATGAGAGGCAGTACGGGGAGACCCTGATTCAATTAAAGCACTTTTGACCATTTCATTCCTAATGGTCAACACTGCAGGGCAAGAAACTGGAATTTCTTACTTAAGACACATTATTTGTGGAATGCATATAATATGCTCTGTTGACCATTGTATATTATGCATGGTCCATACTATAGGTTAAGAGGATATAATTTCACTTTATGTTGCCACAAAATTCTATATTCTTTTTGCAGTGAAAGGTAATCTTCACATTATTGAAGTTTTTCATGAACAGGCAAACTTTCTTTCTACCTTTTTGCATCTTATGATATGGGACTTTCTTTATATTATTTACTAGGCCCCTTTCACACTGAGGAGTTTTTTAGGCAGTTTAGCGCTAAAAATATCGCCTAAATACTGACTGTAAAACTCCCGAGGGCTTTCGCGCTGGCAGGAGAGAAAAAAATCTCCTACAAGCAGCATCTTTGGAGCGGTGAGAGGAGTGGTGTGTATACCGCTCCTTCCCATTTAAAACAATGGGAAATCGCGGTAATACCGACTGCAATGTGCCTCTGCAGAGGTGCATTGCGGCCGGTATTGACCCTTTATCGGGCGCTAGCGGGGGTTAATACCGCACCGTTTGCTGCCGAATCCCGCGGAAATTCCGACGGTATAGCGCCGCTATTTTTAGCGGCACTATACCGCCACCGCACCTCCCACCCCAGTGTGAAAGGGGCCTTAGGAATCTTTGAATTGTCACATGAATTATTGAGAGTATATTTTGTAACATGTTTTTACTATATATTATGGATTTTTTTATATAAATAAAATCTTGTTGTTGCTATTAATCTAGTGCCACATTATTTATATACTTTAGTTGTTTATTTGGTATCACAAATTGTCTGTAGGCTGCTCTGTCCAAGTATTCAGAAAATGATTGATTATTAGATTAGATTATTAGATTGATTAGACCCGTGTATAGCAGACAAAGGGACCCATTGATCCAGCGAGACTAAATGTGGGAATGCGCCAAATAGCTTTAATGGATTCACCAGTTCAGGGATTACTAGTCTAACTAAATTCTGTAAACTCTTTTGTTGCTAAATGATAACGTACCAACATGGAGCCTGAGTGTTAAAAATGTCTTCTCATGTTGTTAGAAAAGGGTTAATCTATAAGGCAAGGGTGCAATCCCCAGAGCTGCCGCTTGTGGCATGAGACCACCCGATGTGACCGCCTCACAGGGATCTCCATTATCGAGTTCCCACAGAAAACGTTGTCCAGGACCACTAGTGCAGTGAGGTGAAGAGTGTGGCTCCACTCCCCAGCACTCTTGGTTGAGGTATATCGCACAATCCCAATTTTGTACTGTATTTATATATATTTTATGTATGTTTAGATGTATTTTTCCGTGAAACATTAAATTTAGCATATTTTTTTTAATTTATGTGCCTACAAAGTAAATTTTCCTGTCCAAGTATTCACCTAAACCCTAAAGCGCAGCGATTAATTATTTTGATCTTATATGCATAGGTACATTGATCCAAGCTGGACCAATATAACTATGTATAAAATTTCCCAAATTATTCTTTAACTGGCGATTTATCAATTGGTATAACCCATTTTTCTGCAATTATCAACTCCAGACTTGACTATGCAAATGCCCTCTATCTTGGACTCCCAAAGTTCCAAATCACTCGTCTGCAAGTCGTTCAAAATACGGCCACTCGACTCGTGACTGGGAAAAAACCATGGGAATCAATCTCACCTTCGTTGAGATCCCTTCATTGGTTGGCAGTAAAAGACAGAATCACTTTCAAGGCACTCTGTCTGACGTATAAGTGTGTTCAAGGAAATGCCCCCCAATATCAATGCGAAAAATTAAAAGCTCACAACCCCAATTGCATTCTGCGATCCACCAATCAAAATCTACTCCAAATACCCAAAGCCAGATACAAGTCAAAAGGAGAACGAAGATTTGCAGTCCATGGACCTAGACTATGGAACGCTCTATCAACCAGCATCTGCTTGGAGGTGAATTACCTGGCTTTCAGGAAAAGAATCAAAACCCATCTTTTCTGAGGGCAAAAGTTCTGTTTAGGGCAGGGATGCCCAACCTTTTGAAGAGCGAGGGCCACTTATGCGACTTGGTAACCGGTCGCGGGCCACAATGAGTGGAGCGGGTGGATGGCAGCCCACTCTACTTTTTTTCTTTTTTTGTGGATCGGATTGGAGGTAGGACACAAGTCCATATACATCTGCTACTCCTTAGAGGTGAATGGAGGGTCCAATTGGGTTGGACTGACCGTGTGAAAAGGGCCTAAGGCTCAGTGCAGGTAAGCCGCAGGTGCACTGCTCTGCACCTGCAGTTTGAAAGCAGCCCAGTAACCACTGCAGAAGAGATATGCCCATTTATACACTGCGATTTTAGTAATAAACTTACCTTTAATAACAGTATTCTATTCCATCCCAGAGCAGGAGGTCGCGGGCCACCTCAGAGGACTCCGCGGGCCACATGTGGCCCCCGGGCCACTGGTTGGCCACCCCTGGTTTAGGCAAAGGATACTAATAAGCGCCCAGAGGCGATTCAGTTCGCAGGCGTTGCGCTATATAAGTCTCTCACTCACTCAAGCAATAGGTTAATAAAAGAATAAATCGGACTTATCAGAACATGCCATTAAACAAAATACTATAAAAATACATTTGGAAACACAAAGGGGCAGATCCACATACAATTAGATGGGCGCAGCGTATGTGAGATACGCTACGCCGCTGTAACTTACTTTTGGCAGCTTTGAATCCACAAAGAATTTGCGCCGTAAGTTACGGCGGCGTAGTGTATCTCTCGCGGCGTAACGGCGCCTAATTCAAATCGGCGAGTAGGGGGCGTGTTTCATTTAAATGAAGCGCGTCCCCGCGCCGAACGAACTGCGAATGTGACGTCCCTAAATTTCCCGCCGTGCATTGCGCGAAATGACGTCGCAAGGACGTCATTGTTTTAACTTGGACGTAAATTACGTCCATCCCGCGATTCACGGACGACTTACGCAAACGAAAAAAAAAAATTCAAATTAAACGTGGGAACGACGGCCATACTTAACATAGCAGGTCTAACTATACGCCACGAAACAGCAGCTTTAACTATACGCCGGAAAAAGCCGACTAGAGACGACGTAAAAGAATGCGACGGCCGCTCGTACGTTTGTGGATTGTCGGAAATAGCTAATTTGCATACTCAACGCAGAAAACGACAGGAACGCCACCCAGCAGACGCCGAAGAATTGCATCTTAGATCCGAAGGCGTACAAAGACGTACGCCTGAGGGTTCTAACCCAGATGCCGTCGTATCTTGTTTTGAGGATCCAAAACAATGATACAACGTGGGAAATTTGAAAGTACGCCGGCGTATCAGTAGATACGCCGGCGTACTCTCTCTGTGGATCTGCCCCAAAGGCTATTTGTTTACACATTGTAAGTATTATTTCTATCAAATTTGACGCTTTGTAAACTGCGATTGAAATAAAATGAATAAACTGTAATGCAGAACTATTTAATGTATTAGCACATTAGGCACAGGAATTACAGGTATTATGTGATTCAATGTTATATTAATACAAATTATATGCCAATATATCTATGCTCAAGAAAATCCAATATTATTAAGACATCAAATCTGAAATCAAACCATTTGATCCCCTTCAATTTTGCCTTCACAAAGAAATGTGTTAATTTTCTCATGTAAATACAAGTTTTAAACCACAGTGATGCATTTTAGCCATTGAAAATTGTCAGAAATGTACGTTTCAGATAGCGCATAAGGAAAAGTGATAGTAATTTGAGCGCTAAAGTGAAACTAGATTATAAAGCAGTTCAGCAAATATTCAGATATCCTTTATGTTTGGGTCTGAAATTGTACTTTATGTTCAAAATTACATCCATCAATCTCTTTGTATAAGAACAAAAGCATCCCTTGTTTTTTTTACTAACAGTATAAGGACTATTTCAATTAGCTTCCAGTGGCTTTGTAAAACGAGTCTGAAAGAAATGGATCAGAATAGGGAAACTTGGGGGCTAGTACGTGCTCTCCACAGGCTAACACAATAGAACTAGTATTTCAAAGAAGTGGAGAAAAGAAGACTTTGCATTGGTGTGCCAGTAACAGCGGGTGATATGGGCTGTTTGAATGTGCGTCTGTTACAGTATTCTTTATCAAAGGACGATGAAGCAACCCAGCAATTTCATATTAAGTAAAGATAAAACTCACTCCCCTCAGTTAAAATCACTTTGGCTGCCAATTGCTTTTGTAAGAGTTTGCGAGAATATACGGTATATACATACAGTAAGTATCTCACAACAGTGAGTACACCCCTTACATTTTTGTAAATATTTTATTATATCTTTTCATGTGACAACACTGAAAAAAATGACACTTTGCTACAATGTAAAGTAGTTAGGGGCAGATCCACAAAGATCTGCACCGGCGCAGCGTATCTAAGATACGCTACGCCGCCGTAACTTACCTGGCTTTGGTTTGAATCCAGAAAGAATTTGCGCCGTAAGTTACGGCGGCGTAGTGTATCTATCGCGGCGTAAGGGCGTGGAATTCAAATGCGGCGAGTAGGGGGCGTGTTTCATTTAAATGAAGCGCGTCCCCGCGCCGAACGAACTGCGCATGCCCCGTCCATCAAAACTCCCAGGGTGCATTGCTCCAAATGACGTTGCAAGGACGTCATTGTTTTCGGCGTGAATGTAAATGGCGTCCAGCCCCATTCACAGACGACTTACGCAAACTAAGAAAAAATTTCAAAATTATACGCGGGAACGACGGCCATACTTAACATTGAGTACGCCACCAAATAGCAGCTTTAACTATACACCGGAAAAAGCCGAACGGAAACGACGTAAAAGAATGCGACGGCCACTTGTGCGTTCGTGGATCGCCGGAAATAGCTAATTTGCATACTCTCCGCGGATTACGACGTGAACGCCACCCAGCAGTCGCCGGAAAATTGCATCTGAGATCCGACGGCGTACTAAGGCGTACGCCTGTCGGATCTAACACAGATGCCGTTGTATCTTGTTTGGTGGATACCAAAACAAAGATACGACGTGCAAAATTTGAAATTACGCAGCGTATCAACAGATACGCCGGCGTAATTTCTTTGAGGATCTGCCCCTTAGTGTTCAGCCATTAATGTCTAAGCCGCTGGCAACAAAAGTGAGTACACCCCTAAGTGTCCAAATTTGGCCCAAAGTGTCAATATTTTGTGTGGCCACCATTATTTTCCAGCACTGCCTTAACCCTCTTGGGCACAGTGCCTTTGGCCAATCATGGTTTAGGGTGACTAAGTCCACACCCCACACTATATAAGGCTGCTTACATAGCAGCCATGTATAGTCTGTGACGGAGATAGATTGAGCTTGATTAGGCAGGCAGGTTAGTTAGTTAGTGGCAGTGTATTTAATATATATATATATATATATATATATATATATATATATATATATATATATATATACAGTATACTAGTATATATATATACTCTGCATTTAGTGTAGACTCTATATTCAGTCAGTGCAGGCAGTGTATGGTAAATATATATTACATTGTATTGAAGTGGTTAAGGGGAACCCTGTGCCAAAATTCATCCCCAAAGCACCTTGTCCCCCATGCTGATGGGGACAAGGGCCTCATCCCCACAACCCTTGCCCGGTGTTTGTGGGGGTCTGTGGGCAGGGGGCTAATCAGAATCTGGAACCCCCTTTAACAAGGGAGCCCCCAGATCAAGGCCCACCCTATTTGAATTCAGCAAAAAAAGTGTAAAAAAAGTAAAAAACTACAGGAGTTTTTGACAATTCCTTTATTAAAGATAAAAAAAAGTGTCCCACGACATCCATCCATCTTCAATCACGGCACCTGACGGACCTGAAAAATAGAAAAAAAAAACAGCTCAATCAGAGGTGTTTCACCGACTGCTATCTCTTGGCATGTGACGTCAAATGGGGCGGGGTCATCCACTTGCGTCACCGGGTGGCCCCGCCCTTGCCTATATAACAGCTGCCACACCCAAGAGACAGTAGTCGGCGGGACGCCTCCCAGACCTGATGGGCCTGATATGGATTTTGGGGGGGACCCCACGCCATTTTTTTTACATTTTGCCGAGTTCCCCTTAATATCCATACCAGACCTGAAGGGCCTGGTATGGACTCTGGGGGGGCGCACGTCATTTTTTTCAATTTTTTTAAAATAAATATTGCCAGGAGCTGCAATACATTACAGCCGTGAGCAATTTCAACCACTTGCTTACTGGGCACATTTACCCCCTTCCAGCCCAGGTGAAATTTCAGCTTCCGGCACTGCGTCGCTTTAACTAACAATTGAGTGGTCGTGCGACATGGCTCCCAAACAAAATAGACATCCTTTTTTACGCACAAATAGAGCTTTCTTTTGGTGGTATTTGATCACCTCTGTGGTTTTTATTTTTTGTGCTATAAACAAAAAAACAGTGACAATTTTGAAAAAAAAACACAATATTTTTAACTTTTTGCTATAATAAATATCCCATTTTTTTTTTTAAAAACATTTTTTTTTCTCAGTTTAGGCCGATACATATTCTTATACCTATTTTTGGTAAAAAAAAAATCGCAATAAGCGTTTAGTGATTGGTTTGCACAAAAGTTATAGCGCCTACAAAATAGGGGACATAATTATGATTTTTTTTGTTATTATTTTTTACTATTAGTGGCGGTGATCTGCGATTTTAATCGGGACTGCGACATTATGGCAGACACATCGGACATTTTTGACACATTTTTGGGACCATTCACATTTATACAGCGAACAGTGCTATAAATATGCACTGATTACTGTATAAATGTGACTGGCAGGGAAGGGGTTAACACTAGGGGGCGAGGAAGGGGTTAAATGTGTACCCTGGGAGTGATTCTTACTGTGGGGGGAGGGGACTGACTGGGGGAGGTAACCGATCTGTGTCCCTATGTACAAGGGACACAGCATCGGTCTCCTCTCCCTGACAGGATGTGGATCTCTGTGTTTACACACAGAGATCCACGGTCCTGCTCATATACTGGGCAATCACAGGTGCCCGGTGGCCATCGCGGCCACCGGGCACGTGCATCGTGTTCCCAGTAACACGGCGCGCGCGCCCCCTAGTGGCTGTGAAAGACGAGGACGTCATATGACGTCCTGTCAGAACAATAGAACTATCTTGCTGCCGTCAATTGACGGTGGCTGGTAGTGTAGTGGTTAAATTACATTTTTTCCTTTAGAAATTTCATTTTGCTGCAGTACTGTAATAAACATCGTAAAGATGTGCTACTTTACAGGCAGACTAAGGGGACCCCCAAGCATGATATTTAAAGGAATATTTCATTTTAATTGTTTCACTTAAAATGACTGCTCCTGAAAAATGTGTTGTTTTTAAAATGTTTTTTTTTGCATTGATACATGTCCCCTGGGGCAGTACCCGGGTCCCAATAGACTTTTTTTATCATTCCAACCCAATACACGTTTTATGGCAATAACTTGCATATAAGCCTTTAAAATTAGCACTTTTTATTTTTCATGTTCGTGTCCCATAGACTTTAACGGTGTTTGCATGTTCGCACAAGTTTTTTGTCTGTTCGCATGTTCTGGTGCGAACCGAACCAGGGGGTGTTCGGCTCATCCCTACTTAGTTACCTATTTTATCCAGCAGATTGCTGGGACTCATATGGCTGGGATTAGAGCTTGAAAAGTGGCAAAGGGATCCAAAAAGAAATTAGAAATTAGAAGGAATTTGTAAGTGAGCTTCTAAGCTTCACTGGGTTTTTACACAGATAATTGAGGAATCTAAAATACTACCCATTCACTAAAACAGCTTCCTTCAAAAAGATATTAAACAATCGGACCTAACCATGTGCCAAGGGTGTCGGTAGGATGGAGGGTTAGTGCAACAGCATCATTTTATTTATATATTACAGGTACTTGTGCAGTACCATCAATTTACGCAGCTCTTTACATATATATATATATATATATATATATATATATATATATATATATATATATATTGTACATTCACATCAGTCCCTGCCCTCAAGGAGCTTACACTTTAAGCTCCCTTACCCACATTCACACATACATATTAGGGACAATTTAGACAATAGCCAATTAACCTACCAACATATCTTTAAAGTGTGGGAGGAATCATGATGATAATTTGCTGGAAAAAATGGAAGTTCTTAGAACTGAAATCTTGAAATCAAGGTGGAGGAGCAAAAACATATTGCTTTGAGCAGGTTTCCAGGGAACATAATTTTCAGAGCCAGCAGGATAATTACTTTTCCCAGCAGATAGGATACCACTGTGTTGATAAACTGAGCATGTACAAGGAACTGACACATGGTGGATTTTTTTTGGAGTATTTTAAATTGTAAGGGTCAGGTGTCAGTAGAGGTATGTCAGAAGGGTCCATGGTCAGCAAAAGTGTATGCGTGGCAGGTTTGTGGACTGTCTGTGCAGTCCACATACTTGGTAGAGATGTGGGGCCTTATAGCCTAAGGAGCCACCTGGTATTTCTCAGCACACCCTACAAGGAAAGACGCCCTGCCAAGGACACACCCGTGTATGTTTAAGACCCGCCCTCTTATCTGTAAACCACACCCCTTCCTCTTAGGCCCCACCTCTGTTGCAAGTGCCAGCAGCAAGGCGTGTAGTAGTTTCCAACCAAAGCAATGGCCGCAGGTGACGTGAGACGTGACTCATCCCCCTGTACACATTACGTCCATCGGCGGGACTTCTTCAGCGTGGGGTTGGATGATCCAACCCCGCGCTGAAGAAGTTCCACCCACAGACGTAACGCGTACAGGGGGAGGAGTCACGTCTGACATCACCCGCGGCCATTGCTTTGGTTGGAAACTACTGCTAGCCTTGATGCTGGCACAGAGTGTCATCGATTGTAAGTAGTTTTCTTGCATTTTTTATTAAATAAATTTTACACAGAGAGCACTAGATCGCTTCCTTTGTTTTCTATGTGCGGTGGAGTTTAGCTTAAGTGCAACATTTCGCTTCATACCACGAGTGTGGGTGCATTGCTGTATACTGATCAAGCTGACTAGCAGGATTTTCATCCATTCCCAGAGTGTGAGTTTACTGCTTTGTGACCTATTATAGGTCAAGTGGCTGAGGTGAGAGGCCAATCTGTGTGTGGAGGAAGGATCCTTGTCACCTATCAAAACGTCTATACTACACTTTATTAATTGTGCTTTTTTCACATGCACTAATGGACACTCCCCCAGGCCACCCTTCAGTCACCGCCGTTATCACCCCCGGCCACCGCTCATTCACATTGTGCTGACAGGACAAAGAGCCGAGCGGGACAAATGTGCGTAAGAGGAGCGCACAGGGGGAGGGCAAGTCACCGGCCGCTCTGTGGGGGCGTCAGTCCCTCCACTCAGCAAAGTACATTCCATACTGCCCATAGGTGCCGCGCTACAGCCGGGAACTGTATATGTGACGGAGGTTGCCGCAGGAGTTGGGAGGACTTTTTTAGGGGGGCAGCTTTCCCGCCGCCCTAGGCCTGGGCCTTAGTGGCCTAGGCCAAGATACAGCACTGTCTGTATCCCTTTAGACATAATTGAATTACATTTTTATAGCAAGGTATGCCCAAAATCAGATTTGTGTCTTATTGTAGACTTCTGGGGAAATCTGTAAGCCAATCACACAAGCAGGAAACATTTCTGAGGGGGGAGGGGGTGTTCTGCACACAATTTGTGTACAGAACACCCCCAGGTTGCTATATTACATTGCACTTTACAGAAAATTGCAACACTGCAGATTGAAAAGCAAAGGTAAATTTTAATACAAATCCAATTACAATATGACTTGGTTAGGAAATGTATATTTGTATAAATAAATAGATACAGTATCTCACAAAAGTGAGAACACCCCTCACGTTTTTGTAAATATTTTATTATATCTTTTCATGTGACAACAGTGAAGAAATTACATTTTTCTACAATGTAAAGTAGTGAGTGTACAGCTGGTATAACAGTGTAAATTTGCTGTCCCCTCAAAATAACTCAACAGACAACCATTAACCTTCTTGGCGGTATGATTATTTCAGATTTTTGGTGCTAAAAGCAGTACCTTTATTTTGCATGGAAAAATGGCGTTTTATATTGTAGGCCTGTAATTCTTAGGAATAACTCACTTAAATCTGTTTAAACAAGAGTCTAGTAGACATCCCGGGTATGATAAAATTTGAAACACAAAATCAAAATCATAATTATAATATAATAAATAACTATAAATAATTATAACAAATAATAATATAATAATAATAAAAATGTATCAATAATGTAATCAAATCAAAAACACAGAAATTTGCTTAGTTGCAGAATTGTCGCTGTCATCACTTTCAGTGTTTGATGATGAATTTCCCCACAAATCACTATCGCTGAATTCTGCAAGTGATTCTAATTTATTATCGCTGTTTTCTAGCTGCTCTAAAACCACTTTTGACATAAAGGGACACTTTTTCGTTACTATGGACAATCTTCAGTTTCCAGGCAGAAAAAAAAAAAAATTATCATATAAAAGTGCATGCAGGGCACTGGACAGACCACTAGGGACAAAGGGGATGTGTAATTATTTTCTACAGTACTGTAATCTGTATGTGTACTGTGTTTTTACTTTTTTTAATTTGGCGCCGATCTCCCCCCCCCCCCCGTGCGTCACAACGTCGCATGGAACGTAGCTCGGCGGCACTCGGGCACTTTGTGAATCGAGCGAGGAGACAGTTCGCACACGCATCGGGGAGATATCACAGGATCCAGGGGACAAGGTAAGTTACTTTGCCTGGATTCTGCAATGCGATCCCGAGTCTGGCTCAGGATTACCGCTAATGGTACTGAAATCTTACCCCGAGTCGGAATACCGCCAGGGAGGTTAATGTCTAAACTGCTGGCAACAAAAGTGATTGCACCCCTAAGTGAAAATGTCCAAATTGGGAACAATTTGCCATTTTCCCTCCCTGGTGTCATGTGACTCATTAGTGTTACAAGGTCTCAGATGTAAATGGGGAGCAGGTGTGTTAAATTTGGTGTTATCACTCTTACGACCTCATACTAATCACTGGATGTTCAACATGGCACCTCATGGCAAGAACTCTCTGAGGATCTGAAAAAAAAGATTTGTTGCTCTACATGAAGATGGCCTAGGCTATAAGAAGATTGCCAAGACCCTAAAACTGAGCTGCAGAACGGTGGCCAAGACCATACAACAGTTTAACAGGACAGGTTGCAGTCAGAACAGGCCTCGCCATGGTTGACCAAAGAAGTTGATTGCACATGCTCAGCGTCATATCCAGAGGTTTTCTTTGGAAAACAGACGCATTTGTGTGCTGCCAGCATTGATGCAGAGGTTGAAGGGGTGGGGGGTCAACCTGTCAGTGCTCAGACTATACGCCACACACTGCATCAAATTGGTCTGCGTTGCTGTCATCCCAGAGGGAAGCCTCTTCTAAAGATGATGCACAAGAATGCTTGAAAACAGTTTGCTGAAGACAAGCAGACTAGACGTGGATTATTGTAATCATATCCTGTGGTCTGATAAGACCAAGATAAACTTATTTGGTTCAGATGGTGTCAAGTGTGTGTGTGACGGCAACCAGGTGAGGGCGAACAAAGACAAGTGTGTCTTGCCTACAGTTAAGGACGGTGGTGGGAGTGTCATGGTCTGGGGCTACATAAATGCTGCAGGCACTTGGGAGCTAAAGTTCATTGAGGGAACCATGAATGCCAACATGTACTGTGACATACTGAAGCAGAGGATGATCCCCTCCCTTCGTAGACTGGGCTGCAGGGCAGTATTCCAACATGATAACGACCCCAAACACACCTCCAAGAGGTCCACTGCCTTGCTAAAGAAGCTGAGGGTAAAGGTAAGGGACTGGCCAAGCATATCTCAGACCTAACCCCTATTGAGCATCTGTGGGGCATCCTCAAATGGAAGGTGGAGGTGCACAAGGTGTCTAACATCCACCAGCTATGTGATGTCATCATGGAGGGGTGGAAGAGGACTCCAGTGGCAACCTGTAAAGCTCTGGTAATATCCATGCCCAAGAGGGGGAAGGCAGTGCTGGAAAATAATGGTGGCCACACAAAATATTGACACTTTGGGCCCAATTTAGAAATGTTTTCACTTAGGGGTGTACTCACTTTTGTTGCCAGCAGTTTAGACATTAATGGGGCAGATCCACATACATCTGCGCTGGGCGCAGCGTATCTAAGATACGCTACGACGCTGTAACTTACTTTTAGTTGGTTTGAATCCTCAACGAATCCGCACCATAAGTTACGGTGGCGTAGCGTATCTCTCGCGGCGAAAGGGCGCGGAATTCAAATTCGGTGGGAAGGGGGCGTGTTTCATTCAAATGAAGCGCGTCCCCGCGCCGAACGAACTGCGCATGCGCCGTCCGTAAAAACTCCCAGGGTGCATTGCTCCAAATGACGTCACAAGGACGTCATTGGTTTCGACGTGAACGTAAATGGTGTCCAGCCCCATTCACGGACGACTTACGCAAACAACGTAAAATTTTCAAAATTATACGCGGGAACGACGGCCATACTTAACATTGAGTACGCCGCCATATAGCAGCTTTAGCTATACGCCGGAAAAAGCCGAACGGAAACAACGTAAAAAAAATTGACGGCCGGTCGTACGTTCGTGGATCGTCAAAAATAGCTAATTTGCATACTCAACGCGGATTACGACGGGAACGCCACCTAGCGGACGCCGAAAAATTGCATCTTAGATCCGACGGCGTACGAAGACGTACGCCTGTCGGATCTAGCCGAGATGCCGTCGTATCTTGTTTTGAGGATTCAAAACAAAGATACGACGCGGGAATTTTGAAATTACGCCGGCATATTAGTAGATACGCCGGCGTAATTTCTTTGTGGATCTACCCCTAATGGCTGTGTAATTTCTTCAGTGCTGTCATATAAAAACATATAATAAAATATTTACAAAAATGAGGGGTGTACTTTTGTGAGATACTTTGTGTACTGCACAGTATATATTGCTATATTTCCCACCAAAGTAGAGTTACCCTTTAAGTCAATATACAACAGTATCAAGTACAATACAACAGGATCATGTAGAATAATAATGGCAAAACTAAAAAAATCAGTAAGCTCAGAAAGAAAGTAGCAATTGATGGAAAACAAAACAGTGTATAAAAAAAAACACATAAGGCTGAATCCCAGTGCAAAATGTAACAGTATTCTCCTTGGATTTCAGAAAAGTTGATGGTAATACTGTAGATGGGTATTATTTGACACTCAATGTCACTGACTCTGTATCTCTGTGATGCACATACACTATATTGTCAAAAGTATTGGGACACCTACCTTTACACGCACATGAACTTTAAATGCATCCCAGTCTTAGTCTGTGGGGTTCTTAGTCTGTTGGCCCACCCTTTGCAGCTATAACAGTTTCAACTCTTCTGTGAAGGCTGTCCACAAGGTTTAGGAGTGTGTCTATAGGAATTTTTGACCGTTCTTCCAGAAGCGCATTTGTGAGGTCAGGCACTAATGTTGGACGAGAAAGCCTGTTCCGCTCTAATTCATCCCAAAGATGTTCTATTGGGTTGTGGTCAGGCCAGTCAAGTTATTCCACCCCAAACTCACTTACCTATGTCTTTATGTACCTTGCTTTGCGCACTGGTGTGCAGTCGTGTTGGAACAGGAAGATGCCATCCTCAAACTGTTCCCACAAAGTTGGGAACAAGAAATTGTCCAAAATGTCTTGGTATGCTGACACCCTAAATGTTCCCCTCACTGGAATTAAAGGGCCAAGGCCAACTTTGCACAAAGCAAGGTTCATGAAGACAAGGATGGGTGAGTTTGGGGTGGAGGAACTTGACTGGCCTGCAAAGAGTCCTTTCCTCAACACCATAGAACACCTTTGGGATGAATTAGAGCGAAGACTGTGAGCCAGGCTTTCTTGTCCAACATCAGTGCCTGACCTCATAAATGCTCTTCTGGAAGAATAGTCAAACATTCCCATACTGTAGACACACTCCTAAACCTTGTGGACAGCCTTCTCAGAAGAGTTAAAGCTGTTATAGCTGTAAAGGGTGGTCCATCTCAATATTGAACCCTAAGAATGGAATGCCAATAAAGTTCACGTGCTTGTAAATGCAGGCGTACCAATACTTTTGACAATTTTGTATATACGGTATATTGATAATGAAACTGTAGAAATAAAAATATGATAACAGTCACTTATAATTATAAACCGCAAATCTACAACTGAGAATGCCCGAATATATGGAAATTTAACAAATAACAACAAGATATTGCAGTTGTGCTTTCAGGTTACAGAAACTTGCTTGCACACATATTTTCTTCAGATATATAAGCAGCCAACATTTCCAAATGTCAGACTTATTGCTGTAAAGAAACAATTTTGTAGTACAAAGTTACGATGTCATATTTCTTCCTAGTAATGGTTTCCCAACTATGACGCTCTTTTTTAGAGATTTAACCTCTTCTTATTTCCATGTTTACATTCCTTGGCAGCTTTTACAGTTTTTTCTTACTTTTGACCATTGACAGATCCTTCTCAGAAGAGTTAAAGCTGTTATAGCTGTAAAGGGTGGTCCATCTCAATATTGAACCCTAAGAATGGAATGCCAATAAAGTTCACGTGCTTGTAAATGCAGGCGTACCAATACTTTTGACAATTTTGTATATACGGTATATTGATAATGAAACTGTAGAAATAAAAATATGATAACAGTCACTTATAATTATAAACCGCAAATCTACAACTGAGAATGCCCGAATATATGGAAATTTAACAAATAACAACAAGATATTGCAGTTGTGCTTTCAGGTTACAGAAACTTGCTTGCACACATATTTTCTTCAGATATATAAGCAGCCAACATTTCCAAATGTCAGACTTATTGCTGTAAAGAAACAATTTTGTAGTACAAAGTTACGATGTCATATTTCTTCCTAGTAATGGTTTCCCAACTATGACGCTCTTTTTTAGAGATTTAACCTCTTCTTATTTCCATGTTTACATTCCTTGGCAGCTTTTACAGTTTTTTCTTACTTTTGACCATTGACAGATCCTTCTTTCTTTTACGTTAAGAAAAAAGACCAGCTAACACTTTTTCGAAATGTTAAGCATGATACTGCACTTTGCTGAAGCAATTTTGTAGTGAAGGAAGAAGAAAGCAGTGTTCTGAAAAATATCGATCTACTTTTTTGACATCTGTAAGAAGAAAACACTCCTGACTTCTGTCTCCGGTATCCAGTTCTATTTTTAAAACCTTAAAATTCCCTTTTCCCTTTTTTCTAGAAGCCATAAGACTGCGTTCCCTATACATTTTTTGTGTATGGCATTTTTTTTATTATGACAGAAACATTCAGCACCAACAAAAGTTACAAAACAATAGGCACCTGAAAATTTCATTTATAAAACCAAAGTTAAATTTTCACATAGAAATGTATTTCTAAGAACAAGAAAAAAAAGAACTTACCAATATATCCTAGGGCGTCTGACCCTTAAAGTGACTCATAAACATAACATAAAAACAAAAGGTATCTGTGAAAGAAGACATACAGTGCATTGCAAAAGTATTCACCCCCTTGGCTTTTTACCTATTTTGGTACATTACAGTCTTCAGTTCAATGTTTTTTAATCTGAATTATATGTGATGGATCGGAACACACTAGTCTAAATTGGTGAAGTAAAACTTAGAAAAATATATACATAAAACAATTTTTTCATAAATAAAAAACTGATAATTGCCATGTGCGTAGTTATTCACCCCCTTTGTTATGAAACCCATAAAAAGCTATGGTGCAACCAATTACCTTCAGAAGTCACATAATTAGTGAAATGATGTCCACCTGTGTGAAAACTAAAGCCTATATAATTTTGGCCGGCCCCTCCGTCTTTTCAAGATTGGCAGCCCAGTGGACAGATAAGAAGTGTCATAAGGAGGATTACTCAAAAGTTTAGTAAGGTGGATATACCTGATGACCCAGCTTTTTTCCTCCTGCATATGTCAAACATACCATTGAGAATAAAGGGAAACTCATTAGTGTATCATCTAGTGAATGCTGCTAAAATATGTATACCGTTGAAATGGAAACAAGTACAACTGCCCACTTTGAGTATGTGGATTGGGAAGGTAGAATACATTAATAGAATGGAAGCCCTGGTATGGACAAGCAGGAAAAAAAGAGAAATATATCTTAAAACTTGGACACCCTGGAATGATTCAATTCAGTTGGGGGAGGTGGGAGGACTAGTGGACGGGGACTAGGGGAGGAGGGTGGGGGGGGTTTGTTTGTTTGTGGGAGGGGGGAGGGGTTGGGGCGAGGGGAACAGAGGAATGAATTTAAGTGGATAAGGAAGTCTGGACACTAGGGATGGAGGGGGATTGGAGGGGGTTAATGTCAATACGCAAGGCCATGGGAGAGCGTCACCCTATGACTGGTCATTAGGTATTGGGATAGAGCTTTGGGTCAACCAGAGGCCCCCCCACTTCCGGTCATCCCCGGGTTGGGAACCAGTGTTGGGACCCATTGGTCCATTGCGCCTTCCTCGATTATTGAAAGAATGACGGGAAAGTAGGAACTAAGGGGGAGAAGAATGGATTTCAATGTTTAGACTATTTGTGTTAATTTCCTATTCCCTCTTTGCTGTATGTTATGAAAGAAAAGAGAGGATATGTTCAGTTAATTAATTGTTTATGCATCTCTTGTGTAAAGATTAATGTAATTTTCCAAAATGTTGTATAAATGGATGGAAAAAAACTAGAAAAATAAAGAAATTGTAAAAAAAAGAAGTGTCATAATCCAAAAAGAAGAATACACACTGTCCAAATAGAAGCACATTTTGACATACATAATTTACCATTAACAAGATAATAGGAGACCAAAAATGAATAGTGTACAATTTGAAGGTGATAAGACAGGCCCTTGCACTACATGCTTTGGAGAATTCATGCTGAAATTGTTTATTTTTTTTAAAGGTTAATGAAATTTTACCACAAAAGAGGGCGGTAGTAACCCTTTTTTAGCCGCTAGCGGGGGTTAAAACTGTACCGCTAGCAGCCGAATACCGCAGCAATTCTGACGGTATAGTGCTGCTAAAAACAGCGGCGCTATAACACCACCTCACCTCCTGCCCCAGTATGAAAGGGGCCTTATACCTAGGGCAGTGTTTCTTAACTCTCCTTTTCCAGATGCATTATCAGGTCCCGTTTTCTCTATTTGTAACTTTTGCCACAGGTGATGTGGTCATTTTTGAGGTAATTAATTGACACAGCCATTTTTATACTGCCTAAAATAAAGAAAACAGGACGCGGTCATGCACCTAGAGAAGGGGAGTGGAGAAACACTTACCTCAGACAATAAAAAAGCATAGGTTCACATTTTGTGAGTCACAGCCTATTTTAGGCAATGGCATTGTTACTTTGAAATCACAGTAGTTCTAAGGAAGTAGCACGATTTCAAAGTGGCATCAATCTGAGCCTGTGCTTCAAAGTAGTCAAAAAAGATGCTAAAAACACAAAAAGACAGGAGGCAACAAGTTGAAGAAAACTTCAAAAAGGTCAGAATTTTGTTAAAATTTGGCTAACATGTCTACATAATCCTGTATTCTTTTCTGTAAACCAGTGGCAGCCTCCTTTATTTTCTCAAGCTCAATCAATGCCTGCTGCATATTAGTACTGATACGACCAATAGTGCATCTTGGTAGTTTGTGGACTTGGAAGAAGAGGAGAAAGTATTTAATGGGAATTATGGTCAAGTGGCTGAGGCCAGTCAATTTTTGGTTGCAACATGCATGCCCTTCAGACACCTACAACTACTCTGTAATCTTGGCCCTGGTGCCTGTGTCTACAAAACTCAGGTGACTAAAAAAACTGCCATCTCCTTCCACCTCTTCCTTCTCCATGCTAATGTTTAAGGCACTATATACTTTGCTCATGTGTGGTGTGGGTGTTTGGTTTGGACATCTAATCACTTGACATGTATACACATTTGAAGCCAGATGTCAAAAATACTTGCTGGGCAAACAACAGGCTCAAAAGTAGTTTCTTCAACTTGTTGCACTCTTCGACCATCTGTCTGTCTTGCATCAGGGGATGTTCTGTCCCGTGGAGATTCTGTGCTGGGTCCAGCTCTCAGATCACACTCCTCCAAATGTGGGAGCTGACCACACTCACGTTCCTTTAAAAATAAAGAATACAACATTCATGAAGCCACCCCAAGTCACATCTGTTCCTAGCATCCCTTTTGCTGAATTAGTTGACTAACCTTGCACTGGTGAAAAATACAATTTGTTAATTAGATGTTATTATGGATAATAATTTTCTGCATTAAGAAAGTGAGTTGCATATCAATAGACAGTAGTAGTCAAAAAGGATTAGGACAAGAATGAGAAATGCTGGAGTCAGAATGATAGTCTTTGCTATTTGGACACATTCAAGTTTAAAAAGTCATGAGCTGAAAAGTGTTTGTGATTGATGACAAAAAACTAAAATGATGTTCCATTTTCACACACAGGAACTTTTTAGCCAAGAAGAGGCCGGGCCCAGCAGCCAGACAATAGAGTGCCGAATCCCCCCCTGCGCCCTCCACCAAAAGGGCCAGGAAGAGACACCACCTAGATGAGGCCACAGCTGACTTCCTCACTAGGGCAACATCAGTCATCACAACAGCACCCGATAGTGCTGAACGGTTTGGCTACTTCATAGCTAATAAGCTCTGGGAGGTGGACGAGGATCAAAAGGAGCTATGTGATGGGATAATGATCCAGCTCCTCAGCAAGATGAGGAAACGTGAGATAACAACAAAAACACATGTGTGTGATTTGGAGCACACACCACCACCTCCTCCATAACAAGCCTACCCACCCCAGCAAACCTACCCACCTCCCAATTTTGCTCTTCACATAATTGATGTCTGCCCTGGGGTACAGAGGCTTCACCAATTCCACCAGTTGATCTATTGCAGCCTTCCTCTTGATTTTGATATGCCATTCTTGTGCTTACTATTCGAAAAAAATAAAAATTAACTAAATAATTTGCTTATGTGTTTAACTTCTAATGACAGTTTGGGAGTAGGCAGGTACATTTCTAAAATTAATAACAAGGGACACAATAGAGTTGGAGCTTTGATTGATTGCTTATATTGATATCACTAGAACACAAATCCTTTGTAAATATGTTTGTTATTACTCCGTCAGTATCACCAGCAAAGCAGCTTTATTATTAAGCCATTATAAAGAAGAAGAGAATGTGAGCTGCATTTCGAGATTTCATAATTTGCTGTATCACGAATGTGATATCTTCATTATCAACTCTAGTTTTACAAGACCGAACGCTTCCGACTGGTCCTTGCTTCAGAGCATGTGTGTTTGGAATTTGGACTTTAGTCTGATGGACTTTGTGTACACACGATCGGATTAGCCGGTGTAGGACATTTGCTGCCGGAAAGTTTGTCTGTTTTCACATCGAACATTTGTCCGATGAAAAAGCGAAAACGTTTGTCCGATGGAGCGTACACAGTGGGATTGTCCAATCAAACAGGTCCGTTGGACAATTATTGTCAAAAAGTCTGATCTTGTGTGTGGGCCTTAAGTGTCACATGATCTGTCATTACATATACACATATTTTTGAAAGGCCCTAGAGGCTGCAACACCTAAACAAGAGCCACCACTAACCAAACACTGCCACGAAGACCAAGGAACTCTCCAAACAAGTAAGGGTCAATGTTGTTAAGAAGTACAAGTCAGGGTTAGGTTATAAAAAAATATCAAAATCTTTGATGATCCCATCAAAGCTATCATAACCAAATGCAAAGAACATGTCACAACAGTAAACCTGCCAAGAGACGGCCACACATAAAAACTCATGGACCGGGTAAAAAGGGCATTAATCAGAGAGGCAGCACAGAGACCTAAGGTAACCCTGTAGGATCTGCAGAGTTCCACAGCAGATACTGGAGTATCTGTACATAGGACGACAATAAGCCGTATGCTCCATAGAGTTAGGCTTTATGGCAGAGTGGCCAGAAGAAAGTCATTACTTTCAGCAAAAAACAAAATGTCTAGTTTTGAGTTTGTGAAAAGGCATGTGGCAGACTCCCAAAATGCATAGAGGAAGGTGCTCTGGTCTGATGAGACTAAAATTGTACTTTTTGGTCATCAAAGATGTCTGGCGCAATCCCAACACATCACATCACCCAAAGAACACCATCCCCACAGTGAAACATGGTGGTGGCAGCATCATGCTGTGGGGATGTTTTTCAGCAGTCGGGACTGGGAAATTAGTCAGAGTTGAGGGAAAGATGCTGCTAAATACAGGGATATTCTTGAGCAAAACCTGTACCACTATGTGTGTGATTTGAGGCTAGGATGGAGGTTCACCTTCCAGCAGGACAATGACCCCAAACACACTGCTAAAGTAACACTTAAGTGGTTTAATGGGACACATGTAAATGTGTTGGAATGGCCTAGTCAAAGCCCAGACCTCAATCCATTAGAAAATCTGTGGTCTGCACCCGGACCACCCCGCAGGGTTTCTCTTACCATGAAAGAAAAAAATAAATAAATCTGTGGTCAGACCTAAAGATTGCTGTTCACAAGCGCAAACCATCCAACTTGAAGGAGCTGGAGCAGTTTTGCAAGGAGGAATGGGCAAAAATCCCAATGGTAAGATGTGGCAAGCTCATGGAGACTTATCCAAAGCGACTTGAAGCTGTGATAGCCGCAAAAGGTGGCTCTACAAAGTATTGACTTTAGGGGGGTGAATAGTTATGCACATTGACTTTTTCTGTTATTTTATCCTAGTTGTTGTTTGCGGCACAATAACAAGTAAACATCTTCAAAGTTATGGGCATATTCTGTAAATAAATGAAGCAAATCCTCAGACAATCCATGTTAATTACAGGTTGTGAGGCAACAAAACACATAAAAAAAAGCCAAGGGGGTGAATACTTTTGTAAGGCACTGTATAGGGGTTGATTTACTAAAGGCAAATACAGTTGCAAGTGCAGTTGCTCCAGAGCAAAACAGCATTTGTGCTTGCATATGATTGGATGATGGTAGTCAGCAGAGCTTCTGTTAATTTACTAAGTTCTGGAGCACCTGCACAGTCTATTTGCCTTTAGTAAATCAGACCCTTTATACTTACCAGTCCTTGTGACTGTTCATAGAACCTTTGCTCCATTCAAATGAAAAGCCACTGAAAAAAATCTTCATATCTGGCACATTTGAAAGATTGTTGAATTTTCATGCTACTTCCCACAGTCACTATATCACTATAGGACATAATCATTTAGTAGGGGCCAGCAGGAAGAACCACGGAGCAAGGCAGGGGTCACTAACATTAGATACACCTGGAACTGTGTTGATCATTAAGGGCCAGATTCACAGAAGAAATACGCCGGAGTATCTACTGATACTGCGGCGTATTTTCAAATTTGCCGCGTCGTATCTTAATTTGTGATTCACAAACAAGATACGACGGCATTTGGCTAAGATCCGACAGGCTTACGGCTTCGTACGCCTTCGGATCTTAGGCTGCAATACTTCGGCGGCTGCTGGGTGGAGTTCGCATCGTTTTCCAGCGTCGGGTATGCAAATTAGCTTTTACGGCGATCCACGAAGCTACTCGCGCGCGTTACGTAGTTTTTTCCCGTCACAAAGTTAAGCCTGCTTTTTCATGGCTTAACTTTACACCAGCCATGTTAAAGTATGGCCGTCGTTCCCGCGTCAAATTAAATTTTTTTTTTTTCGGCGTAAGTACGTTACGCACATCGCCATTCAAAAACACGTCGGGGCGCCGTAATTTCGTGTGAATTGTGAATCAAGCACTTACGAGGAAAACTAGATACGTTACGCCGCCGCATTTGTACCTGAATCTGGCCCTAAGATTCTTGAGGTAGTTTTGCTCTTCTACGATGTGAAGATTTACAAACTTGTGCCAGGACAGTAGATGCAGTGGAAACATCTTTTACAAGTACTTCAGTTTTTATTATTTCAGTAATGGAATAGATTTAAGCTAGCATAATCCCTAAAAGGTATCAGTAAAAACCCCTACTCTAAACACAGCTTGTAAACATAATCCAAATCTAAATTTTACCTAAACCCTGAGCCTCTAAATCTATCACTTAAACCTAGCCTATAACTTAAGGCACATCATTTTAGTTTTAGAAAGAGTGAAGAGATGCTGGAACACTTGTAAAGTTTTTATTGATGTTTGTGTCCCCATTAGGGAGATTTACTCTCTCTATTTGTCATGGAAAGTAAAAGAAAATTGTATATTTTGAGTAGTCACCAGGAGATGAATAGAGGTGAAATCTTTTAAAGGGGGCTCTTGCTCTGGTTACCCTGGTGGTTAGCAGGCATTTTCCTCACTTTGAAGGCATTACCTTTCACTTCTTGTTATGGCTTTGTGATTGGAAGATAAGGGAAATCCCTCCAATGCGATTTAAATGGCCAAAAAAATAAACAAATAGAGAGAGGGTATAACTTTCCCTTATGCCGCGTACACACAATCGGGCTTTTGCCCAGCTAAGTCACATCGGAATTCCGATGGAATTCCATCGGAAAAATATAGAACATGAAAAAACTCAGATGGGACTGCACACGACCTGAAAGTCCATCTGACTTTTTCCATCGGAAATTCAGATTGTGTTTATGGGGCATTACTGGTTTTGTAGAGAGCAGCCCAGATCCTCATCTTGTCGGGTCCCTCACTTGCGCTCTTGGCCCCTCCCTCCTGTCAAGTGCCCCACAGCAAGCAGCTTGCTATGGGGGCACCTGAGCCGACTCACAGCTCCCTGTATCTATTCAGACACAGAGCCGCAGCTAGGCCCTGCCCCTATCTATCCTCCTTGGCTCACTGATTTTGACAGGAGCCAATGGCACTCCACTGCTGTCTCAGCCAATGAGGAAGGAGAGTCCCAGGCAGATGCATCTCTCTTGCAATTATGCTGGATAGGCTCAGGTAAGTATTAGGGGGGCTGCATAGAATGCATAAAGATAAAAAAAACTTCTGCCTTTAGAACCACTTTAACTTCAAGACAATGCACAGGTCTAACAGCCAATCACCAGCCAATCACCAGGCACAAGCATTGTCACGTTACAAAGGGGGTGGAGTTACTGCTCATTTTATGCTGCAACATCAGCCAACACCAGTTATTTTGGTGTGGCATAACTACATATAGCAGTATTGGTGAGTAGGGATGAGCTTCGTATTTGAGTCTAACTCATGTTCGACTGGAACAGCGTATGTTCGGTCGTTTGTCGAATTAGGAAAGTTTTGGGCCGTTCACGCCACATTCGAGTTACGTTTCACAGACCATAATTCACTGCGGCATCGCTGGCTGATGATTGGCCAAGCATGCACTATGATCCGCATGCTTGGCCAATCACAGCTTGCAAAAAACGGAGAGCCATAATTGGCCAAAGCCAGGGTGGCTTTGGCCAATTATGGCTCAGGGGGTTTAGTACACGCCCCACACTATAAAAGGCCGCCTGCAGGTCGGCCTTGTGTAGTGTGTTGCAGTGGTTGAGAGGACAGAGAGAGTGTCATTTTTTGCAGGTAGATAGAGCAGGCAGGCAGGCTAGTCAATTAATGTTACAGTGTGTAGAGGATACATATATACATCCCAGGTGTTGTACATATATTTATACACTGTATAGTGTATAGTGTCTGTGTTTAGCTAGATCAGTTCTTCCTAATTTACTGGCAGGCAGGTGATTGTGCTAGCTGCAGTATTCTTATGTGGTCTGTTGCCTGTGTCCTCTGTAGTTTGCACCTAAAGCTACTTGGTGTGTACTGCCAGTGTCCTCTGTAGTTTGCACATGAAGCTACTTGGTGCATACTGCCAGTGTCCTCTGTAGTTTGCACATAAAGCTACTTGGTGTGTACTGCCCATGTCCTCTGTAGTTTGCACCTAAAACTACTTGGTGTGTACTGGTCGTGTGCTCTGTAGTTTGCACCTAAAGCTACTTGGTGTGTACTGGCCAAGTGCTCTGTAGTTTGCACCTAAAGCTACGTGGTGTGTGTACTGTCTTTGTCTGGGCTATTTTTCGCAATGATTTTCATCCATATTGCAGGGACCAGACATTACATAAAAGCCGCAAGCAGTTTTTTTCTTATAGTAATCTCATTTTGTGCAGGGACAGTTCTAAACACGTGCCACTTCACAGGCATACTATAGACACCCAGCAGGTACAATATTTAAAGGAATTTTTAATTATTATTTTTTTTAATTTAAGCATTATTAAAATTACTGCTCCTGATTCAGAAGCAGTGATTTTAATGATGCTTAAATAAAAAGAAAAAAAATGAAAAATTCCTTTAAATATTGTACCTGCTGGGTGTCTATAGTATGACTGTGAAAACGTCTTTGAGAACCCGGGTCTTGCCCCAGGGAACATGTATCAGGATTTCATATTTCAGGAGTCCTGAAAAAACTTTTTTTCCTTTGATACATATTCCCTGGGGCAAGACCCGGGTTCTCAAAGACGTTTTACGCCAATAACTTGCATATTAGGCTTTAAAATGAGCACTTTTGAATTTGAACATTCGAGTCCCATAGACGTCAAGGGGGTTCTAAATGTTTGCGCGAACGATCGGTCCGTTCGAAGGTTCTGGTGCGAACCGAACGGGGGGGTGTTCGGCTCATCCCTATTGGTGAGATACACTGTGACAACAATAAGGAGATTCAACAGGATTTACATTCTGGGCCTACACAATGTAGCAGTTACTAGACATGTGCACAGAATTTTTTTTCGTTTTTTTTTGTTCTGTTTCGTATCGTTCCGTAGGTTCGTTTCTGTTCGTTTTTCGTAAGACGCCCGTTTTCCTGTTCGTTCCCGTTCGTTTTCCGTACGACGAGATTTTTTCGTATTCCGATCGTTTCGTATTTTCTTTACCGTTTTATTTTCGTACATGCGGGATGGTTCGTTATTCTGTTTAATTCATATTCGTTACTTGTTAGACAATAATTTTCGTGAATTTTCGTCAATGATTTGCATTCTGTGTTTTGGATTCCTTTTTCTGTTCGTGTTTTCGGTCGTGTGTTCGTGTGACATCTATGACAATTTGTTGTGGATGTCATGTGGGCATGCGACTGAAGATACGAACAGAAAAAGGATTTTCGTCATTTTGTACTTTCGTAAATATATCGCGGGATTCGCCGCACTTTCAACACGCGGCTCATCCATATTAACGATTGTTAAGCCCCATACACTTGGTCAGACTTTTTTAACAACAAACATAAAAACGATAGTTTTCCGTTCGTTCTTAGAAAATGTGTTCGTTTTTAAACTCCATCAGAAAACCATTTTTGGGTTCAAAAGTCTGGCCAACTGATCTCCCTTCAGATGAAAATCCACAGAAAAGTTTATTTGGCTTTACTGTACTACTCAGCACAAAAGAGAAGCTGCTTCACTAACTACACTCACTGCCCATTCAAAAAAACGAAAATTACATCTGTGGCAAAAGATTTGCATTCTGTTGAATCCAAAATACGAACAGAAAAAAGGAATTCAAAATACAGGTGCGGGTCTTTTGTTGTGGATGTCGTGGGAGCATACGACTGAGGGTGCGAACAGAGAAGGGATTCAAACAAGATACAGAGTGCAAATCTTTTGTTGTGGATGTCGTGTGAACATACGGCTGAGGATACGAGCAGAGAGGGGATTCAAACAGGATACAGAATGCAAATCTTTTGTTGTAGGTGTCATGTGGACATGCGGCTGAGGATACGAGCAGAGAGGGGATTCAAACAGGATACAGAATGCAAATCTTTTGTTATAGATGTAATTTTCGTTCTTTTGCCATTTTCGTTTTGTTTTATTTTCGTCAGATCGTTCGTTCGTATTTGCGGTTGTTCGTTATGCGGCTCATTCGTAATCCCGTCGTTTTCGTATTTTGGTGCTTTAATTTTTTCGTATGTACACATTATTCTGCGGGTACGAAAATGAACATTTTCGTACGAAAATAACATTCGTACGAACGGGAATGCACATATCTAGCAGTTACTCAGCACTGAATGGGACCTCAGTCCTTTAGCCTGTGCTGACAATTCACACTGGGCCAAATTCCCAAAAACGTAGCCTAACTTAACTTTCAGCAGTTAAGTTACACAGGCGTTAAATTTCTACCTAAGTGCCCGATCTTCAAAGCACTTACCTAGAAATTACACGCCGTGTAACTTAAGTGCCTCCGTCGCAAGGCGGTCCTCCTCTCCGGGGGGCGATTACAATTTAAATGAGGCGCGCTCCCGCGCCGGCCGTACTGCGCATGCGTGTGACGTAATTTTCCCGACGTGCAGCGCGCGAACGTAATTTACGCCGGGCTTTGTGGATTGCGACGGGACAATAAAGTTGCGACGGGTGAAAAAAAAAATACGAGCCGGGAAAAAAAATAAAATAAAAAAAAATTGACAGCGTCGCTCGGCATGCATTCCTGAGAGGGAGAACTCCATGCCAATTTTCAAATAAAAAACCGGCATGGGTTCCCCCCCCAGGAGCATACCAGGCCCTTAGGTCTGGTATGGGTTGTAAGGAGACCCCCCCTACGCCGAAAAATCGACGTAGGGGGTCCCCCTACAATCCATACCAGACCCGTATCCAAAGCGCTCTACCCGGCCGGCCAGGAATGGGAGTGGGGACGAGTGAGCGCCCCCCCCCCTCCTGAGCCGTGCCAGGCCGCATGCCCTCAACATGGGGGGGTTGGGTGCTCTGGGGCAGGGGGGCGTACTGCGGGCCCCCCCACCCCAGAGCACCCTGTCCCCATGTTGATGAGGACAGGACCTCTTTCCGACAACCCTGGCCGTTGGTTGTCGGGGTCTGCGGGCGGGGGCTTATCGGAATCTGGGAGTCCCCTCAAATAAGGGGGCCCCCAGATACCGGCCCCCCACCCTAAGTGAATGGATATGGGGTACATCGTACCCCTACCCATTCACCTGGAGGCAAAGTGATAGTTATTAAACACACAACACAAGGGTTTTTAAAATCATTTATTAGTCTGCTCCGGAGGCCCCCCTGTCTTCTTTAGCTCTAATACCAGGGGGGGCTTCTTCTTCCGCTCTCCGGGGGTCTTCTCCGCTCTCCGGGGGGGGCTTTTTCTTCCGCTCTCCGGGGGGGGGGTCTTCTCCGCTCTCCGGGGGTCTTCTTCTATCTTCGCCGCTCTCCGCTGTTGGCTCGGCGCACCCCGGTTCTTCTCCAGCTGTCCGGTGCCTTCTCCTTCAGCGCTGGCTGCCTGCTATCTTTGTGTGTTAGCTCAATTACTAGCAGGCAGCCAGCGCGGTCTTCTGTGATGTCATCTTCTTCTCTTCTCTTCTTCTCCCTTCTTCCGATGTTGACTCGACGCCTCTTGTCACTGCAATGATGGAAGCGCGCCTTGCATCCCATTTATATAGGCCTCACCATCCCATCATGCTCCGGTAGGTACCCACGTGGTGGGTGCCTACCCACGTGGGTACCTACCGGAGCATGATGGGACGGTGAGGCCTATATAAATAGGATGCAAGGCGCGCTTCCATCATTGCAGTGACAAGAGGCGTCGAGTCAACATCGGAAGAAGGGAGAAGAAGAGAAGAGAAGAAGATGACGTCACAGAAGACCGCGCTGGCTGCCTGCTAGTAATTGAGCTAACACACGAAGATAGCAGGCAGCCAGCGCTGAAGGAGAAGGCACCGGACAGCTGGAGAAGAACCGGGGTGCGCCGAGTCAACAGCGGAGAGCGGCGAAGATAGAAGAAGACCCCCGGAGAGCGGAGAAGACCCCCCCCCCGGAGAGCGGAAGAAAAAGCCCCCCCCGGAGAGCGGAGAAGACCCCCGGAGAGCGGAAGAAGAAGCCCCCCCTGGTATTAGAGCTAAAGAAGACAGGGGGGGGCCTCCGGAGCAGACTAATAAATGATTTTAAAAACCCTTGTGTTGTGTGTTTAATAACTATCACTTTGCCTCCAGGTGAATGGGTAGGGGTACGATGTACCCCATATCCATTCACTTAGGGTGGGGGGCCGGTATCTGGGGGCCCCCTTATTTGAGGGGACTCCCAGATTCCGATAAGCCCCCGCCCGCAGACCCCGACAACCAACGGCCAGGGTTGTCGGGAAGAGGTCCTGTCCTCATCAACATGGGGACAGGGTGCTCTGGGGTGGGGGGGCCCGCAGTGCGCCCCCCTGCCCCAGAGCACCCAAACCCCCCATGTTGAGGGCATGCGGCCTGGCACGGCTCAGGAGGGGGGGGCGCTCGCTCGTCCCCACTCCCATTCCTGGCCGGCCGGGTAGCGTGCTTTGGATACGGGTCTGGTATGGATTGTAGGGGGACCCCCTACGTCGAATTTTCGGCGTAGGGGGGGTCTCCTTACAACCCATACCAGACCTAAGGGCCTGGTATGCTCCTGGGGGGGGAACCCATGCCGGTTTTGATTTTACAAATTGCCGTGGAGTTCTCCCTCAGGAATGCATACCAAATGCCGTCGCTTGAATGGGCTTTTACATGGTGTTACTAACTTTCCACATTGTAAAACCAGCCCTAGTTTTGCGCAAAGCAAATCGGAACTTACGCAGAAATCACAATGCTTAAAAGCTTTGTGGATCTGCTTAAGTCCTCATTTGCATACTCAAAGCGGCATTTCAATGAGAAATGCCCCCAGCGGCGGATGCGGTACTGCATCCTAAGATCTGACAGTGTAAGTGTCTTACAGATGTCAGATCTTCTGCCTAACTTTGGAAAAAGCCTTTTGAGGATTGTTTCCAAAGTTAGGCACAGAGATACGCAGGCTGAACAGCAGTTCCGCCTGCGTATCTCTTTTGAGAATTTGGCCCACTGTCTTTATAGGAATCCTTGTAGTGTGCATCAATGCACTACAAAGTGAAAAACTTTGCAGAGGCGCATTGCCGACAGTATAGCCGCGGTGTCCCATTGATTTCAATGGACAGGAGTGGTGGAGGAGCAGTATACACACCGCTCCTTCACCGCTCCAAAGATGCGGCTAGCAGGACTTTTTTTACCTGTCTTGCAAGCGCACTGCTCCAGTGTGAAAGCCCTTGGGGCTTTCACCCTGGAGACTCAGCAGCATCTGTTTAGGGACGGTTTGCAATCGCTATTTGTAGCGCAATAGCGCCTGCAAACTGCTTCAGTGTGAAAGGGGTCTAAGTTTAGGCAAAACTGTATTCTGCTACATTTCTTTGGTAAAAATAACCCAAATCAGTGTTTGTTATTTAGTCTGTAGGAAATTTAAAGTGTCCACAAATGATGGTATACTGTATATATATAAATTGATCAACCCTGATGTACTGACAGCCTATCTCGTTTCTTGAGGACCAGTATAAATATCCCCCAAATGACCCCTTTCTGTAAAGCAGACAGTTCACGGTATTTAGTAAGAGGCATGGCAAGTTTTTGTTAAGTTGTAATTTTTTTGTCACAAATATTTTTTCTCAATTTTTTTATTTTACATACTTTCACCAGTGCAGTACAGCCTCATCATATAACTGGTGTTATGGTGAAAATGCACACTGACTGGTGACAGTATGTAAAAATACAAAATAAACATTTTTAAAATGTTTTAATTTATTTTTTATTTTTTAATACTTTTTTTTTTTTTTTACTGTACTGTATAACACATGGCTGCTGATTTATTGGAGTGGACCCAAAGCAGCACACAGAGTGTATCTCATTCGTGGATGGGTTTCCAGGAGGATCTTAGTATGATTGCACTGTCCAGCAGTAAAAAAGTAAAGGAGCAGAGGAAAAATGTATCAGGAGAACATTGGACAAGTAAAGGTAGTTGATAGGTAGGTTAAAGCCAAATGGGAATAGGGGAAAGACAAGGATGAGGTATAAAGAAAGGCATTGGGAGGCAAGGTGGAGAGGCAAGCCCCTGTTTGTTTAGGTTTGCATTAGGCATTTATGGGAGATTGGTTTGGAATCATGGGAAATCCAAGAAAACAATCCATAAACAGTAATTTATGTGGCCACATAAGAAGGGTATATGTCATAATGGTGGGCTACCAATTCTTATATGTGCTATAAGAAAGAGTAGCTAAGTGTGTAATTCGGGAATTGTGGAAGTATATGTCAATTTTTTTGCCTTTCGATTTGTAGTCAGGAAGCATGGAGAGTACAGAAACAGAAGGAGAAACAGGCGTGCTGTGGGTGTATCCAACACCATGTCATAGGTGTTGGATACATAGGATGTTATGAATCAGTGGAAGGCAAAATCTGAAGCAACGTGTTAAGGGGCATTGGCAACAATATGTGAGAAGGGCAGCTTTTTAAATAAGGATATTTTCCTTAATTCTTCAACATTATTGTTCATGTTTGCCTAAATGTTTTAAAGCTGAACTCCAAGCAAACAGCTAAATAGACAGATGAAAAACATGTGATATATGACAGCACCTAAATTCATGATCCTCAGTAGGGATGGTCCGAACATCCCCCGACCCCCCCCCCCCCCCCGGTTCGGTTCGCACCAGAACACGTGAACAGGCAAAAAGTTTTAGTGAACATACGAACCCCATTAAAGTCTATGGGCCAGATTCACGTAGCCCGGGCGCAACGTAACTTAAACGATTTAAGTTACACCGCTGCAAATTGCCCAAGTTAGTGCCCGATCCACAAAGCACTTACCTGGAAATTTGCGGCGGTGTATCCTAAATCCGGCCGGCGCAAGGCGGGCCAATTCAAATGGGGCGAGTCCCATTTAAATTAGGCATGCTCCCGCGCCGGACGTACTGCGCATGCTCCCGACGCAAATTTCCCGACGTGCTTTGCGCGAAGTTACGATGCGCCGAGGTTTTGTGAATCGCGACGGGTAAAAAAAAGTTGCGTTGGGGAAAAAAGAGTTGCGCCGGGAAAATAATTTTTTTTTTAAAAAATTTGACAGCGACGCGGGAAAGACGGGTACACTTTTACATGGTGTACTAACTTTACACTTTGTAAAAGGTACCCTATCTTTTCGACGGCAAACTAACACTTACGGCGACTTAACGAATGGAAAAAGCTTTGTGGATCTCCGTAAGTGCTAATTTGCATACCCGACGCTGGTTTACGACGAGAACTCCCCCCAGCGGCGGCCGCGGTACTGCATCCTAAGATCCGACAGTGTAAGTCCATTACACCTGTCGGATCTTAGGGATAGCTATGCGTAACTGATTCTATGAATCAGCCGCATAGTTAGAAACAGAGATACGACAGCGTATCAGTAGATACGCCGTCGTATCTCTTTTGTGAATCTGGCGCATGCGGCGATACCTCACATGTGTGGTTTGAACGACGTTTACATATGTGGGCGGGACTTAAGTGTGTGTGTTCGCTTCTGAGCGCGAGCTACTGGGGATAGGGGCGTTTAAAAAAATACATATTATTTTATTTCATTTTTTACTTAATTTATTTTATTTTTACACTTTTTGTTTATTAACATTTTTTTGATCACTTTTATTCCTATTACAAGGAATGTAAAAATCCCTTGTAATAGGAATGGTTTGTGACAGGTACTCTTTATGAAGAAATGCGGGCTCAATAAGACCCCGCATCTCTCCTCCAGGCTGGAAAGCATGAGATTGTGAAAAAAAATTCACAGATCTAATGCTTTCAGCCACGATTGCGGCTTTGTTTACATTCCGGTACCCGGGCGTGACGTCATAACATCGCACCCGGGCCTCTGACGATCATAGAGATGACTGGTGACCATCTGGTCACCAGTCATCTATATGCCTCCCATCCGGCACCGACAGATTGTTTCTCTGGGTCTCCGAAGCACCGGATGGCAACGGGAGGGGGGGCGCCGCTATGATCGTTCTTATGGTGCACAGAATCGCCGGCTGAAGAGATGGATATCTGAATGATGCCTGTAGCTGCAGGCATCTTTCAGATATCCCCACTGAAAGTCCAGGACGTCATATGACGTCCTTGGGCGGGAAGTGGTTAAAAAAGAAAAAAAAAGTGTCCCGCGATGTACATCCATCTTTTATCACGCTGCCCGACGTACCTGAAAAATATATATATAAAAAACCAAAAAAATCCACCTCCATGTGAGGCCTCCTGGCGACTGTTGTCTTTTCGTTTTGACAGCTCTTATATCCCCAAATAGGCCCCACACTTACTTATATAACAGCTGTCAATTCAAAGAAACAGGTGGGAGGCCTCCCATCAAGGCAGAGCTTTTTTTTCTATCTTTTGGGTCTGTCGGGCAGCATGATTGAAGATATGGACATCGCAAGACACTTTTTTTTTAATAAAGGAATTGTCAAAAACTGTCTGTTGTGATTTTTACTCTTTGACACCTTTTTTTGGTGAATGGGTAGGGGTACAATGTACTGTGGGCCTCGGATCTGGTGGTCTCTTTTGTTAAAGGGGGCTTCCAGATTCCAATAAGCCCCCTGCCCGCAGACCCTGCAAACCAATGGCCAGGGTTGTTGGGAAGAGACTCTTGCCCCCATCAACATCTGGACAAGGTGCTTTGGGGGGACCCCAAAGCACCCTTCCCATGTTCAGGGCATGGGTGGAGTTCCCCTTAAAATCTATGCCAGACCCAAAGGGCCTGGAATGGATTTTGGGGGGACCCCACGCCATTTTTTTCTTAATTCTGTCATAGGGTTCCCCTTAACCAGTTCAATAAACTGTATTTTAAACTTCCCGCCATCGTTATACGTCTGTACTTTGATGTAAAATACCATTGTTATGAAAGAAGATAGCTGCCATAACCCCAGTATTTTATGAAATGGTGGGCAGTTTGCTTTATGATAAAAGTGGTCTCCGTGGCGGATTCACCACAAGATCAGTTTTATCGGTTGTGGGAGAATTTATAAAAAAAAAACACATCCCATAATTCATGCGTGTACAAATTAGATTGCCCAGACCAACACCAGCTCGATCATCATTTTTCAATAAGATCCAAACACCCGTCAGGTAATCTGACCAGCACAGCCGTTCCCCTTACCAAACCTTGTTGTGTGTTCCACTGAGGTTCTTTTCAGATCAATGCAATTTTTCAAACATACACCAACATACACCAAATAATACACATACACCAAATAATATAAAACATACCATACTATTCCAGATTAAAGCAAGTAGTGACTTCAATTAAATATTAAGTGGTCCATGTGTTGTCCATGGTGCTGATGGCATCAGAGAAGTTTTTTGTTTGTTTTTTAGCCTTGTAGGTGATCTTAACACTTCGAATTGGGAGTGAATAGTATTAAAAATCAGATAAAATCACAAGGAAAATGTTATAAATCAAGCAAATTTTATTGCAATCAGCACTGCTTGATATGCCACTCTTAGCAGGCGACATGAGCATTGAATTGAATTGAATGAGCATTGACATTGTCATTGAATTCCAATACTAGTGTGTCACAATATATGAATCATGCTATTTTTTCTTTCTACTGCAGTATGTTTCCATATCCCCTGGCTAACCTCTTTAATGAATCTGTCAGTTCATAGTATATTGTCTATATAGTCCAGTCCCTACCAACCAAGCAGAAAACATACTGTCTAGGACAGTGGTTCTCAACCTAGCTAGTGTCGTGACCCCTTAAAATTTGTGGGGACCCCTGACAGTAAAACTTTTTGTAGTGTGAGTTGTTAGCACCCAAGGCAAGACAAGTAATTTGCACCCATAACCCATGGATATTTAGCGCTCCCCGAGTCCCTTCTACTCGTAAAGTATTAAAACCCTTATGCTACATTTTAGGATGTACCACTCTCTCTCTTTTGTTCTCCTTTCTTTCCATTTTATCCCTCTCTATCCTAATTTCTTGTTTTTTCCCCACCCCTCTCTCTAGCCATCTTTCTTGTTATTTCTCTTATTCTTTCTTCCCCTTTTTCTTTGTTCCTGTCCCTCTTTTTCTCTCCCTTCCATGAATTCTCTATTTTTATTCTTTCGCATACTCTTTGGTTGGAGGGTGGGGGGGTTATGGGATGAGTGGTAGTGCTGGCAGGAAGTTGGGATGACTGGCAGTGCTGGGGGGAGTTCTGATCAGCCAACTTGGGTGCTTTTGATCAAGGTCATCTGCTGATCTGAGAACTGTAGTGGGGACTTTTAATGACAACTATAATCACAGGTAGTGTTATTCACTGTGTCTCCGACTTTGTGGTGTCTCGCAGCAGTGACGCCTATGCCGAAATCAGGAGATAGGGTCTCCTCCCACTTCACAGCTGGCTTCTAGTTTCTGCCCCCCAGCCATCCCGTGAACTGAATTGGTGGCTGTGAAGAGGCTGAGCGGCTGACCGTGGGCTCCAGGAACTGCCCAGCTAGGTGGCTACAGGCTCCAGGGACAGCCCTACTGGGCAGCCACGAAAAGGTTGGGAGAAGCAGTACGGGCTTCAGGAACAGCCCAGAATTCGATGACCCCTGGCAAATTGTCATTCGACCCCCGAGGGGGTCCCGACCCCAGGTTGAGAACCATTTGTCTAGAGATCCTAGAATAAGTAATTTAGATGTATATTTCCCAGTTTTTGGTAGCCCATTAAAAAACTCTTCCGTTCCAAATGGCTTAGTGAATAAAGAAAATCCAGAGCCTTCAAGGTGCAGTGTTTCATAACCCAATATAAAGCACAATGATTTGCAATTATCCAAGCAATGCACATAATACAGATTTTGACTAGTTTATATGTATATAATCTTCAATTGGGGTAAATAGTATCAATTATCAATGGAAGAGAAAGCGAGAGAAAATCAAAAAGACGACAGTTTAAAAAAATAAAATGAGGAAAAAAATCACAAAAAAGGCATTGGACAATAATAAAAACCTGGCAAAAGTACTCTGCTCCACTCTGCAGAAAAGAAAAAAAACATTATAAACCTATTTCCGCTCTTATCTGAAATTGCTGCACAATGCTAAATGTCCTGGTAATTTATACTGTGGCAGGTTGCATAATATGAAGATACTGAGAATATTGTGTAGTATTTATGAGGTTCACTGGCTCACCTATAAGCTACATAGTAAGCTTTGTTATTTTGCTCTTCCATACAACAAGCAATAAACTACAGTACCACCAATGCAGCGAATTGACAATTATAATACTGTACTGTAAAACACAATTAACATAAAGACAATTAGACACAATGTTCATAGCTTATTAAAAGTATATACATCCAATGGAACATAAACAGTGCAGTTATCAAAAAAACTGGGCCATTTAAAAAGGCATTATTTACATATATACTAATATATACACAATAAAAGCATTTCGTATTCTTGCAAATCAGAAAGGACTGTTTGTACTGAATTGTAAGAGTTATTTACTTTGTATTTACAGTAGCCATTTATGGATAATGAGTTATTTTTCTTGAAAAACATTCATTTGAAAGAATACAATATGCTTCTTAACCTTCATGAACACTGCGCTTACTGAACGAAAGCCTTCTTTTCCCTGCAGAATAAGAGCCACTCCTGTTTAGACACTGCAGCTAGGGATTTGAGAGCAGTAGACAATTTCAAAGACTGCTCTTTCTATTTAACAGTCAGTGCATTAGGCTAAAATAGTAACACAAATGCAACAGCAATTGAAAAGGTTTTTGGTGCAGAAGCAAGGTTCTTTTTTACCTGGATCTTTTTCTCCATTGAATGAACACAAGAGCAATATATACATATATTTCTTTTTTGTTTTGGCCTTTAGTTTCACCTTGATCTTCTCACCGAATGCAAATCAACATTATACCCACATTTCTATAGTATTTATTGCCATGGTCATGATGTGAGGCCCTTTTTTTTTCCAACCTGAATAGTGTAAAAGGGGAAACATATTATTGCAAAGAGTCATTATTGTGCCGAGAATGTATAAACAGCTGAGAAGAATAGAGCGACATGCTCATAATAGGGAGTGAAAGCTCTTCATTTTGTACTCATTGTCTACCATTCCTTTCTAAACAACCTCCCTTTTTTCTAGCTATCAATACAAAGTTCTTTTTGGTAAAATGAAGTGTATTCATGCTGTCTGAAAGAAGCTTTTAAAGTCGAACTGTGCCCACACAAAAGCAAGGCAGTGCTGGAGCAAATCGAGTAGAGAGGAAGAGAACTTGGTCAATGTTCATTACTCAAGGCAAGACACTCAGGCTCAGTAGTATTTTGTGAAGAATCAGATAAACTTTCTTCATGATAAACAACTGAAATAATTTTTCTTAGCTGTCAAGCTCCTTTCTCTTATTCCAACCTCCTTTCTCACACTTTTTCGCTTTCTGGCAGAAGCAACTGATCTCATCCCTTTGGATTGATAAATGGGCTTCTTTCAGTTAGTGGCAAGCTTTGAGAAAATAGATAATCCTGGATAATGTGGACACAGTTTTCATTTCTTGTCACCCAATTAAACTGCAATTATCCAGAGAGCAACAGCAGAAAAAGTAGAAAGAATGGAGGGCAAATGAAGAGCTATGACTCCCTGGGCCTCTTTATACTGTTCACATTAGTCGAGATGTGTTCCTTTCTGACAATAAAGTGCCAGTCTAAGCACACAGTAAGAGGCAGGCCAGCTGCAACCTGTTGCTACAATAAAGTGTTACAGAACATTCTATGGGAAATGTCACTTTTTTTTGCTTTTCCAACATGAATCTTTTCCTTTTTTTCAAAGTGATCAGTGACGCTGAATCAAGATTACGTTTATTCCAAAGACCTGTCAGCCGATGGCTAAAGAAGAAAATGTTCTTTATTCTTACTATACAAGCTACTTTAGATTTCCTGCTTATGGACCAGTGGCGGCTGGTGCTCAAAATTTTTGGGGGGGCGCAAACGAAAAAAAAAAAAAAAAAAAACAATTGCAGCCTCACTGTGCCGATCAAATGCAACCACTGTGCCTATCAAATGCAGCCACTGTGCCATGCCATCAAACACAGCCACTGTGCCATCAATTGTCACCACTGTGCCATGCCATCAAACGCAGCCACTGTGCCCATCAATTGTCGCCACTGTGCCATGCCATCAAACGCAGCCACTGTGCCATCAATTGTCACCACTGTGCCATGCCATCAAACGCAGCCACTGTGCCATGCCATCAAACGCAGCCACTGTGCCCATCAATTGTCGCCACTGTGCCCTTTAATTGTCGCCACTGTGCCCATTGTCACCACTGAGGCCAATTGATGCCACTGCCACTGTGCCAAATGTCGCCACTGTGCCAATTTATGCCCCTGTCACTGTGCCAAATGTCGCCACTGTGCCAATTGATGCCACTGTCACTGTGCCAATTGTCGCCGCTGTGCCCTGTAAAATGCCCCTCCCCGCCCGGCACTTACCTTTCTGGGGTCGGTCATCCTCCTTCCACGTACCTCGATGTCTTCTCCCACCCTCAATGACGCGTGCAGCTAATCAGGTTACCGGTAACCAGAACCGGTGAACCTGATTGGCTGAGACGCCTGTCAGTCTTATCCAGGAAACACACCCCCCGTACGTCCCTTAGAAAAGTATCTGAAAGCCGAATACAGCCTGAGGGCACTTCCACACAGCCAACCAGCTGCCGTTATTCAGATGGCCGGCGCTCACCATCCGGCCGGCCATCTGAATAGTTGGCGGCAGCGACAACAATACATAGATTCATGCAATGCATGAATCTATGTATTGTAATCAGTGGTGGTGCAAGAGCCAGAAGGGGCTGCACTCCGGTGCCCTCTATGGACGCACCGCTACTGTATGGACTCGATGAATTTGAATAAAATGTCAAATTATCAAATTGTTTTTCGAAATCTTCCTTTATGAGGTGAACAATTCTTCTCGATGTTAAGAAGGACATTGCAACAGTGTACGATTATTCTACTCGAGCTAGCTTCAGTCACTTGGAATTCGCCCGTAAAGTGTTCAGACATTGTCCAAATGTATCCCTAAACTTCTCCCTTTAAAGCATGTCCCAGCATTTATTTATTTACTTTGTTCCTGTAGTGGGGGTAGTGAAGCTTGCTTTAATGCATTTACATACAAAAAACAGTCCTTTTGTTGCATTAATGTTTTTTCTGTTATGGACAGATAAATATAGTGAACATAATGGCACTAGACTTGGGTAAGGTGGGTGGGTTATGGGTGTGGTCGGGAACATCAGTGGGGAGATCTGACTATCAGAAGTCAAGACATATAGAAAGCCAGTTGGAGAGTCAGCCCTTTCAGGTATTTTTGCTGTTTGTATCCTCTCTGTATACATCCTGATCACTAATGTCACCAGTGTGGGGACACCTATTCCCATGACACCCACAGACACCCCCCTGTTTGAGTCACCCGCACAACACCCCCCCTCCGTCGGTCAGCCGGTTGGTCTGTTGACCCCGCACTTACCCTGTCAAGCGGGTCTTCACAGCGGTCATTCGTCTCCTCCTCCTTGGTGACCAATAGCCTGTCCTGTCCTGAGTCCCGAGCCCACCCATTTTTGAAGCCTATTAGAGCCTCTGGCTCTAATCACGTGCTTCAAAATAAAAATAAAAACCCTTTAAAATCAATGCATCTGGGGCCCTGCATGTAGATTAGGGGGCCGGATGCATGGATTAGGTGAGCGGCGACCGTGTGGATGGGCCATCACTGGTTTTCCACCTGTTAGGCTCTGTCACTTTCAGACTTTCGGTCAGCAGGAATTTACTGTGACAAACAGTGCAGCTGATCGATGCTGTCACAAATATGATCAAAGACTGGGGACAGAGGAAGTTACACTTCTCACTTCCTTTGCTGGGGTCAGACTGAAGATATTATCCAATAAAGAGCCTGGCAGAGGAAGTGTAAGTGTTTGTCTATATAAATGCCAATATATGGTGCCAAGCTCCACAGTGTAACATACTTCCTACAATAACCATGTGAAATGATATTGCATAGTATTACTACAATTACATTACAATTAATGCATGAAAAAAAATAGAAAATAAATAGAAAATAAATAGAAACATATAATAAATAGAAACATAAATAGTGACACTCAATGTCAAGGTGAGATGATGTACAAAAAAAATGTACAAAAAAGTATCCTAAAGCCCTATACACACGGGCCAGAATCTCGTCAGGAAAAAACCCTAGTTCTTCCTGACGAGATTCTTGGCAAGAATCTCTTGCCGCCCGAGTGTACAGACTCTCCTTTCAAAAGAACCGCAGTTCTCTTGAAAGGCAAGAACACAGTGACGTCATCGCGTATGACGAGCATGCGCTCGTCACATTCGATGCCTGTCGCCGCCATCTTGCTGCACCCTACCTATGCCTAGGAAGCTACTGTGCATGCGTCAAAGTCATTTCGAGCATGCGCTGGGTTCCACGGCGACAGGTAAGTATACACACTCACGGGTTTCCGCGGCGACAGGTAAGTATACACACTCTCTGGTTTCTCGGCAGGAAAACTGCAAAGAATCTCACGACGAGAAAAAAAGTTCTCTATTTTTCTCGTCTAGATTCTGGGCAGTTTTCTTGTCGAGAAACCTGAAAGCTTCATACACACGCTCGGTATACTCGGCAAGAAAGCTCTGCCAGCAGTTTTCTTGCTGGTTCTTGTAAACCGAGCATGTGTACGAGGCTTTAGTGTTTTTTTGTTGCACTATAATAACAGTCCACAGTGATATAAACTACTTGTTATTCTTCTTATCACTTCCACTATTCAGTATCAGAAACGTGCTCCACACTGTGTTAAAACCCCCCTTACCGGGTGTACTCTCACCTCGTATCTTAGCTAGGTTTAAGTGTATCTCAATTTGAGCATACACTTAAACTTACGACGGGCTTAGATTCCGAGTTACGTTGGCGTATCTACTGATACGCCGGCGTAACTCTTTATAAATCCGGCCCACTATCTTCATTGTTTAAAGTCACAAGTCACTAAAGCCAGCCATAGACAGTCCGAATCTTGACCGGTTCAGCAAGAACTGGTCGAGATTTGAACCATGTATGGACAAGCTCGATCGATCAACTTGGGTACAACCAGCCTTTCGAATTTTCATGCAATATTTGCCAGTGGCAATAGCCTCTAGCATTAATCACTGTGTGATCTCCCAGCCAGGATGGCTTCCTCCGTGACCCCCCCCCCCCTTGCTAGGAGAACACAATAGCTCCACGGGAGGGATTCCCCTATCAATACTGTCTATGTTTGTACCAAGCAAGCTTTAATCCAGTTAGGAACAAACATTATAACATAGGACCTGGAATCATCAATTGCTATTGTTATCTGAGGAAGTAGTAGTAATATTTTGTCCCACTGTTCCCATAAAGCACTGTCTCTAGCTCTTTCTCTATTCTAACTTAAAGCTGATGGTGCATGTTATTCTGTGCTTTAAGAGATGCTCATAACAGCTAATACTATGCATTCACTGAGGCCTATTGCAGTTTTTGTGTCTTTGAGGAGTTGCTTACAGATACATACAAAATGAGGAACAGCAGCTCAGGCTCCTGGTAAGTGTAGACAATCTTTACAAGTATATCTTTACAAGTATATACTGTATATGAGATACTGTATACAGTATCTCACAAAAGTGAGTACACCCCTCACAATGTTGTAAATATTTTAATATAACTTTTCATGTGACAACACTGTAGAAATGACGCTTTGCTACAATATAAAGTAGTGAGTGTACAGCTTGTATAACAGTGTAAATTTGCTGTCCCCTCAAAATAACTCCCTCCCCGGTGTCATGTGACTCATTAGTGTTACACGGTCTCAGGTTTGAATGGGGAGCAGGTTGGTTTTATCGCTCTCACCCTCTCGTACTGGTCACTGGAAGTTCATCATGGCACCTCATGGCAAAGAACTCTCTGAGGACTTGAAAAAAAAATGTTGCTCTACATAAAGATGGCCTAGACCAGGGATAAGCAATTAGCGGACCTCCAGCTGTTGCCAAACTACAAGTCCCATCATGCCTCTGCCTCTGGGTGTCATGCTTGATGCTGTCAGAGTCTCGCTATGCCTCATGGGACTTGTAGTTTGGCAACATCTGGAGGTCCGCTAATTGCTTATCCCTGGCCTAGACTATAAAAATGGCACAATGGCCAAGATCATAAAGCGACAGGTTCCACTCAGAACAGGCCTCGCCATGGTCAACCAAAGAAGTTGAATGCATGTGCTCAGAATCATATCCAGAGGTTGTCTTTGTGAAATAGTTTCCTGAAGACACGCAGACTAAGGACATGGATTACTGGAACCATGTCCTGTGGTCTGATGAGACCAAAGATAAACATATTTGGTTCAGATGGTGTCAAGCCTGTGTGGCGGCAACCAGGTGAGGAGTACAAAGACAAGTGTGTCTTGCCTACAGTCAAGCATGGCGGTGGGAGTGTCATGGTCAGGGGCTGCATGTGTGCTGCCATAACTTGAGAGCTACAGTTCATTGAGGGAACCATAAATGTCAACATGTACTGTGACATAGTAAAGCAGAGCATGATCCCCTCCCCTCAGAGACTGGGTCGCAGGGCAGTATTCCAACATGGTAATGACCCCAATTACACCTCCAAAACGACCACTGCCTTGCTAAAGAAGCTGAGGGTAAAGATGATTGACTGACCAAGCATGTCTCCAGACCTAAACCCTATTGAGCATCTGTGTGGCATCCACAAATGGAAGATGAAGGAGTACAAGGTCTCTAACATCTACCAGCTCTGTGATGTCGTCATGGAGGAGTGGAAGAGGACTCCAGTGGCAACCTGTGAATCTCTGATGAACTCCATGCCCAAGAGGGTTAAGGCAGTGCTGGAAAATAATGGTGGCCACACAAAATATTGAGCCTTTGGGCCCAATTTGCACTTTTTCACTTAGGGGTATACTCACCTTTGTTGCCAGTGGTTTAGACATTAATAGCTGTGTGTTAAGTTATTTTGAGGGGACAGCAAATTTACACTGTTATACAAGCTGTACACTCACTATTTTACATTGTAGCAAAGTGTAATTTCTTCAGTGTTGTCACATGAAAAGATATAATAAAATATTTAAAAAACTGTGAGGGGTGTACTCACTTTTGTGAGATACTTTATATATATAATGTGTGTGTGGAAAAGAAAGGGTAACAACCCTTTAATGCTATAGTAGCCTAAATATTGGCAGGTCACCCGCCCAAAACAAGGGAAAATAACCAATATATAGAAACAAAGAGGATGTTTAAAATGATTGTAAAGGTTTGAATATATAAACAAAATAATAACAAATATGTCATACTTACCTCCTCTGTGCAGCTCGTTTTGCACAGAGTGGACCCAATCCTCATCTTCTGGGGTCCCTCGACGGCTGTCTTGGCAACTCCCCGCCTCAGATAACCCCCTGGAAAGCTCTTTTCCAAGAGGGTTACCTTGCGGGCACGCTCCCGAGTCCTGTATTTGCGTCCATAGACACGAATGCCGGACTTGGCTCCACTTCCGACACCCACGTCATTGGATTTGATTGAAAGCAGCGGGAGCCAATGGCTGCGCTGCTATCAATCTATCCAATGAAGAGCCGAGAAGACTGGGCCGAGAGCCAGCATTTCCTCGACACGGCGACTTTCGAGGGCTCAGGTAAGTAAACCGGGGGGCTGGGGGGCCTGTAATCATCGGATGTTTTTTCAGGTGAAAAAATAGGAAGGTTTACAACCCCTTTAAGGTTGACCCAACAGCATTATACTAAAGACCATAATGAATACTCTAAATTTAAAAAAAAATTAATTTTCATTAACAAAGACATCAATTAAAAACATTACATAAAAATCAGATGATGTATTGGCAAGAATCCACTGTAAATGTCAACACGTTTTACTCTGTTTGTGATTGATTTAATATTGGTTTGAGTATAGTGAAAACACTTTTGAGTGATAGCAGCTACTGTTTTGTATTTCACGTTACATTGAACATCCCGTAAATATATGTTGTTTTCTTAGGATGTTTATTTGATATACACGTGGATTGCGCCGATTGATTTTTTTTATTTATGTTTCAGTCTTGTGCCGCTTTTTCAGGACATCAGATTTCATCATAGAGTAACATGTCATATACTGGTAAATTTCATCTATTAAACATATAATATAGAATGAATACATCATATAACGGCAGACATATAGGGTGATACAAACAGAACACTCAAAATATATATTTTTACAACATCAAAAAATAGCAGTCCATCTATCTCACAAGAGGAGGGAGTTGAACATATGTACAAAAAAAAAAAAAAAAACTCAGAACAAAACAAATAACCAAAGTAAAAACACAAACATCCAAAAGAAGCGGGGAAACAGCATCATGGACTCCTGGATTGCGGAGAGGCCAAAAGGAAAACCCACCAGAGACAGAGCCCAGAGCAGTATCAGTTGTGTTCCTGCTAATGTAAGCCATCTTCTACTAAACCAGAAAAGCGGAGAAACTTATACAGTCATTTAACCCAGGTGGGTGGCATGTAATTCATGAATCCATCTTGATTCAAATTGCAAGGTGCATTTATTAAAATCTCTATCTCGTATATTTGGGTGTATCCTGGCAAGTGCAAAAAACTTCAGTGAATCAAATAAATGTTTGTTAGCAAAATGTTTTGCTATGGGACTCCCGACCACAATTGATGTCGGCCACATTAATTCACTGCCAGAACATCTTTTTGTTTTACCTACATAAGATTCTTCACATCCATAGGTAAGCAGTTACACAATACCCCGCGTCTCACAATTTACAAAATGTCCAGAAGTAAAGGTGATCAAACCAATCCTCACTGGACCATTGACAAGTTGGACGCAATTACAAAAGGAGCAGTAGCCAAATCTAAATGTGCATTTGTTGTCTGTCAAAATGACTCTGCATGAGTCAATCTTTTAAAGAATGACCCTTCCTAAAGGGTAAATGAGGGCATTTGTTGACAAAATGTTTGATGATGCTATCTCCCATTAGGAGATGCCAGTGTTTCTCCAGAATTGTCCTGATGTCATAAAAAAACAAAAAAACTCAGTGGTGATTAAATACCACCAAAAGAAGGCTCTAGTTGTGTGAACAAAATTATACAAATTTAGTTTGAGTGCATTGTTGCATGACAATTAAAATTGGCATGGGCAGGAAGGGGGTAAAAGTGCCTGGTACTGAAGTAGTAAACGCCCTGTTTTTTTCTATAAATTGTTTCTTTTTTAAGTGTAGAATATACAACATATAGAATGCATAACTCAATGGCCCGGATTCACAAAGCACTTGCGCCGACGTATCTCAAGATACGCCGACGTAAGTACAAATGTGCGCCGTCGTATCTATGCGCCGACCCACATACTAAGATACGCCTAAAAATAGGCTTCCTACGACCGACATACCTTGCCTATGCCGTCGTATCATGGGCGCATATTTACGCTGGGCGCATTTGCCGCTCCTATTGATTTTCTATGCACATATGCAAATAAGGGAGATACGCCGATTCACTAACGTACTTGCACCCGGTGCATAATATACGCGGTTTGTGTAAGTCATACGTCCGACGTAAAGTTATTCCCCATATATGAGGCGCATCCCATGCAAAGGTATGGACCAGGGAACACAAGCTGTCATATATTTTGTTGTTTACGTTGTACGTGAATATGACTAGGCGTAGGTTACGGTCACGTCGTAGGCAGTGATCAGGTGTATCTTAAGGAGTAGTTCCGACGTGATTCTGAGCATGCGCACTGGATGCATCCACGGGACGGCGCATGCGCCGTTCGTCATTCGTAGCTTTATGGCGCTCGGGCCATCATTTGCATGGGGTCACGCCTCATTTGCATGGCTCACGCCCACTTCCACTTACGACGACTTACGCCTAAGAAACACAGCGCAGATTTGGTGGCAAGTGCTTTGTGAATTCGGTGCTTGCCTCTCTGCGCTGCGTCGGCGTAGCGTAAAGAAGATACGCTACGGCGGCATAAATATGCGCCGATGTCTGTGAATATGGGCCAGAGTATTCATTTTACTCCTGCTAGACTTTTAATTGAGGGACCACATGTATTAGATACTGAAAAACAATGTCAATAAACCCAACATTCAATTTAATCCTGCACTTAAATGATGATCACATGTCATCAGGTAGATGTGTCATTATTGCAGGGCTGTAAGTAGTAAATCTAAAAATAAAACATTGATGTATGAGTCTGTTGATTCATTATATTTTGTTTTTAAATACTGGCTTTTGGCTAGAAATGGGTGAACTAGTTTACATGATCTGCTCTGAATTGACCTGATCATTCACACATGTTATCGACCTATTCTTAGTTTGTCAGTGCCTAAATCTTTGTTAGTTAGCTATAAAAAGTACTGACCCAGAACAGTACATATGTTCCTGAAATGCTTCCCAGATCGCCAATATTCACCACCAATGAAAGATGCCTTTTTACTAGAGATAATATTAGGCTGTCTGCACAATTCTAGCTGGACTATACAGAGCAGATGGAGACTGTTGGTAACCGTGGTTAGCTAAGAAAATAAGAACCATATCTAAGAGTACAACCTATCAATCTTTGAGCTCATGGCAATCATTGTCCTTTATGTATTATTCATATTACTGCTCTGTATGTTATATTTTACAATACCATTTTTTCCAACAAGCAAGGATGAGACAAAGTCCTGAATCTTGACAAACACACCATCAAGTGTGTCTAATAATTGCTTGGGTTCAGCATTTTACTGAGATAAATGAGAAAACTTTAAATGTATCTTTGAGATGTGCTATCACAGACATTGCCACGGGCACGTTTTATCCAGTGAAGAAACACGAAGGCCTTGTGAGATAAAGATGATAGAAGGGGTACTATCAGGTGGCAGACTGGGTAATTACAACTTTCTATTTGGGCTGTGCAGTGATGCTGCCTTGGATAAGTGGAGAATAATGAAGAAAAGGGAACAGTGATAATGTAGAAGCTAAATGGCCGAAAATAGCCTAGCTTGCCCACAAGCCTCGAGAGCCTAAAGGGACTTTCAACTCTCTTATTCAGTTTTCAACCACAAAAAAAAAAAAAGAAATAAAAAATACTCTCTCGCCCTTTATTCTTTACTTTCTAAATGTGTTTCTAGAGGGACAAAAGAAGAAACTAGAATGAAATCTAGGGTATGTGAAGAGAATATGACCTTTAAAATAGCTTTGAAAGTCGCTGTGTAATTTTTATTAAACTTTTGTTACTGTCATGGCCTGCAAAATTGCCCGGTATGTCTTAAGAATCATTTAAAATATTGTATAGATTTTCATCCATTAATTTGCCAATTTTTTATTTCAGGATAAAACGTGTAAAAATGGTCATAGTTGTTTCTTAAAAAAAAGACTATAGGTGTTACATACAGATCCAAATAACACCCCTTAAATTTTTGTACCTGTACGTCAACATAATTATTATTATTACTCTTGTCAATATAATAATTTATATTATTACTGTCATTAGGTCATATATAATAGCAACTATTTTAGTGATTATTATGCTGGGAGTGTTTTCTTTGAAGAAATATAGATATCAATGGGGTTTTAGTAAACTTACTTTAAACTAATTGTGATAACTGTCTTATGATGACATCTTCCGATTGAATCATAAAATCTTAGACAGTCTTTTGTATTTTTCTTCTGTAATGTATATAATAGCCCCTTTTATTCTCATAAGCATAGCAAGATGTGTCACGTTTGGCATTACCTCATAATATAGAGAGCTCCAGACAAATAAACTGCGTAGATGCATTGTGTATTGAAATATTTTTATTATGTGTCAATCAAGTGGATCATGTTTGTAATTTTATTGTATGATAGAATACCATAAAGACCCTAAATTCCTAAGACTAAAAATTGCTTGTGTTTGATACAACTTCTCTACAAACTAACATTTTTTTCTTTCAGTAAATTCTCAGATTAGTAACAACAACAACACAATTGTGCACAAAAAATTACAGCATGGGAACAATAGGCACTGCACGCTTCCTTCCATTCTGTATTTCAAAGGGCATTTTGATTTCTGTTAAATGTAAAACCTTTCTAAAGTGTTAACCATTTCCTTTATTCAGAAATGACTTGTTGGAAATTTCCAGATTATGTCTAGTGAAGATTTTTTCCTCCTTGGGCATCGGGAGTACCAACAGAATGGCGGTGAAAAAATTGCATTGCCAATTTTTCCTTTTGAAGATGGTGCTTCAAACCCATGCTTGTTTGAGGCTGCATGTGTAAAGAGGGTGGTAATATTGCCTGTTCCTTTAGAGAGCACCTGTCCTGAACTTAAAATTGAAGATTTTTGTTTTAAAGAACATCTTCAAATATAAGGTGAGCCTAAATACCTTAAAAAATCTAAAAAGAAAAATTAATCACGCTTACCCCTAACCATGTGATGTAAATATTAATTAAGGGAATTCAATTACCAAAACTATAGACACCAAAAACAGGCAAGTAATGAACTAATTTGTGACTAATAGCATATAATAAAATTAATATATCCAATATTATGAAGTATTGGTTACAGTGGGCCAAATTCCGAAAAAAGCTGCCTAACTTAACTTTCAGCAGTTAAGTTACACTGACTTAAAATTTCTACCTAAGTGCCTGATCCACAAAGCACTTACCTAGAAATTACACGCCGTGTAACTTAAGTGCCTCCGTCGCAAGGCGGTCCTCCTCTCCGGGGGGCGTTTAAAATTTAAATGAGGCGCGCTCCCGCGCCGGCCGTACTGCGCATGCGTGTGACGTAATTTTCCTGACGTGCAGCGCGCGAACGTAATTTACGGCGGGCTTTGTGGATTGCGACGGGACACTAAAGTTGCGACGGGTGAAAAAAAAAAAAGCGCCGGGAAAACAAAAACAAAAAAGAAAAATTGTCAGCGTCGCTCGGCATGCATTCCTGAGAGGGAGAACTCCATGCCAATTTTCAAAGAAAAAACCGGCATGGGTTCCCCCCCCAGGAGCATACCAGGCCCTTAGGTCTGGTATGGGTTGTAAGGAGACCCCCCCTACGCCGAAAAATCGACGTAGGGGGTCCCCCTACAATCCATACCAGACCCGTATCCAAAGCACGCTACCCGGCCGGTCAGGAAAGGGAGTGGGGACGAGCGAGCGCCCCCCCCTCCTGATCCGTGCCAGGCCGCATGCCCTCAACATGGGGGGGTTGGGTGCTCTGGGGCAGGGGGGTGCACTGCGGGCCCCCCCACCCCAGAGCACCCTGTCCCCATGTTGATGAGGACAGGACCTCTTCCCGACAACCCTTGCCGTTGGTTGTCGGGGTATGTGGGCGGGGCTTATCGGAATCTGGGAGTCCCCTTTAATAAGGGGGCCCCCAGATACCGGCCCCCCACCCTAAGTGAATGGATATGGGGTACATCGTACCCCTACCCATTCACCTGGAGGCAAAAAGTTAAAGTTATTAAACACACAACACAAGGGTTTTTTAAATAATTTATTAGTCTGCTCCGGAGGTCCCCCCTGTCTTCTTTATTAGCTCTAATACCAGGGGGGCTTCTTCTTCCACTCTCCGGGGGTCTTCTCCGCTCTCCGGGGGGGGGTTTCTTCTTCCGCTCTCCGGGGGGGGTCTTCTCCGCTCTCCGGGGGTCTTCTTCTATCTTCGCCGCTCTCCGCTGTTGACTCGGCGCACCCCGGTTCTTCTCCAGCTGTCCGGTGCCTTCTCCTCTAGCGCTGGCTGCCTGCTATCTTCGTGTGTTAGCTCAATTACTAACAGGCAGCCAGCACGGTCTTCTGTGACGTCACCTTCTTCTCTTCTGTTCTTCTCCCCTCTTCCGATGTTGACATGTCGCCTCTTGTCACTGCAATGATGGAAGCGCACCTTGCATCCCATTTATATAGGCCTCACCGTCCCATCATGCTCCGGCAGGTACCCACGTGGTGGGTGCCTACCCACGTGCACCCACCACGTGGGTACCTACCGGAGCATGATGGGACGGTGATGCCTATATAAATGGGATGCAAGGCGCGCTTCCATCATTGCAGTGACAAGAGGCGACGTGTCAACATCGGAAGAGGGGAGAAGAACAGAAGAGAAGAAGGTGACGTCACAGAAGACCGCGCTGGCTGCCTGTTAGTAATTGAGCTAACACACGAAGATAGCAGGCAGCCAGCGCTGAAGGAGAAGGCACCGGACAGCTGGAGAAGAACCGGGGTGCGCCGAGTCAACAGCGGAGAGCGGCGAAGATAGAAGAAGACCCCCGGAGAGCGGAGAAGACCCCCCCGGAGAGCGGAAGAAGAAACCCCCCCGGAGATCGGAGAAGACCCCCGGAGAGTGGAAGAAGAAGCCCCCCCTGGTATTAGAGCTAATAAAGAAGACAGGGGGGACCTCCGGAGCAGACTAATAAATTATTTTAAAAACCCTTGTGTTGTGTGTTTAATAACTTTAACTTTTTGCCTCCAGGTGAATGGGTAGGGGTACGATGTACCCCATATCCATTCACTTAGGGTGGGGGGCCGGTATCTGGGGGCCCCCTTATTAAAGGGGACTCCCAGATTCCGATAAGCCCCGCCCGCATACCCCGACAACCAACGGCAAGGGTTGTCAGGAAGAGGTCCTGTCCTCATCAACATGGGGACAGGGTGCTCTGGGGTGGGGGGGCCCACAGTGCGCCCCCTGCCCCAGAGCACCCAACCCCCCATGTTGAGGGCATGCGGCCTGGCACGGCTCAGGAGGGGGGGGCGCTCGCTCGTCCCCACTCCCTTTCCTGACCGGCCGGGTAGCGTGCTTTGGATACGGGTCTGGTATGGATTGTAGGGGGACCCCCTACGTCGATTTTTCGGCGTAGGGGGGGTCTCCTTACAACCCATACCAGACCTAAGGGCCTGGTATGCTCCTGGGGGGGGAACCCATGCCGGTTTTGAATTTACAAATTGCCGTGGAGTTCTCCCTCAGGAATGCATACCAAATGCCGTCGCTTGAATGGGCCTTTACAAGGTGTGACTAATTTTCCACATTGTAAAACCAGCCCTAGTTTTGCGCAAGCAAATCGGAACTTACGCAGAAATCACAATGATGAAAAGCGTTGTGGATCTGCTTAAGTCCTCATTTGCATACTCAAAGCTGCATTTCAATGAGAAATGCCCCCAGCGGTGGATGCGGTACTGCATCCTAAGATCTGACCGTGTAAGTGTCTTACACATGTCAGATTTTCTGCCTAACTTTGGAAAAAGCCTTTTGAGGATCGTTTCCAAAGTTAGGCACAGACTGAACAGCAGTTCCGCCTGCGTATCTCTTTTGGGAATCAGGCCCAGTGTTTGCAAGCAATCTCATGCCAAATAATACATTTAAAATATATTAATAACCAATAAATGAATGAAATAAAAAATAAATAAAAATGAAATAAAGTCCATAGGTGCTTGAATAATAGACGATAAATGCTGAACACCAGTTCTCTGTGCAAAAATTTAAAAGCTGATGAATTTAACGTGTCCAAAAAATTTGATATATCCTCCACCAATCAGTAGAAATGGCTCCTTACCGACTTGCCATGATCACTTATGACAGGGGCTCACTGAAAGCATGTAATCAAAGTTCTCACTCCAACCACGCAGCTCAGACAAATCCAATCTTAAAGCAATTAATCTCATCCAACAATGGTCATAGGTCATCAGCATATGCACCCGACCTTGTTGCTTTCACAGACCAGCGTTGTCTGTGTTTCCCAGGCAGAGAGCCTAGGGAAAAAAATCTACCTTTTGTCCTAAATTCAACCTGAAGAATAGCAGTGTACTTTCTGGTATGTGAGGATGCCCAGGGATTTCTTCATCAACAGCCTAATAGTTATATATTTGCAGTATGAAATCTAATGCCGCGTACACACGCGGCATTAAAAACGATTGTGTGTGGGCTCCAGAGCATTTTTCACAACATAAAAAATGGGCATTACAAATTTAGAACATGCTCTAATTTTTCATGTCGTTCTTAACATTGTAATTTTTAACGTTGTCGTTTTTAACTTTGTCGTTTTTAACATCGTTAAAAATGGTCGTGTGTGGGCTTTAACGACGTGAAAAAAACGTGCATGCTCAGAAGCAAGTTATGAGACGGGAGTGCTCGTTCTGGTAGAACTAGCGTTTGTAATGGAGATAGCACATTCATCACGCTGTAACAGACTGAAAATCGCAAATCGTCTTTTACTAACACGAAATCAGAAAAAGCAGCCCCAAGGGTGGCGCCATCCGAATGGAACTTCCCCTTATAGTGCCGTCGTACGTGTTGTACATCACATCGCTTTGCTAGAGCATTTTTTTTTCAAGATCGTGTGTAGGCAAGGCCGGTTTAACAATAATCGGGTTGAAAAAATCTGAGGGCCAGATTCATGTAGAAATCCGGCGGCTTAACGTATCCCATTTACGTTACACCGCCGCAAGTTTTCAGTGTAAGTGCTTGATTCACAAAGCACTTGCCTGTAAACTTGCGGTGGCGTAGCGTAAAGCCGTCCGGCGCAAGCCAGCCTAATTCAAATGGGGCGTGTACCATTTAAATTAGGTGCGTTCCCGCGCCGAACGTACTGCGCATGCTCCGTTTTGAAATTTCCCGCCGTGCTTTGCGCGAAATGACGTCGCCCCGACGTAATGTTTTGAATGGCGACATGCGTTACGTTCTTTCGTATTCCCGGACGACTTACGCATCTATCGGATTGAGTTCAGGACTCTGTACAGGCCAGTCAAGTTCCTCCACTCCAAACTCACTCATCCATGTCTATATCAATGTCTAATGATGTCAGTGTGCAATACAGTGACGTTTTATCCTGTGTGTTTTGTTTGCTACCAATAGCCAAACGATCCTTAAACACTTAAGGACCCCTTCACGCCGATATACGTCGGCAGAATGGCACGGCTGGGCACATCAACGTACCTGTACGTTGCCCTTTAAGCCCAACCGTGGGGTCACATGCGCGCTGCGTGCACGCGACCTGGTCCGAAGCTCCGTGACTGCGGCCGCGGGACTCGCCGACCCGATCACCGCTGGAGTCCCGCGATCGGTCCCCGGAGCTGAAGAACGGGGAAAGCTGTGTGTAAACACAGCTTCCCCATTCTTCACTGTGGCGCCGTCATCAATCATGTGTTCCCTTATATAGGGAATCATAATTGATGACATCACACCTACAGCCACACCCCCCTACAGTTAGAAACACAGATGAGGTCATACATAACCCCTTCAGCGCCCCCTTGTGGTTAACTCCCAAATGGCAATTGTCATTTTAAATGCATTTTTTGCTGTGAAAATGACAATGGTCCCAAAAATGTGTCAAAATTTTCCAAAATGTCCGCCATAATGTCGCAGTCATGAAAAAAATTGCTGATCGCCGCCATTAGTAGTAAAAAATAAATAAATAATAAAAATGCAAAAAACTATCCCCTATTTTGTAAACGCTATAGATTTTGCGCAAAACCAACCGATAAATGCTTATTGCAATTTTTTGTTACCAAAAATAGGTAGAAGAATACGTATCGGCCTAAACTGAGGAAAACAAAAATGTTATATATATTTTTGGGGGATATTTATTATAGCAAAAAGTAAAACATATTGCATTTATTTCAAAATTGTCACTCTATTTTTGTTTATAGCGCAAAAAATAAAAACCGCAGAGGTGATCAAATATCACCAAAAGAAAGCTCTATTTGTGGGAAAAAAATGACGCCAATGTTGTTTGGGAGCCATGTCGCACGATCACACAATTGTCAGTTAAAGCGACGCAGTGCCGAATCGCAAAAACTGCCCGGGTCCTTTAGCTGCCTAAAGGTCCGGGTCTTAAGTAGTTAAGCTGCACACACTTTATGTGCCATGTATGTGATCTGGGTACCCAAAATGTGAGTTTTTATACTTTATATTGTTTTTTTATTAAAGTTTTTTAAAAGGTTTCCGTACCTGTCAGTCTTCTCTATTCCTATGTGAGCAATACCGCTCAGGACTGTGGCAGGGTATATTGCAAGCACCTGACAAGATCCAGGACCACTCAGGACTATTGCAAGCACCCATAGAGGATATCACCATCCACTAGAGGATTTACACACCCATTAAAGGGGAAGGCACGTGGTGACCTGTATTAGGAGTGGAGGTGAGCTCATAAGAGTAAAGGTGGAGGGACACTAAAGGTGTTTGCATGCTAGCACTGTACCATCTAATCCTCTGGATGCCTTTTAACTGTATTTGTTTAACTATCTTAGTCTACTGACTTACTGGTTTATATGTTTCTACTCATGGACTGCTTGAGTGATTTCACTTGGTTGATTTGCATTGTTTTATAACATTTGGTATAATTTTCTTTATCACTTATTTGTATTTTTTATTTATTTATTGTATTGATGCCCATCACAGAAGATTCACATATAGGGTATATATTGTTTATTTATACCCTCAGGCCTCGTACACACGACCGAGTAACTCGTCGGGCGAAACACATAATTTTCCTCGTCGAGTTCCTTGTTAGGCTTGTAGAGGAACTCGACAAGCTTGCTTTGCGTACACACTTAACAGACAAAATCTCCTCGTTCTCAAACGCGGTGACGTACAACACATACAACGTCAGGGGAAGTTCGATTCCACTTGCACAACTCTTGGGGCTGCTTTTGCTAATCTTATGTGTTTGTGTGTTAAATAAAAGTTTGGCAAGAGACGATTTGCACTTTTCAGTCTGTTACAGCTTTAAAAATGTGTTATCTCCATTACAAATGCTACTTTTACTCCCGTCTCATACTTTAATCTGAGCAAGTGCGGGTTTCTTAGCATAGACACGCTCAAGTTTCTCGTCGGAAACCAGCCCGACGAGGAACTCAATGAGCCAATTTGAGACTCCCGTCGAGGAAATGAGAACTTGCTCTCTTTTTGGCTCGTCGAGTTCCTCGACAGTTTCCTCGATGAAAAACGTACACACGACCAGTTTCCTCGGCAAAAAAGCTCTCCCACCAAGTTTCTTGATGGATTCTGCCCAGGAATCTGGTCGTGTGTACAAGGCCTCACACAGTGATTATGATTAGGGCATCACATTACAAGTAAATGCAATAAATGCTTTGAAGTTTGCTTATGATGACCAGTATACACCCATATGTTATAAATGATGCTATTTAGTCACATGTAATAACAACAATGAGCCCTTAAAGTGATATTAAACACACTGTTTAATTTATGTTATCCCTTCGCTTTCTGCATATGGATGATGGCACTGTAATTATTTGAATTAAAAGAAAATTTAAGTACCTTTTTTCCTAATCAATATACAGCTGTCCAGTAGTGTATTTAGGTTTTGTGCTGCCCTAGGTCTGACTAAACTTCTGCACCTCCTAATTTAAATATGACCCACCCCTTACTGTCAAGGCCACACCCTGTTTTTTAAGACCCGCCCTGAAATTTTCAGGGGCCACTAGTTCTGAGGGCCCTGGGGGTGGCCAATGGATTCCCTTAATTTGCATAGTTTTTCTCTCACTTCCTGTTTGGCTATGGGGCAGGAAGTGAAGGGAAATCTCCACAATTGGACAGGGATGGTAAAAAATTAACTGACAGGAGCTATAACCCTCCCTTACTCTATCCAAAATGAAAAAAAAGTGTTGATTATAGTTCTACTTTAGGCACGAAATTCTGATAATTTTATTGAGAGGACTAAGAAAATATAACCATGCCAGTGGTGCAACAGAAACATAGCACAGTGAGGAAGGTTTGTGGTCCAGGATGATAGGACAGTCAAAATTAGAAGCGCCCCCCCCACACACACACACACACACATAGTTGCAGAATGTCGGGCGGGAGCAGAGCGGCCGCTTTATTGGGGCGCTAGACTAATTTGCCTAACAGTGTAGTGCAAGCCGGCAGGGACTCTTTATGTGCTGCCCCCCTGCAAAGTGCTGCCCTAGGCAAAAATGAAATGCTCAGCATAGAAACACACCAAAAACTGAGCATGTGCAGAGCTGCCAACACTGCTCTGCAAAATTCCAAGGCTGCAGTGGGGACATGGGCAGAAGGGGGAGGCAGAGAATAGCAGGATCAACCAGGATTTTTTCCAGAATACAGAAAATTTAACCCATAGTGACTGAGTGAATATGAACAGCATGTAATACAGCATTTATTGAGAGTTTTTAATGATATGGTTTTAATGACACTTTAAGCTTCTGATACTGACCAATTTGGAAATCTGGGAAATAAATCTAAGTTTCAATTGTTCAATAGATTTTGCTCATGGCCCATCAAATATGTCTCCTTTTATCTACAGGATTTAAGGAACTTCTGCACTTTAAGAGAGTACAGCTATTCTACATTTTGTGAAATTTTTACATTATCTGGTTCATTATACTTGATTTAATAACTATCGGTTTATTTATATTGTTATTGTCCATGGAACTCATAGGCACCTCATTATTATTTCGGATCAGATAAGTGGGATTTATGTTTTTATTAGGTATACCTATATGTTTTGAACATATATTTTGTCTTTTTAAAATTTAAGCTGGTTGTATAAATAAATATACAGTGGGTATAAAAAAGTCAGAACCTTTAAAATAATCACATTGTGTTGCTTTGCAGGCTGAAATGAATACAGACACAGTTTTTGTTTTCTCCAGCTGTATTACCAGTAAATAGTGCAACTTATAACATACAAGTAAAAGATAGAACACCAACATGTCAAAAAAAATAGGATCACCGCCCTTATGTCAGTATTTTGTTGGACCACATTTTGCTTCAATTACAGCCTTTAGTCTGTTGGGATATGTCTCTACTAACTTTGCACATCTACAGTAGACTTTACAATACTTGCCCACTCTTCTTTGCAGAACTGCTCAAGTTTAGTTAACTTTGATGGTAACTGTTTGTGGACTGCAGATTTCAAGTCATTCCACAGATTTTCAATGGGGTTTAAGTCTGGGCTTTGACTAGGCCATGCAAGGACATTCACCTTTTTCACCTTCAACCACTGTGTGGTCTTTTTTGCTGTGTGCTTTGGGTCATAGTCATGTTGGAAGGTAAACCTTCTTCTCATTGACAAATTTCTGGCAGAGGGCAGCAGATTTTCCTCAAGAATTTTATGGTATTTTCCTCATCCATTTTTTTTTCTATCCTGGCAAGTGTTCCAGACCCTGCTGCAGAGAAACACCCCCATACCAGACATATTGTTTGGTGTTAAGGCCAAATAATTAAAGTTTAGTCTCATCTGACCACCTTAAACACACTTTGAAGATTATGAAGCCACATGGAAAAAGGTGTTATGATCAGATAAGACTAAATGCTGGAATATGATCTACAGAAAGTGATGAAGGGGCATGATAGGGCATGTTCAGTCAGTGACAGTCAGTCAAATCACCTGAGAAATAGCGGTGGATCCTGGTGTTACAGTCAGTAGATTTTTCCCAGACCTTCAGGGAGGAAACCTTCCCATATAAGGCTAGGCTAACCTTGTTGTCCTCCTCAGATCAAGGAACATCTAACCTTGCCCTGGGGTAGGCATAAAGTAGGATTCCATGCCTATACTGTAAATGTACTTACATATATATGCACTCATTATCGCTTGATTTGGAAAATTATGCCTGTTTACTTTGCATATGTGAATATTTTAACAGTAAATCAACTGATCCTAACAGGACATGATTTAAGATAAGAAAATAAAACAGCTTGAGAAACATATCAAAAACAATTTTTGTGTTGCAAGCAAAATACAAAGTAGATATTTATTAAATAAATGCCAAAGAAAAGTATGTGAAAGACTTGGACAAGGTAGATATTTTTAAAATTCATTTTTTGCCAACAAAATAAGATTTGTACACTAGAAGTGATGAAAAATATAACATATAATGCCAAGCGTAAAGATGAATGGAATGTTTGTAAGGTCATGCCGTGCAATACTGCTAATGATAAATGAGACATAAGCCTACATCCCCTTAACCCATGTTTTCTTTGTCCTGTAGATGTCTCCTGCAAATATATTAGAAAACTCACTTTATAGATGGAAAAAAAAGATCCTGTTTAAAGTGCAATGCATTTTGCAAATACTGTAAAACATGATAATTGTCTTTTTGTTGGAAGATTGAATATTTCCTTTTCATTTTAACCATTAGGTTTATATGCAAACTTTTTTAACCAGTTCCTGCCCGGCTCACGATTAGGGATGAACTCATGTTCGGCTCGAACATTGCCTGTTGGGTCAAGTGGCAGGTGGCCCGCCTCCCCTATATAAGAAATGTCAAAGCTCCAGCCGCGTCATTCCGCTGGGCTGTGTCTGGCGGAGAGAGGAGGCCGGCGATGCTGCGCTGTGGATCCCGGAAGATCTTCTCATCGCTGAACCGGAGAGGAGATCACCTGTCATTGGATATAGACAACATTGAAGCAGGAAGCCGGGACCGAGTGGATTACCACTGCTGGATTTTTTTTTATTAATAAAGGACTTTTTTCTACGGTGTGTGTGTGTTTTTTTTTTAACTATTTACACTTCCTTCGTAAAAAGGTAGGGGTACAATGTACCCCATTACCAATTCACATAGGGGGGCAGTATCTGGGGGTCCCCTTTGTTAAAGGGGTCTTCCAGATTCTGATAAGCCCCCCGCCCGCAGACCCCCACAACCACCGGGCAAGGGTTGTGGGGATGAGGCCCTTGTCCCCATCAACATGGGGACATCCTCCCCATGTTGAGTGCATGTGGCCTGGTACGGTTCAGGAGAGGGGGGGCCGCACTCTGTCCCCCCTCTTTTCTGCGGCCGGCCAGGTTAACGTGCTCGGATAAGGGGTCTGGTGTGGATTTTTGGGGGAACTCCACGCCATTTTTTTTAAAATTTGGGGTGGAGTTCCCCTTAAAATCCACACCAGACCTGAAGGGTCTGGAATGGATATTTGGGGGGAACCCCACGTCATTTTTTTTTAAATTGACGGCGGGGTTCCCCTTAATATGCATTCCAGACCTGAAGGGCCTGGTAATTGAATTTGGGGGAACCCCCACGCTATTTTTTTTTTCATGAATGAATTCGCTCTGAATTGCCGGAGTCGACAATTCATCATAGCCGCAAGTCAGTTTTAAATGTCTTTTTTTCTTTCAGAAATGACACTTTGTGCAGAGACAGTTCTAAGTACGGGAAACATGTGCTATTTCACATGCTAACTTTACACCCCCCCCCTAGGTACGAAATTTAAAGGAATATTTCACTTTTATTGTTTCACTTTCAGCATTATTAAATTCACTGGGCCAAATTCTCAAAAAGCTGTGCAAATTTAGTATTACCCAACTTATGTCATGTAAGTTACGGCGCCCTAAGTTGGTGTCGTAAGTGCCGTATCCTCAGCGCATTTGCGCACAAAATTGCGCCATCCTTAACCTAAGTTCCAAGGCGTAAGGCGTGGTTATGGCAAGTGGGAATGAAGTGGGCGTGCTTCATTGTAATGAGCCGTGACCCCATGCAAATGAAGGGCCGGCCGTACTGCGCATGCGCGCACGAATCTGGACCTCACTGGGCATGTGCAGAACTTTGCTCATCGCAATCAGTGAGATAGGTAAAAGGCCAAGCGTACTTAGTTTGAGGATCGCCCTGTGTCTAAATAGCCCCAGTCAAACACACTTCCCTTGCAAAAGTATTTCCCTGTGTTCCCTTCCTAAAGCAAGTTGCTTCTGCTTTGAACGTTTGTCAGTGTTTGTTGGTAAGATTTGTTTGTGAGAAAAGTTGTGGAGGAGTTGTAGAGTACAGTTGGTGTTTGTTTTTGATAATTTGTTATTTGTTTTGATTGTTTGCCTGTTTGTTTTTGATAAGTGTTTCTTTTTTGGTGTGCGATTGTTTTTTGTTTTCCTTTTTTGCCTGTTTGTTTTTGATAAGTGTTTATTTTTTGGTGTGTGATTGTTTCTTCTTTCTCTTTTTTGCCTGTTTGTTTTTGAATGTTTGTGTTTTTTTTGTGGGTTTTTTTTTGCTTGTTTTTTTTTTCTTTATTGTGTGTGTATTGTTGATTGTTTTTTGGGTGAGTTTCCTGTTGTTGGGTGTTGTCTGTGATGGCCACCAAGCGCAGGAAGCTAAATTTTACAGTGGCAGATAAGCATATTCTTGCTCAGGGCGTCATAAAATATGGGCGTTTTCTCCATGGCCCTGAGAGCCACAACACCACCCCGGCCAGGAGGAAGGAGATCCTTAAAAAGATCACCGATCGGATCAATGCGGCGGGGGGGGGGAGGCCAGGACCATCGCTGGAGTTCCAAAAAAAATCAACGATTTGAAGAGCGTGTCCCGGAACAAGCTGGCAACGCTGCATGCCCATACCAGGGGCACTGGAGGAGGGGGACCCTGCCCAGTCAGGATGAGTGAGGAGGAATGGGCAGTGGCCCAGTGTTTCCACCCACAGCAGGTGGTGGGCCTGCCTGGCTTTGACTCTGATCCTCTTATGAGGACAGGTAATTTTTTGTAATTTTCTATCTGGTGATTAGCATGTGTGGGTGGGGGAAGGGAAGATGTGCCAAGTGTGTGGATCCACCAACCTGTGATTGTTTTGTGTCCTCCCCATATGGCCAGGAGGTTGCAGCCCCATCAGCCCAGGAGGTTGCTGGGTCATCAGCCCAGGAGGTGGCAGCCCCATCAGCCCAGGAGGTTGCTGGGTCATCAGCCCAGGAGGTGGCATCCCCATCAGCCCAGGAGGTGGCAGCCCCATCAGGGCAGGAGGTTGCTGGCCCATCAGGGCAGGCTGCTGCACCACCCCCAAGACAGGCTGATGCAGAGTCCCAAGAAGGGCAGGATTCGCCATGGGAGGGGAGTGCCCACAACTCCCCTAATTTGGATGTTGAGTGGGAGGAGGATGAGGGGGAGGAAGATGAGAATATTGATATTGGCCAACAAATCCTGATGGGCCAAGATATGACCTTTGAGTCATCCCCTGAGGGTACCCCAGAGGCGCCCAGCAGTCAGGCCACCATCATGGGTGGCCCCTCCCAACCCTCCTCCAACATGCAGCAGCACCCATGTCTCACTTCAACCCCTCCTCCAAGGCCACAAGCCTCAGGGGCAAGTAGGAGGCCGACCCCGGAAACCAGGGGGGGTTTGTGCGTCTGCCGGTCAGTCTGTTGAGGGACAATGCCCGGCAGACTCGCAGTCTGGGTGAAATTAAAAAATCAATGAGCAAGGTGGAGCACAGCCTGGGTTTAATGAGGGAGTCACTGGGTGACGTGGCCACCAACTCAGTGGGGGTCATCACGTGTTTGTGGGACCTGAAGAACGCCACAACAGGCGTGGCCCAGGAGGTGACTGCCCTCACCCAGGCTGTGCAGGCCAATACCCGGGCTGTGCAGGCCAATACCCGGGCTGGCTAGGCTAATACGGCTGACATGACTGCCTGTCTGACAAGGATAGCCGTGGCCTTGGAGGGCAGACCAGCAGGAGGACAGACACCAGGGGAGGCTCCTTCTTCCCCTGCACAGACCCCCCGTGTTGATACTCCCTCCCCTGCACAGACCCCCCCACGTGTTGATACTCCCTCCCCTGCACAGACCCCCCCCGTGTTGATACACCCTCCCATGCACAGACCCCCCCGTGAAGATCCCCCAGTCGGCCGTGGCCGTGCCCGTGCCCGTGGTCAGCCCAGAAGGAGCACTCGGCAACATCAGTAAGTTGCAGGGGTACTTTTGATTTATTTTTTTATACTGTACTTATGATTTGGTTTATGTGTGTGAATGATGTGTGAATGTGGGGGGTGGCATTCCTGATAACATAAGGGTGTCACCCTCAGTTTTGGTGGAGTAGGGATCCCCAGGACCAGGGAGAAGTCATCCCAGGTTCCTGAATGGTGTATGAATGCACAGTGACATAATTGGAGCCGTGGCGGGACGTTACTGCTCCCAAGTACCAAAGGGGGGGGTACTTGGATCTAATCCAATTCGATGTGCATGTGATGTGTCTGTGCTAGGGACCACAGTGGCGTGCATTCATGCATTCTCATTGTGAGATAATTAATGTGCGTTTTATATAAAAAAAGACATTCTCATTGTCATATAAGTAATGTGCATTTTATGTGCAAAGTAAATGTTTAAAGGTCACATAATCTCTGTGATTTGTGGCTGGCAAAGCAAACAAATAAAGATAATTAAGGTCCATTTACTGGGCAAAGATGCCTTCAGCCAGTTGTCTCCTTGTTGCCTGGCCCTCAGCAGACCGGGTAGAGGTGGTTGGGGGGGGGGAATGCCTGGGTGGGGGGTTAGGTCAGGACATATCCCAACATGCAGGCCCCTTCTCAGAGCAAAATTATGGAGGATGCAACATGCCCCAATAATTTGACAGACAAAGTCTGGGGAATACAAGAGTGTACCCCAAGTCTTGTCAAGGCATCTGAATCTGGACTTGAGAAGGCCAAATGTCCGCTCTACTATTGCCCGGGTCTGGATGTGCACCTTGTTGAATTTGCGTTCTCCGGGTGTTTGGGGGTTCCTAAAGGGGGTCATCAGGTGGGGTCCCAACGCATATCCAGAGTCACCTGTAAGGGAAAAGAGAGGAGGATATTAGTCATGCATGTGCCCCTTGTGATGTCTGCATCATGGGGGGGGGATACCTGACACCAATGTCACTCACCAATCAGCCAGCTGTCTCCATAAACGTTCATCTCCAAGTCTTGGTAGATCTTGGTCTGCCGGAGAATGAAACTGTCGTGGCACGACCCTGGAAACTTGGCACAAACGTGCCAGATGAGGCCATGGGCATCTACAATCATCTGGGCGTTGATGGAATGCCACCCTTTTCTGTTTCTGAACAGGTGTTCAGTTTCATGGGGGGGCTGTAGTGCCACATGGGTGCAGTCTATCGCCCCGATGGTCCTTGGAAGCCAGCAATGCTGTAAAAGTCAGTCATGGCTTGCAGACGCTGCTCCTACTGGGTGGGCTTCACAAATTGGTTGGTCATGCGCCACAGTATGGCAGGGACCACCTGATGGACACATCGGCTCATTGTCGACTGCACCATCCCAGCCAGACCTCCAGATGCACGCTGGAATGAGCCACTGGATAAAAAATGAAGGGTTGCCATCACTTTATGTAGAGGTGTCAGGGCATGGGAGCGTCTGGTTGTGGTGATAAGATCCTCCTGAAGTAGTTGGGTGATCTCCAGGATGGCTTCCCTATCAAACCTGTAGTTGCCATACACCTCATAATCTGGCATTTGAAAAAGATCACGCCGTGGCCGATAAACTCTCTCCTGTGCCCTCATCCTCCTCCTCTGTGCCCTCCTCCTCCTTTGTGCCTGTAAGGTGGCAAGTGCCGTCAAAATCATTGATGCCCCAGGCATTTTTCCAGACAGATCCTTCACAACTATAGCTCTAGTCACTACCTTCAGCAAACCCTTCCACGGCATGTGTAAAATTAGGGCTGCTTTTATAATGTGGAAATTTAGACAGGGAAACTAACAGGTGCGCACAGGGCGGAAAATACGCTGCATACACTTAATTTTGAGAATCGCCCTAACTCCCTCATTTGCATCTTTGCCTATCAAAAACAGCGGCGAGACTAGCGTAATTTGCGCCCGGGGATGCGCAGGTGTAACTATTTTAGGTAAGACTGAAAATCCTGAAATCTTGGCTTAACTCGTTTTGAAGATCGGGCGCAAAGATACGCGCCGTGTAAATTTAGAAAACTTTAGTTAAGTCTGCGTATCTCTTTTGAGAATTTGGCCCACTGCTCCCAAAAAAACTGCCGTTTTTAAAACTTTTTTTTGCATTGATACATGTCCCCTGGGGCAGGACCCAGGTCCCCAAACACTTTTTAGGACAATAACTTGCATAGTAGCCTTTAAAATTAGCAATTTAGATTTCAAATGTTCGAGTCCCGTAGACTTTAATAGGGTTCTAAAGTTCACATAAACATTTGGTGTGTTCGCAAGTTCTGGTGCTAACCGAACAGGGGGGTGTTCGGCCCATCCCTACTCACGATGATGTACGTACAATAATAATGGGCGTACAGGTACATCCCCTTTAATTTGTGAGCCGTGTGGTCGCACGCGTGCGGCCGGCAGTGGGCTCGTGACCCTGCCGTGAGCAACGTGACCGCAGGACCCGATCGCTGCCGGCGTCCCGCGATTGCGTCACAGAGCTGAAGTACGGGGAGATGTTAGTGTAAACACAACATTCCCCCGTTCTGCCTAGGTGACACTGTCACTGATAGTGTTCCCTGTCTTCGGTAACAACGATCAATGAAGTGTCACGGCAAGCCACGCCCCCTAACAGTTACAAGCACTCCCTTGGACACACTTAACTCCTTCAGCGCCCCCTATAGGTTAACCCATTCACTGCCAGTGTAATTTTTACAGTAATCAGACATTTTTATAGCACTGATCGCTGTAAAAATGACAATGGTCCCAAAATGGTGTCAAAAGTGTCCGATGTGTCCGCCATAATGTCGTAGTCCTGATAGCATTCGCTGATCGCCGCCATTACTAGTAAAAAAAATGTATTAATAAAAATGTCATAAAACTATCCCCTATTTTGTAGAGGCTATAACTTGCGTAAACCAATCAATAAACACTTATTGCAATTATTTTTACCAAAAATATGTAGAAGGATATGTATCGGCCTAAACTGAGGGGAAAAAAAATTGGGGATATTTACTATAGCAAAAAGAAAAAAATATTGTTTTTTTTTTTAAATTGTCGCTCTATATTTGTTTATAGCGCAAAATATCAAAAACCGTAGAGGTGATCAAATACCACCAAAAGAAAGCCGTATTTGTAGGAAAAATATGTTGTTTGGGAGCCACGTCACACGACTGCGCAATTGTCAGTTAAAGCAATGAAACTAGGCTTCTTCGGACCGACGTAAGTTTTATACGCCGGCGTATCGTGGGCGCATAATTACGCTGGACGCATCTTGCGCTCCCATTTCATTTCCTATTTAAATATGCAAATGAGGGAAATACGGCGATTCACGAGCGTACATATGCCCGACGCAGGCTACGCGCGGTGCGCTGAAGTCGTACGTCCGGCCTAAAGTTATCCCTCATAAAGCAGGGGTAACTCAGCAACAGACGTGCACAGGTCAGCTGGAGAGCAGCTACAGCAGCACCGTTACGAACGAGCTGAGCAACCCCACTTGCAGGACAACACATCTGTATGCCAACATGCCAGGGGCAGCCATGGTCATAGCACTACTACTGTGTCCACCGGCACGTAGGAGGGCACGGGAGAGGATATACCGAACGCGCATGAACGTCTTTGGCATGGGTGATTCAGAGGTGTTTCGCATCTTCAGATTCAGCCCTGCTGCCATCCTGGAATTAGCCACAACCCTGCATGAATGCATCACCAGCCAGACACAATGCTCACATGCAGTGGAACCACTGGTCAAGGTACTGCTTTTCCTCGCCAGTGGATCTTTTCAGCGTACAAGTGGAGTAGTGGCTGGGATGTCACAATCCAGCATGAGCAGATGCGTGCACCAGATTGTCCCGGCAACCCTCAGACGCATGACCCACCACTTCATCAAACCCACCCATGAGCATCTGCGGCAGAAGGCAATGCAGGATTTCTACCAAATTGCAGGTTTCCCACGCACCGTGGGGGCCATTGATTGCACACATGTGGCACTACGGCCCCCCCATGCCACAGAGCACATATACCATAATCGTAAGCAGTGGCATTCCATCAACGTACAGGTGATAGCCGATGCCCAATGCCTCATATGGCACGTCCGTGCCAAACACCCAGGGGCCAGCCACGACAGCTACATATACCGTCAATACAACATCTCCACAGAATTCGAACAGAACGTGTACAGGAACGGCTGGCTGGTTGGTGAGTGACATGGGAGTCAGGCATGACTGTCCGACCCCATGATGTAGACATCACGAGGGGCACATTCACGGCTAACATCCTCCTGTCTTTTCCCTTCCAGGTGACTCTGCATATGCACTTGGGCCCCATCTCATGACTCCATACCGTGATCCCCAAACCAGAGGAGAGAGAAATTACAATGCTGCACACATACGTATCCGTGCAGTGGCGGAACGCACATTTGCCCTCCTGAAGTCCCGTTTCCGATGCCTGGATACGTCTGGGGGGGTCCTGTTGTATTCCCCAAACTTTGTGTGCCAGATCATCGGTGCATGTTGCGTGCTGCACAACTACGCCATGAGAAAGGTCCTGGAGGGGGGGCGTGGCCAAGATGGCGGACTGAGCGGACGTGTTTCCTGAGCTCTCCTGGAGTGTGATCCGTACAATACCTCCTTTCTACTGCCTGGGCCTGCTTGCGGGGCTCCGTGGTGCTCTGAATGCCGCCCAAAGCCTTTGGGAGTCAGAAGAAGCCCAACAAACTGAAGTTTCCTGCATATATCCCAGAGGATACGGCTCTCAGTGCAGACTGCCTGCTGTCTCCTGCGTGCCTTTGTAATATGGCGTCGCAGACGGACCACGAGGAGGGCCGGCTCAGTCCCCCCCTGGCATCCCTGAAGTGATGGCGGCTATCACGTCGTGTCAGGCGGCCCTGACTAACAGTCCAGCTGGACGTCCGCCTCATCAGACAGGACTTCGACAAGATCCGATCCCGGGTGTCGGAGATGGAACACCGGTTGAGTGAGACGGAGGATGCGGTATCGGGCCATGATGCCTCTATTAGGGCCCTGCATTCAAAGGTCAAAGCTCTCGAGTATCGTGTGGAGGACGCCGAGAATAGGAGCCGCCGCAATAATTTACGGATCGTGGGTCTGCCGGAGGGAGTGGAGGGTCATGCCCCGGCTCAGTTTGCGGAGGAGCTCTTTCGCTCGTTGCTGCCTGCGGCACGGCTGTGGCCGTACTTTGCGGTGGAGCGTGATCACCGGGTCCCCCCCAGGCCTGGTCCTGAGGGGTCCCCCCCTTGTACATTCATACTCCGGCTGCTGAACTTTAGGGACCGGGATGAACTGCTCAGGGCCTCCCGCGCTGCTGGGGAGCTGCCTTACCGTAATGTCAAGCTGATGCTTTTCCCTGACTACACGATGGAAACCCAGAGACAACGTCGCTCCTTTAATGCGGTCAAAGCTGCTCTCCGACGCAAGGGGGTCAAGTATAGTGTACTGTTCCCGGCGAAGCTGCGAGTGGTGGACGGCGAGACGGTGCGCTTTTTTACATCTCCGAGGGATGCCTCTGCCTGGCTTGATACCCTGAACTGATCCCCCTCTGTGACTTCTTCCCTTGGGATTGCGTGGCCGGGCCATCTACTTGTGAGTACTGTTTGAGACTACCTGTGGTTCCTGCTGCCCATGTTTGCTGTTAATGACACTTTACGATGTCAGTGTGGTTGTGGTGGGGTGTCTGTTCTGTTTTTTTCTGCGGAAGCCCACTACCTCCTGCCTATCACCCCACCTGGCATTGCTCCGGCTGCCTCTGGTGGATGGCCCCTATCCCGCCCGCCATCTGGCGTCATGCTGGGCGCCGCTGGGGGTTGCTGAGGATCTGCGGTTGGATCGGGTGGCCAACATGTGCTCTCATGTTGTGTGCTGGACGCAGCCCCGCAGATACTGCCCGCAATCCCTATTTTCTTTCTACCTGCAACATTTGGACTGTTCAAGTATGTGCCCCTGCCTAGGCAGGAGAGACTGTCAACCTAAGCATTCATCCTGCATCACTCCAGTGTTCTCGGGGAGAGACTTGTGTTACCCCTAGTTCTTCTCCCCTCCGCTCTGAACGAGGGCGGTGTGTTTTTGTCCAACACTGGCTACACGTTCCCCAACTTTGTTTTTCGGTTTTTAGACTATGGGGTTGGTGGGGTTCAAGTGCTCCTTACTGTTCCGAGGTGCACGGGGTGGGGGGTGGGGGGGAGGGGTGGTTTCCCGCCACGGTTTGGCTGGATGGTTCATTGGGTTTTCTTTACTTAAGGTTGGTTGGTCTATGCCCTTTGTAATTGCTAATATGTATATGTGCATATTGTGGTTCTGTCGTGGCCCCGGTGGATTGGCCGGCTCTGACGGACCGGGGTTGGGTGCGATTGCGTCCCCCTGGTGTGTCGGCCCCGGCTGGTGCAGTTGGGAGGCGGACATAGCCATAAGGAATACTAGAGAATATGGCAAAGTGTAAGGTGATATCATGGAATGTGCGGGGACTTAACTCGGCGGTAAAAAGCTCACTGGTGATGAATTACTTGAGGAAGCTCCACCCACAGGTGTGTATCCTTCAGGAGACACACTTGATGGGCTCCCGTATCCCGAATCTGAAACAGGCATGGGTCGGTGCACATTACCATGCAACATATTCTAACTATGCCCGTGGTATCAGTGTGCTGGTGCATAGATCCCTCCCCTTTCAGCTCCTGGATGTTAAATTGGACCCGGGCGGAAGATATGTGCTGCTGCATGCCTTGGTCTCGGAGATTACTTTCGTGATTGTGGGTGTATATCTACCCCCCCCCCTGCGGACTTAGATGTCCTTCACTCTATTATGCAACTGGTTACTATGTACAATGTTGACGATGTATTGATTGAGGGGGATTTTAATTTGGTTATGTCCTGGGATCTGGACAGGTTACATGCCTCTGGCCCACAACAACATGGCCTCGCCAATTGGGCGGATGCATTCCACATGACGGATGTTTGGCGGCAGATGCATCCCTCCACTAGGGCTTACACTTGTTTGTCTACCACATACCGAACCATGTCCCGCATCGACTTGGCGTTTGCCTCCCCTGGGCTGCTGAGAAGGGTAGTTGATGTGGAGATCCTCTCTAGAGGTATCTCGGATCATGCTCCGGTATCTGTCACTGTCCTGTTGTCTCGGGCGGAGGGTGTACGCCTGCTGAGACTATCCAAGTATTGGATCATGGACCCTGGGATTCAGGAGGAGATGCCGGAGGCCCTTTGTGCCTTCTGGTTGGAGAATGAGGGCTCTGTGGACCCACTGGTGGAATGGGATGCTTTTAAGTCATGGCTGAGGGGTGATTTTATGACTCACGTGGCGGTGCGCAAGCGGGAGGCGGTGCAGTCTCTGAGGGAACATGAGGAGAGGGCGAGACTGAGGGAGGCGGAATATGTTTGCTCGCCGGACTCGGAGCACTATGTGCCTTGGAGTGATGCCCTGCGAGACCTCTCCCTAGTCAGGGTGGACCTCACCAAGAAGTCCATGCTAGAGAGTGCCCAGCGGGTGTTTAAATATGGAGACAAGAACGGCCGACTGTTGGCCTGGCTTGCCAGGGGGCATCGGCCTATGACTCATGTGGGAAGGCTGCGTGACCGGGATGGGGGCTGCTTACGTCCCCTGCGGGTATAGGTGCTAGGTTCCTTGAGTTCTACCAGTCCTTGTATTCCTCTAGGGTAACTTATACTACTGCAGAGCTGATTCGTTATATGGATCGGATATCCCTTCTCTCCTTGACCGAGGCACAATGCAAACGATTAGACTCCGACATCTCCCTGGAGGAGGTACAGGTGGCCCTAAACTCCATACAGTCCGGGAAGACCCCCGGCCGGATGGCATTCCAATTGAGTTTTACTCAGTGTACCAGGAGCTTGTTGCTCCTAGGCTCACCTCTCTGCTTCAGCGGTCCTTCTCTATGGGGTCACTTCCTGATTCGATGTCCGACGCGATTGTGGTGTTGGTGCCCAAACCCGGTAAGGATCCTGAAGAGTGTGCCTCATATAGGCCTATTTCTCTTATTAATGCGGATGCCAAGCTACTTGCTAAACTTTTGGCTATTAGGCTGGCCACAGTGATTTGGTACATGTGGTTCAAACCGGGTTCATGCCCGGGAAGGGCACTGACATCAACATTCCACGCCTGTTTTTAAATCTGGATGCTCACCATGATAATGGGGGAACTCGAGTCGTGGCCTCTCTCGATGCTGAGAAGGCCTTTGACTCTGTGGAGTGGGATTATCTGTGGGAGGTACTGCGGAGATTTGGTTTTGGTCCCAAGTTTCTTCAATGGCTCCAGATGCTTTATAGGTCCCCCAGGGCTAGGATTCATGTAAATGACTATCTTTCTGATTATTTTCTCCTTCAGAGGGGGACCCGGCAAGGGTGCCCTTTGTCGCCTAGCCTGTTCGCCCTGGCACTGGAACCGTTGGCAATTATGGTCCGGGACTCCGATCGGGTAGTTGGCCTTCGGGTTGGCCCTCTGGAGGAGAAAATATCCCTGTATGCGGATGACGCCCTCCTGTATCTCCATGATCCGGTTGATTCCCTGTCATCGGCGCTGGAGATATTTGATGAATTTGGTAAGTATTCTGGGGTACGTATCAACTGGACTAAGTCTGTTCTTTTTCCACTAGATGTGAAGGCTAGAGAGGTGTCCCCGCAGACAATGCTACAATGGGTCGAGGAATTTGTGTACCTGGTTGTGAGAGTTTCCCGTGATCTTCAGTCCTACTATCGGCTCAATCTGGGGCCGGTGGTTGATAGACTCAGGGAACACTGCTCGCGCTGGAGTAATTTGCCTCTGAATCTCCTTGGACGCATAAACGTTCTTAAGATGATTTTTTTGCCCAAATGTAACTATTTTTTCAGGAATTGCCCTGTGTGGTTGGCCCCTTCTTTTTTTCTAGACCTGGATAGCTGTATTGGCTCTTTTCTGTGGCGGGGCTCGTCCCCTCGGTTGGCCAGGTACACCCTTCAGCTACCTGTTGGTTTCGGGGGGTTGGCGCTGCCCAACCTTTTAGTGTACTACTGGGCTGCTGTACTGGTTACGGTGCGGTGGTGGTTTGAGCAGTCCAGGGCCAATGCAGCGGTCTGTTTGGAGGCGGCTATTGTGGTGTCCCTTACCGAACTTAGTAACCTGGTCTACCGGGGTCCATCTGGATACCCCCTGTTGCCGGGTCCGTCTAGGACTACGTTGAGGGTGTGGGGGGTGGTTAGGCGTCGCTTTCAGTCCCCTTGCAGATGGTCCCCCTTTACCCCATTGTGGGGGAATCCTAACCTCAGGCACTTTCGTACCATACCGGACCCGCAACTGTGGGCGCGCTTGGGCATTAAACTCCTAAAGGATATTGTCTGTAATGGGTCCCTGCTTCCCTTTTCGGCCCTGTCCAGTCGTTTTGGACTGGCGCCCTGGATGCTTTTCCGATACCTCCAGTTGCGGCACGCCTTCAGGGCCCAGTTCCCTACCCCCCCTGTCCTTCAGGCGGACGTGGTTGAGGACTTGCTGGCCCAAAGCTCTTTGAAAAAGGCTCTGTCCACTCTGTACCTAACAATTCTTAGTAAGGACTCCCATAAGATAGATGCCCTGTGGAGCAAGTGGGAGGTGGATGTCCCGTCCCTAGACAGAGAGGCGTGGGAGGATTGCTTTGAAGATAGCTATAAGTTGGTGATCTCCTCTAGGGATAAACTGATACAGGCTAAGTTCCTGCACAGGGTATATTTCCGCCGGACCGCTTTCAGCGGACTTGTCTTCTCGGAGATTTCGGTCTAAAGGTTGTACACACCATCAAACAGAAATCCACGCGGACAGACAGCGCGGTGATGTGGCCGCACCGTCGCCGCGACGATGACGCGGCGACGTGCGCGACCCTGGAAGGTCAATGCTTCCACGCATGCGTCGAATCACTTCGACGCATGCGAGGGATGGCGGCCGATCGGATGTCCGGTGAGTCTGTACAGACGACCGAACATGTCCGACGGACATGGTTCCAGCGGACATGTTTCTTAGCATGCTAAGAAACATTTGTCCGCTGGAAACCTGTCCGATCCACCGGACATTTGTTAGGTCGGCTGTACAGACGACCGAACATGTCTGCTGAAACTACAGTATTAGAAGAAAATCCAATATGTACATGTTTAAAAGTGTTAAAATATTATAGCTCCTCACTTATTGTTGTTTCTAAAACATGTAGATGAACCAAACTGCATATCAGATAATCCTTGAAATGCAGGGTTCAGTTCAAATATATTTATTTCTATTAAATAAATCAAACATAGCATTTTTTTGTATAAAGTGCTCAAAGATTATGAGTAATGGGCACTAACCCAACGATCAAGATGTGCTTCCCTTGAAACCATGGGCGTAGCATAAGGGGTTGCAGAGGTCACAATCGCAACCCCGCCCCTAGCTCCAGGGGGCCCCTGCAGCCTCTGTGTCATTATATCATATCATCTACAAAGTCCAGCTTCGATCTGCCATAGAGCCCCACAGGCATCCTCCCGTACTAGGCTTCCACTTTACCTTCCACAGTCCACACCCCTCTGTTCTCATTGGCTGGGGAGAATCTGTGAGCCATTTCCTGAATGGAGAGAAGCATGGGGTGAGAACAGCCCAGGATGGGGAATTTTCTGTGCTCTGTGCTGGCAACATTGAATGGTAACCAAGCTCAGCTAGTTAAAGCGGTAGTTCACCCACAATCCCATGATTTTACCATCGAGACAGGCATTGTAGCGCGAGCTACAGTATGCCTGTCCCGATTTTTTTAACCCCGTACTCACCTTGTAGTCGTCCATCGTAGATTTCGGCTCCCGCGGGGAATGGGCGTGCCTATGGAGAGGGAGGATGATTGACGGCCGGCCCTGGCACGTCACTCTCCCCGAAGACAGCCGGAGTAGGTCTCGGCTCTTCACGGCGCCTGCGCCAGGCTATGCGCACGCGTCGTGAAGACCAAGCCTATTTCGGCTATTTCCGGAGAAGCGTGACGCGCCAGAGCCAGCCGTCAATCATCCTCCGTCTCCAGAGGCACGCCCATTCCCCGGTATCTTCGATGGACGACTACAAGGTGAGTACGGGGGTAAAAAATTCGGGACAGGCATACTGTAGCTCGCGCTACAATGCCTGATTTTAAGGTAAAATAAAAAAAAAAAAATATTTTCCCGTCGATAGGGTGAACCCCCGCTTTAAGAGGAGAGTGCCGTCCTGTAGCCACTATGTGACCGATGTCACTGATGAGGTAAGACACCGCTCAGTGTCTCCTAGTCACCAGCTGGGATTCTCTTTACCCACCCGGGTATGTCCGCTTACCCCACTTCCCTGACAACTGGGAAAAAGAGACACATCTCTGGGAGGTGACCTTCCCCAACACCTGCCAACACTGACAGAGAAACCTTCAGAAATTGCTAAAACAAATCCCTAACACCACCTGAGGGGCCCCTGAAGGCCTGAAGCCTCCAGATTTTGTGTCACATTGCTTTGCCCCACCAAGTTGCCCCCCCCCCCGGCTGCTGGGCTCCTTTCCCATTACTGCTCCTCCTCTGCAGGGCTAAAATCACATTCCTTTACAACACAGCAAGTCAGCCACAATCTGCACAGGGTGTATCTGCCTACTGCAACTACACTGCCATCCCAACCAGAGAATTTCACAGGTCAAAACGGCAACATAAAAGCCAGATAAACCCAGTGACTTCTGACAGACTGTGCATAAAGGAATGTGATTTCAGCCCTGTGTAGTGTGGGAGGGAGGAGCTGTATACAGTGCTGGGATAGGAAAGGAGCTCTGCCAAGTGACCTGCCAGGGGTCCCTGTCCTCTGATTTTCCAGCAGTGATTCCTGTCCTCTGATTATCCAGCGGTGATCCCTGCCCTTTGATTCTCCAGCGGTGATCCCTGCCCTTTGATTCTCCAGCGGTGATCCCTGTCCTCTGATTCTCCAGCGGTAATCCCTGTCCTCTGATTCTCCAGTGGTAATCCCTGTCCTCTGATTCTCCAGCGGTGATCCCTGTCCTCTGATTCTCCAGAGGACAGGGATAAGAGAGATTTGATTTCATTACATCATTTGCACTCTGCGATCCATACGTGCTGGTTGTGGAGGAGATTTTGTGGAGGTCATCGTATCCTCCAACACGGGAGCGCAACAGAGATCGACATCCGGATTGTCCATACAGGCCTTTACTCTCCAAAGTTTAAATCTTCATGCTACCTGGGGTCTTCTTTTAACTAAGAGACCACCGGGAATCTGGTAAGCAGATTCATTACTCGTTTGGTGGAGGTTTTCTTCTTATCGGATTGTCACTTATCAACATGGATTTTTCTTTTCTTACTCACTGGTGAAAGGACGTTTTGCTTTTATCAAGGACTTTTTTTGATAATTTGTTACTCACTTAAATTCCTCACATTACTCACGGACAATTAATTTTATTCGTTTTTGGGTATTTTCATATTATGTGTAGCGCATCTTGTTTTTTTCCTTATGTTTTCACTGTTTTTATATATCCAGTAAGGTGCAGCTTCACTTTATCACATTTGATTATTACATAGTAGCATTCATTTTTCTACCACCCAATACATTAGCGCAGTTGCTTTCCCATTTTTTTCACATTTCTCCAGCGGTGATCCCTGTCCGCTGATTCTCCAGCGGTAATCCCTGTCCTCTGATTCTCCAGTGGTAATCCCTGTCCTCTGATTCTCCAGTGGTAATCCCTGTCCTCTGATTCTCCAGTGGTAATCCCTGTCCTCTGATTCTCCAGCGGTGATCTCTGTCCTCTGATTCTCCAGCAGTGATCCCTGTCCTCTGATGTAAGGAAGAACTCTGGAAATGCAAAACTCTTAAGCCACTTTAAGTATCTTGCCATATCTGCACGCACAGTGAAAGTGGTGGGTGGAAGTGGAGGGGGGGCCAGGTCAACTTTTGCATCAGGGCCCCCAAGCTTTAAGCTTTGCCTCTGCTTGAAACAATTATCATAAACTATATAACACTAGGGAAAAAAGCTCCAAGCACAATGGAAAGTAAAACCAAATAACACAATATGTGCCCCTTGCATTCACACATACGTCATCATTTGGTCGTGCTTTCCATTAGCTTAGAGCTTTTTTTCTCTAGCGTTATGTTTTTTTGTATAAGAAGATGATTATTAAATAACCTAAATCCAGCACTAACAGGTATTTTGTAATACATTGTAAATCACTATGCTACTAAAAATACAATTGAAACCATTTAACTTTTTTAAACCACCACACATTTAGGGCCCTATTTATCAATATTTTTACGCAAGATTCACACAACTGTCACCTAGGATTCGTCCATTTTTCTAATATCGCATATGGAAATGGGTGAATCATGGACAAATTTTATAGATCTTGTGTTCAAACATTGATAAACATACCCCATGCTGGTGTTTGTATTGTATTTGTGTAACTGCTTACATGTTAACATTCTTTACCTGTTAAAAGAAACTGCCAAACCTTTTTTTTTTTGTAATCAATCAGCCATATTGATTTTTTTTAAACCGTCTTAGATCCAAACACTGAGAAGACAACCAATAACCACATATGATTAGACTTCATGCAGAAAGGTAGTTGAATTTGCATAGAGTTAGATTTCCTGCTGTGCAATTACAACAAAGCTATCTCTAAGGGCGTTATAGATATGGTAAGGTGAAACAGAACTCTAGTCTTGAATTAGTGTGCTCATGTAAACGATCAGAGAGTGGAAACCTTCAAGCCCTCTATTCAGTTTGGTAAACACTTGCTTGTCTGTCACTTCCTTTTGTTTCCTATTAAAGTACAGTTGCCACCTTATCTAGCAATAGCTTCTTTTAAAGAGTAATGTTCTTGAAAAGTAATCTTTCATCATCATGGCCAGCACAGCATTTATCTAGCAGTTAATGGTTAATTAATTTTGAAAATGTATATTACAACACAATAAAAAGACAGAAAAGCAGGAATGGACAATGAAGCTGAATGTCCCTTCTTCAAATTGACTCCTATTTAGTTCTTCCAATGTCATCCAAAACACAGATAACTTTTCTTTCATGAATTGTTCTCCTGAATGATTTATACATGTTGTGTTATCTGAGGCCTTTTGCAAGTTCCCTTGTGGATTCATCCAGCCATCAACTGCACAATTGTTAATTTTAACACTATAAAAGGTTCTGATGAGAGAGAGATAATGCATTGGAAGAAGAATTAATTGAAATGTATCTTCCAATCGCACCAGGTCTTTATAAAAATGAAGTGTTTGGTTTTAAAGATGAAAAAATTTACATTTGTGAAGGCCGTGAGACTTTAGGGTGAGCTGACAAAAAGATAAATTAATTGTTTCCTCTTTCTATCCATTATGGCACTGTGCAGAAAACACCCTTGGGTAATTCTTTGTTCTAGGGCTAAAGCTAAGTTAATGTTTAAAGAATAAAAATGACTATCATACCTAAAAAATCCATTTATTAAATTTTTTTTATAGGAAAACGTTAATTTGGGGATTTAGACAATAAGGCCCCATGCACACGAGAAGCAAATGCAAACACATGTAAACTCAAGTTTTCAAAGGCAAAAACCGGCATTTAAAACGCCCGTTTTTGCCGCGAATTTCGCAGCGTTTTGCCGCGTTTTGCCGCGTTTTACCACGTTTGCGGCTATCAGCGTTCATAACAAAGATATTGTAGACCCTCCCAAAGCTTTGAAACGCAAAAACGTTTGTGTCTGAACCCAAGATTTTGCGTCTGAAAAAACGAGCCTAAACCCAACTGCTTTAAAACGCAAAAAAACGTGAATGTGTGCATGGACACATAGGATAACATTAAATGTGTTCAGGGGCAGTTGAAAAAAATGCCCAAATGCCTCTGAACTCGGTTTACCAGCCTCTCGTGTGCATGGGGCCTAACTCTACAGCACTGTTTGTTTAAAAGACAACTTAAGCCAAAAAAATACAGTAAATACACAGATGACAAACATAACTATTAATACTGATGCAGATAATTTTTGTGATCCACTTACCTCTATCGGCTGTACTATGTAGCTGCATTACACAATAACACTTTTAATAGTGTGCTGTTCAGTAGACTTCATGCCACTGCCTTTGTTCCTGGCTGTTCTTTGGACTACTAGTGTAAGAAGATATCACCACCACACTGGTGAGGTCTACACTGGAGATGTTCATCTGAGTCAGGACCTAGATTCTTACATATGACTTGTATGTTTCAACAGTGAGCTCTGTCTACCATGGTTCCCTATTCTGTTCACCCAGGACAGGTGTGTCAAACTCTATTTCAGCATTGCTGCATCAGCATTATGATTTATGGTTGTTTCTGTAAGATTAGATGTCCAGCACATCCCCTCCCCTTACATTAGATGTCAAGAGCCACCCCACCATCAGAAGTTGAGTCCCCCGCTCTCCATTACATCACAGTGCACCTCCCTTTCCTTATGCTGCTGCTGGGAAGAAGCTGGATGCATTGCTTGAAGAAAGGAAGTAAGGGTCTGGAGAAGGACCAGAGGAGGGCTGGAGCTCTCCTGCAGCTGCAGGAGAGGTGTGAGGGCCACATGAAATTGCCTGGAGGGCCATATTCGGCCCGCGGGCCTTGTGTTTGACACCTGTGACCTAGGAGTTTTGGGAGTTGGTGCACCACCTTTGCGTGTTCCAGCATCACCTGTTACATTCCCCATTATAGATAATCTTTTGCCAAATCCAACAAAGAAGATAGTAGCCTCTCATAACTTCCATCAGGTGTTTGCATATATGATTACAAGCACAGAGATCTCACTATTAGATGCCCCCAAAAAATGGAGAAAGCTGTCTGGTGTTTTAACTTTTAAGTATCTATCAAAACTGAGATACAGGTGTATTTATTTTTGGTGGAATGACTTCCTAAGTACCCTTCTCATTTTCTTAAATAGCATTACCAATGCAAGCCATAGTTCAGCCTTCAGTTGGCATTTGAGAGTTCAGTATAAATATAGTCTTCGGGTATGTACACTAGTTGAGGTGAAATACTATTGACTTTTAAGTGCACAAGTAATTTAAAGGATGTTCTCAAATATTTGCTAAAGCTACTCTTTACCTATAATAAATTTAACTATAATAAAGCTTGTTCTAATTTTTTTCTGTAGCGCTTTGCTTTCCTGGTTGGTTACCATTTTTCCTATATGTGGTTAGTAAATATACTCATTCATCATGTTATTTTGCATGTGATGTGAAAACAATTCCAGCCAAGAATTGGGTTAGGTATTGGTGATGCATTATCATTTAGTTTGTAGCAATTTTTTGGCATGTAAGAAATATTTGGCATGTTAAATGTTTTAGGAATATGGTACGTAAGTGGGAAAAATATACAATTTGTGACTACTCAAGCTCTGTACTGAAGAAAAAAACATTCATGTTAAAAGCAGAAATAGTGGCCACTCTATAATGCTCAGTAAGCATTTGGAAATGGACAATGATGAAACTTTTCATCACTATCAACAAATGTCTGCTCAGGTGTGGCCAGAACATCGCCTTACTGGTGGTTAATGATCTCCAGCTATTGTGTTGGTGTGATAAAAATGTTTGTCAGTTCTCAAAACAAGTGAGGGTTTTGTTCTTGTTTATCTCTTGTTAGTATAGTAATTATGAGGCCATTATTTGCCTGTCAGATAAATAGACATAGTCATTTATTCTGGTTCCCTGAGACATTGAGGAGTGATTTTTCACTATCTTTAAGATGCTGAGTAGTATAATGGGAATAGTATGCCCTGGGCTTAATACCACATACAGAGATGCTACTGAATAAAAAAAACTGACTGTTTCTACCCTATTAGACACAAGACAGCACTGCCTAAATAGGTGGACTATATGCTGCAATTCTTGGAATTCACACATGTTTATCCACTTTCTTTTGCAATTCTATTTTGCAATTTTAAATGATTACAGACAATGGTATAGATTTACTAAGACTGGTGCACTCAGAATCTGGTGCAGCTGTGCATGACAGCCAATCAGCTTGTTCAATTAAGCTTTGGCAATAAAACCTAGAAGCTGATTGGTTTCTATGCAGAAGTGAGCCTGATTTTGCACTCTCCGGTTTTAGTAAATAAACCCAATTGTGTCAGTACACTTTCTACTGTTTGGTATTTTCGTTGCAGCTTTTCCAATTCTTCCATAGAAAATCCAGTTGTCATGCTTTAGCCTTTAGTATTCATTGTGGTCTGAAAGTTGAATCCCAGGTTATCTTCTGTGGCTGTTGTATCTAATATTATATCATACATGGCAACTGTTTGCATTTTGCAACATCAATTGTCACCACTGTACCATGCCATCAAACACAGCCACTGTAACATCAATTGTCACCACTGTGCCCATCAATTGTCGCCACTGTGCCATGCCATCAATTGTCACCACTGTGCCATGCCATCAATTGTCGCCACTGTGCCATCAATTGTCGCCACTGTGCCATGCCATCAAACGCAGCCACTGCGCCATCAATTGTCGCGACTGTGCCATGCCATCAATTGTCACCACTGTGCCATGCCATCAATTGTCGCAACTGTGCCCATCAATTGCTGCCAGTTTGCCCTCTCAAAAACCGCCAGTTTGCCATGTAAAATGCCACCAGATTGCCCCCTCAAATACCACCAGATTGCCCCCCCCCCGCCCGGCACTTACCTTTCTCGGGTCAGCCATCCTCCCTCCACTGTCCCTCGATGTCTTCTCCCACCCTCGATGTCGCTTCAGCCAATTTAGGTTACCGGTAACCAGACCTAGTAACCCTGATTGGCTGAGACGCGTGTCAGTGTTAACCAGGGAAGGCACACCCTGTGCGTCCCCTGGTTAACTATTTGGAAGCCAATTAGAGCCCCCCTGGCTGTTATCGGGAAGCCTATCAGAGCCGCTGGCTCTGATAGACACTTCCAAAGCCAACCAACTGCTGTTATTCAGATGGCCAGCGCTCACCAGGGGGCCAGCCATCTGAATAGGGGGCGGCAGCAGCAGCGGCGCCGGCGACAATACATAGATTCATGCAATGCATGAATCTATGCATTATAGACTTCAGTGACAGTGCAGGAAAGAGGAGGCGGCGCTCATGCGCCCACTATCGACACACCGCCACTGAACTAGTCCCTAAACATTAAAGCTTTTGTTTAGTTTACATGAGTTGCAATACATGGATTTCACGGGGACAGGGATTTGAGAAATCATCAAACCTTTTCAGACATCCTGAGCAGAACAGCTTAAAGTGGAATTAAAGGTTTGGCTTAAAAAAAAACATGTTATATGTATCTGCTCTGTGCAATGGTTTTGCAAAGAGCATCCCAGATCCTCCACTTCTTGGGTCCCCCTTGACCAGTTCCCCCAATAGGAAGCCGCTTGCTATGGGAGTATTGGTGCATGTTTCTGAGCCCTGCTCTATGTGTCCATAAGACACATAGCGATGTGGCTCGCCACTATCTTTCTCCTCATTGGTTCCCAATGGCTCCCTCTGCTGTTTCAGCCAACAGGGAGAGGGATTCCCTGGACAGCCAAGGCTCCCATGCACATCCCTGGATAAATAGGGGGCTCAGGTGTGTATTGGGGGGGCAACATACAGAGGGTTTTTTCCTTCATACATAGAATACATGAAGGTAAAAAACCTTCAGCCTTTACAACCACTTTAATAATAGCCCCAATGCTCGAATACTGAGCTGTACATGTTTACTACGTATGCAAGTCTGAGTCAGGGCAAATTATTTCTATATGAACAAGTCACAAAAAGACATTTATATATGAGTGCCAATGTGTCACTCTTGTTAAAACAAACTTTCATAAAAAGATCAAATTTAAATATGAACTTTATGAGTATGAGCATTTTACCTCCATTTATCAGAGAAAAAGGCTTTAAAAATGCTCCTTTGTATCACAGGTTGGAAGCCATTTTGCATGTCTGTTAAAGGCTTTAAAATAATTTTACATAAGGAAACTATTAGGCAAAAATATAATTTCTTCTATACCCTTTATTCCCTTCTATTCTACGAGAATAGTCGCTAACACAGACATTTCTCACATCATCTATTATATTTTTTCCAGTTGTTTTCCCCTTTTGTATACTGTTTTTGCTATTAAAGTAAAATAATAATTGCTTTTCAATTAGGATATGAATGTTAATGTACAATATACCGTGTTTTTTTTTCTCCTTAAAGCATACTCTACACTGGGCACATCTGTATGGGATAAAAGGGTGATCTTTCTCAATCAGTTTCTAAGATAGAACAATAATGCATAATAAGACAACCTGATAAAATAATATATGGAACCCCAGAGTACTGCAAGCCTACAATGAATCCCTCTTATAACTTAAGTACAGCTGAAGTGGCTCACAAACACAAAAACATTCAGGCATGGCCACATCCCTGCTATAGTCTTGAAGACCTTGAATCATTGCTTGACGTTTGAAAAAATTAGTTTAGGTTTTGACAAAGGAGAATGAAATAAAGAAGCTGGAGATAGAATAAAATGTCTGATAATTGTGAATAAGAACAAAACAATACAGAAGATACTAGAATTACTTCTGCATCAGTCTTTTTAGCCTATGTAACTAAACAAATGAATGCCTATATATGGTATTGTAGGAAAAAAAGGTTCTCAAAAATCATTCTCTGAAAATAAGCATAGGATTATAGCGGAAATGACATTTTAAAAATACAATAATAAATATCAAATGAAAACATGTTGTGCTACATAGTTAGGTTTGAAAAAAAAAACATCTAGCCCATCAAGTTCAACCGATAGAGAAAAAAACTATCTATAGTATATTTAAGCTAAAGAACAAAAATGTAATATATGGTAGCTTACCAATCCTTGGATATGCTGGCTGCATTTATTTTATATTTGTTAAGGCTAAGTTCATGTTTTACAGGTACAGAAAAATACCTGTCGTTACCAGAAATATTGTGCCCTTGTAACTTCCTGGCCACTGAACTGCAATCTCTAACAATGTAATGAACATTCTCATTTCTTTCTGGTAATTTCAGAACAGCTCACCTATGTTATGAACATGAGAATGGGGGATGTTTGTAGTCCAAATCAGGAGAGCAGCCTTGGGTGACAAAGCTGCTCCTTCATAGATTTCCTACAACTGAAATTATGTAGCTAGCAAAATCAACAGGTAAAACTGTATTACTAGAGGACCAGCCGCTGCAATTATACTGCAGCAGGTTGGCTTTTATGGGCAAATCGATGTAGCTATACGTCTGGCGCTTTAAGTCCACTAGGGGGCGCGCTGGGGGGCACGGCGATGGAGCCGATGCACGTTCCCAGGGGCTACAATGTCTGCCGGGCACCCGTGAACGCTCCTGAGAGAGACAGAACAGAGATCTGTCAATGTAAACAGACAGATCTCTGTTCTGTGAGGGGCAAGGAGACTGATCTGTTGTTCATACTAAGTATGAACAACGATCAGTCTCCTCCCCCAGGCAGTCCCATCCACCCACAGTTAGAATCACTCCCTAGGACACACATTTAACCCCTTGATCAGCCCCTAGTGTTAACCCCTTCCCTGCCAATGACATTTATACAGTTATCAGTGGCTATTTTTAGCTCTGATCGCTGTATAAATCCTCATACACACGCACGGTTTTCTTGGTAAGAACCAGCAAGAAAACTGCTGGCAGAGCTTTCTTGCCGAGTAAACCATGCGTGTGTAGAGGGCTTTCAGGCTTCTCATCAAGAAAACTGCTCTCTATTTTCTCGTTGTGATTCTCGGCAGTGTTTTCCTGCCAAGAAACTCGAGTGTGTATACTTACCTGTCGCCGTGGAAACCCGTGCATGCTCGAAATGACTTTGACGCATGCGCGGTAGCTTCCTAGGCATAGGTAGAGTGTAGCAAGATGGTGGCGACGGCAACCGAATGTGGCATCGTAGTCGATGACGTCACCGCCGTTCATTTGAATGGAGTGTCTGTACACTCGGCTGGCAAGAGATTCTTGCCAAAAAACAATGTTTTTTTCCTGACAAGATTCTGGGCCGTGTGTACAGGGCTTGAATGTCAATGGTCCCAAAAAAGTGTCAAAAGTGTCCGATCTGTCCGCCGTGAATACACCGCACCTAAAGCACCCCTGGCCCATTGAAATCAATGGGCCGTGCAGCCGAACTGGCGCTTTTAACCCTGTTTCGGGCGCTAGCAGGAGTTAAAAGCGCACGGATCGTGGCAAAAAAAGCGCCGCAATAAGTACAGTAAAGCGCCGCTAAAAATAGAGGTGGTTTACCGCCGACGCCCGAGAGCTTTCAGTGTGAAAGCTCACTTATAGTGAAACTTGAAGGTAATGTTCATGTAACACAGTTTTCTCCACATATTTTATCACTGGTTGGCTTCTAGTCAAAATATTTAGAACCATGATTTTGAGTAGTGTAGAACATCAATATTTTTAAGAAGCTGATAGTTGGCCTAATCCAATTAAAGGGACTGTAAAGGTTAATTTTTTTATTTTTTAAATAGGTTCCTTTAAGCTAGTGCATTGTTGGTTCACTTACCTTTTCCTTCTCTTCTAACATTATTCCTGTTATTTATTTAATAGTTTCAGCTACCATTCTCCAGAATTCTTGGATTTTCGCACATTCCCAAAAAATATGTAGTATAGTGCCTTCTACGTCCTTACATTTCCAGCAAATTTCTGATATTTGGGGGTACATCTGGTGTAAAACTGTACCATCTTGTAAGAATTTTATATCCCCCTTCCTGGTATCTACTCGCCACTGATGCTTTTTGATTATACCCCAGGATCCTATCTCTCTTCTCCTGAGAAAATATTACACCCAACTTTCTCTTCCCAAAGGAAGGTGAGTTCCTGTGGGGCTTCCAATTCAGTTAATATAGCGTAGAAATATGACAGAGAATGTTTTACCGATTCCCCTTTCAGACATATCTCTTCGAATCTTGTCGGTAATCTAACTTCAGCATACGTGTTTAATTGAGTTCTGATAAAGGCATCTAATTGCATCTTCCTTAAAAGGTCCAATGCTGGTGCTATTACTCATTCTATCTCATTTTTGACATTAGCTGATCATTTATAGAGAAATGAATAATCCTACTGATACCCCTTTGATGTATTTCTCTAAATCTGGAATCTTTAAAGCCTGGCTGAAAGGCCGGTATGCCCAAAATTGGAGTCATCGGACTAGCATACATTGAGATATTTGTCTTTTTAAATATCTTTTTGGTTGCTATTAACCCCCTGAGCGGTATTCCTGAGTGTGGCTCGGGGTGTGTTTTTCTTGCTACGATCGGTAACCCCAAGCCACACTCGGATTTGCCTCGCTGGATGCAGTAAGAAGACACTTACCTTTTCCCTGAGATCCAGCGATGTCAGCGATGTCTTTCCCCAGTGCACGGCGGCCGGATGTCCGCCCGATGCACTGTATTCCTCCGATTCCCTTCCCTGCGAGCGTCGCAACGCAGGGGGGCGGAATGGGGGGGGGGGGAAGGCGCGAAATTCAAAAGTATAAAGTGAAAACAAAGTAAAAACACACGGATACAATTGGTTTACAATAAAAAATAATATACAGTGACCTTTGATTGCCCCCCAGTGCTTTCTCCAGTGCCCTGTTTGCAGATTTACTGTACCTGTGTCTGTAAACTGCACAGCGACCATGGCAAAGTGCGCCTCTACCTCAAAATCGGTATGCGACCTGCTGGAAAACAGCGACAGCGATACGGAATCACTTGCGAGGGGGGTGAGTGACAGCGACGCGTGGGAAAGTTCGTCTTCAGACGCAGTAAGTGATTTGAGCGACGATCCTGCGCCAGCGATGTGCGGACTTGGTGCGCAATTGATTGCGGTGCGGAGAACGTAGCGCCCCCAAGATTTCCATTTACAAGACCACCTGGGATAAAAGTGGACGATGAGGATTACAATCCCCTGGAATACCTCCAACTTTTTTTGACCACTGAAGTGATCACCAAAATAGTTTTGGAGACAAATCGATTCCAGGAACAACAAGCTGCTACCCATCAGCGATTTTCAAGGCGCAGAAATTGGGAGCCTGTAACCAGCGACGACATCTGGAAGTTTCTTGGCCTCATCATTTTACAGGGAGTGGTGGGGAAACCCCTGCAAAAATGGTATTGGACAACCAATAAATTATTGGCCACACCTTTTTTTGGAACCGTGATGTCGGAGTACAGATTTTCATTGATCATGAAATATTTGAACTTTGCAAATAATGAGGACTTTGATGAGCTTTCTCATCCAGCTCCAAAGCTGAAAATATGTTGGGAGATTTACCAGATTATTTTGCAGAACTTCCAGTGGACCTATATTCCTGAGCGAGACATTACTCTTTTAGTCTACAGATATGTGCACATGACTGCTGCCGCCAACTTTGACCTGGACTTCATGCATACGGATTTGGTCAACAAGTTCTAGTTACTAGCCGTGAGCCACCTGGAGCCTATAGGACTCTCATCCTGTTATACAGGAGATTTGGAGAAGAAGGGGAAGCAGGTTTTTGACAAGCTCGCCGCTCGTAGAGATAAGCCCCATATTTTTATATCTATGTGAGTGCATTTATTACTGGTCACGTCCGAGGTTCCCTGCTGTAACAATATCACACCATCCTGCTGTATATCCTTCTTGTTTTGCATGTATTGCCCTGTACTGAGAGTAACATCTGCTATACAGACCTGGACTTCATGCATACGGATTTGGTCAACAAGTTCTAGTTACTAGCCGTGAGGTGAGCTGCTGGGACCACTGGAGGTGTGTGTGAGACTTTATGGTGTATGGCTTACCTTATCCACCAGTCTTCGGCTACGGGGTCTTCTTCCTCTGAATATTTCCTTTACCTTTTTCCATCAGCCGGATCAGACCTTTTTACGAACTGTGTTTTTTATTATTTTTATTAGCGTTATTTTTGTGCAGCTGGACTTTCTAATACAGACCATCTGTGTATTATTTTGCCTATCTAGGGGTTGTTCAGCTTATTGCTATCACATTGCTATCACATTGCCATCCAATTGTCACTTTCACTTTTGTTGCCAATTAGATTTAATTCATATATATGTTTTTCACAGCGCAAATATTTTTCACTTGTTTTATGAGACATTACCATTGACGAAAGTCTCATGGCCTACAAAGGTAGGCTCAGCTGGATACAATTCATCGCATCAAAGCGTGCTCGCTTTGGGATAAAATCATTTATGCTGTGTGAATCCAGCTCTGGATATATCTGGAACTCAGTCCTGTTCACTGGGAAAGGGACCAAATTCTGCCAGAGATTCAGCGGTTATGGAATGGCAACCGCTTCGGTTCTTTCATTAATAGAGCCCTTGCTGAACCAGGGCTACTGTGTCACCACAGACAATTTTTATACCTCCCCAGAACTGTACGAGTTCCTTATCCTAAATAAGACCGACGCTTATGGGAACGTGAGGCCTAACCCGGCGTGACATGCTGTCAGCATTTGCCAACAAAAAACTCAGGAAAGGAGAAGTAGCTGCATGGCAGAAGGGGAAAATGATGGCACTAAAGTGGCGGGACAAAAAAGACGTTTCCCTTATGAGCACAGTCCATAACACCTCGACCGTCATGGTGCATACCAAAGGTGGCAAGGATGTTATGAAGCCACAAGTTGTGTTGGACTACAACCACACAATGGGAGGTGTGGACAGGGCTGACCAGTCCATGACCTTTTACCCAGCGATGAGGAAGTAGCAGAGAAAGTACTATAAAAAAAAATTCTGACATCTTTTGGAACAATGCCTCTGGAATGCCTTCATCCTGATGAAAAAAAAAAGTGACAGGTCTATGGTCCATGCGGACTTTGTATGGAAAGTGGCAGAACTGATCTTTCTGAAGCACCAAACGCCAACGGCGGTAAACTGATCTGGATGTCGGGCTGCTGGTGTTGTGAACCCTGAACGACTGACTGGTCATCATTTTTTGGACCACATTCCACCCACTGAAAAAAAAACAGCACCCACAAGGATGTGTGTGGTTTGCTGCTCCAAACGCGCCGAAAACGGAAGAAAAATCTGTAAAGAAACGCGTTTCTATTGTCTCGACTGCGACGTTGGACTTTGCGCTGTACCTTGCTTTAAAATGTTTCATACCCGAGACGTTTACTGAATAATGATTTTGACCCCCCAAAAAATCTGAGTTTCTGAATATATTGTTTGTTAAGATTTATTGAATAAAAAGTATTGTTAATATTAAATTATTATTTGTTATTATTTATTATATTATAATTTATGATTTTGTGTTTCAAACTTTATCATAGTCTACTAGAGACTCTGGTTTGGACAGATTTAGGTGAGTTATTCCTAAGAATTACAGGCCTGCAACCTAAAACGCCAAATTTCCATGCAAAATAATGGTACCGCTTTCAGCACCTAAAATCTGAAAGAATCATACCGCTAGGGAGGTTAAAGTAGCACCTATTGTTGGGTGTTTTCTCACTTCCCTTAATATCTCTCCTTCAAAGAACATAAGGAAGACAGTTTATGCACACCTGTGGGACATCACTTAATGTTTTTCTTCCTTTCCCTCTGAGGCCTCGTACACACGTCCAAGGAACTTGACGGGCAAAACACATCGTTTTGCTCGTCGAGTTCCTTGTGAAGCTGCCGAGGATCTTGGCGAGCCGAAATTTCCCATTGAACAACGAGGAAATAGAGAACATGTTCTCTATTTCCTCGCCGAGATCCTCGTCGGCTTCCTCGGCCAAAACTGTACACCCGCCCGGGTTTCTCGGCAGAATTCAGCTCCGATCGAGTTTCTGGCTGAATTCTGCCGAGAAACTCGGTCGTGTGTACGGGGCCTAAGATTTTGTTTTTTTTTCTTGTTTTGTTTTAACATTCTGCCAAAAAATTGGTGAATCAGTACTGCTTGGACCTTGAAGAAGGTGAAACACCCCAAAAGCTTGTCCTGAAAAATTGTATGTTAGTGCAAATAAAAAAAGTATCACGGACAGTACTTTTTCTATCTCTCCTTCTGGTATCCATATCAGCCCCTCTAAGGATATATCTATTGTCGCCTGCTCTATTTGTATCCATTGTTTCTCCTGGCCTATCCCACATCATTACACTACTCTACCTAAGTGAGAGGCTTCTTGATATCTTACTGGGTCCGGAACCCCAATCCCTCCTTTTTCTTTTGAAAGTGTTAAAATAGTTCTACATATTCTTGCAGGTTTCCCCGCCCATATGAATCTCAAGAACCTCGATCTCAAATCTTTCAAAAAACTTGGGGGAATCTTAATTGGCAACGTTTGTATAAGGTATAGAAGTCTCGGCATCACATTCATCGTTATGATGTTTGTCCTTCCAAACCAAGTGAAAATTTCCTTATCCCATCTCTGAAAATCCATTTGAATCTGTCTTGCCATTGCTATATAGTTGAGCTCAAATAGTTTATTCAAATTCTTGGATACTTTTATCCCCAAGTAATTTATATGAGACTCAGTTCATCTAAAATCAAATTGTGTGGTAATCATCTGTAATAAACGCGTATTTGTTTCAAACCCCATAGCCTCTGATTTCCCATAATTTACTTTAAAATTGGAAATCCCTCCATATTCGCGCAGCTCTGCCAGCAGTGACGGTCAAGATATAATTGGGGAAGTTCTGAAGAAAATTAAATCATCTGCGTAAGCAGCAAGTTTCTGTTCTTTCTCTTTGATGGGTAACCCCTTAATACTTTGATTTGCCCGTATTTTCCTCAAAAAGGATTCTATTGTCAAAATAAAAATAATGGGCGAAAGTGGACAACCTTGACGTGTGCCATTATGAATGGAGAATGGCTCAGAGATTCTATCCCTTACCTTTACTCTAGCCTTAGGATTCGAGTATAGTTCTGTAAATCAGGACAAGTTTGTTGATTGGAGAACACACTCCAGCACAGCTAGATAACTGACCACAGTGTGCTCTCCTGCCTAGTGTGGTAATTTTTTTGTAATTCTTTTATTTTTCCAAGTGTTGCCGTTTACAGTCAAACAGAGAAATAAAAAAATGGAGTATAATCAACATATAGCAACATATGGCATAAACAATGAAAATCTCTCATTTAAGTTTGCAAGCCAACAGACCTAGCAAAAACACAGTAGAAATGGTCAGGTAAAACAGATCAAGTATGAGTGTGGCCTACAGTTTTTTATACATGTGCAACAAATAAAATAGCGATGTGAGAGACAAAGCACTAAAACTTGCAAGCTTAAAACTGTACAACTATATTTTAACAGAATAATACATTATACTAAGGCCTTGTACTCACGACCGGATCTGTGCGCTGGAAACTGTCTGCCCGACAGTTTCCGGCGTACAAGGCTGATTTGTGTTTTGTTCCGCTGGCGTGTACACACCAGCGGACCAAATTCCCGTCGTACCGGAACGCGTGCACGTAAACTACGTACGACGTCACTATAAAGGGGAAGACCAAAGTTAATGGCGCCGCCCTCTGTTCCTCTTTTGCTAGTTACGGGTTTGCTCGTGTTAGTGAAGGTTTGGTTAGAGCTGATTCGCGCTTCTCGGTCTCCAGGCTTTGACAGCGTGTATTCACGGGTTCAGTGCGTGTGCTTGCGGTAACGTAGTTGTCATTCGGCTATAGGCAAGCAGGTTGTTTCTGCTTTAGCAGTTGCATCCTGTGCGCTCGTATCTGTTTGTCACGCGTTTGTCGCAGGTAGTGCTGGATTTGCGAGTGCTTTCTGTTTCAGTGTGTTCTTGACTGACCAGCCGGCCGGTTTGAAGCCATGATGGAGCAGCAGCGTCAATTTTCGCGAGTTGGTGCTGTTTATGGGATGGCTGCTGGATATGTTCATTTGTCCAGTACTTTGGCCAGAAACAGGGGGCGGAGGCGTTTCTGGACCAAGAATTGGTTGCGCCAGCGTGACCAGTTCTCACATATGCCTCTGCTTAGGGAACTCCAGGAGAATAATCCTAATGACTTTAGGAATTTTCTCCGCATGACGGACCCCGTATTCAACCGTCTGCTGGATCTTCTGTCCCCCTATATCACGAGGCAGGACACTGTGATGCGCCAAGCCATCACGGCCGAGCAGAGGCTTATTGCCACGTTGCGGTACCTGGCGACTGGGAGGAGCCTGCAGGACCTCAAGTTCTCGACAGGCATCTCTCCGCAGGCGCTTGGGGTCATCATACCGGACACGTGTGCTGCCATCATCAAAGTTCTGCATGAGGAGTATATTAAGGTAAGTTTCCTGGCTGTAATAATGTTGCCAACTAACTTTATTTTTATTTTCCCAGATATGCTGTGTGTTTAACTAACGTTACCTTTTCTCCCTATGCATGTTGATATCAGCTTTACATGTTTTATTCTTGGCCTACCTGCATATTTGTCCCTTACCCAATATTAACCTGTCCAGCATGCTATCCTAGGGACAAACCCACCTTGCCATTTTTTCAAACATGACTTTTTGGTTTTTGTGTCCCCCCCCCCCCCTTCAAACTTTTATTGTCCCCATCAGAGGGCTGTGGAGTCTCTTAATGAAGTGGCCCTATATATTTCATTTCCCAAATTCTCCATGCACATTTTTCTAATGCAATTTTAATACTGTGAACTGTCACAAGGATGCTTGTAGGATGTATTTGTTACAAAGTACTAAATCTCTAATTTTGTTTGTCCCCACAGCTACCCTCCACACCACAGGAATGGCAGTCTGTGGCTTCCCAATTTGCCCAGCGGTGTGATTTTCCAAACTGCGGTGGAGCAATAGATGGGAAACACGTCCGCATTGTGCCCCCACCCCGCTCGGGGTCGTACTATTATAATTACAAGGGTTATCATAGTATTGTGTTGATGGCGGTGGTGTCGGCACAGTATGAGTTTCTATATGTGGACGTGGGGAAGAACGGCCGGATGTCTGATGGGGGAGTGTTCGCACGGACTGATTTCTATGATCGTCTCCAAGCTGGTGGTCTGGCATTGCCACCAGATGAAGATAATGTGGAAGGACTTCCGTTTGTGTTCCTAGCGGACGAGGCTTTCGGGCTTGGTCCTCACCTCATGCGGCCTTTTCCCCAGAGGACCCTCACCTCAGAGAGGAGTGTGTTTAATTTTCGGTTGGCCAGGGCTCGGAGGGTAGTCGAGAATGCCTTTGGGATACTCACCAACCGGTTCCGCCTGTTCAGGACATCGATACATCTGGCGGAATATAAATTGGACACCGTTGTATTTGCCTGCTGCATTTTGCACAACTTTTTACGCAGGCACTCCCAGACGTACCTACCCGACATCGGTTCTGAGGCAAGACTACCCTCAGATCCCCTTCCCGGGCTGGACACTGGTCGCGCTGGCTTGGCCCCCCAATCAGCTCGTGAGGTACGCGACAAATATGTTGAGTACTTCATGGGTCGGGGGGCCATTGCTATGCCAGATCATATTTCTTTCTAATTCGGCCCCCAAAGAAAGGAATATTCTAAAAAATAATAAATAATTAGACCATTGGACTTTATACAGTTGTTTGTCATTAATGCTTTTTCTCTTTTTCTGTCTTCCTGGTTCTCTAACTAACTTCTTCAATTGTAATGCATAATTGATTTCTCCACTTTTAGTAACTAACCACATTTTGCACAGTATTCACTCATCTACAAACAGGGTATTGAGTCTAGAAATAAGAAGCAACTCCATTTGTAAATGTTGAGGTCAAGTTTTTTAATTTGTGCTTGTTCATGACCCCAAAAATAATTTTATATTTTTTTCATTACTCCCTGCTTTTGTACTTAGGAGTCTACAAAATTTTTTTAAACTTTTTTTTTTTTTTCAGGTAATTCAACCAAAAATATTATGCAGATTATACATTTATTAACAAGTTCACTTTTTTTTTTCTCAAATATAGTTAGATTTATTGTTTACATATATATATATATATATATAGATTATATTTGGTGGGGTGTTTACCGCCTTAATATTTTTTTTGGGCATATTTTTTATGCACAAAAAACAATAATTTTTTTACCATTTTTTTTGTTTTTGGTGTGTTTTTCTAAAAGTAAATTTTTAGGTGAGAATTTGGAGTCAAATCTCTACTTCACTAAATTCAGTGATTAGAGAGATTTATAATTCTATATATATATTTTTGAAATTTTTTGCCGTTGTTTATTCTTTATGGTCTAAACTTTATAGTATCCCAAAATGTTCAACATGGTCAAAAAGTAACAAAATCCAATTCCAAAAATATAAAAACTCACAACAGCAGTCAGTCATGGTGTGCTTTCACACTGGAACACGCCAAAATTGGAAGATACACACATTCAGTGCAAACTCGCCAAATGTCATTGGTTCAACAGACAAATGGCCACATGTGCTATCTGACATCATGGGTGATCAATGTCTGTGTTTTGTGGGAGCAAACCCTTCCTCTCAACTACTTGAGGATGGAGGAGGGGGTTGGACCCACAAAGCACAGACATTAGATATTCTGTGATGGCAGATAGCACATGTTGGCACACTGTGTGTGTATCTTCAAATTTTGGCGTATTCATTATTCAAACTGTAAAAATGTTTGTGGGGGCGGGGGATGGGCGGGGGGTGTTTCAGTCTTTGACACGGCCCATCATGTCAATAATGTTCTTAAAATTAGATTCGATGACCATCATTCTTTGCCGCATATTGTCCATTTCCGTGCTGCATTCCAAAAGGACATTTGTTACATTCTGTTCCATGAGAAACATCCTTTCACGCATATTGTGCATTTCAGTGCTGCACTCCATTACCTGCTGAATAATTATAGCAGCACTTGCACGTGAAAATATTGGCACACCATCCTCCTCCCCTAAAACAAAAAAAAAAAATTGCATTTACAACATTATTTTTCGATGAGGCCTATCTACATATGTTTTTTTGAATCAAGCTAGGGTGACACTGACCTGATGGGCTTCTCCTTTCCACCTCTTCGACATCTTCTATCACTCCTCCTTCTTCCACCACCTCCCCATCATCTTCAATCACTCCTCCTTCTTCCACCACTTCCCCATCATCTTGGACTCCTCCTTCATCCATCAATCCACCTTCTTTCAATTCGCCAAATTGTTCTTCCGCCACTTGCCCTTCATCTGCTATGACTTCTAAGTCCAAAATTACTTCTTCCTCCTCTCTTCCTTCCTCCTTTCTTCCTTCCTCCTCTCCTTCCACATCCTCCTCTCCTTCCACATCCTCTTCTCCTTCCACATCCTCCTCTCCTTCCACATCCTCCTCTCCTTCCACATCCTCTTCTCCTTCCACATCCTCCTCCTCCTCCACATGTTGAGATGGCAGATTTTGGCCTTGTCTGGCCCTCTCTGCCTCCTCCAAATGCTGGCGACTTCTTTCCCCTGAAATAAACCAAAAAAAATGTAGACTCATCAGCACACAGATATTGGAGAGCATAAATCGCACACATTGCTTAGAAGATGCTTTCATTTAGTTACTTTTATCTTTCACCAAACCTACATTTTGCAATTACTTCTATATGGCAAGCTCTGATCCTGCCCCTTTTTAGCAAAGTGACACACATGGATGTCCCCCCTAAACTGTATTTCTGGGAGAGCCTACCAAAACCCATTTTTGATTTGGGGAGACACAGGTGCTCTGCATTGCAGATGTGAAAACATCTGCTTTATTACCACTGTTTTTAGAATGAATCCTGTTTGCCTTTCCCATTCTCATACTTTTTTTTTCTAGAACTAGCTTTTACACAATGTTTACAAACAAAGTTTTTGGCCAGTGAGCCATGTCCAGGTGTGTTGTTCCTGGAATAACCGAGCCTTTCTGATAAACTATGTGATGTTACGTTGTTTACTAAGAACACTGTTTGTAAATATGTAGTTATTTATGTCCTAAAAAATAAATGACAACATGTCTTTAAAATTACAAGCAGGCCAAGGAGGCAGATGGTGAAATATACATGGCAACACATTATTGCAGACAATCACCCCCCCCCCCCCCAACCCCAATATATATTTACTTACTTTTACGCAGAATTTTAAGTATTTTCTTCATCTGATGTGGCTCCCTCAATTTTAAGTCTGACCATCGTTTCCTCAGCTGTTCCTTGGACCTGGTGATCCCAAACATCCTCTGCATTCTCCTCGCCACCTTGTCCATAATATGTGCCTTTCGGCGGTTAGGGGTCTTGTATGGCCCTAATTCACCATCATAGTCCTTCTTTCGCATGATGTAAACTAACTCCACCATTTCCTGGAACCGCATATTAGTGGCTTTATATCTTCTTTTCCTTGATCGGGACGTCCCTGCCTCTGTCCCTTCACTTGTGGCATGAGAGCATCGTGCCCGCTCGTGTGACATCGCCATCTTTCCTTTCCCACAGAGATTATGGGCGTGGAAAAGATGAATTCTTACGCCATGGGCGGAGAAGAGGGCGGCGTTTAATACATACGCGGAGTGTAGAGAATGCAAACAACGTGTTTACGTCCGTTACGCGGAGAATCTTCGAGCGCATCCAGAACATACACAGTTAACGCCATATTTCCTAAACTCATTGATTAGGGGCCTCGCAAAGGTGACGAGGGCGGGGTTTCATAAATACGCGGAGTGTTTAAAAGGTTTACGCCGTGATTACGCATCTTACGCGGTAATTAGGCGAGCGTGAGAAACGAGGAGCGAGAGACAGGAAGGTAAGGAAATAAAAAATGTGATCAGCAGAGGCCTTGAAAATGTAGACACATGGGATGGGGGTTTGGGCTGTTGGTTGCACCCTTTTTAAGCTATTCTGTCTATGGGGTACCACAATGTTATTTTGGTATCCAAATGCTTTTGGACACCTCACAAAATAGAGATGTGAACAATGCTGTACCTCATTGACAAGTTTTTGAATGGTGTATTCAGATCAGGCAAAGTATTGTTCAAGTGTTGGTTGTACAGAGGTCATTAGGAAGTGTCTTTTATGTCATCCATTGTCAGGGGCATGAGATTTACACATGAAAGAGTGCCTAGATGAAAACTGTCATTTGTAAGCATTGTTTAATTTTATATATTTAAAATATTTACTGCAATGTGAACAATGGCTCTGCATCTAGCAAATCAATGTTTGGTACAAGCAATGCGGCCGAGCTGCCAATCATTGTTTAAACAAGAGAGACTGTGTTTGGAATTAGATATAGGTAATAAATTTGAAGACACATATTAGATCAAGGTCAACGCTGATCCTTTGGAATATTTATTTTTCTGTGGTTTATGTTTTTGTAATCTAGACTCAAAAAGAAATATAATTTTGCAAAAATTACAATGGACCTCCTACAAAGCAAGGAATCTATAGAGGCCTTACTTCAAAAATACCAGGACACGCCCATCCTGTGGAATTCAAAGCACTCTTTATATTGCAATAAAGAGGTACGAGCGGCAGCACTAGAAGAGCTAGCAAATTATATGCAAACTTGGGTGCCAGGATGCACTGCCAACATGGTGAAGGATAAACTTGCCAACCTCAGAAGCACATACAGGAGAGCATACAAAGCTAATAAAAGCCAAAAATCGGGAGCAGCAGCAAGACAAGCAAAGGAACCCAAACTGTGGTATTATAAACAGATGGCTTTTTTGCGGGACGAAATGGAAGGCAGGAAAACGATGTCCAGTCTTTCTTCCAACCTTTCCTCCATGCTACCTTCCAGCGGACATTCCCCAGATGACCACAGCCCTGCAGAGTCGGAGGAAGAGGGCCTGGCTGACAGAGATGCAGATCTGCCACCCTTCGATGAGGAGGTATAGTAGTTTCCTCTATATTTATGGCGTAAATAATTCTTGGTGGATTAATGATTAGATATTGTAAAAAAAAAACCAAGCTGGGAAAAAGCAAACAAAAAGGTGTACAGACAAATAGGTGTCAGGGATGACAACTGCAGGGGTCAGAAGTAGAGTGTATTCAAGTAATAATGAACAGAAAATACTAAACGAAAAACATGAAAATGAGTGTGGTTTTATTTAGCGAAATTGTAAAAAAATTCCTTTTTTTTACACACAGGAAGAAGAGATCAGCCAGGAGGTGGCAGATCCTCAGGTGTCTGTCAGCCAGGAGGAGGCCGGGGTCAGTGGCAGCCAGGAGGAGGCCGGGGTCAGTGGCAGCCAGGAGGAGGCCGGGCCCAGTGGCAGCCAGGAGGAGGCTGGGCCCAGTGGCCTGCAGCAGGTCCACCCGGCCAGGAGAACCACCACCAGCCAGTCTTCTCCCCCCCAGGTGAGGCCATCAGGCCGAAGGAGGCAGTTGAGGCCTGTGGAGGAGGCAAGCCTCCGCATGATCCAGGAGGCAAGCGCCATCATGAGGGCCCCCCTCAACCCCACAGAGGCCTTCAGTGCCTCATTGGCCCATGATTTAAATGAAGGGGAGGAGGACCAGAGAAGACTGGCAAAGGCCCTGATGAACCAGGTCCTTTGGTGGATGCAGAGGGGCCTGCTGACCCCAGACACTGGGCTATGTGACCCGGCCCGGCTTGCGGAACACCATCCTCCTGCTGCCACATCAACCCCACCTGCAAGACCCCGTGTTCGATCCGCTGGAAGGCTGCCTGGAGGGAAGGCTGGAAAGAGGAGGAAACGTTGATTTTCTGCCTTCCATTTCCTTCCACATAAAGGACATCTTGTTTGTACTACCACAGTTTGGGTTCCTTTGTTTGTGTGCTGCTGCTTCATATTTTTGTGTTTGGCTCCTGAGGCTTGGAAGTTTATCCTTCACCATGTTGGAAATGCAAGTTTGCATATAGTTTGCTATCTATTCTAGTGCTGCCGTTCTTTTTATTTTTTGTGATGACATTTGCCTGAATAAAAGGCTTTTTGCTTTCATTTGAAAACATGTCTATTGTTTGATATACTGTGGGGATTATTAGGCAGCAAACCTTTAATAAATATACAATGGGTAATTTACAAAGGACACACTCCTTGGGGGGGGGGGGGGACATTTGGTGTGCCAACATGGTTTAATATTCTCTAATGAAACACCAAAAAAAAAAAAAAAAAAAAAATGAAAAAAACATGTAAAAAAAAAATAGTTTAAATGGTGACATAACTAGAAACAAAAATAAAAAATAAAAAAATGCACATTCCTTTACAAAAATGACTACTCTAAATTATGGAGGACCACCAACCAAAACACACGTCTGGCATAGAAAACATTATTAAAGGATTACATCACAAGCAAGAAATGTGACATTTCAGTATGGGACAACTCTATTGAAATTGCATCAGCAAGAGAACGGGGTTATTCTAGCAAGAGAAGAATTAAGAAAACGAGGCTTTAAAATGTGGTTTAGTGCGCCTTTTTAAGACATTGTTCTCTTGCTAGAATAAAAGGTTTCTAATGACGAATGTGCCATATCCCAAACAAACGCGAGTTTTACCTGAACGAGCGCTCCCGTCTCCTCATTTGGACTGAGCATGCGCGGGGTTTTTGTACGCTGCTTTTGTGTACAGACGACCGAACATGTCTGACGGACACGATTCCAGCAGACTGTTTTAAAGCAAGACCAGGAAACAGTTGTTCGTTGGAAAACGGTCTGGCCGACGATTGTTTGCTGGAATTCTGTCCGTTACTGCCTACACACGAACGAACATGTCCGCTGAAACTGGTCCGCGGACCAGTTTCAGCAGACATGTTTGGTCGTGAGTACGAGGCCTAAGAAGCAGGGCTTCCAGATGGTCAGGTGGACCCATCATGAAACTAAGTCTGTGTGTAATACTATATTTGTTTTCAACCTCTTTTTATTTATTCTTTAGTACATACAAAAATTCACATTTACACAAAGTTAAAAACACAATATTTGGATATCCCAAAAAAATCTGCCCAATAAAACAGGAAGAGAAGAAATTGCAAGACCCCCTGAAAGTAGGCACTAGTATATAAAAAATGTTGCCATGGTCTCCAGGTATCATAGCATACTAGCGCATTATGTAATACTCACCTCCGATCGAAGCCCCTGCAGCCATCCTCGTACAAAGCTCGGGCGGCCGACATCTTGCCCGGCGGTTACTTCTGGGTATCGCGGCTCCATCGATGCGATTGGCCGAAGCCACAATGACGTCACTCATGCATGCGGGAGCCGGCAGTAACGGCACGGCCTCCATTAGGCACGGCACGCTCTCCGTTTCTAAAGTGCGCCTGCGCCATTGTCTATGGCACATGCACCGTAGACATCGGTGCCCATGATTTAAGTAAATATCTCCTTAACCATGGAGGTTTAGAAGACATTACTAGTACCCACAGATTAGCCTTAATCTAGGCTTACCTGTAGGTTAAAGTGTTTGTAAAGGGTTTACAACCACTTTAATTACTTAGATTTTAAAACCTAGCTTTTTTTTTTAGTTATAGGGTTGCTTTAAAGAGGAAGTAAACCCAGTTAAAAAAAAACACCACCTGCAAGACAAAGGCATAATTAGCTAGTATGCATAGCATACTAACGCATTATGTAATACTCACCTCCGATCGAAGCCCCTGCAGCCATCCTCGTACAAAGCTCGGGCGGCCGACATCTTGCCCGGCGGTTACTTCTGGGTATCGCGGCTCCAGCGATGCGATTGGCCGAAGCCACAATGACGTCACTCATGCATGTGGGAGCCGGCAGTAACGGCACGGCCTCCATTAGGCACGGCACGCTCTCCGTTTCTAAAGTGCGCCTGCGCCATTGTCTATGGCACATGCACCGTAGACATCGGTGCCCATGATTTAAGTAAATATCTCCTAAACCATGGAGGTTTAGAAGACATTACTAGTACCCACAGATTAGCCTTAATCTAGGCTTACCTGTAGGTTAAAGTGTTTGTAAAGGGTTTACAACCACTTTAATTACTTAGATTTTAAAACCTAGCTTCTGTGTACAATTTTTTTTTTATATATACAGTGTTGTAAATGCAGTTTAACTATTCATATGAAACTAGAATCAACTGCATCACATTTCTTTTAAAGCCAGAGGGCAAATATGAACAAGAAGAAAAAAAAAGCAACGAATCAGGAAGTAACCAGAAACCAGCCGTTTAGACCAAATACCCAGGGGGCTGTATATTAAAAGGTTATGTGCTTCAAGAGGATTAATGAAATGTTATCTGCACGTCAAAAAATGTGAAAGAAATATCACTCTGTGTGTCAAAATTTTATCTGTATGTACTGTACTAATAAATACCATGAGACCATGATGGACACTGCTTATACGGATTTTACGTAATCTTCTGAGAATTTGTGAAAGAGCATTACTGAAAGCACTACGCAATATGCTACATTCAAGCAGATGAAGTCATGGAAGCCCTGCAACAACAGCAAATACTGGAGACTAATAGTGCAAAGTGTAGGACATACTATAGGGAAAGTACAAGATTTTTTTTATTGTGTATACTGTTTTTTTTTTTATTTGGGTGGGGCAAGTACATTTTAACATAGGCAGTTACATGTAAATAAAATCAACAGCAGTTAGGGCCTATTCACATTAGTTGTGTTAGGACTGCGTTGGACGGCTTCATCATCTTGCAACACATTGTGCCCAATATAATTGAATGAATTGTGACTGTGTGACATTTTAATAAAGTTCTTTTTTTTTTTAGTACACACAGCAATGAGCCGTTATGGGTGCATCAACATTACTGACATCCTACTGCACACCAGTGGTTGTGATAAGCTCAGTATCAGTTTTCCCCTAATTTCCTGTCAGCATTAGTACATTTTCCCTTCACTTCCTGTAGAGACAGGAAGAGATGGAAAATCTCTCCAGTCAGGTCACAGACAGTACCAAAAACTTTTTTCCTAGTAAAACAGAGAAGGATCTGATCCATTGTCAACTTAAAGCGGGGGTTCACCCAAAAATAAACTCTTTTACATTAGCTACATCCCTCCAGCATACTGCTAACATCTGCAGTATGCTGGGTTTTTTTTTGTACTTATCGTTATACGAGCCCTTGTTATCCGGCTCCGAGCGGGGGATTACTTCCGGGTATAGGCGTTCCTAAGCTGAGAGTTGATTGACGGCTGCTAAAGTGCGTCACGCCTTCCGAAAATACCCAAAGTCACACTCGGGTGTTTACGGCGCCTGCGCAGTCAGCTCTACACGGCAGGCGCCGTAAACGCCCGAGTGTGACTTTGGGTTTTTCCGGAAAGCGTGACGCGCCTTAGCAGCCGTCAATCAACTCCTCTTCGCTTAGAAACGCCCATTCCCCGCAGGATTCCCCGCTCGGAGCCGGAAAACAAGGGCTCATATAACGATAAGTACAAGAAAAAAACAAAAAAAAACAGCATACTGCAGATGTTAGCAGTATGCTACAGCTAATGTCAAAAAGTGGATTTTTGGGTGAACCTCCGCTTTAATAATATTCTCTGTCTTTTTTTTTTCCTGCTCTCATAAGTGGTTTTATGCAAAGAAGTGCACTACAATTTTCCTAGCTGGGTCAGGAACAGCAATAAAAAATTTACTAATATACTTTCCAAATATATCCAAAGCTAAATATACAAATTCTTCCATATTCTGGACACAAAAGAAGACAGGGGAAAGAAGAAGACATTGGCAATGGAGTGGTAAGAGAAGGTGTGAATTTTTCCAAGCTGGAGGAGAGCATTTTATAAGGTGCCATTCTATTAGGCATGTGCAAAAGGGAAAAATTTGTTTCGTTTCGTTTTAATTCGTTATTTAATAAATTTTGTTAAGTTAGATTCGTTACATGTGTTAAATTCGTTTTCGGAATTCGTTCGTTTTCGACCGAATTCGAAAAATCCGGTCGAATTCGAAAATATTTCGACCGGATTCGATAATATTTCGATCGGATTCGAAAACAAATTCTATTCGAATCGAATTCGAAAACAAATTCGAATGAAAATTGAAAGCAAATTTTAATCAAAATCTAAAAAATATAAATCGATTTCTAAAAAAGAATACAATAAAATAGAATATAAAATAATAAAACAATAGAATGAAAATCAAAGAATAGTAAAGAACAGAATGGAATTTAAAAGAATGTAATCAAATACAATAGAATATGACCTGGCTTTCTCTATCTTTCTTCTATCTATCTTTCATTTTCTGAAATTCGAATTCATATAGAATGAACTCAAATTCGAATAGAAAAATATTAGACGAGTAGAATAATAAAAAAAAAATATATATATATATATATATATATATATATATATATATATATATATATATATATATATATATATATATATAATGTATATATATATATATATATATATATATAAATATATTTTATTCTGCTCTATTCTAATATTTTTCTATTCGAATTTGAGTTCATTCTACATGAATTTCGAATTTCAGAAGATGGTTATATATATATATATATATATATATATATATAAAAATTACATTTTTATATATAACCATCTTCTGAAATTCGAAATTCATGTAGAATGAACTCAAATTTGAATAGAAAAATATTAGAATAGAGCAGAATAAAATATATTTATATATATATATATATATATATATATATATATATATATTTATTATTCTACTCTTCTAATATTTTTCTATTCGAATTTGAGTTCATTCTATGTGAATTTTGAATTTCAGAAAATGGAAGATAGATAGAAGATAGACAGAAGAAGCCAGGTCATATTCTATTGTATTTGATTACATTCTATTAAATTCCATTCTGTTCTTTACTATTCTTTGATTTTCATTCTATTGTTTTATTATTTTATATTCTATTTTATTGTATTCTTTTTTAGAAATCGATTTATATTTTTTAGATTTTGATTCAAATTTGCTTTCAATTTTCATTCGAATTTGTTTTCGAATCAAATTGTTTTCTAATTCGATTCGAATAGAATTTGTTTTCGAATTCGATCGAATTTCGTCCGCGGGTTTTTTGATTCGAAAACGTTCGTTCGGATTCGGTTAAATTCGTTAATGTTACAATTCAGGAATTCGTATGCACCCGAATGTCCGAATAATGAAAGATTCGTCCGAATTTCGATTCGGAACGAAACTAAATGCACATGCCTACATTCTATGCATACTTGCATTTTATAGGAATTGCTCCCATGAGGAGCTATATTTTTTGAATAGGCCCCAAGATTAGTTGTTATTATTGGTATTATTTAAATATATAGTCACACATTATATAAATCCACTCTCCACCATAGCCTTTTAAAGCCCGGAGTGGGGGGAGACAATACCAGTCATCCTGCACCAGGAGAGAGAGCAGCAGTGGTGGGTCTTTATTACAGGAAGCTCCTGCACAGTGAAAAAGTTTCATCCTGAATGACTGCGCAGATCTAGAAGAAATAAACACTGCACACCAAGATTTAGGTAAGAATACACATGGTTCTTGTATTTAAACAATATTTGCTTATCCTGATGTTCAGCTTTAAAAAATTGCCACCTGCCCACCATCAAATGACGAAGGGATGGTGCGGCTCTTATTCTGGATGGACGTCACATGACGGCGCCCCAGAATGGCCGCTGTCAGGCCGTTGTGGCGAGCCTTGTTGCTTGGACATGTTGCGACCTCAGTCTCTATAAAGAGCCACTACCATGGCTCTTTAATCATGTGATCGGCTATGTCAAATCACAGTCGGTCACATGTAAATACAGAAGTGCCGTGAATCGGCTCTCCTCACCTCAAATTGACAGAGTGTGTGGCGGGGAGTGCCAATCAGCGGCATCTCCTCGCAGGTGAGACCAGGACAGGTAATCAGGGCACTGATTACAGGAAAGACCCATTAGTGCCACCAACCAGTGCCCATAAGTGCCACCAATCAGTGCCTATAAGTGATGCCAGTCAGTGAAGCCTTTTAACTACTTGCCGACCGCCCACCGCCGTTATACGTCATCACTTTAGAGATGAATATCTCGGTAACGGTAGCAGCTGCTGCCACAATCGAGATATTCATCTCTTCTGTGGGCTGCCGTGTTAACGATAATGGCGGTCTCCGCGGCCGTTATCGGTGGCGGGAGAGGGGCCCCCTCCCGCCGCTGTTCCGCGCCCTCCGCCGCTTACCGGAGCCGTCGGTAGCGGCGGAGGAGATCGCGACCATCCGGCAGCTGAGCGGGGACGAGACTGAAGGAAAAATCTCCTTCGCCCGTCCCCATAGCTCCGCTGGGCGGAAGTGACGTCAAAACGTCAGTCCCGCCCAGCGTCTTAAAGAAACATTTTTTTTTTTTGTCATTTGAAAAAATGACATTTCCAAATTTTTTATTTTTTTTTTGCATTTAAGCCTAAATATGAGATCTGAGGTCTTTTTGACCCCAGATCCCATATTTAAGAGGACCTGTCATGCTTTTTTCTATTACAAGGGATGTTTACATTCCTTGTAATAGGAATAAAAGTGATAATTTTTTTTTTTTTTTTTCAGTGTTAAAAATTGTAAAATAAATAAAAATAAATGCGAAAAGCAAAAAAAAATTTTTTTAAAGCGCCCCGTCCCGACGAGCTCGCGCGTAGAAGCGAACGTATACGCGAGTAGCGCCGACATATGAAAACGGTATTCAAACCACACAAGTGAAGTATCGCCGCGATCGTTAGAGCGAGAGCATTAATTTTAGCCCTAGGCCTACTCTGTAACTCAAAAAATGCAACCTGTAGAATTTTTTAAACGTCGCCTATCAAGATTTTTAAGGGTAAAAGTTTGACGCCATGCCACGAGCGGGCGCAATTTTTAAGCGTGACATGTTGGGTATCATTTTACTCGGCGTAACATTATCTTTCACAATATATAAAAAAATTGGGCCAAATTTATTGTTGTCTTATTTTTTCATTTAAAAAAGTGAATTTTTTCCAAAAAAAGTGCGCTTGTAAGAGCGCTGCGCAAATACGGTGTGACAAAAAGTATTGCAATGACTTCCATTTTATTCTCTAGGGTGTTAGAAAAAAAAAATATATAATGTTTGGGGGTTTTAAGTAATTTTCTAGCAAAAAAAAATGGTTTTGTCTCGTAAACACCGACTCTGAAAAACAGGCCCGGGGCTAAAGTGGTTAAAGTCCATCAGTGCCTGCTCATCAATGCCCATCAGTGCTTCCCATCAGTGCCCATCAGTACCGCCCATTAGTACCCATCAGTGCTGCTCATCAGTGCCACATATCAGTGTCATCTATCAGTGCCGCATATTAGTGCCACTGCATCAGTGCTCATAAGTGCCGCTTTATCAGTGCCCATAAGTGCCGCACCATCAGTGCAGCCTATCATGCCCATCAGTGCAGCCTATCAGTGCAGCCTCATTAGCGCACATCAGTGAAGGAAAAATACTATGGTAGTGTGTCCGGCTCTCTACACTCAACAAGAAACCAAATTCATCTAGTGTCATTTCCATAGTTCACTATGGTAATTTTGTCTATTAATTTAAATGAAAAAAGCAGTGTTAAATGTTACTGAATTCTGAATTTTAAAATGAGCCTTAATAATAATATTTTACAGCACTGCTCATGATCAAATAAATAATTGCTGCTTTAAAATCTAATATATATTATTATTCCTAGGGACAAGGCTGGAGGCAGGCTTATTGATGTTTGAAACATTTTATTAATCATTTTAATGTGGTTTAACTGTTTCAAATCTATTAAAACCCGAAAAGGCCCACTTTGATGCAGATATCATTTTATACATAGGTAGTATTCCTAAAGAATAATGAAGTCAGTTGTCACAAATCTTTAACAAATTAACAGTAATGACTATTAATATCTCTCAAGGATTGCAATGGTAATCATAGAGATTGGTCTTTATTGTTTTTTTTGCACATGCACACACACATAGATCTCAGGATTTCCTATACATTTTAATTAACCTGAAATAGGTGGAGCTTACATACATGTATAGTGCAGGTGTAAAGCAATGGATGATCAATTTAGAGAAGAGCTACATTTTGCTTGGTTCTCTCTTCTATTTTTTGAAAATAAGAGTCATCTTTGAGAAGGCCTGAGAGTCCTCTATAATTTGGTCCAGATATATTCTAAGCTTCCCTAAATATTCCACTGCATTTTAATTTACTTAAAGTGGATGTAAACAATGTAGAGTATAAGATTTCCTATCATCTGTGCCCAGTCTTGCCACACAGAGTTAATCCAACTCTGAGCAATCCTCTTTTAATGTGCAGTGAAAATTATAATATGAGGTGATCCACGGTATAAAAAGTGAGAAATCCACCCCTCCCCCACAAAACACATCCTGGTAATATACAATGAACTGTGAATTACCTCATATTATTATTAACATAACATAACATATGATAAACATGTCCAAGCTAGATATGTAAATAACCTGTCACTCAAAGCAAGGAGAGAGGAATGGACTTTTTATTTAGACAGGGTTGTATCTGGAAGTCTGTTAATTTTCACTGAACAATAAAAGAGGATTGCTCAAAGCTGGATTAACTCTGTGTGGCAAGACTGGGCACAGATGATAGGAAATCTTATACTCTACATTGTGACATCAACAAAAAATAGAAAAATGGGGTTTACATCCACTTTAAGCTGGGTATACACACTTCATGTTTTTTCATTCGGCTCTAGGGCTAAATGAAAAAGAATGAACGGATTACTCTATCCACATAAGCAAGGTGGACAGAGGAATTCTCCCTGCTGTGCTATTGTAGGATTCCTCCACTGTCAGAATACACTGGTTAGCGCTGCAGGCGATTGGCTGCTGTGGCTGATTGAATAAAACTTTTACAACATTTCCATTTGACAGACATCGATCTACTGGGAGAGCCAAACACAGATCGTAATTCATCCGGTCCCTGCTGAACCTGCCAAATTTCAATCTGCATTAAAGGGGTTGTAAACCCTGGTGTTTTTTCACCTTAAAGCGGAGTTCCACCCAAAAATGTAACTTCTGTTTTCGGGAATCGCCCCCCCCCCCTGTTTTATTTACCTGAGCCCATTCGTTCACTCGTCGGAGACGCACTGTACCTCTCTACCCAGGGTTCTCGCCTCTTGATTGTATAGATTGATAGCACCACAGCCATTGGCTCCCGTTGCTGTCAATCAAATCCAATTACGCGGGTGCAGGGGACGGGGCTGAGTCCGGCATTCTGTGTCTATGGACGCAAATGCTGGACTCGGTAGTGCACCCGTAAGGTAACCCTCTGGGAGAGCGCTTCTCCTAGGGGGTTTACCAATGCGAGGAGGAGCCGCAAACGCCATTGGGGGACCCCAGAAGAGGAGGATCTGGGCCACACTGTGCAGAACGAACTGCACAGTGGAGGTAAGTATGATATGTTTGTTATTTTTTTTAAGACTAGGGTTTACATCCCCTTTAAGAATGGGGCAGACAAAATGTGCATGGCAACCATTCAGCTTTAGCTTTAATTTTCAAAGCTTAACTGAACAAGCTGATGATAGAAGCTGGTTGGTTACCACACAGAATTTTTTTTTTAATTAAAAATCAATTGGCTAGCATCTCTATGGTGAAGGGGCTCATATTGTCCATATCTCAATACCAGATGACTCCTCACCTTCATGCAGATGCCAAAAAATGTGTGTCCTAGAAAAAAAGGCACCCACTCTTTGTGCACCACAAGCACCAGGCTCTTTTACATCCCCTGTGGCCAGGAGTTGGTGTTGCCATTTATATGCAAATCACCTGTTCATATAAAAGTGTTCCTGCTCTTTTGAACTGGTAAATGAATTCTATGAACTTCTTACTATTTATCCAGCACATGAAAAAGCTAATAAAAAGACCAATACTGATTTGAAAATAAATGTTAATAAATAAAATTTGAAACAATGTTGCACCCCACAATTTTTCATACTGGGATGATGCCTACAGGTGAAGGCATCATCCCTGTATAACCACTGTATAACCTGTAACCTGTATAACCACTGTCCATGGATGTCCAATGGCAGGTAAGTGGTTATTCAGGCATTTGTGAATATCATATAAAACATGTTCTATTTCTAAACTCTGATGAAAAAAAGTCCGATGGGGCCCACACACATATCCGATGAAAAAATTCTGTCTGACTTTTTTCATTGGAAATTCCGATCGTGTGTACAAGGCATAAGAGTTTGATAGAAGAGTATCCATATGGAAAATTCATTAACTATTAATTTTATAATTTTCTAATTATTTAATTTTAGAATAATTGATTTAATTATTTATCAAAAATATTGTATTGCCTATCTGTACCTACAGTATGTATATACATTTGTACATCCAGTAAACAAATCATTTTTGGTGCATTATATGTAATTTACAGGGTTACACAGAAATATACATTGGGGTTGACTTACTAAAACTGGAGAGTTCAAAATCTGGTGCAGCTCTGCACAGAAACCAATCAGCTTACACATTTTATTGTGAAAGCTTAATTGAACAAGCTGAAGTTAGAAGCTGATTGGCTACCGTGCACAGTTGCACTCGATTCTGAGTGCTCCAGTTTAAATAAATCTCCCCCATTGTCATTAAAAAAAATTAGAAAACATATGTATTTGTAATCTTGGTGCAAGTACTGTATGGCCAACATAGTTACCGTACCAAAGCATACGAGTGTATAGCAATACAACATACAATACATTAACAATACATTACATATCAAGGTGGCGCTACCTAAAAACATATATCTATATATATATATTTTCTAATAAATAAACACTATATCTGAAAAAGTGAAGACGGTGAAGATCATTAACAGGTAAGAAACAGTAGAAACAAGAGTCCGTGTTCAAAGAAAAGCAAAAGAGATCTCAACAGCTTGAAATGCTCATCCTCTTCCACCTGAACCACCACTCGTGAAGATAATTCGGGGTCAAAATACACCCCTGTTGTAATTGCTCTTACCAAAAGGTACTGTATATACAGCGTTGTATGAAATGCCTCTCCACTTCTTCAGATTCAAAAGGGTACATAAACGCATCCAGCGACTGTTGCTCGGATATAGAGGAAAAAAAGCCACAATAGTGTAATACCGTTCAAACATTTTATTTATAACCTCTCCCCTTTAAAATTGCACTTACAATATATAAAAAATTCAAAGGCAATACATCACATCACGTTGGTGCAGCGGGAGCATATCAGGGCGATGTTTCCGTGCCTCCGTAGTCCAGCCAAACCACCAAACTAACACACTTCCGTGTATAGCGATCTGCATGATGACGTCACCTTACTGACAGCTACTACAACCAACCCAGACGCGTTTCGTCGATCATCGACATCATCTGTGAGCATGGTTTAGTAGCGTTCACTGTCATGTTTATATGGGGCTTTACGCATAGCCAATCAACTAAGAGAGAGGTGGACATCGGCCCTGATATCTCCTATTGACTCATATATGGCTAAACAACAGTTATACCTTTACATACCCCCTATTGGAGCAACTTAAAACTGCAGTCAGCACATTCTCATAATGTTAAATCTAAGCTCGTAACTTGTAATCTAATTTGCATATTATGCAAAAATAACTGAATGGGATATCAAAAATTAACAAAATACATAAATACCAACAACCAGAAATTATACGAGTGTATGTACTCCAAACGTCAGGTAACAACGATACTATTGTAATGAGCTACAAATGCCAACTCAAACATTTCCAAATATTATCAAATAATTTACCAATCTAACTAATGCCTGTTAACAGGGAACAAAAATGCCTAAATATTCTACTTGTGTGATTAAAATCTTTACCCCTATAGATACTCTAATTTCCATTTCCGCCATTTACAATGAGGTTTTTGATGGAATCTCAGAGTTATTTATTGTCTGTGCTTGTTAACAATGCATATTTTAGTACTGTTGTATTTCAACACATGAATATAATAAGCACATAAGCCATTAGCATTCCATGTGATGAGTTATATAATCAGTGTCAGTTTAGACAAGCTTTTCTTGTTTACTAGCAGTTTACACAAAGATTGTACTGTTAAGCATAATAAACACTCAAACACATGCTAGCCATGAATACAATGTAGGAAGGTGCTCTGTAATAGGTTCATGGTGCTAGTGCCTGGCAACTTTTGACAGCTGAATGTGATGGAGAATTGGTGGCTGACGGCTGCACAAAGGAAAATGTCAGCTACCAAGTTAGAGTATGGAAACACTTCTACAGCACAAACAAAGCAATAAAAACACAGTGTGGATCTATAAATACAGCTTGTTGATAAGTCTATTGAGCCAGTGAGTCAGCTTTTCAGGCAGATACAATGATTAGCTGAAGATTGTTATCAAAATGCAACTGCTACTCAGGCTGTGATTCCTCGTAAATTGCTGTCTGATTAGAGTTTACGATCTTATTTAATGGACCTAATGATTTGTATGTATTTGTGTCTACAAATGCCAGTGGAAAACAGTAGTATTTTGTCTCATTATTCTCATTCACTAATTTATAAAAGCATCCCACACAGCTGGCAGAACGCATACAACTGTTATGGAAAGTTATCTTATCATGGTTAATTACGCACAAGTGGTTTGAACCAATGACCATAAAATAATATGTTTTTACTTGATAGAGAATTAAAAGGCTAATGCCACGTACACACGACCAGTTTTTCCATCGGAAAAAACTCAGACGGAATTCCGCTCAAGCTGTCTTGCATACACACGGACACACCAAATTCCGACTGTCAAAAACGCGGTGACGTACAACACTATGACAAGCCTAGAAAAATGAAGTTCAATGCTTCCGAGCGTATGTCAAATTGTTTCCGAACATAAGCGTTTTTTTCTCCGTCGGAATTCCATACAGATGAATGAAATTTCCGTCGGAAAAAAAGAGAACATTTTCTCTTTCTAAGTCCGTCGGAATTTCCAATCAAAAAATTCCGTCAAACTTTTTCCATCAGAAATTCCGACCGTGTGCACACGGCATAACCAACCCAAAGCTGATATTTCAGTGGAGGCTTGTACTAGGTAGGGCAAGTATTAAGCAAGTAAAACAAAACACTTTGGGTAATTGATATGTTTGATTCAACATCGCTTCAATCTGGTTCAGCTGTGGGGCCTAATTTTTGGCACGTTATATGGCGAAAACAGGTAGTTGTGTTTTGGTATGTGACACTGTGTGGAGTGTTATATTTTGATGTATACCCAACAGGAAGTGCCATCATGGGTCAAATGACCGCATAGGGGATACATGGGAATACTCCTATTCTTTAGAATGTTACTAGGCAGATCGTCTTAATCTGCCTCTTCCTCTTCCGTGGTGAGATTCTGTGTTCTCCTCCTCGCCGTTGCCTCCTGGGAAATGGAGGCACGCTGCCTTCCTGTGATGTTTTTTTACAAACCCAGTGATTTCTTCACCGCAAGATTCTTCATCCATTTGTGACGAACACTGTTATCACATCAGTTCTTTGTTGTGGACTTTATTTTCCAATTTTAATTATTTATCTGTTTGTTTCTTCACGATTCGTTTTATCCTGTTGGGTTCATATTGTTAGTGATTTATATATATTTTACCGTTTTGTCACTTTTAGCGCTACATACTTCCACGTATCCTTGAATTTTTGTCATATTCTTGTGTAGCTGCTTTTCTTTTTTCTTTTTTTTTTAGGATAGCGCAATAATCACTTTTACCCGCTCGCTCCATTGAGATGCACAGAAAGAACTATACAGTATTAAGTATACTGAGTAAAATTCTCAGTTCTGAAGGACCCCATAATAGAGGAGAATTCCACCTGATATCTTGCTTCTAATATTTACGAAATAAGTCATCCAATGAGGAAAGTAGTTAGAGACCAATGTGGGAGGCAAGTCTGCTGGAGGAATTGAAGCCTGGTTTTGAAGGGGGCTCATTATCTTTACTAGATAAGTGAGAAGGAGGAAACGGTATCACAGCCTTCATTTATACACAGTCACAATGTACTGTATACCATTGGCCATAAAGCACATAAAACCATTTTTTTGGTGCATGCCATTATTTTGTTGGTTAACTGGACAAAAATACAGCTGAAAAGCAAAAAAAGGATATTTTAGGTACTATATATAGCAGCATATATTCTTGTCTCTTACACAGTCTCAGTAGTTGAGTAAATGAGAAGGATAACAAAAGTTTCTGGTTCTCCGCCATCTCTGTGCATGCCCAGTGTCACTATTCCTGATCCTTATCCTAATCTAGAGAAATAAAACTGGCCAAAAATACAGTAAAAATTTCAAAAAGGGTGCTGCTTTGGCAAACAAAAATATATACTCCATTCTAATTTAAACTGAGCCCTTTTTTGGGACTCTTATGCCGCGTACACACGATCGGAATTTCCGATGGAAAAAAAACTTTTGGAATTTTACGTCGGAATTCCGATGAAGCTGACTTCCATCAGTCTTGCATACACACTGTCAGACTAAATTCCGACCGTCCAAAACGCGGTGACGTAAAACAGTACAACGAGCCGATAAAAATTAAGTTCAATGCTTCCGAGCATGCGTTGGCTTGATTCTGAGCATGCGTGGGTTTTTTCTCCATTGGAGTTGCACACAGACGAATTTCCAATCGTTTTTTTCCATCAGAAAAAAATAAAACATGTTCTATTTCTAAACACAGATGGAAAAACGTCCAAAGGGGCCCACACACGATCGGAATTTCCGATGAAAAAAGTCCATCTGACTTTTTTCATCAGAAATTCCGATCGTGTGTACACGGCATTAGAGGCCGAAAAATTCAGCAGCATATTATGCGATTAAACAAGTAGAGGGACGGATAACGTTGCAATCTTCCCTCATCCAATCACAGAATGGTTTACATTCTGTGAAAAAATACGGAACATTTTGTAAGTGGATGAGGTGGAATGCTAAACACCCACTATGCTTCCCTGTATGCACTGTATGAGAGACAAAACTAAGATTTGGTGTTGGAAGTTTGTCACTTACACTAGAAACGAGATGAATGAAACCAAGAGTTACACATAATACAACATTATCCCACACCTGGGACACTCATCATTAGAGGTGACTTTTTTTTTAACAAAGTAAATATAAAAAAATATAAATATAAATAAATATAAAAAAAATCTTTTCCTGGAGTTCAGGTTTAAGTATGTATTTATAAATGCAGACCTGCAACAATTTGTGTTTTTTTTAGATACTGCCTAAAGTTCAGCTTAAAGAGAAGTCCAGGATTTTTTTTTAGGGATCATACTTACCTAGGGGGATGCAGCATCAGTCTGGTGCCCCTCTACACTGAGAACCGAGCGATCAAACACCGCCGATGGCTCCATTTTCAGAGCTCCCCAAGCAGAGAGCTGGAGACTGTCAATCACAGCTCTCTGCTCCCTCCTCGCTCATCAGAGTGCTGGGCTTTGGAGGGGGCAGAGCGGCCATCTCAGTGTCTCAGAAGCCGGGTGTCATTCCATGGATCTGGCAGATCCCTGTTCCTAGGGGATTCACATTTATCTCTTTATTATGTAAACTTTGTTCCTTTCCTCAATAACATTTTTGAACAAGGAAGATGGAGGGTCTTTTAAAGCACTTTTTTAACACCAACCTTGGCACATATTTTCTCCCACTGACAAGTAGTAAGGGGCACAGTATCACTGACCACTGCACTCTATAAACAGTGCTGTATCAAGCTATGCTGTACATTATAGTCCTGACCCCTGCTCTGTATATGATATACTGTACATTATACTCATGACCCCTGCTCTTTATACTCTATGGCCCCATACACACGATAGAATCCATCCGCAGATAAATCCCAGCAAATGGGTTTCTGCGGATAGATCCTATGGTGTGTACACGCCAGCGGATCTGTTTCCGCGGAGAAATCTCCCCTGGGATGGATTCCAGCAGATCGGATATTTGCTGACATGCACAACAAATCCATCTGCTGGAATCCATCCCAACGGATGGATCCGCTCGTCTGTACAGACTCACCGAATCCATCCGTCCGAAGGGATCCCCCGCACGCGTCGTAATGATTTGACGCATGCGTGGAATTCCTTATATGACAGCGTCGCGCCCGTCGCCGCGTCATAATCGCGGCGACGGCGCGACACGTCATCGCCAGAGGATTTCCGCGCGGATTTCAATGCGATGGTGTGTACACTCCATCGCATCGAAATCTGCGGAAATCTTTGAGAGGATTTATCCGCGGAAACGGTCCGCTGGACCGTATCCGCGGATAAATCCTCTCGTGTGTATGGGGCCTAAGTTGCACATTATACTCCTGACCCCTGCACTGTGTATGCTATGTTGTATGTTATACTTCTGACCCCTGCACTGCATTTACTATGCTGTACATTATACCTCTGACCCTTGCTCTGAATTCAATGTAATGTACATTCATTCCTGACCCTTGCTCTGCATTCGTTATGTTGTATGTTATACTCCTGTCCCCTACACTGTATAATGGAAATTACAGGTCTGTAGCCTAGATATTCTATGTGTTCTAACAGCCGTCAGATTAAAAGGAAATAAATAAAAACAAAAAATATCCCTTAATGTAATTAGCTAGGTCAAACAAATATAGCTTTCATGCACCTGTTAAACAAAAAAATTATTTTAACTAAGCCAAAAAAAAAAGAAAATGTAATTTAATCTTCAGGGTGAATTTGATGATTTGGTGTCAAATTTGTGCACAGAATAAATTACACTGTAAAACGAACATCATCCCACAAATAATACGTTCTAAATAGTCTAAATGTATTTAGTGGTTAATTGTAAAGGAAATACACCACCAAGAAAAGTGTACTTGAACATGCAGCAGATGACAAGAGCTAATAAAATGTTTTTCCATAGTCTGTCAATACGTAAATTATTGTTGCACTGCAAAATATATAGATATATATATATATATGCTATGTTGGGCATTATACATTATCACTGTCATGCTATGTTGTATGTTATACTCCTGACCCCTACACTGCTTTCAATATGGTGTTCATTATTTATGGCAATAACATGTGGTCATTTTAAGTGATTATCTACAGTGTCCAGGCACAGAGCTGTGTCTTCAAGGAATTTCCATCTGTATGTAACAAGTAATGCAACAAAATGGTTACTATCTCAAAGAAGAGCTGGAATTTCAAATCTCCAGACCACTGGAGCAACTGCGAGGGGAGGGTAGCTCAGCAGGTAAGTACAGCAGGGACAAAGAAAGCTGGGAGCGTAGCCTATGTCAACTCACCTTTATATAGTATTTTTTCTGTAAAGGCGAATCCTTTAAAGGTGAATTTCTTCACAGTGGCTTTAGCTACAGATGTCATTGAGGACTTGTTTAAAAGCCCATATGCTGCTTATTAGGAATGTGTAAACATGTGAATGTGCACAAGTTCACTTTAAATGCCTATCAATACATCATCACATGTTACTTTATTGCTAAAGAGAAGAGAAAGGGTATTCTGGCCTTGATGAACATATGAAAATACTGCGGCACACAAGAAAGGAAATTGCATATAACGAAGCAGCAAATATTGCTTACTTGATGTAAAGGTAATGATGTGGATTGCTTACCTGTTGCTAATAGAAGGTCAATGTGCAGCCTTGAAAAAGTTGGAATCTATTATTCATATACCCTATTTAACATAACATATGTTTGAGTTTATCCATATCAAATTACAAAATAAATGAACAGAAATTCATTAAAAGAAACAATACCAAAATGAGTATTTAGTAGGGGAATATATCACTCAGACATACAGAAAGTATGTAATATAATTATATATATATATATATATATATATATATATATATATATATATATATATATATATATATATATATATATATATATATATTTATATATATATATTAATATGTTTTTTTCCAAGTCTGTCAGTGTGTGGATTAATGTTACAATGTAAAATTACATTTACTTTGGGCAAAGCACACTATTGCTTTCAGTGCCCCAGCCCAGAACAGTGTCCAGAGTGCTGACTCTACTGTGTCTTTAAGAATTTTTTTAAAAAGGTTTCAGGAATTTAAATAAAAGCCATCAAAAAACCTTACTTTCCACTATTGATTACATGGCAAAATGTATTTAAAGGGACGCTGTCATCATAATTTATACCTGAAGGAAATGAAACTAATATTTTTAGCTGGCTGCAGACATTTGCCAAAAACTGGGCTGCATGTCATACAACTAATAATCAACACAATGGCAACTATCAGCAAAGGTTATTAGCCTCACCTCCACCAAGTCTTAAAAGTAATTTGATTTCCACAGAGCCTTAGTCTGATGACATCATATTCTTACCACATTCACAGGGCCGGATTAACATAGGGGCTGATGGAGCTGCAGCTCCAGGCCCCTTTCTCAAGATAGGCACATTTGCCCCAAAAAAAAATTCTAAAAAATAAAAAATAAAAAGATCGACTTCGGGGGTTGTAGCTCAACGACCAGAGGTCACAGACCCACCACATTTGGGGGGTAGGCAGTTGAAGACCTACCCCACAACTGATCAATATGGGACGGCTATCATTTATGGTTCCGGAGATACGGGCCTACTTGCACAGCCTGTCAGAAGCTACATTCAGAGCGGCCAATATAAATACAAGCTGACACACTGCAGCAGACTCATAGGATCACAGGGCTTATAATAATTATTTGTATATTACTCATGGTAATTAACCCCTTGCCACACAGGCCAATTCTGACACTTCTCTCCTACATGTAAAAATCATCATTTGTTTTTTGCTAGAAAATTACTCTATGGTGGTCTTTGCACTTTTTATGTTGCACGGTGTAGAGCTGCACGATTCTGGCTAAAATGAGAATTGCAATTTTTTTGCTTAGAAGATAGATTACGATTCTCTCACGATTCTTGCGGCGTAACATCATCTTTTACATTAAAACAAACAAACAAAAAAATGGGCTAACTTCACTGTTTTGTTTTTATGGTTTTTATTATTCATTGAAATGGGCAAATGCAGTGTGACATAAAATATTGCAGCAATTGCCATTGTATTCCCTAGAGTCTCTGCTAAAATATATATAATGTTTGGCGGTTCCAAGTAATTTTCTAGCAAATAATATTGCTTTTTAACTTAAGAAACAAGTGTTGGACTTTAAGTGGTTAAATTTCCTGCATTTACACACAGAAGTTTGATCTAAGAAGATAGTTGGTTACAATGTTTCATGTTGTTACAAACTTGGCAGACTGCCCAGATTTTTTTCTTTACACACAGAAGTTTATCCCTTTGATCTAAGAAGGAAGCGTTAGTTACAATGTTTCCTGTCAAAAACTTGGCAGACTGCCCAGATATTTTCTTTTGATAGCTGAAAGTCTCTCCACTTGTTATATGAAAGAATCAGCAAACTCTGCATTGAAGATCGTCAGGGGGGTTGAATCGAGATCGCGATTTTTTTAACGATTAATTGTGCAGCTCTAGCACGGTATTTGCACAGAAATTTTTCAAACATGTTTTTTTGGGGAAAAAAACTGTTTCATTCATTAAAAAAAACACTAGTTAGTTAAGTTAGGAAGATTTTTTTTGGTATCATAAGCAATGCTTACATTTTTTTTAGGTTACATGTTTAGAGTTACAGAGGAGGTCTAGTACTAGAATTATTGTTCTCGCTCTAACGATCGAGGCGTATGTAACCTGTGTGTATCTGGCTCTGATACTAGCCAGGGCCTACCCAGCCACTGACTACTATCTCTCCCCAGCCTGTCCCCACACACCCTCTCACCTGCTGACCTGTGGATGGGGGAATGACTCCTGCAGTGTTATTGTGTTTTGCCAGTGCGTACATAGATCGGTGTTGTAAACTATAGCTGGCAGCACTGATTGTTTTGTGAAAAACCTAACAGGCTGGTTGTACGCAAGTTGATTAATAGATTGACTTGTGTAAAACCAGCTAGCCCATACATAGATTGACTATGGCTGGTCTCTGCATAATTGGCGTAATTTGAATCCATGTATGACCCGCTTAACCACTACGCAGTCCCTAAATATCCTTCAACTTCTGTACATAGTGCTCACTGTCATACTCTCCACACTCCTCTCCTGTACATAGTGCCCACTGTCTTACTCTCCACACTTCTCTCCTATACATAGTGCCCACTGTCATACCCTACACACTCCTCTCCTGTACATAGTGCCAACTGTCATACCCTCCACACTCCTCTCTTATACAGAGCGCCCACTGTCATACCCTTCACACTCCTCTCCTGTACATAGTGCCTGCTGTCATACACTTCTCTCCTGTACATAGTGCCCACTGTCGCACCCTCCACACTCCTCTCCTGTACATACTGCTCACTGTCATACCCTCCACACTCCTCTCCTATACATAGTGCCCATTGTCATACCCTCCACACTCCTCTCCTATACATAGCGTTCACTGTCATACCCTCCACACTCCTCTCCTATACATAGTGCCCACTATCATACTGTCCACATTCCTCTCCTGTACATACTGCCCACTGTCATACCCTCCACACTCCTCTCCTGTACATACTGCCCCATCATACCCTCCACACTTCTCTCTAGTACATACTGCCCACTGTCATACCCTTCACACTCCTCTCCTGTACATAGTGCCTGCTGTCATACACTTCTCTCTTGTATATACTGCCCACTGTCATACCCTTCACACTCCTCTCCTGTACATACTGCCCACTGTCATACCCTTCACACTCCTCTCCTGTACATAGTGCCTTTTGCCGTACCCTTTGCACTCCTCTCCTGTACACAGTGCCGACTGTTAGACCCTCCACATTGCTCTCCCTCACCTGCACATACTTCCCACTTATATACCATCCATACTCCTCCCCTATGTCGCTTACCCACAAAAACAGTTCTTTAAAATTATACTGAATACCCTCAAAATTACCAGCTCTAGAATGGACACACTTTTGTTAGTTCAACTAAAGGAAATCTCAGTTCTCATATTTGTTCTGCCCCATTATTAGTACTCATTTAATTTTGTGATTACTACTATGATGTATAGAGGAACATAGGGGATCTCAGCTACTCTAAATATAGCACTTATATAAAAAGTGTCCCTGAAAATATTTTTTAAATGTCGGCAACTGTGCACTTAGGCACTGCCCAAGGGCCACTGGGTCAGTAGGGGCCCCATGAAAGGCTCATGGGATCCTGTGATATTAAAGTGGTAGTAAACTTTCCTGACATTACTACTTTTTAGAGGCCCTGGGGTAGGTTATGCCACAACGTACAAGTATGCACAGCATATTAGCACATTAGGGTACACTTAAATTTTCAGACTGAGCCCTCCAGTGCTGCGCTGTGATGAATCAGGCGGGGCCTGGGCACTTCCATCTTCACCCGGTCTTCCTTCTGGCTTCTGTGCCTTTGGTCACTTGCCTTGGCCGGGCTGCGTTCATGTCATTCCCACGCATTTATTTATTATTTATAAAAGGCCCCACCAAAATCCTCAGCACCAGGCCCATGATGTTCTTAATCTGGCCCTGCACATTCACTTTAACCACCTCCCCCTATATTTGGTCCAACTGAAAATATCAGCACCTCATTCCAATAAGGTGGAGAACAGCAAAAAGGAGAGTGAGTAGTATTTTTTTTATGGTGCCAAGCCTCCAACACCCCCCTCCAGAAAAATAATTAATCACACAATCATATGCTTAAAATCAAAAAAGGATTTATTACAGTTTATTTTTCAAATCTTTTGGGGGAGGCAAACCCCTAAAACACATAGATATGCAAGAAACAGCTCAGCCTTCTCGAAATATCGTCCTCTCTCACATACACATATCACAACATAAGAATATAAATATACAAAGCACAATATAGGCATCAAGAGGGAGGGTGATAGTTAACAAAGCGCGTTTTGCAGTTGTAGCTTCTTCAGGGGTTCAGGAGCTGGTATAAACTCTGCAGAACCTGATATGGGGTGGTATGACAGGTGATGCTGCTTGGGAGAAATATGCCCAGTCTGGTGGGGGGGGGAGACTATACATAAGAGGAGGAGACCATGACCAGCTCAAGTGCAGGCAATGTTTGAATCAAAAGTGTCCAATGGCAATAATAAGCCACAGTAAATAATGTATAATATCTTGCACTAATAAATGGAGCACAAGGTCTAAGGTCTCAGTTTGCCTGGAGATCAGCTGATGGCTCAGATGACAAAGATGCTGTACAGAGCCGATAAGAGTGGCTCTGTACCACACAATTGCTGTGATAACCAGTCACAGTAATCACAAATGTAAACAGACAATGATTGTCATTGGACAGCCCTTGCCTTCCTCTTATAAACGGAGGAAGTAATGAATGAATCTTTCACTCAATATTAGAAGATCACAGGCAGCAGCAGATTGTAGAGGTATTGACTGGACCGTGGCATTAAGATGGGGGCGAAATTTTTCACGAAACTTAAACACATCTCCTAAACAAATATATCTGTACTATTCTTCCTAAACGTGTTGCCCTTCAGTTGGCTAAACATGCACCGCAAACACGTGTAGGAAGAATAGCACAGATATATTTGTTTAGGAGATGTGTTTTAGTTTTGTCAAAAATTCCGGCCCACCATCTTAACAGGCCTGCCCATCATTACAAAATACGCCCCCTTCTGTAGGCATCCGCCCCTCACATGCACCCATCATGAAGAAATCCACCCTTGCAAGAGCATCGGGAGCGTGTGACACAATGTTGGCCATTGTGTGCAGGTGCCATCTACAGCTGATCATAAATTCTGGTGTTCGGAGGCTTTCGGCGGCTCCGTACTGCGCAAGTGTGCGCATGCGCAGTAACGGGTGGGCATTATTGGACAGGGGGCATTTCTCATCAGAACACCAAATCAAGGCTGTCTGATGTAGGGGTGCAGTATAAAATGTCAGGGGGGCAGATAGGTGTCAGCAGGGCAGAGGGTAGGGTTAGCAGTTTGTAAGAGGTTATTAGTTTGTAAAGCAGTGTATAGGGGTTACCAGCAGGGCAGTGTACAGGGTGTCAGCAGGGCAGTGTACAGGAGGTCAGCAGGGCAAAGGATGTGAGATCAACAGGGGAGTGTACAAGAATATGTAGGGCAGTGTACATGGGTTTAGTAGGGCAGGGGCACAGGTTAGTAGGGCAGGGGTACAGGTGTACAGGGGTTTAGTAGGTTACCAGGACAGGGGGCAGCAAGGCAGTGTACAGAGTGTCAGCAGGGCAGTATACAGGGGGTTAGCAAGGCAAAGATTGTGAGATCAACAGGGGAGTGTATAAGAATCTGTAGGGCGGTGTACAGGGGTTTAGAAGGGTAGAAGACAGGAGTCACCAGGACAGAAGACAGGGGTCAGCAGGGCAGTGTACAGTGGGTCAGCAGGGCAAAGGACGGAAGATCAGCAGGGGAATTTACAAGAATCTGTAGGGCAGGGTACAGGGGTTTAGTAGGGAAGAAGACAGGAGTCAGCAGGACAGAGTACAGGAGTCACCAGAACAGAAGACAGGGGTCAGCATAGAAGTGCACAGAGGGTCAGCAGGGAAAAGGATGGGAGATCAGCAGGGGAATGTACAAGAATCTGTAGGGCAGTGTACAGGGGTTTAGTATGCCAGAGGACAGGGGTTTATAAATTAGGGCAAAAGACAGGAGTCAGCTGGAGAGAAGACAAGGGTCAGCAGGGCAGTGTACATGAGTCACCAGGACAGAATATAGGGGTCGGCAGGGCAGTTTACAGGGCTATCAGGGTGGAGGACAGGAGTCAGCAGGGTGGAGGACAGGGGTCAAAGCTGAGAGGCCACTCAGTAGAGCTCCTTCTCCCATCCCTGCATTGCACACAGCCTGGGCTGTAGCTGGCTACTATGTTGCAGTTCTGACCTATGAAACTCCCTGGTTGGGATGGCAGCACAGTAGACAGCTACAGCTATAACCTGCAGCCCTGATCAAGCGGGAAAAATCAACAGGCCAGTTGTACAAAAGTAGGGATGAGCTCCGGTGTGTTCACACACTCCACGTGCAGAGCCCGCCAGGAAGTCCCAATGCTCGGCTGCATAGATCAGGAAATGTCTCCCTGCCTGTGATTAGCGCAGTGCCGTGCCGACTTCCTGGCGGGCTCTGCACGTGGAGTGTGTGAACACACCGGAGCTCAGTCCTATACAAAAGTAGATAAACTTCTGTACAAGCACCCTGCCCATACATGGATTGAAATTCGTCCAGTCCCTGAACTGATGCACTATGTGCTACCGTGTTTCCCCGAAAATAAGACCTACCCCGAAAATAAGACCTAGCGCTATTTTCCAGGAGGGCTGCAATATAAGCCCTACCCCGAAAATAAGCCCTAGTTCAAGGTGATTTTTGAGGAAACACGGTATAATCCTGTTACGGCGGTGTGCTGTGTGTCTGTAGCAGTGTCAGGTGCCCTTTAATGCAGAGCGGCGCTCAGCTGATCTCCCCGCTGGTCTCCTCTTCTCCTGCCTGTCTGTTTGGGCATTTTAAGTTTGTTCAAACTGTGGATTCCTGACCAACAGGGAGAAAGCGAATATATTAAGACCTACCCCGAAAATAAGCCCTACTGGGTCTTTTGTTGCCAAAATTAATATAAGACCCGGGCTTATTTTCGGGGAAACACGGTATTTCAATTTCATTTTTGGGCTTTAAATAATCTGCCTTTTTTTGACAACTAGTGTCAGAAGATTTTCCATTTGATCTGCGTAGATGAAAGCCAGCAATGAAGGGGTTAGCACACCTAAACATACCACAGTAGCACGCCACCTTCAAAGTGACAAGCGACAAACAGGGCAAGCTAGTCCGTCCTGACTGTCAAGTCAATTTGTTACTTAAACGCTTGTGACATAGTTTGTGCTTTCATGGCTTGAAAATACACCAAGAGAACAATGTGTAGTTACTAATAACCGGGCAAGATAAGCATCGCAGGGAAATGTAAACATACACTAAAGACAAAAACATTCTCACGTAAAGAAGAAAAAGGTGTTTAAGTTGTGTATTAAACCTTTACAAAGAGACATTTTCACTGCAACATTCCATTCAGCTCCACCCAGCATGCAGGCGGCCTGGTGTTTAGGAATAATAAAAAGACAAGTAGCAATGCTCAGGTTTATAAAGTGATCAGCACGGCTCAGCCTCAGCCAGGTCTTGCCAATAGCGCGTTCATATTTGATCTCTTCCTATCATGACGGATGAGTCCCTCTGGGGCATCGCATACAAAGTGTTGCCCAGACAAGTTTATAAAGGTATCTTTACAAGTAGTTAATAGAGCTCCCTACTGTCAGATCAGAGCTGGAGCACCATTCAAATGCACTTCTACAAATTCGTACTTGCCCTTAAGGTGGCCACATACGTATCAATATGATTGTTCAACCAATGGCAGCCACATATGTTTCGATTTTTTTTTTTTTCTGAAGTCGATGTGCGATTGGATCATAATGATTAAACAAATTGAAAATCCATAACTTCCCTGCGAATCAATTTTTTTTTTTGGGCTTCGGAAGATCGGAAAATAGGAATGATGAATCGAACGTCAACAACCCAGTTGATCAACATACCACACATGGGAAAGTGGAATTTGATCAATTTTAAGATACAATTGTATGTTAGCGATCGGTTCTCTGTTTCTATCATGTAATCTTATAAACTGAGCAATCGAAATACAATTGTATTCATGAAGTATTCATGTAGTCTAAACCGATCAGAGGGGAAGTTAAAGTGGTTGTAAAGTCACTAATCACAAATCCTGGATTTCCCTTTGTTACAGAAAGATATAATGTGCAGTATGTGTGTTTTTTAAAAATTATGCAGTGAAATACTTTATTTCAGGGTGCCGATGTGCGCTCACATGACCTCCCGGCGCTCTCCTTCCTTGATCTGAGGACTACAGTGCGAGGGGCTGAGGTTCCCCATTGATGTCAGCCGGGAGGAGAGAAGGAGAGCACTGAGAGGTCACATGAGCGCACAGTTGCGCTCTGCAATAAGGTATTTTGCTTCATTTTTAAAACACAGATACTGCACAGTATATCTTTCTGTAGCATTCCAGGATTTGGGATTAGTAATTTTACAGCCATAGCGGTGGAAGGGGTGGGGCAGGGAGGAGACGGCCCACACACAGATTCCCGAGCCAACAGGGAGGGCGGGAGGGGGAGAGAGACTGTGGGCTGACAGAGGCACGTAAAACTGACCACGTTATCATAGGTCGACAGCCATGATTTCTGTGGTCAGCAAAAACAGGGGGACACAGGAACAGGCAGGATCAACCAGGTATGTTACAACATGGAAAGGAACAGATTACACAGGACAAGCACCGTGCTATAGATCATGCCTTAAAGGAACAGGATGTTTTTTTTAGGGTTATTTTAGAGCTATTTGATTGTTTGTGTATTCAGTTCTTTTGATCAAATCGCACACTGATTGGATAATAAAAAATAGACTCAATTTAGATCACATTTGATCAAACTTAGTCAATCAGCCAGGGCAGGATTATCAATTGTTTTGCATCAACTGGCATCACTGTGACACTCTGTTCAAGCATATGATCGTATTTCGATCAGTCAGATTATGAGATTACATGATGGAAACAGAAATGTTATCAATAATTTATGATTGTAAGTTACTATTGGATCTTAAATATTAATCAAAATCCACTTCCCCATGTGAGGCATATCGATAAAATAAGTCATGGACTTGGTTATTGCTATCAGAAGAGATAAATTGGAAAATAAATTGAAGGGTGTATGGCCAGTTGGCCACCAAAAAATTACTAAACTGAATTTGATTCATAACCTAGAAACTCTCTATCTGATCAATTTAGTGAGATTTCGATTAATTTCTTTGCTGGCAGGCGGAGTGGCTGTGGTGGAATTTTATTGATTGTTTCTGATTGCTCAAATAGTGGCCATACACTGACCGATTTTATGTACGATTGTAAATCATAGATTTACTATTTAACTGAAAATACCATTGGAAGACTGATAAAATTGCTTACATTTAACTATCGTATTGAATTATTTGCTTTTCCACTATCTGACTTTTTTTCCCTCTCCGGATTGATCAGAATAATTTGGATCCAAGTAGTTCTAAAGGCAGAAGGTTTTTTACTTAAATGAATTCTTTAAATCTATCAGTTTTGTTTGAAATCGATCAATGTATGTCTTTTTAACAATTCATAGATCTGATCATATGGTCTGATTGTGTGAAGAATCATTGGATCAGACAATTGCATGTATGGCCACCATGTCTACATTTCAGATAACCGATTGCAAATTACTACATCAATTAAATGTTTGGTTATATAGCTTGTCCCTGATAGATTGTATTTTTAAGTGATATTGTTCATGTTACATCGACTGATATGTGGTTTGGTCAACTTATAACAATGGAATCGGCAAATAGGCATAATTTGTCTGCTGAAAGGTTTAAGCCTAATATACACTATTCGTTTTTGTTTTTTTTGTTTTTTGTCGTTTAACCCAGCTGGGCTGAACAAAAAAAAAAAAAAACTAACAGCCGTTGGCTGAGAGCGCTGATTGAGAGTCAATCGGCAGACCTTTTTTTGGTCATGCTCCATCGACAGAAGTCGGACGGCTTCTCGCTCCGACCGGCTGCAGTACACACGGGCTGAACGTCATAAACCTGAGATTCGGCCCAGGTGTACTAGGCTTTAGACTTAATTTAGATTGGATTCGATCAAACTCGATTGGCCAGGGAGAAAAATGATTGACCGCTTTGCAGGATCTGCAGTACTGAGATGCTTTGGTCACAAATTCTATAGTATTCTCACCAATGCTGTATCCTGGTCTAGGCCAACAAGACCCAGGCCTAGGGCAGCACTTTGCAGGGGGGCAGCACGAACAGTTTCCCCGCCGGCTTGCGCTACACTGTTAGGCAAATTAGTTTAGCACCCCCATAAATCGGCCGCACTGCTTCCAGTATGTGGGGGGTTGGCATTCTGCAACTGTGGGGGGGGGGGGGGGCCTCGATTCAAATTTTTTACCATCCCTGTCCCATTGCAGAGATTTCCCTTCACTTCCTGTCCCATAGCCAAACAGGAAGTGAGAGGAAATCTATGCAAATTAAGGGAATCCACCCCCCCCCCAGGCCATCAGAACTAGTGTCCCCACTTGAAAATTTCAGGGTGGGTCTTAAACTGCAAGGGGTGTGGCCTTGACTGGAAGGGGTGGGTCATATTTAAATTAGGGTGTGCACGAGTTTAGTCAGGCCTAGGGCAGCACAAAACCTAAATACATCCCTGATTCTCACCGATCAGATTGCATGTTGAAACCAGTGATGTGTTTGATAGCTTACAATCGTATCTTCTATCGGTCAAAACACACTTCCTTGTGTGTGACATATGGAATGATTGAATTGTGGAGTATAGATCGATTATTTCTATTGGGAGCGATCGATCTGAAAATAAATCATTTGGGAGACCACACAATGTGATAAATCAATCATTCAATGAGACAAAAATTTGAATCATAAACCAAAGATTCTCCATTTGATCGTTATAGTGAATTCTTGGCCGATTTCAACTCTGGTAAGTCGACCGACTGTGGCAGAATGTTGTTGATCGCTTCTGACCCATCAAAGAAATATCTGCATATGCGTCACAGAACCGATCGTAATACAAACTGATTCAATTATGATTTGAGTTGGGGTTCTGATAGATCATACTCTGTGTTACATCATTCAATATTTTTATATAAGATGGGTCGATTGTTTGCGATCGCTTGTACCTAGATTGATCATGCATATGTACGTGATATTGTGCCACCCGTCACTGAAATGACAACTACACTAGGTGCTATAACCTCCTCATATGCACGTAGAGCAACAGTACTGTGAAAAGGTATTACCATAGATACAAATATACTGAAAATTGCAAAAATATAAAATAAAGAAAACTGGATGCTGGGAAACAGTGTTAATGCGCATGGGGTGATTAGGGTGTGCCCAGGTACACCTGGCACACGCCTATGTGGGAAAATAAGAACCGAGGAGACCATAGTGGTCATACAGCATGCATTATATGACCTTGCATTGTATGTGGGTCACAGCGGCAGTTGGTGGTATATTTCTGATGGACCCACAACCACCCCCCTGGTCAGTCGGGTCACCCGCACCCCCCACTGCACTTACCCCATCTATGGCGCAGGCAGTGGCTCTCTCCGGGCAAGGGCAGCGGCATATGTTTGTCATAAATCACCACAATGAGGTAAACTTATAGACTACACACGTCACTGACAGAGAACTGCGCAACTTGGTTTTAGAACCAAAGGCTCGACCCACACTATTCGTTTATTTGCGGATGACATCATCTTGATGCTCACTAATGTGGAATCCTCCTTGGCTTCGGTCCAAAAGTCACTACAGTTGTTTACATCTGTGTCTTATTATAAGGTTAATGACACCAAATCATTTATCTTAGGATTGGGTATTTGAGAACTGCGCAACTTTTATCATATTGTGGCATTTTTGTCCCATGTAGCCACCGTGCCCACAATGCTCCCCCCCCCTGAGCCCACCCAGTTGCAATAAAACATCCGTTTGGAAGCTATTTACGTCGTTCCATGGTGTGCTGGCATACGTTTGTCATAAATCACCACAATGAGATAAACTTTTAGGGGCAGATTCACGTACAGCCGTGTAAAATTGTGCGGGCGTAACGTATCTGATTTACGTTACGCCTCCGCAACTTACACGGGCAAGTGCTGTATTCTCAAAGCACTTGCTCCGTAAGTTGCGGCAGCGTAGCGTAAATCGGCCGGCGTAAGCCTGCCTAATTCAAATTTGGATCAGGGGGGGCGTGTTTTATGTTAAACTACTGTGACCCGATGTGATTGACGTTTTTGCGGAACGGCGCATGCGCCGTCCGTGGAATTTCCCATTGTGCATTGCTCCAAAGTACGCTGCAAGGACGTCATTGGTTTTGACGTGAATGTAAATGACGTCCAGCCTCATTCACGGACGACTTACGCAAACGACATAACTTAACATTGGCTGCGCCTCATATAGCAGGGGCAACTTTACGCCAGGAAAAGCCTAACGTAAACGCCGTATCTGTACTGCGTCGGCCGCGCGTACGTTCGGGAATTCGCGTATCTAGCTAATTTGCATACTCAACGCGGAATTCGACGGAAGCGCCACCTAGCGGTCAAAAAAAATGCAGTGAAGAACAGACGGCGTAAGAGACTTACGCCTGTCGGATCTAATGGATATCTATGCGTAACTGATTCTAAGAATCAGGCGCATAGATACGACGGCTCGGATTAGGACTTACGATGGCGTACATGGCGCTGCGCCGTCGTAAGTCCTCTGAGAATCCGGGCCATAGACTACACACGTCACTGACAGAGAACTGCGCAACTTTTATCATATTGTGGCATTTTGTCAATTATTTTATTTATTTCACTTTCTTGCAATTTTCTGTATATTTGTATCTATATGGTAACAATACCTTATTTATTCACAATACTGTTGCTCTATGTGCATATGAGGAGATAATAGCACCTAGCGTAGTTGTCATTGGGGGTGGCGCAGCACCATTTATTGTTTGTTGTTTCAGTAGTCATTTGGTGGGTGTTACTGTTAGCAGCTGCCACATTAGTTATTTATTTATTTATGTATTTTGATTGCTTTTTGGTAGTTAATTCTTAATCTATATGTGCATGGCCACCTTTACATAATGTGGGGGCTTTTAAAAAAAATAAGAACGTGCCCCCAGCAGGTGCCTAGGCTTGTGCTGTATGTGTGTGTGTATATATCTATATCTATATATCTATATATAGATAGATAGAGAGATAGATTTATATATATATATATATATATATATATATATATATATATATATATATATATATACACATCTCTCTATATACAATTTATTTACTCATATATCCTGAAATACCTAAACAGTTGAAATGTGATCCATGTGAACACGTGACCTCTTTGTGGCTCTGACCACCCTGATGGCAGGTGAGCGGTCCCAGGTGCGGGGTCAGCCATCCATCCAGCCGCAGCCTCGCTCAGTCTATGAGGAGTGAAGGTTTCCCAGCAGCCCCTCCTACCTGCATCTCCGCTCACACACCCGCCTGCTCTCCCGCCCAGCTTCACTTACCAAAAAAAAAAAAAAAAACAACTATCCCTTCCTCGTTGTCTTCAGTCCCTGAGACACAAGCCAGAAACTTGGCCAACTACTAAGCCGTGCACCTGGCGCTGAGATCCGATCACCTGGGTGTGGAGCATGTCCTGTGTGTGGAGGATCGGGGACAGGCTGCAAGGGGTACCGGACCAGTGCTGGACAGCCGACACCATAGACCGGGAGGATTGATTTCACTTGTTGTTCCGCCTGTGTGTGATTGACTGCTGAGTGTGCAGGAGGGAGCAGAGGACAGCCCAGCAGCCAGTGTCACTCAGTCACTGAGACCTCTTCAACACACTGTCAGTGCTGCTCATGTGGGACACTGCTAACTTTCCCAGTGCGCAGCCACTGATTGCATACAGACTACCTGTGCTTACCGACATCTCCCTGGATCACTCTGCTCACATCTCTCTGGATCAACTTACTCAGATCTCTCTGGATCAACTTACTCAGATCTCCCCGGATCACCCTGCTCACATCTCCCCGGATCACCCTGCTGAGGGCTCTTTAGAACATTCCGACCAGACTACCTGTTCCTTCTAAAATCTCCAGCTAAGTTTCCCGTGGAACCAGCAGGTGATCGCAACCAATCCCACTGAGGTCTCCCTGCAACATTCTGACCCAGCAGGTGATTGCAACCAGCCTACCACTGAGATCTCGCTGGGATATCAGACCCCCTACTGAGATCCTCCAGGAACATTCCCTGTAACCTCTTGACCCAGCAAGTGATTGCAACTAGCCTATACCTATTCATACCGAGATCTCCTTAGAACATTCCGACCCCCCTACTGAGATCCTCCGGGAACAACCTGCTGAGATTTGCCTGGAACATCCTGACCCAGCAGGTGTTTGCAACCAGCCTACCTATTCCCACTACAGGAAACAACCTTCTGAGATCCTCCTGAAACATCCCAACTGAGATCCTCCAGGAACAACCTGCTGAGATCCACCTGGAACAACCTGCTGAGATCCACCTGGAACAACCTGCTGAGATCCACCTGGAACAACCTGCTGAGATCCACCTGGAACAACCTGCTGAGATCCACCTGGAACAACCTGCTGAGATCCACCTGGAACAACCTGCTGACATCTCCCTGGGACAATTCGACCCAGCAGGTATTTGCAACCAGCCTTTCTAAACCCCACTAAGATCTCATTGGAATAACCCCCTGAGACATTCCGACCCAGCAGGTGATTGCAACCAGTCTATCTGTCCTCCCTGTTTCACCTTGCTGACATCTCCCTGAAACTTCCCAACCCCTACTGATACTTTTCTAGAACATCCACCCTCCTACTGATATCCCCACCTGCTGAGATCTCCCTGAAAGCCAGTGATTGCACCCAGCCTACCTGTTAGCACTGAGATCTTCCTGGAAGGACCTCCTGAGATCTTCCTGAAACCTCCCGACCCCAGCCAGTGATTGCACCCAGTCTACCTCTTACCACTGAGATCTCCCTGGAAGGACCTGCTGAGATCTTCCTGGAACGCCCCAAGGAATGCCACGCTGAACCCCCACGGAGCCCCAGTTTGGAGAGCGCCCTTTTCGGACTTGCTGGAGATCAGACAGTTGGAGATGTCTAAGCCGGTGGACCATGTGAAGAGACCCATGAATGCCTTCATGGTGTGGTCCAGAGCCCAGAGGAGGAAGATGGCCCAGGAGAACCCTAAGATGCACAACTCTGAGATCAGCAAGCGCCTGGGTGCCGAGTGGAAGTTGCTGACCGAGTCGGAAAAGAGACCGTTCATAGATGAAGCCAAGCGACTGCGAGCAATGCACATGAAGGAGCACCCGGACTACAAATACCGGCCCCGGAGGAAGCCCAAGACCCTACTGAAGAAGGACAAGTTCGCCTTCCCCATGCCATATGGCCTGTCCGGGGAACACGAGGGGCTGAAGGCTGCCGCCCTACACGGGGCAGGGATGCTGACTGACTCTTTTTTGGGCAATCCGGAGAAAGCAGCAGCCGCGGCAGCTGCAGCAGCAGCCAGGGTCTTCTTTCCCCCCTCCGCGGCTGCTGCAGCGGCGGCCGCTGCGGCAGCCGGTAGCGCCTCCAATCCCTATTCCCTATTTGATCTGAGCTCCAAGATGGCAGAGATCACATCCAGCTCTTCCGCCCTCTCTTACGCCTCTTCTCTGGGATACCCCCAGTCCAGCGGAGGAGCTTTCCAAGCGGCTGCAGCAGCGGCGGCAGCTGCCAGCGGGGGGCACACTCATTCCCACCCATCCCCTGGGAATCCTGGCTATATGATCCCATGTAACTGTACAGGCTGGCCCAGCCATGGACTGCAACCACCACTAGCCTACATCCTGTTCCCTGGCATGGGCAAACCCCAAATGGACCCTTACCCCGCCACAGCTTATGCTGCCGCCTTATGACACAACGGCAGCCCTTACAAGGGCTGTGCCACCTCAGCACGAGGCTATAACTTCATACTGGACACTGGGACTCATCACTAGGGCAGGATGCCCCTACTTGTTGTCACATTTTGTCATTTGATGCTGTGAAATCCATTTAAAGTATGGAAGTATGTGATATTTAGTTGTCATGCCACTGCTGCCCATTGCACAGGTCATGTTGTTGTTGAGAACACTGATTATATCAAGGTCCCTCAGTGTGGAGGAACTTGTAGGAAGTCCCTCTTCTACTGAACTGGTGACCAGGAGAAGGTCAAACAAGGAACATTTCAGAGATGAATCTCTTTCTGCACTTGTAAGATGGATACATTCTAGGACATGGATGAACTGATCTACCTGTATCCTGCATGCACTAAAGATGGACAACTTAGTGGTCCTTCTAACACTCTTCTCCATGGTGATGGAAGAAGAAGTCCAGGGGTGTCCACACTCAAAAACTATCCATAGCCTGCTAGTACTCACGACCTGATCTTTCCATAGCATCCAGGAAATGGGGTTACTTTGGTCTGATGATGATCACCATCCACATTACAATCTGTCACAATGCAGGGTCCAGGGTCTGTCTGATTGGAACTATGTACATTGAAGATGACAGTGAAAACTTGCTGCTCACTTACCCCAAGTTTATCGATAGAAAACAAAAAAAAGTGACAATGTTTTAAAAAGAAAATGATTCCTTTCAAGCTATTGCAGCTGTTAAATGTATATTTATTGTTTAGGAAAATATAAACTGTTTGCAAGGAATAATTTGCCCCATCCCCTTCCTAAAAAATGATCCAAACTTGGAATTGTCATCAGAACTTTTTTTCCCCTTTAAATAATAAGTATGGATCTAAAATAATAAATTATCCTAGACTAATGGTACCAACACAGAACAAAAAAAAAATACTTTATCATATATATTAGGACTTTAAGGGTACCCCCAATAAATGAGTACCTTAAAGTCCCAATATTTATTTTTCCTTTGATGGTCTACATTTTACGCATCAAACTGCGTCCAATCACTGTTGAGTTCTTGGGATATTTTTTTTTTTTTTTTGTAATGTGTACATTTTGACTAATATTTGTGAATGAAGCTGGCTAACATGTAATTATTAGTTTTTATTTTTTGGCTTTCTGTACTACAACGTAAAGATAAAGAAACCAATGGTTTTAACAATTCAATTTTTTTTATGTGTTGTTTTGTCTGTATCAGGCATTGCTTTAATAATATTAGATGACTAAAAGATCCTTTTTATAGTACTCGAACAAAGACCTGAAATAAAGCCCATTATAGCTAAAAAGGAAAAAAGAAAGAAAAAAAATCTTCTATTTCTTGTTGAGTATACTAACAAGATTTTTATCTGAATTGCCCTTACGTGCTTGGTCCAGGTGAAGTGTAACTTATCCCCCAAAGGCTGCCTTTGTTTCCTTGTTGAATGGATTTACCAGGAAATCTAAATCAAGCCATTGTTATCCAGGGCCAAAAACCTGATTTATCACATTTTTAATCGTGAATAGGAAAGAAGATAAAAAAACAAGTCGTTGTATTATCTTTTCCTGAAAAAAAAAGGCATTCATGATTGAGCAGAACAGAGCCCATTGAGAAGACTTGAGCCTTGCAGACTATTGTGAAGGTGTCCAGTAACATTAAGAGGGGAAAGTTTCTTGGGTACTTTATCTTGTTAGAAGAGCTTCCCAATAAAACCCTTGTCATTTCTTCAAAGGGACCTCAATCTGTGGGGATCAGACACAATGCAGATGGATCGTGCCCTTCAATACACGATCGACATGCAAAAAAAAAAAAGCAGCTGATAGAGCAATTGTACATTGATAATATGCATTCCTCTACAGAACCCCTAAACACAACCAGATCGTTGGTGCAATCTAACAACATGTATGTATCAGGATTTTATTCTAGTAAAATATTTGGAATGTTATTTTGGTGTCTAGGAATCCTTTGAAATACTTTTCAGACTCAAATAATAGTTTCTTACTGATCAAAGATTACAACAGGGGAGTCATTTTGGGGGGGTTATGCTGGCTGCAGGTGAAGGAGTTTTAGAATAATTGTGGGGTGATTGATAAGTCTTTCAAGTAAGGTATTTATTTAAAAGCAACACCTATATTAAAAAAGCACAGTAAAATACCATAATAATAATTTCAGGGAAATCTTAGTTATTCTGGGTGCAGGTGAGTTTTACATACATGTTGGGGTGATCAATAAGACTTTCTTCTAAAGTTTTTTTTTTTAATATCAAAATAAAAAAGGACATATAGAGTAGTAACTGCAGGGAAGTCTTGATTTTTTGGGTACAGGTATGGAGAGTTTTTACATTACATATTTTGGAGCGACCGAGTTATTCCTCTATTTTAACAAATATATTAAAAAAAAAAAAAAAACATCAACATTTTTTTTTAAAAAGGACAGTAACCCATTATAGAGTCCACTTCAGGGAAATCTTTTTGGGTGCAGGTGAGTTTTACGTTTTGGGGTGTTTAATAAGTCAAAGTATTTCCTTAAAATAAAAAAGAACATTAAAAAAAAAAAAAAACCTCTTGTGGGAAAATCCTAGCTGATTCTGGATTCAGGTGATAAAACGTTTACCATAATGTTGGGGTGATTAATAAGTCTTTTATCTAAAGTATTTATTAAAATATTAAAGTGTATATATATATATATATATATATATATATATAGATAGATAGATAGATAGATAGATAGATAGATAGATAGATAGATAGATATACAGTTAAACTAAGTAATGTCATTGAAATCTTAGTTATTGTTGGGTGCAGGTGGGAAAAGTTTGTTACATACATTTTGGGGTGATCAACAAATCCTTAATTTAGAGTATTTTATTAAAGAAATAATATGACATGTCAGTAAAATTTTAGGGGGAAGTCTTATTTTTCGGTGAAGGAGCAGGTGAGAGTTTTACAATAATTGTGGAATTGTGAATAAGTCTTTCATTTAAAGTAATTTATCTAAAAGTTATATAGAGTGTGTGTATATATATATATATATATATATATATATATATATATATATATATATATATATATATATATATATATATATATATATATATATATATATAGAGAGAGAGAGAGATAGATATATAAATCTATATATATAGATAGATATATATGACAATGGAAACCATAGAGTTTTTTAGGTAAATGTTAGTTAAATTTGGGTGCAGGTACCCAGAGTTCTCCATACATTTTGGGGTGATCAAGTCTTTCATCTAAAGTACTTTATTAAAAATGACATCAAACTACATCAAGGACAGTAAAGCACCATGCTGTTGTGAAAAAGTTGGATTTAAACTAATTGTAGATTGTGGTATTATGGCATGCACAGATCTTGTGTTGCAATGATTAAAGCGATCCCCTTAAATCTATCCTCCTTGGAGCTTGCAATATTCATCTGCTTGGGAGCGATTATGCAAAACTAATTTGGCTGTCCAGGGGTAATTATCCCTGACACGGTTAATTAAATCCTTTCAAGACTTTCCTTTCCCTTTTGTCCCAGCCCCTCATTTCTCAACAAGAAACTTCCTGCTGCTGTCTGGACAATACAGTGCTTTTAAATCTTTCCTCCCAGCCCTGTATTGAATGTGGACCTATAGTAATCCATGAGTTTAATACTCATTGCACAATGATACTTAAAGCGAGGCATTCAGTGATTTGGGGGAGAGCTGTCATCAGAGGGCAATGGATGGATGTGAAAGCATTCAGTGACATTCCCATGTACAGTCCTTGATCGATGCTATGACATCCATTGGGATGGCCAGGCTGCACGATCCTCTTGGATGTCAGCGATCACAAATGTTGCAAGTAGGAATTCTGTAGGTGAAAATGAATACTTGTGTCAATCAGGATGAGTGGACCATGGATGGTGTACAAAGTTTAGTATCCCATTCCCATATCAGCCAGATAACATATTGCATCACCTTAGATCGATGCGATCATGAGATATCATTGCTGATTAATCTCTCTATAATCACAAACTAGCTAAACTGTTTATTTTAGTTTATTTGGCAATCTGACGTTTATAATAAGGATGTGTGAAGACCACAGGTGATGTACAAGTTTTAGTATCCCATAGCAACCAGATAGCATCTTCCATCAGCTTAGATCCATCAGAACTTTGCTAAATAATCTCTACAGAAGCTGAACATATCAGAAAGTAACCTGTTATATTATTTATTATAATTTTATTTTAGGTTCTTTTTAGCCATGAATTATAATTTAGCAATTAGAATAAGGATGTGTGAGGACCATAAATGACGTACACGGTTTAGTATCCCATAGCAACCAGATAGCATCTTCCATAAGCTTAGATCCATCAGAACTTTGCTAAATGATCCCTACAGAAGCTGAACATATCAGAAAGTAACCTGTTATATTATGTATTATAATTTTATTTTAGGTTCTTTTTAGCCATGAATGATAATTAAGCAATTAGAATAAGGATGTGTGAGGACCATAAATGATGTACACGGTTTAGTTTCCCATAGCAACCAGATAGCATCTTCCATCAGCTTAGAGCAATCAGAACTTTGCTAAATGATCCCTACAGAAGCTGAACATATCAGAAAGTAACCTGTTATACTAGTATAATTTTATTTTATGTTCTTTTTAGCCATGAATTATAATTAAGCGATTAGAATAAGGATGTGTGAGGACCATAAATGATGTACACGGTTTAGTTTCCCATAGCAACCAGATAGCATCTTCCATCAGCTTAGAGCAATCAGAACATTGCTGATCGATCACTATAAATAGCTGATTACAAAGTTCTTTGTTAACTAGTAACCTGATCTGTCCAGCCGGTGACTTGTGTGTATTAGTTTATGGTTAGGCAATCAGATCTATGTCAGCAGGGTGAGTGAGGACCACGGATGTTGTACAAAGTTTGGTATCCCACAGCAACCAAATAACAATTCCCATTATTAATGATAACACCACTGCTGATTGGTCATTTTAAGCTGCTGAATTTATCAGAGCTGGTCACTTTGAGTTGGTGTCTTATAATCTATTGTTTTGCTTCTTTTAGAAATTAATGAATTAGACAGATTTATGTCTGAAGGATGAGTGAGGACCACAAGTGATGTACAAAAATGAATATCTCACAGCATCCAGATAGCATTTTTGTGATCACTATAAGTTGACTTATCAGAGTTGGTGACTTTTAGATGGTGTGGTTTATTTTCATTTTCTTTCCATGAATGATTATTTGTTAAATCAAACTTATGTCAAGATAGATGAGGACCACAGATGATGCGCACAGTTTAGTACCCCAAGGCAACCAGATAGCATCTTTCATTAGCTTAGAGCAGAGAGAACCGTAAGTATCATTGCTGATTGATCACTATCAATCGCTGAACTCATCAGAAAGTTCAGCCAAGTAGCCATTCATGTCCAGCTGGTGACCTTTAGATGTTGGAGTGTATTTTTATTTATGTTTTCTTTAGAAACGATCAGGCAATCACACTTATGTCAGAAGGATGTGCGAGGACCACAGGTGATGTACAGCGTTTAGCATCCCCAGATCACCTTAGTTATTAATCATACCATAATTGCTGATTGATCACTAGCATCAGAACATCAAGTATCAATGCTGATGTACCACTATAACTTGCTGAACTTGGCAAAGCTAGTGACCTTTATGTCTTGTATTGTTATGAATGATTATTTGGCAACCAGCTACGTGTACGTTTCTGATTGGAGCTTTCTGGCAGAAACAAACGCAAAACTCTCCCAAACTTTGTACAAAAACGCACTATTTGAGCGTTTTTTTCTGCCAAGGGAATTTGAGTTTTTTTAGCCCAGTGTGCATGGAGCCTAAGGACCACGGATGGTGTACAAAGTTTATTGTCCCATAGCAACCAGATAGCATCTTCCATTGTTAATGGTAACACGATTGCTGATTGATTACTGACATTTTCAACCCCCTTAGTTATAATACATTTGCTGATCGATCACTAAAAGCTGCTGACCTTCTCAGACTGTATGGTGTCTTGTATTATCATGAATGATTGTTTGGCAATGTGGGGACCACGGATGCTGTACAAGGTTTAGTGTCCCATAGCAACCAGATAGCATCTTCCATTGCTAATGGTAACGTGGTTGTTGATTGATCACTTAGATCTTCAATCTCCTTAGTTATTAATCATAAGCTTGAGCTTCTCAGAGCTGGTGACTTTTAGATGGTGTCTTGAATTTTTTTTTAGGAATGATTATTTGGCAATCATCCTGTGTAAGGACCATGGATGCTGTACAAAGTTTAGGGGGAGATTTACTGAAACAGGAGAGTGAAAAATCGGGTGCAGCTCTGCATAGAAACCAATCAACTTCCAGGTTTTAAAGCTTATTGAACAAGATCAAGTTATAGACGCTGATTGGCTACCATGCACAGCTCCACCAGATTCTCAGTGCTCCAGTTTTGGTAAATCTCCCCATTATTGTCCCATAGCAACCAAATAGCATCTTCCATTGCTGATGGTAACGTGATTCCCGATTGATCTCTAGGATCTTCAATCATTTTATTTATTAATCATGATGATATGATTCCTAATCAATCACTAAAATCTGTTAAACTTCTCCGAGCTGGTGACATATTTTTATGGTGTCTTGAATGTTTTATGAATGATTATTTGGCAACCAGACTTATATGTGAGGACCACGGATGCTGTACAAAGTTTAGTGCCCCATAGCAACCGGATAGCATCTTCTATTGTTAATGGTAACGTGATTGCTAATTGAGCACTAGAATGTTCAGTCTGCTTAGTTATTAATCATAATATGATTACCGATTGATCACTAGAATTTCCAATCCTCTTAGTTTATAATCATAATAAGATTGCTAATTGATCACTAGAATCTTCAGTCTGCTTAGTTATGATTACTGATTGATCCCTGGAATCCTCACCCTCTTTAGTTAATAATCATAATAAGAGTGCTGATTAATCATTAGAATCTTCAGCCTGTTTAGTTATTAATCATACATAACATGATTACTGATTGATCACTAGAATCCTCAATCCCCGATTACTGATTGATCACTAGAATCCTCAATCCCCGATTACTGATTGATCACTAGAATCCTAAATCCCCTTAATATTTCTGATACGATTGCTGATTGATCACTAGAATCTCAAGTGTCCTCTTAGTTATAAGTCATATAATACGATTACTGATTGATCAATAGAATCCTCAATGTCCTTAGTTAATATTCATAATAAGATTGCTGATTGATCACTAGAATCGTCAGTCTGCTTGATTACTGATTGATCACTAAAATCTTCAATCTGCTTAGTTATTCTTCATAAATAATATGATTACTGATGCACTAGAATACTCAATCTGCTTAGTTAATACTCCTAATAAGATTGCTTATTGATCAATAGAATCTTCAGTTTCCTTAGTTATTAATCATATAATATGATTACTGATTCATCACTTGAATCCCCAATTTCAATAGCTAATATTCATAATAAGATTACTGATTGATCAATAGAATCTTCAGTTTCCTTAGTTATTAATCATATAATATGATTACTGATTCATCACTTGAATCCCCAATTTCAATAGCTAATATTCATAATAAGATTACTGATTGATCAATAGAATCTTCAGTTTCCTTAGTTATTAATCATAATATGATTTCTGATTGATTAGAATCTTCAGTTTCCTTAGTTATTAATCATAATATGATTTCTGATTGATTAGAATCTTCAGTCTGCTTAGTTAATAACCATAATCTGATTACTAATTGATCACTAGAATCTTCAGTCTGCTTAGTTAATAGTCATAATCTGATTACTGATTGATCACTAGTCTGCTTAGTTATTAATCCTAAATAATATGATTACTAATTGATCACTAGAATCCTCAATCTCCTTAGTTAATATTCATAATAGGATTACTGATTGATCACTAAAATCAGCTGAACTGGTGACTTTGTGGTTGTGTCCATGTAAAAAGTTTATTTTTATAACCCCCCCCCCCCCCCTTGCAAATACTTAGGAGGGCACTGGTGCGATGTAGATATAATTTCCAAACACAGAAGGATGTATTTGTCGCTGTGTCATTTCCACAATCCCATACATTTCCCAGGAGTGTCTGGCTCTTTAGAAACTTTGCTAATCTCCCCCTTGGCCTTTCTCCTGTAGCCCAGCACAGCTCAAAGGTTAGGCACTTTTCTTTAAGGACTGATATTATGAATTCCCTGACAATTTCCCTGGGTGCCCCCCTAGGCTTTTCTCCTTTTTTTCTGGCAGGAAAAAAAGGGGGGGTGCTGAAAGGGGCTCCTTCTTCTTCTTCTTCTTCTTCCTTTTTTGTGTCATTCAGTGGGAGCGTTTAGACTGTCGAGGAGGTTTTGTGAAGGAACAAAAAGTGGGCTTGGGAGGTTTTGTGAGAGTGTTGTTTGTTGAAGTGCAGCTAAGAAAAAGCGGCTGCTTTCTGCTCATTGTAAGGAAAGCAATCAGTGGTATTTGGAAAACTGTTAGCATTGTGCACTTCTTCTGTGTCCATTGTCAGACGATTCTTTTCAGCAGCTTTTTTTTTCAGCCGATCCAGCTGGCCAGACTGAATAGCAGTGCAATGTGTACACGCTTTGTCCCTCCAGCCTTCAAGTAGCCCCCATTGAATAGACTAAGTTGACACTGCATGACAGTGAAACAACATAATAAAAAATACATGAGCCCCTGAATAGGAGCAGGCGCATAAATAAATAAAATGGGTGACCAAAACTGGATAAACTGAATGACAAAACGCTGAAAGGGGAACAAAAAGATATTTAACACGCTAGATTAGCATTAGAATGCAATCTACAAGGCAGAACAATTGATGAATAGCTTTACCGGCCAAAAAAGAAATGGACTAAATGCCCTTTGAATGGATAGGCTTTTTTTTTATTTCTTCAGTGAAAAGGGAAAAAGGTAAAGATGAAGTTATGCAAACGAGGCATGGAGGACCTTTTCTGTATATATGGGGGAAAACAAGGAGGGAATTAAAGCCTGAGAGTTTTACTGCACAATAATCACCCACTCAGGAGATGTGTGGGAATGTCACGGGGGACGCAGTTCACACGTGGGCAGCGGGGAGGGAAGGGGCGATCCTGCTATTCATTATATAAACAGCTAATAAAAACAACAACAACAATAATAATAATACAGAGGTGGGCAGCTATACATGCACCCCAACAAGGAAAGAAGGTGCTATCCTGCTTCTCATCATATAAACAGCTAATAATAATAATAATAACAATAATAATACTACAGACACCAGCTATGCACCTCAACAGGGAAAGAATGTGCTATCCTGCTTCTCATCATATAAACAGCTAATAATAATAATAATAATAATAATAATAATAACAACAATAATACTACAGACACCAGCTATGCACCCCAACAAGGAAAGAAGGTGCTATCCTGCTTCTCCTCATATAAACAGCTAATAATAATAATAACAACAACAATAATACTACAGACACCAGCTATGCACCCCAACAGGGAAAGAATGTGCTATCCTGCTTCTCATCATATAAACAGCTAATAACAACAACAACAATAATAATAACAATTAATAATAATAATACAGAGGTGGGCAGCTATACACCTCAACAGAGAAAGAAGGGGCTATCCTGCTTCTCATCATATAAACAGCTAATAATAATAACAACAACATTAATAATTCACATGTGGGCAGTTATACACCCTACAGGGAAGGAAGGGACTATCCCGCGTCTCATCATATAAACAGCTAATAAAAAACACAACAATAATAATAATAACACATAATAATACAGAGGTGAGCAGCTATACACCTCAACAGGGAAATAATGGGCTATCCTGCTTCTCATCATATAAACAGCTAATAATAATAATAATAATAATAATAATAATAATAATAATAATTCACAGGTATTCAGCTATAGGCTCTATGCTCACTGGGCTTAAAAAATGTTTGTTCTCTTGGGAGTAAAAAAAGGTCATAGAGAGCATTTTTTAAAGGGTTTTACGTTTTTTCTGCCTCCAAACTCCAATCAAAAACGTGAACCAGAAGGGTTTTTTTTTTCTGCCTCTGCATAAACTCAAAATATGCCTCTATGTCCTAATGTGCATGGACACAGGATAACATTGAGCTGCTTCTACAGGCAGAACACAAAACTCCTGTAGAAGCAATGTTTTTTTTTTTTGTACAAAGTCTAGACGAGTTTAGAAGAGTTTTTTTCTGCCAGTAAGCTCCAATCAGGAACACCAACCAGAAGGCTCCATGCACACTGGGCTTGAGGTCTGTTCTCTTGGGAGTAAAAAACGCTCATATAGCATTTTTTTTGTACAAAGTTTCGATGAGTTTAGGAGAGTTTTACCTTTTTTCTGCCAGTGAGCTCCAATCCGAAACGCGTTTTGGAGCGTTTCTGCCTGTCCACCATAGGATAGGCCATTCACTTGAACGGGCTGCCCTAAATGCCCCAAAGAAGCTCCAAAACCTTTTTTGGAGAAGAGCGTGGCATGTTTTTTCACTGTGCCTTGTGACCTGTTTGTAGTTTGTTTACCGCAGTGTGCAATTAAAAATGAATGGCACAGGAAGCGTGATGTGCATTTGCAGCACGTTTCCGAAACGCGTGGCAAAATGCGCATTTTCTGTGCACTTTGTCGCACGTTACAGACATGCCAGGTGTGAATGAAGCCTAACAGATAATAATAATAGGAATTTACAGTTGAGCAGTTACACACCCCAGCAGGGAGGAAGGGGCTATCATGTTTATCATAACAATAATAATAATAATAATAATAATAATACCGTAGTACTAAGTCACTGGTGGACAGCTATAAACTCCAACAGAATAGGATCATCATATTAGCAGATATTAGTGATAACAAAAACAAAAACTACCATAATAATAATTTACACATGGAGAGCTATGGAGCTACACCCTAATAGGGCAGGATAGCCCCTATCCTGCTTATCATCATATGAGAAGGCTATCCTGCTTATCGTGTTAACGGGTAGTAGTAATAATAGTAATAGTATGCACAGCAATAAGGAAGGATAGGGTATTTCTGTTTATCATTATATAAACAGGTAGTAAAAACAAAAATGAATAATATAAATCAACAGATGGGAAGCCATGGACTACAACTTCCTCTGTCTAGAAAGGAGAGGCTATCCTGCCTATCGTGATATTAACAGATTATAACAAAAACATTCTTAATAATCGTAATACAATTAATAATAATAATTTACACCCCAACAGCCTTCTCTTCCTAGAGGGAAGGGGCTATCCTGATTTTTATCATAATAATATGTAGTAGTAATAAAAACAACAGTAATAATATTCATATTATTATTATTATTATTATTATTATTAATAATAATAATAGACAATTGGACAGCTATGGGTCTCAATCTCAACAGTCTCCTATGCCTATAAGGAAGTGACTAGGGACTATCCTGCTTATTATAATATCAAGAGATAATAATATTAATAATAATAATAATAATAATAATAATAATAATAATAATCATACTAATTCACAAGTGGACATCTATGGATCTACAACCCAACAGCTTTCTCTGCCTAGGAAGAGGTTTTCCTCATGCATATTATCATACCTGTTAGATATATTTAATTACAATAATGGTGATAATAATAATAATTATTATTATTATTTACACTGTCAAAGGACCGGAATAAATGTATTAAAACATTTCCTTGATCTATATAATATGGGGGCTCATAAAAAATAAAATAAAAAAAAAAAGAATATAAATAGTGCAGTGTATTTCAGTTTGTGGTAATGAGTGTATGTTAACTACCGATTAATGCAAAAAATGTATCACTTCAACACATTCCAGTTTTTCTACTTTAGGTAGATTTATTATATAAGGGAGCCGCATATAAAGTACATGGCTGTTCTCTATAGCAGTGCTTGTTGAATGTTTCATTCAGGAAATTTGAGAGGAGTCAGCCCAGGTTACTCTGACTGCAAACAAGTGTGTGTGTGTGTTTTTTATGTCCTTCCTTATATATTTTAGGAAGGATGAGTGGTGTTGAGTACAATTGCTTTGTGTCAGAAGTAATGAGCTAGCTTCCAGTAACTTGTCACTAGGGTGATCCTTGTCACCTTTGTGTAGTGACAGTACTAGGACACTGACCCACAAGGCATCTCTCTGCTC